>NC_089221.1:88557334-89816084 GCF_963924675.1 Phocoena phocoena | reverse complement strand
ATAGTATTTCTCTTGTAGGGTGGTCATGAGAGTTGATTGAGTCAGTACAGTGATACTTGAGTCTGGTCAGGCGCCTAATAACTTTTAGGGCGGAACACTTTTTCCCCACTCCCCATGTTTCCCTCCATGGGGCGGGAACTCCGCTGCTGGGACACTCCCAACCTCTCTGGCTCTCATTTGCTGGGCAGTGGCTTAATCCGGTTAGAATTAGGGCGAGTAAACCGGCGTGCTTGTCTCAGCTTGTCTTCATCTCTTGGAAGTGAGTAGTCGCCTCTGTCCTTCCGAGGGCAGTTCTCGTACGAGACTGGCTCTGGCCCAGCGCTGTAACGGCGGCGCCATCAGGCTAATCCCAGATTCCCTAGTGAGACGCGCAGCGCTGCGCTTTGCCGCAAGTGAGGGTCCTGCGCCTTGGCGTTGCTTCCTCAAGGCGTTCCTGGTCCCCCTCCAGGGCCTGGGTCTGGCTGGATAGGCCGTGACGTCTGGGCAGGTATCCCTGTGAACCCCAGACCCGGCATTTGCTCCCTCACCCTCTACATGCAAGTGGGCACAATGAGCCGTGGCCGGCTCTGCTCCCAGGAGCATGAGCTGGCCAGCAACTTTCTCCCGCTGACTAACAATATTTCTTTTGAAAAGTGGACAAGATTAGGCCGCCAGAATCATGCTGATCCGCAGTGTCTCTCACTCACATCAGAAAGGGAGCAAGTTCAGTCTTGGCTTGAGCTGCATGTGTGGGCCTGTGTCACTGAAGCCGCCTGTTCTATGGCACTTAAGGTGGGGGCCAGCAGGTGTCCTTCATCCTGTTCCACTCCCACCGCTGGCACCCAGGGCAGTCACCCACCCCCAGCAGGTCGTCTCTGGGGTGGCAGTGCCATCTCCTCTGAGGACACTGGAGACCATTGCCCCACCACACCAGTGGGACCCTTTCCTCCTGTGTCTCCTGCTTCCAGTCGTGGTGACCTCGTGGTGCTCTCACAGGTTGGTCTTAAACTGTGCTGGATGAGGGAGGGATCAGCATTTCTTGTGCGGAAGGAACTGCTCTCTCCCGCCATCTGACACCCCTTCTCCCTGTTGATGGTGTGGAAGAGGTCTACATGGAAAGAGATCACATTCGAGGAATGAAGTGATTGCAGCCTAAGCAGTTCAAGAGAGGATGTAGTTGGAAGATACGCTGTTCTGTTCATGCCATAAAATTCAGAACAGTACATTTAACGTATCTAGAGGATGAATTATTGTTCCCATTTTCCTGCCTACTCTGGATAAGACTTGCATATGTGGTCATCATCAATGAAGCACAGTAACAACCTTTGATGGAGTCTTTGGAAGCCGGTATCCACAGGCCACACTTCGAGCCATACAGTGGCATCAGGAGTAATGATGTAACCAGCATTAAATAACAGAAGGAGGAACCTGTAGAGGCAAGAAGACCTATGTTTCAATACAAACAGGTTCTGAAAGCCATGGCCTCATGAGTAATAATGCTATTGCTATCATTTCCTCCTTATGGGCGATATGAAATTAGCCAGGAACGTTGCATATGATAATAAAGAACATGAATAAATGGCTCCTGAACCTGGACGGGAAGAAATCGTGCCTGCATAGAATGAAAAATATTCACATGCACTGATGGATAATAAATATGTAAGTACATCTTCTTTTCTCATTATTGGTTCTAAATCTTGATTGATGAATCACAGTACCTCACATGGGTCCATGAGTTTTATAATATATTTTTAATCAAATTATTTATCTAGACAAGGACCCAACAAAAATATTTTTGGAGCCTTGCACACCTTAGGTGTTGTCCTGGAGAAAAGCATTTGCTCATAGAAAAAAACTATTCCCCCATCTTACCTTTATAAGTAACAAAGGTGCTATTTTGGCCACTAACTGCAACCCTTTTGTCTTATTCCTCAGTTTAGAATTTGGTCAGGAAAGAGGGGTGCTATTTATTCAAGCCCTCTCAAAGTCCTCAATAGTAAGCACTCCAAGTTAGTTATTATCATTTTTTAAGCATTCAGGTTACATTTTTTTAATATTGAGGTAAAACTGACGTATAACATTATATTAGTTTCAGGTATATAACATAATGATTCAGTGTATATATGTATTACAAAATGATCACCACAATAAGTCTAAACATCCATCATCACGCAGTTACAAATTTTTTTCCTTGTGATGAGGACTCTTAATGTTTGCAAATATTTTCTCCCATTCAGTACATTGTCTTTTTATTTTGTTGATGCAAAGGCTTTTTTTTTTTTTTTTTTTTTTTGCAGCGGCTTTTTGATTTGACGTAGACCCACTTGTTTATTTTTGCTTTGTTGCTTTTGCTTTTGGAGTCAGATCTAAAAAAATCATTGCTAAAACTGAGTCAAGGAGCTGACCGCTTATGTTTCTTCTAGGAGTTTTATGGTTCCAGTTCTTACACTCAAGTCTTTAATCCATTTGAGTTAATTTTTGTGTACAGTGTAAGATAATGGTCTAGTTTCATTCTTTTGCATGTGGCTGTCCAGTGTTCCCAACACCATTTTTTGAAGAGACTGTCCTTTCCATTTGTATATTTTTGGCTCTTTTATCATAAATTAATTGACCATGTATGCATGAGTTTATTTCTGGGCTCTCTATTCTGTTCCATTGATCTATTCATGTGTTTTTATACAAATAAAATACAGTTTTGATTACTTTAGCTTTGTAATATAGTCTGAAGTTAGGGAGCATTATGCTGCCTCCTTTGCTCTTCTTTCTCAAGATTGCTTTAGCTATTCAGGGTCTTTTGTGGTTCCATAAAAATCTTAGGATTGTTTGTTCTATTTCTATGAAAAATGCCATTGGAATTTTGATAGGGATTGCATTGAATCTCTATATTTCTTTGAGTAGTGTGGACATTTTAACACTATTAATTCTTTTTTTTTAACATCTTTATTGGAGTATAATTGCTTTACATCGTTGTGTTAGTTTCTGCTGTATAACAAAGTAAATCAGCTATACGTATACTTATATCCCCATATCCCCTCCCTCTTACGTCTCCCTCCCACCCTCCCTATCCCACCCCTCTAGGTGGTCACAAAGCACTGAGCTGATCTCCCTGTGCTATGTGGCTGCTTTCCACTAGCTATCTGTTTTACATTTGATAGTGTGTATATGTCAGTGCCACTCTCTCACTTCGTCCCAGTTTACCCTTCCCCTCCCTGTGTCCTTAAGTCCATTCTCTACATCTGCATCTTTTTTCCTGTCCTGCCCCTATGTTCTTCAGAACCATTTTTTTTTTTTTAGATTCCATACATATAACACTATTAATTCTTACAGTTCATGATCATGGATGTCTTTTCATTTATTTGTGTCTTCTTCAACTTTTTTCATCAATGTTTATAGTTTTTAGTGTACACCTCCTTGGTTAAATTTATTCCTAGCTATTTTATTCTTTTCAATGCAATTCTAGATGGGATTATTTTCCTAATTTTTCCTCCTGATAGTTTGTTATTAGAGTATAGAAACACAACAGATTTTTGTATATTGATTTTGTATCTTGCAACTTCATCATTGATTAGTTCTAACAGTTTTTGATGAAGTCTATAAGGTTTTCTATATGTATTATTATGTAATCAGTAAATAATGACAGTTTTACTTTTTCCTTTCTGATTTGGCTGCCTTTTATTTCTTTTTCTTGCCTAATTGCTCTGGCTAGGACTTTCAGTACTATGTTGAGTAACAGTAGCGAGAGTGGGCATCCTTGTCTTATTTCTGATTTTAGAAGAAAAGCTTGCAGCTTTTTACCATTGAGTAAGGTGTTAGCTGTGGGCTTGTCAAAAATGACCTTTATTATGTTGAGATACATTCCCTCTATAACTACCTTACTGAGAGTTTTTATCATAAGTGAATATTGAATTTTGTCAAATGCTTTTTCTTCATCAATTGAGATGATTATATGGGTTTTAAGCCTTCATTTTGTTAATGTGGTGTGTCATGTTGATTGATTTATGAATGTTGAACCATCCTTGTATCCCGGAATAAATCTCATTTGATCGTGGTGTATGATTCTTTTAATGTACTGTTGAATTTGGTTTGCTAATATTTTGTTGAGAATTTTGGTGTCTATATTCATTTGGGATATTGGCCTATAATTGTCTTTTCTTGTATTTTTTTTTCTGGTTTTGGTATCAGGATAATGCTGGTTTCATTAAATGAGTTTGGAAGTGTTTTCTTTTCTCTCTTTTTTTTTTCTTGGAAGAGTTTGAGAAGGTTTGGTATTAATTCTACTTTGAATGTTTGGTGGAATCCCCCAGTGAAGCCATCAGGTTCTGGACTTTTGTTTGTTGAGAGATTTTTGTTTATCAATTCAGTTTTCTTTCTAGTAATCATTCTATTTAGCTTTTCCATTTCCTTATAATTCAGTCTTGGAAGGTTGTATGTTTCTAGGAATTTATCCATTTCTTCCAGGTTGTCCAATTTGTTGACATATAATTATTTATAGAAGTCTCTTATGATTCCTTGTATTTCTGTGTATCAGTTGTAACATTTCCTGTTTTGTATGTGATTTTTACTTATTTGAGTCCTCTGCCTTTTTCTCTTGATGAGTCTAGCTAAAGGTTTGTCAATTTTGTTTATCGTTAAAAGAACCAGTTCTTAGTTTCATTGATCTTTTCTCTTGTCTTTTTAGTCCCTATTTCATTTATTTTCACTCTGTTATATCCTTCCTTCTACTAATTTAGGTCTTTGTTCTTTTTTTTTCTAGTTACCTGAGATGTAAACTTCATTTATTTGAGGTTATTTTTATTTCTTAAGGTAGATACTTACCACTGTGAACTCTCTTAGAACTGCTTTTGCTGCATCCCACAAATTTTGGTATGTTGTATTTCCATTTTCATTTGTCTAGAGGTATTTTTTTATTTCTTCATTGACCCATTAGTTGCCCAGTAGCATGTTGTTTAATCTCCACATATTTGTGAAATTTCCAGTTTTTTCTTGTAATTGATTTCTTGTTTCATGTCACTGTGATCAGAAAAGATGCTTGATATAATTTCAGTCTTCTTAAATATGTTAAGACTTGTTTTGTGGCCAAACATATGATCTATCCTTGAGAATATTCCATGTTTAGATTGAGAATATGTAATCTTGAGAATATGAAATCTGCTTCTTTTGGTTGAAATGTTCTCTATGTATCTATTAAGTTTAATGTGTCGTTTAAGACTGATATCTATTCATTGATGTAAGTGGGGTATTAAAGTCCCTTATTATTATTGTATTGCTGTCCATTTCTTCCTTTAGGTCTATTAATATTTGCTTTATATATTTAAGTGCTCATATATTAAGTGCATAAATATTTGCAAATGTTATATCCTCTTGTTGGATTGACCCCTTTATCATATGTAATGACCTCCTTTGTCTGTGATTACAGTCTTTGTTTTAAAGTCTGTTTTGTTAGATGTAAGTATAGCCACCCCAACTTTCTTTTGGCTTCCATTTTCATGGAATATCCTTTTTCATCTCTTCGCTTTTAGTCTGTGTGTGCCCTTACATCTGATATAAGACTGTTATAGGCAGCATATGGATGGGTCTTATTTTTTTAATCCATTCAGCCACTCTATGTCTTTTGATTGAAGAATTTAATCCATTTTTTAAATGTAATTAGTGATAGATATGTACTTATCCATGTTTAAAATTGTTTTCTGTTTTTTTATTCTTCTCTTGCTCTCTTCCCCTGTGGTTTGATGACTTTCTTTAGTGGTATGCTTAGATTCCTTTCTCATTATCTTTTGTGCATCAACTATAGATTTTTGCTTCGTGGCTACCATGAGACTTACATATAACAACATATATTTATAACAGTGTATTTTAAATTCGTAACAGCTTAAGTCTGAACACATTCCAAATCTCTACATTTTTCTCTCCCCTACCACATTTGATGTTTTAGATGTCAGATTTTACATCTTTTTATCTCATGTATCCCTTAATTATTATAGTTATTTTTACTACTTTTCTTTTAATTTTCATACTAGTTTTATAAGTGATTAATCCACTACTTTCACTATATATTTGCTTTAACCAGTCAGATTTATACTTTCATATGTTTTCTTGTTATTAATTAGTGTCCTTTCTTTTCATCTTAGAGAAGTACTTTAACATTTATTTTCAGGTAGGTTTAGTGGTGACGAACTCCTTTAGCTTTTGATAGGCTGAAAACTCTTTATCTGTCCTTCAATTCTGACTAATAATTTTTCCAGCTAGAGTATTCTTGGTTGGAAGTGTTTTTCTTTCAGCACTTTAAATATATCATGCTTTCTGGTCTGCAAAGTTTCTGCTGAAAAATCTGTTAATAGTCTTATGGGGGTCCCCTTGCACATAACAAGTTGCTTTCCTCTTGCAACTTTTAAGATTCTCTTCTTGTCTTTAACTTTTGAAATTTTAATTATAATTTGTCTTGGGTCTCTTTGGATTCATCTTATTTGGACCTCTGTGGGCTTTCTGGATCTGGATATGTTTCCTTCCCCAGGTTAGGGAATTTTTCAGCCGTTGTTTTTTCAGATAAGTTTTCTGCCCCTTTCTCTCTTCTTCTGGGAGCCCTATAAAGCAGATATTAATCTGTCTGATGTTGTTCCATAAGTCCCTTAAGCTATCTTCACTTTTAAAAATTCTTTTTATTTTTTGCTGCTCTGATTGGGTGAGTTCCATTGCCCTGTCTTCAAGCTGACTGATCCTTTATTCTGCTTTATCTAGTCTTCCACTGAACCCCTCTAGTGTGCTTTTCAGCTCAGTTACTGTATTCTTCAGGTCTATGACTTCTATTTAGTACTTCCGTATATTTTCTGTCTCTTAATTGAAATTCTCACTGTGTTCATCCATTCGTCTTTCAAGTTCAGGAAACAACTTTATGACCATTACTTAGAACCCCTTTCAGGTAGATTACTTATCTCCTTTTCACCAAGGTTTTTTTCTGAGGTTTTATCTTGTTCTTTCATTGGAACATATTCCTCTGTTTTATCATTATGCTTGACTCTCTGTGTTTGTTTCTATGTAGTAGATAAAACAGCCACCTTTCCCAGTCATGAAGGAGTAACCTCATGTAGGAGATGAACCTTGTTCAACCTTGTCCTAGCTCTTTGTTGTCCCTTGAACTTGTGGGGTTGTCCAAGTAGTCTGTTTTATTTTTAATAGCTCTCAGTTTTTGAGGGTTTTCCAAGACCTGTCAGTGTCCCAGAGGGGTGGAATTTCAGCACCTAGATTCAGGCTGATTGGAAGCCACAGCTTCAGGTGGCAAATTTAAAGTATACAAATATATACAGTCCTGTGTAATTGCAACTGTAAGCCCTGCCAGCCACCAGAGCAGGCAATCTGGAGTGTCCCCTGGATGATAATCACAGAAATCAGGGCTTTATGTGATCTATGGGCTCCTTTCTGGGAGGTACCAGCAAGGTGTAGTGAGGCAGAGGGAAAGCACAAAGATGGTGTCCTCTGGCCTGTGTTCCCTGAGAGCACTTCCCTAGGTCCCTAGATGTGTGCCAAACCTGAAGCCTGCCCTTCAGGCTGACGCTCCAGTGTAAGCAAATAGGCCTCTTTCCTAGAGAGGCTGGGGGTGTATTTCAGTCAGCTATCTGTGTAGTACCTTGGAGGTGGTAGACTGCCAAGAACTGTCTTTCTGATTGTTACAGTCCCCTTGGACACAGGAATGCAAGATCCCCTGACCTCCAGAGCCTGGTGATGAAAGGGCATCCCCTGGGCTGCAGCTGTAAAAACTGAGGCACCAGATGTAAGAACTGGGGCATCAGACATGTGTGAAAACTCCCCTGTGGGAGATGCAGACAGAGAATGCAAAGGTGACGTCTGTCAGTTGGAAGATAAAGAAGGCACTTGCTGAGAAAAAAACAAAGATCTAGAGTAAAATAAAAATAGTAATGTCTGCTGGCTTTAGCAAGGCAGAGGGAGAGTATAAAAATGGCACCTGCCAACTCCTCCATCCCCAGAGAATATCCCAACAAGCCTCTGCTCCTCTGGCTAACACTTTAAGATTAGCAAATGAATCTCTTTCACATGAAGTCCGGGCACATTTCAAATGGCTGCTTCTGCCCTGGGACCTGGGGTGGGTGACAGTATGCACGAGCCCTTTAGGAGGTGTTTCTCAGTTCATTACAGCCCTTTGGTTCTCATGGAAACGAACCCCATTGGTCAGCTGTTTTAGGGGCTTGTCGGTCGGGCGCATGTCTTAAAAGCTGAGGTGTCTGGTGTGAGGTATGAAGCTTTCACTTCTCAAGGAGAAGCTCAGGGTTTGTGAGTTCCCTCCTGACTGTGGGTCCCTACACTGGGAGTGCAGGTCATGGTGAGATTGTGTCTCAGCCTCTCTGACTCACTTCAATGTGGCCTTTTTCTCATTTGCCACATGTGTAGGAGTTGCTCAGCTAGTTTTCTGACCTCTTTCTGAGGAAATTGTTCCATGTGCGGCTGTAGATACAGTATGTCTGTGGGATGAGGTGAGTTCAGGGTATTCCTACATTGCTGTCTTGAACCACTTCCTCAGTTTGCATTTTATGTTTCATTTTTCTCCTTCCCTTCCATTCTCAAAAGCTTATAAACTCTTCTCTGAGGTCTGCAAGATCCCTGGATTTTTTGTTGATGTTGTTTGTTTTTATGATTATTCTGGAGACCTGGACAATAGCACAGAAAGAAATCCCCTTCTTTCTTAATATCCTTCAGTAGTTTGGACTGAATGAAAATTCTTTGTTTCCTAGCCCTCAACTGCAGTGCTCTTGAGGCCCATAGACTGTACCTGGGCCCTGACTTGAGGGAAGGATGACAAGAGGCGTGTATTCATGGGTTAAAAAACAAGATGCCCAGAAAGAAGTGTATCTACCTTAAGCATTTAAATCAAAAGGTCAAGGGTTATAGGAATGAAGGTATTCAACATAGCAAACTTGGAAGCAAACTAAATATTCACTAAATGTAGGAAGGACATGATAAAGTAAGTCATTGCTAAACCAATCAATAAACCAATATGGAGTGCTTTGCCATTATGTTAGGGAGGCCAGGGAGAGACAGGGGATAAGCCTTCTGTGAAATAAAATAAAGAGGAAAGGAGGCAATGCAACTTTATAAGCGTATATCTTGTGATTATAACTAAGGAAAATTTAACATCTGAAAAAAGGATGGGAATAAAGTGATAATAGAGAATATGTTAGAGTAATTGGATTCTATTTCTTACTGCTTTAAAAAATGTAATATAGTTATATTACTTTAATATAATTTAATAAATGCCTTCTTTCTAAGGGAGGGTCAGTCATTGCCTTTCTCCCAGCAATCTGCAGCCCCAGGGTCCCTATGCCTGAGTCACACTAAGCAGTCTTGTCTCCTATGACAAGACTTGCTCTTTTCTCTCTAATTTGTTCTTTCTCAAAGTATGCTCTTTGTATCATTTGAAAGTCTTTGGGGATGGAGCTTAGGAATCTGCCTTGTAAACAGATTCCTGGGTGGTCCTCATGCTCACTAAAGTTTACAGCAAAATTTCTTCTTTTTAGGCAAAAGCCCTCAAGGAAAAGCACACAGGGATTTCTGTGATCTATATTATTTCTTAAAGCAAACTGAATCCTGTGAAATTATGCTATGTGTGTGTGTTTAGTTAAAAACTCAGTGAACAGAGTGTTATTTATCCTCAAGGACTTTTCTTTAGAAATTTTTATTTATAATCTAATAACTTCTGCTTAGAATATTATCTTTTAAGCAAGCTGTCCTGTCATAGGATTGTCATTTGCTTTCCCTCCACTTTGAGGCCTGCCTGCCATAGTTAGGACTGATTGACTATTCAAGACACACTTCCCTTGGGTCTTGATTACAACAAAACAGAAAGCATAGGACTCTGGAGTCCTAAGACTGGCCAAAGTGTTTCAGTTTTCCTTAATTCTCTATTATTATAGTGCCATGAAATACCCAGTCATGATCCCACTGCTTCCAGCCCTCAAACTAAGGGTGGGATCCTCCACTGTCCCAACAGTCCTGGGCCTCCAGGCAGTGAGGTGCCAAGAGGAGCGGGCCTGTCCCCTGTCACCACGGAGCCTCCGCTGCACTACAGAGAGGAAACCCTGCTGAAGTGGGGCATGTTCTCACACTTTAGAGACTTCACCCAGGCAGTGAATTTCACTCAAGGCAGAAATTGAGAGCCCAAGGTTTCACCCAATCAAAATTGTATTTTATCTTTTTAAGAAGGGTAAGATACCTTCTGTAGGGGCAAGAATTTCCCTAATCTTTTTCAGAAACATAAAAAGTAAGCAAGCATGTTTTCTAAGACAGATGAGGCTTTTTCCTGGCAATTTATGGCTCTAGCATGAACTCCTTCCTCACTGCTATTTCTTGGGTGGGCTCCATAGGCCTCGAGGGCTCTGCTCATGGAGAAGGGCCAGACACACAGGCTGGGGTCCAGCCATTTGGTGCCACGTGGCATTGTCAGGAGGTCCCTGTGCCCATCTTGCCAAGTTCTGCTAAAATAGAGCTCCCAAGAAGAAAATTCAAACTTCCCTCACCTCCTGTGTGTGTAAATAAGCCTACTGAGTTATTAAAAAACTCACGCTTGGGCTTCCCTGGTGGCACAGTTGTTGAGAGTCCTCCTGCCGATGCAGGGGACGCGGGTTCGTGCCCTGGTCCGGGAAGATCCCACATGCCGCAGAGCGGCTAGGTGCGTGAGCCATGGCCGCTGAGCCTGTGCGTCCAGAGCCTGTGCTCCGCAACGGGAGAGGCCACAACAGTGAGAGGCCCGCATACTGAAAAAAAAAAAAAAAAAAATTTAACTCATGCTTTCCTTTATAATCATTTGTAATTTCTATCCAGGATAAAATGATCATCCAGATTTTCACAGAATTCATGAATAATAATCAGATCCACTAATAACCCACTCTCCTAAATAGCAAGGGTTCCATTAAGTAGTGTGCTGGGTAAAAGGCCCAAATTTATTTTCAAAGCTTTGAAGATAAATTATGAAGCCTCCCAGGACATGAGCTTTTCTGCAGCAAAAGAAAAATATATTTGAGGGTCAAGTTGCTAGGCCAGCTAAGGAGGCCAGACCCATGGCCAGGAGGCCCTCTGAAGTATGCATGCAGTTATCCTCTATAGGGTAGAATTAGTGTCGAAGAACCCAGCTGAGGTGCCCCCAAGGCTGGGCCAACGGTAGTGGTTCCCTAGGCCTGTTGTCTCTCTTAGCCATTAAGGGGAAAAGCACTTTCTCTGTGCTGGGACCAGCTTCTATGAAGACGTTCATAATCCCTTCATCCATTACTCTCAGCAAAAAGCTTAAGTGAGGACCAGACTACCACTGGAAACCCTTAAAAGTTCCTTCTCTTTCTTTCTTTCCAATCAAAAAGAATGGTTCACTTTTCAGTATCAAAGCTATTCCTTAAAGCACAAAGAATTTACTTTAAAAAAATCTAAAGCTTACCTCTTCCTCTTTCCTTCCTGAACAATTGCAGTCCTAAAGCCATTAGGTAGAGCAGGGTGAGGGAGGTATAGGCACCGGGGTGAGGGGAGCCATGTGGCACAGAGTGGGTGCCCAAGTCTGAGAAGCGGGAGGAGATGCCTCCATAGCAGCTCATCATGGTGTGTCCAAGTGCCACAGGGTGGGGTACTGGAGCCCAACAGGTGTGGAGAGCGTCCCCACAGAGAAGGGCCCAGCAGGGTAATCAGATCGCAAGGAATAGTGGGGTGGCTACCAGAGAGAGTCAAGGCCAAGCTGGGTAAGGTGGGCATCCATGCAGAGGTAGCCCTGTGTAGACAGCCAGAGCCCATGAGGTGAGTGCAGGGTGTACACGGTGGTGGCAGAGACAGGAGATTGGTTACATCCAGGGAGACTGATAAAATAAATAAATGTACTAATGATACGGAATCCAGATTTTTTACTGTCAGTGAAGGGAGTTACAAATGTGGAGAGGGAGAAAATGAACCCTCTGGTATTGATTGGAATTGGATATGTCAGTGTGAATTCATGGTTTTCAGTATACACAGATATAGAAATACAGATGTAAATACTTGTATGTGTGTGTGCATACAAACGTGCATTGCTTACCTCTGTCCACTGAGATGCCAGGAGTAGTGATAATCCTAATACCCAGATCTTGGTCTCTAAAAACCATCTTCCACTAAAAGGGACCAGGGCTTATTAGAGAAATGGCTGATTCTAGGGCTGGGCTAGGAGAAGTACAACTTGAGCCTAAAACACCTTGAGTCAGAAAAGGAAGTGATCAGAGAATGATGGAGACAGTTCACAAAGTCTCAAAAGGTGCTAGAAGTAGCTCCCACTGGCCAAATAGAGGACAATTTGTGCATCGAATTAAATAATGATCATGAAAGACTATAACCCATTAATCAAAATAGGAAACTATGAATCCGTTCAGGTAATAAATAAGTGAAAGTTTGATTAAAATATAGTATAATTACATAATTTCAAAGTACTTTTCCATAAAACACTTTGCAAAAAGATAACTTTGCAGTGGAAACATCTGGCAGACACCACCTTATCCAAGTTGTCAAAGTGAACAAACATCATCAGTAATGAGACAAATTGAGATCCTGTGTCACCTGATAGGTGGCCTTCAGAAGAAGTTCTGTGATATTCCTGCTACAGATACATAACCAGAGTCTAACTATGAAGGAACATCAGAAAAACCCAAGTTGAGAAACACTCCAAAGTCAACTGGCCTGTCATCTTCAAAAGGTTCAAGGTCAGGAAAGTCAGAAAAGCTGAGAAACTGTTCCAGACTAAAAAGGACCTCAGAGACATGATCGTTAAATGCGATGCGTGGTGCAGAACTGGACCTTTTTGCATAAACCGGAGTGAGGTCTGGGGCTTAGATGGTAGCAGTGCGTCATCCTCAGGCTCCTCAGCGTGGTGCCTGACAAAGTCACTACAGCATCTACAGCCTCACATCCTCCTACGTTTGAGTCTAAATCAAGAGAGGTCTTTTCAGTATCCTCCCCAACAGCCCGGAGGTGCAATATGATTGCAGCCAAGTTGGTCATACCCGTTACTCTTCAAATCACTGTGACCAGAAGGAAGTGGTGCTATAATTGGTCAGGCCTGAGTCATGTGTTTGAGCACAAGACCACTGCGGGAGCCTTGGATGGAGTTGCATAGACCTATAGACTGATAGTGGGGAAGGGGTGGATGCCAATGGAAAACAGGGGCAACTGCAAGAAAGAAGGGGTGATGAATGCTGGGAAGGCAAATGTCCACAAATGACCACTATGTGGTCATAAAAACCTACAAATCTCTTCTGAAACTATTAACTGACTTTCACCATTGTGCAAGTTTTTAGAATCTGTGATTTAAATAAGCGCTTGGCAGTTTGGCAATAGAAAATAATTCCTTCTTATTGTTAGTTACCCAATACTTCTATCTAATTTCAATATAAATCCTGGCATATACTTGAATTAGTAAGCTACACTCTCTGTTTCTCCATACAGTTTCAATCATTTTGTTCATATGTCTTTCCATATCTGTAAGGAAGCATGATCTGCTCAGGAGTCCAACATATTTGTTCTCTCAGAGCCCTTTAAAAATCAAAAATTTTCTGTGGTTGGGAAAGTAGATGGTAAATCGCTGTAGCAATTTCTGTGTCCTAGTTTCTCGTTATATTTTAATTAAGTCAGTCTCTATAACCTGTTTCAAGTTTTTCCATAAGTTTCTCCATAAATTTCTCAACCCCACACTTACAAAGGGATAGGCTCTGTTTGCCTATGAATGCTAAATAGAAATATATAGGCTATTTTCCTAAAGTCTTGGGCCTTAGCCCTTCCACTATTGAATATTGTCATTTAAGATTTCATGAGTTATAGTGTAATAGTGCAATAGTGTCATACCAGATTTCCCCATCTTGAGTCCCTTCGATTTCTGATGAATAGATAAGTAAATGAGACTCAGATCCTTTGAGTCCCACAAAGGAGATTCTAAAGAACTTTAAAAGTGAAACTGGGGCTTCCCTGGTGGCGCAGTGGTTGAGAATCCGCCTGCCAATGCAGGGAACACGGGTTCGAGCCCTGGTCTGGGAAGATCCCACATGCCGCGGAGCAACTAAGCCCGTGCGCCACAACTACTGAGCCTGCGCGTCTGGAGCCTGTGCTCTGCAACAAGAGAAGCCGTGATATTGAGAGGCCCGCGCACCGTGATGAAGAGTGGCCCCCGCTCGCCGCAACTAGAGAAAGCCCACGCACAGAAACGAAGACCCAACACGGCCAAATAAATAAATTTATTTTTTTTTTAAAAAGTGAAACTGATGTCATCAAAGCAGTTTCTTTTTTTGCCCCTTGTATTTGCTGTTACAAGAGTATCATATTGAGATCATCTTTAGAGTTTTAAATATAAATTTAGCATTTAGTATTTAATAAACTTATAGCTATGATGTTGTCAAGGTTTGGAACAACTGTATTAAAGTCCAGTTCAGAAAACCTACTTGCTCTGCCCACATCAGATATTATGTATTATTTTCTATCTTTCTGGTTCTGATATTTGCAATGATTTTAGTCATAATTAATTACTAATACAGGATGGTAGTTATTAGTGATGTTTCAGATCCTTAGAAATAGACTTAGCTGAGTGCCCAGTAGTTCTCTAACAATTTGTGCGAGCATTATTAAATTGTCTATATAGCATTCTGCCTCTCCTGAAACAACAAACTTGAAAATCTTTAGTTTCTCAAAACAAGTTTCAAGAGGTTGCTGGGAAGCAGATTGTTGGTTAGAACAGATGGGTTACCTACCTATGTTTCAACACTGATTACAGGTTCACAAATATTTTTCCCCTGGCCTAATCCAATCCTCCACTTGTATTCCCTATAGATAGTTTGACCCGGGGAAAGTCAGAAATCAGAGAATGTGAATGCCAGAAGCAACTTTAGAGGTTGCTTGCAAACGATTGATGGTTTAACTTTTTTTGAGAATTTGAGGAAACACATGTGCTAACTCCCTGAGAACATGCACATTAAAACATATATGCAGAACTCCTTGGATCCCAGAAGATGTATCTGGGTTTCTTGGGCTTGGACTGTCATTGAAATAAAGTGACTTGCTCAAGACCGTAGAACAAGTTGATGGAGTTGGGACTTGAGCCTGAAATACTAGGGAGTCCTGACTACCCCAGAGTTCACACAGTTGGCAAGGGGGACTTAAAAGAAAAATAGTGTCTAATGGGCCAAACAGTCATAAAGTTATTCCCCATTCAAACATTCTGCTCCATTTAGGGTTGATTCCCACCGATCACATCAATGTCTTTGTTTTTCAGACTCCAGGATTATTGGTTGTTTGGAATATCCAACAATGCATTGTTAATATTGTACAATGCATGTTGATTGCAAAGTGAAAATGCACATCTTGTGAAAGATGCAGGGTTTCTTGAGGTTGATGGAAGTGAAAACCGCTCAAAGGCACATGTGCTAAGACTTTTTTTTTTTTTTTTGCGGCACGCGGGCCTCTCACTGTTGTGGGCTCTCCCATTGAGGAGCACAGGCTCCCGACGCGCGGGCTCAGCGGCCATGGCTCACGGGCCCAGCCACTCCGCGGCATGTGGGATCCTCCCGGACCGGGGCACGAACCCATGTCCCCTGCATTGGCAGGCAGACTCTCAACCACTGCGCCACCAGGGAAGCCCACGTGTGCTAAGACTTTGATAAATGAAGCCTTGTTGGAGTCAGACTAATTGACAGCTGAGAGGAGAAGAGGACAAGGAGGCCAACTAGCTAAGCACCCAAGTAAATATTCGGATATGAAAGGGTTGAAGGAATCCCCTGGGGAGACCAACGAAGCCCTCACACGTTTTTGTTTAATGATCCTCTTTGTGGTCATGTTGTGAAAATCAAGCATCAAATGAAATATGGCATATGCTGAAGTACAATTTTGTTGCAAAGTTACAGCAAAATCTGCACAGTTCTTAATTTCATTGACTTCTATGGAAACTTGTTTTGTTTTCATTATTTACTGTGAAATGTTGGTCCCTATTTTATGTAAGTTCAATGTAAATTGCTGTTTTCTTTCTCTTAGCCATTATCCTTAGATATTGAACATGTCCTGTATTTCAAGGACATGTTTCAAGAAGGAGAAACTTCTCTTATGCCTTGATCTTTACATTTTTCTGATTCCAAATCACAAAGTTCCTTGAGGACTGTCATTTTGCAATTCTCCTTCCAGGATTTTTTTGGTCAGGTTCATAGATATGGAGTGTCAATGATGACCTCTGGGGAAGAAAATTGTTGTGCTACAAATTGAGTAAATTTTGATTAACCGGGAAGAACTTTTCTGAAACTCCATGTACAGCGTAACTCAATATTGTTTTGAAAAATGAGAATGTCATTGAAACCAAAGGGCATGGACATGAAATAGATGAATTCTGGGTTATTTATTGAATGCCTCTCCTAGATAGAATTTTATAAAGTCCTGTGTGGTTTGAATAATTTGTAACTATTCATGCTTCTGTTCCCAGACATTTTAATCATTAATGATTCTGCAGCATAAAACACTCTCCAAGACATTTTTACTCTGTTCAGTAATCTAAGTATGAATTATAAAATTAACCTTTATAATTAGATTGTTCGGGTTTATCCAGCAGGGCGGAATTACTGTTAATTTGAACAGCTGATCAATTTCTTATTGGGACTTAACAATGGCAATTAAATTTAGGACTCATATTTAGGCATCTCTCCAAGCTGTTAAGATCTCCCTAGTTTTTACCCTGACACTTTCAAGGCTGAGTACCAGTGGTAACATAGGGCTAGTTAGTAGGGTGACCATATAATTTATCCAAACTGGGGCACTTTTGAGAGGGGTACTTTTAATAAATACACTGGGACAACAGCTGTGCACAAGGTTTATCTCAGTTCACAAGGACATATGGCCGCCATACCTACTGACGGCCTGTTTGCTATTGTTGCTAAAGAGTCAGGGACCCTGGCCTTTCATTATTTACAAAGCTCCCAGTTCCCATTCAGTCCCCTCCACCTGAGACCCAGGTCCTGACTCATCAGTGCATGCTGCCCCCAGAGACAGCTTCCCCAGAAGGCAAACTTTGCTGTCAGAGGGTCAGAGAGGGTCCTGGCCCTCCGGACACTCACCTCTACTTCCTTCCTTGTCCTCGTTGGTTGAATTCTTTCTAAGACGTCAAGGCTGAATGACATTCCAAGCATGAAAATGGGATAAATCCCATCTAAGCACAGAACACTGAGCTCTGTGTGTGTATTTGTGTATGTGGTGTGTGTGTGTGTGTGAGAGACAGACAAAAATGTTAAACAGCGAACTAAAATGTAGTCTTGTTATGAGTCCTGCCTTTTTACTGACTAATGGTGTGATCTCTGACCTCTTTAAGCCCCAGTTTCTCCATATGTAAAATGAAATGATGCTAATCTCTATCTAATGTGATTGTTATAAGGCCTAAAGTTCTGCTTATTGTCCCCACGTCTAGTTTCCCCTTCTTCCTCTTAGTAATAGAATTCACCAAGTGTTAATTGGACACATATTCTCCAAACCAGCCATTACATCTACCAGGTTCTCATGCAGCTCTGGTGAAGGTGAAGTGTGCAACTTCCCCGTCGTGTCTTCACAAGGCACTGCGGGCCCTCCTCTCCCCTCCCCTCCCTCTTTCCCCCTCTCCACGGGCTAGGAAATGGCAACAACTGGAACAGCCAGCCTAGACCCATAGAGGGAAGCTACACCTTCCACCTGGCAGAGACACTGACTTCTACACTTACATGGAGAAAAATCAGTTTATCTTAGTTAAGCCACTGTACATGGGGGCCTCATAATCACAGCCAACACTTATTAAGCAGCAGTAGTGAGTTCGAAAGCTCAATAGGCTTGGGATCAGAAGGTGTGTGTTGTGGTCCTGCTCTGTTGTTTGCATGTCTTGAGCATCCCTAAACTTTAATTTTCTCATCATGAAATATAAGGAGAAATAATACAAAGGTAGGTGACTATTAAATAATAGATAAACACAACATGCTGATTACTTTTCTTTCTGAACCAGGGTTCATCTCCATGAATTCATTCATTGGCAAACTTTTAAGGAGTCCAGCACTAACCAAGACACGGGTTATCTAGCTTTGCATAAGATGCTGAAAGTCTGCAGTCTTCTTGTGGACGGAGAGTAAATAGACCAACAGGAAACATTATGTAGTGATGAGTGTTATGTAAGACAAGGTGATGTTTTATTTATTTAAAAAATTTTAAAAAATATTACAGATGTTTATTTTTTTCTTGTTTTTTTAAAAAATTTTTATTTTGTATTGGAGTATAGTTGACTTACAATGTTGTGTTAGTTTCAGGTGAACAGTAAAGTGATTCAGTTATACATATACATATATCTATTCTTTTTTGAATTCTATTCCCATTTAGGTTATTACAGAGTATTGAATAGAGTTCTCTGTGCTGTACAGTAGGTTCTTATTGTTATCTATTTTAAAATAGTAGTGTGAGGCTTCCCTGGTGGCGCAGTGGTTGAGAGTCTGCCTGCTGATGCAGGGGACACGGGTTCGTGCCCTGGTCCGGGAAGATCCCACATGCCGCGGAGCGGCTGGGCCCGTGAGCCATGGCCGCTGAGCCTGCACATCCGGGGCCTGTGCTCCACAATGGGAGAGGCCACAACAGTGAGAGGCCTGCATACCGCAAAAAAATAAATAAAATAAAATAAAGTAGTAGTGTGTATATGTTAATCCCAAACTCCTAATTTATCTCTCCCCCTCCACCTTTCCCCTTTGGTAACCATATGTATATTTTCTAAGTCTGTGAGTCTGTTTTGTAAATAAGTTCATTTGTATTATTTTTTTTAGATTCAGCATATAAGCAATATCATGATATTTGTCTTTCTCTGTCTGACATACTTCACTTAGTATGATAATCTCTATGTCCATCCATGTTGCTGCAAATGGCAATATTTCATTCTTTTTATGGCTGTTTAACATTTCATTGTATATATGGACCATGTCTTCTGTATCCATTCCTCTGTTGATGGGCATTTAGTTTGCTTCCATGTCCTGGCTATTGTAAATAGTGCTGCAGTGAACATTAGGGAGCATGTATCTTTTTGAATTATGGTTTTCTCTGGATATATGCCCAGTAGTGGGATTGCTGGATCGTATGGTAGCTCTATTTTTAGTTTTTTAAGGAACTTCCGTACTGTTCTCCATAGTGGCTGTACCAATTTACATTTCTACAAACAGTATGTGAGGGTTCCCTGGTTTTCTTTTCTCCACACCCTCTCCAGGGTTTATTGCTTGTAGACTTTTTGATCATGGCCATTCTAACTGGTGTGAGGTGATATCTCATTGTGGTTTTGATTTGCATTTCTCTAAATAATTAGCAATGTTGAGCTAATTATTCATGTGCTAATTATTTCATGTGCCTCTTGGCCATCTGTATGTCTTCTTTGGAGAAATGTCTGCTTAGGTCTTCTGCCCACTTTTTAATTGAGTTTTTTTTTATATTGAGCCACATGAGCTGTTTGTATATTTTGGAGATTAATCCCTTGTCACTCTCATCATTTGCAAATATTTTCTCGCATTCTGTGGGTTATCTTTTCATTTTGTTTATGGTTTCCTTTGCTGTGCAAAAGCTTTTGAGTTTAATTAGGTCCCATTTGTTTATTTTTGTTTTTATTTCCATTACTCTAGGAGAAGGGTAATGTTTTAGAGATTGATTGGGGCGCCATTATGGGACATGGGCAGAAAGGACTCTCTTACATTTCTGTTGAGACTGAGTAACCAAAGAAGCCTGTTTGTGAAGACTTGGCGGGCAAGGATTCTAGACAGAGGGAACATGTAGAGCAACAACCATGGTGGGAAGAGCATAACTTATTCAAAGACTAGAAAGAAAGCCGGTGTGGCTAGAGCAGAGTGAGAAAATGGCGATTAGTAAGAGAACAAGTCAGAGGTAGGAGAGGCTAGATCATTTGTTCATACAGCTCATGGAATTAATTCCAAGCACAATGAAATGTCATTAGAGGGCTTTAAATAGGGGTGATACGAAGATAGCAGCACCTCAGACTTCCTCAGATGCCAATGCTACAACTAAATGCAGGCAGCTAATACCTATTTTACGTGTCAAGCAGCTTCTTAAAATAGGGGAATAGCTAGTTCTAGCTACTAGTCATCTGAGAACACACGGGGGTGTTATCAAGAGAAATGTTTAAACCCAAGTCAGGCACCATTGCTAAGTCCTTTACTGTCATTATTATTTATAGTTAATAGCTTAGAATTTGATGTCAGAAACACTTGGCTCTTTGAATCACATCTTTTCTACCACTAGATAGGTTATCTTAGATAAGACACACTACCTCTTGGAGTTTCATTTATCCTCATCCATAAAATGTGGAAAATAACATCCATCTCAGCAATGTCATCATAAGGCTTTAGTGAGATATTGTGTGTAAAATGCCTGATACATTGTAAGTACTCAATAAAAAGCAGTATATATATTTAGTTTTTGTATGGTCTTAGGATTCATTGAGAAATCACTAGGTTAGCTTGTCACTCCAGAAGTGCTGAGGCGGGGACTGAAGCCTTCAGGACTCCTCTCCCCACCCCCACCCCACTCCGTAAATCCTGTTAAAATCCTCTTATTCTTCCACCCACGCCCTTCCCTCAGGGATCATGCTGACTACCCCCTCCTCTGACTCTCTGCCATGCTACTACTTTGAGCTGAGCTTTTGTTTTACGACATTCCACGTAGTGATGCCTTCTTTCCCCTGTTCAATTAAGAGCTCCTTGAGAGAAGGAACTATTGATCATTCTTCACCAGTGTTTTACAAAGTGCTTAATAATATATAGAGAGTGCTTAACAAATACGTGTTTGATGAGTAAATGAATGAACAAAGAGCTGAATTTGAGCATTTGGTTAGTCACCTCTGCTTCTCTAAATCCCCATTTACTGCGTTTCTTCCACTTGCCCTGGGATCCATTGTCCATCTCTCTCCATCCTCCCTGTGACCTAGGAGGCTAAATCAACAGGCTCCCTCGTCATCTGCCTTCCGACAGGTTTAGCTGATGGGAACCACTGGCAGGAGATGGGAGGATAGGCAGAGTGAGGTCTGAACTAGGAAGTCCTTTCTGTACAACTACTGTTTCTGGGGTCCTATAACTGCTCCATCCATCTAAGGCCTAGAGGTGGTGACTCCCTGCTGTTGCTAGTCCTGCAAATTTCTGTACCACTTCCCATCACCCTGCCTACACCGTTGCAAGTAGTCCATTTCAAAAAAAAAAATCCCCTCAAATTATCTGCTTTGTATCGGCCATTTTTCCCCAAGGACACTGATATAGCTCATATATATCATGTCAGGTAGATCTAAATGTATTCTATTCTAGATTAAAACTTGGACATTTTTGGTTTGGGGAGAGCAGATCCTACCACTTCCCTTAGTAAACTTCTGTTGTTTCACAATCACACCAAATTGCTCTGAGCCTGCTGTAACTTGGGCAAACAAGTTATGATGAAGCTGTCCATTGTCTTGAGGAACTAAGCAAGTTGTTCAGAGAAATTGCAGAACTTAGCAGACATGAGCCATTGCTGACAGTTAAATGTTTTTAAGAAGAGTAAGATAAAATGTCACTTCATGGAAAAACCTAAAAATACTTTTAAAGTGTATATTGTACATGATTTTTTTCCTATTCTGAGTTGCCAGGCTGTGGGTGTTGAAAACTCTTCAGAAGATTTGGTCTGTCATGTTTAGATGGTGGGTGGCAAAAGAAATTCTAGGTTAAAAAAGAATACAAGACATTCACTACATTATCTCTTGTTTAAGTGTGAATTGTAGAATGTTGGATCCAAAAATAATATGAGCTGGCAAAGTCAAGGCCAGTTGGCGGCTCCCACGGAAGACAGGTTTCCTGTGGAATGGCATGTCCAAACCATCCCCCTCCTGGCTTTCAGGCCACCACCTTGATCACTCTTGCACTAATTCACATGAAGACAGGGTGTTCTCTATCAAATACAATCTTAGAAGTGGCCAAAGTAGGCTCAATAAATTGGAATTTCTATAAGAAAAAAGCAGTAAAATATTTATCATTTGCAACATTGACGTATCCAAAGAGGAGGATGTTTACCAATAAAGTTAAATGAAAAAACAAAATGAGGAGATGAAAAGATTTCTGATTGGTTGACCTGAGATATTGCTTTCCATTGACACCAGCTCAGTAAACATCTATCCTCAGTTCCCTGATTTCACAACATGGAGCTTCTTGGACACTCCCATGGAGCACCTAGATATTCTGCACAGTGAACAGCCCTTCTGCACTTTGCACACCACCCATGCTTCCCTACCACCTTCCCAGCTTCCTGTAGGATGGTACTCAGTGGTCTGTAGCTAATGACCTCCACCAAGTGACCTCTCTCCAAGGCAAGTACAGCTCATAGACTACAAACTCTCTTTGGCCCTCATCACTCTGGGAATACCCTGGCCAGAGTTTCACTCCCCAGAGGGGAGGGGACATTGTGTTTGGTCAGGTGGGCCAAGTGCATGCAAAGTCTGCAAATAAAGTAAGAAGCACCTAGGGCTTCCCTGGTGGCACAGTGGTTGAGAATCCGTCTGCCGATGCAGGGGACGCAGGTTCGTGCCCCGGTCTGGGAAGATCCCACATGCCGCGGAGCGGCTAGGCCCGTGAGCCATGGCCGCTGAGCCTGCACGTCCGGAGCCTGTGCTCCACAACGGGAGAGGCCACAACAGTGAGAGGCACGTACTGCAAAAAAAAAAAAAAAAAAGTAAGAAGCACCTGTAAGTTGGCCACTGATCTCCCAGCTTCCAAACGAATTATTTTTCTGATTAATTCATTCAATAGAAGTTCTAGGCATTGGTGATAATGTCCTTGAGCCAATCAAACAACTTTAAGTCTCTCATTATGAAAAGGAGAGTTAGATAATAAGTGAATAAACAAAACAACTACAAAAGTCCAATCACCTTCTTTCAAAGAGAAACAATGAAAATAAAGTTTGTGAAAATTAAAGCCAGGCCCTGGGCCACACCACTACTACAACCCCTGTCATCAGATGCAGACATACCTTCTCCCTGAGAGACACTGAAGCTACACCTGAGAAAGCAGTCAAAATTGCAGATGCATTTGGGGGCTGAAAGTTAATACAGAATTTAGGGCTGCAAGAGCGTCTAACCTGTTGATAGAATTCAGTCCTCTTTGGCACATAGGAGCCCATGTAGTTTCCAGAGATTCCTACAAGGAATGCATGTACCATCAGTAACATATTACAGGTGTGATGACCTTCAGTGAAAAGGTGCTTGTCTTCATGTCTAAACCAAACTCGTTTTGTCTTACACTATTCTCAGGAGGAATAGAGACCAGTGGTTCATCTTCTATAAGAAAATAAACTTTCCAGGTCACCTGAGGACGAGACACTGGGGAGGTACACCAGCCACGAGGGACAGGCAGAGCCCTGACGACGTTGGAACAGCCCTGGGGCTGAGTGGATGTACTTCCTCCACTGAAGTCTTGAACCCCTCAAAGTCATCCATGAGGATTGGAATTAACTTCTTCCAAACTTCCATTAATATTGGTGAGAAACAGGCTTGGGGACATTTGGGCTGTACCTGGGTTCAACAAACAGCAAGTGACTGAGGCATCACTTCATCCAGTTCTTCTGACTTTAAAACCTTCTGCTCTTTCAAATGTCAGGTGCCTGCCACAGGAATAGGAATTGAGATGGAGATAGGATTGCAAGAGGGGGAAGCAAGCTGTGTGGCTGGCAGGGTCTTGGTGCACCGGCCAGGTGACAGGCCTTTGCTCTGAGGTGGGAGAGCCAACTTCAGGACACTGGTCCACAAGAGACCTCCCAGCTCCACATAATGTCAAACAGCGAAAATCTCCCAGAGATCTCCATCTCAACACCAGCACCCAGCTTCACTCAATGACCAGCAAGCTACAGTGCTGGACACCCTATGCCAAACAACTAGCAAGACAGGAACACAATTCCACCTATTAGCAGAGAGTCTGCCTAAAATCATAATAAGGTCACAGACACCCCAAAACACATAACTGGACATGGTCCTGCCCATCAGGAAGACAAGATCCAGCCTCATCCTCCAGAACACAGGCACCAGTCCCCTCCACCAAGAAGCCTACACAACCCACTGAACCAACCTTAGCCACTGGGTGCAGATAACAAAAACAATGAGATCTACGAACCTACAGCCTGTGAAAAGGAGACCCCAAACACAGTAAGTTAAGCAAAATGAGAAGACAGAGAAACACACAGCTGATGAAGGAGCAAGGTAAAAACCCACCAGCCCAAAAATATGAAGAAGGAATAGACAGTCTGCCTGAAAAATAATTTAGAGTAATGATAGTAAAGATGATCCAAAATCTTGGAAAGAGAATGGAGAAAATACAAGAAACGTTTAACAAGGGCTTAGAAGAACTAAAGAGCAAACAAACAATGATGAACAACACAATAAATGAAATTAAAAATTCTCTAGAAGGAATCAACAGCAGAATAACTGAGGCAGAAGAACGGATAAGTAACCTGGAAGATAAAATAGTGGAAAAAAATACTGCAAAGCAGAATAAAGAAAAAAGAATGAAAAGAATTGAGGACAGTCTTAGAGACCTCTGGGACAACATTAAACACACCAGCATTTGAATTATAGGGGTCCAAGAAGAGGAAGAGAAAAAGAAAGGGACTGAGAAAATATTTGAAGAGATTATAGATGAAAACTTCCCTAATATGGGAGAGGAAATAGTTAATCAAGTCCAGGAAGCACAGAGAGTCCCATTCAGGATAAATCCAAGGAGAAACATGCCAAGAAAGATATTAATCAAACTATCAAAAATTAAATACAAAGAAAATAGTTTAAAACAGCAAGGGAAAAACAACAAATAACATACGAGGGAATCCCGGTAAGGTTAACAGCTGATTTCTCAGCAGAAACTCTGCAAGCCAGAGGGAGTGGCAGGACATATTTAAAGTGATGAAATGGAAGAACCTACAAACAAGGTTACCCTACACAGCAAGGATCTCATTCAGATTTGACAGAGAAATTAAAACATTTACAGACAAGCAAAAGCTAAGAGGATTCAGCACCACCAAACCAGCTTTACAACAAATGCTAAAGGAACTTCTCTAGGCAGGAAACACAAGAGAAGGAAAAGGCCTACAATAACAAACCCAAAACAATTAAGAAAATGGTAATAGGAACATACATATCGATAATTACCTGAAATGTAAATGGATTAAATGCTCCAACCAAAAGACATAGACTGGCTAAATGAATATAAAAACAAGACCCGTACATATGCTGTCTACAAGAGACCCACTTCACACATAGGTACACATACAGACTGAAAGTGAGGGGATGGAAAACGATATTCCATGCAAATGGAAATCAAAAGAAAGCTGGAGTAGCAGTTCTCATATGAGACAAAATAGACTTTAAAATAAAGACTATTACAAGAGACAAAGAAGGAGGCTACATAATGATCAAGGGATCGATCCAAGAAGAAGATATAACAATTGTTAATATTTATGAACCCAACATAGGAGCACCACACTACATAAGGCAAATGCTAACAGCCATAAAAGGGGAAATCGACAGTAACACAATCATAGTAGGGGACTTTACCACCCCACTTTCACCAATGGACAGATCATCCAAAATGAAATAAGGAAACACAAGCTTTAAATGACACATTTAACAAGATGGACTTAATTGATATTTATAGGACATTCCATCCAAAAACAACAGAATACTCTTTCTTCTCAAGTGCTCATGGAACATTCTCCAGGATAGATCATATCTTGGGTCACAAATCAAGACTTGGTAAATTTAAGAAAATTGAAATTGTATCAAATATCTTTTCCAACCACAACCCTATGAGACTAGATATCAATTACAAGAAAAAATCTGTAAAAAATACAAATACATGGTGGCTAAACAATATGCTACTGAATAACCAAGAGATCAATGAAGAAATCAAAGAGGAAATCAAAAAATACCTAGAAACAAATGACAATGAAAACACGATGACCCAAAAACTATGGGATGAAGCAAAAGCAGTTCTAAGAAGGAAGTTTATATCAATACAATCCTACCTCAAGAAACAAGAAGCATCTCAAATAAAAAACCTAACCTTACACCTAAAGCAATTAGAGAAAGAAGAACAAAATAACCCCAAAGTTAGCAGAAGGAAAGAAATCATAAAGATCAGACCAGAAATAAATAAAAAAGAAATGAAGGAAACAATAGCAAAGATCAATAAAACTAAAAGCTGGTTCTTTGAGAAGATAAACAAAATTGATAAACCATTAGCCAGACTCATCAAGAAAAAAAGGGAGAAGACTCAAATCAATATAATTAGAAATGAAAAAGGTGAAGTAACAAGTGACACTGCAGAAATACAAAGGATCATGAGAGATTACTACAAGCAACTATATGCCAATAAAATGGACGACCTGGAAGAAATGGACACATTCTTAGAAAAGCACAACCTTGCAACACTGAACCAGAAAGAAATAGGAAATATAAACAGACCAATCACAAGCAGTGAAATTGAGACTGTGATTAAAAATCTTCCAACAAACAAAAGGCCAGGAGCAGATGGTTTCACAGTTGAATTCAATCAAACATTCAGAGAAGAGCTAACACCTTTCCTTCTCAAACTCTTCCAAAATATAGCAGAGGGAGGAACACTCCCCAACTCATTCTACAAGGCCACCATCACCCTGATACCAAAATCAGACAAAGTTGTCACAAAGAAAGAAAACTACAAGCCAGTATCACTGATGAACATCAATGCAAAAATTCTCAACCTAATACTAGCAAACAGAATCCAACAGCACATTAGAAGGATCATACACTATGATCAAGTGGGGTTTATCCCAGGAATGCAAGGATTCTTCAATATACGCAAATCAATGTGATACACCACATTAACAAATGGAAGGATAAAAACCATATGATTGGGCTTCCCTGGTGGCGCAGTGGTTGAGAGTCCACCTGCTGATGCAGGGGACACAGGTTCATGCCCCGGTCTGGGAAGATCCCACATGCCATGGAGTGGCTAGGCACGTGAACCTTGGCCACTGAGCCTGCGCGTCCGGAACCTGTGCTCCGCAATGGGAGAGACCACAAGAGTGAGAGGCCTGCGTACCGCAAAAAAACAAAACACAACAAATATCATCTCAATAGATGCAAAAAAAGCTTTTGACAAAATTCAACACCCATTTATTATAAAAACCCTCCAGAAAGTAAGCATAGAGGGAACTTACCTCAACATAATAAAGGCCATATATGACAAACCCACAGCCAACATTGTTCTCAATGGTGAAAAACTGAAACCATGTCCACTATGATCAGGAGCAAGACAAGGTTGCCCACTCTCACCAATGTTATTCAACATTGTTTTGGAAGTTTTAGCCACAGCAATCAGAGAAGAAAAAGAAATAAAAGGAATTCAAATTGGAAAGTAGAAGTAAAGCTGTCACTGTTTGCAGGTGACATGATACTATACATAGAGAATGCTAAAGATGCTACCAGAAAACTACTACAGCTAATCAATGAATTTGGTAAGTAGCAGGATACAAAATTAATGCACAGAAATCTCTTGCATTCCTATACACCAATGATGAAAAATCTGAAAGAGAAATTAAGGAAACACTCCCATTTACCATTGCAACAAAAATAATAAAATATCTAGGAATAAACCTACCTAAGGAGACAAAATATCTAGGAATTAACCTACCTAAGGAGACAAAAGACCTGTATGCAGAAAACTATAAGACACTGATGAAAGAAATTAAAGATGATACAAACAGATGGAGAGATATACCATGTTCTTGGATTGGAAGAATCAACAGTGTGGAAATGACTATACTACCCAAAGCAATCTACAGATTCAGTGCAATCCCTATCAAACTACCAATGGCATTTTTCACAGAACTAGAGCAAAAAATTTCACAATTTGTATGGAAACACAAAATAATCTGAATAGCTAAAGCATTCTTGAGAAAGAAAAATGGAGCTGGAAGAATCAGGCTCCCTGACTTCAGACTATACTACAAAGCTACAGTCATTAAGACAGTATGGTACTGGCACAAAAACAGAAATATAGATCAATGGAACAGGATAGAAAGCCCATATAAACCCATGCACATATAGTCATCTTATTTTTGATAAAGGAAGCAAGAATATACAATGGAGAAAAGACGGCCTATTCAATAAGTGGTGCTGGGAAAACTGGACAGCTACATGTAAAAGAATGAAATTAGAACATTCACTAACACCATACAGAAAAATAAACTCAAAATTGATTAAAGACCTAAATGTAAGGCCAGACACTAACAAACTCTTAGAGGAAAACATAGGCAGAGCACTCAATGATATAAATCACAGCAAGTTCCTTTTTGACCCACCTCCTAGAGAAATGTAAATTAAAAACTAAAATAAACAAATGGGACCTAATGAAACTTAAAAGCTTTTGCACAGCAAAGGAAACCATAAATAAGATGAAAAGACAGCCCTCAGAATGGGAGAAAATATTTGCAAATGAAGCAAGTGACAAAGGACTAATCTCCAAAATTTACAAGCATCTCATGCAGCTCAATATCAAAAAAACAAACAACCCAATCCAAAAATGGGCAGAAGACCTAAATAGACATTTCTCCAAAGAAGACAGACTGCCAACAAACTCATGAAAGAATGCTCAACATCACTAATCATTAAAGAAATGCAAATCAAAACTACAATGAGGTATCACCTCACACCAGTCAGAATAGCTATCATCAAAAAATCTACAAACAGTAAATGCTGGAGAGGGTGTGGAGAAAAGGAAACCCTCTTGCACTGTTGGTGGGAATGTAAATTGATACAGCCACTGTGGAGAACAGTATGGAGGGTACTTAAAAAACTAAAAATAGAACTACCAAATGACCCAGAAACCCACTACTGGGCATATACCCTGAGAAAACCATAATTCAAAGAGTCATGTACCACAATGTTCATTGCAGCCCTATTTACCATAGCCAGTACATGGAAGCAAGCTAAGTGTCCATCGACAGATGAATAGGTAAAGAAGATGTGACACATATATACAATGGAATATTACTCAGCCATAAAAAGAAATGAAATTGAGTTGTCGTGAGGTGGATGGACCTAGAGTCTGTCATACAGAGTGAAGTAAGTCAGGAAGAGAAAAACAAACACCATGTGCTAACACATAGATATGGAATCTAAAAGAAAAAAAATGGTTATGAAGAACATAGGGGCAAGACAGGAATAATGATGCAGATGTAGAGAATGGACTTGAGGACACGCGGAGGGTAAGGGTAAGCTGGGACGAAGTGAGTAAGTGGCATGGTTATATACACACTACCAAATATAAAATAGCTAGCTAGTGGGAAGCAGCTGCATAGCACAGGGAGATCAGCTTGGTGCTCTGTGACCACCTAGAGGGGTGGGGTAGGGAGGGTGGGAGGGAGACACAAGAGGGAGGGGATATGGGGATATATGTATATGTATAGCTGATTCACGTTGTTATAAAGTAGAAACTAACACACCATTTTAAAGCAATTATACTCCAATAAAGATGTTTAAAAATAAATAAATAAAATGGGAAAAAGAAGCCTTCATATGAGT
Organism: Phocoena phocoena; assembly: GCF_963924675.1. NCBI lineage: Eukaryota > Metazoa > Chordata > Mammalia > Artiodactyla > Phocoenidae > Phocoena > Phocoena phocoena. The sequence continues at coordinate 89,786,509 of NC_089221.1, read as the reverse complement.
GTAGGTTAACAGCACACAATTCCTTAAAAAATCCTTCCTGCTTCATTTCATGCCTCTATTCATATTAGGGGAAATATAATATTTTTGGTAAATAAGTATTATTTGGAAGGGAGTATGTGAAAGTTGTCAGTTTACCACCACTTGGAGAGATCCTGGCTGATCCAAGGCCAAGGAAAGCAAAATTTAGGCATGGAAAGAGAAGCAGATATCTGATGCCAAAGTGTTAGTATTGCTACTGCTATCATATTGTTGTGGATATTTGAGTAGAAGTTTGATTTGGAATGACATCTTAAGAGTTATTTGTTACAAGTAGCTCCCAGTTCTGGTTGCACATCTGAACCACCTGGGGAGTTTATAAAAAGACAAATATTTAGGACCTCCCCTTGAGTATTCTGATTAGTAAGTATAGGGTCCAGGAATCTTCAGTTTAAAAAAATTTCTTCCAATGAGTTTAAGGTACAGTTAGCACCAAGAACCATTGATTGGGGCCAACTTTACCCTACAACAGAGAAGAATATCTGTGGTTCCCCATGGAAACTCCAGTGCAATGGAGTTCATAAGGCTGTTCGTTCCTCTAGAGGACAAATCTAGGTACAGATTACATCTTAATATTGGAATGCTAAAATCAGTCCTTTCTGACTTCCCCACTGTGACCCTGACTCTGTTCCCAGGAACAACACAGTACCAGTTTTCTCCCTCCTTTTCCCTTAGCCATTTCTTATTGTGACTGGAGAGAGGGAGGAGAGAAAGCTCCTCAGCAGCTTCTTTATTCTTTACATGGAAGAGTTTCTGGACTCTTCGGGACAGTGCTCAGAATGGTAAAAGTGTTTGGAATATGGTCCCCTGGATGCCGTGTTTGTTGGAACTGTAAGTTTCTTCGGTAATATTCCTAGTGACACCCACACCTCAGAATGGCCTGTGCTCCTTAATTCCTTCTTCTCCTCTCCTTGAACGTCAGTACTTCCATCTTCTCCAGGGCACACTTTTGATTGGATTCATCATGCCACAGGAAGGGCTGTTCAAGTCCTACAGGAGAAAGGTATTCAGCGACTGCATAAAAGGTCAGACGAGGTGGAAGAGAAGCAGGGAAATGTCACACTTAACTGCAGGATACATTATGTTCATCAGAGGTGTTTATACTAAAAGGAAAATAAAACTATGACTGCATGTAAATAGAGAACCCTCAATGTAAGCTAATAAATACATTAATGCTGCATGATAAGCCTGAATCCAATAACACATAATAAAATATCTCCTCCACATTGTGGAGAGACAGAGTTGTCAAACCAAGTCTGTAAATTTTCAGCAACAGACACATCCTGTGCTTTTACCTGGCAATTGTATTACAACAATAAAGCTTTTTAGCATTGCTTTTCAACTAATTGAAAATACTCCAAAGATGTACTGTGAAAAGACAAAGATGTGTGTGAGTGGAATGGAATGGAGTTACTGAAACAAATGTGGAGATTGATTGAAGGCACACCCAAACTGGATTTTACCTCAAGCGCTGGGATGATTCTGTGAACCTTAGCTAAATATCTTTAATGAAAAATGCAATCTCAACATCCTCGTGTGTGTTTCTGTGTGTGGGCATGAGCGTGCACACGTGCCCATATGCACACAATGTTTTATTTTTAATTAAGAATGAAGTATTTCTGCACACGTTAATCAAAATACATAGAAACTTTAAAAATAAAGATGCTTTTTTTATGGCCGGCATTACCTGTTATAGAAGAGGGAACAAAGAAGTTGAGGAAGGAAGACAAAGCTGCTATACCTTCGCTATAGACAGAATGGTTGTATCTTTCCTAAATTCATATGTTGAAACCTAATCACCAGTGTGATGGTATTTGGAGATGAGGGCTTTGGGAGGTGCTGCATGCATGAGGTTGGCACCCTCATGAGTGGGATTAGTGCTCTTATAAAAGAGACCCCACAGAGCTCTCTTCCGCCTTCCACCATGTGAGGACACAGAGAGAAGAGGCTGTTTATGAACCAGGAAACAGGCTCTCACCAGACACCAAATCTGCCAGTGCCCTGATCTTAGACTTTCCAGCCTCAAGAACTGTGAGAAGTAAATTTCTCTTGTCTATAAGCCACCCAGTCTGTGGTATTCTGTTATAGAGTCCTGAACTAAGACAACCTTCCTGGTTTTAAAATACAGCTCCATAGCCAGTGCCCTCGAGTAAAGTAAAAAGACATGGCTGGTACTTAGCTTTGGCTACTTACAGAACAGCATAAGTCTATGGTGGTTGTTCAACATGAGACAGTATAATCACGGAATAGCTAAATACAATCTGTTAAAGTTTTCCAAAAGCAGCAGAAACAGGAGCATCTGTCACACTGCCTGTTATTAGTACGTGATGTACATCGAGGTGTGTAGATACATACGAAGGAATGGGGCATATCAACATAAGGCAGGGAGACAGATGGCATGCTCCTTTCGACGTGTTTTCTTGTCAACTTTGGTAGAACAAATGCTCCTGCTATACTTTAATTTGTAAAGTACATATTTATCTTTAAAGTGAGAATGTCTACCACATAAAGAACAAAATTTAATAGAGTTCAATATTTCTTAAAAATGATTTGTCTCTTGTGCAGTACCTTCTGAGCCAAGTAACCAATTTTATTTGGAAATTAAAAAATGACAGAGGATTATTTTAAAGCAGTTTTTCTACTCCTGCCCTGTAACCTCTGAAGAAGTCAGGCCTATGATGACATACACAAAGAGCAACAAAATTGTCATCATCTATATTTATTTCTTGAAGAGGACTATCTAATCAGATGTTAGATGTTGCCTTTGTGGCCAAGATTCTGAAATGGATGTGACTATTCCATCTTACTACTTTTAGAAATATGTTTTACAGCTCTCTTCTGCTTATTTTTCACTCGGTATGTCTATTATGTTTCCTTTTAAAGGTTGTATTTAAAAAAATTTTTTTTGACTTAATTTAAAACCAGAAAAAGAAACTGGCAGGCTGGCAGAAACAATTTGAGGTGGAGAATCTATTTAGGGGACGTAGATTTCAGATACATGACTGCTATTGCTCCTGGGCCTGGATATACTTTCTTCATTTCTGTGGCCTGGGGCCATCTGCCTTAAGGAGGTCCAGAGAGAGACCTGGATGTCGTGACCCAGAGCCTGGAGCAGAGGAGCAGTCCCCTGAGCTTCTGTAATATTCCATCTGGCCATCCGATCTCTAACGTCTGTCATGGTAGCTGGACCCGACAATAGTCCAGAAGTGTGCAGCCTCCTTCCCAATAGGTTCCTTTTATTTAGTTATTTTTTCTAAATATTTGCTGAATATTGGTCACGCTACTTTTATTTATTTATTTTTAAAGTTATTCATTTATTTATTTCTGGCTGCGTTGGGTCTTCATTGCTGCGCTCGGGCTTTCTCCAGTCGCGGCGAGCGGGGGCTGCTCTTCGTTGCGGTGCGTGGGCTTCTCATTGCGGTGGCTTCTCTTGTTGCGGAGCACGGGCTCTAGACTGCAGGCTCAGTAGTTGTGGCGCACGGGCTTAGTTGCTCTGCGGCATGTGGGATCTTCCCAAACCAGGGATAGGACCCGTGTCCCCTGCATTGGCAGGTGGATTCTTAACCACTGCACCGCCAAGGAAGCCCCTCAATGGGTTCCTTTTAGTCTTCACTTCTCGACATCTAAGGAAAGACTGCCTCTGATCCATTTAAATACCTGCTCAGAAACATCCAGTGACTTGTCACTGCCAGAGTAAAGCTCATCCCTGAGACCGGACTATGGGGTCCTACCCCATTTGAACGTGACTTTCCTCTCTGTGTTTATTTCCCTGTACTGCTCCTGAAGGGTTCCATGCATTTTGCTGAGTGGAAAATCTGCCACAGTTTCCCTTCTCAGCATCCCCATGTTTCTTCCTATGCAATCCCCTCTGCCAGGAAGGGGCTCCCTGCACCCCACTAAGATCCTACCTATTCTCGCATTACAGCTTAGCCTCCACCTCCTCTATCAAAGCTTCTCTGATTCTTCCAAACAGAAACAGTCTCTCAGACTAAAGGCCCCTTTTTTTTTTGCGGCACGCGGGCCTCTCACTGTTGTGGCCTCTCCCGTTGTGGAGCACAGGCTCCGGACGCGCAGGCTCAGCGGCCATGGCTCACGGGCCCAGCCGCTCCGTGGCATGTGGGATCTTCCCGGACCGGGACACAAACCCATGTCCCCTGCATCGGCAGGCGGACTCTCAACCACTGCGCCACCAGGGAAGCCCCCTAAAGGCCCCTTTTTAACGTCGGTCGTGGCCATTGTATTGGTCATCTGTGTGCACACCTGTCTTCTCCCTCAGTGAGGAGCATCTTGAGGGCAATTGTTACATCTATTGTCTTCTCATGTTTCTCATGACCCAACACAGTCCTGGCATAGGGAAGCTGCTCTGGAAAGTTGGCTCAATCCACTGTCCAGTAAAGTTCCTGTTCCCAGTTTGGGGAAGTTGAGATGAGGAGTTCTAGCGTAGAGAGTGCTCAGGGGTGAGAGCAGCTCTTGGATGAGTGCCTGTTGATACTGTAATGCAGACACACCTCTAGGGGGCGCCACGGTGTCACCAGCCACACACCCTTGCTACACTCACAAGTTGTTCCTGTGATTTTCTTTCTGAGGCCGGCTGTTCCCTGGACTGAGGCAGTTTACAAGGTCTCCTGGCCTTCCTCCTCTGGCTCTGCAAGCATGATTAAAGCCTACCGCAACTCAGGTGAAATACAGCAGCAATGGCAAACGTCTCTGTGGGGCTCCTTTCTGGCAGGAAACCATGAGTTCATTTGAACTGGTCGCTCCCCGTTGTGCAGCTGTTCAGTAGCTCTGGGTGTGAGGCCGCTGCTTGCCCCCTTCACCACCATCTCTTGAACGTAACCCTCCAACTCCTCTCCAAACCCACCCCACCACATGATCCTTTGTCAAAATTATGGCTTCTGGCAACTGAACCTCTTTAACCTCTTTTCTAAGGGCTAATTTTCCACTGAGCTGTGAAAAAGCATGAAGATAGTAAATAGAGCTATAGACATTTTATCAGGAAAAAGACAACCAGCTGAAACTTGCTTATAATTAATACACTTTTACTTTTTTATATCCACCTTGCTTACATTAATTTATTCATACAGTAATGAATAAGTTGAGCACCTACTATGTGCCTGGCATTTTCTCAGTAGTTGGAATACACGGTGAAGAGACACGAAGAGGCAAACATCCTGCCCTCATGGCGAGGCTTAGGGTTGACAGACAATAAGCAATGAACTTAGTAAATAAGTAAATTACATCATTTACCATGGACCAGAGGATGGAGCAAGAATTCGGGATATTGAGAACTCTGCGACAAACTGTGCAGGTAGTGAGGGCAGATTTGATGGAGGTGGCAGGAGAGGAGGGAATGAGAAGGAGGTCGCAAAGACCAGCATTTATGGCCTCATGTGTCAATGTTCCAGAGCTCTGTCTAGGAAATAAAAAAAGCAAACTGTAAAGAAAACAAATTCATGACTGTCATTCCAGGTATTACAGAAAGCTACTTGGATAGAAGTCATGGCTACAGAATCATGGTGGAGACAAATATATTGGCAAGCATGAAGGTGTGGTTTGTAAATCAAGAAGTTATGACTACTTATAGAAATTAATGAAGCTGGCAGTGAGGTGATGTGGAGGAAGGACATGTGACTGAAGGTAAAAGGGGAAAACATAGATGACAGCTAACCTGCCCAGTTCCATCAGTTAAGAAAAAAAAAAGTTTGCTTACAATTTAGCATATTATGCTTGGTAAACTAACCAGAAATCCAGAGAGAAGGCTGATGCCCTTATTCTGGCATGTTGCTTGGAAACTGTCATCCTTACTTGAATGGGTGAATTTTAAGGAGGAGAAAAAAAAGTGCTGCAAAGCCAGTCTTGGTTCTTCCTTCCTGCAACAAATAGCACAGGGTGCTGGGTCATATTTCTAGCATCAGTGTAGGCAGAACTGTGAAGGGGTGATGTGTGTCCTGAAACTTTATACTCTCCCAGTTCCCACTTCCTTAACACTCCCACCTCTTATGATCTCACTCAGCATCACAGGGAGCTGCCTCCTCAGCCTGTCAGCCTCTGCCCCGTCCCAGCCGAATCCCCAGGAGGTCAACAACATGAGAAGTTGACAAGAGGTCAAGGGAGATGTAGGTTGAAAGGTGTCCATTGGACTCAATGACAAGGAGCAAGAGTAGTGTTCACGGAGCTCATGTCCGGCTGCGTTTGGGTTGAGGGATGAATGAGAGAGGTAAGGAGTTGAAGCCAGTAAATGTAAGGAATCCAATGTGAAAAGAAAGGCATAAGAGGAGACATTTGAATTTTAAGACAGGAGCACATGGAGCATATTTAAGTGTTAAATGTTACTGGAAAGGAGCTAGTTGCGAGGAACAGGTTGATGGTACAGCAGAGGAAGGGAACAATCAATAGCACAAGGCCCTGAACCTGGCTGGGATTTTAATACAAGATGATTAATGGTCCTGTCCTGGTGTTTGGCCTGTTGCTGAGATCCAGCAAACACGTGCATGCAGGGAAAGGTTTCTGGCTGCCCCCTCACATTCAAGAATCTTAAACATCATCATTAAGTAGGATCTTGAGCACTGGAGCCATTAAACAAATCTAAGAGAAATGGCAGGTCGTCTGCATCTAAAGTTACGTGATTGTGAAAAGACTCCCTGTGCTCTACTACGTGTGTAACATTTTCTTAATGTTCTCGGAGGTCTGTGACTAATATTATGATAAACAACTCTAACGATTTCTGAAAGCCATTTCCACATTAACATTATCCAATTGATTTTCATTATCTTGGGAACATTTTTTTTCCTCTAAAGATCTATTGCATCTGCTCTACCTTTAATTGTTTTAAAAACAAACGTCATCTCCAAGCAAGACGTTTACAGAGACATAAATTAGTTTGGCCCAAACCCAGAGCTCTATGTGATTTCGAGAGAGCTCAGCTCTGACCAACAAAGACCTGAGCTAAAGAGATGTACTGGTCAGCATTGCTGTTTAGTTATATCAGTGTTAACAGTTTAATTTTCAAAGAGAATCTCACAGAAAATGCAGGTGGGAAAGAATCTCCTGGAACCATCCAAACGGGGACTCTAATTAGTCCTGGGATTCATATTCCCATATGTTGTTTAAATCTTGTGAGCTTTGGATGCTCGTTACCTCCCACCTAAAAGTAAGCATGCATAATAAATAACCCTCGCACGACAGCAGCCTGGGCAGCTGCAGGGGGACAGTCGGACTCAGAGCCCTGCCCTGCAGTGCGGTGGAGAGATGCCGTTCCAGGCTGTGAGTAACCAGCAGCCAGCGATGTGGGGCACAGTGATGGAAAGTAGAAGCCTCTTAGCAATCAAGTAAAGATTCAGTACTAAAGTGAGCATTGAACAACTGCATACACAGGAGCTAAGAATTTTCTGAAAATTAATAGAGTCTGGCAGTAAAGAAGATAATAAAATCATTCTTGGCACACAGATGAACACCAGTAGAACCTGGCAAGTTTAAGAGACTCCCAGACCCAACCAGAACAGACCAGAAGACCACTGGTCACACTGGACCGGATGTTCTCAATCATTCCTTAGTGAGAGTGCTTTAGACATTGACATGAGACCCCGCTGGATGGTGAGTAGAGCTCTCGACACTGACACTACGGTGTGTCACATGTGGTTCTCATTGCGCTGTGGATCCAGCATTCCCATCTCTCCTGTTAAGAACCTGCTTCAGCTACCGTGAGGAATAACAGCAATGGCTGGATTGAGTGCACTCAAGCTGCTTGTTTCCGGCAAGCTTCTGTCGCTTGTATAGAATCTGCCTTATTCTAAGTGTGTTACATGTTACACTAGATATTGATTTCCATTTTTCAAGAGAAGGCTTTCCTCCTAAAGCTCAGTGAAGCATTTATAATTCTTTTCAGAACACCATGTTTTTATACCTACAAATAATGTCAAAGCTGGGTCATGTTGCTTTATGGGTTCAAACGTGATATAGGCCAATAAAGAAGGCAGTTTCATTGCATTAAAAGTGGCCTGTGCTCATAAAGTGGATACTTCAGAATAGGCTTGATCTGAGACTAGACCAACTCTTATTGCAAGATGCTTTTCTAATTTTCTGAAAGCATTTTGCCAGTCTGTTAGATAAAATACTCCCAGCTATTTGGTTTAGGGAAGTACTTGGATGAATCTCTCGTATGTAAACTGTTGCTTTGCTTTGCACTTCGGTGAAGGTCATTGATGGTTTGATCTAAATGTGGTCCGTCCACAGCCACTCATGTTGGAGACTCAGAAGCTGCCTGACTTGGTGTGAAGCACGTCATGCCAGACCCACTGGATTCTCTTAAGTGCAACTATATTTAGCTCTGAATTTTAGAAACAACTGGACCTGGAATCTACTGGAAGCATGGAGGATAAAGAGGCAGCCCAGAGGGTTCCAAGTGGACTACTCAGAAGACCCTGATACCAGACTGCCAGAATCCATCCTTCTGCTTCTCCGGCATGGGCCAGGGCTTTCTCTGAAAAGGATTTGGCTTGTATTTTAGACATGAGGGCAAAGCTGTCCAAAAGAATGCAAAAATTTATCTTGATTTGGGTTCTTCCAGAAGCTGACCCTGAGACAAATTTAAATGCAAGTAAGTTATTTGACGGCTGACACTAGGAGCCCAGGTAGGAAGTGGGGAAGTGAGATAGGGAGAAGAAAGAGGCCAATAAAGGGTGTGCCTCAGGCCTATTGCCACTGGGGAAACCAGGGCTCAGTCCTGCCTGGGGTTTTGGGGACAGTGTGGAACACACATCAGTCACTTTACCTTGGGAGGAGGGCAGCGAGGAAGCTGGGATATTGATCCATCAACTCGCCATCTTTCATTGGCTAAGGGCTGCTTCCTGGTGCACAGGTGCCTGCAGCAAGGAAAAGGAAGTGCTCAGGCAGAGAGTGGCAGGTACCGGCAGTCAGGCAGCCTTGGCGTGCAGAGGAGGTGCTGGGGGGTGTGGACAAACAGTGTGTCTGCATCTTGGGCCACCAGATGAGCGGGAACCGGGTCCCTGTATGGAGAGAAAAGACCCTGTTTTAGTCTTTCAGGCGGCGGTAACGAAAGTACCATAAGCTGGGTAGCTTATAAACAACAAGCATTGATTTCTGACAGTTCTGGAGGTTGGGAGTCCAAGGTCATGGCAGCAGCCCAGTGGGATTCTGGTGAAGGCCCTCTTCCATGCTGCAGACTGCTACTTCTCTCCGGGTCTTCACAGGGCAGAAGGGACTAGGGCGCTCTGTGGGGTCTCTTTTATAAGAGCACGAATCCCATTCATGGGGGCTCTACCTCTCAATACTACCTCCTAATACCATCAGATTGGGCATTGAGATTTCAATATATAAATTGCGGGAGGACACAAACATTCAGACCATAGCACACCAACCCCAAGTAAACTGCCTCAACTGGGGAAAGCTAAGGAGACGGTCCTTCTCACCCTCCTCCACCTTCTTCTTATTCCTCTATCCCACTGTCCATCCACTCACGTCTAAACGTTTTTAAATGGACAGTACCATGTTCTGGCAAGCATGTGAAGTAACCAGGATTCTCTTACATTACTGATGGGGATGCAAAATGGTACAGCCACTTCGGAAGCCAATTAGCAAGTTCTTATAAAATTAACATACACTTACCGTATGACCCAGCAACTCTACTCCTAAGTTATTACCCGAGAGAAAAGACCTAAAGATACACGTCCACAAAAAGACCTGCAAGGCAGCTTTAGTCATAATCTCCCCACCCTGGAAAGAACCAAAATGTTCATCAACTGTAAACTAATAAACAAATTGTAGAACAGCGATTCAATGAAACACGTCTCAGCCATAAGAAGAAATGAAATACTGATAAGTACAACAGCATTCTGTTGTCTTACGAGCATTCTGTTAAGTGAAAGAAGTTAGATACAAAATGACGTTCTGAAAAAGGCAAAATTATAGCAACAGAAGGCAGATAAGAATTTGCCAGGAGCTGGGAGTGGGAGTGGAGTGAACTTTACTGTGTGCAAATTATACTTCAGTAAACTTGCCTTAATAAAAACTGAAGATTTGGGGGTGGGGTGGATAGCCAGACGGTGGCAGGAGAGTTACTGGATCCATTCCCGCCTCGGGGGAATCAGAGAGAGAAGATAAAGGGGAGACCCCCTTTCTAGAGTGGATACGGAGTACTGACTGGGATCCTCAAAGACGCTCTCCTCTCACAACTGTCTCTTTCTAGACAGTTGCCCACCTTACAGAGATGGGACTGGCGCTCCAAGTGCTCCTGAGATTCCTGGGGCTGTGTGTCCACAAAACCTCCGACGGGCAAACTGAGCCAGTCTAGGGAGGGTGCCGGGAGAACTGCTGACCGGGGTTCCAGCTCCAGCTCTGCCCAGAAAACTGCCTGTCCCTTAGTCCCTTTACCCATGGAGCCTGTGTCCTCATGGCAACACGTGCAATTCTTGTACTGGATGGCATCTTTCAGGGTGACTCCAGGTTGGCTGTGGACAACATGGAAATCGGCTTGTTTCAGGTTCTTTGTAGTGATTTCCACCTACTCACGTGGTCATTCATGTCCTAGACTGAAAAACCTGGGAAAACTCAAAATGAGTGGAAATGGGGGGGTCTCTGGTCAAGAGTCGAGCGTCACTTTCTAAGGTCACAGATATTCTTAGGTTGCTGTGAGCCAGGAAACTCAGCCGGAACGTTTGTCTTGAATGACTGTGTCACTTATTTCCATCCTGCCTCTGACCTGGACTTGAGTCGAGGGAGGAAAACGTAATAGTCTGTGACAGTGATTGCCAACAGGGAAATGTCAAGAGGAGAAAAGAGCTCTTGTAAACAGCAATACGATTTTCTTAGAAAGGAGGCAATTTGGGAGAATTTAGTGGGATTCCAAAAGGATGATTGCATGTAAACCTCTATATGGCTCTGGGCATCGCATTTCTTATCTGCACCTTTGTGTTATCTTCTCATAACAAGCAGAGATTATAAATGTAATCTCCTAATGAATACGTGTTTTTCATGCATTGTAACCCTTCAGTTAGATGTTGCATCTTATCTATTTAACCTAAACTCAGTTTTGCTGGTTATATTTGTAGGTAGCACAATATTGAAATGCAAAGAGGCTTTTCCAAATATACAACCCTGTACTTTTGCTGCTTAAGTTAATAGAAAACTATTTTGCTTTCTGTAGGATTTGGGGTTTGTCTTGCCTTATCCTTCTTTCAGTCTTTCACGAAGGTGAGTGAGACAAGGTATTTAAAACAGTGCACACTGAAGATCCAAGATCACTGGTCTGGCAGCAGCTCTGCCCGGTTCACTGTGTTCACACATTTGACAATTAATCTCCCTTTATGGATTAGAGAGGGGGAGAGCCCATCCTTCTCAGCAAGTGATCCTGTGAAACTTCCATTTGTGGGATAGGTGCATCATCACAGGAGATGGGCAGAAGTGTTCTTGCACAGAGGAAAGGAAAAGATATGTAATTTCTCACATTACGACAGAGGCTTGCTTTAGAAGGAGAGAAAGAAGGAAGAGAGAGAGAAAAGGAAGGAAAGGGAAGAACAAATTTTGAGGGAGATGAGATCCAAACATCTGAGGTACGACCACAAGTAAATTTTATTTGGAGTTACAGCTTTGGAGAGTAGCATTCTTCCTTCATAATCTTCTATGCTTGAGTACAAATACATGAAAATCTCCCTTTAAATGTGTGGGTATGTGTGTGTTAATAATAAAAAAAAAAATCTCCCACTCCCTTACCTCCACATGGAACAGAGTAAAAACAATATATGTTAAGACCCACTGTGGCGCCAGACCCTGCAGAGTAGAGAAGTACTGATTTCAGAATTGGGGGCCTAAAAATAAAATTTGAAATTAGGAGGCTTGAAATGTCGCCATAGTTGAGAAGTATGACAGCTGAAGAATTTGCAAAGACTAATGATTTGTCAGAAGTAGAAGGATAAATAAGAATGAGTTGTTTGCTTGCATTTTTCTCCTTTCATAATGACAATCAACAGAGTCACTCACAAGATAATGAGTAACTTCAAAGAAAGACACAGATATCTGAGTTTGCAGCACAAGCACCTAAGACTGCAAAGAACCCTCAAAGAAGATAAAACAGTGCTATGTTCTCTGGAGAAGAAGGCGTCCAGTTCTAGGGCATTGAGGGTGGCAAACTTTATGGAAATATTCAACTCATGTAAATGGTACATAGAGCAGACTTGTCTCATACAAGGGTCTCACTGTATTAAAAAAACAAAAACTTTTTTCTGTTTCCATTTAAATTTATTTGGTAGAGGGCCAATTCCTTCCCTGGAGCCGGGTATCACATGAATCTCCTGGTCACTCTCATGTCATACAAATCCTCAAGGTATTCTAAATTTCAGCACGGTATTTAGAAATTACAAGCCCAGTCCCTGTAATAATCAAAACTATGAACTTGATTTAAAATTGAGGCATCTCCCCACACCAAGCTTGGGCCATAACTCACTGTTATGAGTGTCACCCTTTCGTACATAGCCTGGCATGTATTATTGCTGACCCTCTCATGGGGGCTAGAGACCCTTCCTCCCTGACCCCTTTGCCTGGAACTGCCCCTTGCAGTCCCCTTGATGTGGGTGATTTACTCTCTCATGATGTGTCTTGAACTTCAGAGGTTCACCTGTAGCTCCGTTATCCTGAGGGAACTTTGCCCCTCCAGGTGGCCCTCTTGAGCAGGGCTGAAGTTGCCTCTGCCCACGACTCACAGCTGGTCCATGGGAAGCCTGGTGGGTAGGCGCTGCAGGATTAGGCCTTTCCTTTGTAGCTGCCCCTCACCCCTCTTTCTACCAGCAGAGCAGTCATATTTTGCCATTTAAATTTGATAGCCGGACTTCCCTGGTGGTTCTGTGGCTAAGACTCTGGGCTCCCAGGGGGCCCAGTTTCGATCCCTGGTCAGGGAACTAGATCCTGCATGCCACAACTAAGACGGTGCAGACAAATAAATTTGATAGCCAAAGTTAGATGCCAGTCCACTGTGACTACCCCCCCACCCCCAAACTGCAGGGGGGGAGTATTACCCTTTCTGATGAAAGCCCAGCACCCTTGCTTTCAGTTGAACAGGAAGGAGGAAGGAACCACCATCCCTGGCTTCTAGGGCTGACCTAGGGCTCAGAAGTTTCCTTCAAATGTAGCCTCCAACAAAGTGCTTCACACACATAGCCATGGAAACCTCTGCTTTTAAACCCATCCCGATTTTCCAAGACAATCTCCTTTACTAAAGCCAACTGATTATGGACTTTAATTAAACCTACAAATGTCTTCATAGCAACACGTAGATTAGCATTTAATTGTATTATGCTTGACTGTAGCCTAGTCAAGTTGACCCACCACAAGTACCTACATCACCGGTCATTTGTAAAGCTTAAGTGACAGCTGTAAATCACTTAACAGGGTCTGGTACACAGTAAACACTCAAGTGTTAACTATCATAACTAATACTAGCTATGTGGCTTTGAGCAAATCATGTAATTTGTCCAATCCTTGATTTCTTCATGGGTAAAATGAAAGCACTGGAATAGAAAATCACAAATGCTTCTTTCGTCTCTTAATGTCTATGATTTTGGGCTGCATTAAGGAAAAGGAGACTAAGAAAGCTGAGATTGGAGGGGAAGCAAACTGGAGTGAATGAAGTAGGGACAGAAAAAGGAAGAGGTCGTGGCATAGGAGGAAGAATGTAAACAGTAAGAAGATTCCTAAGCCCCACTGGACACGGGAACCTTGTAGTGAATAGACTCTTCCAAACGGCATTGAGTAGACTCAACGTTGAGTAGACCTTGGAGCCCTGGTCCCTAGGTGCCCTGGCCTGACCCCGGGAGACTCTTACCAGAAATGGCAGTAAAAGCCCAACTCTTCTGCACTGTAGACTTATTCAGGCAACACTCTTTGAGGACCTACTGTGTGCCAGGACTAGGCACCCACTACGTGACATGACAAACCCAGGGGAAGCTGGCTCCAATTCCTCATTAGCAGAACACTTTAATCATCACCTTTACTCTTTCTCAGCATCATCTCCACAAAGAGAGTTATTTCCACTTGAGGGCCCGCAGGTTGTATGCCAATCTGGAGGCCTGGGGACAATTTAGGGAAGCACTCAATGGTCCCACTTCCACCCAGTTTGAAGGTGCTGTCAACCTTGAAAGATAGCACCACCTAGTACTTTACAACAGAAACAGTTTCAGACATTTCCTCAGAAGAAAGGATAAAGGTATTCTGCTCCCTCAGAAAGCAATAGCTAAAGCCAAGTAAAACAGGGGAGAACCTACCAATTTGTCCCCTGAGAATAGCTGAGGTGCTTGGCTGTATTGATAATCTTCAGTCAAATCCCCTTGTCAGAAGGAAAGATGGAACTAGGGTTAAGGCAATTGCGAAGGGCCCGGAGAAGGAAAGAAAAGCAGAGTCTCTTGTGGACTCCTAGAGACGTTCTATTAATGGCAATTCCATCCAAGAATGTACTTCACACGATGTCCTAGAAAATGACAAGCTGGATCTTGCTTAACCTAACAAGACAGGGTGGGTTTCTGGTATTTGGGAAATAGCCAGAGAAGTGTGGCCGCCAGCAAACTGAAGATTTCCCATCTTGGTTCCTGTTCTGTGAAGCTCCAGGTTCCAGTGTCCATTGTTTCAGGGTAGTTTTTCTCAGAGCAGTATGACTGATTTAGAAAGGTAAAATCTAGAAATCCCACAATTTGTTTTTTGCAGGTATTCTTTTTAACCTGTTGCCCTTATATTTGCCTCCACTTTATTGTATAGCACTGACTTACAGAAAGAAAATTGTCACCTGATGGTTTTTTGTAAATAATATTGTAATTCTGTAAATATTAATGGTGTATTGTTATTATTTCTGGTTTCAGATAAGGAAGTGCAGGCATTTCATCTGAATTCAACTCTAATATTATTTAAACAAGACTATAAAGCATTACTCCATAACAACGAACTTGATTCTCTCCTCTCAGGTGAGAAAGCAGATTTTAAAAAACATTTTAATATTTTTAAATATTTTATAATTCTACATTTTTGAGCACATATTTTGGGTTTGAGCTCCCTTTGCACAGCTGCCTGGATCGTTTATGTGGAGTCAAGGCAGGAATCCTGACACTAACTTTCCCCCATGGCTTCTAAGGCATCTTACAATGAGTCACCGTGTTCATTATTTGCCTCACCCTGGACAAGGAGTTCATTGTTCCTCTGTTGCAAGTACAATGTAATCCATTTATAAATAATTTATATTTACATCACATATTATAAAATACTGGATATATTTTGGTTTTCTACTTAAAATTTTAGGATTCTTATTGCAAATGAATTAATTGCCCCTTCTCCTTTTGCAAGGTTGAGGTGAAAACTAATGACGCAGATAACAGATTATTTTCCTTTGGTAGTTAGAAAGCCTTTAGCTTCATTATTTAATCCCCAAGGACAGGGTAAGTGATTACTCTGTATGAATGAATTGCAGTCTACAGTTGCATTTTAATTAAAAAATTTTCACAATATGAGAGATTTGTTCAGTAAATTTTAGCAACACAAATGCTTGAGGACATAGGAATTGTTTTAAAGATTTCTATAAAATTATTAGTGTATCACACTGTGATTCTCACAAACTTTATCTTTTATTAAATCAATTTACAAAGGGAACACTATTTTCCCATAGTTGTATTTTGGTGATATTTATATTCTGATTTTTTTGTTCTGCAGTCAGCAGATCATCAGATGTGTAAGGAACTGCCCCTTTGACTTGAGAATTCCACTTCTAGAAATTTTTCTCAAGGAATTTGGCGTTTCTAGGACACATTTATCCCGTCGTATATTTGGGAGCCTCCAAGGACTGGTGAGTGGACTTATAACTTCAATTTCCCCATGCTAGGCCTTGTTACATGTTGTGCTGTGGAAACTCCTGAGGGCACTGTAACAAGTGATAAAATCACACCTGGCACTGGTTTTGGTGAGGCGTTTTAATCAAATGCAGGCCAGATGAAATCCGTTCTGCTAGAGACCCGGTGCCAATTTAGCTGTTACCTGATCAGTGGAACCAGCTGAATTGTTAAAGGATGTAGAGGCTGCCAATTAGAAGGCGGGTAATTGGGTAACTGTCTGTTCGCAGGACAAGCCAGATCTGTATTGATCAAGAAAGGAAAAAGTCTGAATTGATTAACAAACCTTCTCAGCATCAGTAAACTAATGGTTGGTTCTAATGTAATTTTGCTTCCCTTCCTCAGCGAGTGGCCAAAAATAGCTCAGCGAGGGGCTGTGGAGAAAGAGAAAGTGTTTATAAATCAGGAGCTTTTGCTGTTGTTTGGGGAAACCTGGTAATGAGAAAGTGGCAGGATTTCTGTCCCAGGCAAAGAGTGTCTCTACCCCTTGAACGCTGTACAGTAGAATTCAACACAGCTTTACACTGAAGCTTCAGTGTTGGATCTGTGGCTCCATGTTCTGCTCTGAAGTGATTTCTGCTGGGAGCAAATGTGTTGAGAAAGAGAAAGCTTTCCGATATCAAGAAACCTGTCACTCAGCTGCCGTGCTACAGGGGCTCTCAGGACAGTTCCTCCACAGGGACCTGACACCCGAGGCACGTCCTCTGGGAAGGTGACGGGATTGATACATTGGGAATTTTCTCCCTCTTCTTGGAGCAAAATACACCCAGGCCCGTGCTCCCTCTTCCCTGAAGACAGGGCACCTCACCACAGAATGGGTAGACAGAGGTAACATCTGTAAATTCCCTTACTTTTTATGTCCCCATTAAAGAACAGGGGAAAACCTGCCCGTAGTTGTCCTAGAGTAGGTTGGAGAGCTGAGACTGCGTATGGACGTGGGTCCACAGCTGAGACCTGAGGGCACCGGGAAAATGTGAGTCCCTCCGCCTCCCGCCTTAGAACAGAGCCCCTGCAGACCTGCAAGTGAGCCAGCTGAAGATGTGGGCAACCCCCTGGGTCTTTCCCTCCCACAGCCGCCCCCCACTGTTGAAGAAGCAGCACCAGTGTTGGGGGCCCTGATTACACAGGGGAAGAGTCTCACTGAGGGCAGGAAGCCGGGAACAGAGCAGATACTCAATCTGGACATGACATGGCATGTGACAGGGAATGCAGAATGTGGAAAGCACGTTGACAGTAAATTTTAGCAACAGTTGACAGTATCTCTCTCTCAGTGTCCTGTGACTTCTAGCTCATGGCAGTAAAACCAGAATCAGCTTGGTTTGGTCCAGAGAACAGAGGCAGCTCCAAGGTTGATAAAACCTAAAACAATAACATTTTATTCTAATCGAAGAATTGGGATGGAGATGGCAAAAAATAAATAAACAGGTAAATTAGGGGGGACTTTACTAGGTTGTTTCTTTGTGGGTTTAATGCCAACCAGAAGAAAACGTATTGCAAGCGTAGCACTTGGCTTTACAAAGGACCTCCTTATTTGAATGCAGCTGGGAGAGAGGTTCGAAAATTCCTGGACCCAAAAGTTCTGAGTCTTCATGGGTACTGAGTCCACAGTTACCATCCCCCTTCTCCACACCACTGTTCGTCCAGTCTTCACTGACCCCAGACACACGGTGATTTTGCCTGCGCTCGGGGAGACATCCTCAGGCATTTGCCACGTTTGTGGCTTCTCCAGAGTGTGTGGTCGCACAGCTGTGCTCGTGGACACGTTTCTCTATGTGCACAGGTGACAGCAGCCATGTCCCCGCCTCTGCTCACTGCGACCACCACCAAATCCACCTCTGAAACTGCAGAGAGGAATGTAGATGCAGAAGAGCTAAGCCGTCACATCACAAACAGCGCTGTCTTCCCAACGCACTCCAACCTCCTTCAACAATAAGCAGAAGCTCTTGGGGCACCTCCATTAACCTTGAGGAGCTTGGAAATGAACTCCTAAGCCTTGTCTAAGTGTTTTTAGTGTCTCATGAAGGAACCTCTGCCCTCTACGGGTTTAGCCTTCACAGCACGCAACAAGCATATTTACTGAGCGTCCCAGCAGTGAGTGTAAATTACAGCAAATGCCCTTTTCTTGCTTGGGTTGCTGCTGTTTCGCTTTTGGAACATTCAGGATTCTAGCAGTGTGAGACATAGAATTTCTTAGGAAGAATTTGTGTAAAAGGCAGGAAGATGTAAGTTGTAAGTACAGATAAGGGTTTTCATTCCAACTTCCAATACTGGCACCCATTCTTCTGCTAGGTTAAAATTTTGGGCTACTCTGTTTACATAAACATTCTCCCACCTCAAAACAAGAGACTCATGTATTTCCACCAGCTGTTGTCAGTAGGCAATCAACTGCATTAATGCCTCCGAGGTGGGCTAGTGGAGATTGATTAGCTCTGTCACTCAGGAGATAGGCATGAAAGGAAATGGATGGCTAATAGCAGCAGAGGGAAGCCGCAAGCAGAAACCAGCTCTATGGGCCATCATTGTTCAGTGCAGTTAGGCAGGAGCACCCTTGAAGAAAGGCTCCTACTTCCTAGAGGAGTGAGGAAGCCCACTGGGCCCAAGGCTGGGGTAAGGAGGGGCTGACGTCAAGTCAGGAGCCAGAACCCAAAGTGCTGACCACAGAGAGCCCTCGGGAAGCTGCGGCTGGCTGTTGGAGACATGGGACTATGTCAGAGAGAGGACAGAGAGGAAGGGAGGCAGCAACGAGGGGCCTAGGTGAGGATGCTGCAGCGCCGACTGGGCTGTCTGTCCAGACAAGGCGACATTCAGGAGCTGGGAGGGAGGGGCCCCGGGAGCCCCATGTCAGTGTGGACCTTGTTGAACAGCTGCCCCCATCAAGTGATCCCCTTGGGTCCGCACTGTGCTCCCACCTCCGGCCAAACAGAAGGCAGAAGCCAAGCCACTTCTCTCCCTGGCTATGGAGCAGTGCACCCTGCAGTGCTGGTGGCCAGCCAGCTGCTGGAAGACGAGGAGTGATGTTAACACCCATAGATCTGTGTATCACCAGCAACCTGGGAAACGATTCGCAGCTTACTGGATGACTACCTTTTCCAGGGCACACTTGTTCCCAGGTGACATAAAGGGATGGTGGTGGTGGCCCTCAGGACAGTGACACTTTGTCTGCCCCCCGCCATTCCCCTGGTGACAGATGGCAGCAGCCTTTGGAAGCCATGTCGCTGGAGACACCCCAACAGGAGTATCATTTGGGTGTGGGGGGTTACTTTATCCTGCCCACAAGGAGGAGAGGGTGCATAGAGAAGGATGTTCAAATCATATTGGGAGTGGGGAGCTCTGGAAGCTTTCTTAGAATTGTAATAAAGTGCATAAAAGAGACTTCTTAACTCTATAGACCTACGTAACTGAGGTGCAAAGAGCGTTAGGTTTGGAGTTGGGACATACTTGCGGACATCAGAGCTGTGAGTTAGTCACTTAACATCTTTAAGTTTTTGAGGCTCAGTTTCTCCGTCTAGAAAATGGGCATAATAATGCTTAATCTTCTTCTGTCACAGGATGACTCAGATATTGATGAACATGGTGATGATGATGGTGTTGTTGATGACAATGATGATAGTAAGTAATAGGTGCCACCTACATAGCACCTACCACGTTCCAGGCAGTGTTGTAAGACATCTATTAGTTCTTTTAGTCCTCATATCCCTCCTGTGAGATAGGTACCCACATGATCCTCGCTTTACAGAAATAACGGGTTGAGTGACTTACTTGCCCACAGCTGTACAGCTAGCCAGTGGTAGTAGCAAAGCAGAGGTGAACCCTGCGCAGCCTGGCCTCAGGGCCTCCTCTCATCGCCTCATGCTGTAACTTTTCCAAGATAATCTATGTGTGACAACTATCTTGGAAATCTCTTGCCTCCAGAAGGCAGGCATTTAGCATGTGTTTCATAAAGGAAGGCTTAATGAAACATTTAATGGATGCATAAAGTGCTAAAATCATATAATTAGATGCTGTCTTTATTAGGACTAGAATTTGGGCAGGTCTGATCCCTACAATCAAGGGACAAAATCTGAATTCTCCTCAGGCACCAAAACCATCAGGTAGGAGATGAGTGCCTGGCCGTGGGGGGCTGCAGGCAGGACGTGTGTGTGTGCGTGTGTGTCGTGTGTGTGTGTGTGTGTGTGTGTGTGTGTGTGTGTGTGTGTCCGGGGTGGGGCTGGGACCTGACAGCCCAGCAATGGGTGTGGTAGCGCGTTGGCGGTGCCTGAGAGCCAAGAGGGAGCACCCAGGCCTGAAACCCTTTTCTTCAGCCGGCTGGGAAGGGGGACTTTTCATTCCAGCAGGCCATTGGTTCTGATTGATGAAGAGAGTAGCTTCCGCTAGGAGAAGCTGACAAAGGCAATTTACGAAGGGGCGAGAGAAGGAGCAGTTGAGCCGTGTGCTGCCTCGCCGATGTCGCAGGCACAGTCCCGCGGGCCTCGGCGCAGCCCGGGAGGCGTGTGTCAGCGCGCGATGTAACTGTTGGGCCACTGCTGTTTTACTCCTCCTCAAGGACCCAGATCAATGGCCAGCCACGCAGAGGCCATCCATCACCCCAGGAGCAGGCTGTGAGTTATACGAGGCTGAAATCCCAGCGCCGACTCTGCAGACAGCCTCCCTTGCAGAGTCTGTGATGGGCGTGTGGGCCTCTCCGCACCCGCGCAGGAGATGCCCCTGGGAGGGGAGTAGGGTCCAGGTCCAGGCCCAGGTCCGAGACCTTGTCCACAGCCTAGCAGCTGCTGATACCTTTTCTGACAGCAGGAAGTGCTGCAGAGGAGCCAGCTTACTCCCGCCAAGAGGCCTTTTTTGGGAGCACTGTGTATCCCAAGGACCCTCCATCCCCACAGGGTTTGTAACCTACTTTGGTCCACCTAAAATGATAAAGAAACATTGTTTATCCCATCTCCTCATTCCGTAGCGTCCATCCCTACCTCAGTGACTTCTACCCCCCAGTTGGGGGAGGTGGCACCTGAAAACGAAGTCACTCCCAGCTCCTGCCCCTCTGTCAGTCTACGCATCTCATCAGTCATCAAATTCAGTAGGTCTTGCTTCTACATCTGTGGTTTCAAATGCTTCTTGTGGCCCACAGGAAGGCATGCATTGTATGTGGCAGCTCAGCATACCATACAACACAATCACACACACACACATACCTGAAACAACCGTTTCAGGAAGCAATACCTACCATCTTAGGTGCAAAGTCCTCTGGTAGCATTTATTTTTATTTATTTACCTATCTATTATTTATCTATTTATTATCTATTTATCTATTGAGAAAAAAACAATTTTATTAACATTTATACCTCCTGTATACATGAGAACTACCCAGGAAAACTGGGTAAAACTCCCCTCTGGTAGTTTTTATTTAGTTCTATTTCATTAAAACAATTCTAGTCATGACTAAATTTATGCCCACTAATCAGTCAAGACCCATAGTTTGAAAACTACCATCCTAACAATCTCTCGGATCTAATCCCTCTCTCCATTGCCACCAGTAACACCTGAGCCCAATGTCCCATCATCTGCTGCGTGGATGACCCCAACAGCCTTCAAACTGTTTGCCCCTTGATCACTCTTACTCTCCTTCAACCCACTCCCAATCTTGACACATAGACAGAGTGAAATTTTCTGAAGACAAAGTGTGATCATGCTGTTTCCACGGTCAGAACCCTTGTTGCTGCTGTATAAAGTTCAGCTCCTTTACTACACCCCAGCCCCCATAACACATGGCCTCCACTTACCTCTCTAACTTGTCTTTGGTCATTCCTCCCTCACTCTCTTCACACCGGTTGTCTGAACTTCTTCCACGTCCTTGAACTTGCCATGCTCTGTGCTGGGTCTGAGTCTTTGTATGTACAGTCGTTGTTTCCTCTGTTTGGAACACTGCCTCCCTTCCTTCCATTTAGTGTAGTGGTCTAGGTTGACAGTAAGCAAAGGTGAGATGTCAGAACTTCCTTGGGGAAGTGTAGAAGAAGGATTTCAAAGACTTGGGGATATAGGAAGAAATGTTACAGTAACTTAATCATGTGCTACTGGTGTACTTGCCCCTATGTCCCCTGAAAGATCCAGAGGACACCTCCTTCACCACAGTGTTGACTGATACGTGGGTAAGGGAATGTTTGCATGGTGGATACTGTTGGTGCCAAATCCCCTTCATGAAGCTGGAACATCTATCGTCAGCTGCTCTGAGTCCTGGCTACTGCCTTCTCCATAGAATTCCCCTCCACCAAACAGAAGTCATTCGACTGAGAGCTTACCCCACCCTCGTTGCTCTCCTAAGCAGGCAGAGGCCAAAGACTGACAGACACAAAGAATCTAAGGCAGGTCCCCTTGCCCCCGGGTGCTACCAGCTCTGTGGTGCAATCCATGCTTCAGCACTGGGGACCAGGCTGAAACTAGTGTCCAGCCAAGACCTCCTTGCTTAGTTTTCTTCCCCTGCTCTATCCTGCTTCTCTCACTTCCCTTCTCCTGAGACCATTCACCAATAAATTATTTTCACAAATAAACCCTGGCCAGGCTCTGATTCTAAGTAATCTGAGCTATGACAGCTCACAAGTTTGAAAAGTACAGAGACGGCTATCGTCCGAGGACCAGGATGAAGGTGGAGATGCTGACGTTGAAATAGCCTCCCTGGTTTCCGTGCAGATGTTTAGATTCCTGGGTAGGAGAGGCCAAGGAGCAGCTGTTATCTGCCGGGGCAAGGTTGGCATGGTTTCTGTCATGGGCAAATGGCCAGATGGCATATCAGAATGGTTTGATCCTCAAGGACCTTTGTCGGTGACTGTTTAGTCACAGAGTCCCTAGAACTAGGATGGATGGGTGGCCCGCTAAGGCACTCCTGAAATTGTGTAGCTGAAAAAAGTCTGCACCTTAGAATAAAAGCTAGCTTGAATTATCATAGAGGATCAAGCCCTCTCCCCTAATTCCCAAGCCTGAGATGGTTTGCAGATCTGAAGCTCCTTGAGTGAAGGGGTGTGGCATAACCTTGAGGAAGGACCTGATGACAAAGTCACAGAATGTCCCCTAACTCTCCCTTTTAGCCTTCTCTAAGGGACCTGCAGACTTTCACCAGGGTAACTGTATACTGGTGGAGGAAAATGCCCAGCCGTTCAGGGGCTCATTGGTCTTGGCTCTTAAAATGCCAGTATGGTCTACTAGACAGAATGTGAGGTCAACCTGGAAATGGTGTTTTGGTACAAGTTCATGTTTTGGTCCATGTCCACCTCAAAATGTGTCTGATGGCTCCATTCTACTTCCCAGGCACTTGAGGGTGTAATTAGAAAAGATGAAATTAGCAACCGGCAGAATCTCTCTATTGGCTCTCTGTCCTGTGGAGCAAGGTTTATTTTTTAGGCAAGGAGAATAAAAACCCTTGGAATAGTTCCCATTGTACCAAAATAGAAAACCGAAAGCATGAATTCTCAAAGGCCAGCTATTTACATGCATCATTTTATCTAATGTGCTGACCACCCTTTGAAACTGGCATCATTAGCACCATCTTATATATGAGAAACCTGAGCTGCAGAGAGGTTGAAGAATGTGTTCCTAGAAAAACCTCTGTTTCTCAATTCCAGGCCTTTGCTACCCCAAGGTTGTTGTCTGGCCCACTGTGGCCCCATTTCCATTTCCCCATATCATAAATGTTCAAGGCTCTGGAACTGGGTGTTGGGAGTGGCAGGGGGCTTCAGAGAAAATGCTGGCCACCTCTGCTCTCTGTGTCCCCAAGGCTGGACGATGAATAGCAAGGGAGCCTTGGAACAGGATGGAAAAGCCCTGGGTATCATATTAGTTATAGCCACTCGGCTATCACCTTCTATGTCAGCTCAGGTAATCTCAGAAATTCTAGAAATGAGGTAGCCTCCAGTGAAAACTACTTGTATTGTGGCAGGCTTCCTGTTAGAGGCCGAATCATGTCTTCAGCAAAATTCATGTTGGAGCCTTACCCCAATGTGACTATACTTGGAGATGGGGCTGTAAGGAGACAATAAAGGTTAAGTGAGGTCATAAGGGTGGGGCTCTAATCGAATAGAACTGGTGTCTTTATAAGAGGAAGAGACGCCAGAGCTCTCTCTCCCCACAGACACACCACTGAAAGGCCATGTGGGGACATAGCGAGAAGATGGCCAACTGCAAGCCAGGAAGAGAGCTCTCACCAGAAACCAAATGGACCAGAACCTTGATCTTGGACGTCTAGCCTTCAGAACAGTGAGAAAGTAAATTTCATTGTTTAAGCCACCCAGTTTGTGGTATTTTGTTATGACATCTCTAGCACACCCAGACAGTTTTCCTTAGCCCAGCCTCTGCACAGCCATGCTGTTTGGCCACAGAGGCTGCCGTTTGTCAACCCCCGGCAGACAGTTTGTCAAGTACTTTACTCCTGATTCAATTTCTAGCAAGAATGGTGCTGAGGACTTGTCTTCTTTAATAGATCTTATTATTATCATGAAAAATTATATTCTACACTTACCTTCTGCTTGAAGACTGTGAGAACTGCAATGAATTTTTCACTAATGCATAATTAATACACACTGATTTAATTAGTCAGAGTCCCCCTTTTTCTTGCTAAAAAAATTTACATTTATATTAGAAAAGCAGGGAATGTGAGAAAAGGAATAAAAATCCCCCAGCACTTTTCAGATCCTTTTCTCTCTGCTTTATCAGATGTGTTTTCTCTCCGCCCCTGAGCTGAGAGAGCTCGGGGCTCCCACCACAGGAGCTCGGGCCTGACTTCCAGCCTGGGAACCAAGATGCCGCAAGGCGGTCGCTGTGGGTTCCTCCCACCCCCTTAGGTGTCCGTGTTCCCCCACTGGTGCCTAGTAGGTGCCCTAGTTGTGCATAGACACGAATTCCGTGTCCTCCTAGTCCGCAATCCTGACTCTGCCCACTCTGGTTAGCTTTTTAAAAAAACATGTGAATGTATTATTTGTGTAATAAAATCATAATAGTTGAAAAATATCCATTTAAAAAGTAAAATTCTGAATCCCTGTGACTCTGAATATGAAATGAATCTGTATAAGAGTTTTTATTGTTTATTATTTCAGGGAAAGGAAGAGAGTTGCGTGCAAGCTGCATGCCCATGACAGGGAACGGTTACATAAGTTATGATACATCTACTCCATTATGCAGTTATTAGAATAATGGGCTTATTGAAAACTAAGGTAGAGATATGAAAAATGTTAGGAAATAATGTCAAATAAAGATGTATGTGTATTATTTATAAAATTATGCCCATTTCAAAAAAGGCTGGAAGGAAATTGCCCCAGTGACAGCAGTGCCTGTGTGAGAGTAATGAGGTTATAGTGATACATAATACATATTTTTTCTTTTACCCATTTGACCATTTTCTATCTATAATGTTAATTTTATGATTAAAAAACAGTTTCCCTTAAAAAGAGTACAAAGTGTTGTTCTTAGATAGCCCAAAGATGTTAAGGCACACGGCTCTGGTGACTCCTGTTTAGAGGAGGACCCCTCTGTCTCTTCTTAAACAAGAGATTAGAAAACTACCAGCTTTTAGCTGCAAAAGAAAGCCATAGGGTTTCTATCAACAGACAACATCTGTGATTCTAATTTCTTTCTGGATGAATGGAAAAATAAGAGTTCGGGATCCTGTGTGTGTGTTTCTGCATGGCAGTCAAGGAGTTAAGGACAAGGATGCTAGTACAACTGCATGATCAAGAAAGGTCAGTGGGTTTTCAGTAGGAAATGCAAAGTAGCTACTGGGGGAAGTTTCAAGAGATTTTGATCCAAATTAGTCTGAGGTTTTGGAGTCTGTTGGCAACGTCCAGAGTGGATTTGAGCACAGAATAAGATTAAAGATAATTTAACATGGTCATGTAAAAATATGTGCGTTGAGGGGAATGAAACCGAGGCTGTGTGGCAGACCCTGCGGGCTGTTCTCAGAAGTATCCATTCCCCCTTCTTCTGAATAATAAAAGCCCCATTTTGTATCTAGGCATAGGGTTTCCAGGAAAAAAAAAAAAGGACTATATTTTCTACCCTCTCGAAGCTGGCATGAAAATGTGAGAAAGTTCTAGTCAATGAGGTGGAAGCAGAAACGGTGTTTGGCATTTCTGAGAAGCATCTTTCTTGTCCACGCTTTCCTTCCTTCTCTCTGACTGGAGTGTGAACATGACAGCTGGAGCTGGGACAGCCACCTTAGCCACGAGGTGGCCTGGGGAATGGGAGCTCCACGTGGCTGAGCAGCGAGGTAGAGGAAGCCCCGCCCTCCCCTCCCCTTCCCCCGCCGAGGCCTCATGCATGTTCTTGTCCCCCTAATTTTGGACATATGTATGGAGAAAAATGAACTTCTGTCTCGTTTAAGCCACTGCATTTGGGGCTTTTGAAACCACATCTTAATCATACAAGGGAGATGGCATGAGATTGGTTAACAGTACTGCTTCGGGGTGACCATGATCTGCCCGATATCAGGTACCTCTTTAACCTGTCACAATCAGGAGGTTGCCTAAAAATAGAAAAATAAAGCCCCACAAAAACAAAAACTAAATAGTCTCATAGACTGTCATGACCACAGAGAGGAGAAAGAACACTGTGGCTCTGGGGTGTCTGGCCTCTGTCCCTGGTAGGGCTCTGAGGAGTGAATGGCGGGGGTGGGGGTGGGGGGAGGGGTTGCAGAGCCCCTTGAAGTTAGCGCTTGAGGGACTCAAATGCATTTGGAGTCAGCATGCATTTTGCACTCGAGGGGACCTGATGCAAAATCACATCATTCCTGTAACTCTTAGTGCCAAGTCTGGGTATAGGCAGTCTCCTCCATCTATGCTTTTCCTCTCTCCATGAAGTCTCAGGTTTCCCTGTCAGACTATTACAGGGGCTCAGTGAGTCAAAATATGCAAACAACTTTCCTTAGAAAATGCCACCTTTGGGGCTTCCCTGGTGGTGCAGTGGTTAAGAATCTGCCTGCCAATGCAGGGGACACAGGTTTGATCCCTGGTCCGGGAAGATCCCACATGTCGCGGAGCAGCTAAGCCCGTGTGCTACAACTACTGAGCCTGCGCTCTAGAGCCCGTGAGCCACAACTACTGAGCACACGTGCCACAACTACTGAAGCCCACGCACCTAGAGCCCATGCTCCACAACAAGAGAAGCCACCGCAATGAGAAGTCCGTGCACTGCAACAAAGAGTAGCCGCCGCTCGCCACAACTAGAGAAAGCCCGCGTGCAGCAATGAAGACCCAACGCAGCCAAAAATAAATAAATAAATTAATTAATTAAAAAAAAAAGTGCCACCTTTACAAATAATGCTACCGATTATAAAGGCTCCCTAAATTATCCTCCTAAATCAAGGTGATCAGACCTTGTTCAGAACTAAGGAAAAAAATAGTGCAAGAATTAGTAATGATTGTAACATCCAATCATCAGATAAAAAGCAACAAGCTGCACATTGTTTTGTTTTTTGATATCTTAAATCCTCCAAAGAGCCTGACCAAGTCTAGAAGAAGGGATGGCAAGCATTTGAAAGAGAACGAATTCCAGTGGTGCCTGGAGAAGGCTAATTCAGTCTATTACAAATGCAAAGGCTTTATGGAAACCTAAGAATGTTGAGTTGAGTAAAATTTAGCCGAACTATGCCCTGAGGCCCCTTATTTTCCCTGAAACGTCAGCATGGACTAAGGTGGCTGGATCTTCAGAGCTGATGAAAAAGGCTGGAGAGGAAGAGGCCACAAAGAATGTTCTGGACGCTTCTGCAGGCTTCTAGGTGAATCTAGAGGGTTAAAGTAACCCAGGAAGTCTGGGACAAGATGGCAGTACTTATTAAGTGATTAGCAATACTTAGTAAGGTTATGTTCAGCTATTTTAGTCATTTTAATTTTTATTTGAGTGTGGGAAAACTACCATTCTACCTCAAAATACCCTTGCCTCTACCTGACACTTGCTTCATGGCTGTGAGGACGTCCCAGAGCCACTGAATCAGCACCTTGGGGAGACAGACCAGAGGCCGTGTGTAAACACAAACCTTCTGAAGGCTGTTTGCCAACCGACCCTACCAGCAGAGTATTACCCCATCGACACCAACACTGCAAGGGAAAGGGAAGTGGAGAGGGAAGGAAAAGGAGGCACAAAGGAAACTAAACCGCAAGTGGGACCAATATTAACCCCAGCAAAACGCTGGAGGCCTGGCCAGCTGCCATGGTTTCCAACGAGTGCTTACTCACAGAAACCTCACAGCATGCCTGGGGGAGAATCTCCTTCGATCGGGCGGTCGGAGGAGACTTTGGGGCCAGAACTGAATCCGTGGAGTCTCCTGAGGTTCAGTGCTGGCAGGTGTTCAAAGAAGGCTGTTCTGCAGGCCCATAGTTTTATCTCTTTCACCCTCTGAAGGTTCACACGCCATCTCATTGCTCAACCAGTTGCAACCTTTTCCAAGCATTTTGAGAACCATTTCCCTGAGTCCTAGTCTCCCCTAAATTAATTACCTAAGACCTAGCATGGTCAGTGCTCTTATGCTTCATGGTCTCTGTCCTTCCCTCTTGTGCAATGTTTGTTAAACCCGAGGTAGCAGAAGCACTTGAAATCATTGGTTCAGGTGAGAGGCTTGGATTATTTGTGCATTTCCTGAACTATGTTTGCCTCTTGGGAATTGAAACCCTCTCCCCACTTGCTGCTTATTTCTTCCCTGCTGGTAGTGAGTTCCCTCTCTCAGACCAGGCACCTTGAGGGCTGGGGAGCAGATCCTCAAAGTCCATCTCTGTGATAGATGAGGACTCCTAGGGCCCCAGAGCAGCTTTACCCTCCTTCTCCCCTTTAAGTCTAAGGCTTATTTCCAGCTCTGCCCACTGGCCCCTTCTCCCCCCTGGCTGTTCTCATGACTTTCACACCCCTGCGAAGGGAGGCAAGTAAGTCTCCCTTTCCTGGCAAAGCAACCTGACGTTGGGAATAAAAAAGGCTACAAATTGCTGGTTGCTTGGGAGAGGTGGCATTTCACAGCCACACAAGTCTCCTGATGCATTTCTGGGCCGAGATTTTATCACCATTTCCCAAAGGATCAGGAGGAGGACAAACTCCCGTGAATGTCATCGAGATCACTGTGGGCAAGAAGACTTGGTTAAGGCAGCTCAACAATTCCAGAAGAGGCCTCAACAGCAGCGATCCACTCGTATGGGCAACAATATATTTGAAGGAAGAATAAGTGTGAGTCACTCCAAATCCTGGCCCCAGGCTGTTAGAGGAGAAATCTTATCCAGATATCTAGATATGAATACATTCTTCTAAGGTAGGTAAAGCACCTTAGAACAATATAATCAGCCAAGAGAAACCAAAAAGTCCTGAAAAAGGTTAGCGTCTAAGAGAGGCAGAAGCATCAGACTCAAAGCCAATAGACTGAAAAGGGGGATTAAGAACAGCTGGAGTCAGCACTTATTTTCTGCATCTGTGGAGACTTCTGAGCGGTAGACGAAAGGTTTTTTTTTTTTTAATTAATTAATTAATTTATTTTTGGCTGTGTTGGGTCTTCGTTTCTGTGTGAGGGCTTTCTCTAGTTGCGGCGAGCGGGGGCCACTCTTCATCGCGGTGCGCGGGCCTCTCACTGTCGCGGCCTCTCTTGTTGCGGAGCACAGGCTCCAGACGCGCAGGCTCAGTAGTTGTGGCTCACGGGCCTAGTTGCTCCGCGGCATGTGGGATCCTCCCAGACCAGGGCAGGAACCCGTGTCCCCTGCATCGGCAGGCTGACTCTCAACCACTGCGCCACCAGGGAAGCCCTAGACGAAAGGTTTTAAAAAATAAAGAAAAAGGCCAGGTTGAGCCGAGCTGTTTCTTTCCTTCGGGTTGAACAGAGACTCCTCTTTCATTTCTGGCTGACACTGGATAACCCAGCGTGCCTCCGGAGTACTGACATGTGGGAGTTCTGAGTGCTGATACCTGGGACCGTGCAAGGTCTGAAGGAATGGGGCCACTTGGTCATGCGTGTATGTGTGCCTCTGAGCTGCTGGGATCCCCGAATTGTCTTTCCCAAACCAGCATCTGTTGATTGACATGACAGAGTGTGGTTCGGCCTCCCAAACCCAGCAGGCCCAGGATCAATTTACACCTTTGTTTTGGGGCCCAAGGCTCCAGCCAGCATTCCTGAAAGCTGCCCTGGAGAAGGTGGCCCCCAAAGAGATTCTTGCGGCAGCTACTGGATGCTCAGGCATGCGGGGCTCCCTCCATATGAGATCGGATTGTTATGCGAGCACCACAGCCTGACGGGCTGTGTGTCTCTCTACGGCCTCAGAGCGTTTGAGCACATCTATGTCAGGCCCTCTTGTGCTCCTGGAATCTGTCGGTTGGCTGACAGGATGGGTGCTTTCCGAAGCATGAGGGTCAGATCTGAGCGCACTCAATGATGGTCTTCCTGCGGCTGTTGGGAAGAATCCCGCTCCCTTCCCCTTCTCCTCCACTTCTCACTCACAGCGTGTGGCCAGGGCGAGCAGCGTGGTGGATGACAAGGGACACCATCAAATGGTCTCCCGAGGGCAGGCGGTAGGGGAGCTCACTGTGGTCAGACTCGTGGTCCTCACTCTTGGGCTTTGGAAAAGGCCCAGCCTGTTGGCCGACTGGTCTCATCTGCAGAATAAAGGGGGCCTGAAAGATATCGTCTCAAAAGATTCCAAGGCCACTGGGGGGCGGGCGTGACCCAGCTCCCACCCACTCCTCCCTCTCGCAGCCCCGCAGGAGGGGATGGTTCCTCACCATTGGTGGGGTTGGGATCAGGACCCTGGCTCTCTGCTCTTGCTAGTAACTAATCAGTGGCACAGCTAAGAGCAGAACCCAGGCTCTGGCCCCCAGCTCAGCGTCTTTCTAGAACACCGAAACTTCTGAACTAATGCCAGAGTCAACCCACAAAACAAATGCCATGACATATGGGAAAGCCCCCTATAAACTGTAAAGGTCTCTATAAACCTCAGACTCTCTTCTTTCTGACCTACCACATCTGTGTCTCGTGGTGGCATCATATGCTCTCTTATACAGAGGTAAATGTTCAGGCTTTTGCTACCCTTCTGCTCTCACTTCTTCTTGGCTAAATGCTGCTTTTTGGGCACCTGGTTATTTCATCAGCTAGGAAATCATTCTAGGCTTAAAGGCCAAGTTGGACAATTTATTGAATATAGAGCAATCCTTGAATAATAATCTTCAAATAATTTAGACTCAAATTTCAAACCTGTGCTATATACAAAACTCAAGTCTCAGCATTTCAGAACTGATGGAGAATTTTAAAGAGGAAATATTGGATTCACAAATGACGTCTTGGAGAAGTGGTTCTCTAGACAGAGCAGCGTTTGGCTTCCCTGTGGGTGAGACTCAGGGACTGAGCAGCTTTCTGTCCTCCAGCTACCAATTGAATTGTGACTGAATCTTTTATTTTGAAAGAAGCCAAATGACATTAACAAGCTGATACACTCAGCAAAAGCAGTCAGGTTTGATTCATCTTGAGGTCATTATTTTTCCTCGGGGCTTTGTTCAGATTTATTTAGGGGACCCACATAAGAACTTGAGCCCAGAATTTAGTGGTAATTATACAAGATGGATGGTCAAGCCAGAAACACTGACTGCAGCACTGGGGCCTGACGGGGAGAAGCATTTTCTAGCTGCTCTGTATTTGTAAGTGCCTGTGCAGAGCCCCCAGGGAACTCCCAGGCAAGGCAAGGAGGAAAAGAGGCAGCTGGGCTGGGAGGCACAGTTGTGGAGAAACAGATAATGTTAGATCTGGAAAGGAATTTATATTGGCGGCGGCTGGGGAGAAGAGCCCTAGAGTTACCATGGCTGCTAAGATGCCAGGCATTGTGCCACGTGGGTTGGATATTGTAGGGGTAATAAAGTGACAAAATATTGCTGGAGCCCTCCCCCATTGGCCCCTCCACCCTCGTATTTCCTCTACACCTGCCCCTTATCCTCATTCAGACAGCAGCTGGACCACTTGGGAGTCTTTTCCTCAGAGAAGGGTAATTACTGCAGAAACGAAGGAAAAGAAACTTCTACATTTCAAAAACCTGGGCCCTGCAGGTAATCAAGAAACCTTTTAAATGTGTGAAAGACAAGGATAATGCTTCCCAACTCTGAGCCTGCGCCGAGACTGGGAGCCAAAAAGGAGAGTGATTAGTGGGTAGATGCTGGTGGGAGCAGAGGCGAGCCCTGCTGTGTCTCCACTCCTTCCAAGACCCACAAGGGCAGAAACCCACACCAGCTAGAGGCATTTGGGAACGCAGGGCCCCTTGCCCTCAGAGCAACATTAGTGGCCCTGTGTGGCTGAGCGGACCAGCCAGGGTGTGTAGGAGAGCAGACTGAGAGGGACATCACTGGGTCGGCAGGCGCCTTTTCGGACAGAATGAGAGGAACTCGTGGTGTATCAAGATGTGGATCCTATGTGAATGGAGAAATATTCCAAGTGTGATCCAGAAGACTCAATATTATTAAGGTACTGATTCTAACTATAGCCTTGAGTCCTTCCAGCTGTCTCCCTCACTCACCCCTAATACAGACTCTTCAGCCTTCTGTTAACCTTGGATATCTTCCCTGTATAGTAACTCCCCCTGAGTTTATTTCCTTCTCTAGCTCTGAGCTTCCTTCCAGCGTGTCCTGTTGGAGCAACAGGTATGTAGCAATACCAATCCCCTTGGTCTCCTGAGGCTGGAGCCCCTGGTCAGTTGTGTCCAAGTGCAGGCAGTCTCCATTCACCCCCATGTGCCACCAGGTGCAAAGAGTTAGGAAATACTGCCTAGATCTCACAGTCCTTCACTTCAATCCCTCTAGCTTTTGCTCCAAACTCTCTTGGCTTCCACTGTGCTTGCCCTGCCATCTCCCACCCCTTTATCCATCTTCCAGGCTGTGGTCTCTGCTCCTGCCCCACACTGAGCACTGCTCTGTGCTCCATATTCATGATCACCAGCCTTAGCTGGGCTCTTGATGTTGGAAAAGCCTTCGCTGGGTCTGAGCCAGTTATCTCTCCACTTTGCTCAGGTGCTTTTTCATTCTCAGTTGCCTTTTAAAACTCCGCTCCTCCACCACACCACCCTTTCTTCTTGACAGATAATCTTACTTGGTACTCGACTGAAAAGAGAAAAATTGAGGCCATCAGATAATAACTTCCTTGGCTACCTCCTCTGCCAGTCAAAGTTTACGGTGTTGGTGTATAAATCGGGAGATGATTCTCCATGAATCTCTCGGGTTTCTAGATGATGAGGCGTAAGAGCCAGTTACTATGTTTTCGAGAATGTTTGTTTAAACAAGCAGCCTTGGAAAGATAGCAGTGTCTGTTACGTTACAGGTTAATAAAGATGGAGACATGCCCCTCCCCTCCTCAGAGCAGATTCGTTTGCATTCCAGGGTAATCTCTCTCTCTGGAAATGAGGATGGGCAGGTTCTCCAGAAACACTTATATGAGATTGGGGCTTGCTAATCTCAGGCCTGCATGCACCCCACTGCCTGTGCAGGCAACACTTGGCCTGATCTTTTCGCTCTGTGGGAATCAGGGTTTGGAGAACAGGTGCAAGATATTACTCTGCCTACTACTATTGCTGTAAGAGGGTTTTTTCGTCTTTGTTTTTTAATTGAGCTATAATTAACACATAACATTATATTAGTTTCAGGTGTACAACATAATGATTTGGTATTTGTATGTATTTCAGAATAATCACCACGACAAGTCTAGTTAACATCTGACAGCACACATAATTACAGAAATTTTTTTCTTGAGATGAGAACTTTTAAGATTTGCTCTCAGCAACTTTCAAATATGCAATACAGTACTACTAACTATAGTCCCCATTGCTGAACATTACATCCCCATGACTTAACTGGAAATTTGTTCCATTTGACCCCCTTCACCTATTTCTAAGACACCCCCCCTGCCCCCAACTCGGCCTTTGGCAACCACTAATCTGTTTTCTATGAGTTCATTTTTTTGGTCCTCCCTTCCTTCCTCCCTTCTTTCCTTCCCTCCCTCCCTCCCTTCTTTCCTTCCCACATGTAAGCAAGATCACACAGTATTTGTCTTTCTTTCACTTATTTCACTTAGAATAATGTCCTCAAGTTCTATCCATGTTGTCACAAATGACACGATTTCATTTTTATGGCTAATATGCCGTTGTATATAAATACCACATTTTCTTCATTCATCTATCGTTTGGATACTTAGGTTACTTCCAGGTCTTGGCTATTGTAAGTAATGCTGCAATGAACATGGGGGTGCATACATCTTTTTGAGTTGATGTTTTTTTGTGTTCTTTGGATAAATACCCAGAAGTGGAATTGCTGGTAGTCCTATTTTTAATTTTTTGAGGAACCTCCATGCTTTCTTTCCATAGTGGCTGCAGCAATTTACATTCCCACCAACAGTGAACAAGAGTTTCCTTTTCTCCACATCCTTGCCAACATTTATTATTTCTTATCTTTTTGATAGTAGCCATTCTGACAGGTGTGAGGTGATATTTCACTGTGGTTTTCATTTGCATTTCTCTGATGATTAGCAATGTTGAGCCCCTTTTCATGTACCCATTGGCCCTGTCTATGTCATCTTTGGAAAAATGTCTATTCAGATTTTCTGCCCATTTTTAACTGAATTATTATTATTATTCACTATTGAGTTGCATGAGTTCTCTATATATTTTGGATATTAACCCCTTATCAGGTACATGATTTGGAAATATTTTCTCCCATTCAGTAGGCTGCCTTTTCATTTTGTTGATGGTTTCCTTTGCTTTGTAGAAGCTTTTTAGTTTGATAAAACCCCACTTGTTTATTTTTGCTTTTGTTGTCAAATCTAAAAAATCATCACCATAACCAATATTAAGGTGCTTACTGACTGTTTTTTTCTAGTTTTATGTCATCAGGTCTTCATATAAGTCATTAATCCATTTTGAGTTAATTTTTGCGTGTGGTGTAAGATAGTGGCCCAGTTATGTTCTTTTGCATGTGGCTGTCCAGTTTTCCCAACAACATTTATTGAAGAGACTATTCTTTCCTCATTGTATATTCTTGTCCCCTTTGTCATAAATTAATTGGCCATATATGCGTGGGTTTATCTCTGGGCTGTCTATTCTGTCCCATTGATCTATGTGTCTGTTTTTATGCCAATATCATACCATTTTGATTACTATAGCTTTGTAGTGTAGTTTGAAATCTGGGAGCATGATGCCTCTAGCTTTGTTCTTCTTTCTCAAGATTGCTTTGGATTCTTGGGATCTTTTGTGATTCCATACACATTTTAGGCTTGTCTGTCGTGTTTCCATGAAAAATGCCATTAGAATTTTGATAAAGATTGCACTGAATCTCTAGATTTCTTTGGGTATATGGACATTTTAACAATATTCTTTAAATCCATAAGCGTGGTTATTTTTACATTTATTTGCATCTTCAATTTTTTTCATCAATGTGTTATAGTCTTTAGTGTACAGGTCTTGGATCTCCTTGGTTGAATTTATTCCTGGTATTTTATTCTTTTTGATGCAATTGTAAATAGGATTGTTTTTTTCACTTTCCTTTTGGATAGCTTGTTATTAGTGTATAGAAATGCAACCAATTTTTGTATATTAATTTTTTATCCTGAATTCTTTGATTAGTTCTGACAGTTTTTTGGTGGAGTCTTTAAGGTTTTCTATGTAAAATGTCATGTCATCTGCAAGTACTGACAGTTTTACTTCTTCTCCGATTTGAATGCCTTTTGTTTCTTTTTCTTGCCTAATTGCTCTGGCCAGGGCTTCCAATACTATGTTGAATAAAAGTGGTAAGAGTGGGCATCCTTGTCTTGTTCCTGATCTTAGAGGGAAAAGCTCTCAGCTTCTGATCATTGAGTGTGTATTTAGCTGTGGGTTTGTCATATATGGCCTTTATTATGTTGAGGTACGTTTCCTCTATGCCCACTTTGTTGAGAGTTTTCATCATAAATGGATGTTGAATTTGGTCAGATGCTTTTTCTGCATCTATTAAGATCATCATATGATTTTTATCTTTCATTTTGTTAACATGGTGAATCACATTGATCGATTTGTGGATGCTGAACTATCCTTATATCCCTGGAATAAATCCCACTTGGTCATGATGTATAATCCTTTTAAAAGTACCCTTTTCAGCAATCCTGCTGAATTTGGTTTGCTAATATTTTACTGAGGATTTTTGCATCTATGTTCATTAGCAATATTGGCCTGTAATTTTCTTTTCTTGTGGTGTCCTTGTCTGATTTTGGTATCAGGGTCATGCTGGCCTTGGGGTTGGTATTCTTAAAAAGAGACAAAAGCATATAAATTGGCCCCTCTGGATGGGCTATATCAGTTGGGAATCATGACTGACAAACTTTGTGTGCCTGAAATCTGTCCATCCTCCCATACTGACCATGACTCCTTAATCATTTATCTAACGATAGGCCTTAGAGCATTGCACACCAGTCCTCTAATTATCCCCAGATAGGCCTGAATCCTCCAGGGACATGATTTCAACTGGAGCCAGTGCCTTAATCCTGCAGGGAATGTGTTTTAGGCTTGAGCTGTGCCCCTGCCACATACAGATTAGGTAACTGAAACTTGGAGGGATGTCATCGCTTACTCATGGCCCCACAGCTGGGGAAGCTTGCTTTCTCATGTGCCAGGCCAATCTCTTCATCTGCTTTGCTCTCCCCCAATCCCCAGCAGCCAGCTTCACTGAGTCCTGTAAGCACCCCACTGCCTTTATAATCAACTGGACAAAGTAGCACAAGATGACTGAACTTGGGCTGATGAGATAATGAAAGGAAAGCAGTTTATAGTGAAATATCTCTGTATTTGAGCAGAGTCACATTTCTGGCTCTGAATTACATTGCTAGTATCTTTCCATATAGTTCAATTCCAATGAGCAATAATTTTTTCTTTTCCCTATATTCCCTTTTAGATGTATTTTCTGGAAATCTACCTCTCTTCATCCCCAGTGCATTGCATGCATCCTAAATAAATCTCAATTTGTACGAGTTCAACATTACAAAGTTAATTTTGCAAAAAACAAAAGGGGGAGGGGCTCTATGTGGCAGATAGGGAGGCAGTGTCCAGCAGGGTCCCTTAGAATTGGTGACTGCACCTCCCAGTTTGCCTAGGATTGTCCTGTGGTCCCAGTTATTAAGAGAATCCCCTTTCACTATCAAGATAATCTCAAACTTTTATGGCCCCCAACCTTTGACCCTTCCAACCCCCCTTTGGCATCTGTAGGCCAGAGATCTGAAGGCATTGCTTCACTTTGTGGGCAAGAAGGTTGGGTGATTCTTGTGAATTCTGTCAGTCAACACCCTTCCTAGTAGATGTTCAAACATAGCAGGTCCTTGAGAGTGTCCTGAGCTAGCACTGCTTTGGGGATGAATGAGGCAATAGATAGGATAGGTCCTTGAAACGTAACTCAAGCTTTTCTTATGTGAGTGGCTGTTATTGTTATAACTAGCATAAAAGAGCTTTAAATATGTTCATAAGGTGAATATGTTCCCTCATTTCCAACAGTGATGTAAATTAACTGGATCCCAAGAAAAAACATGTGACAACAACTTTCTCCTCCACCTCCTCTCTTCTCCCTCCTCCCAGCACTTGTAGAATATTCCCTCTGTGAGCTGTGATGCTCTCTTACTTTCCTGGGCTTCTGAGCACCCCGAGACCAAAGAGTGGTGAGCCCAAGGGCTGAGTCACATTAGGAGACAGACAGATAATGGAATCCAGGGCTGCTGCAGGGAGCTCAGAATTGGGGCAGCAGATCTTAGAAGGGCAGATGGAAGGGGAGAAGAGGATGGGGGAAGTATCCAGCATGACATACACCACTGGAAGAGGCAAAAGCATTTAAAATTTTTCAGAGAACTAAGCCAGGTGGCTCTCCTGCTGCCCATTCTATTTTCCTCAAACTAGGAGCATATTTTGCTCTAATAAATAGGTAGATGTCAATTGCAACCATCCCATAAGCTGTTCTCAGTGCATTGGCCTTTGTATTCAATACCAGGCAAATCTCCCTCCTGCCCTTACTCCCTACACTGAGGCTAAGCCCCTCTTCCCCACTCCTGCCTCATGGAGGCGTGGGTATGACAGTGGAGCGGCATGATTCTTCTAGACACGTGAGATGGTGTTGTTGCTCTGCTGGTCTTGCAGAGGCCCTTGTTCATTCTTCTTCTGTCAGGGAACTCCAAGGCCAGAAGAAAGATTTATTCCTAACCTCATCATCTGGGTTTCTTAAAAGCATTTCCAAACTATTATAGATAGGGAGAAAGTATCCCATCCATAAAAGATACAAAAATACCAATTTCCTCCCTTTAAAAGATGTGTTTCTGAGGAATATAGCACGCACAAATAAATCAAGACAGTGTGCCATGGCTCTCTGTCCACAGTACTTAGCTGGCGAGGAGGTGGGGACCTGTGGATGTACCCGAGACAGACAGACAGACCTCTCATTTAGTCTCTTGGTAATCTCCAGTGTCGAGGCTCTAGGTTTAGTTTTCACCTCTTCACTGTCAACTTCTTGCCAGGAAAAATGCTGGGGAATAAAAAGAAAAAAGAAAAATATTTCTAAAGCAGGCATCCTAATGTATCACACAGAGGAGGGTCAGGGGAAGCATCAAGGCAACACAATTCTTGATGTGCTTCTGAGTGAAACAGCCTTGCATTTGATCTTTAGTGAGAACGATACCGTTATTTTTTTAAATCTCAAGACAGAAACATCCCTGACCATTGTCATGTTTTGCTTTGCTGTCTGATGTTTGACAGCAAATTATAGGGATGGAAAAGCTAGGGCTCTTGTAAAACAGCCGATCAGCAGTTCAAAACACAGGAACCAAAGAGCTGGCTAGCCAGTTTGGCTATTTGGAGCACCATTTTCCTAGTGTGTCTAAGAGCCCCATTCTTGTAGAGGCTGAGAGGAGTTGGGGTGGTATGTGGGAGCTGCCCTGAGAAAGGAAGTGCACTCAAACAGCATCACACAACGTGGGTGAGGGTCCTTGGGAGTGAGGAAAGCCAGTTTCTCAAGTGCCAGTCATTTGCACATGGTGTTACTGAGTCATGTACCACCTGGATTGGTACTTATTTTATTCTGTATAATTTTTTTTCACTTAGTTTATTTAAAATGGATGTTATCTCATTGGTTTGATGGGCTACTTATAATTTTTATTATTGCATATGAAAATGAATATGTACCTATAAATATGATATGCCACCTAAATCATCTCTAGGATTACCTAGTGGCTCACATACCACTTTGAGGAAATATCAGGTAGGCTGGGCCCCTGTATGCACAGAGGGCCACAGCAGTAATATTGGGTGCCACGAGCATTTTTCAGTTTCTAACGTCTTGCACTTAGTTGCATGCCCCCTGGCTATCTGTGTCTGCCAAAAGCATTAGCTTCTCAGTGTTTGACTGGAATGATAGCAACTCAGGTATAGCACTGCTGATTTCATGGGAAAACCTCTTGACTACTTTTTAATGTGTGCAACTGATCTGGAGAGACACAATTTTTCAAAATGCGCACGTTGGGAGGATAATAAAGATGAGTGTTTAGTGGTGGAACGTTCAGTAGACACTGGTTCAGATCACCCCTACTCTGTTCAGATGAAGAAACTGAGCTCTGGGGAACTCCAGGAACACACATCGAGAGGGCCCTGAAACTCAAGTACCCCGACCTGTGCATATTCTCTTTGCTCTGTGTCACCCACCTCTGCCACTTCCCTCTCTTTCTCCCCAGGGCCAATGGCTCTTGACCACATCTGTATTAAACGAGTGGCCACAGCTCTTCCCAGGGAGTATCAATTCCGTGACCTCAAAGGAGTCACAAGGCTAGGAAATGTGCTAAAGGTACCATTTGAATGGATTCAAACGGTGGGGTCTGTGTCCAATATGGGGGGATGGGACCCTGTGTACAGGGACCATGAGGATTTTCCTTAATCCTTGTTTGCCTTCAGTGCCAGACCGGGGCCTGTATCATAGAAATTGTTCCCCAAAAATGGTTGAATAAATGAGTGGAAGGGTGAGTAAATTAAATGGAAATGGAAAGTGACTCCACTGTGTCATCTACCACTCTTCATGGGACCCAGTTCCCCTACACAACAAAGCAGTGCTGGACACCACCCCCCCCCCCAGCCAGTTTCCTCCCAAGGCAAAAGTCTTTTGATGTCAGCACAGGGGGTAGAGCCACGCAGGGTAGAGTTGATGCACTTGTGCATATTTAGCCTGGAGAAAAGAAGGGGGCATGACAGT
The DNA here is from genome assembly GCF_963924675.1 of Phocoena phocoena. Taxonomy (NCBI): domain Eukaryota; kingdom Metazoa; phylum Chordata; class Mammalia; order Artiodactyla; family Phocoenidae; genus Phocoena; species Phocoena phocoena. The sequence continues at coordinate 89,746,397 of NC_089221.1, read as the reverse complement.
ATTTTCAAGGCTGCGGTAGACCTAACCTAAGGTGGCCCCCAATGAGTCATTCCCTCTTAGAGTAACTTTCCGTGAGTGTGGGCGGAACCTGTGGGTTTCTTCTGTTGAACAGAATATGTGATGCAAAAGTGATGACAGGTCACTCTCTTGATGAGATTATTTACATGGCAAATGCTGTTCCCATGATTATGTTTCATTATATAAGACTCTTGTCGTTGAAGACTGGAAAGAGAAATTCTTCCTTTGGCCTTGAAGAAGCAAGCTGCTGTCATATAAAACTACCTGTGAAGGGGGTCACATGACAGGAAACTGAGTATAGCCACAAAAAGCTGAAATCAGCCCCTGGCCAACAGCCAGTAATAAAATGGGGACCTCAGTCCTACAGTTTTGAGGACATGAATTCTGCCACCAACCTGAAGGAGCTTGGAAGTGATGCTTTTTTCATTTGAATCTCTAACGACACTGTGCCCTGGCCAATGCCTGACTGCAGTCTGGTAAGGCCCTGGTGCAAAGGACCCAGTTAAGCCATGTCTCCTGATGGAAACCGTGAGACGGTAAATACGTATTGTTTAAAGCCTCTAAGTTTACGATAATTTGTTATGTAGCAATAGAAACTGAATACAAAGGACTTCTCTCTGTCAGATCCTATGCTAGCCATTTTCAAATGTATACTCACATTTAATTTTTCACAAGACCCATATGAAGTAGGCACCATAATTTTACAAATGTTATAGATGTGGAAACTGACAAGATTTGAACCCAAGTAGACTTCCAATAACTAAATAATTATGACTAGGTCCATGGTTCCCAAACTGTGCACTGAGGCACCCCAAAGTACCATAGAAATTCACAGGCACCCCACAGGATATTTTAAAAATTTGAGGGAAACATCTTTTGACTATTATGTTAATTACCAGCTCCATGTACCTTACATTTTCAACTTTAGATCATATTACAGTCTATTTGATGTCATATCTTTGTGAAGCTGGATTTCCAGTGGTTGCTAGAAGAAAAAGCAAGTACTGAATAAAAATTGGTGTGGAACAGAGAATGAGGGGTGGTTAAGTCCAATCTGATTCCAAGGTCTGAGAAGCTGTGCAGTGCCCAATAGGGCACATGTCCCATTAGTAAGTAATTGTGGTTATTTAAGAACAAAATCAAAATTTTTTTTTCTTTCAGTTTATGTGTACTATTTCAAGCTACTAAGTTGTTAAGATATACTTATTAAGTTAGTTTGGAGTAACTCCTTATTAAATGGAACTTCGTAGTATTTCTTTTGGCCTAGATGTTGTGAATAAAGTTAACTATGACGCTCAGGACCCTGAGAATTGAGACATTTGGGAAGCCCTCTGTTCAGCAATGTGGTCTTCTAGATGCTTGCAGGGCTAACTCCATTTCACCCTAGAGGCTGGGACTAGAAGCAGAGGGCAAAGTTATAGGAGGCTGATTTCAGATCACAGAAGGATGGACTGTCTGACTACAGTCAGTCCCACACCCACTTGGACCACACCTGTGTTAAAGGTGGCCTCCTAGGGGGTGAGATCTGTGTCAAGGGAATCATTCCCACAAAGGCTGGATAAGAACTTGTGGGCCACACAGATGAGGAGATTTCTATACCTGCCTTAGGTGGGAAGGGAAGCCAGAGGGTTACCAAGGTCCCTCTAAGATCCCAGGATCCTGGGCCTCCATCCACCTGATTTCTGAGAGTCTCTACTTTGAACAACAGTAGTGGTCTCTGTTCTTCCTACAGCCGGATGTTTCTAGGGAACCTGGGAACTAGAGCATCTGGGTGTTGGAGGGAGAACAGCCATATTAGCCCAAAGGCAGGCTAAGCTGCCATGATCAGGAGGCCCAAAGTACCCAACAGAGGCTTGGATCAGGTAGCAATGTATTTCTCTATCAAGTTCTGGGTATAGATCGGGGGTGGTCTAGTACTGGAGGAGAGCTCAGCTGTGCTTTCCATCTCTTTGACCACGGAAGCTGCTCCTCTTGTAGCCATCTCCCTGCCAACAGGAAGTGGACAAATGGAAGTGGAGTGCAAGCAGCTTTTCCTTTAAAGTTGGGACCTGGAAGTTGCCACATCACTTCTAGTCACATCCCACTGGCTCAGACTTAATCATAAGGCTCAACCTTGCTGTGAGGAAGGCTGGGAAATGTAGTCACTAGCTGGGCAGCCATATGTTTAGCTAAAACTAGAGGAACTCTATTTCTAAAATGAAGAAGGGGAGAATAGATACTGTATTAGTCTGCTAGGGCTGCCATGACAAAGTTCCACAGGACTGAGTGGCTTAAACAACAGAAATTTATTTTCTCACAGTTCTGGAAGCTAGAAGTCCAAAATCAAAGTGTTGGCAGCCTTGGCTTCTTCTGAGTTCTCTTCATGTTCACACAGCATTCTCCCTCCAAGCATATCTATGTCCAAGTTTCCTCTTCCTATAAGGACATCAGTCCTATTGGAGTAGGGTTCACCCTAATACTCTCATTTTAATTTAATTGCCCTTTTAAAGACACTTTCTCCAAATACAGTCATATTTGGAGGGTCTGGGGGTTGGGACTTTAACATATGAATTCGGTGGGACAGAATTCAGCCCATAACATATGTGGAAAGGCAATTCTCAGCCTTCCAAAAAGGCCAAGGCCTCACAGATACCGGGGCTGTACTGGTCACAGAGCAGATTTAAGATGAAGAAATGAGAGGCAGAGAATGTCCTAAGGTGCCTTTGTGAGGTGTCGTTAGGTCAGAGCAGTTAGATAGAGATGCTTAAGAAAATGGGCTCTAGTATACTTAGAGAACACAGAGTCCACCAAAACTCATCCTAACTCAAGACATTTTTACATCTAGTTGGAATACAATGGATTTTTTTACCTGCAAGTTACTGTTATCTCTATAAGCATTTTGAAGTGGAGATCTTTGGAGAAAGTTGAGGAAAGGTAAAGGGAATACTTTATGGAGCCCTTCTGGGTAGCAAGTGCTACTTTAGGCCCCTTTACACATACTGCTCTTAATTAAAGTGCACACCAATGGGGTGTGGGTATTATTATCTTTATTTTGCAGGTGGAGGACCCAAGGTTCAAAGAGACTGTTATCTGTTTAGCGCTTCACAGTGCGTGGTGGCACCGGGATTTGAACCTAGATCATTTGATGCCAAAGCTCACGTAATTTTTAATAGACCCCACTGTCTCATTTACTTTGAGGTGACAATAATTAATAGCAGAACTTCCCCTAGCAGAAGCCATTGCCAAGATGAAGAAAGAATCAGAGTGCCAGGCTTCTAGAGCTCAGGGGAAGGGTTCAGGAGAGTGAAACGCTGATCACCTTGTCGCCCCACCCTTCCCCATAGTAATTTTGCCCAGAGCTGGCCTGCTTGGGAGGTGGAAGAGGAGACTTACCAGAGCAAAGTGGGTAGGGTTCTTGCGGTCTCTTCTGTTCCTTTCCATGATGTTCTGGTTATGTCGAGAAGGCCCCTGTTGCCACGCCCCTGTTGCCACTTCCAAGGACAGCCTATGGGGAACTGGGTAAATAACCACTCTCTGGGGCTATAACATTGCTGAGCCCCACTGAGCAGTGTCTTCTTGGCAGAAGTAAGGATGGACATGTCTCCTGTTCTGGCACAAATGGGATCATTCCTAGTTCCCGAATGCAGGGGGAGGGGAATCCCACTGAGGCTTGGCTGTACGTGCCGGAGAGCCAGGATCTTGCCAGCCCCATCTAGTGTAGGATTGTGTACCCCCTAACAGGCAAAGCCCGGGCTGAAAGCCAGAGAGGACCCAAAGGTGGAGGCCCTGCAGGGCGTGCGCGCCCCCAGGTGCAGCCTGGGCACTGCACTGGGCAGCTTGTCCGCAGCGTCTGAGGCCACGCCCCTTGTGTGCAAAATGATCTCCAGAGCAGCCCCTTTTATTTTTGTTTGCGTTCTTTAATTCCTTTCTTTCCTTCCAGTGATTTCTCTTCCCCCAGATTTAGCCCTCAGGGCTCAGGCTCTCCCAGAGCCGGGCTCAGCTCCAGGAAGGGGAAGCGGAAGATCACGGGTTGTTCCCGCAGGCTCGCTGATTAATTAACATCTCGCTTCTCCCAGGACACTCGTTTCTCAAGCCAGCCTCCTCCTGACGTTCTTTCTACTTCTGTATTATCCCCCGCGGCTTTCCACAGAGATTCGGATTTCATTAGCGGTGTCAGCCAATCCTGACAGACAGCCCATCCACGATTTAAACTTCGCGGCTTGAATTTAATCTCTTCTCTGATGTGTCTCCTTTAGAGGCAGCGTAATCAGCTGGGTTTTCTTGGCGGCTGTTCATAGTCCTAATTTTTAGCTTTGGGGTCGACGTATTTGCCCTTCCCTGGCCTTTCCCCAGAATAATCAGTCTTAACAAGCGTTCTACCTACCTAAGAAAAATGCTTTCTCTCTCTCATCTCTCCAAATATTCTGTCCTCTCATAAATTCCTTACCCCTCTGGTTCACTTTGCTGCTGGCATCTGGTAGACCAGGGCCCTGCGTATAGAGCTGCCTGCACAGGAGGTGGTTGCCCTCGAGTTCCTTGTCCTGCTGGTGGGTGTTCTCTTTCCTCTGGCAGTTTGGGGCCAACTGGACAAGGCGCTTACTTTTTTTTTTTTTTAATAAATTTATTTATTTTTGGCTGCCTTGGATCTTCGTTGCTGCACGCGGTCTTTCTCTAGTTGCGGCAAGCGGGGTCTACTCTTCATTGTGGTGCGCGGGCTTCTCATTGCGGTGGCTTCTCTTGTTGCAGAGCACGGGCTCTAGGCGTGTGGGCTTCAGTAGTTGCGGCTCGCGAGCTCTAGAGCGCAGGCTAGTAGTTGTGGCGCACGGGCTTAGTTGCTCTGCGGCATGTGGGATTTTCCCGGACCAGGGCTCGAACCCATGTCCCCTGCGCTTGCTTTTGAAGGGGAGGGAAAATGTGCGGCAGGGTTCAGCTGAACAGCGTATCAATTTTAGGTTACTGAGCCTTCGGAAAACTCTGGTAGGAGCTGGGGATTCCTTTCCCCAGGGTCGTTTTATCACTTCAGCTCAGTCACATTTCTGAGCCAAGCATTTCACAGCAGCACCCCTTCTTCCCCACCATCGCCAGCCTGTGTGCCTGGCTGAAAAACTTTGCCCTGAGGAGAGGAGGCTGGCGGGGGGGGGGGGGGGGGGGGGAAGGAACGGGGGTGTGTGGGGATGGGCAGGGGGAGGAGGCCACAGGGACACTGGAGATGGCTCCTTGGTACTATTCATGCACACTCCTCGATGAGTGAGTGAGTGTGGGTGAGTGTGTGTGTTTGGGTATGTGTGAGTGGATGAGTGGATGTGAGTGCATATGTAGGGCAGAAGGGAGGATAAAGGTGTAGCTAAGACAGAAATCTCACTCTTTCCAAATGTCAAGGTGAACGTCCAAGAATTCAGCCACCTGCCTTTTTTCTTTTCTCCTAAAGACCTTAGGAGTGGATTTCAAACATGTGAGGGCAGGAGAAATGAGGAGCTTATCAGCTAGATCCCTGAAGCCTTTATTCCTTCTATGGACAAACTGTCTTCTTTTTAAAAGTTTCATTGTCTTGAATAGGTTATATATTTACATGTTTCAAAGAGTGAAATAATGTTAAAGGTGTGCACTGACATGCCCTCATCAACCTCCTCATTTATCTTTCTAGTGTTACTCTAGACAAATATAAGCAAGGAGAGACAAATATAAGCAAGGAGATTATTTCTTCCTATTTCTGAAACAAAAGACCACATACTACATCTAAAGTTCTTCATCTTGCTTTTACGAAAGCATTTATTATGACAGATTTCAAACAAACAGCAAAGTTGGAAGATTTTTAACAGTTGTAAGATCAACCATATGCCCATCATTTATATTCTATAATTAACACTTTTCTATACTTGTTTTATCACATACCTATTTATTTTTTCATTCCTCTACCCTTCAGTTCATCTTTAAAAAAAATGTATTTCAAAATAAATCACAGACATCATCACACTCCTATATAGTTCAGCATGAATATTATTAGAGTTCAGTATTTGTTGACTTTTCTCTTTTGATATAAAATTTACAAACAGTGAAGTGCACAAAGCTTAAGAGTACACCTACTGATTGTGAGCAATGAGTGTCCCTGTGGAACCCAACCCCCTACCACGATATAGAACATTATGATTTCCTAACCATGTTCCTACATGACTTTTAGTCAATCCCTATTCCCACCCCAGAGGCAGCCACTGTTCTGATTTTTTTTTTCTACCATAGAGAAGTTTTTCTTAACTTCACATAAATGGAATCATATAGTATATACTCCTTTATATAAAGCTTTCTCCATGTAGCATAATGCTTTTAAGGTTCATTCATGTTGTATTGATCAGTAATTCATTCTTTTTTATTGCTGAATAGGATCCCTTTGTATTGGGATATCTTACCCCAAAGACGACAGTTTATTCATTCTCCTATTGATGGACACCTAGTCTCTTTCTAGTGTTTGGTTACTAACACTCTATAAATATTCTATTTTTTGTTAACCTATGACATATGTTTTCATTTCTCTTGCGTGAATACTTAGGAGTAGAATTGGCAGGTTGTAGGGTAGGTGTATGTTGCACCATTTTACATGCTACCAGCAGTGTATGAGAATTCCAGTTGCTTCACATCTTTGTCAATAGTTGGTATCGTCAGCCTATAATTTTAGTCATTCTTGTAGATGTGTTCTGGTATTTAATTACAACTTTAACTTTGATTTTCCTGATAACTAGTGATGTTGGGTGCCTTTTCAGTACCTATTCACCATTCACACATCTGCTTTTGTGAATGGTCTGTTTCTTTTGCCCATTTAAAAAAATATTTTTATTTTAAAAAGATCTTTTATCCATTAAAAAAATTGAGTTGTCTTTTATTATTGAGTTGCAGAAGTTCTGTTAGATAAGTGTTTTGTGATTATTTTCTCTTGGTTTGAGGTTTGCCTATTCATTATCTCTTTTTTTTTTTTTTTTTTGCGGTACGCGGGTCTCTCACTGTTGTGGCCTCTCCCGTTGTGGAGCACAGGCTCCGGACGCGCAGGCTCAGTGGCCGTGGCTCACGGGCCCAGCCGCTCCGTGGCATGTGGGATCTTCCCGGACCGGGACACGAACCCGTGTCCCCTGCATCGGCAGGCGGACTCTCAACCACTGCACCACCAGGGAAGCCCCATTATCTCTTTTTGATGAGTGTAAGTTTTTTATTTTGAAGTCAAGTTAACAAAATTTTTTAAGGTTTTTGCTTCTTCTGTCCTAGAAACTTTTGACTACCTCCTCACGGAGTCACAAACTCTTATATTTTCCTCTAAAAATTTTATGGCTTTAGCTATTATTTTGGGTCTATGTATCATCTCAATTTTTGAGTATCATTTGAGGTAGGGGTAGAAGTTCTTTGTTTTTTGTTTTTCCATATCCTGCTAGTTCAGGGCTGTTTGTTGAGAACACTCTCTTTCTCCCGTTGTATTACTCTGATGCCTTTGTCAACAATTGAGTATATAATTTGAAGTCAATTTCTGGGTTCCATTATGTTCCATTTATCTTTTTGTCAGTCCTTATGCCAGTATAGCCATCTTAGTATAAGTCCTCCTACTTTTGTTCTTTTATAGGATTGCTTTGGATATTCTAGGCCATTAAAACTTTCATATATATTTTAGAATCTGCTTGTTTCTTTTTTAAATTGTTATGAAGTGTTGAATTTTGCTGATCTGAAAGGAAAGAAATGGTATTTCAATGGAGCCTTCATTTTCATTTCTCTTATTAGGCGTGAGTTTGAGTATTGCACAGACATCTTTAACAGCAGTGGCTTAATGCTTCAATAGAGGGAAGAGAGCTGGGTCAGACAAACTCTTGACAGAAGTATTTATGAGAGGACCAGTGACTGCCCAGCTTCCACTCTGTTGCCTGGACAGCCCTGAGGTCACTGGACCATTTTCATGACTTTCATTTCTGTTTGTGCTGTCATAGTCCACACTTGTGAAGCATCTGATCTATTCCAAGGGACAGAGGAAGCTGCATGGCAGATCAGCCAACAGGCAGTTTAAGAATAAATGTGCAGGGCTTCCCTGGTGGTGCAGTGGTTGAGAGTCCGCCTGCCGATGCAGGGGACACGGGTTCGTGTCCCGGTCCGGGAAGATCCCACATGCCACGGAGCGGCTGGGCCCGTGAGCCATGGCCGCTGAGTCTGCGTGTCCGGAGCCTGTGCTCCGCAACGGGAGAGGCCACAACAGTGAGAGGCCCGCGTACCGCAAAAAAAAAAAAAAGAATAAATGTAGAAAGATTGACAAATTCAGGAGGATTGAGCAGGTGACACAGTCCAGACTCTTAGGCAGGGGATTTGGAAGTGGGAAGGAAAGCTCCATGCCAAAACTTCCCTGCAAGCTGTCCAAGCTGGGACATCTGCTTAGTACTCCCCAGTGCTCTGTGCACTCTCTCACCAGCTCCTTTGGTCCCTCGATTTGCCTGGACCAAGATAGCCAAGCATGTTGTAGCCTGAGTGCTGGAATTAAAGGCAACAAAGTATCATGCTCAACGCTTTGAACGTAGATGTTTTTATTTTTTTTAACATCTTTATTGGTGTATAATTGTTTTACAATGGTGTGTTAGTTTCTGCTTTATAACAAAGTGAATCAGTTATACATATACATATGTTCCCATATCTCTTCCCTCCTGCGTCTCCCTCCCTCCCACCCTCCCTATCACACCCCTCCAGGTGGTCACAAAGCACCGAGCTAATATCCCTGTGCTATGCGGCTGCTTCCCACTAGCTATCTACCTTACATTTGGAAGTATATATATGTTCATGCCTCTCTCTCGCTTTGTCACAGCTTACCCTTCCACCTCCCCATATCCTCAAGTCCGTTCTCTAGTAGGTCTGTGTCTTTATTCCGGTCTTACCCCTAGGTTCGTCATGACATTTTTTTTTCTTAAATTCCATATATATATGTGTTGGCATACAGTATTTGTCTTTCTCTTTCTGACTTACTTCACTCTGTATGACAGACTCTGGGTATATCCACCTCATTACAAATAGCTCAATTTTGTTTCTTTTTATGGCTGAGTAATATTCCATTGTATATATGTGCCACATCTTCTTTATCCATTCATCCGATGATGGGCATTTAGGTTGTTTCCATCTGCGGGCTACTGTAAATAGAGCTGCAATGAACATTTTGGTACATGACTCTTTTTGAATTATGGTTTTCTCAGGGTATATGCCCAGTAGTGGGATTGCTGGGTCATATGGTAGTTCTATTTGTAGTTTTTTAAGGAACCTCCATACTGTTCTCCATAGTGGCTGAACCAATTCACATCCCCACCAGCAGTGCAAGAGTATTCCCTTTTCTCCACACCCTCTCTAACATTTATTTTTTCTAGATTTTTTGATGATGGCCATTCTGACTGGTGTGAGATGATATCTCATTGTAGTTTTGATTTGCATTTCTCTAATGATTAATGATGTTGAGCATTCTTTCATGTGTTTGTTGGCAGTCTATATCTTCTTTGGAGAAATGTCTATTTAGGTCTTCTGCCCATTTTTGCATTGGGTTGTTTGTTTTTTTTGTTATTGAGCTGCATGAGCTGCCTATAAATTTTGGAGATTAATCCTTTGTCAGTTGCTTCATTTGCAAATATTTTCTCCCATTCTGAGGGTTGTCTTCATCTTGTTTATGGTTTCTTTCACTGTGCAAAAGCTTTGAAGTTTCATTAGGTCCCATTTGTTTATTTTTGTTTTTATTTCCATTTCTCTAGGAGGTGGGTCAAAAAGGATCTTGCTGTGGTTTATGTCATAGAGTGTTCTGCCTATGTTTTCCTCTAAGAGTTTGATAGTGTCTGGCCTTACATTTAAGTCTTTAATCCATTTTGAGCTTATTTTTGTGTATGGTGGTAGGGAGTGATCTAATCTCATATTTTTACATGTACCTGTCCAGTTTTCCCAGCTCCACTTATTGAAGAGGCTGTCCTTTCTCCACTGTACATTCCTGCCTCCTTTATCAAAGATAAGGTGACCATATGTGCATGGGTTTATCTCTGGGCTTGTTATCCTGTTCCATTGATCTATATATCTGTTTTTGTGCCAGTACCATACTGTCTTGATTACTGTAGCTTTGTAGTATAGTCTGAAGTCAGGGAGCCTGATTCCTCCAGCTCCATTTTTCGTTCTCAAGATTGCTTTGGCTATTCAGGGTCTTTTGTGTTTCCATACAAATTATGAAATTTTTTGTTCTAGTCCTGTGAAAAATGCCAGTGGTAGTTTGATAGGGATTGCATTGAATCTATACATTGCTTTGGGTAGTAGAGTCATTTGCACAATGTTGATTCTTCCAATCCAAGAACATGGTATATCTCTCCATGTATTTGTATCATCTTTAATTTCTTTTATCAGTGTCTTATAATTTTCTGCTTATAGGTCTTTTGTCTCCTTAGGTAGGTTTATTCCTAGATATTTTATTCTTTTTGTTGCAGTGGTAAATGGGAGTGTTTTCTTAATTTCACTTTCATACTTTTCATTATTAGTGTATAGGAATGCCAGAGATTTCTGTGCACTAATTCTGTATCCTGCTACTTTACCAAATTTAATGATTAGCTCTAGTAGTTTTCTGGTAGCATCTTTAGGTTTCTCTATGTATAGTATCATGTCATCTGCAAACAGTGACAGCTTTACATCTTTTCTGATTTGGATTCCTTTTATTTCCTTTTCTTCTCTGATTGCTGTGGCTAAAACTTCCAAAACTATGTTGAATAAGAGTGGTGAGAGTGGGCAACCTTGTCTTGTTCCTGATCTTAGTGGAAATGCTTTCAGTTTTTTACCATAGAGGATGATGTTTGTTGTGGGTTTGTCATATATGGCCTTTATTATGTTGAGGAAAGTTCCCTCTATGCCTACTTTCTGCAGGGTTTTTATCATAAATGCATGTTGAATTTTGTCAAAAGCTTTCTCTGCATCTATTGAGATGATCATATGGTTTTTCTCCTTCAATTTGTTAACATGGTGTATCACGTTGATTGATTTGCGTATATTGAAGAATCCTTGCATTCCTGGAATAAACCTCACTTGATCATGGTGTATGATCCTTTTAACGTGCTATTGGATTCTGTTTGGTAGTATTTTGTTGAGGATTTTTGCATCTATGTTCATCAGTGATATTGGCCCGTAGTTTTCTTTCTTTGTGACATCCTTGTCTGGTTTTGGTATCAGGGTGATGGTGGCCTCAAAGAATGAGTTTGGGAGTGTTCCTCCCTTTGCTATATTTTGGAAGAGTTTGAGAAGGATAGGTGTTAGCTCTTCTCTAAATGTTTGATAGAATTCGCCTGTGAAGCCATCTGGTCCTGGGTTTTTGTTTGTTGGAAGATTTTTAATCACAGTTTCAATTTCAGTGCTTGTGATTGGTCTGTTCATATTTTCTATTTCTTCCTGATTCAGTCTTGGCAGGTTGTGCATTTCTAAGAATTTGTCCATTTCTTCCAGGTTTTCCATTTTATTGGCATAGAGTTGCTTGTTGTAATCTCTCATGGTCTTTTGTCTTTCTGCAGTGTCAGTTGTTACTTCTCCTTTTTCATTTCTAATTCTATTGATTTGACTCTTTTCCCTTTTTTTCTTGATGAGTCTGGCTAATAGTTTATCATTTTTGTTTATCTTCTCAAAGAACCAGCTTTTAGTTTGATTGATCTTTGCTATCGTTTCCTTCATTTCTTTTTCATTCATTTCTGATTTGATTTTTATGATTTCTTTCCTTCTGCTAACTTTGGGGTTTTGTTGTTCTTCTTTCTCTAATTGCTTTAGGTGCAAGGTTAGGTTGTTTATTCGAGATGTTTTGTGTTTCTTAAGGTAGGATTGTATTGCTATAAACTTCCCTCTTAGAACTGCTTTTGCTGCATCCCATAGGTTTTGGGTCATCATGTCTCCATTGTCATTTGTTTCTAGGTATTTTTTTATTTCTCCTTTGATTTCTTCAGTGATCACTTCATTATTAAGTAGTGTATTGCTTAGCCTCCAGGTGTTTGTATTTTTTACAGATCTTTTCCTGTAATTGATATCTAGTCTCATAGTGTTGTGGTCGGAAAAGATACTTGATACAATTTCAATTTTCTTAAATTTACGTGACCCAAGATATGATCTATCCTGGAGAATGTTCCATAAGCACTTGAGAAAAAATGTGTATTCTGTCTTGTTTTTGGATGGAATGTCCTATAAATATTAACTAAGTCCATCTTGTTTAATATATCATTTAAAGCTTGTGTTTCCTTATTTATTTTCATTTTGCATGTTCTGTCCATTGGTGAAAGTGGGGTGTTAAAGTCCCCTACTATGAATGTGTAACTGTTGATTTCCCTTTTTATGGCTGTTAGTATTTGCCTTATGTACTGAGGTGCATAAATATTTACAATTGTTATGTCTTCTTCTTGGATCGATCCCTTGATCATTATGTAGTGTCTTTCCTTGTCTCTTCTAATAGTCTTTATTTTAAAGTCTATTTTGTCTGATATTAGAATTGCTACTCCAGCTTTCTTTTGATATCCATTTGCATGGAATATCTTTTTCCATCCCCTTACTTTCAGTCTGTATGTGTCTCTAGGTCTCTTGTAGACAGCATGTATATGGGTCTAGTTTTTGTATCCATTCAGCCAATCTGTGTCTTTTGGTGGGAGCATTTAGTCCATTTACATTTAAGGTAATTATTGATATGTATGTTCCTATTCCCATTTTCTTAATTGGTTTGGGTTCGTTATTGTAGGTCTTTTCCTTCTCTTGTGTTTCTTGCCTAGAGAAGTTCCTTTAGCATTTGTTGTAAAGCTTGGTGGTGCTGAACTCTCAGCTTTTGCTTGTCTGTAAAGGTTTTAATTTCTCCATCAAATCTGAATGAGATCCTTGATGGGTAGAGTAATCTTGGTTGCAGGTTTTTCTCCTTCATCACTTTAAATACGTCCTGCCAGTCCCTTCTGGCTTGCAGAGTTTCTGCTGAAAGATTAGCTGTTAACCTTATGGGGATTCCCTTGTGTGTTATTTGTTGTTTTTCCCTTGTTGCTTTTAATATGTTTTCTTTGTATTTAATTTTTGACAGTTTGATTAATATGTGTCTTGGCGTATTTCTCCTTGGATTTATCCTGTATGGGGCTCTCTGTGCTTCCTGGACTTGATTAACTATTTCCTTTCCCATATTAAGGACGTTTTCAACTATAATCTCTTCAAATATTTTCTTAGTCCGTTTCTGTTTCTCTTTTTCTTCTGGAACCCCTATAATTCGAATGTTGGTGCATTTAATATCGTCCCAGAGCTCTCTGAGAGAGTCCTCAGTTCTTTTCATTCTTTTTCATTTATTCTGCTCTGCAGTAGTTATTTCCACTATTTTATTTCCACTATTTCCAGGTCACTTATCCATTCTTCTGCCTCAGTTATTCTGTTATTGATCCATTCTAGAGTATTTTTAATTTCATTTGTTGTGTTGTTCATCGTTGTTTGTTTCATCTTTAGTTCTTCTCGGTCCTTGTTAAATGTTTCTTGCATTTTGTCTATTCTATTTCCAAGATTTTGGATCATCTTTACTATCATTATTCTGAATTCTTTTTCAGGTAGACTGCCTATTTCCTCCTCATTTGTTAGGTCTGGTGGGTTTTTATCTTGCTCCTTCATCTGTTGTGTGTTTTTCTGTCTTCTCATTTTGCTTATCTTACTGTGTTTGGGGTCTCCTCTTTGCAGGCTGCAGGTTCGTAGTTCCTGCTGTTCTTGGTGTCTGTCCCTAGTGGCTAAGGTTGGTTCAGTGGGTTGTGTAGGATTCCTGGTGGAGGGGACTAGTGCCTGTGTTCTGGTGGATGAGGCTGGATCTTGTCTTTCTGGTGGGCAGGTCCACTTCTGGTGGTGTGTTTTGGGGTGTCTGTGGACTTATTATGATTTTAGGCAGCCTCTCTGCTAATGGGTGGGGTTGTGTTCCTGTCTTGCTAGTTGTTTGGCATAGAATGTCCAGCACTGTAGCCTGATGGTCGTTGAGTGAAGCTGGGTGCTGGTGTTGAGATGGAGATCTCTGGGAGATTTTCGCTGTTTGATATTATGTGGAGCTGGGAGGTTGCTTGTGGACCAGTGTCCTGAAGTTGGCTCTCCCACCTCAGAGGCACAGCGCTGACTCCTGGCTGGAGCACCAAGAGCCTTTCATCCACACGGCTCAGAATAAAAGGGAGAAAAAGTAGAAAGAAAGAATTAGTTGAAGTAGAAAGAAAAAAAGAGAGAGAAAGAAAGGAGCGAAGAAGGAAGGAAGGATGGAGGGAGGGAAGGAAAGAAAGAAATAAAGAAGATAAAATATAATAAAGTTTTTAAAATTAAAAAATAATTATTAAGAAAAAAAAACAGACGATAGAACCCTAGGACAAATGGTGGAAGCAAAGCTATACAGACAAAATCCCACACAGAAGCATACACATACACACTCACAAAAATAGGAAAAGGGGAAAAAATAATAAATCTTGCTCTCAACGTCCACCTCTTCAATTTGGAATGAATCGTTGTCTATTCATGTATTCCACAGATGCAGGGTACATCAAGTTGATTGTGGAGCTTTAATCCGATGCTTCTGAGGCTGCTGGGAGAGATTTCCCTTTCTCTTCTTTGTTCTCACAGCTCCCGAGGCTCAGCTTTGGATTTGGCCCCGCCTCTGCATGTAGGTCGCTGGAGGGAGTCTGTTCTTTGCTCAGACAGGACGGGGTTAAAGGAGCAGCTGCTTCGGGGGCTCTGGCTCACTCAGGCCAGGAGGAGGGAGGGGTACGGAGTGCAAGCCGAGCCTGCAGCGGCAGAGGCTGACGTGACGTTGCACCAGCCTGAGGCGCGCCGTGCGTTCTCCCGGGGAAGTTGTCCCTGGATCCTGGGACCCTGGCAGTGGCGGGCTGCACAGGCTCCCTGGAAGGGAGGTGTGGAGAATGACCTGTTCTTGCACACAGGCTTCTTGGTGGCGGCAGCAAGAGCTTTAGCATCTTATGCCCATCTCTGGGGTCCACACTGTTAGCTGCAGCTCGCGCCCATCTCTGGAGCTCCTTTAAGCAGCACTCTTAACCCCCTCTCCTCGTGCACCAGGAAACAAAGAGGGAAGAAAAAGTCACTTGCCTCTTCAGCAGGTCCAGACTTTTCCCTGGCCTCCCTCCCAGCTAGCCGTGGTGCACTAACTCCCTGCAGGCTGTGTTCACGCCGCCAAGCCCAGTCCTCTCCCTGGGATCCGACTGAAGCCCGAGCCTCAGCTCCCAGCCCCGCCCGTCCCAGCAAGTGAGCAGAAAAGCCTCTCGGGCTGCTGAGTGCTGGTCGGCACCTATCCTCTGCGGGAATCTCGCCGCCTTTGCCCTTCGCACCCCTGTTGCTGTGCTCTCCTGCGCGGCTCTGAAGCTTCCCCCTCCGCCACCTGCAGTCTCCGCCCGCGCAGGGGCTTCCTAGTGTGTGGAAACCTTTCCTCCTTCACAGCTCCCTCCCAGAGGTGCAGGTCCCGTCCCTAATCTTTTGTCTCTGTTTATTCGTTTTTCTTTTTCCCTACCCAGGTACGTGGGGACTTTCCTGCCTTTTGGGAGGTCTGAGGTCTTCTGCCAGCGTTGAGTAGGTGTTCTGTAGGAGTTGTTCCACATGTAGATGTATTTCTGGTGTATCTGTGGGTAGGAAGGTGATCTCTCCGTCTTACTCTTCCGTCATCTTTCCCTAACCTAGATGTTTAAGCAAAGTTCTGGCCATTATTGAGAGAAAACAAGAAGATGGAATTATTTTCAAATTAGAGGACAGCCTTTCCAAGTGTCCTCTCTGTCCTCCAGGCCTGCCAGGTAGAGATCGTCCTCTTTATCATGGATGGAAGTCTTGAGAAGATTTCCTGAAAGACATTTTAGAACTAGAGCATGTGATTCCATGGATCTGCTGTCCCATTTCAGCAGAAAACTCTGCTGTCTGCACATATGACACATTTATTAGAGAAACAAGGTACTACAAGCATTGTTTCCCTATAGGAAAAATATTAAACCAATAAATTTTTATTGTGTTATATACAGATATATATATAGTATACAAGAAATAAAGAATAATAATATAGATATAATGTAGAGATCATCCACCCTGAGACATAGAGGATGAAGAAGACTTTTGAAGACCTTACCTATCTCTCCTGATCCTATACCTCTTCTCTTCCCCCATAGAAAAGCACTATTTGGAATTTTGTGTTTATTATGTTATAATGTTAACTGAATACTTATTTATCTCAAAACAATATAAATTGTATATAAAGTTTTGATCTTTATGTAAATGGACTCATACTATATAGTTTCTTCTATGATTTGCTTTCACACTCAAATTTTTTTAAGTTAGGTTTACTGAGGTATATTTACATACAATAAAATTCACCTTTTAAAGAGCACAGTTGAAATGTTTTGATAAATGTATACAGCTGCATAATAACCCCCCACAACCAAGATAAATAGTATTTCCATCACATCGTAAAGTTTCCTCATATCCCTAATAGTCAGTCCCTCCCTCTGGCAACCAATGATCTGTTTTCTGTCACTATGATTTTTTTCCTTTTCCAGAATATCAAAGAAATGGAATGTTACAATATAAAGTCTTTTTTTTCTAGTTTTATTGAGATATAATTGACATACAGCACTCTATGAGTTTAAGGTGAACAGCATAATTTGATTCACATTTATTGTAAATAAGTTTAGTTAACACCCGTCATCTCATACATACAAAAAAGAATGAAGAAAATGTTTTGTTTTTCCTTGTGATGAGAACTCTTAGGATTTATTCACTTAACAGTTTTCATATATAATGTACAGTGGTATTAACTATAGTCATGATGTTGTATATTACATTCCTAGTACTTATTTATCTTATAACTGGAAGTTTGTGCTTTTTGACCACCTTCATCTAATATCACCTCCCCCCAATTCCCACCTCCAATAACCGCAAGTCTGATATCTTTTTCTATGAGTTTGGTCCTTTCTCTATTTTGAAACTGGATTATTTGGGTTGTGATTTTGCTATTGAGTTGTATGAGTTCTTTGTATATTTTAAGTATTAACTCCTTATCAGATATATGGTTTACAACTATTTTTTGCCATTCTGTAGGTTGTCTTTTAATTGTATTGATCATTTCTTTTGCTGTACAGAAGATTTTAAAATACTTTGACATAGTCAACTTGTTCATTTTTTATTTTGTTGCTTGTGATTTAGGAGTTGTATCTCATGTCCAAAAAATCATTCCCAAGACCTATGTCAAGAAGCTTTTTCCCATGTTTCCTTCTAGGAGTTTTATGGTTTCCAATCTTACATTTACCTCTTTAATCCATTTCAAGTTAATTTTTGTGAGGTGTAGCATAGGGGTCTAGTTTCATTCTTTTACATATTCAATTTCCCAGCACCACTTATTGAAGAGATGTTCTTTTCTCTATTTGAGTATTCTTGCCCCACTGTCAAATATTAGTTGACCATATATGCATTGGTTTATTTCTGGGCCCTCAATTCTGTTCTGTGGGTCTGTGTGTGTGTTTTTATGCCAGTACCTTACTATTTTGGTTACTACAGCTTTATAATATAGCTTGAAATCTGGAATCAGGATGCCTCCTGATTTGTTGTTCTTTTTCAGTTTTTCTTTGGCTGCTCAGGGTCTTTTGTGTTCCCATATACATTTTAGGATTGATTTTTCTACTTCTGTAAAAAATGCCATTGGAATTTGGATAGGGATCGCATTGAATCTGTAAATGGCATTGGGTAGTATGGACATTTTAATAATATTTAATAATATTCTTCTGATACGTGAATGTAGGATAACTTTCCATTTATTTGTGTCTTCTTCAATTTCGTGCATCAATATCTACAGTATCTTGTAGTTTTCAGTGTAGAGATCTTTTACCTCCTTGGCTAAATTGATTCCTAAGTATTTTATTGTTTTTGATGCAATTGTAAAAGGGATCATTTTCTTTTTCAGATAATTTATTGTTGGTGTATAGAAATGCTACTAATTTTTCTTTGAATTTTATTTATTTTTATACAACAGGTTCTTATTAGTCATCCATTTTATACACGTCAGTGTATACATGTCAATCCCCCCCACACCCCCCTGCCACTTTCCCCTCTTGGCATCCATACGTTTGTTCTCTACATCTGTGTCTCAATTTCTGCCCTGCAAACCAGTTCATCTGTACCACTTTGCTAGGTTCCACATATATGTGCTAATATACGATATTTGTTTTTCTCTTTCTGACTTACTTCACTCTGTATGACAGTCTCTAGATTCATCCACGTCTCTACAAATGACACAATTTCGTTCTTTTTTATGGCTGAGTAATATTCCACTGTATATATGTACCACATCTTGTTTATCCATTCATCTGTTGATGGGCATTTAGGTTGCTCCATGACCTGGCTATTGTAAATAGTTCTGCAAGGAACATTGGGGTGCATGTGTCTTTTTAATTTATGGTTTTCTCTGGGTATCTGCCCAGCAGTGGGATTGCTGGGTCATATGGTAATTCTATTTTTAGTTTTTTAAGGAACCTCCATACTGTTCTCCATAGTGGCTGCATCAATTTACATTCCCGTCAGCAGTGCAAGAGGGTTCCATTTTCTCCACATCCTCTCCAGAATTTGTTGTTTGTAGAATTTCTGATGATGCCTATTCTAACTGGTGTGAGGTGATACCTCATTGTAGTTTTGATTTGCATTTCCCTAATAATTAGTGATGTTGAGAAGCTTTTCATGTGCTTATTGGCCATCTGTATGTCCTCTTAGGAGAAATGTCTATTTAGGTCTTCAGCCCATTTTTGGTTTGGGTTGTTTGTTTTTTTTAATATTGAGCTGCATGAGCTGTTTATATATTTTGGAGATTAATCCTTTGTCTGTTGACTCAGTTGCAAATATTTTCTCCCATTCTGAGGGTTGTCTTTTCGTCTTGTTTGTAGTTTCCTTTGCTTTACAAAAGCTTTTATGTTTCATTAGGTTGCCATTCTTTATCTTTGTTTTTATTTCCATTACTCTAGGAGGTAGATCAAAAAAGATCTTGCTGTGATTTATGTCAGAGTGTTCTTCCTATGTTTTCCTCTAAGAGTTTTATAATGTCCAGTCTTACATTTAGGTCTCTAATCCATTTTGAGTTTATTTTTGTGTATGGTGTTAGGGAGTGTTCTAATTTCATTCTTTTACATGTAGCTGTCCAGTTTTCCCAGCACCGCTTATTGAAGAGACTGTCTTTCTCCATTGTATATCCTTGCCTCCTTTGTCATAGAGTAGTTGACCATAGGTGTGTGGGTTTATCTCTGGGCTTTCTATCATGTTCCACTGATCTATGTTTCTGTTTTTGTGCCAGTACCATGTTGTCTTGATGACTGTAGCTTTGTAGTATAGTTTGAAGTCAGGGAGTCTGATTCCTCCAGCTCCGTTTTTTTCCCTCAAGACTGCTTTGGCTATTCGGAGTCTTTTGTGTCTCCATACAAATTTTAAGATTTTTTTGTTCTAGTTCTGTAAAAAATGCCATTGGTAACTTGATGGGGATTGTATTGAATCTGTAGATTGCTTTGGTAGTATACTCATTTTCACATTATTGACTCTTCCAATCCAAGAACATGGTATATCTCTCCATCTGTTTGTGTCATCTCTGATTTCTTTCATCAGTGTCTTATAGTTTTCTGAGTACAGGTGTTTTACCTCCTTAGGTAGGTTTATTCCTAGGTATTTTATTCTTTTTGTTGCAATGGTACATGGGATTGTTTCTTTAATTTCTCTTTCTGTTCTTTCATTGTTAGTATATAGGAATGCAAGAGATTTCTGTGCATTAATTCTGTATCCTGCAACTTTTCCAAATTCATTGATTGGCTCTAGTATTCTGGTGGCGTCTTTAGGATTTACTATGTATAGTCTCATGTCATCTGCAAACAGTAACAGTTTTACTTCTTTTTTTCCAATTTGGATTCCTTTTATTTCTTTCTCTTCTCTGATTGCTGTGGCTGGGAGTTCAGCAACTATGTTGATTAACAGAGATGAGAGTGGGCATCCTTGTCTTGCTCCTGATCTTAGAGGAAATGCTTTCAGTTTTTCACCATTGAGAATGATGTTTGCTGTTGGTTTGTCATATATGGCCTTTAGTATGTTGAGGTAGGTTCCCTCTATGCCCACTTTGTGGAGAGTTTTTATCATAAACAGGTGTTGAATGTTGTCAAAAGTTTTTTCCACATCTATTGGGATGATAATATGGTTTTTATTCTTCAATTTGTTAATATGGTGTATCCCATTGATTGATCTCCTTATATTGAAGAATCCTTGCATCCCTGGGATAAATCCTACTGGATCATGGTGTGTGATCCTTTTAATGTGTTGTTGGATTCTGTTTGCTAGTATTTTGTTGAGGATTTTTGCATCTATGTTCATCAGTGATATTGGTCTGTAATTTTTTTTTTTTTTTGTAGTATCTTTTTCTGGTTTTGGTATCAGGGTGATGGTGGCCTCATAGAATGAGTTGGGAAGTTTTCCTTCCTCTACAATTTTTTGGAAGAGTTTGAGAAGGATGCATGTTAGCGCTTCTTTAAGTGTTTGATAGAATTCACTTGTGAAGCCATCTGGTCCTCTTATTTGTTGGAAGATTTTAAATCACAGTTTCAATTTCATTACTTGTGGTTTGTCTGTTCATATTTTCCATTTCTTCCTGGTTCAGTCTTAGAAAGTTATACCTTTCTAAGAATTTTTCCATTTCTTCCAGGTTATCCATTTTATTGGCATAGAGTTCCTTGTAGTAATCTCTTAGGATGCTTTGTATTTCTGCGGTGTCTGTTGTAACTTCTCCTTTTTCATTTTAATTTTATTGATTTGAGTCCTCTCCCTCTTTTTCTTGATGAGTCTGGCTAATGGTTTCTCAATTTTGTTTATCTTCTCAAAGAACCAGCTTTTAGTTTTATTGATCTTTGCTATTGTTTTCTTTGTTTCTATTTCATTTATTTCTGCTCTGATCTTTATGATTTCTTTCCTTCTTCTAACTTTGGGTTTTGTTTGTTCTTCTTTCTCTAGTTCCTTTCGGTGTAAGGCTAGATTGTTTATTTGGGGTTTTTCTTGTTTCTTGAGGTAGGCTTGTATAGCTATAGACTTCCCTCTTAGAACTGCTTTTGCTGCATCCCATAGGTTTTGGATTGTCCTGTTTTCATTGTCATTTGTCTCTAGGTATTTTTAGATTTCCTCAGTGACCTCTTGGTTATTTAGTAATGTATTGGTTACCCTCCATGTATTTTTGTTTTTTACATTTTATTCCCCTGTAATTGGTATCTAATCTCATAGCGTTGTGGTCAGAAAAGATGCTGGATATGATTTCGGTTTTCTTAAATTTACTGAGGCTTCATCTGTGATCCAAGATATGATCAATCCTGGAGAATGTTCCATGTGCATTTGAGCAGAAAGTGGAAAATGATATTTTTGGATGGAATGTCCTATAAATATCAGTTAAATCTGTCTGGTCTATTGTGTCATTCAAAGCTTGTGTTTCCTTGTTAATATTCTGTCTGGATGACCTGTCCATTGGTGTAAGTGAGGTATTGAAGTTCCCCACTATTATTGTGCTGTTGTTGATTTCCTCTTTTATAGCTGTTAGCAGTTGCCTTATGTATGGAGGTGCTCCTATATTGAGTACATATGTATTTATAATTGTTATATCTTCTTCTTGGATTTATCACTTGATCATTATGTAGTGTCCTTCCTTGTCTCTTGCAACATTCTTTATTTTAAAGTCTATTTTATCTGATATGAATATTGCTACTCCAGCTTTCTTTTGATTTCCATTTGCATGGAATATCTTTTTCCATCCCCTCACTTTCAGTCTGTATGTGTCCCTAGGTCTGAAGTGGGTCTCTTGTAGACAGCATGTATATGGGCCTTATTTTTCTATCCATTCAGCGAGCCTGTGTCTTTTGGTTGGAGCATTTAATCCATTCACGTTTAAGGTATTTATTGATACATATGTTCCTATTACCATTTTCTTAATTGTTTTGGGTTTGTTTTTTGTAGGTCCTTTTGTTCTCTTGTGTTTCCACTTAGAGAAGTTCCTTTAGCATTTGTTGCAGAGCTGGTTTGGTGGTGCTGAATTCTCTTAGCTTTTGGTTGTCTGTAAAGCTTTTGATTTCTCCAGCAAATCTGAATGAGATCCTCTCCCGGTAGAGTAATCTTGGTTGTATGTTCTTCCCTTTCATCACTTTAAGTATATCATGCCACTCCCTTCTGGCTTGTAGAGTTTCTGCTGAGAAATCAGCTGTTAACCTTATGGGAGTTCTCTTGTATGTTATTTGTCATTTTTCCCTTGCAGCTTTCAATAATTTATCTTTGTTTTTATTTTTTTGCCAATTTGATTACTATGTTGGTGTGTTTCTCCTTGGGTTTACCCTGTATGGGACTCACTACACTTCCTGGACTTGGGTGGCTATTTCC
Source organism: Phocoena phocoena (assembly GCF_963924675.1). Classification (NCBI taxonomy): domain Eukaryota; kingdom Metazoa; phylum Chordata; class Mammalia; order Artiodactyla; family Phocoenidae; genus Phocoena; species Phocoena phocoena. Next base: position 89,723,999 of record NC_089221.1, on the reverse strand, counting down.
TTTCCCATGTTAGGGAAGTTTTCAACTATAATCTCTTCAAATATTTTCTCTGGTCCTTTCTCTCTTCTCCTTCTGGGACCCCTATAATGCGAATGTTGTTGCATTTAATGTTGTCCCAGAGGTCTCTTAGGCTGTCTTCATTTCTTTTCATTCTTTTTTCTTTATTCTGTTCCACAGCAGAGAATTCCCCCATTCTGTCTTCCAGGTCATTTATCCATTTTTCTGCCTCAGTTATTCTGCTATTGATTCCTTCTAGTGTAGTTTTCATTTCAGTTATTGTAAAACTCTGTTTGTTTGTTCTTTAATTCTTCTAGGTCTTTGTTAAACATTTCTTACATCTTCTTGATCTTCGCCTCCATTCTTTATCCGAGGTCCTGGATCATCTTCACTCTCATTATTATGAATTCTTTTTCTGGAAGGTTGCCTACCTCCACTTCATTTAGGTTTTTTTCGGGGGTTTTATGTTGTTCCTTCATCTGATACATAGCTCTCTGCCTCTTTATCTTGTCTGTTTTTCTGTGAATGTAGTTTGTGTTCCACAGGCTGCAGGATTGTAGTTCTTCTTGCTTCTGCTGTCTGCCCTCTGGTGGATGAGGCTATCTAAGAGGCTTATACAAGTTTCCTGATGGGAGGGACTGGTGATGGGTAGAGCTGGCTGTTGCTCTGTTGGGCAGAGCTCAGTAGAACTTTAATCTGCTTGTCTGCTGATGGGTGGGGCTGGGTTATCTGCCTGTTGGTTGTTTGGTCTGAGGTGATCCAACACTGGAGCCTACCCAGGCTCTTTGGTGAGCCTAATGGCAGACTCTGGGAAGGCTCATGCCAAGGAGTACTTCCCAGGACTTCTGCTGCCAGTGTCCTTGTCCTCATGATGAGACACAGCCACCCCCTGCCTCTGCAGGAGATCCTCCAACGCTAACAGGTGGGTCTGTTTCAGTCTCTTATAGGGTCACTGCTCCTTCCCCTGGGTCCTGATGCACACACTACTTTGTGTGTGCCCTCCAGGAGTGGAGTCTCTGTGTCTCCCAGTCCTGTCGAAGTCCTGCAGTCAAATGCCGCTAGCCTTCAAAGTGTGATTCCCTAGGAATTCCTCCTACCGTTGCCAGACCCCTGGTTGGGAAGCCTGACGTGGAGCTCAGAACCTTCACTCCAGTGGGTGGACTTCTGTGGTATAAGTGTTCTCCAGTTTGTGAGTCACCCACCCAGCAGTTATGGGATTTGATTTTATTGTGATTGTGCCCCTCCTACCACCTCATTGTGCCTTCTTCTTTGTCTTTGGATGTGGGGCATTTTTTTTGGTGAGTTCCAGCGTCTTCCTGTCAGTGACTGGTCAGCAGTTAGTTGTGATTCCAATGTTCTCGCAAGAGGGAGTGAGAGCACATCCTTCTACTCCGCCATCTTGAACCAATCTCTGGAAATTCTACTAATTTTTTGTATGTGAATTTTGTATCCTGCAACTTTATTTAATTTGTTGATTAGATCTAATAGCTTTTGGTGGAGTCTTTGGGGTTTTCTACGTGTAGAATTGTGTCATCTGCAAATAGAGACAATTTTGCTTCTTCCTTTACAGTTCTGATACCTTTTACTTATTTTCTTTTCTGGTTGTTCTGGCTATTACTTCCAGTACTATGTTTAATAGCACTGGTGAGAGTGGGCACCCTTGTTTTGTTCCTGATCTTAGAGTAAAAGCTTTCAGCCTTTCACCATTAAATATGATGTTAGCTGTGGGCTTGTCATACATGGCTTTATGATGTTGAGGTACATTCCTTCTATGCCTAATTTAAGACTTTATCATAATTAAATGTTGAATTTGGTCAAATGCTTTTTCAGCATCTATTGAGATGATTATATATTTTTTCTTTCTATTAATGTGATGTATCACATTGATTGATTTGTGTATATTGAACCATCCTGGCATCTTAGGGATAAATTCTTCTTTTAATATGCTGCTGAATTCATTTTGCTAGTACTTTACTGAAAATTGTTGCATCTCTATTCAGCAAGAATATTGGTCTGTAGTTTTCTCTTTTGGTGGTGTCCTTTTCTGGCTTTGGTATCAGGGTAATGCTGACCTTATAAGTTTGGGAGCATTCCCTCCTCTTTGATTTTTTTGGAAGAGTTTGGGAAGGATTGTCATTAATTCTTCTTTAAATATTTAGTAAAATTCACCAGTGAAGCCCTCTGTTCCTAGGCTTTTCTCCATTGAGAAATATTTTTTTCTTATTGATTCAATCTCCTTACTAGTAATTAGCCTGTTCAAATTTTCTTTCTTCCTGATTCAATCTTGGTACGTTGTATGTTTCTAAGAATTTTTCCATTTCTTCTAGATTGTCCAGTTTGTTTGGTATATAGGTGTTCATAGTACCATCTTATGATCCTTTATATATCTGTGGTATTAGTTGTAATGTCTCATTTTTCATCGAAAATAGTGTTGATATGGGTTCTCTCACTTTTTTCCTTGGTTTTTTTAGTTCTGTCATTGCATTTTTGAGTTCTAGGACATCTGGGTGGTTTTTTTTTTTATGGTTTCTATATTTTTTTGTCGAACTTGTTTTGTTAATTTATTATTTTCCCAATTTTGTTTAGTTGCTTATATGTGTGTTCTTGTAGTTCAACAAACTTCTTTAAGAGGATTATTCTGGATTCTTTTTCTAACATTTCAGAGATATCCATTTCTTTAGGGTCAGTCTTTGGAGCTTTATTAGTTTCATTTGGTGATATCATGTATACCTTTTTGTGTGTGTGATTCTTTATTCCTTATATTGACATCTGCCCATTTGAGTAAGCAGTCTCTTCTTCCAGACTCTACAGGTTCATGCTGGCAGAAATAGTTCTTCACCCATCATCTCAGTCTGGGTTTCTGGACCTGTCTGCTAGTCATGTCCTTGGGCAGTGGGGCTTGCTGGTTGGGTCTGTTTTTGTGAGAAGCCATTGCCTCAGCTCTGAGGTCAAGTAGGGATGGGGTGCTGCTGGCTGAGATCAGTTGGATAGGACTGCTGGCTTGGTTCCCTGCCCAAGTAAGGCTGTAGGATGAGCTCCACAGTACCCAAGTTATCTGGTCAAGTTTACCAGATGCCTGGGACTGGGTACTATACTGAGCAGTAGGTGAGGCTATGAAACCTTCCCTGCCCTTCCAGGACAGCAGCATAGGACCCAGGGCTTGCATGGCTCATTGCTTGGGGACCCAATCAGTCAAGACTGTGTGCTGAATTCTTTGCCCAGATGGAGCCACTGGTTTTGCTCTGCAGAAGTGGAAAGTCACGGGCTGTGCTCTTTGTTCAAGTTCTATTGTAAACCAGGCTGTTGGATGGGTCATGCAACTTCCTGCATGCTGTGGTTAGGTTCCCTGGTTGAGTGGGTTGAAGCAATAGGCAGAACTATGAATTAGTTTTCCTGCAAAGGTGTAGTGGGAGAACCAGCTCCAGGGCTGGCAAGGCTGTTTGTAGTCTTGACTCAAGCTGACTCATGCCCAAGTTCCCTGGCTGAACAGTGCCACTAGTTTTGCTCTGTGGATGATCAGCTCTGCCTGCCATACTCTCTGCTTGAGTGTTGCTGGGCTGTGCGCCTTCCAGGTATTCCCAATCAGGCTTTCTGGCTGGGAGGAGCCAGGAGCTACACTCAGCAGTGGGTCAGGCTCTGAATCAGGTCTCTTGTTTGGGAAGATCAGGAAGGCCTGCTCCAAGAAGCTTTCCAGGTATTCCCAATCAGGCTTTCTGGTCAGGAGGGGCCACAAGCTACACTCAACAGTGGGCCAGGCTATGAATTAGCTCACATGCCTGTGTGAAGCAAGGGAATTCTGTAAGTCCAGTAAGGCTTTCTGTGGTTTTAACTCAAGCTGACCCACTCCCCAAGTTTCTTGGCCAAACAGAGCCACTGGTTTTGCTTTGCAGAAGATCAGCTCTACCTGCCATATTTTGTTCCTGAGTGTTGCCGGGCTCTGCAGCTTCCAGGTGTTCTAGCCTGGCTTTCTGGCTAGGTGGGGGAAGAATAGGCTTCAGGGCCAGGAAGAAGACCTGAATCAGGCAGATGTGTACCTCACCAAGTTCTCTGGTCAAACTGTGCCACCGTCCTGGCTCTGCAGATAAGCAAAGCAGCTGGATGGGACTACTACTTGGACACTGCAGGTAGGAACTTACTTGATCTGCCAAGGTCAGAGTGCCAGTTGTTGCAAGTCCCTACCCCCTTCTCCTTCAAAATCAGTTTCCTAGTGGTCAAGCCCTGCAGATTTCCCCTGCAATCCCCATGGGGCAAGACTGGAGGGAATGGGGCTCCCAAGAAGTGACCCTCAAGGCTGGGGGAGTTAGATATCCACCGTAAGCTCTCTTTCCCCCCTGGAGGAACCCATGGGCTCAGGGGAGGCCTCTCAGCATGGTGCTGCACTGGCCTGGGGCAGGCCTCTCGCCACTCTTCTAAATGCAGTCTGTCTTGCTCCCTGTCATGCAGAGGGTGCTTCAGCCTCACTCCTGTGTTCTAGGATTCTCTCAATGGTGTCTTGTCCATGAGCAGTTGTTAGTTGTTCTTGTGAGGGAGAGAAAAGTCAGGAACAACCTTTGTCAACATCTTGGTGATATCAGTCCTTCACTATAAAGTGTTTTGTATTAGGCTTTTATTTTTCACTTAGCATAAAGGCTTTTGAAAACAGGTTTTTGTGTGGTCTTTTGCTTTCATTTCTGTTGGGTAAATACCTAGAAGTGGATTTTTCGGGTCATATGATAGGTATATGTTTAAATTTATAAGAAAAGGCCAGGACTTCCCAGGTGGTCCAGTGGTTAGGACTCTGTGCTTCCACTGCAGGGGACCCGGTTCGATTCCTGGTTGGGGAACTAAGATCCTGGAAGCTGCACAGCCAAAAAGAGAAAAAAAGAAAGAAAAGAAAAGGCCAAAGTGTTTTCTATGCCATTTTGCATCCCTGCCAGTAATATATGAGATTTTTCACTTGTTCAACAACCTTGCCAGTGGTGGTAATGTCAATCTTTATAGGCTTAGCTATTCTGCTGGCTGTGCAGTGGTATAGGTTTTAATTTTTATTTACATGATGACAACATTAAACATCTTTTTATGTGTTTATTGGTTATTTTTCATTTTTCTTTGGTAAAATGGTGGTTCAAATATTTTATTTTCACCTAGGTTTCACTTGTCTTTTCATTTTATTAAGAGTATCTTTTATAGAGCAATTTTTTAAAAATTTTGAGAAAGTCCAATTTATTATTTTCTTTTACGGTTTGTGCCTTTTGTATTCTATTTAAAAATTATTTGCCTAACTTAAGGTCATAAAGATTTTCTCCTGTGTTTTCTTTTAGAAATTTTGTAGCTTTATTTTTTATGTTTTAGTTTATGATCCATTTAGAGTTAATTTTTATTTGGTGAGAGGTAATGGCAAAGGTTCTTTTTTGCATAGAGATATTTAATATTTTGGCACTCTGGTGAAAATCAATTGATCTTATATACCATGTATGGATCTATTTTGGAATCACAATTTGGTTTCATTGATCTCTATGTCTATTTTTATGCAAATACTATGCTGTTTGATTTCAGTAGCTTTATAGCGAATTAGATGGTGTTTTCTTTCTCTGTTTTTTTCAAAAACGTTGGCCTTTACACATAAATTATAGAATTGACTCAGCAGTATTTAAAAGTGGACTGCTGGAATTTTGATTGGAATTACGTCAAATCTGTGCATCATCTGGGGAGAATTGAAAAGTTAATACTGAGTTTTTCAATCCGTGACCATGATGTATCTCTCCACTAATTTCTGTTAGCAATCACTTGTACAGATTTTACATACCTTTTATTAAATTTATCCTAAATATTACATTTTTTGGATACTATTGTAAATGTTTTTTTGAAATTTCAGTTTTCAGTTGTTTGTTGCTAGTATATAGAATCAGACTGATTTTGTATGTTGACAATTTTATCCTGTGACCTTGCTAAATAAACTCACTTATTGAGTTCTAGCAGCTTTTTTGGTAATTCCTTAGGGTATTTTACATGGAGGGTCATGTTGCTGCAAATAAAGATGAGTTTATTTTGTTCTTCTCAGATTTTATTACTTTTTTTTTCTTTTTCTTACAATATTACATTTGCTATAACCTCCAGGGCAGTGCTGAATAAACACGGTGAGAGTGGATATCCTTGCCTTGTTCCCAGTTTTAGGGGAAAAAACATTACTTTTAAAAATCATTAAATATGACAACTATACATCTTTCTTTTTTTATTGAAGTGTAGCTAATTTACAATGTTGTGATTCAGCCATACATATCTATCTATCTATATACCTATTCTTTTTCAGATTCTTTTCCATTATAGTTTATTACAAGATATTGAATATAATTCCCTGTGCTATACCGTATGTCCTTGTTTTTTATTTTATATATAATAGTGCATATATGTTAATCCCAAACTCCTAGCTATAGATCTTTCATAGATAACCTTTATCATTTGAGGATATTCCTTTCTATTTCTGTTGTGTTAAGAATTTCAATCATCAGAAGCTATTGAATTTTGTCAGATGTTTTTCTCCACCCAATAAGATGATCATATAAATTTTCTTTATTAGTCTGTTGACATGGTTCGTTATTACTATTATTATTTTGATTGTTGAACCAACCCTTACAGTCTTGGATTAAAACCCATTTGTTCATGCTTTATTTTCCTTTTTACATATTAGTGGATTTGATTTCTTAATATTTTGTTACAGATTTTTGTATCTATGTTCTTGAGTAATATTGGTCTGGAGTTTTCTTTTCTTAAGATGTCCTTGTGTGGTTTTGGTATTAGTGTGATGCTGGTCTCATAAGATGTCTTGAAGTATTTCCTCCTTTCTACATTCTAGAAGTGTGTAATATCATTGTGATTTCAACCATCACTGGTGGAATTCATCAATGGAACCATATGGTCCTGCAGTTTTCTTTGTGGTTGGGTTTTTAACTACAAATTCACTTTATTTAATTGACCCTTGAACAACATGGGTTTGAACAAAGCAGGTTCAATTATAAGTGGATTTTTTTCAATAGTAAATACAGTAGTACTACCCTGGTTGGTTGAATCTACAGATGTAGAACCATGGGTACAGGGGAACTGCGGATATGGAGACACCTCCTATACAGAGGGCCAACTACACATTATATGCAAATTTTCGACTGCACGGAGGGTCAGCATCCCTAACCTCCATGTTGTTCAAGGGTCAAAAACAGTTTTGCTATTTAGGTTATCTATTTCTTCTTGACTGAGTTTTTGTACATTGTGTCTTTTGAGGAATCTGTTGATTTTAGTAAGTTGGCAAACGTATTGGCATAAAGTTATTAATGATATTTCTTTATTTTCCTTTTACTGTATGCAGAGTCAGTAGGATTGTCACCCTATTTCATTCTTGATATTAGTCATCTGTAACTTCTTTCTTTTTTTTCCCCTTGATCAACCTGGTAGAACTTTGTTGTTTTTATTGATTTTTTCAAGAAATTAGTATTTACGCTCACTAATTTTTCTCTTTTGTTCTCCTGTTATCTATTTCATTGAGTTCTGCTTTTTATTATTTCCTTCCATCTTTTTATTTTGGGTTTAATTTGCTCTTCTTTTTGTAACTTCTTTAGGTCATTAATTTGAAACTTTCTTCTTTTTTAGTAAAAGCTTTGGATGGTATAAATTTCCTTCTAAGCATTGCTTTAGCTGCATTCCAGAAAATTTATTATTTTATTTTTCTATTTTCTTTGAGTTTAGAGACGGGGTTTTCTCACCATACCTGTTCCCACCCTGATGGCAGACCACTTCTACATCCTCTTAATCAGTGTGTAGGTTCCAGGGCTCAGAGGATTTTCTGCCTCAGAGGCAGTGGTTTTTGTTTCTTAGAACAGAAACGCTTGAATCAAGGGCACGGGCTGGTTTCTTGTTTGTCCTCTAGCAGCAACCAACGGTGACCCTGCACCTCTGCTGGGCTAAGATTATAGGTGGACTCCTCATAATACTCTTGCTGCACTCTCAAATCTTGGCAGTTTCCTCATGTCTCAGCCACCAAGAAGGACATTTTCAGGTTTCCCACCCTCATGAGTATGTGGTGGATACCCATGGAAGAGAGATGGCAAGTAGGTGCCGATGTCTCTCTGTTACACTCTCTCCCACTTAGGCTTTAATTTGTTATTTTCTGTAGTTTTCTATTTAACTGCTTTTATGGTGGCTGTCACTCTTTCCTGTGCTCAGTCAATGGTGAAACAATTTGTGTGCCCCATGTCTCCTCAAAGGACTTGTCACTCTTTGCAGTTTACTTTACTTGCTTATCTTGTGACATCAGCTCTCTGATGGTTAAAAAAAAATTATGATTTTGTAGATTATCCAGTTTTCTTTCTCATTGTTTAGGGTGGGAGTGACATTTTTCTGTGACTTTCTACATCCTAAGCAGAAGTAGAAGCATCCTGAATTTTATTTTTGAGATTCATTCATGTAGATGCTAGTGAACGCAGCTCATTAATTTTGGCTACTGCATAGTATTTCATGGTAAGAACATAGCACAGTTCATTTTCCACTTTCCTATTGATGAACTTTTCAGGGTTTGTTTTTTTTTTTTTCTATTACAAGTGATGCTATTATAAATGTTTTAAAAACTGTCTCCTGGTACACCAGCACAAGTATTTCTCTCAGACATGTACCTAGGAAAGGAATTGCTAGGTTACTGGGTAAGATGCCATGTACAGATACTATTACTCTTTACATCTTCACCTATGCTTGGGATTATCCACCTTTAAAATTTTACCAGCCTTGTAGGTATAAAGTTATATGTAATCATAGTTTCAGTCTACATTTCTCTGATTACTAATGAGGTTTTCTTTTTCCATGTGTTTATGGGTCATTCATCTTTCTTCTTTTGTAGAATGGGTTCCATTTTTCTTTTGGGTTGTCCTTTCTTTTTGATCTGTAGTAGCAGTGTTTACATGTAAGTTACATGTATTATAAATATTGTCTTACAGTTTATAATTTGTCTTTTATGATGTCCTTTGCTGAATTGAAGTGTTTAATTTTAATATAATTGCATTTAGTAATTTTTTCCTTTTATGTCTTGTTTAAGGAGCATTTTCGGGCTCCAGAGTTGTAAAGATATCTCCAATGTTTTCTTCTAAAATTTTTAATGTTTTGCTTTTTACATTTAAGTTTTTAATCCACTTGTCAGTTTTTAAATTTAAAAAAAATTTGTACATAGAATGTGAAGTAGGGATTTATTATCATTTTCCCCCCATGTGTATAACCTGTACCATATAATGAATAGTCCATCTTTCCCCCACTCATCTGCAGTAACACCTTTGCAATGTATCAGTTGTTTGTATTTGGGTTTATTTTCAGTCTCGTTATTCTGGTCTATTTTTCTGTTTGTTTCTCTGTGCTAATACCATATTATAGCGTTAAGATAAGTCTTGTATAATAGGAGAAACCTCTATACCTTGTAATCCTTGATTTTTCTTTAAAAATATCTTTGCTGTTCTTGACCCTTTTTTCACATACATTTAGATTCATCTTGTTAATTTGTATAAGGGTTTCTATTGAATATTAAATAAGAATTGGATTTGATTGTAGTAAATAATTTAGAAAGTATTGATATGTTTACAATACTGAGTGTCCCTTTCCATTAAAAGACATAACTTTCCATTTATTTAGTTGTCTTCTTGGATGCTTTGAAAACACTCTCCATAAAGGGCTTACACATCTCTCATTAGTTTACTCCTGGGTGTTTTATAGTTTTTGTTGCTGTTGTAATGGCATTTAAAAAATATTGTTCTTACTCTTATTCTTTGACTGGTGAAGAAATGTAGTTGATATTTTTTCATGTTGATCTTATATATAGAAATTTAGGTAGTTCTCTTATTCATTAAAAGAATGTGTTTGGCTTTAGAATGTAAACAATCATATATCATCTATGAATAGCACTGTATATTTCTTTTTCTTAACTTTCTGTTAGGGCATCCAGTACAAGGTTGAATAGAAATGGTGATAGATGTTCTCTTGTTTTATTCCTGATTTTTAAAGGGAATGCTGCAATGTTTCACCAATGTTTACTGTAGGGTCTTTTGAAGATTCCATTCTGATTTTAAAGAAGTTATATTTTTCTCCCCAGTTTACTGGATTGTTTTTGTTTGTTTTTTTGCAATACGCAGGCCTTTCACTGCTGTGGCCTCTCCTGTTACGGAGTACAGGCTCCGGACGTGCAGGCTCGACAGCCATGGCTCACGGGCCCAGCCGTTCCGCGGCATGTGGGATCTTCCCAGACCGGGGCACGAACCCGTGTCCCCTGCATCGGCAGGAGGACTCTCAACCACTGTGCCACCAGGGAAGCCCAGTTTACTGGATTTTTGACTGTCTCATAGAATTTTATGTGTTCTTTTTTTCCTATTTTCTCTTTTTGTATGGTAACTTGCATTAAAAAGATCTTATAAAATCAAACCATTATTTCATTCTTGGAATAAATCTAATTCAAAATTGATATTTTAAATATTTTATTCATTGCTGGATTAAGTTTGCCTTTACTTTGGAGGAGGTTTGTCCATATTCATGATGAAGATTGGCTTGAAATTTTCTTGTCTTGTAGTTTTTTGCTCTTTGTTTTCAAAGTTATATTAGTTCATTAAATGTATTGGAGAGTCTTCTTTCTTTATTTTCCTCTCTCTGGAGGAGTTTGTAAGAAGGAATTATCTGTTCCTTGAAAGCTTGGTGGATCCCCTCTAAACCCTATACCTCTAGGCCTGGTATTGTCTTTGTGAAAAGATTTTTATTTTGTTATATTTATTTTCTTAACTTTTAACTTTGAATAATTATAGATATAGAAGAGCTTACCAGGAACTGTACAGGGAAATCCTGAGCATGTTTCCCCAGCCTTTCCCACAATTTTGACATTGGTACAATCCATAGGGTTTACTCAGATTTCACCAGTTATCTATATACACGTTCATGTTTGTGTGTGTGTAGCTCTATGCAGTTTTATCACGTGTGTAGCCTTGTGTAACCACAAGTCTCCCTTATGTTTCTCCTTTATAGCCACATCCATCCCCTTTCTCTATCCCGAGCTCCTGGCAATCACTGATCTCTTTTCTCTCTGTGATGTTATTTAATGAATGCTACACAAATGAAATCATGCAGTGTGTATCCTTTTAAGATTGAAGTTTTTCACTCAGTATAATTTTCTTGAGGTTCATTCAAGTTGTGTGAATCAATAGTTCACTCATTTTTTGTTTGTTTGTTTTATTTTATTTTTTGGTTGCATTGGATCTTTGTAGCTGCACGCAGGCTTTCTCTAGTTGTGGCGAGCAGGGGCTACTCTTCATTGTGGTGCATGGGCTTCTCATTGTGGTGGTTTATCTTTGTTGTGGAGCACAGGCTCTAGGCATGCAGGTTTCAGTAGTTGTGGCTCATAGGCTCTAGAGCACAGGCTCAGTAGTTGTGGCACATGGGCTTAGTTGCTCCATGGCATGTGGAATCTTCCCGGACCAGGGTTCCAAGCTGTGTCCCCTGCATTGGCAGGTGGATTCTATTTTTTTTTTAATTTATTTATTTTTGGCTGTGTTGGGTCTTCGTTTCTGTGCGAGAGCTTTCTCTAGTTGTGGCTAGTGGGGGCCACTCTTCATCGTGGTGCGCGGGCCTCTCACTGTCGCGGCCTCTCTTGTTGCAGAGCACAGTCTCCAGATGCTCAGGCTCAGTAATTGTGGCTCACGGGCCTAGTTGCTCCGCAGCATGTAGGATCTTCCCAGACCAGGGCTCGAACCCGTGTCCCCTGCATTGGCAGGCAGATTCTCAACCACTGTGCCACCAGGGAAGGGTAGGCGGATTCTTAACCACTGTGCCACCAGGGAAGTCCACTTCACTCATTTTTGATATCACCTCACACCAGTCAAAATGGCTATCATCAAAAAATCCATAAACAATAAATGCTGGAGAGGGTTGTGGAGAAGAAGGGAACCCTCCTGCAGTGTCGGTGGGAAAGTAAACTGTTACAGCCACTATGGAGAACAGTATGGAAGTTCCTTAAAAAACAAAAAACAGAGTTACCATATGACCCTGCAATCCCACTGCTGGGCATATATCTGGAGAAAAACATGGTCCAAAAGGATGCATGCAGCCCAATGTTCATTGTAGCACTGTTTACAATAACCAAGACACAGAAGCAACCTAAACGTCCATCGACAGAGGAATGGGTAAAGAAGATGTGGTACATATATACAGTGGAATATTACTCAGCCATTAAAAAGGATGAAATAATGCCATTTGCAGCAACATGGATACACTTAGAGATTGTCATATTGAGTGAAGTAAGTCAGACAGAGAAAGAGAAATATTGTATGATATCCCTTATATGTGGAATTTTAAAAGAAATGATACAAATGAACTTATTTACAAAACAGAAACAGACTCACAGACTTAGAGAACGAACTTATGGTTACCGGGGGAAGGACGGGGGGGAAGGGATAGTCAGGGGGTTTGGGATCAACATGTACACACTGCCATATTTAAAATGGATAACCAACAAGGACCTACTGTATAGCACAGGGAACTCTGATCAGTGTTATGTAGCAGCCTGGATGGGAGGGGAATCTGGGGGAGAATGGATACATGTATATGTATGGCTGAGCCCCTTTGCTGTGCACCTGAAACTATCACAACATTGTTAATTGGCCATATAAAATAAAAAGTTAAAAAAAAAAGAAAATCTTTGCCTATTGTTTTAGTTGTTGCTCGTGGCTAAAAAAAGAAAAAAGTAGACGTTTTCAAGAAGAAAAAATAGTTCACTCATTTTTATTGCTGAGTAGTATTTCATGGTATGGGTGTACCACAGTTTCCTATTGAAGAACATTTGGGTATTTTCCAGTTTTGGGCTGTTAGACAAAAGCTGCTATCAAATTAACTGCACATGGTTAAAAGTTATTTTTTAAAATTTTTTAATTGGAGTATAGTTGATTTACAACATTGTATTTCAGGTGTACAGCAAAGTGATTCAGTTATACATATATCTATTCGTTTTCAAATTCTTTTCCCATTTAGGTTATTACAGAATGTTGAGCAGAGTTCCCTGTGCTATACAGTAGGTCCTTTTTGCTTATCTATTTTAAATATAGTAGTGTGTATATATCAGTCCTGAACTCCCAATATATCCCTCCCCTGCCCCTTTCCCCTCTGGTAACCATAAGTTTTTTTTCTACAACTATGACTCTTTCTGTTTTTTTGTTTGTTTTTTTTTTGTGGTACGCGGGCCTCTCACTGTTGTGGCCTCTCCCGTTGTGGAGCACAGGCTCTGGACACACAGGCTCAGTGGCCATGGCTCATGGGCCCAGCCGCTCCGTGGCATGTGGGATCTTCCCAGACTGGGGCAGGAACCCGTGTCCCCTGCATCAGCAGGCGGACTCTCAACCACTGCGCCACCAGGGAAGCCCTCTATTTCTGTTTTGTAAATAAGTTTATTTGTACCATTTTTTTTTTAGATTCCACATATAAGTGATATCATATATTTGTCTTTGTCTGACTGACTTCAGTCAGTATGACAATCTCTAGGTCCATCCATGTTGCTGAAATGCCATTATTTCACTCTTTTTTATGGCTGAGTAATATTCCATTGTAGATATGTACCACATCCTATTTATCCATTCATCTATCAATGGACATTTAGGTTGTTTCCATGTCCTGGCTGTTGTAGACGGTGTTGCAGTGAACATTGGGGTGCATGTATCTTTTCAAATTATGGTTTTCTCTGGATATATGCCCAGGAGTGGGATTGCTGGATCATATGGTAGCGTCTAGTTTTAGTTTTTTAAGGAACCTCCATACTGTTCTACATAGTGGTTGCACAAATTTACATTCCCACCAACAGCATAGGAGGGTTCCCTTCTCTCCACACCCTCTCCAGCGTTTATTGTTTATGGATTTTTTGATGATAGCCGTTTTGACTGGTGTGAGGTGATATCTCACTGTAGTTATGATTTTCATTCCTCTAATAAATAATTAGCAATGTTGAGAATCTTTTTATGTACTGCTTGGCCATCTGTATGTCTTCTTTGCAGAAATGTTTATTTAGGTCTTCTGCCTATTTTTTTGATTGGGTTGTTTTTTTTGATACTGAGCCTCATGAGCTGTTTGTAAATTTTGGAGAATAATCCCTTGTCGGTCACATCATTTGCAAATATTTTTTCCCATACTGTGGGTTGTCTTTTCATTTTGTTTACAGTTTCCTTTGCTGTACAAAAGCTTTTTAGTTTAATTAGGTCCCATTTGTTTATTTTTGTTTTTATTTTCATTACCCTAGGAGATGGATCCAAAAGATACTGCTGCAATTTATGTTGAAGTGTGTTCTGCCTATGTTTTCCCCTAAGAGTTTTATAGTACCTGGTCTTACATTTAGGTCCTTAATCCATTTTGAGTTTATTTTTGTGTATGGTGTTAGAGAATGTTCTAATTTCATTCTTCTACATGTAGCTGTCCAGTTTTCCCAGCACCACTTACTGAAGAGACTGTCTTTTATCCATTGTGTATTCTAGGCCTCCTTTGTTGTAGATTAATTGACCATAGGTGTAGGGGTTTATTTCTGGGCTTTCTATCCTGTTCCATTGATCTAAATGTCTGCTTTTGTGTAGGACCATAGTGTTTTGATAAGTGAAGCTTTGTAGTATAGTCTGAAGTTTGGGAGCCTGATTCCTCCAGCTCCATTTTTCTTTCTCAGGATTGCTTTAGCTATTTGGGGTCTTTTGTGTCTCCATACAAATTTAAAGATTTTTTGTCTAGTTCTGTGAAAAATGCCATTGGTAATTTGATAGGGCTTGCATTGCATCTGTAGATTGCCTATAGTCATTTGCACAATGTTGATTCTTCCAATCCAAGAACATGGTATATCTTTCCATCTGTTTGTGTCATTTTTGATTTCTTTAATCAGCATCTTATAGTTTTCTGAGTACAGGTCTTTTGCCTCCTTAGGTAGGTTTATCCCTAGGTATTTTATTCTTATTGATATGACAGTAAATGGGATTGTTTCTTTAATTTCTCTTTCTGATCTTTTGTTGTTAGTGTATAGAAATGCAACAGACTTCTGTGTATTAATTTTGTCCTGCAACTTTACCAGATTCATTGATGAGCTCTAGTAGTTTTCTGGTAGCATCTTTAGGATTTTCCATGTATAGTATCATGTCATCTGGAAACAGTGACAGTTTTACTTCTTTTCCAATTTGGATTCCTTTTATTTATTTTTTCTTCTCTTATTGCTGTAGCTAGGACTTCCTAAACAGTGTTGAATAAAAGTGGTAAGAGTGGACATCCTTGTCTTGTTCCTGATCTTAGAGAAAATGCTTTCAGCTTTTCAGCATTGAGTATGATGTTGGCTGTAGTCTACAGCTGTACCACCCTGAACACACATGATCTCGTCTAAAAGTTATTTAAAATGCTTCTGTGACCTTACAAGTTTTAAAGTAAATGGTTTTAAAGATGTAATAATATATCTTGCTAACGTACTTCTAACATCTCTCTCCTAAGCCTAAGAACTTCACCCCTGATTTTCTAACAGCCCTGCAGTGAACTGAATCATATTAAAGGGTATCATTATTAAATTCCTCCAGCTTCATTTAAAATAGTAAAAAACCAAAAAGCAAACCAAAATAGCTGCTATGAACATGTATGTAAAAGTTTATGCATGAAATAAACCTTCAGGTATCCGGGTTAAATGCTACAAGACGATTTTAAATTACTGATTTCAGCTCTTTAATAGTTACAGAACTATTTTGAATGCTATTTTTTCTTGAGTAAGCTTTGGCAAGTTATATTGTTTCTAGGAATTCATCAAGTTTGTTTAATTTAGGTTATTTTCAAATTTATTATCAGAGAGTTCACAGTATTCACTTATTACCTTTTCAATCCCTGCTGTTTCTGTAGTTATTTATGTCTACTATTTCATTCCTAAGACAGTTTATTCTTTTTTTCTTGGTGAATCTCATTGAAGAACAAAGTCTTGGCTTTGTTTTTCTATGTAAGCTGTATTTCAAACATATCAGCGTAGGGAAAGAAATTAAAAAGCAGCTTTCATTTTTGTCTTTCATTGTTCCTTTAAAATTTATCCAGTTAAAGAAAGCCTTCCATTTCCACTGGATGGAAATGCAGAGAAGCCTTATAACTCAGGGTGTCTCACCCATGGCACTATTAACATTTGGGGCCAGAGAATTCTTTAGTGTGAAGATCTGTCTTGGGCATTGTAGGATGGTTAGCAGCACCCTGGCCTCTACCTATTGGATGCCAGTAGCACTTACCAGTTGTGACTAACCAAAAATATCTGCAGACATTGTTAAATATCCCCTGGGGGGCAATATTGCTTCCAGTTGAAAACCACTGCCATGACTCTTATGTTTAACCTTAGAAAACAAAGTTCTAGAATCACTTTATTTCTAATCTTTTAAGTTGAATGCTTAGCACATGAATTTTCAGCCTTTTTTTTTTTTTTTGGTTGTCAGGAAATTCAGTAAAATTTATTGCCTCGTTGTAATTAACAGATTTTAGATATCTGGTTTCCTCTCTTTTCTCTTTATAATTGGACTTTGTTTTTATTTATAATTTTCCTCTTTTACCATATGTTTAACCTTGTAGATGACTTCTGGTCTTCCCAAATTTGTACTTGAGGAATATACTTTAATATACACCAATGATTATTTATGGAACATCTACTTTGGGGTAAAAAAACTGTGAGGGTATCCTGATATAGGACTGATTTCAAGCCACAAGAAAGGGTTTGAGAAAGAGAACAATGAGGCAAAGAGAGGAGATATGCTCTTGTGAATCTGCTCGTCTCCCATTTCTAACTTTCTATATGCATCAGAGTGACGTAGAAGAGAGGCTGGACTTAGTTTGATATAAAAAGAAATTCAGGAGTGAAACTGGCTGGGGCAGATGGCTGCCTGTCCCCTGATTTGATTGAGGTTAAAGGTTCAACCATAGCAGACGAGATGTCCCCATCTCTGATTGATATTCCCTGGAAGACTAATGAAGTGTACAGTTCTGGAATAGAAAAAGCCTGGTTTCTGGGATTTTGGCTGCTGCAACAGGACCTTCAGTGAGGGACATCAGTGAGTAAATCCTCCCACTTTGCCCACTCACTCCCTTTCATAACGCACATACATCCTCAGTGTGTTCCTTCGAGTCCTGCTGTGCTGTATTACTGTGTCATACTCATTCCTTGACATTTGGCAGGGGGGCAGAGGGAAGGCTTCCGGAGGCTGCTTGGAAAATTAAATTGGGATAAAAACCCAACAGGCTTAAATTATTCATTGGCTTTTACCCAGGGCTAGAACGAAACGTTTGGGGGCTGGATGTGTTTGCATGAAAGGGAAAGATCCTCTGAATACGGAACAAGACCAAGCCCTAATGAAAGGTGGGAAGAGGCCAGGAGAGACTAGCTTCTAAGGTTGTCAATATCTCCACTTCCTATGACATTTATTTTTCTATTAATTCTTGGCATTTATATTGCTGTGATAGATCAATTAGCCTCTCACAATGTTCTAGTCCATTGACCTTATCATTTATCCTATGGTGCCAACTGTCACCACGGGGAGGCTGCAAAAGCAACATTTATAATTTTGAATTACCTAGGTCCTGAGCCGGGGAGACGTTAAAAGGCTTAGTTTAGATAATCAGCACACTAGATGACTGAACCTTTAAGGAATTTTCCTTTTTCTCATCACTTTGGAATTCTGACAGCTACACTGTGAAAGCAAGAGAACAGAACCCGTCCTGCACAGTGCTGGTGTTCAGAGATTCTAAAGTGACCCCGAGAAGACTTGGGAGATCACAGAATCCCAAGGCTGGAAGGGGCCTCGCCTTAGAGATCACTGTTATCAGCCAGGATCCTTGGCTGCAGGCAACAGAACCGCTCTATGGATAGCTTAGTAAAAGGGAATGAGCTGGAGGCTCCAAGGTCAATAGGAGGCTAGAGAATGAGGCTTGGGAATGGGAAGACACCAAGGGTGCTCTGGAGGACTAGGGCAACTTTACAGCAGTATTTTCCTAGGAACAGTGCCTTCCAACTCTTTCTTCTGTCCTTCAAGACTCAGTTTTGGGAGAAAGTATCCAATTGGGTAAATAAAGATTACGGATTGGTCCTTTGGCTTCCATAGTGGGAGGGCACCACCTGGACTACATTAAATACTGAAGAAGGAATCAGTATGCTTTTAGAGAAGCAAAATTAAAAAAAAAAGTTTTAATACTAGGTAATGATTTAGTCCAACCCGTTTTACAGTTGAGGAAACTGTGGCCTAGATAGTGATGTGGCTTGTTCAAGTTTACGAACTAGTAAGAGTCCAACCGGGGATGAGAACAGAGGTTTCCTCGCTCCCAGAGTGACGCTTGTTTCGATATCAGATGCCTTTGGAAGTAGCACCAACAGCCTGATTCAGTTGTAGTCATGAGTTTGGCCTAAGTGTGCTGGGTCAGTCCAATTGTAGCAGATTTGGGGAGTTTCAAAATACACTTCATTTACACTGTTTTTACCTGCAGGAACAACCACTGATACTTTTAATTAATGGAAACTAGTTCTTACATCCACGGTTTTTTGCAAGCAACATCACTGCCATCTGCCTAAAGAAATCACTAGCCAGAGGGGGATGTACAGTGAAGTCTAGAACTTTAAATGCTACGAGAACTCCAGGGAATTTCAGAGATGCTGTTCATCCATCCTGGGGACTGGAACTTCAGTCCAATAGCCAACCTTCCTTGGTTGGCTGGATGCACCTGGTCCTAATTAATTGAAGTCAGTAAAAGCACAGGTTGTCTGGGATGCTGTATCAGAAATCAAAACTGCCAGAGATGAGGATGGAATCTCAGACAGACAATTAAGAGTTATGGTGAAAGGATTCACGAAGGGCCAGAAACACCCAGCTCTGGTCAGCCAGAGTGCTGCAGGAGTAGGAAGGTTGGAAAGACTTGTATGGATGCATTTTGCTTGTCCTAAGAAGCTTGGCGGCTGCCCCACAAACAGGAAACATTTTTGAGAGGGGAGTGGTTACCTCTTCCAATCCAAGATCGGGGAGGGGGAGAGGGCTTGGTTTAACGCAGGGGAAACTGTGTAAATAACAGCATGCTGTTTTAGAAATGTTATCGATTTGCTGACTGAAGGGTAAACAGTAGTCCAGCAGCATCTTGGCTCTGTGACCAGCTCAGCCCTGTACACCAGCCAGGCAAGGATGCGTGCCTGTAACTGCCGCGCTGCAGCAGCTTTCAGCTTCTCTTTCTAAACATCTCTCTCAGCCACCTTTCTTCCCTAAATCCTTTTGTTATGTCTAAACAAATCCTGTTATGAAACAACAACAAAACCCCTGGCAAACAGCCAGTCCGCACAGAGAAATGGGACTTGAACTGTATTTCCGTTTTGAACTATATTTCAGTTTTGATTTCTAAACAGAGGAAGCAGTGATTGGACTGTAAGCAGCACACACCCATTATCATCAGAACTCAGAAGCTTAATTACAGAGAAACTGAAAGCTAATGATGTTTTATACATTGTTACATCCCTAGGAGGCCAGTTACCATGGAAATCTCTCCTTCCTTTTCTTCTGCTTAGAGAATATTTATATGGAAAAGAAAGAAATATAAACACGATGGAAAGATTAAACAAGACAAGACACAATTTGCTACAAATATTTACATTTATTATAAGAATACAGTTAAAAAAAAGTTCCACAGACCTATGCATGGTAATTGGTCTATTGGGAAAGAAAAAAGGGCTATTCAAAAATTATCTAAGTTTACAAAAATGATGAAATCATGTTTTAAAAAAGTAGAAAACAATTTAAAAACATCCTACAATGTTAGCTGAAGTTCAAAGTGTATTTCTTCTGAATGTAAAACTAACAAATAAATAAGTGTTAAATACAGATCCGAGTTAAAAATGGTAAAAGACAGACAACTAACTGCTTAGATATTTCTCTCTCATTCATTTTCAGACTTGTTTACAAAGCCAGATAAACTCACCAAAGGACTTGCTTCTGTGTTTTACACTTTAGCTTTTTATAAGAAGCACCCTATTTCCAGTGTTTCTTTAATCCACCTAACAAATATATTATTTTAAAATAACAACAAAAGAAGATTAAAGGTGCTTTAACCTGACAATATTGGCACTAAAAGGAAACTGTAAACCACAGGAGTGCTTTGCCCAACAGGCTTGCAGATGGAACATCTGTACCATGGGGGGCTGAGGGCACACCCCATTCCCACCCCATCATCCCACACTCATCTTCTAACAAAGGGAAGTGGAAGCAACCCAGAAAGTCACATTTCTGCAACCACTCACTGTGGGTCTGTGCCAGGAGCATGCAGTGCCTTAGGCCAGTGGGCTGCCCACCGTCAAATGGCTTGGGCGCCATTCATACATTTTGTCTTTGCTTTCCGTTTGCTTGCGTTCCTGAAGAAGTCAGGGCTGTTCCCGGGACTTTGACAACTTGATTTTATTCTCCTGCATTTATCTGGCTTTTCCTAACCCTATGTGGTTGTATGGCTACGACTTCAGAGAGTTCTAATCTTTTAGGGCACTCACCAGACCATACCAAGAGAAACACAAAGAAACCATAACATAAAGTCAGCAGAACTCATACTGCCACCAACCCCTGCTATACTCATATGTTGCTTAAGTAGGCCATGTGATTTAATATATTTAACATAAATTAAACATAAAACCTATACACATCTAATAAAGCTGTCTTAGTGAGAAATCTCAATGATTTATGAAGGAAAATGATAAACAGAAGTGGCCCATGAAAAGTGTGCTCCTGGCCACTGGTCCATGTTGAGAGTCTGATTATGTCACAGGATGCTGTGGGGTGACTGGCATTTCATACGGTGAAATGTTCGTCAAGTGAAAGGGAGTTTCACATTTT
Source organism: Phocoena phocoena (assembly GCF_963924675.1). Taxonomy (NCBI): domain Eukaryota; kingdom Metazoa; phylum Chordata; class Mammalia; order Artiodactyla; family Phocoenidae; genus Phocoena; species Phocoena phocoena. The sequence continues at coordinate 89,703,141 of NC_089221.1, read as the reverse complement.
TGGCCACTTTGGTCATGAGTCTGAAACAAACAAAACCCCTCTCTACCAGTTCCCCTTTATCTTTGATTTTGACTTGATGCTCAGAACCTATAGCTGCGATTGGATTTAGAATCATAGGATTATAACATATACTTGTTATGGGGAATCAGGTGAACCTTGTAGAACCAATCTCTTTGACACTAAAGCCAAAAATAGTGAATTCCATTAAAACATGTATATTTTCCGTGCATTCCAAGTGTGAAAGGCCTAGCATCTGAGGAGGAATTGTGGCAAATAAGTTCATTTCTGTTGGAATTGGTCTTCCACTTGTAGCTGAAGTAAAGCAATTAGACCAGCAGGGGATGGGCCTCCCTAGCATCCTATCATCTAAATATAAGAACCGTTATGCTTTGGGTTAGGAGAAAACTTCACGGTCATATTAAGCATGGCTCTGGGCACCATGCCCTCTGCATTTGCTTACAACAGTCTGGCATTTCTTAAGAGCAAGGAGGCAAGTTTATTTCTACCAAGTAAAATTATTTGTAAAAAATTTCTAGATAATAGGGTGTTTTCCTCACCCCCACCACTCTGCCATCTTCCATGTTTAAAAATTAACAAAAGCATGGATTAGCAAGCTTGCAAAGACTGCCAAGATGGGCCTTTTGCCTGAGATCTTGGTTATAACATTACAGATTCCCTCTCAGCCGCTAAGTTTCTGAATCCAGGGCACTTAGAAATTCAAGCTCCCATTGGGGATTGGGGGGGTGGATTTAGTTTTTTGCTTCATAAGGATTTTTCAGGCAACTCAAAAGAGGACCCCCAAGGTTGTACAATTTGACAAGAGCTACATGAAGAAAATATTAAGTTTGGGCTCATATACAACTCCATTTTTCATTCTCAGATTTTTGTTGCTTCAATGCGGGAATTGGGATTTTTTTTTTATTGGCCTTCTTATACTTACCCTGTGTTGCTCAAAACATTGCTATTTCCCATTGACATCCATCCTATGCTTTCAAAATAAGGTACTAGCTCCTCACTAGATGAACTGCCTGGATGGTTCTATTGATAGGTTTTTTTTTTTTTTTTTTTTTTGTGGTACGCTGGCCTCTCACTGTTGTGGTCTCTCCTGTTGCGGAGCACAGGCTCTGGACGCACAGGCTCAGCGGCCATGGCTCACGGGCCCAGCCGCTCCGCGGCATGTGGGATCTTCCCGGACTGGGGCACGAACCCCTGTCCCCTGCATCGGCAGGCGGACTCTCAACCACTGCACCACCAGGGAAGCCCTATTGATAGTTTTTGCATGGATGTTTTAACTGAGTACAAAGGGATGAAAGTAGTGTTTCTGTTGTTGCTTTAATGGTTGAAATCTGGCTTCTTTGTATGTCATTTTAGAATCTGCTTTGGATAGCATCTAGAAGGTGCTTATTCTGATACTAAAGATGTTCTTAACAGACAGGAGAAAGAGTGATGTTTGGCTTTGTAGGAAGGGTACCGCTCTGGGGGAAACTGTAGAGTTTGTTTCAGCACAGTAGTGCTTTGGGGTCTGTGTCTCTAGGTAGATTGCCTTATTTTAAACTTGAGTCTTTGTATTTGCTACCCTCTTTTCTGAAGCTGTGGAAAAACTCTTTGACATTGTGCAACTGAAATACTTTTAGACATTTACTGACAAGAGGAGTGTGAAGGAAACAATAAAAAATACTGGCAGAGAAGAGTGGAATGGAAAAATTGAAAATGTCCGGGGTTTTAAAATAATCATTGTTAGTGTTTTAACATTTCTTTGGAGGCAGGTCACCTAGTGAGCTTACTCGGCCAAGTCAACAGGCTGCTTCCCTGGACACATCTGCTCACAATGATCTTTCCATCCTGGCAAAATCTCCCAAGAACCTCTATTGATAGTATAACTCATCAAACACATCTGCCACCTAGTCGTCCTATCCCCACCACAAAGACTACAACGAGGCCTCTTTGTGTTCTAAGCCATGGGGCCTCTCACACAGAGGGTATGCAGTTGGCCTGGTAAATGGATGCCTGGGAGCTCTCTGTAAGGCAAGGGCCTCCTGAGCATGTGAGGAGAAACTGTTTGGTCTAGGCCAGTTAAGACACTGTCTGATAAAAGCTGACGAGAAAAGGCTTTTCTGTTTTGGTAAAGATTAAGAAACAACATGAGAAAAAGAAATACCAACCAGAAAAAAAAAAAAAAAAATCCAGAAAAACTAGCACCCAGTAGGGTTCCCTGAACCTGACATGGCAGATATTGAGAAAAAGCTTCTGAATGAATAAAGCTGAGGGCAAACATTACAAGATCCTGCTACCAGGGTCATTACCATCACTTAGAACATTTTATTACTTTGTAGAACACTCACCTCTTCTGACTTCAGTGGTAATGTTTGGGAAGATAATTTAGAAATTCAAGATTTGAATCTTTTTAGAGTGAATTCTAAATATTCTTCTTTGGGAGCCCTTGCAAGTTTGCTGGCAAGGAGGGAAGCTCAATCTATCTTTATGTTGCAGGCAGAGACACCCGCAAGGTATCTTTTCTTTCATAAAATAAGAAGGAAATTTCACAGCAGTTTTCCTCCAATGCTGGCTTGCCCCAGACATATGTGTGCCACCCTCAGTTCCTTACTGCTTAGGAAGTGGGCTGAACCACTGTCATACCTGCAGCCTTACCAAGCAAGAGTAATTCTCATTCAACAGTGGCTTCCTCTTGAGATTATAGGGAGCATAAAGAAAATCGAATCGATACCCCACTCAATGCCCTTTAAGAAGTGCTGTAGAAACTTGAGAGGTACGTAATGTTTAATACCATGCAGCGGGAAGAACCTCAAAATTCCCTTTTGAGGATTCGCTTTCCCTCATTGATACCGCATTTATTTGTTGGAAGGTGAGCCCTTGAGTCACTTTGCATTGGTACTTTGTTTTTGCTCTTCCTGTCCTTCAGTCTTCCTTTTTGGATGTCTCTTTCTCTGCCTTCCATGTCTGACCTTAGCCATGCTGCACTGTGACTGGCTTTAGGATGCTTCTATGATTCCTCTCCCTCACACGTTATTAGTATAAAGACAAGGAGCATTGCTATTTAATTGGTATTCCCCTCCTTCCCTGCTGGATTCCATGTTTCCCCAGAGCTGAGCTCATCAGAGGAAGGTCCCTCTGGGGTACCTCTAGGAGCCAGTTAGTCAACATCAGTCAAAAGGTGAAATGGCTGATCTCAGCGTGCTCTCACTTAGGAGACCAGCCCCATTGCAACCAGATTTCTAATGAGGTGTGAATATTCAGTGATTTAGTTTAAGAAATAGTATCACCAACTCAAATACAAAGAGACTTAGAGAAGTCTCTGTTAAAAGTCTAAGCATATATGGCCAAACCCATTAGCTGGGAGGACGATGAGCACGTGTCACCCAGCACAGCATCGCCTCTGAGCTGGAGATGAGAGACTGCTGCACATGCAAGGGAGAGATGTTTGGTTTGCTCACAGGAAGGCCCACACACTGGCAGGTGACCTCTTTTGCTTCTTTTGACTCCAATACCTTTTACATTTTCTGTAGAAAAGGATCTGGCCTGGTGGCACTGTTCTCCTCAGGCCTCCTAGTGACGTTGTCCAAGTCTTCGTTCCACTTTAATTATCCTACACTCTCTGTAGGGGCTGCATCATCCTGCCTTAGGATAACTGGTGCTCTCCTCTTTTGCCTTGGTAGACGTTTGCCTCAGTGCCTTATTAACAGATGTGCTGAAGCCTATGCTCGTTATATCTCCCCAGTTTAAAGTGACTAGGAATTCAGTTCAGTAGGATTTTTCTACCACCTAAGAATCTCAGTCTTTATTAGGCAGTCTTTAATGTCTACACTTAACAATTCAGAATTTAATCTTTGAATCAGTATGAGGCAGTAGGATGGTCTTCAAGGGGTTACAAATATTTCCCTAAATTGAATTATGACTAAGATATATAGTTTTACACCTTCTGTATTATAGCATTATTTTTTAAAGGAGAATTTTATGGGACTCTACAACTGTAGCAGTATCTCCTTCAAGTAGGTCATCTTGGTACATGAAATATTGACTTTTAATTAGAATATATTTTTTGGCAGAAATTAATATGTAGTTCTGGATCTTCCCAAATAATATATTATTCAGACTTGATATGAAACTAATCAAAACAGAGAAAACTAAATAAAACTAAAATATTTAATAAAAAATTTCTGGTACGTATAAGCAAATCAGAGTTAGTAATAAAAGAGGTAACACTTTATTTTAATGGTAAACTTTCATGCTAACTTAATAGTGTAATGGAACTGTAATATAAACTCATTTTCATATAAAATCTTTGTTTTAATTAACATATTAATACATAAACCATGTCTTTTTCAATTGTCTGTCCCTTTTTGTTCTTTGTATTTTGCATTATTCTGTTTTGGGTGAGGGCTCTGACCTCCTAAATACAAAAGTCAGTCTTTACATGACTCAGAACAGTGTTTATGGACAATCAATTCTGTTGATAAGAAACAACTAAAATACCAATGGTGTGCTGGGGGGGGGGGTACGTATATGTAAAAAGAGGGTTGAGGCAAACAAACAAACAAACCCTCTTTTCAGAAAGTTATCAACTGATCTCACGTCAAAAGACACACAGCCACAGAACAGTGTCCATAGGGTATACTAAGGAAGGTTTTCAGGTACATTTTTAGAATATCTGATGAGTGAACTGGAAAGTAGAGTGACTGAGGTAACCGAACAACAGTAACATACGACCTAGACATGTATTTTTGCGTTCTCATTTTTATGTTTATCCCACTACAAGATCCTCAGTGTGTGGCATATATTATAATTAAAACACTTTCTTCTTGACACAAGTCATACCAGTATTGTGAAGCCACGGTTATTTTAGTGGTATTAGCCAAACTTAATATAAAAGTATATGGCAAAACTGAAACAATGAGTATAACACAGACAAGAAAACCATACCATGGTTTAAAGGAAATTAAGACTATTTCAATGACTAAACATTTTCTTTTCTTTTAAAACAACCCTCAAATGAAAAACAGTTGTGAAATGTGTGCTGAAAATTGGCTGAAGCAATCAGACTCATGTTCTACACTGGTGTGCTAGTAACAGGTTTCAGTAATATCGTATTTGTGATAAAATGGTGAATTATGGATGAAGAATTTTATTGACTATATTAAATTTGGGAGATAAGAGAGAAATGATTACATAAGACCTTTCACTGGGGACCTAGTGGCAGGATGGACTAAAATGAAACCTCTGGTTTTGAAAGTCTAAACAAAACCTATTCCTCCTTTATTATTATTTCCTAGAAGAGAAAGAATATGTTGGCTTTGGGAAGTAACCTTACATTATATGGAGTGCAAAATAATTTTAGGTTTCACATGTCGGTAATAAATGTTAATTTGACAATAAAAGATTTCTTTCCTTGAAAAATGATGAGCTACTTAAATCTCATAAAGGCTCCTTGGTGATTCAAGATAGAAAAAGGCAGGTGAGAGTCAGGCTGCCTGGGCTTACCTGCCCCCCGCCCCCGACTCCATATTCACAAATTTAAGGAATTATGACAGAAACTACATAGCAGTAACAGATGCAACACATGAAAAAATCTATTAACAACACAAAGATTTGTGACCTGGCTGAATTACATTCAGACCAGTGGCAATTTTGGTTACTAAAATTTCGGTTACTGTTTTCTTACTAAACAAGTCATAGGATTTTATGTGTTTCCGAATCCTTCTTTCCCTATATCAACTTGCAAATCCAGAGGAGAATTTGTGTGTATGCTTTTTGGGTATGGATTAGCCTCCTAGAGTACATAATTCCAATAATTATCTGTGACAGAAGGGATGAATAAATTATGCTTCAAGCACAACAAAATTAACAGTAAAAATAGTCTGCATAAGTTCTTCTTAATGCATGCGCCTACGTTAAATTTAATATTCTATATAACTGATATCCTGAAAGACTCCCGATGAGTTATTAATCCTGAACCGTACCACTGCCTGCTTTGGGACAAAGAATAAAATAGAATTTAAATGCTGCAGATGTCATGATGTTTTGAAAAGCTTCTTTAATTTAAGCACACAGTTACGATGTGAACTGCAAATTCTAACAGCCTGGATGAGTGAAATATCAATGCCATGTTCGTTCTTTACACCAGAATGCAATGATTAAGCTTCAGGTCTTGTTCACAAAATTAAAGCCCAAACCATCATTCTCTTTGCTGAGAGCTTAGCAGTGCGGCTGCTAAGTGATGGGAGGCTGTTTCCTTTAAACAAAGAATATTACAGAGAGATGCACGTGGAAATACTGGCAAAGGGTGGAAATGTCCCCATTTTATTCTTGCTTTTGAAGGCTGGCAAGTGCCTGAAGACCAGAGCTCTTAATCTTAATTCATGAGTCTGTGCTTTGATTTACCACAGTATATGCCATCAAAAGAAGGTTTCCTTTTACTCATAATATTTGACAGAAGGGAAACAATGCTGATTAAAAAAGAGTTACTTTGTATATTGCAATATTTTTGCGGGCAAGTTTATTGTGCTTTCATTTTCGTCTGGATGTGGTAATCATTAAATGTGTATGAAACTTCAAGGAGATTGAAGTGGTAGACACAAGCCAGTTTTCTCCTCAGTATTATCCTGTTTACTCTTGAAAGTAGTACTGGGTGTGAGTTGTGTGCAGTGATATTCCTAGGCAGCAAATAGGTGGAGGGGGCAGGAGGAATTTTCTATCCCATAAGCTCTTCCAATGAATGTAGACCAAATAATCACTACTGTGCTATTTGGACACAGGCCTGAGCACTTATTAAAAGCTCCCAGGCCACATTTACCCCTGAGCGTGACCATCTCTTACACACATATTTATCCTGAGAGGCAACTATATACAGACCATGGGGTAAGTTCCCTGGATGAAGCTAAGATTCAGCTAAAGACAATCCTAGTTTAAACTCTGTTACATTTTATTCATATGAAGCATCTCCAAACTGTGCTCATATATGGGTCGGCTAATGATAAGAATTTTCAGGTAGCAGTATAAGAGTAAATGAAGGGGGAAGGTGGACAAAGGAGGGCTATCTCTATAGCTTTTTCCTTAATAATGTTCATTTGACTTCTTAACCAATTTACTCCATTCATACCTGCCAGGTTTCTCGGTATTATGTGTGTGTGTGTGTGGCTGTGTGTCTGTGGGGGGGGGGGGCGCATGCCCATGTGTGTACACACATGGATGTGTTTATGAACTAGAATCATGAAATTCTGACAGCTCTGGAGACTGGCACAAATGAACAGAATTAAATTCTGGGATGTCTCCTCTCAAATGAAGGTACTTAAAATTATGCTGTTATTTCTGTAGCCTCGTGCTTTGGAATTTCTCTAAAGAATTTTTTGTTGACAAGAAGGCTCTATCTGTGAACTCCTGAAAACATTTCTTAGAACCTTTTTCATGAATCAGACCATAAAATAAAGTGTGTGTGTGTGTAAAGGCATAACTCTGGTAAGAAGGCAGATTTTCTATTTTCCTTTCCTTCTCTTTGATGATGACTTTAGCTGCCCCTTTCTCCAGACCGTCCTCCTGTTCCAACTTACTTCTTGCCGTCACAGCTGTCTGAAACATTCTTTAAAAGCTGTGGCCTCAATTAAGAGCTCTTTGAGGACATTCCAGGCATCATTTTCTGATGCCTGGACAAAAGGGGAGGGAAACAACAGCTTTACTAATAAGACAGGAATGTGAGGATTCTTACACTGTGCTTATTTCTGGTGAGAAAGGAAAGATAACCCCTAGGAGGTCTAAATAATACTCAATATAAAAATGATGTTTACAAATACACTCTTGCCTTGGCAGAGCAGAAAGCCAACTTTGGTTGGAATGTGTCCTGCAGACATGGCATTACCAATGCAGCTGATAGCACCAATTGAGTAGGGTCTGTGGCATGGGACAGCAGCCGTGAACTGGGTCTGAAGTAAAAAATCTCTGAGAAACATCGATGGTCCTGGTGTGAAAAAGATGGATTGGTTCCCCCTCACATTTAGAGCCTGTGCTTTTCTATTTACAAAGGGCTGAAATGGCAGGGTTGCTGTGGTGAGCTGAGAAAGCCCTTGGTAGGACTGACCTGTTTCTTGAATGCATTCGCCTTTGACTTTTTTTAACGGCACATATTTAAAAAACAGTTAATTAAAAAAAATAACCTTAGAAGACTGTTGCACATAACGTGGTATAAACTCATTGTTAACGAAAAGAACAATATTACTCTGCTGGAGGACCAAGTCCTGGAGGCTGAGTTTGCACTGTTCTGTCACTATGTGATTTTCTTCTTGATGACAGTGAGCTCTTTCTGAAGTTCAGTGAACTTGGGCCGGTTTTCAGGTTTATAATCCCAACACTTCATCATAATTTTAAAAATGTCCTCTGGACAATGCTGAGGGGCTGACATTCGGTATCCTGAAGACCCAAGAGAAGAAGAACAGAGAATTTAGAATGGGGATAAGATATAAATGTTCACATAGGGCATTATGCAGTTTGTAATTTTTAGTACCTTATGTTGTTGGTTAATAGAAACAAAAAATTCATTTCAGGGCAAACTGATTTTTTCTCTATAAGTAATGCAGACTTTAATATTAATAGAGCAACATCATTACCTTCTAGTTCAAAGAACCCATTTTCTGTTTGTTCATTTGTCACAACGTCTGATGGAAGATACATCACATACAAATGCATGTTTTAGTTGCTCTAAGTATTTGCTTTCAGAATTTGCTTTTAGATGCTGTAGGCAGAGTTTAAAAAAATCATCTCTACAACTCAGGGTTTTGAAGATGAGGAAAAGGATGAGGATTTATAAACATTAATTTAAAAGTGAAATAAAAATGAATATGAGGCATATTCCTTTACAGTCTGAGAAGAATATTATCTTTAATTCAAAGTCACCTGGCAGTGTCCCGGCAGTGTGCTGGGTGGTGTGTGTGTGCCTGTATGCATTTGCCTCAGGAGCAGTAGGAAAAGGGAGGAAGGAAGCTGGAAGTCATCTTCCTACACCCGATTCTACAACCATGCCCCCCTTGACAGGCCTGACCCTAGGGCGCTGGTGTTTGTTGTTGTTGTCGAAAGCCGGGGACTACACAAGTGCACGTGAGGGTGTCACCGTCACCTGCTTATTCCTGTCCCTGATCTGAGAACACCATAGGGCTTCTTCAGAACTGTTCCAAAATTCTCAACTTCTTCCTGAAGTCTAACTACATTTCAATTTGCAGTAATATTAACAGTGTTTATTTGGCATAGAATAAAAAATAGGTGGTATTCCTTAATCTCCTATTTCCCTGGAAGAGAGTGAATGGCACAGCCTTGCAGGTGTCATGCCAGGCAGGGGGAGTGGAAGAAAAGCCTAGAGCTTTCTATTTTCAAAGAGCTGGGATCTATCTTTTAAAGTCTTTGTTGTTGTTGTTGGTTTGGTTGTAAAGAGCCACACCATCCATAAAGTTCAAAAGTAGATTAACCAGGACCTCTTCTATCGCCTGCCCGAGAGCACTCTCTTCCTCCTCCCAGGAAATGCAGACACGGCACCAGCACTGCCCGGGCTGGCTGTGAACACTGCTACCCTGTGTCTTTGGCTCACCTCTTTCCACTTGTTCCCGAGCTTGTTGATTTGTCATTCCAGGGTATGGGCAGACCCCTAAGCTGAAGGTCTCCCAGAGGAGGATTCCAAAGCTCCACACGTCACTCTCAGAGCTGTATCTCCCTGAAGGGCGAACAAAACCACATTCAGCTCACTGGATAAGCGGGTGACCACTTCTGGTTGTGTATGTCTATGTCAGTCACATATTAACATATTTAAACTTACCAGGAATTCAACAACTAGTGATCTTATTTTCTTGACTAGTTTTGCTTTCCAGGAGTAGTAATATTACCAATTAAATGAATAGTCAGTCGTCAGGCTGCTACTTTAACTGAGCCACCTTCCAAATCACATTTCCCCCACCAAGAACAAATATTCACTCAGTATGCAAGCTTACTTTCTCTGTGGCCTCTAAATGAGATAGATGGTTTATATAAAAAAGATATAAATTTGTACACATCGACGCCTAGGAGATTAAATAAGTTGGAGTTCTGCAATTTTGTCTTCTGCCTGCATCATTTTCTTTCTACTAAAATTACAAACAAACTTAAAGCAATAAGGAAAGTTTCTTAACTTCAATTTTTTACTCATCACTGTTTACAGATATTCTTACACGCTTCAAGTTCTCATTTTCTCCACTGATAGTTTCATTTATGGAAAATACATTTTTCTGTGTTTTGAACAGAGTAGAAATTAACATAGCTGGCTGATAAAAACAACTTCTTTAAATTACATGGTGCTGTGTTTTGTCAAAATATCTTGATGCACCTGCTTTACTGAATTACATAAGCTAACTCTTAGTTTAGTTTTTTTTCCCTTGGTAATCTTCTAGAGAAACACAGAGATAAAAGCCAATACCAGATATCTTCTGGAATGAATGTGAAATCAAGGAGGGGAGGCAGAAAAGGCTATGAATTTTCAAGATTTTCCAACATATTTCTGCCATTCCAGGATGTATAAATGCCCATCCTCCCAAAATGTCTTGTTACTTTGAGTAGGATGGCCTTTTCTCTTTCTTGAAAACAGTACAATGAGAATGAGAGTATGCCTGTGTTATAACTGCTCTGATGTCAGAGTTTGGAGTGTACTTGCTGATAATCATCTCCAGCTGTGTGAATTAGCTTCCTTCTTAGTAGACGGTAATTATGGACATTCACTATGCTAGTTGGTAGGAAGATTAGTTTCCCTGTCTGCATATCAACTCTTTTCATGTTTGGCATCCAATAATTTAAAACTTTTTATGAAAATCATTCATTGGTTACAAGTTAAGACTAATTAACTCTTTAAGGAAGTACAAAGCATAGAGAACCAAATACCTTATTTTTGTAAGATAGTATCTAGGAAGAGATCACGAATGGCCAGTTGTATTATAAACTAAGATCACACTCTAGAAGTGAAAGCTTATAACCTAACTCTGTAACCCTGACTTTTATTTTATTATTTTTGGCTGCGTTGGGTCTTCATTGCTGTGTTCAGGCTTTCTCTAGTTGCGACGAACGGGGGCTACATTTTGTCGCGGTGCGCGGGCTTCTCATTGCGGTGGCTTCTCGTTGCCAAGCACGGGCTCTAGGCGTGCAGGCTTCAGTAGCTGTGGCACAGGGGCTCAGTAGTTGTGGCTCACGGGCTCTAGAGCACAGGCTCAGTAGTTGTGGCTCACGGGCTTAGTTGCTCTGTGGCATGTGGAATCTTCCCAGACCAGGGCTCGAATCCGTGTCCCCTGGGTTGGCAGGCGGATTCCTAACCACTGCGCAACCAGGGAAGCCCTGTAACCTTGACTTTTGAATCTGGTTTTACTGGATAATTTAAAAAAATTAATTAATAATTCTTTATTTTTCTTATTGAGATATAATTGACATAACATTATATTAGTTTCAGGTGTACAGCATGATTTAATATTTGCATATATTGCAAAATAATCACCACGATAAGTCTAGTCAACATCACCATGCATAGTCACTATCCATAGTCATAAAATTTTTTTTTCTTGTGATGAGAACTTCAAGATCTACTCTCTTAGCAACTTGAAAATATGCAATATAGTACTATTAATTATAGTCACCATGTTTTACATTAGACCCCCATGACTCATTTGTTTTATAACTGGAATTTTGTACCTCTTGACCACCTTCACCCTCCCCCTGCCTCCCACTGCTAGACTCTGGCAACCACCAGTCTGTTCTCTGTATCTGTGAGAGTGGTTTTGTTGTTGTTGTTTAGATTTCACATGTAAATGAGATTATACAGTATTTGTCTTTCTCTGTCTGACTTATTTCCCTTAGCATGATACCCACAAGGTCCATCCATGTTGTCACAAATGGCATGATTTCACTCTTTGCTAAGGTTGAATAATATTCTATTGTATATACACACCATATCTTCTTTATTCATTTGTCCATTGATGTACACTTAGGCTATTTCCATACCTTGGCTATTGTAAATAATGCTGCAAATGAACACGGGGGTGCATATATCTTCTTGAGTTAGCATTTTTGTTTTCTTCAGATAAATACCCAGAAGTGGAACTGCTAGATCATATGGTAGCTCTATTTTTAGTTTTATGAGGAACCTCCATACTGTTTTCCATAGTGGTTGCACCAATTTACGTTCCTCCTGACAGTGGAGGAGGGATCCTTTTCTCCACAACCTGGCCAACACTTGTTATTTCTTGTTTTAATAACAGCCGTTCTAACAGTGGAGGAGGGATCCTTTTCTCCACAACCTGGCCAACACTTGTTATTTCTTGTTTTAATAACAGCCGTTCTAACAGGTATGAGGTGATAAGTCACTGTGGTTTTGATTTGCATTTCCCTGATGATTAGTGATGTTGAGTATCTTTTCATGAAACTGTTGGCCACGTATATCCCTTATTTGGAAAACTGTCTATTCTGAACTTCTGCCCATTTTTTAATCAGATTGTTTTTTGTCTTGAGTTGCATGAGTTCTTTATATATTTAAATATTAACCCCTATCAGATATATGACTTGCAAATATATTCTCTCATTCGGTAGGTGTCCTTTTATTTTGTAAATGGTTTCCTTTGCTGTGCAGAAGCGTTTTAGTTTGAAATAGCCCGACTGGTTTATTTTTGCTTTTGTTGCCTTTGCTTTGATGTCAAATCCAAAACGTCATCTCCAGCACTAGAGCTTACTGCCTATGTTTTCTTCTAGGAGTTTTATGACTTCAGGTCTTATAGTCAAGTCTTCAACCATTTTGAGTTAATTTTTGCATATGGTGTAAGATAGTGGTCTGTTTCATTCTTTGACATGTGGCTGTCCAGTTTTCCCAACATTTATTGAAGACATGTCCTTTCCCCATTGTATATTCTTGCCTCCTCTGTCATAAATTAATTGACCATTTATGCATGGGATTATTTCTAGGCTTTCTATTCTGTTCCACTGATCTGTGTGTCTGTTTAATTCTAATACCATGCTGCTTTAAATACCATAGCTTTGTAGTATAGTTTGAAATCAGGGAGCATGATGCCCCTAGCTCTGTACTTCTTCCTCAAGATTGCTTTGACTGTTCAGGGTCTTTTGTGGTTCCACACAAATTTTAGTATTATTTGATCCAGTTATGTGAAAAATGCCATTGGAATTTTGATAGGGATTGCACTGAATCTGTAGATTGCTTTGGGTAGTATGAACATTTTATTAATATTGATTCTTCCAATCCATGAGCATGAAATATCTTTTCATTTACTTGTGTCTTCTTCAGTTTCTTTGGTTGTGTCTGATAGTTTTCAATGTACAGGTTTTTCACCTTGGTGAAATTTATTCCTAGATATTTTATTGTTTTTGATGCAATTATAAATGGAACTGTTTCCTTAATTTCTCTTTCTGATAATTTGTTATTAGTGTATAGAAACACAACAGACTTTTGTATTTTGACTTTGTATCCTGCAATTTACTGTATTCATTGATTAGTTCTAACAGTTTCTTGGTGGAGACTTTAGGATTTTCTATATAATATCATTTCATCTGCAAATAAGGACAGTTTTACTTCTTCCTTTCCAAATGGGATTCCTTTCATTTCTTTCTCTTGCTAATTGCTGTGGCTAGGACTTCCAATACTATGTTGAATAAAAGTGGTGAGAGTGGGCATCCTTGTCTTGTTCCTGTTCTTAGAGGAAAAACTTTCAGCTTTTTACTGTGAACTGTGATGTTAGCTGTGGGCTTGTCATATGTGACCGTTATTATGTTGAGGTACATTTCCTCTGTACCCACTTTGTTGAGAATTTTTATCTTAATGGGATGTTGAGTTTTGTCCAATGCTTTTTCTGTATCTATTGAGATGATATGATGATATGAATTTTAGCCTTTATTTTGTTAATGTGGTGCATCATGTTGATTGATTTGCAGATGTTAAACCATCCTTGTATGCTTGGAATAAATCCCACTTGATCATGATGTATGATCCTTTTATTATTTTATGTGTTGCTGAATTCCGTTTGCTAACATTGTGTTGAGAATTTTTGCTTCTGTGTTCATCAGGAACAATGGCAGAAGAGAGGGGAGGAGACTCCTCAGTCAGGATTGGAGCAGATCCAGAGGGGCTCTCCCAGGAAGGTTAGATTCATAGTTTACTTGATGTGCCCGAACTTCTTGAGGTGACATTGATGTAGGTGCCAAAGCATCTGGGGGTGAAATACTGGTCAGTACCTCAAGCCAGGTTCTGTGTCACCAGCTGCTGCACGTCCACATCCTGAAATCTTGAACTCGACCTGGCCATGGTTACACCCTTCAGCCCCTCCAAGTAATTTTCTTTTCTTGTGATTTCTGTGTGTGTTTTTTGTTTTTTTTTTTTTTTTTTTTTTTTTTGCAGTACACGGGCCTCTCACTGCCGTGGCCTCTCCCGTTGTGGAGCACAGGCTCAGCGGCCATAGCCCACTGGCCCAGCCGCTCTGTGGCACGTGGGATCCTCCCGGACCGGGGCACAAACCCATGTCCCCTGCATCGGCAGGCAGACTCCCAACCACTGCACCACCAGGGAAGCCCTTTTGTGTGGTTCTGATATCAGAGTAATGATGGACTCATAAAATGAGTTTTGGAGTATTCCCTCTTCTTCTGTTTTGGAAGAGTTTGAGAACGACTGGTATTAATCTTCTTTGAATGTATGGTAAAATTCACCAGTGAAGCCAGTCATTCCTAGACTTCTTTTTGTTGAGAGTTTTTTTTGTTACTGATTCCATTTCAGAAGGTTTTTGAGAGATTTCTTTCATTTTTTCTAGGTTGTCCAGTTTGTTGGCATATAGTTGTTCATAGAAGCCTCTTACCATCCTTTGTATATCTGTGGTATCAGTTGTACCACAGATATTTTTCATTTTTAACTGTTTTGATTTGGTTTCTGTCACTTTTTTTTCTTGCTGAGTGTAGCTAAAGTTTTGTCAATTCTTTCATTTCAAAGAAATAGCTATTACTTTCACTGATCTTTTCAGTCTTTATTTCATTTATTTCTGCTCTCATCTTTGTCATTTTCTTCCTTCTAATAACTTTGGGTTTTATTTGTTCTTTTTCTAGTTCCTTGAGGTGTGATGTTATGTTGTTTGAGATCTTTCTTGTTTCTTGAGGTAGGCATTTATTACTATGAACATACCTCTCGGAACTGCTTTTACTGCATCACCTAACTTTTGGTATGTTCTATTTCCATTTTAATTTATCTCAAGGTAATTTTGATTTTTCTTTTGATTTATTCTGTGGCCCATTGGTTGTTCAGTAACATGTTTAATTTCTATATATTTGTGAATTTCCTAGCTTTCCTCTTGTAATTGACTTCTAGTTCCATACCATTGTGGTCAGAAAAGATGCTTGATGTGATTTCAGTCTTGTTAAATTTATTAAAACTTGTTTTGTGGCCTAACATATAATCTGTCTTGGGGAATATTCAGTGTGCACTAGGAAAGAATATTCTGCTTCTTTTGGATGGCATGTGTATACTGATCTATAGATATCTATATCTATCTATCTATATATATATTTTTTGTGGTACGCGGGCCTCTCACTGCTGTGGCCTCTCCCGTTGCGGAGCACAGGCTCAGACGTGCAGGCTCAGTGGCCACAGCTCATAGGCCCAGCCGCTCCATGGCATGTGGGATCTTCCTGGACCGAGGCACGAACCCGTGTCCCCTGCATCGGCAGGCAGACTCTCAACCACTGCGCCACCAGGGAAGCCCAAGATATATATATATCTGTTAGGTTCATCTGGTCTAAAGTGTCATTTAAGGCTGAAATTTCCTTACTGATTTTCCATCTGATCTTTACATTGACTCAAGTAGGGTATTGAAGTCCCCTACTATTATTGTATTGCTGTTTATGTCTCCTTTTAGGTCTGTTAATATTTGTTTTATATATTTAAGTATTCCTATGTTAGATGCATAAATATTTACACATTTTATATCCTCTTGTTGGATTGACTTCTTTATCATTGTGTAATGCCCTCCTTTGTCTCTGATTACAGTCTTTGTTTTAAAATCTACTTTGTTTGATATAAATATAGCCACCCCAGCTTCCTTTTGGTTTTCATTTGCATGGAATATCTTTCTCCATCCCTTCACTTTTAGTCTTTGTGTGTCCTTATGTCTGCGATGAGTCTCCTGTAGGCGGCATATAGATGGGTCTTATTTTTTATTCCATTCAGCAACTCTGTCTTTTGACTGGCAAATTTAGTCCCTTTACATTTAATGTTGTTATTGATATGTATGTACTTATTGCCATTTTAATTCCTTTCTCGCTGTTTTATAGTTCCTCTCTGTTCCTTACTTCTTCACTTGCTCTCTTCCTTTGTGGTTTGATGACTTTCTTTAATGGTATGCTTAGATTTTTCTCATTATCATTACTGTATCTACTATAGATTTTGACTTTGTGGTAACCATGAGGCTTACATATAACAACTTACATTTTTAAGTTGATTAAAAAAACTGAAGATTGAACACATTCAAAAGCTCTACATTTCCACTCTCCCCTGCCTTGTTTTATGTTTCTGATGTCAGACTTTACATCTATTTATCTTGTATATCCCTTAACTAATTTTTGTAGTTATAGTTTTTATTTTTTTTTGTCTTTAACCTTCATACTACCTTTATAAGTGATTGATCCACTACCTTACTACATACTTACCTTTGCCAGTGAGATATATATACTTTCATATATTTTCTTGTTACTAATTAGCAACCTTTCTTTTCAGCTTAGAGAAGTCCCTTTACCATTCCTTGTAAGGCCAGTTTAGTGGTGATGAACTCTTAGATTTTGCTTATCTGGAAAACTCTTTCTCTCTCCTTCAATTTTGAATGATAACTTTGCCAAGTAGAGTATTCTTTGTTGGAAGTATTTTTCTTTCAGCACAGTGAATATATCATGCCATTCCTTTCTTGCATGCAAAGTTTCTGTTGAGATATTTTCTGGTAGTTTTATGGGGAATCATTTGTATATAACAAGTTGTTTTTCTCTTGCTGCTTTTAAGATTTTTTCTTTAACTTTTGACACTTTAAATATAATGTGTTTGGTGTGGGTCTCTTTGGGTTCATCATCTTATTTGGAACACTGTGGGTTTCCTGATCTGGATGTCTCTTTCCTTTCCCACGTAGGAAGTCTTCAGCCATTATATCTATTTTTTTCTTTAAATTTATTTATTTTTTATTTACTTATTTTTGGCTGCATTGGGTCTTTGCTGCTGCGTGAGGGCTTTCTCTAGTTGTGGTGAGCGGGGGCTACTCTTTGTTGCGGTGCACGGGCTTCTTTCTCATTGTGGTGGCTTCTCTTGTTGTGGAGCATGGGCTCTAGGCGTGTGGGCTTCAGTAGTTGTGGTGCATGGGCTCAGTAGTTGTGGTGCATGGGCTCAGTGGTTGTGGCTCGCAGCATCTAGAGCGCAGGCTCAGTAGTTGTGGCGCACGGGCTTAGCTGCTCTGCAGCATGTGGGATCTTCCCAGACCAGGGATCGAACCTGTGTCCCCTGCATTGGCAGGTGGATTCCCAACCACTGTGTCACCAGGGAAGTCCTCCATTATATCTTCAAATAAGTTTTCTGCCCCTTTTTCTCTCTCTCTCCTCCATCTGGGACTCCTATAATGCAAATATTAGTCTGCTAGATGTTGTCTCATAAGTCCCTTAAACTCTCTTGGCTTTTTTCATTCTTTTTTCTTTTTATTGCTGTGATTGGATGAGTTCCATTGCCCTTTGAGCTCACTGATCCTTTATTCTGCTTCATGTAGTATGATGTTGAACCTCTCTAGCATATTTTTCAATTCAGTTATTGTATTCTTCAACTCTATGTCTTTTCTTTGGTACCTTCTTATATTTTCTGTCTTTGTTGAAATTCTCACTATGTTCATCCATTCTTTACCAACTTTAACGTTTTATCAGGTGGATAAACTATGTCCATTTAGTGAAGGTTTTTTTCTGAGGTGTTATCTTTTTCTTTCATTTGGAACACATTCCTCATTTTGCTTGACTTCCTGTGTTCTTTCCATGCATTAGATGAAACAGCCACCTCTCCCAGTCCTGAAGGAGTGGCCTCCTGTAGGAGATAAAACTTACCATCCAGCTCTGATCTAACTCTCCGTTGTCTCTCAAGCCTTTGTGATTGTCCAAGAAGCCTATTTTATTTTTTAATAGCTCCTAGTAGTTGAAGGTGTTCCAAGACCTGTCAGTGTCCCAAAGAGGAATATCTAGCACATAGATTCAGGCTGATTGGAAGCCAGACCCTCAGGCAGCAACTTTAAAGCATGCAAATATATACAGTCCTGTCAGACTGCAAGTGTAAGCCATGCTGGCCATCAGAGCCAGGCGATCGGAATGGTCCCTGGATTACAGTCACAAAAATAGGGGCTCCAGACAAGTGTGTAAGTTCCTTTCTGGGAGATACTGACGAATTGTAGCGAGGCAGAGCAAGTCACAAAATCGTGTTCTCTGGCCTGCATTCCCTGAGAGCACCTTGATAGGCTTCTAGACATGTGACAAACCTGGAGCCTGCCCTCAGGCTGAAGCTCTAGCACAAGATTATAGGCCTTTCATGGAAAGACTGTGCTCCTGGGTCTGTTGCCTCTTGCTGTGCCCTGAAGGTGGTAGCTGTTTAAGAACGCTTTCTCAGTTCTGTGGGACCCAGGAGTGTCAGCTCTGCTGGTCACCAGAGCCAGGCAATGTAGAGGTGTCTCCTGGCAGCAGCTGAAAAAACGGAGGCACCGGACAAGTGTTTAAGCTCCTTTCTTGGAGATACCAGTGAGCTAGAGTGAGGCAGAGGGATAGCACAAAGACGGCATCCACCAGCCTCATTCCCTGAGAGCAATTCTATAGGCCCCTAGAAGTGTGCCAGACCAGAAGCCTGCCCCTCAGGCCAAAGCTCCTGGATAAGCAAATGGTCTTTATCAGAAAGACTGGGGGTGTGCTTCAGTCTGCTGCCAGTGCAGTGCCTTGGGAGGTGGCAGTCTGCCAAAAACTCACTCTCAGATTGTTACAGTCCTGTGGGTTCCAGGAATACACGACCCCTGGTCTCCAGAGCCTGGTGATCAAAGGGTGTCCTCTGGGTGGCAGCTACAAAAACCAGGGCACCAGACATGTGTAAAAGCTCCCCTCTGGGAGATACTGGCACTCTAGATCATAGCAGTGGGAAAGCATGAAGATGGTGCCTGCCAGCCTCTGTCCCTAGAAATACACTGTCAGGGCCCTAGATGCATTAAATTAGATGCCTGCCCCTCAGGCTAATGCATTAAGATTAGCAAGTGAAGCTCTTTTATGTAAAGTCTAGGAGTCTCTCCATTAGCTGATTCTGCGCTGGGCCCTGGGGTGGGTGAGCCCTTTAAGAAGCAGTTCTCAGCTTTCTAAAGCCTTGAGGGTCTTGTGGATGCAAGCCCAGATCATTTTCAAAGCCAGATGTTTTGGGGGCTCATCTCTCAGGTGCAGGTCTTAAAAGATAGGATGCCTGATCTTCCTTCGCTCCTCAGGGAGAAGCTATAGGTTTTGAGTTCCCTCCTGATTGTGGGTCACCGAACCAGGGGTGGGATTTAGGGCAACATTTTAAGTCAGCTGCTCCTACCTGCTTCCATGTGGCTTTTTTCCTCCTTTGCCCAATGTGTATGAGTTGCTTAGCTAGTTTTTAGGTTTTTTTCAGGGGCAAATGTTCCATATGTAGCTGTAGATTCAATGTGTCTGTGGGAGGAGGTGAGTTCAGGATCTACCTATATCGTCATCTTGACCTGAAACCTTGCTGGATAATTGTAATGGGCTGAAAGTTACTTACGGCCATATAGCACATTGCTAGTTTTCCATGTCTAATTTGATGCTCACAGTACCCTTTGCAGGGAAAGACACTATCATTCTCATTTGCAAATTAGAAAACATAGGTGTAGAGAAATAGATTGCTTGCTAAGGTCATGCAACTAATGACATGACTGGTTGGGAAACCTGGTCCTGATGGCTGATCCAGGACTCTCTACATTATAAATCCTACCTCTCTTGCATTTCAGAGTACTTAGTTACTTCACAGTAATTAAATTTCTATGGGTTGTATCAGCCCCAAGTTCGCAGGTGACAAATGAAAACAGTTCTTTTAATGATTGTTACACAGATTGTTTTATTCCTTAGTTGGAAATCAGTATCTTATTTGCCCCTTACAATCACAGTACCTTTGGTAACAGCTGTACTGAAGAGGTGGTATATGCTGAGGAGGCTATGAAGTACGCTACCACTGGGTGCTTAAAAAGGGGGGGAGATATGTACAGTTAGATGGCTGAGAAATCTCTGAGAAGAATACAACAATATGATAAGAGTATTTGCTTTAGGAAGGGGAATTATGTGGCTAGCGACAAGGGTGGGGAGAGGGGCTTACATTTCATTGTAGGCCCTTTACATACTGCTTGACTAAAACAAAACAAAACGAAAACAAGTTTATGCATCATCTTTTCAAAAATTAAATGACAACACTAATGACAAAATAATGGTGAAAATAATGTTAATTTTTTGTCCCTAAGCTAAAATTTCAGAGAGGTTTCTTAGACTGAAGGGGTTTTCCATCTACCCTAACCCCACACTGCATGGAGACTTGGGCAGCATTTCATCTACTCTGAGGGCAAAAGTGAAAAAAAGAATCCGTGGGGAAAAAAAGACCCCTGGAAATGAGGCAAAATTTTACCACCAATCATAAATTGATATTTGCACAAAACATGGAAGAAGTGGAACAAAAAATAAGACTTTCATAAAATATTTATATTTTCTCTTGTTAAAAAAGTGCTAGGATTCAGAGCCAATCTTCAGCAATCTTAGTCTATGAGAACTGAATTTCTCAGGGTTGCCATGACACTTGTAGACACTCAGGAACTCCCTCATTGGATTGGGTAACAAATACTCCCCACTTCTTTCTCATCCTGTTAAAAATCTTTCCCTCATCTAAATTGTTCTGCATTTTATTTTTTATCAAATTTTTAAATTGAAGTATAGTTGATTACAAGGTTGTTTTAATTTCTGCTGTACAGCAAGGTGATTCAGTTATACATACACATACATTCTTTTTTTAAATAGTATTTTCCATTATGGTTTATCATAGAATATTGAATATAGTTCTCTGTGCTTATCCATTGTTGTTTATCCATTCATAATGCTACATCTGCTAATCCCAACCTCCCATTCCATCCCTTCCCCAACCCCCTCCCTCTTGGCAACCACCAGTCTGTTCTGTGTCCATGATTCTGTTTCATAGATAGGTTCATCCACATATAAGTGATATCATATGGTATTTCTCTTTCTGACTTCACTTAGTATGATAATCTCTAGTTGCATCCATGTTGCTGAACGTGGCATTATTTCGTTTTTTATTCCATTGTATATGTGTTCCACATCTTCTTTATCCATTCATCTGTCGATGGAAATTTAGGTTGTTTCCATGTCTTAGCTATTGTAGATGCTGCTGCTGTGAACACAGGGGTGCATATATCTTTTTGAATTATAGTTTTGTGTGGGTATACGCCCAGGAGTGAGATTGCTGGATTGTATCATAATTCTATTTTTGGTTTTCTGAGGAACTGTTTTCCACAGTGGCTGCACCAACTTACATTCCTACCAACAGTGTAGGAGGAGGGGTCCCTTTTCTCCACACCCTCTCTAGCAGTTATTTTTTGTAGACTTTTTAATGATGGCCATTCCGACTGATGTGAGGTGGTACCTCACTGTAGTTTTGATTTGCATTTCTCTAATAATTAGCGATGTTGAGCATATTTTCATGTGCCTGTTGACCATCTGTATGTCTTCTTTTGAGAAATGTCTATTTAGGTCTTCCGCCCATTGTTTGATTGGGTTGTTTGTTTTTTTGTTATTGAGTTGTATGAACTATTTATATATTTTGGAAATTAAGCCCTTGTTAGTCACGTAACTTGCAAATATTTTCTCCCATTCTGTAAGTTGTCTTTTCATTTTGTTTATGGTTTCCTTTGCTGTGCAAAATCTTATAAGTTTGGTTAGGTCCCATTTGTTTACTTTTGTTTTTATTTCTATTGCCTTGGGAGACTGACCTAAGAAAACATTGGTATGATTTATGTAAGAGAATGTTTTGCCTATGATCTATTCTAGGAGTTTTATGGTGTCATGTATTATGTTAAACTCTTTAAGCCATTTTGAGTTTATTTTTGTGTATGGTGAGAGGGTGTGTTGTTCTGCATTTTATAAAGTTAACATTAAGGACTGCTAAAAAAGGTCCCTCACTGCCAATCAAAGATCTTATTGCCTGTCTTTATTATATGACATACCAAATTTAGGTCTGGCTCTTAAAGATATTTGGAATTAGAATTTTGATTTGTAAATACTTTAGCTTGAAATTCAACTAAAATACACTGTGATTGAAAGGCAGGATTTTACTTGGCATAATTGCTTAGCAGTAAGAGGAGTTTTAAAGGCAGTGTAATATAGAGAATCTGGCAAACAGGGTTAAGAACACATTCTAGAAAGCTGGATTTTATTGATAAGGTTTTAGGGCTCCCAAGTCCAGCTCCTTTATAGGGATGCTGTAAGAATCAAGAAGAAGGTGCTTAACAATGTTTTGTCATCTAAAGAAAACCTCTGTGTAAATAAAAAGAATACAGTCCTTTCTTTTACCCTGTGATTGTTCTCCTTAGGAATATAGCTTTAGAGTAATAACCAACCCAGAGAAGAATCACTGTGGAAAATAGCAGGGCTGCCATTTTCTCTAGATTTTGAGGAATGGTGGAATTAGTTTGTGATCTGCAAAGCTTCCAAAAGCTTCTCTTGCCAGCACATGGCAAGACACACTAAGGGTGAGGATTAGTATCTGTGGAGTATTAAGTTAAAAAATTTCATTGTTGGGAACTAGAACAGCTTAGTCAATTTCTCACAATGACAACTACCTACACTTATCTATGCCATAGCATTGCTGATATGCAAAATACAAAGCAGATTCTGGTGTCTCGATCCACCCTAATTCACTTCCAAAACAATAACATTCCAAAGCTTTATCTGGAAAACATTTGGTGGTTCCTCAAGAAGTGAAGCACAGAATTACCATATTACCTAGTGTGTATTCAGAATAATTGAAAATAGGTCCTCAAATAAATCCTGGCATACAGATGTTTATAGCAGAATTATTCACAACAGCCAAAAGGTAGACACTGCTCAAATATACATCAATGAATGAACAGATGAATAAATGGTGGCAAATATATACAGCAGAATGATTATTTAGCCATAAAAAGGAGTAAAATAATGACAATGCTACAACATGGATGAACCTTGAGAACATTATACTAAGTGAAAGAGGTCACATTCCAAAGGTCACATATTGTATGATTCCATTTATATGAAATATGCAGAATAGGTAAATACATAGCAACAAAAAGCAGATATGTGGTTGCCAGTGGCTGAGGGAAGGAAGGAATGGGGAGTAGCTGCTTAATATGGGTATACATTTTATTTTGGAGTGATGACAGTGTTTTGGAACTAGACAGAGGCAGTGGTCGCACACCACAGTGAATGTACTAAATGCCATTGAATTGTTTGCTTTAAAATGGTTAATTTTATGTTACATGAGTTTCACCTCCAAGCTCTTTCTAAGTTACCTGGTCTTTAATTCAGCCATTAAGACATTTGTAAATACCTTATTAATTTTTCATGGTGAAGTAATTTTTCACTTTAAATCAATGAAGAATCATTTTATGATATTTTCAGTTTAATTTTTATTTTATATTGGAGTATACTTGATTTACAATGTTCTGTTAGTTTCAAGTATACATCAAAGTGATTCAGTTATATATACATACATATATCCATTCCTTTTCAGATTTTTTTCCCATATAGGTCATTACAGAACATTGAGTAGAATTCCCTGAGCTATACAGTAGGTCCTTGTTCATTATCTGTTTTATAGATAGTAGTGTGTATATGTTAATCCCAAACGCCTAATTTATCCCCCACCTCCGACCTTTCCCCTTTGGTAACCATAAGTTTGTTTTCAAAGTCTGTGAGTCCGTTTCTGTTTTGTAAATAAGTTCATTTGTATAATTTTTTTTAGATTCCACATATAAGTAATATCATATGATATTCATCTTACTCTGTATAACGATCTCTAGGTCCAACCATATTGCTGCAAATGGCATTATTTCACTCTTTTTTATGGCTAATATTCCATTTATATATAATATTCCATTGTATATGCACCACGTCTTCTTTATCCATTCCTCTGTCAATGGACATTTAGGCTGCTTCCATGTCCTGGCTATTGTAAATAGTGCTGAAATGAACATTGGGGTGCATGTATCTTTTGGAATTATGGTTTTCTCCAGATATATGCCCAGGAGTGGGATTGCTGGAGCACATGGTAGTTGTTTTTAGCTTTTTAAGGAACCTACATATTGTTCTCCATAGTGGCTGTACCAGTTTACATTCCCACCAACAGTGTAAGAAGGTTCCCTTTTCTCCACACCCTCTCCAGCATTTATTGTTTGTAGAATTTTGATGACAGCCATTCTGACTCATGTTAGGTGATACCTCATTGAAGTTTTGATTTGCATTTCTCTAATAATTAGCCATGTCGAGCATCTTTTCATGTGCCTGTCGGTCATCTGTAAGTCTTCTTTGGAGAAATGTCTATTTAGCTCTTATGCCCATTTTTTGATTGGGTTGTTTGTTTTTTTGATATTAAGCCGCATGAGCTGTTTGTGTATTTTCGAGATTAATTCCTTGTCAGTTGCTTCATTTACGAATATTTTCTCCCATTCTGTGGGTTGTCTTTTCATTTTGTTTATGTTTCCTTTGCTGTGCAAAAGCTTTTAAGTTTAATTAGGTCCAATTTGTTTATTTTTGTTTTTATTTTCATTACTCTAGGAAGTGGATCCAAAAAGACCTTTCTGCGATTTATGTCAAAGAGTGTTTGTTCTGCCTGTGTTTTCCTCTAAGAGTTTTATAGTATCCGGCCTTACATTTAGGTCTTTAATCCATTTTGAGTTTATTTTTGTGTATGGTGTTAAAGAATGTTCTAATGCCATTCTTCTAGATGTAGCTGTTCATTCTTTTAGATGTAGCTGCTAGTATTTGGTTGAGGATTTTTGTGTCTATGTTCATTAGTGATATTGGCCTGTACTTTTCTTTCTCTGTGATATTTTTGTCTGGATTTGGTAACAGGGTGATGGTGGTCTCATAGAATGAGCTTGGGAGTGCTCATTCCTCTACAATTTTTTTGGAATAGTTTCAGAAGGATAGGCGTTAACTCTTCTCTAAATGTTTGATAGAATTCGCCTATGAAGCCATCTGGTCTTGGACTTTTGTTTGTAGGGAGTCTTTAAATCACAGTTTCAAGTTCAGTACTTGTGATTGGTCTGTTCATATTTTCTATTTATTCCTGGTTCAGTCTTGGAAGATTGTACCTTTCTAAGAATTTGTCGATTTCTTCTAGGTTGTCCATTTTATTGGTGTATAGTTGCTTGTAGTAGTCTCTTATGACCCTTTGTATTTCTTTGGTGTCTGTTGTAACTTCTCCTTTATCATTTCTAATTTTATTGATTTGAGCTCTCTCCCTTTTTTTCTTGATGAGTCTAGCTAAAGGCTTTATCAATTTTGTATATCATTTCAAAGAACCAGCTTTTAGTTTCATTGATCTTTGCTGTTGTTTTCTTTGTCTCTATTTTATGTATTTCTTTGCTGATTTTTATGATTTCTTTCCTTCTACTAACTTTGGGTTTCATTTGTTCTTTCTCTAGTTGCTTTAGGTGTAAGTTTAGGTTGTTTGAGATTTTTCTTGTTTCCTGTGTTAAGATTGTATTGCTATAAACTTCCCTCTTAGAACTGCTTTTGCTGTGTCCCAAAGGTTTTTGGATCATAGTGTTTTCATTGTCATTTGTCTCTAGGTATTTTTTGATTTCCTCTTTGATTTCTTCAGTGATCCACTGGTTATTTAGTAACATATTGTTTAGCCTCCACATGTTTGTGTTTTTTTACAGCTTTTTTCTTGTAGTTGATTTTTAGTCTCACAGCATTGTATTTGGAAAAGATGCTTGATTTCAATTTTCTTAAATTTGCCGAGGCTTGATTTGTGACCCAAGATGTGATCTGTTGTGGAGAATGTTCCATGGGCACTTGAGAAGAAAGTGTAATCTGCTGCTTTTGGATGGAATGCTCTATAAGTATCAATTAAGCCCATCTGGTCTAATGTGTCATTTAAGGTCATTTAAGGCCTGTGTTTCTTTACTGATTTTCTGTCTGGATGATTTGTCCACTGATGAAAGTGGGGTGTTAAAGTCCCTCATTATTACTGTGATACTGTTGACTTCTTTTATGACTGTTAGCATTTGCCTTATATATTGAGGTGCTCAATATATATATATTTACAATTGTAAATATATATATTTACAATTGTTGTATCTTCTTCTTGGATTGATCCCTTGATCATTATGTAGTGTTCTTTTTTGTCTCTTGTAACAGTCTTTATTTTAAAGTCTATTTTGTCTGATATGTGTATTGCTATTCCAGCTTTCTTTTGATTTCCATATGCATGGAATACCATCTTCCATTCCCTCACTTTCAGTCTGTACATGTCCCTGGATCTGAAGTGGGTCTCTTGTAGACAGCATATAGATGGGTCTTGGTTTTGTATCCATTCAACCAGTCTGTGTCTTTTGGTTGGAGCATTTAATCCTTTACATTTAAGGTAATTATTGATATGTATGTTCTTATTGCCATGTTGTTAATTGTTTGGGATTTGTTTTTTTAGGTCTTTTTCTTCTTACCTTCCTCTTTTGTTCTATTCTCTTGTGATTTGATGACTATCTTTAGTGTTCTGTTTAGATTGCTTTTCTTTTTCTCTGTGTGTATTGTAGACTTTTAGTTTGTGGTTCCCATGAGGTTTTGATATAGCAATCTATATATGTTCAAGATTGTTTTAAGTTGCTGGTCTCTTATTTTCAAATGCATTTCCAATATCCTGAATTTGTACTCTCCTATTCTCATGACTGCTGGTTTTGATATCTTATTTGCATGTGGATGACTTTCTACCTTTACTGCATGTTTGCCTTTACTGGTCAGTTTTCCCATTTGTAATCTTCTTGTTTCTAGTTGTGGCCTTTTCTTTTCTACCTAGAGAAGTTCCTTTAACATTTGTTGTAAAGCTGGTTTGGTGGTGTTGAATTTTCTTAGCTTTTGCTTGTCTGTAATGCTTCGATTTCTCTGCCAAATCTGAATGAGAGGCTTGCTGGGTAGAATATTCTTGATTGTAGGTTTTTCCCTTTCATCACTTTAAATATATCCTGCCACTCCCTCTGGCCCGCAGAGTTTCTGCTGAAAAACCAGCTGATAACCTTATGGGGATTTCCTTGTATGTTACTTGTTGCTTTTCTCTTATTGCTTTTAACACATTATTGACTGGGGGATTTTTGCAGAAAATAACATCTATGGCCAGGCGATTTGTTATGTAAGTGAATGTTGAAACACCCGCGTTTGAGTAAATATCAACAACTTTTTTTGAACTTAATGTATTTATTTGAAACTTTGTACATGTCTTACTAAAGTATTCTAATAGTTCGTTAGAGTGTGATAGGCAGTATAGCAGGTACCTCTGTGCAGGGGAACAGAACATCTATTACAAATATATTGTGTTTCACTGCACTTTCCCCTGTTAGAGCAGACTCTACACTTTCTGGTGGCATTTGTTCTTTTAGTCCTGTGGGTATTGTTTCCTCTAGAGATAGTTGACAAGGTGGATCTTTGTTGGGGGCTCTTTTAGAAATGCCACAAGAAGGACCAGGTGCAGGACTACCACTGCATTCACCAGAATTGTCAGTTACCCATTCTCTAGCTACTGCTAATGAAAATTGCTTGTTAAGTCATTTAATTCTGTGCATTAAGGCTACAATAAATTTTAAACTCACTGAATAAACCACAACTACTCAAATAGAAACCCACTTTCTTATACCAGTTTTGAGTCTTCCAGAGGATATTGAAGTTTGCCAGATATTGATCAGATCGATCAACTCCTTTCATATATTTATTATACTCTAATATACAAGTGGGTTTAGTTATCTGATGGCCAGTCCTCCTGTCTTCCTTTCCTGTAGATGCTTGGAGGCGTCATGAAGAGTTGTCACCATGCAGACTAGCCTCTTGTCTTTCCATATAAGAAGATCACTTCTCCCTTCCATAAGAATGTCATTTCTCCCCTCTGTAGATTTTTAGATTTCTTCTTTAATTGATTTGGTAGACCATGATTCTCTCTTATAGTCCCACAAACTCTGGTTTTATTTTTCAACAATATTTCAGATGTGGACACACTGTTGTAATAATTGTCTTTGTAAATATGGTGCCATGAATCAAGGTAAGGTTGTAGGACCGATAATATTGTTTCTTGCAGTTTCTTTCCTTCACCCATGTAAATCTCAAGGTAGCATATATATCGTTTCATTTGCGGTAACCATCCTGACCAAAATTCCATATTTCGTAAGTTTTCTGGGAATACAGGTTTTGAATCTGAGTCGTCCTCTCCACTCTATCATTGCCTCCTCAAGTGACAGCTCTTGTTTGGGTATATAGATCAATTGAAATTTTGGTAGAAAATAATACAAAAGAGGTTTAGCTTTTGAAGTTCTGTCTGCAGGAAGTACAGTTTCTGAGTTATGGTTCAAGGGAAGAAATATCATTATTTGTTTGAACCTTCTTCTTGTCATAATCTTTGGAAAGACAGGTGTTTCAAGTAAGGGATCAGTCGACCAATATTCTTTCCATTGTGAATTTCTTATTTGTCCCATCAAAATTATTAATCCAAGAAACTTCTTCATGTCACTACTGGTTACATCAGTCCATTTTAAATCCTCATCATAGTTTTTATATGATTTTTCATTCTGCTGGTGATACAAGTTTGAGAAGTGACCAACTTGAAAAAGTCATTACCAAAAATTGTTATTTCACTAACACTTTGTGGGTTATTACAGTCAGCAGTTACACCTGACACACCTGTAAAGTCTTTTAATTTTCATGAAGTGTTGTCTTCAATCCACTCTTCTGTAGAAGCAAAGGAGCATTCTCCAGCACCATGAGTTTCATTTTCACTTTCCGTATCAGAATCAATCACTAAGGTTTTTTGTCTTTTTCTTGGTCTAATATTTACATTGTGTGAATCAGAACTATATTCTGAAGAACTATCATCTTCTGAGACACTAGTATATATGTTGCTCAATCAGAGAAAGTATCTGCATAAAAGTCACCGAAAAATTCTTCACTCAAAATTTAGTGATGTGTCATTTTTGAAAATTTTATGGTAATAAACTTGAGTTTATAATACACACAAGGTTGGAACAAAAACCTAACAGGAAAATGTGAATGATAATGACATCATAAGTTGTCTAATGAACTGTTGATCAATTTAAGCTCTAACAACTTTGCAAGTGGATATTAATTGTATCACTCTCTAAAAACGTATTGATACGTCTCTGGTCAATAATGTTTGGGTAACAAGAGACATATTAATATGTCTCCTGCCAATAAATTGTTAACATTTTCTCTTTGTCTTTAATTTTTGTTAATTTGATTAATATGTGCCTTGGCATGGTCCTCCTCAGGTTTACCCTGTATGGGATTTTTTGTGCTTCCTGGACTTGAGTGATTGTTTCCTTTCCCACGTTAGGGAAGTCTCTGGCTATTACCTCTTCAAATATTTTCTCAGGCCCTTCCTCTTTTCTCCTTCTGCAACCCCTATAATGTGAATGTTGGTGCATTTAATCTCGTCCTAGAGATCTCTTGGTTTGTCCTCATCTCTTTTCATTCTTTTTCCTTTATTCTGTTTTGTGGCAGTGATTTCCACCAATCTGTCTTCCAGCTGACTTATTCGTTCTTCTGCCTCATTTATTCTGCTACTGATTCCTTCTAGTATATAGTTCAGTTAGTTATTATATTGTTCATCTCTGTCCTTTAAATCTTCTAGCTCTTCATTAAACATTGTTTGTATCTTCTTGGTCTGTGCCTCCAATTCTTTTTCTGAGATCTTGGATCATCTTTTTCAGGCAGATTGCCTATCTCCTCCTCACTTAGTTGTTCTTCTGGGGTTTTATTTTGTTCCTTCATCTGGAACATATTTCTCTGCTGTCTCATTTTTTTCCAACTTTCTGTGTTTGTGGGCTCTGTTCGGCAGGCTGCAGGATTGTAGTTCTTCTTGCTTCTAATGTCTGACCCCTGGTGGGTGAGATGAGTCCAAGGGCTTGTGCAGGCTTCCTGGTGCCTTCCCACTGGTGGGTGGAGCTGGATCTTGTTCCTCGTCTCATTGTGGCTTCTTCTTTGTCTTTGGATGTAGAATATCTTTTTTGGTAGGTTCCAGTCATTTTTGGCTGACGGTTGTTCAGCAGTTGTGATTTTGGTGTTTTCATAACAGGAGGTGAGCTCAAGTCCTATTCTACTCTGCCATCTTGTCTTCAAGCTCTCTAATATGCTTTCATGTCACAAACCTCAGCTTCTTCCCTCCCACACCTGGTCTAGGTCCAGCCATAAGGAGGCAGAAGTAGGAGGCTGAGGCGAGGCTTGGTGCCCTGGCCACGTGGAGGTGGCACTTACTAAATATTTTCTGATGAATGCTTTGTTACAAGCTGCAGCAAGGCAGGGACCATGATGAGGGGCAGCGGCCACACACGCGTGGTGCCAGCTGGCACGGAGTCTCACAAGCTGCGCGCCCTTGCCTGCCTCTTGTGCATCTCTACTTCTAGGAGCAGGACTGAGGACACAGGGACATTGCATGATGCTTCCCTCCAATTTATGATATTTTTATTCAAAACATACTATACCCATTCACCAACTCATGGCTCATATGCTGCTTCCCTTAATGAAAATGTAATTTTTAATTTCACTTAAAAGCACATTAAAAAAAAAATTCTTGAGCCCTTACCCATCTTGCTATGGCCCATTTCATCCCAACCAGAGATAATACAAGCTGTATTTACTTCCAATCACAATGATACATAAAAATTCAAGTGAAAAAAATCCCTGCTGTTTTAAAATGTAACTCCCATTTCTCTCTTCCCACAAGATTTATACAAGTTTCAGAGACTGAGATGCTAAGAAACCATGTCAATTTTCAGAGTGAGAAACTACAGCATTGACTGACTTAATATTTAGGAACCTAACATTAGATGAGGTTATTGGACCAATTATAAGACATTCAAAAGAAATAGTCCAGAGCCACAGCAACATTTTTACTCTGGGTATAATTTGACTATTAAGATAGAAATAATCTTTTTTTGGATAACAATAAAAACTTTCAGAGGTACAGTCATACTTAACAATGCTTGTAAGTATTATCCATCTTTTAAATCTAGCAATCTTCCATACAAAAATCTGATTAAAAAGATCAATGAATTAAGTTTGTGCTCACATTCAAGTGCAAAGTCTGCACACTTACACATCCTTTTTTGTTGCTCCTCAGATGATTCTAACTGGAGCTCTGCTCTACCCCTGTAACTTTGCTTGTGAATGTTTTGTGCTAATGGAGTCCATTTTTACCACCAAAAGAAAAAAAGTCTATTCTTACCATAATTAAGAGCCTCTGGTGCCGTCCATTTAATGGGAATCTGCTTTAAGCCAGAAGATGAGTACACTCCACCATCCTCTTGACGAGACATTCCAAAGTCACTGATTTTCAGAACATTATTTTCACCTACCAGACAGTTTCTTGCAGCAAGATCCCTAGGTTACAATAAGACATAGAAAACACCTATTAAAACAAATTGAAAGCCGCTTTCACACTTATGACTGACTTCCATGCTTTGCAATTTTACATTTGCAATGTATTCATAATGAGGTTAAGAATGCTTGCAATTTACCAGTCTTTCTCATCTTTTCTGTCATAGGTAAAAATCATCCACAAGAACATTTGCATATGGAAAAGGCCACAGGTTAATCTCTAGGCACCACATATATTATTTCTATTTAAATAGAAAAACACTGATTCTAGGGTTAAGAGAGAAAAATCACAGAGAAGAGACTAAGCAGACTTGGCATTATTTCTCCTTTGACTGGCTTTCCTAGAGCAGCACTAACAGAACTTTCTGTGACAATGGCATATGCTGTCTGGCATGACCTGTGCTGCCCAGTAGGTAGCCATTGGCCACGTGTGACTATTGAACACGTGCAATGTGGCTGGTGTGATGGGAAACTGAAATTTTAAATTTTCTTTACTTTCAGTTAATTTAATTTAAATAGCTGCATGTGGCTTGTAGCTGCTAAGTAGCCTTTGGCAGTGTAGCCCTAGAATTTCCCAAAGGTTGGAGAATGGCTGAGGTGCCAGAGAGTCCAGCAACTCTTTTTTTTTTTTTTTTGCATCTGGGATGTGCAAAACCCTACGTGATGATCTGCCCTGCCTCTCTCTCTCTCAACTTGTCTCGTTCCAGTCTCTCCATAATTTGCTATATTCCAGCCATATTCAGCTTCTTTTCGTACCCAAACATAGGACAAATCCCCTAAACGTGGCAAGCTTATTTCTACTGTAGGGCTTTGCACTTAGCTATTCCCTTTGCCTGGAGTGCTCTCCTTCTAGGCTTTTGCGTAGCTGGCTCCTCTTCATTCATTCTTAGCTCAAACTGCTATACTTCCGAACCTCCCTTGCAGCTAGCTGTGGCCATAATCTAAATACTGGCCAATGAGATATAAGCAGAAGAGCTGTCTAGAATTTTTAGGACGTTTCTTTAAAAGAAAGGGGAAGTACCATTACATTTCTCCCCTCAGAGAACTCTATCTTGACCACCCTTAACTAATAGGAAAGACAGCAGTGAACAAAACAGACCAAGTACTCTCATTCTAGTAGGGAAGACATTCAATAATCAAATTCATATATGTACATATAAATGTTTATATATAGAAAATATAGATAAAGTATATGAGCATGCACACACACACAAAGAATATCAGATAATAGGTCAAATGATGTTGAGTGTTAAGAAGAAAAAGAGTTATATAAAGGGAAAAAGATTTACAAGCGGGAATCCTATTTTAGACAGGTTGTTAGGAAAGGTCTCTTTGATAATGTGATAGTTGATCAAAGACCTGAAGGGAGTTAAGGAACAAGCCATGGGGATATCTAGGTGAAGAGCATTCAAGGTAGAAAGAATAGTAGATACAAAGGCCCTAAAATTGGTTCGTGCTTGGTATATTCAAGGAACATCAAGGAAGCCAGCAGAGCTGGAGGGGAATGAGTGAGGGAGAGAATAGAAGATTTAATCAGAGTTAGCCAGGACCAAATAATATATGGCCTTTTAATAGTAGGCTCCTTGGCTTTTTATTCAGCTAGGAGGTAACCAGAGAGTTCTGCACACAGGAGTGACATAATGTGACTTAGTTTTGAAGGATTATATGTTACTATGTGGAGAATGGACTGGCAAGACCAGAGAGACCAGTAAGCAGACTATTTCAGAAGTCTAGGAGAGGTGACGATAGCCTACACTAAGATGAAAGTGGCGGAGGTGATCAGAAGCTATCAGATTCAGAATATATTTTGAAAGTATCAATATAATCAGCAGGGTTTGCTGGTAGACTGGATGTGGAGTAGGAGAGAAAAAGAGTCACGGATGACCCAAGATATTTTGGCCTAAGCAACTGGAAGATTGGAGCTGACAGTGAAATGGGGAACTGGGGGAAGAACAAGATTCACAGAGTGTGGCAGAGACAGCCAGTTGCTCCCTAATGTGCATTTCCTCTTCTGTTTTAGTAAAAGTGCTCCATAATTTCGAGGATTGAAGAAAGAAGGCTGAGAAGGAGCAGCAAGTGAGGCAGGAGGGAAACCAACAGAGGGGCTGGTGTCCTGGAAGCCAAGTGAGGAAAGCTTTTCAAGCGGGAATAGAAGTTAACTGTCATCTACTACTGAGAAGAACTATGAACTGGCCATTAGATTTGCAAACATGGAATTTAATGAGACACTGACAAGAGCAATCTCAGAGGAGTGGTGGGTACAATAGCATGACTGACTGGAGTGTGTTCAAAAAGAATGAGAAAACGAAGTGGAGATAGTGAGTTTAGACACTCTTCTGAGTAAATCTTCTATAAAGGGGTACAGAGAAATGGGGAGGCAACTAGAGGGGGTTTCAGGTCAAAGGAGTTTTCCCCCTAATATGGGGGCTATTACATGAATTTACGCAGACTGTAATTTATTCATTACATGAATTTACGTAAAACTGATGCAGGAAGGGAAAGGTGACAATGGCAGGTGTGAAGCCCTTGAAAAGAGGTGATGGTATCCATCTGTGCTCTTTACAGCTGTATCCCCAATGTCCAGAATAGTACTTGGCACATAGTAGGTGCTCAATAAATGTTTGTTGAATCAATACATATATATTGTCTTATCCTAGCAGTGATCCCTGCTAAAGGCAGGTCGTCTATTCTATGCTTTCCTTTGTAATTCTTTTCCCCTGAGGAAGAGTCAACAACTTGTTTCTCTTTCAGCTGAGATGGTTTTACATATTTACCTTTGAAATGCACCCCTATATGTCAAACATGACTCAAGGCTTCTAAAAAAATAAAGTCTAATTTATAGGATTGGTCTTGTAATATAGGAAGTACCTTGAGCAACTGACTTATATCAGTAGTTGACTGGTAATGATGATATTTCCTCAGGGAGTTAAATTAGCCTTTTATGTTTTAGTAGGAACCTTGGGTGATAGTACCTAAACACATTCAGAAAGGAATGTGACAATTTCTACCTTACTAATTTGCTAAGATTGGCTTTATTCATCAGATCCAAGTTTCACAATGGAGAACCTTAGAAGAAGCCCAAGGTTAAAATTAAATCTTTGACTTGCTTCCCAGCCACCCACTGGAAGAGTGAGGGACTCTGGTTTGTTGCTAGACAAAGTGAGTGATAGTGAAATGCTGGTCCGTCTTAATCTGTAGGAAGGAACTATATTATATATGCTCAGGAACACCAAGTCCTACCTATGGCAGAGATGGCCAGAATAAACAATAGCTTTGCCACTTATTTGAGTGGCCTTGGTTAATCTTCGTTTTAGGCATCTAAAAAATACAACCTAGCTGGGTTAAAGAGGCTAATGGTTGTAAAGTGCTAGTATGCAATATATGATTCAAAATAAGTCTTAAACAAGCTATTACTGCTGCTGCTGCTGCTACTACTACTACAAGAGGACCTGGAACAGTGAGATACAGTTTGTGACCTGCAGTATTTGCAGATGATATGATTTTTACTTTTACACAGAAAATCTCAAGGAATTTATGTAACAACTAATAAACAAATTTAGCAAAGTTGCAAGGTAAAGGGTTAATATTAAAAAATATTCTTGCATGATAGCAGCAAACAATTGGAAAATAAAATTCCATTTACAGTAATGCCAATAAAACAAGACAATCAAGATTTTTACACTCACAACTATACAACTTGACTGAGAAAAAAATAATAAAAGGAAAAAGGAAAGACAGTCCATGCTCATGAAGTGGAAGTCAATATTGCTAAGATGGCCAAATTAATCTATAGATTTAATGCACTCTCAGTCATTCTAGCAGACATCTTTGTAAAATTAGACAAGCTAATTTTAAAGGCTATATATGACAAACCCAGAGCTAACATCATTCTCAATGGTGAAAAACTGAAAGCATTTCCTCTAAGATCAGAACAAGACAAGGATGTCCACTCTTGACACCTTTATTCAACATAGTTTTGGAAGTTTTAGCTACAGCAATCAGAGGAGAAGGAAATAAAAGGAATCCAAATCAGAAAAGAAGAAGTAAAACTGTCACTATTTGCAGGTGACATGATACTATACATAGAAAATCCTAAAGACACTACCAGAAAACTACTAGAATTCATCAATGAGTTTGATAAAGTTGCAGGTACAAAATTAATACACAGAAATCTCTTGCATTCCTATACACTAACAAACAATGAGAGATCAGAGAGAGAAACTAAGGAAACAATCCCATTTACTGTCACATCAAAAAGAATAAAATACCTGGCAATAAACATACCTAAGGAGGCAAAACACCTGTACTCAGACAACAATAAGATGCTGATGAAAGAAATCAAAGATGACACAAATAGATGGAGAGATATACCATGTTCTTGGATTGGAGGAATCAATATTGTTAAAATGAATATACCACCCAAGGTAATGTACAGATTCAATGCAATACCTATCAAATTACCAATGGCATTTTTCACAGAACTAGAACAAAAACTTTTACAATTTGTATGGAAACACAAAAGACCCCGAATAGCCAAAGCAATCCTGAGAAAGAAAAACGGAGCTGAGGGAATCAGGCTCCCTGACTTCAGACTATACCACAAAGCTACAGTTTGGTGCTGGCACAAAAACAGAAATACAGATCAATGGAACAGGATAGAAAGCCCAGAAATAAACTCATGCACCTATGTTCAACTAATCTATGACAAAGAAGCCAAGAATATACAATGGAGAAAAGACAGTCTCTTCGATAAGTGGTGCTGGGAAAACTGGACAGCTACATGTAAAAGAATGAAATTAGAACACTCTCTAACACCGTACACAAAAATAAACTCAAAATGGATTAAGGACCTAAATGTAAGACCAGATACTATAAAACTCTTAGAGGAAAACATAGGCAGAGCATTCTCTGACATAAATCACAGCAATATCTTTTCTGATCCACCTCCTAAAGTAATGAAAATAAAAACAAAAATAAACAAATGGGACCTAATGAAACTGAAAAGCTTTTGCACAGCAAAGGAAACAATAAAATGAAAAGACAACCCACAGAATGTGAGAAAATATTTGCAAACGAAGCAACAAGGGATTAATCTCCAAAATATACAAACAGCTCATGCACGTCGATCCCTAAAAAAACCAAACAACCCAGTCAAAAAATGGGCAGAAAGCTGGTTTGGAGGTGTTGAATTCCCTTAGCTTTTGCTTGTCTGTAAAGCTTTTGACTTCTCCATTGAATCTGAATGAGACCCTTGCTGGGGAGGGTATTCTTGGTTGTAGGTTTTTTCCCTTTTGTATACGTATAACTGATTCACTTTGCCATACAGCAGAAACTAAAACAACATTGTAAATCAACTATACGCCAAAAAAAAATTAATTAAAAAAAAGGGTGGAAGATCTAAATAGACATTTCTCCAAGGAAGACATAGAGATGGCCAGGATGCACACTGAAAGATGCTCAACATCACTTATCATTAGAGAAATGCAAATCAAAACTACAATGAGGTATCACCTCACACCAGTCAG
Source organism: Phocoena phocoena (assembly GCF_963924675.1). Taxonomy (NCBI): domain Eukaryota; kingdom Metazoa; phylum Chordata; class Mammalia; order Artiodactyla; family Phocoenidae; genus Phocoena; species Phocoena phocoena. The sequence goes on along the minus strand of NC_089221.1, from coordinate 89,665,897 downwards.
AATGGCCATCATCAAAAAGTCTACAAGCAATAAATGCTGGAGAGGGTGTGGAGAAAAGGGAACCCTCCTACACTGTAATGGGAATGTAAATTGGTATAGCCACTATGGAGAACAGTATGAAGCTTCCTCAGAAAACTAAAACTAGAGCTACCATATGATCCAGCAATCCCACTCCTGGGCATATATCCAGAGAAAACTGTAATTTAAAAAGATACATGCACCCCTATGTTCATAGCAGCACTATTTACAATAGCCAAGACACGGAAGCAACTTAAATGTCCATTGACAGAGGAATGGATAAAGAAGACGTGGTACATATATACAACGGAATAGTACTCAGCCGTAAACAAAAAATGAAATAATGCCATTGGGAGCAACATGGATGGACCCAGAGATTGTCATTCTGACTGAAGTCAGTCAGATAAAGACAAATATCATATGATATCACTTACATGTGGAATCTAAAAAAAAAAAAAAATGGTACAAATGAACTTATTTACAAAACAGAAATAGAGTCATAGTTGTAGAAAACAAACTTATGGTTACCAGGGGAGAAAGGGGCAGGGGAGGGATATTGTGAGAGACTGGGAGATTGGGACTGTAATATACACACTACTATATATAAAATAGATAACTAATAAGGACCTGCTGTATAGCACAGGGAGCCCTCCTCAATACTTTGTAATGACCTATATGGGAACAGAATCTAAAGAAGTGTGGATATATGTATGTGTATAACTGATTCACTTTGCTGTACACCTGAAACTAATACAACATTGTAAATCAACTGTGCTGCAATAAAAATAAAAAAAAATATAAATTGGACATGGACATGTAAAGGTTCTAGAATAAATTTTAAGAAAGAAGTATAAAGTTGAATGACTTACCTAACCTGATGCTAAATCTCACTATAAAGCTATTGTTATTAATATAGTTAAGTAAAGGAAAATAAGATATTATAGATCAGTGAAACAGAATAGAGGGTCCAGAAATAGATCACATACGTATGGTCAACTGATTGTGACAGAAGTACAATGGCACTGGCAAGGCACACCTCCCAATCTTATTCAGTGAACTGGCTGACTCCTCCTCACAGCCAAACGCCATTACTCTTGGTCGGAATGAGCTTTCATTCAGTGCAGCATTTTAGTCATTTGCAGGATTGCAGTGTTAGTACTTTCCTCAGAATAACACCTATGCTTTATAACTACATATACTTCTGTTGTTGTAACTATCTTCACTGCAGCGCCAGCTTAGTGTTTGTCCTCTGAAATGACGCTTAACAGTTTTATGAGGGACCAAACTAAAACTAATGCAGCGGTATCTTCAATTAAATGTAAATAACGTTTCAGTAGCATTTACAGAAAACTTTACTTTCTTTGGGTGGCAGTAAGTTCAAGTGCATGGAAATGGTATCTTTTGGGCATACTCTATGAATTAAAACCTTAGGCCTTCAGGCAGTAAGCATGCCCTGCATACTCACAGTTTGCCTAGTATTCTGAAAAGAATTAAAGGAGATAGGAACGACAGATACGGTCTCTGGGCTGAGAAGCTGACAATCTAATTTGGGAGATAAGGTAGACACACACCTCTGCCCCTTCTCTCCTCTGCATTCCTTTCTTTAGTAAGCTCACGGTTGCCCAGCCCCGGGACAGACACTCTAGGAGACCGCTCATGCCCCCTTCCTCTTCACATATGAAACTGCCAGAGAACAAGCCAGTATGAGCCAGTGTGTTACCAACTGCAAATCCTACAGAAATTCAGAGACGAGAAGTCTCGTAACAGGCTGGTATGGTCATTCACAGGAGGTATCGGAGAGAGCTGTATCTCACCATGTGCAGAGGAATATCACAGTGAATGCTGCTGGCAGCCGAAAGGATATGGAAATGTTCCACCTATGTCTGCTGAGTAATCTTATTTGAAGACTCCAACTTCTGAGTGTATACCGGGGATGTCTTACAAGTTGAACATAATATGTGACGGGCTAATTAAGGATAAAATGAGAACAGAGGACAGTTACAGGAAATCCAACGCCAGCAGGCAATGGAGATGAGCACAGTTTCTTTGTTCTCTGGAAAGTACAACGGTGCACATCTTGCTCTGTGGTGATGTTGCCTCTCAGGGCAAATACTATGGTAAACCAGGAACAAGCAGGAGGTTGGGCCAATGTTCTCCTTTGCTGGCTGCTTTATCCCAAACGTCACTTACTACTTGCAGCTAAGATTCCCCCAAGTCAAGATTTATCCCTCACATAGGAAAGGAGTTAGAGAAATATTTGCTTCTTTTCCCACTGGGTCTGGATAATACCGAGCCACAAGTAACTATCAGCACTTAGGAGGAGAAAACCTCTTTAAGGCCCTGAGATTTCCTCATTCTAACACACGGCATAAAGCCAACAACTCAGGGGTGGGGGAGAAATGAAGCAGACTTCATCTGCCTTATTATGTTCTGCTAAAGAACAGGATCCTCCTATCTTATTACTGCACAACATCTATAACTGATTGATAGTGGAAGCACATTTTGGGGGCATTTAGAGGAGTAGTTAAAAGCAGCAATTTTGAAACATTACATCATTTACTAGCTCTTGGACCTTTAGAAATGTACTTAGGCTTAGCCTCAGTTTTCTCATCTGTAAAGTAGGAATAATAACGGTATCTACCCAAGATTGTTGTGAAAATTACGTAAACTGCTTAGCAAGTAATTGGAAAACAGCCACACAGATATAAACCTTCACACTTACCACAGTAAAACCTGAATTTTAGCCACAGAAATCATGTGTTGGAGAATCACTGCCTTTTCCCTGCTTCTAATTGGAATGTTTGACTATTTTTCTATGTATATAAATATAAAAGCCGTTCAATTTAGTGCTCCTAACAACAATTTATATAGTATTTACTACTTGTCAGGCATGTAAGCTCCTTTCATAAACGTCACCTAATTCTTCTAATTAACTGTATTTATGATCTTCATTTTTATAGATGATGAAACTCACACCCAGAGAGTGAAGTGACTGCCTAAGGTTACACGGCCCACAAGGGGGTGAGGTGGGGAGACTCAGGAATTGGACTCCAGCAGCCCAGCCTCAGAGTCTGACATTTTAGCCACCTGTTATCATGCCTCAACACATTTTGTAATTCTCTTTCGGAATGTAATCCAATTACATACCACTTAATCTACAGCCAATGGCTACAATTTCTGAATTTTAAACAACAAAAGAGTTAAAATTGGTTACCTTTAAGAAAAGAAGTGACACTTCAAACTCTCTCCCCTCTCAAAAGTGAAAAAAAAAAACCACCAAAAAATCTATATAATAAGCACATGAAAAACCCATTTTCTGAAGATGCCAAGAGTCACTAACTGCTTTAAAACAATATACATGATTGTTTTGATGGAAAGAGAGTAGGAATGCCTGTTTCTTGTTGGAAAATTTTGCACATGGTAACAGAAATAGAACTATAAACCGTCTGACAGAGCACACCAGCAAATGGAGGTGGGGCAAGATGGCGTATCTTTGGCAACAGAGCTGGCACCTAGGGGACGGTTTTATACCACCTGATACTAAAGCCACTATTTAGCTGACAGTGATGGGATCAGAGACTAGACAAAAAAGAGATGACCAGCCAGATCTTTCTGCCAATCACACGTTGCTTATTTCCACTTCAGAATCTACCTTATCTTTCCTTTGAATAAAGTACATGTAAATGTGAAAATCTCTCTCCATTTCTTGTTTTCAGTTGCACCTGTGACTTCACTCCCAGTTTTCCACTGGTCACATTGTTCCTCACCACCTCTCTCTCTTCCCTTAGCAACTTCCTCCATCACACTTCATACCTCTCGCTTGGTGAGCTCTGTGCCCAGTGTTAATGGGGCACTTATTTCTAAAAGCACAGGCCGCAAAGGAACCCCAGCTGCAACAGTGTGAAAATCAGCCCCATTATTAAACTGTGCTTTTCCTGTTCCTTTGAAAAACTGTTGAGTGTCACAGACTTCTGGGAGGTTGGAAGGAAAGTGCTGCTTCTGTGAATGCAGTAGCAGACCATGTGTGCAGGGAAGGTCAGAGTGTAATTTAGGCCTTTTTGCTCAGGGCTGGTCCAGTGCCCTGTGGGTTTATATGGTGAGAGCCAATGGACTCCTGAAATCCCTGTCCTGCTGCCTGCCAGGACACTTAGAATCCTCAAGATCTGAGTCTCTTCATTTACTTAAAGCCTCTGCAAAAATGCGAATATGTTACCTGTGGGGAGGGAGGCATGTGTTACCTTTTACTCACATTTTACCATAAATTATTCCAAGAGATAATTGTATAGACATCATACAAAATCTTAGGGATGGTAGGGCAGGCATGTTCTGACAGTGAGATGAAAGAAGAGAAAAGGTAAAATCGAGTAACAAGAACTGGCTGAGGAGAGCCGGCCTGGGCAGGGTGTACAGCGGGCTCTTAGGGGAAAGTCAATCCGGGCACTGGGTGAATATATGAGTGTGATGGGGCTTTGGGTGTGGGCAAAATGCAGCTACAACTTCTAAAAAAGCTGTCTAGGGCTAGCTCTAGTGTATTTATTCTAAACCAGGTGACTCTCTTTCTCAACAGCAAAGGAAGATCACCACTGGAGGCTTAGCTGCCTCAACCACTGAATCTACTTATACTGGAGTAATGCTCCACTGGGCTGCATTCTGTGGAGAAACAGAGGCCTTTGGTGATCTCCTCTAATGAGGCTGCTGCCTGAGAGCTGGGGCATGAAACAATTAAGTCCTTGCCTGACAGAGCTGGCTGCATGAGAACCACTTATGGAAGCTCCTAGAAGTCATGTGTCTTTACTTACAATGGACATGTTCAGCACATATAGAAGTGCTTACTTCTTTTGGCTCTTTCATCTCCTTCCCTTGGGCAACAAGAGAATTCCGGTTGGGCATGCACAAGTACAGATTCCACATATTCTTTTATTTAGCTTATAAATCAATTCTTGGATAGTTAGGTAAAGAAAGGGGACTCATACTAAATATGGATATTGAAAAAAAATTCAGAACCAAACACATAGTGATAATACTTGCTTCAGTCCTCAATTTACCTGAAAAACCCAAGGGGAACTTTCTTTGTATTTAACTAATGTGATTAATCTGGATGGTTTATAGTTTTATAAAGCTCTATTTGTATGGTCAGAAATAAATATCTCTCATTTACCATTTTCTGCTATCACCTGAAGGCCACGTTGTGAAATTAGATACCTAGAGACCACTACAGTTTTTAAATAAATATTGATCTAATGTTGATTCTATTAATAAAAAGAGTCTGGCCAACGGGAACTGGGGCATGGTGGGCGGGGAGGAGGACAAATTAAAAAACATTGATGGCAAGTAAATGTTTAAATCTCTTTCGTTCACAGAAATGTATCAAATCCCAGTGGGTAGTTCAACAACAAAACAGAGCTGTCTTAAACATGCACATTAAAGGCCAACAGCTGTCTTGAGGTTGCAATAAAATGTGTTGCAAGGACTTGCCTCCAAAGTTAGCCTCAGTACTAATGGCAAGAGCCTCTACTCCTAAAAGACTTCCGGAAGGGAGATTTAAAAAATATCCAACCACTCCTAGGGCTTCCCTGGTGGCGCAGTGGTTGAGAGTCCACCTGCCGATGCAGGGGACGTGGGTTGGTGCCCCGGTCCGGGAGTATCCCACATGCCGCGGAGAGGCTGGGCCTGTGAGCCATGGCCGCTGAGCCTGTGTGTCCAGAGCCTGTGCTCTGCAACGGAAGAGGCCACAGCAGTGAGAGGCCCGCGTACCGCAAAAAAAAAAAAAAAAAAAAATCCAACCACTCCTATTCTGAGAGTATAAGAAATGAGAACAAAAGCCACTTGCCTGGGTGACTAATGATACAACCTACAATGTTACACTTGGATGCGGTAAGTTACTCTGAGCAACAGGTAGAAAAAAGTGACAAAATCACTCCTTACTAAAGAGTCATCAAGATAATAGCAACCATTTGCTGAGTGTTTTATATGTGTCAGGTACAGTTTTAGATCCTTTTTCAAATAACTGATTTTCGATTAATACTCAACTTCATGCATACTAATCTGAACATTAGATACATTTCAGATTTTTCCAAAAGCAATAATGAAAACATCTCCACTGTTGGGAGTTCTGGACAAGGGGCTGGAGACTTGAGTTCTCACCAGTGTTTTCCTTAACAGGATGTGTAAACGAGTACATCACACATCATTTTCCTGGACCTTGGGAATGAGAGCACCAGTTCTTGACTTTTTTTGAGCATAAGGGTTCCCGCATAATATCCAACAGTTTTATGATTCCTTTGTACCACATCTACCCTGATGTGAGAGGTGTATGTTTTATAATGGCTGACAGAGAAAATACAATATAATGGAAAGGCTACTAGGGATTCAAAGATGTTTTGAAACAAATTTGTATTAATCACAACAGTAAAATAGTACTGCATATAGTTATATACAAATATATTATTCTGTCTCAAACAATGCTTGATGTACACTTGGAACACTCGCAATAAGTCGGAGGAACCAGTGGTCCATGGTCCACCACTTGGTGGCCAGCACATGGTCCTTTCAACTAACATTCTGTAAGCTCTAGGTTAAAGGTATTGTCTTACTGTAAGTGGCTGGATGAATCTAGCCACACAGTGATGTTAGATGATCCTGGTGAAGAGTTTTCCACCTTTCCATTGCAAGAGTGAATGCCAACAGCTGATGAATGGAAGTAAAGCTGGGAGGGTAAGTTATAAGTTACAAGCTACGACCAAGGAAATACATTTCTCAACCCTGTAAGAATAAGAGTGACAATTTATTTAGCACCTAGTATGTGTCAGGCATGATACCAGGAGCTTAACCTATTATCCCTAACCCCTATTTTAAGTGTAAGTATCTCTATTATACCGATAAAGAAACTGAGGCTCAGAGATTAAATAACTTGCTCAAGAAAATATAGCTGATAAGTGGCTGAGTATGGAATCTGTCTTGTTCCAAAGCCTGTGTGCTTTCAGTATTCTACAATGCTGAGTATTCTGGTTCCTTTGAACTACTGTTCATTTTTATCTTGACAAAACTTATACAGTAAATCCCCTACATACGAACCTTCACGCCGCTTTCAAAGATGCGAATGTATTATAAACCTATTAAAATACAGTACTATATAGCCGATTGTGTTAGTTGGGTACCTAGGCTAACTCTGTTGGACTTAAGAACCAATTGGACTTATGAATGTGCTCTCGGAACGGAATTTGTTTGTATGTAGGGGACTTAACTGTACTCTGCAATCTCCGAGTAGATAGATTTCTGCCATTTTGTTCCTGAGACTTGACTTCTTTTTCATTTAAGTTTGATGAAATAGAGCCCCTGATCAGTGCTTAGGCTCTAGAATATACACTATATTGAGAGGACTAAAGTAAACATTATTTTTTCTATTCTATTTTCTATTTTATTTTTCTACTCTGTATAAAGGCACATAACAATTCCTCCAAAACCATTTGTTGTTTATACTTTCACTATATGGTACACATACACCGGCGCCTAAATTAGGACATAAAAGGCACATAAAGAGGAGAGCAACTGTGTAATTTTTGATGCACAAGGTGCCACAATGAGCTTCAAGATCATTTAAATTTTTAAGGCCTGCAAAATGTTCAGTTACTAATGAACAAACACACTCTAATTATGATGGAACGCACCTAGATTTAGATACTGAATGATCCGCAGATGGTTAACCCTTTGCAGGATAATAATCTCTGTGCAAGGGATGCCACAGACTTTGCACTTTGCTGAGAGGGTCAATAATGGATTATGTCCTCCAAATGCCCTGCCCCTCAATTCTTCCAACCAGACAGAGCTACTTGGTCAAGCTGCACGTTTGCCTCTGGTCTGGTGATGCTTAGTAGATTCTTAGGCCATACTCTTAGCCAAGTAGGAAGATGGTCGTGTCTGGCATGCTAACACAAAAAGTGTCTTTAGAACAGTTTGAGCCCCTATGTACAGAGGGGAAATATCTAATCATATTTACTGTGGCAACAGTATCCTGGTCATGGAAAACATTTTTCAGTGTTTATAGGAATTCAAGAGAAGTAATGACTTTCTTCCATGTATCTGAACAGTTCTTTCCTTGCCTCCCATATACATTCTTTTAAAATGAAATTTTCATTATTCCCATTTCAATGTCTAATGTTGTTTTCTAGGTTTATGATGTGATATCCCAGGTGACTTTATTATAAATTTCCCTTCAGTCCTATGATGGCTTTCAGCATATGAAATCCAAATAGGAGAGCCAAAGTTATGAATAAGGTCTAAGCCAAAGTTATGAATAAGGTCTATTATAATAATTCATTTTTATCTTGAAACAAAGATTTGAAATTCAATTTCTTTTCTGTCTCTCTATATTTTCTTTCCATAGTCAGGAGAGCTTGCTTTATCTTCGCTCATTTTTAATTCTATATTATGTTTGATAAGACTGTTTTTGTGGTATTACATTAAGACTTGATTTCATATATGTAACTATTTTTCTCTTGTACTTCTACAAGATAAAAGTTTTTAAAAATGTTCACCAAATGTCCTGTGACATTAATGATTATTCGTTCTGTGATTCTTTGATGTAGTCCACACAAAATCTGCATTTTGCTTTCATGAAGGATTACCTGTTGAGCAAATATTAACTTTGCATACACATGTGTCCTTTTGGTCTCTTACCAACTTGCAGATGCCAGTTACATAAAACAAAAGTGTCTGAAAGACTCAAAGTGGACAAAATAATAATTTATATAAATGTAAAGCCTATCATGCCTAAAGGATTCCACATATTTTTGCAAACTACCGTCATCTCCAAACCGTCAGAGGAAAATGTGACAGTTGCTTTAACAACATTCAGGATAGTGTACAGCAATGGGGGCAAATCAAAGTGGCTATCCCTGGATCTTGGTGAAATTACATGTAAAATAATCACCTATGTGGAAACAACTAGGACACAGGATTTTTAAATTCCATGAAATACCGAATTGTTCCTTTAGTGCCATCAATTGAATCTTAGCTGACATTAGGTAATAGTTGAGCCTGTTAGATTATTCAAAGTATTTTTAAAGCAAAGGAATTAGGGGCTACATTTACAAACAGACTTTCCTTACTAAGATCCCGTTATTTTGGCACAAATGGCCATTAATCTGACATTAAATGCATGCTACAAGACAAATATATATCTTAGACTATGAGGCCCAACATTTTTAATAACAATGATGGTATAAGAAAGAGATGAAATCATTTCTGTTTTTTTTACCTGGGAACTGATTAAGGAAACACTACTAAGTCTCTATTATACAGATGAGTTTCTAGTTTCTAAGAACCCGGCATTCTATAGTTACCGTTTGATACACACAAAAACTCTTACTACTTTACATCAAAAAGACACATTTGTAATTTACTTTGTACTTTTAAAAGTACTATTCCATTAATCTTAGAATCTAGCTGTAAAAAGTACATAAAACAGAGTATCCATACATGCATTGTATGTACATCTCAACCAATCAGCCCACCATTGGTTCAACTTCTCTTTATTAAGGCCTTAATAGGTACTGGCTTCTCTGCTATGTGCTACAGATAAAGATAACCCTAATTCCTTCTCTCAGGGAATTAAATATTACAAGAAGAAATAGCTATGCTATACATACATTACAATATTAGAAATTACAAGTTTGAAAATTAGGAGTGGGCTCTCAGAGACAGATGTGGTATGAAAACTATGGCCACGGTATTTTGTACTTCTCCATCCCTTGTATCTAGGCTAACTTGTGACTTCAATGAGCAGACGTGGCAGAAGTAATATTACGAAGTGCTGGAGTGTAGACCTCAGGAGGCCTTGCAGCATCCACTTTTGTCTTCCTGGAACAGTCCTGACACCATGTAAAAAAGCACGGGTGAGAAACCATATATATATAGAGGACCACCCGACAGTAAGCAGGAAGGCCCAGCCATGTGAGTGAGGCTATATTAAACCCTCCGGCCCTAGTCAAGCTACTAGATGTATGTGACCCCGGGGATAAAAGCAGAAAACCATTCAGCTGAGCCCAGGCCAAACTGTTGACCTGAACTGATGAAACAAAAATAAATAAGAAATGGTTGTTGTTTTAAGCCACTATGTTGGGGGTAGTATTTGATGTAGCAAGAGATAATTGGAACAGCAAGCTTATCAACAGCATTGAGAACGAAAGTTCAACAGTGAGGATGGGTAGGGCGGAGTTGGGGGCAAGAGACCAAAGAAAAATTATCACTGTTCACGAAAGGTCTGAATCTGCTACCTGCTTCTTTCTTATCCATACCTAATAGAGAATTGCTGTAGGCACCTTCTTATCGGTGCAATAATTTCTCTTCGCTTGGATTCTGATCCTCAGCTTTGAACTTGTTTTCTCATCTAAGTTTTTATGGGCCACATAGCTTTCATGGGCTGAATTTTCCCTTTCAAGCTTTTTGCACTAATGACTGCCAGGCTATTTGACTAGTATCTCTTCTAGACATTGCTTCTTTGTGTCCAGAAGATGATGTTCCCAGAGGGCTCCACCTGGTCCCAAGCTTCTGTACTACCAACCACTTTTAACGTGATATAATGAGAAGAAAAATAAATTTACGCTATCTGGCACATGGAAGCCAGTTAATTTAGAGGTAAACTTCTCTGAGATGCTTTGAGGGAATTTTGTTATCAGATTAGAACAAATCAGAGTAAGTGATATGATATGGATAATGTTGCCCCTGAGTCATCAATAAAGGTGAACAATTATGGGGAATACCTGATATCAGAAAGTAGGAAAATGTGTTAGGCAGTTTATAATTATTTCCATAAAAGGTTTAAAATTGACAAAGAGAAGGCCAAGTGATAAAATAAATTGATTTGATTCCCTCAAAAATATGTATTTTGCACTTACTATTTGCCAGGCACTCTTTTAGGCAAAATGGTGACAAGACACACAAAAATTCATGTCCTTTAAGGAACTTACATTCCTTTGATACAAACTAGGTAAATGATGCATTATCAAATATGATACATCTAAAAGAATTACTCAAAGACATATTCGATATAATATAAAAAGGGAATCCATAAAAGAGAAAGAAGTAGTGAGCAACAAACAGCAGGAGCAAAGACATGAGTGACACTATTATGTCTAAATAATTGTTGATCCATTCTGTTAAAAAAAATCCTATATGTCTTCAACATGCTAAATGGAAGGGAGGAGGTGGGAGGGAGTGGGACGAACTGTGCTAAGGGCATCAGCCTGCTCCCACCAGAAGAGAAGAGGATTAGAATGTAAAAAAGATCAGGTGTAAGAAGCGCATGCTAACAAACAAAAGCAGTTGTGGCAATACTGCCATCAGAAAGCAGAATGGAGGAAAAAAGAGCATCAATAAGAATAAAAAGAACTATATTTCTAAAGAAGAATTCACCAAAATGATACATGTTAATGATACTAAATGGGGCATTCAGCAAACAGTGAAAACAACAGGAAATCTAGACATATCATGAGTTAAGGGCAAAAACAAAAGCAGCATAATTTAATATAGACACAGACTGGTTTAGAAGGGGTCAATGTATAAACATGGAATAGATGAAATGTCAGCGGTATCAGCAGAGATGGAATGAGACAGGATCAGAAGCAATTATCAAACAGGGACCAGAGGACCTGCTTTCCAAGCAAACAGCAACTTAAACACTGGTAAAGGAAAATGGAGGCCACCTTGGAGTATTTTAATAATACTATCACTAATGGAAGAGAGGGCATTCAAATTCAATCCATGCGGAAACAATCAGAGTAATTATGGAATCCCACACTATACCAGTATGCGGTCTGACTATTAAACAGGAATGATGTCATTTTGTGGAGAAGTTGTGCCTGTTTCACGGCTTGGCTTATTTGAAGCAAGGCTGATTGGGGCCTCTGAGAGCACCTTATTGGGAGAAATCTGTCTTTGAGAAAGAATGGGCAAATCTTCTACTAGGTCTTTACAGCTATAATCGCAGAACCAATTATTATTATTTTTAAAGCTAATAACTAGCTTAGATTTTCTGCAGTTTAGTTCTTTTGGTGACTGATTCTATTAATACAGTAATAGGCAAAACAACCATTATGCAGACATTGATTTTATTTTCTGAATGTTTCTATAATCCATTATATTAGCTGGAGAATAGACATGTAAATCTCATCAAATTGCCATGTGCTAAACAATGAAGTTATTGTCTAAAGTCATACCAGGCACCCAAACTATTCTATAAAGGTTTTTTTTGTTTTCATATTCTGGATTATATCTATGTCAGATTATCAAAGAATATACTAAGTGGCAGTCATGTTTTAAAATGAATGTTGAATATTTTCTTTAAAATTGAATTTTATCTACTAAAAATAATTTTGTTCTTTTTTTCTGATAGTAGTGGAAGAGCAGATGTTTATTTTTATACCAATATCCAAACTCGTTTTCCTCTAAAATTTACCTTACCAAAGTTCTCTCCAACAATAATAACAAAGAATTCTACTCATACTGAATGGTTCAGGAAGATGACTCATGATAAAGAAAAGTCTTCCTGTTCCAAAGGATATGTGGCAGAAAGATAAAGACCACACTCAAAGAAAGTATCATTATTTACTAAAAACTCAAAAGCATCTATTGGGTTTAATAAAAGGCCAATAGTGTACAAGAGGGTGACAGTCAGTGGATAAACATTTTAGTCGACCATGTAATTAAGAAAAATAAGAAAATACTGGAGAAGGTAGGTCCACATTATTTAGCAGATGAAATAGCAGAATTTCTGTCCAGAGGAATTTTTAGGATGTTAGCATATAGAGAGATGACAGGATCTCTTTTCTGGGAATGTTTAAGAAAGGGTAAGATGACTGATTCGGCAAACATTTCCTGGGCACCAAATATGTAGCAAGTACTGTGCAGTGTTGGAAAAAAAACAGGTTCTGTCCTTAAGGAGTTTATCCAGTGGTAGTAACAAGCGATCTTGTAGGAGAGACAGTAGAGGTCTACAGAGGGCATGATGGGCACAGAAGGGGAAGGAGGTAGGAGAAGGATGCTCAGAAATGCTTCAGGCTTGAAGAGAGCCTTGCTAATGATTACATGTTTGCTAGGGCAATTAGCCAGACATGAAAACTATGTTTGACATAACCCAGGAAAAAAAATCTCTCAATCTTGTCCTTACATAGAGGATCAACTAAATAACTTCCAGTGCTATCAAATTAACGTCATGGAATTCTCTGAACTTCGCACTAAGTTCTAGCCGAATTTAAATATTTGTTGTCTAAAACCTTAAAAGAGTTATTTCAAGCCCTACGCATGGCTGAAACTTCACATTTCACCAGGCAAACAAATAAAAAAATTTTGACATTTTTTTCTAAAGGATGGCATGAAAGAGGTAAGTATAGGACATCTAAGGAAATATTCTTAGAAATGTTACTAAAAAGTCAGAGGAAAAGGAAAAGGTAGACAATTAAAAGGGGACTCCCAATGTATTTTGACCTCCAGGAAGAGATGAGATAGGAATGAAACTGGGAGTCCCCAGAAAAGGCAATAGGATATATTCTGACCAGAAGGTGTGCAAAGCCAGAAACAGGCAGATAAGGAAGTAAAGAACCAAATGGGAAGAGTGAGAAATGGTCCCAAATCAGCACAAACAAGAGGCAGGCACGGTGCAGGTCTTAGATCTGAAAGCAAGAACTAAGCTATAAAACTTTCAGAGGGACTTCCCTGGCAGTTCAGTAGTTAAGACTCTGTGCTTCCAATGCAGGGGATGTGAGTTCAATCCCGGGCTGGGAACCAAGATCCCACATGCTGCGCCGTGTGGCCAAACAAATAAATACATTTTTTAAAACGCTAAAAAAAAACTTTTAGAAAGAAAAACATAGGAGAAAATCTTTGTCACCTTGGTTACAAAGGAGTTCTTAGATATATTACCAAAAGCATGATGCGTAAAAGGAGAAAGTGATGGATTAACGTTCATTAAAATTAGCAACTTCTCTTGAAAAGAAAAACAAGGAAAGGACAAGCCACACCCTGAGAGAAAACATTTATAAAATTTCTGTCTGATAAAGGACTTGTTTCCAAAAAATATAACAAATGTTTACAACTTAAAAACAGGACAAAAACCTGATTAACAAAAATGGGCAAGAGATTTGAACAGACACTTCACAGAAGAAGGCATATGAATGGCAAAGAAGCACGTGAAAAGAAACTCAGTATCATTAGTCATTAGGAAAGTAAAATAAAAATTAAACCCATAATGAGATAGCACTACATTCCCACTAGAAAAACTAAAAAGAGATTAACAGTAACAAGTGTTACTTATTGTAGGGAGAAAGTGCAACTCTCATACATAGTTGGTGGGCATGCAAAACAGAACAGAACTTGAAATACAGTTTGGCAGTTTCTTATAATTTTTTTCCATGCAACCCAGCCATTCAGCTTCTAGATATTTACTCAAGAAAAACAAAAACATATATTCACACACAGACACATATGAATATTCACAACAACTTTGTTTATAATAGGCCCCAAGTGGAAATAATCCATATGTTCATCAAACTGGTGACTGGAAAAACAAACTGTAGTATAAAATGGAATACTGCTCAGAATTTAAAAGGAAAAAACTATATGCAACAACATGGATGGATTTCAAAAGCATTGTTTTTAGTGAAAAAAGCTAGAACAAAAGGCTAGTATATGCTAAATAATTCCGCTTACCTGAAATTTTAGGAAATTATAAACTATAAACTATAGGCATAGAAACAGATTAGTGGTTCCCAGGGCCAGGGGTAGGAGAAGGGGACTGACTACAAAGTGGTACAGGGAACTTTTGGGGGTGATGGAAGTGCAGTGCTGCTTACAAGGACCGTACACATTGGGTAAAACTCATCAAACTGCACCCTTAAAATAAATGCATTTTCTTGTATTTAAACTATATCACAATAAAGATAATTAAAAATATGTAGGGCATCTGAAGATTCTTACAAATATATTTCATCATTATAAAGTTAATGGTGTTATTATTAATAAAGAACTTGGGATAGCATGTTACTTTGGGATTTCTTTTTTGTTTTACATCTTTATTGGAGTATAATTGCTTTACAATGGTGTGCTAGTTTCTGCTTTATAACAAAGTGAATGAGTTATACATATACATATGTTCCCATATCTCCTCCCTCTTGCGTCTCCCTCACTTTGGGATTTCTTTACATGGGATTTCAAAATAATTTAGGGACCACATAGTCAAATAATTTATTCTTAAGTTAAACCAAGCAAATAAAATTATTAAAATACTGTCTCTCTTTAATCTGTGAAGATGCTTCTGAGGATAAATTTTCTGCTTTCTTTACTATCTTGGCGAGATTTTTGTTCACTCATTTTCACAGGAACGGGTACCCTTGTAACCAGTGTTTGTTAGTGAAGGGGTATTTGTCTAATGCTGAACAGCTAATTGTCTTTATGGCACTTATATTTTCTATTGTGGTCTTTTTTTGTAAAATAGTCAAACAAAAATTCAATAAACTATCTTCATATCACTTTATTTTAAGGAGATTATCCCATAAAAAAAGGGGTTGTTTGCATTAATACCCAAATGAAATCCCTTTATTTTCCTTTAAGGGCTTATAATGCCAAACTCTTACCAAAGAAACTAAACACTACAACTCATAACTTAGAGACTGAGTTATACTATTGTTACATAACTCATCATTTATCTATTTTTTATATTTCATATTTTTAAAAAGATACTAACAGTACAAAAAGGACTTGAGAGCAAGGCATTCCTGAAAAAATACATACTATTTTTAGACCACTGAAAACATTTAATAAAGCCTTTCAAGATTTTTATGGCCTCAAAATTTAGAAGTTTTAAAATACTAATTACAAAGCATCCTAGAGAAAGTATTAGGAAAGGGTAATTAAACAAATAATGGACATTTTGCAAACAGTGAAGCTGAAAGTAGAATACATTCACCGTATCAATGTTACACTGTACATGAAGCAATTGGTCCTATTTTTATTCTTTTGCATTTACTTTGCTCATGACTTCTGCACTGGTGTTTCTGTATGACAGTTTCCCCAAAGCCTTTAGTGTACGCTGAAGAGACAGAATTTGAAAAAGGCAATCATGCTCAGAGTGGGGAAAAAAACAAAATAATACATCAAGGTATGGTTTTCCTCCAAATTCCCATATGCCACATCCATCAGCCTATCAGAGAGAGTTAAGGTACTGAGGTCTGTTTTTAGCTTAAATTCAGAATCTAGATAGAAAAATTCTCAGAATGTTTTTATCGAATCACACAATTGGTCTGGTCCTAAAGGTTTGTCTCTCCCTTTATCTATGACCCAGACAGTTGACATTCTGCTTACAAAAAGAAACTCAGAAACGCACATGTGATGCCGCTCAAGGATGCCAAGTTATGTCTACTCTTCATTTTAAAATGAGACAAAATAAAATTAAAGGCAATAGAAATGAAAACAAAATATCAAGACAGACAGAAGGAACTAGGATTTTGATGTATTAATTTACTTAGTACAGGGAACTAAAATTTAACAGCTCTAGGTATGAATACCTGAAGTAAGGAAGAAATTTTATATGATGGGCTAGTATTTTGCATACCAAGTTATGACTGGAAGCTTCCGTAATAGGATTTTTCTTCTCATGAAACATTTATAAAGGATCTTTGCAATTATGTCTGTAATAGTCCTTCAAGAAAAGTTATTAGGATACCAATAAAGAAAAGAGATGGGAGAAAACTGACTGAACTAGTTCTGCATTTAGGAAGCATCAGGGCTACCTGGTGGACAGGATGCCTCATGAATCTCTTCTCAGCCCTGTCATTTGATTCATCACTCTTTCTTCCCATGTGGTCTGAAGACAAAACAATCAGTATCACTGAGTCTGGTTTATGACTGAATCCCTAAGAGATACCTGTATAGCTCCACAGGCTAACTTTACATTTTAGAGGGAGAAATCTATATAAGATGCCTTATTTCTTAGAGTATTGTATCTGAAAGTAGTAAGCATGAATGGCATTCCAATTTATCACAAAATACTTATTTGATTTGAGACAGAAAGATGTCTTGGGTTCATTTTCTTTCCTCTCAGCAGATGCTCTTACAAGATTCAAGTTGGGACCAAAAAAAAAAAAAAGATGCAGTCCTTTTCTTTGTCACTTTAATAACCATCGCTAGGAAAATAGAATTTCAATAGCCAGGTAAATTAAAACTAGTTAATGGCCTGTTATCAGCATGGATGATCTGCTTTGTAGATTATTGCAGTCACATTCTATTTTTGTTCAGAGCCACTAGGAGAGGCTTGGGGACGGTGGGCTGGGACTATTCACAGGCTCTAGTCCGTGACTCTGCATTCATAATTTGACCTTCAAATGCCACTGAAGTATGTTTCCAAACAAAAGTGCTTGGCACCTGTCTATCTCAGCTATAATCCCTGAATCTCATTTTGGCGAACAGGATTCTTCTGACACGTTATAAAAATCCCTCCACCACTGACTATACACCACATTCCACATTATATGCTTCTTAACAATTATTGTCCTAGTGTCTTATAAATTAGCTTTTACTTTATATTTTTCTTGACTACATGTAATGTCTCCCTAGTAAGATTTTATGTTCTTTAAAGAAATGATCTGAAGAACCTAGGGGCAGGAAAGGAATAAAGACGCAGACGTAGAGAATGGACTTGAGGACACAGGGAGGGGGAAGGGTAAACTGGGACATAGTGCGAGAGTGGCATGGACATATATACACTACCAAACGTAAAATAGATAGCTAGTGGGAAGCAGCCGCATAGCACAGGGAGATCAGCTCGGGGCTTTGTGTCCACCTAGAGGCATGGGATAGGAAGGGTGGGAGGGAGACGCAAGAGGGAGGAGATATGGGGATATATGTATATGTATAGCTGATTCACTTTGTTATAAAGCAGAAACTAACACACCATTGTAAAGCAGTTATACTCCAATAAAGATGTTAAAAAAAAAAAGAAATGAACTATCCTTCTTTGAATTCCCGTAAGCATTCATTCATTCATTCGTTCAAGTAGTGATCTCTGTTTATACTGCCAGCCAGTTACTGTGGGAGCGGTAGCAAATAATTAAAATATAAGGTAAAATATGGTATGTTATTATATGAGAAGACCAAAAATGGTAGTAGAAAGAAGGTAAAGATTATTTCTAATTGGTAGATGACAGAAGAATCTAAGATGGAAATAATGAGTTGAGCCCCTTGAAGGAAGAGTAGGGTTTAAAAAAACTATTGAAAAAGTTGAAAATATCATCAATCATTTTGTTTCCTACTGTAAAAGCACCACATGTTTACTGTTAGGAAAACATGGAAAATACAGTGGGCTGAAAAGGGGGAAAAAAAGAGCAGCCATTATCCAACGAGCCAGAGATAATGACTGTTCATACCATATTGAATGTACCTAAAGTCCTTTGTTCTGCATGTGCATTTCTTAAAAATGCAATTAAAGTAAACATACTGTATTATATCATGTTTGTTTTACCTATTAATATATTAAATAACCTTTTCACAATATTAATGCCACAAAATTATTTTTAATGACTTTATATTGTATGGCTATATCAGTTTTGAGATATTTTAACTTTTTAGGATGAAAAGGCTTTTAACCAGGTAAGATATGAAAGGGAAGGAAGACAGAGGAAAGGAAGATTATTCTAAGCAGAAGATACAACCTAAACAAAGACTTAGAAATGGGAAAGAGGGAACAGTGAGTACTTGGGTTTCTGAGGACGATCAGGAGGCCTGAAGCCCATGAAGACTGGTTTTAGACTCTGAATGTTATCAGAAGGCAATGTTGAACCACTAAAGATTTCTCAAGAGAATTATCATGGACAGAGCTGAGTTTTACGAGAATATTGAAGCAAGAGTAGATGGTGGATTGAGGGAGAGAACAGAGGCCATAATTCTAGGAGGAGATTAATTCTTAAGTGAAGCATTCTCCCTGCCATCATTTCTTTCCAAATCATTTATTTCACAGACTCCCAGATTCTTTATATAAAATACAGACTATTTTTTAAAAAACATTTTTTTCTTCTAACTCAGATGTTCCCTCCCTTCTTCATCTAGCTAAATCCTACTCATTCTTCAAAATCTAACTTAAGCACCGTTACCTTTGGGAAGTCTTTCCTGATTGTATACCGTAGCACAGTTCATTGTGTATCTCACTGAATGCTAATCACAGATTTACTTGTCTGACTCTGTCTTAAATGTCAGCACTGTGCAGAGCCTCTGATGAGAGCCTGGCACCTCAACGCCCTGGTACACATAGTAGTTCTCGATACATGTTTGCTGAATAAATGCACGAAAATTCCCAACTTGCCAAGTCCCTGATATTCAAATGTTACTTAAATTGGGAAGTTAAATAGGGAAGTTCTGGGTAGGCACACTAAAATCTACAATTTTAGAAATAATGAAATTCCACAAAAATGGAGAAGCACTAAGGAAAATAAGTCGATTATTTTTGGAGCTTATTCTCACAATAGGAAATCTATCAAAGTTAACAGCACTGGAGTGCAGAGGCCGACTCATTAAGGGATTGCTTGAAATGCTCAATATCAGAACAAGAATACCAGAACTCGTTGCCAGTGATCAAATAAAATCACTAGCAGTGTATACGCCCACAGAAAAGCCCAACAAGAAGATAAATGCGTTAAAAAAAGTTATAGCTCAGGCATGAGAAATCAAGGGGAATAGAATTTAGAACAGTGGAAAGTTTACAGCATTCCCCTGTTGCTGATCGCAGCAGTAAATTTCATTTTAAAGTGTTTTCATAGAAATAGTCACAAAGAAAATCTGTGTAACACCGAACTGCCAGCAGATTTAAAAACACAACAGTATCTCTTGGGAGATAATAAAGACTTGATTCAATCTAATTGTGTATATATTTCGATTCATTGAAAAATAGTAAGTCCACAGGCTTGACTGGCTTGTGGAGACAGGAAGAGGCTACACCCAGCTTCCAAACAATGTGACCAGTATGAATTCCACATAACTTACTGGTTTTCAAAAAATACTGCGATATTTTGGGTTAAATGATCTGTGAGAAATAAGTGGTCGCAGTTTAGCACAGTTTACTTCCTATTATCTCTTCTGCCTCCTCTTCTCTGATTCTTTTCATTAGCATCTGAACGTAAAAACCTTGCCCTCCATCCCACACCCCACTTCCTGTCACTTTGTTGGCCATGCTCTTGCCTCCTTGTGGCTACTGGCTATGGACACTCGAAGGCCTTCCTGTTCTTGGCCTCACACTTGACATTACTGCCTCTTTGAAACATTCCCTTTGGCTTCTGAGACACCAGGCCACCTTCAACGATACCCTCTTGATCTCTTCTGCCCACGAAACCCTTCAACATCAATGTTACCCCAGGTTCGGCCCTGGGTGCTTTTCTTCTCAGTCTAGAGGCTCTCTCTGGATGGTTTCACATACTGCTCTAACTCTAATGATCATCTATGTGCTCATGACTCCTAAACCTTTATGTCTACCCTGGATCCCTCCTTTGTTCCAGAGCTTCCCTACGTCTCCATTTCACTACCCTACAGAAACCTAAAATGCATTATGATACAAGTGGGTCTTTTCTGTCTTCCCCTGACAAAGAATGGTACCAACATCCACTCGAATCTCGAGTCATACTCGAGAGAGTGTTGTGTTTAATGTTTCACTGCTCTCTCCTAACTTGCTCCTCACTTGCTACAATGATCACATCTTTTCTGAGAACTGGCTCTATTCTTCCTAGGCCGAGCATTACTCTCCACCAAAAAATGTCCATCTAGTTTTTTATTTTGACTACTCTTCATATTTTTCAATAGCTTCACCTCATTTTAACTTTTAACCTGCTGATGCTATTTTTACAGAGTTTCTCACTAGAAAGTGTCCTAGGCAGTATCGTATCAGTTACTTAGGACACATCAATATCTGGTTCTTTCATTCCTGAACACATGGAAGACTGCCCTTCTTAGCCTTCTTACAGTTATATGTGCCATATGACAAGGGAATGGGTGACATGTGTCACTTTGGGGCTAAGGGAGTGAAAAGCTCCTATCCAACCATCTGGCTTTCCCCCTGCCATGGTGACAGTAGAGCACACACTGAGATAGTAGAGGCATAAGCTAAAAACTCCCTGGATCTCTAAGTCACTGCTTGGAAGGTAGCTGTTCTGCACAGTTACAGAACTTGTAACAGATTTTCCATTAGCAAGAAATACTCTTTTATACATTAAGCCCTTGAGATGTAGTATTTCTATGTTATTGCAGCATAGTTTAATCTTTCCTAGCTAATACAGCATTTTTCACCATTATTTCAAATTTTAGTTTTGAAGGGCTCCTGATCCAATTGAGTCATTTTTTTCCCCCTTAGGATTTTAAGATGCTATAATAGGTTGAATAATTTAGCCATCTCCCATACCCGAAAATGTCTATGTCCTAATCCCTGCAACCTATGAATATGTTACTTTATATGGCAAAAGGGATCTGAAATTTGAGATGGGGACATTATTCCAGATTATCTGGACAGGCCCACTGTAATCACAAGCCTTATAAAAAAGAGGTAGTAGGGCCATTCAGAGAAAGGGAATGTGACAGTAAAAGCAGAGGTTGGAGTGATGCACTCTGAAGATGGAGAGAAGGGCCATGAGGTAAGGAATGCAGGTGGCCTCTAGAATCCGGCAAAGGCAAGGAAACAGATTCTCCCCTGGCATACTCCAGAAGGAATGCAGCCCTGCTAACACATTGATTTTAGTCCAGTGAGACCCATTTTGGACTTCTTACTCCAGAGCTGTTGCGTTAAGCCACTAAATTCGTGGTAGTTTGTTACAGCAGCAACAGGAAAGTAATACAGATGTTGAATAGTACTTTTTCTTTCTCTAAAAATTGTGAAAATGACTTTCTCAAGTCTGAGGTAAACATATCTAAGAATGATGTCTTAAACTATATTTTTCTTTCCTTTCTTTATCTAAGTATCAATAGTAGGTGCTACTGGATCAGAGTTTCTTCTCCCTATATTCTTACACTTACCTATTTTACCATTTTCATCTTAGAGGCATAGGTTTTGCTTCGTTTTTAACTTGCGATAAAAAAGATCTTTCCTATTTCCAGTTTTGAATTATTTATTCTATCTTCCCCAGTAATATGGAACACAGAGATTGATTCATCAAGCCTTCATCTTATGTACTGTAAAGATCACCTTGCATGTAATATTCCCAGGGCTGGTGATACCCTCCAGCAGCAAGACAAATGTGGTACCATCTTTGGAGATTTTTTTGCCTGTTACTTCAGTTTTCATACTTCTGGTAAAGGTTCAGAAATGTTATAGATATCCCTGACACCTGTTGAGAAGAAGTATAATGACCAAATATATGTTACACCTGTTTTCTGGTTCCAAGTGGGAGACTCCTAAGAACTAAACTCTTAAGCAGCCTGGGCCTACCTAACCTTTCAACAGTATGTGATTTTTGCACTTTCCCCAAACATAACTGTCAGTATCCTTGCTAGTTTCTGTAAACCTAGAGATACTTAAACAAATATAAGACGATGACTAGAGAAAATATCTGTTGAAGTCAGCAAGTAAGATCACTGAGAACAGGGTCATTCACTGTTCCCCTGCTACTTGATGCTTTCTGCTGCTTTCAGTCAAATCGTACATAACATTTTGGGGCCAATATCTTAATTTTTGAGATGAGGAAACAGGCTCTGATAACTGAAGCGACTTCCCTAAGGTGAAAGATAGCATAATTGCTAATGATTAATAATAAGGGCTCTGGAATCTGGCTTCAAATTCAGACTCTGCCACTTACATGTACATCCGTGGGCCTCATTTCCTTATCTGTGAAATTGGGAAAATAATATTACCCACCTCATAGTGAGGATTAAGTGAGTAAAATTTAAAGCCGGTCCCAGGGACTTTCCTGGCGGTCCCTGGTAGTTAATTAAGACTGCGCCCTCCCAATGCAGGGGGCACCGGTTCGATCCCCCGGTCGGGGAACTAAGATCCCGCATGTTGCGTGGCATGGCCAAAAATAAATAAATAAAAAATAAAGCCAGTCCTGGCACATAGTAAGCAAGCAATACAAAAATGTTTGAGACTATTTTGTTATGCAGAGAGTTAATAATTGACTTAGTATTACAAGTGAATCTAGTGTTTTTTCCACTACCCCACTCTGGATCCTTAAAGTCAGATATGATATACTTGACTTGGTAGCATGCTTTATTACCGAAAATGCAACCATAAGTCAATTTTCTTAATTTTTAGAATTTTTCATTGTTTTTATAAAATAATACATGTTTTTGATAAGGAATTCACGCAATAATAGAAAACTACAAAGGAAAAATATCACCTCAAATCCCTTCACTTGGAATATCTCCCTATGTATACATACACTCCGAAAACAGAACTAAATCAATGGATAGGTAATTTTACTGATCGTATTATAATGCTGCTTTTTAATAAAAACTCAAGTGAATGTGTGAACTAATTTTTTTACCCTAAAATTCTGAGTTAGAAGTTCACTTAGAAAACAGGACCGACAGAGTAAAATGGACTTTTATGCTGATTAGGAACTAAGAAAGTCTTTGTTCAACTTCATTTTGACTCTCTGGCTAATTAGTGAACATTCCTAATTCCAAAGATTACATCACTTGATTTTAGCTAAATACACATATAAAACTATAGTACCTTCTTGCTGTATTTTTGTTACTCTTTATTTTTAATCTGTATTTTGTTAATCCATTGTTAATCTGTTTTTTAAGACAACATAAATGATCTTTAAGCTCAATACTATAAAACGAAATCTCCAAAACTGCACATTTTAATGGTTTAAATTATAATGCAAATTTTATTAAAATGGTGATAATAAGGCAGGTAGTAAATAAAGCTACAAGTTTCATACTTCCCTCCTTGACATAGTTATAAAAGTCTACTGGAAAGGCTTTGTTTTCCTGAACAATTGAATAGAAAATGTAGCCATAAGTATAAGACAGCGATACATATGCAAGTAATTTCACAGAGAAATTATTCTGCAAATACTTGTAATTCGATATGTATCTGAATTATTTGTTTCATATATTTTATATACATAAATCA
Organism: Phocoena phocoena; assembly: GCF_963924675.1. Taxonomy (NCBI): domain Eukaryota; kingdom Metazoa; phylum Chordata; class Mammalia; order Artiodactyla; family Phocoenidae; genus Phocoena; species Phocoena phocoena. Next base: position 89,641,779 of record NC_089221.1, on the reverse strand, counting down.
GACATATGTTGACCTTTTTCTGACAGCAATCATAATTCAATCCTTTTGCCAGAGGGCTGCATGAGTCCTAAAACTGATATTTATATTTATTAATGATTTATCCCTGCCTAACTCTAAAGGGCTTATGGTAGTGGGAGCACCACTACCCTTACAATGCTTTTGTGAAAAATGAAAAAGGGTGCCCTCTCTGGGTGGGCAAGTGAATTGCAGGCTGCGTTTAGTTCCCATTCACTCCCTAGTGTAGGGCACAAACTATATAACTATATTGATGACTTTTTCTGGTAGGTAAAACAACAGATATGGGATTTAAAAAAATTTGGGGACCATCTAAATGGAAGAACGAGCTGATGATACAGCAGATTTATCATATTCAGACATTTATTCTGGTTCTAAATTTTTGGCAGCTAAGGCAGAATGACAAATATGTGGGGTTACATAGCCTTGGTTCCTCATGTGATGTACAAAATCAGCTGTACATGCAAGTATTTCGTGGAACTAAACCCATGAGAAAATAGTTTCTCTCCTAGAATAAATGATCTTGACTATCTTCAACTACGGTTGCCCCAAAGTTTCAGAAATGCTGTATAAACTGACAATTTTTGTATTGATCCTCCCTAAAAGCAGGAGGCACCACAGTAGACCTTAACTCTCTGAAGACACGTTTTTAAGGAGCTAAAATGATGCAATCATTTGCTTTCTGATTTTATAAGTTAATTTGGGATGAGACTTAGAAAATCTTTTTGAATGGCTGTAAACATGTCCATTGGACTGTCTCTAAAACATCAGAAATATGAAACATGTTTTGAGCTGATGTCAGATTATGCTTTGACAGAGTTATTGTAACTTATCTTCCAGAAGATGACAGCTGTCAGAGTAATGACAACAACCAATTTCTAAAAGTGTCTTTGCTGGAGAAATCTCTTCTGGGGTCAAGTTCTCCCTTAATTTCTGCTACAGCAAATGCCCTAATATATCAATGAAGGAAAATAGGTCCTACTAGCAAAAGCAAAATGGAAATTACACACCCTGGACATGTTTTCTAACTTTGCATATTTTTTCATCTTTTACCCTGGGTACATGTGTGTCTATAGCTTTTGTACCAGTTTGTAAATTTACCAATCTGCATTTTCTCTTATTAAGCAAGTTTTTCAATTATGGTCTTTGAAGTGATAATTCAGTATATTGTATGTAAAATAGAAAACCTAATTTTAATTTTGAAGTTAGTAGTCTTACCACCAATTCGACTGAATTTGAACTTATGATACTAGTTTTTGTGTCTCAAAGTGGTTTGTGGAAAAAATATTACCACTAACGCTCAAAAATAGAGACAACAAATATAGAAAATGTTAAAAAAAATTTTTTTGAAACCTCCATCAAAAAAGTATAGCACAATAGGAGAGCATCATTCAATGAATTACAACAATTTTCTGTTCAGCAGGGCCATTTTAGATTATTTTTCCATTTTCAGAGGGAAAACAAACCAGTCAAAGATACATGTTCTTCCAAACACTTGTCTATAATTCATTTTATAGAGCCCATCACTTATTTCCAAGATAATAGCAATTTTATAAAATATCATTTTGATTATCTTAAAATCTTTTTGTTATAATATTCTGTTAGGATGACTCAGAGTTAAGTATGAGAAATTTGCAATGGGCTGTACTTCAAATTCTAATGTTTAAAATGTCATAAATACATTACAGATTGTTCTAATAATAACAAAAGAGCAAAGACACATGAAACTTCAGTAGCTTCTCAGTAAATTTATATGCCAGGAGAATACTAATGATAGGGATTAACACAACACCAACTATCACTTCAAAGATATATTGGCTTCTAGGACCTGAAAAGGGATACTTTACTGTTCTATTTCCTCTCTTAAGGACTAGCTAGCTGACTTCCATGTTATTCTATGAATTTGTTTGCTGGTTTTCTACTTCCTAGATAACTGCAGGTAGTACTTTATATTCTAGAGCATTGTCATAAAGCCTACTGGGGAGAAAGATCACAACTAAATAAACAATCATAATATAGTGTAGTGAGTGCTGTGATAGGGTAAAAAGAAGGGTGGGTAACCAAGATTTGGTACAGAAACAGGGCTTGCTAAGTGAAATGAGGTCTAATTGGAATCTGAAAGAAGTAACAAGGTGAGATGTGTGTAGAACGCTCCAGGGGAAGTGAAAGTATATTTGAAGCCAGTGGAGCACAAGAGAGGTGTACTGGGAAAGGGGGGTTCAGAGGAAGGCTCTGGTAACAGGAAGTGAGGTACCAGCTGATCAGGTCCCTCAGCTTGAGGGACCTTCTGTTCTCAGATGCTCAGTCTAAGGAATAAGACTGTAGACCTTCAGAAAGGTTTTGAGGTGTCTCATGTCCAAGAATTTTCTCGTTCTCCTCTTCCTCCTTATACCCATTACAAGTGAACTACTTCATATCTTGTTTGCTCTTTGGGGTGGTGGTGAAGGGGAAGAGCTACTTGTGAAACGCCTACATTTAGGAGGCCTCAAATTTGACTTTTCTCATTATCTCTATCTAAATGAGGTTGCACATATGATCACAGAGACAGTCTGATAAGACTGGATAGTAAAAAGATGTCACCATTTTTATAACCTAGTTTTGCATTTCTTTATTTTTTAATATAACAGAAAAAAGGAAGGTGACTGAGTAACCATTTTGAACTAAGATTCTGATCCAACTTGGTTAGGTGGCAATTGATCACAAGGGGTAAAGCAGATATAGTTTGGCAATATTTTACTCTCCTAAATAATATTATAATTTACTGATAGTAATGCAAGTCTCTATAAGATTCTTATTTTATACTGTTTCTAATTCTCAGCATCCTCACAACTATCCTGCACACTCACTGCTACTTTGGTATGTATGATCCTAACCATCAAATCATGTTGCAGGAGACTCTCTTGCCGTGTGATAATACACACACAGCAAAGCCTCATTTTGACTGTCCTGGTCAAGGAAATAAGTATTTTACATAAGGAAAATACCCAAGTAACTAAGGGTTAATAACCCTTTGAGAAAAACCTTTAAATAGCTTTAACCATTTTTAATGAAAAATTTCCTAAAATGCAGCACACTCTCTTACATTCCTACACAGACTGAAAAGAACGTCTCTGTGTCCCCCATGACTTACTGGCAATCATTATGAATAACGCTGACTAAACTTTAGTATAAGAGAGTGATGCCTGAGTGAGACTTTAAAAGGAAGTAGATTTCTTCTCACATGCTATCTACTGCTATAAGAATATTGCCTCCTTCTTGTACTGTCTTGTCTGTTTCTCAAAGTGTCTGTTTCTTCTCTCCCTGGTCTACACCCTTCCCATGGCCTTTTCTTTTCTTTTTTTTTTTATAAATTTATTTATTTTAATTTTGGCTATGTTGGGTCTTCGCTGCTGTATGCGGGCTGTTCTCTAGTTGCGGTGAACAGGGGCTACTCTTTGTTGCGGTGTGCAGGCTTCTCATTGCGGTGGCTTCTCTTGTTGCAGAGCACAGGCTCTAGGCGCGAGGGCTTCAGGTTGGGGCATGTGGGCTCAGTAGTTGTGGCTCGCGGGCCCTAGAGCGCAGGCTCAGTAGTTGTGGCACATGGGTTTAGGTGCTCCGCAGCATGTGGGATCTTCCCAGACCAGGGCTTGAACCCGTGTCCCCTGCACTGGCAGGCGGATTCTTAACCACTACGCCACCAGGGAAGCCCCCCATGGCCTTTTCTAATTTGCTGATTCAAATCTGTGTGAATTTGAAAACCAAACTTAAGAGGCTTATGCTTAGAATAAAAAAATCAAGATGCTCCAAAGGAAAATTCCCATATCTAAAGTGTGGGAGTTTCAATGCAGGGGATTTTACGGCATTTATTTAGGCTTTAGAGATCTTTCATGGATTATTTCCCATTCTTAACGTGCTCTGGATAGGTGGAGTTGCTAAATAATTGCATGCCCGGTAAGGGAGCTATCATATATAGATTCCGGCACCCGAGTGCACCCAGCTAAGAGGTGTCCCTACTATAGTTAACCATATAAATATATACAACATAGAAAAAAAATCTACCAAAGAAATACATAATTAAAGAAGAAAAACTGACATTATATGTAATTCCAAAATAAATATATTTGAGTATGGATGGAGAAATTAATTTTTTCCTAATTACAAAAATAATTTTTAGTGGAAAAAATATGGAAAATTAGAAGAAGAAAAAAGAAAAAAAATGACTTAAAATCTAACTAAAGCTATCACTGTTAATATTTTGGTGTGTTTTATTAGTGTTACTTTCTCTCTCTTTATATATACATATATATATTCTCTTTGTATAGAGAATATTTATGTTTGTGTGCATATACACTGTTTAAAAAAGTGGTCTCATGTAGATTCTGAAATTTGTCCTCCTTTTTGTTTTTTAGCTAGGAATATAGTATGAACGTTTTCTCCTGCCAACAAATATTCCTGCATCACAGGATTTATAATGTCAGCATTTGTGTTCCATTAATGGGCATATTATAATTGATATAACTAACACTTGATTGTTGGGCATTTTAGATTATTTTTCCAGATATTCCCCCTTTTTTGGGCTATCATAAATAAGACTGCAATGAACACGTGGTCACACACATCTATTTGCTCCTCTGCAGTTAGTTTCACAGAATATATTCTTAGAAGTGAAATATCTGGGATAAACTAACGCAAACTTGAATAATTTTAGGGACATATTCTAAAATTACGACCCAAAGAGGTGGTGCAATTTGCACTCCCACCAGGGGCATATGCGTGTCTGTTTTCCCATATCCTCATTCACACTGATTCATCATAGCATTCTTTTCGATTCTTGCCAATCTTCAAGAGAAAAATGATACTCATTTTTAACTTGCATTTTTTACGACTATGGGATTTTAACATTTCTTTCAAATATGTTAAAATTTTAAATATATAAATATGCTAAATTCAAAATTTTTTCCTATGTTTTTGGGGGGCATTTGTGTCATTATTCTTCTGTGAATAGCCTTTTCACCATTTTCAATTGCCTTTTCATTGCCTTTACCAATTTTTCCATTTGGTTGTTTACTTTTTATTTATTGATTTATAAAGAGTCTTTATGGTTAAAAGTGTCATTTGTCATATATATTATATATTTTTCCAACATTTTTGTCTCAATTTTATTCTTGGTGTTTAAATTAAAAATCTATTGTTTCTTAATTGTTCCTTTATCACATTACTGAATACTTTGATAGATTTTCTAAGGCTCTATTCTGCTTTTTAATAAAATCTCCTTTGAACTTCCTCCCAACCCATCAGTTCTAAGATAATGATGCATACAGCATGGTAAGTAAAGTTGTGCCAGTGCTGTACTTGCCATATGGAGTAATATTTTAAACTCTGCAGTTCATTCTGTCAGTACTTCATCTATGACATGTGGATTAGGAAGGACTTTGTGTCTTTTCTGAAGCATATGTAATTATATGATGTATATAATGTCATAAATCATAGGTACTTCATACATGTTGAATACATGGATAAATGTCACAAAATTATAATTTAGAAATTCTGACATATAAGGAAATGTTACTACATGTAGAAAGGTAAAAACAAGCCAGATAAAACAATTACGATAATGAAAGAAGAGACATAAATAGATATGTTATAAGCATGAAAAGATTAGTAGTCAATAATATTACTCCCATCAGTAGCCTTGGAATACATGTATTTAATCTCTCTACTGCCAGCTGGATTAGATCAGAAGTTTCCTACTTTTGTTTCTGAGATGGGAAGAGGCTGAACCTAAGTCTCTACTTTGCAGCCCCCAAATATTTTAAAACCCCTAGAAAAGTGCTGCAAACTAAAGATATTTTTGCTGCAAATATCTATCAGTCTTCCTCTTTTGTTGTTTATATTCATATAATTTTGATGAAAAAGTATATTTGAAAAAATTCTCTTAATTTTATTGAGAGGAACCTTTCTATCACATAGTTCTTAACTGCTTGCCTGGTATGTTATTTGTACATATCTTAAAAATTAAATATCAAGATGTAAATCATCTCAGTTTCTCTCTCTGTTATTTATACAAAGTTCTGTGAGATTATTATTTTTTTAAACATAATAATATACAGTTTATAAACTGTAAGGTCTATTTTGTAGGTAGCCAAATAGCTTCAGTATCAGCCCATTTACTCAAGGCCTTAAACAAAAGCAAACAGAAACACATCAACATACATTTCCTGACAAATGCAATATCAGTGACAATAATAAAGTCCCAATAACAACATTCTTTACGTATACAGCCTCTCTCTCTTCCACAAATCTCAACTCTGAATAATCTCAGAAAACACTGAACCACACTTGAATAAAGATCCCCTGAAAAACATTATTTTGCTTTTGAATGTTAGATGCTGCTAGCACTCAGGATGCCCTCCGAGTCTGCTGGAAAGATAACAAGTACTGGTTGATGCCAACTACTGCAAAGCACAGATGAGTGATTTAAGGGGGAGAGAGAGAGAATTCTTTACAACTCAGGCAAGAAAATATTTGTAAAGCAAACCTAAAGCACCAAAGCACATAATTTGAAGGTAGATTTAGCTTCATAAAGTCATACGAAAAATTTTCTTTAAACATCCTGTTTCCTTCTTTATGTCGCTGTAGTTAAAGCTCTACAAGGAAATGTTTTTGCTATTTTTTAGCTTGTAGATTTCAAAGAGAGCATTTCCTTTGGGGAGAGAGTCACTTTCCTGTTTTGGCTGTACAAGCTCTGGTGAGGGTCACCTTGTTCTTTGGGACACATTAGGTAGTCAGTGACTTTATATGCGTGTGCAACACTGGAGCTGTTAGAAAGTTTACAATGAAGGGAAAAACAGAATTTTGTTAGGCAAAGCTTTCTATAGCCAAGTTTGCCACACATTGTTAGCACAAACATGTATTCTTGTCTGTAAGAAACATAACAATAAAATTTTGGTTATGTTTTCAATCAAGAAAGTAAAATAAAGGAAATAATCCTATTCAGATTATTTGAGCTTCCTGAAAAAAACAGAAACAGGAGATTTGATGAATAAAAGCAGCAGCACTTGTCTCTTCACAACTTGAAGATTACTCATAGAGGGAAGAACTAAAGAGAAATTGTTACAAATTCAGTATCATATTTATTCTCATGTTCTCCAATTTTCTTAATGTGGAATTAGAATGAATACAAAAGGTATTCACATTTGTTTTCATATTCATTACACTCCTTTCTTGCTCTACGAATACAGTAAGCTCTTGAAACACTCTGTGTCCTTAGGAGGTCCAAACGATATTTGGTAGCAGCTCTCGGGCCTGTAGTGATTCCAGGAATGAAGGGAAATTGACTAGGTCCTCAAAAAGCTTTCCTGGGGAATCCCTGGCGGCGCAGTGGTTAGGACTTGGCACTTTCACCGCTGGGGCCCAGGTTTGATCCCTGGTTGGGGAATTAAGATCTCACAAGCCCTGCAGCCAAAAAAAGAAAAGCTTTCTGGTTCTGGCTAGCTCAGCCAAACCAAACTAAACAAAATCCTAAGACAAATAAACATACAAACAAATTCCCTTTCTCAGGCGTTCCCACTTTTCAGGATATAAATGAGGGTGAGAAAAGATCACCTAGATGTCGATAATCACAATTAGCATGCTACAGAGTAGAAGGCCTTGAAAGGATTCCCTCTAAGTTCCTCATTTTCCATGGACGGCTTGGGTCTCCGGAGGAAGCCAGGGCCCCATGGCTGGTCAGAGGCCCCATCAGGGCCACAATGAACATTTACTCCTTCCAGGAGGCACTTTATGAAGGACTCCCACGTAGCCTCTGAGACACAAGGAACTATTTTGATGTTTGACTTCTAAAATTATCAGTGTTTTAATACTATTTACTTTTATAAAAACAACTATCAGTAAAAAATGGTAGAAGGAAAAGTATTAGGGAAAAAAAAGAGCAGGGAAGAAGGCATTCGAAGCCTAGAGAGCCCTCTACTTTCAGCTATATGAATTGCCTTCCCCAGGAAAAATGTGTTCTCCTAAATCACGCATTTGTGGTGAGTAATGGCTTTGACAATTAATTTAACAAATATTTACTGAGATACAACAGTAAATAGGATACATTCCTTTCCTCATGGAGCTTACAAATTAGTTTGACACACAGACAATAAACAAGTAAATAAATAATACAATTGCTGATAGTTCTATCTGTTATTAGGGAAAAAAGAGCAGGTATAAATACAGAGTGTAAGGGAGCGGGGGAAGATGATTTTAACAAGGTTGACAGGAAGGCCTCCGAGGAGGTAATATTTGAGAAGAGGAGGAGACCTTTGAATTTTGAAGTGTGAGTGGCAGTTTGGCTGGAAGAAAGTTCTGAGATGAAAGATAAGTTAAAGAAAGATTTATTCACACTGGACCCTAGTTTTTCCCCAAATGTTTTTGCTGGTCTTTCTTTAACTCAATACTCACAAGACTGATTAGACAATCTATCTTTTAGGTTGGCAAGAAGACAACTAAATTTATGTGTCTATAGTCAAGCACTTTATTGCATAGAACAAGCTCTTCTTTTTGTGCTCTGCAAATGAATCTGGCTCGAGCAGTACAGTATCTCGTTCCCTGATATCTCTTCCTGATGTGCTCAAGATTGCTACAAATGTTGACTTGGACTGTCCCGAGTTACTTAATGGGATGACAAAGCTGCTAGCATTTTTCATTGACCCTGAACTCCTTCTTAATGAAACAGGAACAGACCACTCAACCTAGTTGGGTTCTTGCCTAAATTAGAGTGGCCAGAAGTGATGCAAGGTTGTTGCTTTTGTCATCAAGTAATCACATCCCATCTTTAGTGACAGAACAATAACAAAAAAGACCTATTTGTCACTGTCTGGCCATCAATCTCCCTAACATTGAAGAGGTAGAACTTTTAAGCTCGATTAGTATTGACTACTAGAATACAATCTACAATTCTAATACTCTACACGTCTCACATTTTCATACAAAGCAGTAGATTTCACAGAAGGGCCGAAATGAAGTGTAAAAAGAGCTCAGAGCCAAGATATATATTGAACTGTCACTGAGAGTTCTGATGCTTAATTTCTTCCTATTCTCTAGTCCACCTTCATGTCTTTCTTTCTTTTTTTTGCGGGGGGGGGCGCTATGCAGCACGGCATGTGGGATCTTAGTTCCCCAACCAGGGATTGAACCTGGGTCCACAGCAGTGAAAGTCCAAGTCTTGACCACTGGACCACCAGGGAATTCCCCCATCTTCATGTCTTTTGTTAGCTGAATTTGCCTTCTGAGGCCTTTGAATAAATCTCCCTCCAAACTTTCCCCCAAATGATTATGTACACTAGGTATGCTTTTGTATGTCTTTCAAGGGAACATCATTTCTTCCTCTTCTTTGGATCCCTGACATCTTGCACAGTCTGTTCTATAGCAGTTGTTTAATAAATGCTCCATGAAGGCATGTCATTCTTATTTCCCTCAAGTATAGTTCTTGTAATTTAACAGTTTCAAACAATTTTGTAGTCCCTAAAGTTCTACCTCTTTTATGAAAACTTCCCAAACTGAAGCCTCTTTGTTTGTCTAATTCCCACACCTGTTCAGTGGCTCTCCATCAAACAATGCACCCACGCTTGCCATGCATATAATTTACATAATAAAAACAATGGGGAAGGGAGTTGGGGTCAGATTATTAGAGTCAAGCAAATGAAGAATGGAACTGAGCTTCCAAATGCTTTAGTATGGTTCACTGACAACTTATTTAATTTTTTCAAAAACTCATGTAAAAAGCAGTTCCTAAAAAAAAAAAAAAAAAAAAAAAAAGCAGTTCCTAGTGAAAAATCCCATTAAGTCCATAACAGAAGGTAAACAGATTTTTATAGCAGTCTCTTGTACCCTCCTCCTATCTTCAGTCTCCTAACAGAGATGGTTTTTAATGCTTTTTTCCCCTCAGCCTAAAGCTACTATGTGAAATCACGGTGGAGGTAATAATTTTCATGGAAATTTCACTGGTGCTCACAAATTAGGAAGAAAGAACCTTGGAATCCATGCTCTGGAAGCCATACTGGAAAGAGTAGGCCATGAAGTCTAAGGCCTCTCCCACCTGATGTGTCTCTAGACTTCTAAGCTGGTGGCTTTTAAAATCACAACAAACCAAGGAAACTGTTCAAGAACCTATACTCCACTGGCATAGCAGGTAGAATTACCACTGTGGTAGCTCTATTACTGTGCACAAATGTATAGTGTTTCTCCCTGTAGGAGGATTATACCTCACCATGCTGAACATATACATCCTCACCAAGTTGAACCCAAGCATGGCTATGTGACTTGATTTAGTCAGTAAATTTTGAGAAGTGATGATTGTTATGTCTAGGAAGCAACTTTAAGAGCCAGTGCATGGCTTGGCAAGTTCCCTGCCTCTGTGATTGTAGAAGCAATAGATTCTTCCTGTGTCTGTGAGCAGAGCTCCTTTTCTGACCCATGATGGACTGCAGTGAGAAATACATTTAGCTGTTTTAAGTTCCTGAGATTCTCATGTTGTTTGTTACTGCAGCATAATCTAGCTTGTGCTAACTGATACAGAAGGCAAAACTTTTCTGTTCTTAGTGATGGCTGGAGTATAGGTGATATTTACAGTTGATCTGCAGTACCTCTTATGGCTTTTCAGTTTAGTGAATGTTCAATCAAGTCCACTGCAGAGGAAAAAAATTGCTATCTTTAATGATTTTATAACCTGAAACTTTTGTGAGTTTTTCACATTCCTAATAAATACTTCAGATACTTTCGATGAAATAGGATATCATTAACATGGCTTGTGGGAAAATGGAGAAAGGAAGTTTAATTTATATTTTCAAAATATGAAATTTTTTTTTACTCATGAAAAAGGTCCTCTCTAGTGCCATGTAGAGCTCATCATGTTAGGTACACAAGGTAAGAGAGGCCACCTCTGTGCCCTCTGGAGATGCTGACCTAGTTAGGCCTCCATTCAGTCTCATACTTGAACGTAGACCCTTATAGGGACACACATGTAGGTAGCTACTAGTTCCTACAAATTTTTCCAGTTCTCTAAACATACGCAAGAAATGTGGTGGAAAAGGAGCTCTCACAGAGCATGGGTCCAGTGGATTCTGGCACTGCTTGTGAGTTGAAGGGAAGTAATGAGTTATGAGGAGAATGCTCAACTCTCCAAGTTCTCCACTCACATAAATGATAAGAATGTCTATCTCCATCACATAACAATCTCTTTCCCCCTAGTTCATTGCAATTTAAATACACTCCACCCTGTTATAAGATGACTCAGATGATGAAAGGCACTTTCTGTGTATTCTTAATGTCTCCAGTTATAAGTTAGAAGGCTTTAATCTTTTTCTATCACTAACAGGGGTGTTAAAGGAAAAAGCATTTGAAGTCCAAGACTTTTATAAGGAGCAGCATCAAACTCCAAAATCATTTCAACAGGTTTAGAATTTAGTAATTTTTTTCCCCTGTTCTCTCAAAAATCATCAATAGCTTTCTGTCTACGGCCATACCACCCTGAATGCACCTGATCTCGTCTGATCTCAGAAGCTAAGCAGGGTTGGGCCTGGTTAGTACTTGGATGGGAGATCAATAGCTTTCTGATGATAATTTTAAAAAGATATATTTTCTAGTTGCCTAGGTCTTTCATAACACTATTTTTCTATTTTTCTGTGCCCCTGGTAACAACACCACTGATGATACATATCTTACAAATGACAACCAAACTCTTTTCCATGGGATTTATATGAAAAATTTGGCCAATATGCACATGAAGTAAACTGACCTTATGATTAATATATGGTAAGTTGCCCAGTTCAAGATGACTTTAATATTGCTTCAGAAAGGATATCTTTTGTACTATTTCTTCTTTTGTGTCTGTGTAATTATCCAATATAATGAAAAGGGAAATGTGATTTTAATTTATTATAGGTGTAATTCTCTTCTACTTTAACCAATTTTTTTTCTATTTAAGGCTTTATATGAATCACTATTAAGAGCCACTAAAATAATGCATTACTTTTTTATGTAATGTGAATATGGATTTTGTGTTCACAGAATAAAACCAGGCCTAATCTGCTAACAGCAAAAACAACCTAAGCACTTTCATTGTCTACGATAATATTTCACATTACATAAGGCAGCACTGTTTTGCTTACTAGGCACTAAAGGTATTTGCAATTTGAGCTTTTTCAGGAAGTCAGAGAAAAAAGTTTTGGCCTTTATTTCTGATATGATTCAATAACATACTCTCCAGTCAGTTGGTAATTGATAGCAGTGTTCTCTCTTTGATTCAATTTTCTTATTGCAATCCATCTAGCACTGTGCAGGTCCTGTCAGCTAATTGGCTGCCCATCTTTCTAACTGATACTTAACCTCAGTCACTGTAAAACTGAGAAGTTTTCAATCAATTCTTATTCCCAGGTAAATTTATCAAAATACTAAGCTTCAGAACATGTCAGCAAAATGTGTGTTCCCATATCTACACATCCTATCGAGAAGAAAATGGGGGGGGGGTTGCTTTCATACCAGCGCATATAATTACTACAATTTTTATGTTGATTTAACCAGAAAATCTCTAAAACTTAATGGGGAAAAAATGAAATAAAAACTACTTCTGACATCTGAAGTTAACGGTCAAACTATATTTCCTTAAAAATGCTCCCTTGGTAAGGTTCAATAGAAACAATTTTCCTATCCTTTACTAAGGTCCCTAAGTTATGAAGAATGAGAAGTAAAGACATGGGCCCTGTCCTTTTGGGGTACAGGGTGGGAGTGGGAATCTTCTGCAGGGTTGGCAGCAGGACAGAGATTCAGGAAGGTGTCTGTGGGAGACAAGGGGAAGATTTGGATAGATAATATTAAAGAAAAGACCTGAGGCTCATCTATACCTCCCTTGACCCATCCAGCCCCTCTGTGCTCCTTTTGAGTCTTTCAATGGCTCTTCTTTTTCCTACTCCTTAAATGTTGCTCTAGCCCAGGCCCACTTCTCTCTCCTTAGGCAATCTTGTTCTCTCTCATGGCTTTAATGATCACATAGAGCCATCAACAGATCCCAGTTTTATATCTCCCACTCCACTATTTCAGCTGGACTCTTAAAGATTCCTCTTCCTAGATGGCCTACAATTATTTCGAACAAGTCCAAAACAAATGTCAAATAGTTCCTCCCCCACAAATCTGCTCCTGACTCTTATTCCCTATCTTACTTCATGGATTGCCATGGGCCCCCTATCCTCATTAGAAATGTACTCTCAAAATCTTCTTTGACCTTTCCCTTTTCTTCACTCTATCACATCAATAATTTATAATTACTCTACATCTGAAAAAACTCTTGAATTTAACCTCTCCTTGTCATTCACATTGCATGTGCCACAGTACAGGCCCTCCATTGCTTTCTTAGACAACTAGAATAGTCTAACTGTTCAGAGAGGGTAAGTGACTTCACAGCCTCCAATCTGTGAAACATCAGATGGAAACTCACTCTTTTAGGATGCAGACAGCTGACTGCATCCTAAAAGAGTGGGAGAAACTGGAGAAATGAAGAATTTTTAAGGCAGTAGTACAGCTTCAAACAAGAAAAATGGAAGTTCTGGGGAGAGTAGCTAAGTCTAAGGCTTTTAGTTAACATTATGGTCTCACTGAATCTCTCTTCTAACATCTTTTTACTGTCTTTGATAATGCCCAGTACAAAAAACATGCAAGATAATTAATAATGAATAGTATGAATTACAAAACACCCTGAAGACCTGCAAGTATCCCATGGGCAATTCAAGGAGATAAAGTATTTTCCTCTTTTAGTAAACCAAGGGGTAAAGTAGCTGTTCCTCCTCTTTTCCCCACCCTCCTTTTCCTGTATATTCTTTGTTCCAGCCCTACACGTAACATCCTCTCCTACACTTCCTAGGCAGAAGTCCCTCCAGTTCCAATGTGACAGAAATCCTCCAGGCTTGAGTTACACTGGAGGGAACTGGGAAGAGCCAATCAGTGAATCAGTTGGGGGCTAGGGCTAGATGGTAGGCCTATTATGTCTTCAGGAGGAAACTAGGACAGGACATCCTTCCCAAGTTAATTGGGTGGGGGCCAAGTCCATAAGGAAAAGAGTAGAATCAAGCCTGATAGAAACCTCAAGCCCTAAAGACTGAAGTGGAATTGAAAAACAGTTTTGGTGTCCTTACTTGCTTATATCCTCACAGGGTTGCAGTCACAAGGGCACTATGAAGAGTACTTATCTTTTATGGGCCTTTCACCAAGCTCAGCCTCTTACCACCTCCCTACCACTGATTTCCCTATCTCTGTTTGTGGCTACTTTCCACCAGACACTGGTTCATTCTCTTTCATTTCTCCTGTAGATGGGAGGCTTGTTAGGTCAGTTTGTGATTAATGAGCTGGATTTTACCTTGGATACTGTCTTGGGTTCCCCTATGGCTCTATTCCTTCTAACTGGAAGCTAGCCTTATCCTCCTCTTATACGTTCCCAAATTCCTAAAAGCTAGACCAAGGTTGGTGCCTTCGCAGAGGCTCTAGAGACATTTGAACAGAGAAAAAGAGGCCTGGCATGAAAGCTGGTCAGGAACAAACATGGCAAAACTATACAACTTCAGAAGCAAGAAGAACAACAATTCTGGAGCCTGTGGAAGGAAAACCACATTCACAGAAAGATAGACAAAATGAAAAGGCAAAGGACTTTGTACCAGATGAAGGAACAACATAAAACCCCAGAAAAACAACTAAATGAAGTGGAGATAGGCAACCTTCCAGAAAAAGAATTCATAATAATGATAGTGAAGATGATCCAGGACCTCGGAAAAAGAATGGAGGCAAAGATCGAGACGATGCAAGAAATGTTTAACAAACACCTAGAAGAATTAAAGAATAAACACCTAGAAGAATTAAAGAACCAACAAACAGAGATGAACAATACAATAACTGAAATGAAGAATATACTAGAAGTAATCAATAGCAGAATAACTGAGGCAGAAGAACGAATAAGTGACCTGGAAGACAGAACAGTGGAATTCACTGCTGTGGAACAGAATAAAGAAAAAAGAATGAAAAGAAATGAAGACAGCCTAAGAGACCTCTGCGACAACATTAAATGCGCCAACATTCACATTATAGGGGTCCCGGAGGAGAAGAGAGAGAGAAAGGACCAAGAAAATTTTTGAAGAGATTATAGTCGAAAACTTCCCTAACATGAAAAAGGAAATAGCCACCCAAGTCCAGGAAGAGCAGAGAGTCCCAGGAAGGATAAACCCAAGAAGAAACATGCCGAGACACATAGTAATCAAATTGACAAAAATTAAAGACAAATTATTGAAAGCAACAAGGGAAAAACGACAAATAACATACAAGGGAACTCCCATAAGGTTAACAGCTGATTTCTCAGCAGAAACTCTACAAGCCAGAATGGAGTGGCAAGGTATATTTAAAGTGATGAAAGGGAAGAACCTACAACCAAGATTACTCTACCCAGCAAGGATCTCATTCAGATTTGATGGTGAAATCAAAAGCTTTACAGACAAGCAAAAGCTAAGAGAATTCAGTACCACCAAACCAGTCCCACAACAAATGCTAAAGGAACTTCCCTAAGTGGGAAAAACAAGAGAAGAAAAGGACCTACAAAAACAAACTCATAACAATTAAGAAAATGGTAATAGGAACATACATATCGATAATTACCTTAAACGTGAAAGGATTAAGTGTTCCAACCAAAAGACACAGGCTCACTGAGTGGATACAAAAACAAGACACATATATATGCTGTCTGCAAGAGACCCACTTCAGACCTAGGGACACATACAGACTGAATGTGAGGGGATGGAAAAAGATACTCCATGCAAATGGAAATCAAAAGAAAGGCGGAGTAGCAATACTCGTATCAGATAAAATAGACTTTAAAATAAATGTTACAAGAGACAAGGAAGGACACAACATAATGATCAAGGAAGCAATCTGAGAAGAAGATATAACAATTATAAGTATATATGCACCCAACATAGGAGCACCTCAATACATAAGGCAACTGCTAAAGTTATAAAAGAGGAGATCGACAGTAACACAATAATAGTGGAGGGCTTTCACACCTCACACCAATGGACAGATCATCCAGACAGAAAATTAATAAGGAAACACAAGCTTTAAATGACACAATAGACCAGATAGAGTTAGCTGATATTTATAGGACATTCCACCCAAAAACATCAGATTACACTTTCTTCTCAAGTACACATGGAACACTCTCCAGGATTGATCACATCTTGGGTCACTAATCTAGCCACAGTAAATTTAAGAAAACTGAAATCTTATCAAGCATCTTTTCTGACCACAATGCTATGAGATTAGAAATCAATTACAGGGAAAAAAAACGTAAAAAACATAAAAACATTGAGGCTAAAAAATACGTTACCAAATAACCAAGAGATCACTGAAGAAGTGAAAGAGGAAATCAAAAAATACCTAGAGACAAATTACAATGAAAACACGATGATCCAAAACCTATGGGATACAGCAAAAGCAGTTCTAAGAGGGAAGTTTATAGCTATACAAGCCTACCTCAAAAAACAAGAAAAATCTCAAATAAACAAATTAACCTTACACCTAAAGGAACTAGAGAAAGAAGAACAAACAAAACCCAAAGTTAGCAGAAGGAAAGAAATCATAAAGATGAGAGCAGAAATAAATAAAAAAGAAACAAAGAAAACAATAGCAAAGATCAATAAAACTAAAAGCTGGTTCTTTGAGAAGATAAACAAAATTGATAAACCTTTAGCCACACTCATCAAGAAAAAGAGGTAGAGATCTGAAATCAATAAAATTAATAATGAAAAAGGAGAAGTTATAACAGACACCACAGAAATACAAAGCAATATAAGAGATGGCTACAAGCAACTATATGCCAATAAAATGGACAACCTGGAAGAAATGGACAAATTCTTAGAAAGGTATAACCTTTCAAGACTGAACCAGGAAGAAATGGAAAATATGAACAGACCAACCACAAGTAATGAAATTGAAATTGTAATGAAAAAACTTCCAACAAAGAAAAGTCCAGGAGCAGATGGCTTCACAGGTGAATTCTATCAAACATTTAGAGAAGAGTTAACACCCATCCTTCTCAAACTCTTCCAAAAAAATTGCAGAGGAAGGAACACTCCCAAACTCATTCTATGAGACCATCACCCTGATACCAAAACCAGACAAAGATACTACAAAAAATGAAAATTACAGACCAATACCACTGATGAATATAGATGCAAAAATCCTAAAGAAAATACTAGCAAACAGAATCTAGCAACACATTAAAAGGATCATACACCATGATCAAGCGGGATTTATCCCAAGGATGCAAGGATTCTTCAGTATACACAATTCAAGCAGTGTGATACACCATATTAACAAATTAAAGAATAAAATCCATATTATCATCTCAATCCATGCAGAAAAAGCTTCTGACAAAATTCAATACCCATTTATGACAAAAACTCTCCAGAAAGTGGGTATAGAGGGAACGTACCTCAACATAATAAAGTCCATATACAACAAAGCCACAGCAAACATCATTCTCAATGGTGAAAAACTGAAAGCATTTCCTCTAAGATCAGGAAAAAGACAAGGATGTCAACTCTCGCCACTATTATTCGACATAGTTTTGGAAGTCCTAGCCATGGCAATCAGAGATGAAAAAGAAATAATAGGAATGCAAATTGGAAAAGAAGTAAAACTGTCACTGCTTGCAGATGACATGATACTATACATAGAGAATCCTAAAGATGCCACCAGAAAACTACTAGAGCTAATCAATGAATTTGGTAAGGTTGCAGGATACAAAATTAATGCACAGAAATCTCTTGCATTCCTATACACTAACAACAAAAGATCAGAAAGAGAAATTAAGGAAACACTCCCATTCACCACTGCAACAAAAAGAATAAAATACCTAGGAATAAACCTACCTAAGGAGGTGAAAGACCTGTACTCAGAAAACTATAAGACACAGATGAAAGAAATCAAAGATGATACCAACAGATGGAGAACTATACCATGTTCTTGGATTGGAAGAATCAACATTGTGAAAATGACTATACTACCCAAAGCAATCTACAGATTCAATGCAATCCCTACCAAATTACCAATGGCATTTTTTACAGAACTAGAACAAAAAACCTTATAATTTGTATGGAGACACAAAAGATCCCGAATAGCCAAAGCAGTCTTGAGGGAAAAAAACGGAGCTGGAGGAATCAGACTCCCTGACTTCAGACTACACTACAAAGCTACAGTCATCAAGACAATATGGTACTGACACAAAAACAGAAATATAGATCAATGAAACAGGAGAGAAAGCTCAGAGATAAGTCCACACACTGATGGTCAACTAATCTATGACAAAGGAGGCAAGGATATACAATGGAGAAAAGACAGTCTCTTCAATAAGTGGTGCTGGGAAAACTGGACAGCTACATGTAAAAGAAGGAAATTAGAACAGTCCCTAACACCATACACAAAAATAAACTCAAAATGGATTAAAGACCTAAATGTAAGGCCAGACACTATAAAACTCTTAGAGAAAAACTTAGGAAGAACTCTCTTTGACATAAATCACAGCAAGATCTTTTTAGACCCACCTCCTAGAGAAATGGAAATAAAAAGAAAAATAAACAAATGGGACTTAATTAAACTTGAAAGCTTTTGCACAGCAAAGGAAACCTTAAACAAGACAAAAAGACAACCCTCAGAATGGGTGAAAATATTTGCAAAGAAATCAACGGACAAAGGATTAATCTCCAAAATATATAAACAGCTCATGCAGCTCAATAGTAAAAAAGCAAACAACCCAATCCAAAAATGGGCAGAAGACCTACATAGACATTTCTCCAAAGAAGACATACAGATGGTCAAGAAGCACATGAAAAGTTGCTCAACATCACTAATTATTAGAGAAATGCAAATCAAAACTACAATGAGGTATCACCTCACACCTGTTAGAATGGGCATCATCAGAAAATCTACAAACAAATGCTGGAGAGGATGTGGAGAAAAGGGAACCCGCTTGCACTGTTGGTGGGAATGTAAATTGATACAGCCGCTATAGAGAACAGTATGGAGGTTCCTTAAAAAACTAAAAATAGAATTACCATATGACCCAGCAATCCCACTACTGGGCATATACCCAGAGAAAACCAGAATTCAAAAAGATACATGCACCCCAATGTTCCTTGCAGCACTATTTACAATAGCCAGGTCATGGAAGCAACCTAAATGGCCATCAACAGACGAATGGATAAAGAAGACGTGGTACATATATACAATAGAATATTACTCAGCCAAAAAAAGGAACGAAATTGGGTCATTTGTGGAGATGTGGATGGATGTAGAGACTGTCATACAGAGTGCAGTAAGTCAGAAAAACAAAAATCATATATTAATGCATATATGTGCAATAAATAGTCAAGTACTTCAGACAGATTTTTCTTGTGTAAACCTTGCAACTAATTTATGAGATAGATAACATACAGGTAAGATTTAGAGATGCCAGACAAGTAGCAAAGCCTGGATTTGAACTGGGTCTGACAGTAAACCTATTTTAATTTACACTCCAGCTACTCTGATAAGCAGTATGCAAGATGATGACAATGGCTCAACAGTGATTCCTAGGCCCCTACCTAAAATAAAACTATAAGCGAAGAGCACAAAAAAAAAAAAAATTAGATTATTTCTTGCTCTTAGCAATTAACACCATATTGGCATTTGATAGCTGTTCAGTTATTACTGACAGTCGACAAGTGCTCACCAGTGGTATTTATAACATCATTTATGTGGTGAAAGATATCTCACAAACCCAATAAATAAACACATTACTGATCTCATCTTTTCTATTAGAAAAATATATTTTTAAAATTCTGAAGTGAATTTTTAAAAATTCGTGTTCAATAATTTAGAAAAAGAACGTTGAAGGAAAATATAATAAGTAACATTACTAATGTGAAAGCTCACATTATGATTAATGCTGACCAACTGTTGTCCGCCTCCACTGAGGATCACAGGAAAAAAGTCCTATGTTACAGCAAGGGATTATTAGGATTGACAGGGAAGAACTCTGTAGTTATAAACTTTATTCAACACGGGACAGAGTTATATTAAGTAAGGCTACTGAAGCTCTAAACCATAGTGATCTTCAAAAAGAAAATCAGTGATCAACCATTTTGGATGGCTTAATCTAAAGACCCAGTAAATGAAGAGTTGAGGTTTTTCAATTTCTATTGCTCAACGCTATATAATTCTATTTGACGTTTTGAGATTTAACATATAATATTTCAAGAGACTGAATTACCAGAAAAAAAAGTTCTCTGTAATAAAAAATGAGTATTATCTCTTCTTCCCCAACTTCCTTCCAATAACCATGTATGGAACATCTACTATGTCAGGCATATAAAGTTAAATAAAACATGGTTGCTCTTTTAAGGAACACACAGTTATTACGGGAGATGGGCATGTAAATGAAAAGTACAACAGAGCAAGTGATACTACAGAGGTAGGAGTAGCAGAAAAAATTCTGCAGAAGCAGATACAAATATTAAAAGTGCTTACTAAGTTCCAGACACTTATTAGGCACTGGGGATATAAGAGTAAAAGAGATGCCCTGGTCCTGAAAGATATTAACATTCTAATGCTGTGCTGGTCAGTATGGTAGCCACTAGCCACATGTGACATCTGAAACACACTTAATCCAAATGGAAATGTGCTTTAAGTATAAAATACCCACTGGATTTTGAAAACTTGTGAAACAAACAAAAGAATGTAAAATAACTCAATAATGTTTTATATTAATTACATGTTAAAATAAGAAATTTTTAATATATTGAGTTAATAAACTATACTATTAAATCAATTTTACCTTTTTCTTTTTACATTTTTAATGTTGCTACTAGAATATTTTAAATAGCATAGTGGCTCATATTACATATTCATTGGATATATTTAATAGAAGATACAGATAAATTAACAGAGGACTATAGTTTGTCATCTTTGATAAGTGCTAGGATAGTACAGTAAAGAGAGGAAGGAATATAAAAAAAAGCCTCCTCAGGGGAAAACTGATCTCTCTTAAGCATCAAAATGTGAAAAAAATCAATTAAAGTTCACCAAATACGTAAATCTCACATTAAATGTCAAATTTCTTATTAAACAAATATATTTTAACTGTGATATTTACTACAGTATAAAATCTTTAATCACCTTCTTCATCATTTTTAAAATATGGAGATGGCTTCATTTTTTTTTTTTAATTGTAAAGTATGTCCACTCTGAATCATTTTGAAAGCAGAGATAAGTATAAACGTATAAAAAGAAAACCTATCTACAATTATTAATACATTGCTATATGTCCTAAAGTATCAATATTTATGCATATAGAAATATAAATTTATTTCTATAAAATTACTTTATTTAGTATTGTGATTATGTCTATTAATAGTAAAATTAGAATCTCATATATGTTGAGATTTAGGATGTTTCCCAAAATTTGCTACTATATCCAATGATATGATAGACAATCCAAAACTGTATATTTTTCAAAACAGTTTTTTATGTCTCCTTTGATTACTGATTTGAGGTAAATTCTTTTTTTTTTAAATAAATTTATTTATTTTATGTATTTATTTTTGGCTGCATTGGGTCTTCGTTGCTGCATGTGGGCTTTCTCTAGTTGCGATGAGCAAGGGCTACTCTTCATTGTGGTGCACGGGCTTCTCATTGTGGTGGCTTCTCTCATTGCAGAGCACGGGCTCTAGGCACGTGGGCATCAGCAGTTGCAGCACGTGGGCTCAGTAGTTGTGGCGCAAGGGCTTAGCTGCTCTGCGGCATGTGGGATCTTCCTGGACCAGGGCTCGAACTCGTGCCCCTGCATTGGCAGGAGGATTCTTAACCACTGCTCCACTAGGGAAGTCCCTTGAGGTAAATTCTTAAGAGGTGAATTGCTGTGTCAAAGGGTATGCATTCTTACAGATGTTTAGTACATTTTAATAATTTGAATCCAAAAAACTTGTACCAATATATACCTCTTCCAAGAGCATATGAGAATGTGTTTTTTGTTACTTATTAATTATAAGAATTAAAGATTTAAAAAATCTTTACCAATCTGATAGCAGAAAATATTTCATTGTTTTAAATTTACATTTCTTCATTTTCAAATGTTTATTAGAAATTAATAAACCTGTTCATGTCCTAAATTAACTGCCTGTTCATTTTTCTATTTGCTCTTTTATTGCTTTCTAAGAGCTCTTTATATGTTATGGAATATTCAGATTTAGTTTACCACACCTATTTCAAACCTTTTCTTCCAGGTTTCCATTAACAGTGGTTGGTTGATTGCTATGTGGAAGTACACAACAGGCAATAAATAAAAGGCAAAGAGGCTTGAAATTCAAGGAGGTCTTGAAAAAATTACTAAATAATAGAGAACTTTAATATATCACTTTTAGCATTAAACAGAACAAGAAAAAAATAAAGTTAGTATACATAGATATGCAAGGTTTTAGAAGAATTAATGAGAATATTAAGGTACATATTAAAAATCATTTAATTTTTAAGTTATAAAATTTCCATATTTCCAATAATAATTATTTAACCTTAACAGACTATTAAGGTTCTCCATCTGGAGTTCATTTGTAATAAAATGAAGTGTGAGTATTTAAGTTTATTCCTCTGCCCTCATCCCAGCCCTAGCACCAATAGTTAGCTAATTGTTCCAGCACCATTCATTAAAATAAATGTTTTCCTTCTAACTTACAATATCACTTTTAATGTACTCCAAATCTTTATCTATACTTTAGTCTGTTTCTTGACATTATATTCTATTTTCCCAATATTTTTGTATACATTTATGCCCACACATTACTGTTTTAATTACTATAGGTTTATAAAGTGTTTTAACAAACAAATGGGAAACTTCTTCATCCTTTTAGCTTTTACAATGTTTTCTTCATTATTTTGGCATATTTATCTTTCTATATATACTTTAGAATCATTTTATAATGAAAGAAAAACTACATTTCAGTTTTAGCAGGAAGTATATTAAATGCATGCTCCAGATATTAAAAATTACAATCCATTTTATTTGCATAACATGTGAATTCATTATTTTAATACATTGCCATCCACATACTTAAGAACTTTATGCTTGATTAACCTATAGGTATTGCTGAATGTTAGTGTGGGCAGCATAGTACTTATAATCCTCACTCTACATTGCTGCATTACAGATTATACACATGATGAAGTGCATACCATAAAGCAGCAAACACCCAAATGATGACAAACTAGCCTAACTGCAATTTTCCTGCTTTTTATTAAGTAACTCCAAAATATGAATTTAGAAATGTCATCAAATTATTAACGAGGCCAAAGACAACAGTCTAAAATCACGTACTGATACTAGAAGTGTTTACTGTGAATGCCTTATTAAGATGAAGACTGTTATTTTATGCCGACGAAACTGACAACTGAAAGTGGTCACAGGTATTCACAATATGCCAAAGTTCATGATTACATGTAAAAAATATACCTTGAGGATCTAGGAACTTAAAGTATACTACTTCATAATTAAGAAATAGTTACCTGTATTTCTCTCATAAAAAAACTTGTATATCTCACAAAGGTATGACAAAGATGTGTGTGACCAATAATTGGGTAGAGACGGAGAGGCTGAGGAGATATATGTTCTTTGGTCCATGCTATTATGAAACAACAATTGTTATTTAGAGAACATGTGTATTGATTTCAGGGGCCTACTTCTGGCTGATACTGGGTCCCAAGTGAAATGTAAAAATTAAGTTTGAACATAAAAACAAGAAGGATATTTTTACTTTTTATGATTCTTAATATAGTTAATTACGAATACCTTTCTTAAAACAGTAATCTATAAAAATGAAACAAGAGTTGAAGTATGTTTTGTATAGATTAACATTAATAATTTATTATTATTTTAGGTATCACAAACACACAATATATATACAAGTCTTCATTATGTGTTGTAATAAATAGCAGCAGAGATAATCCCCAAAGGCAGATAACCTTAAAATGATCTGTATTTAGAATTTTGTACTGGCATTCAATACAGATGTGTGACAAAGTCTTCTTGTTTCCCCAAAGTGACGACATTGAAAGATAAACCATGATTAGATGGAAGTACATATAATAAATGCCAATAAATATTTAAAACACTGTAAAAAATAATCTCAGAATTTTTCCAGTTAAGAATTCAGGGGTTATTAATAGGTTTCTATGTGTTGGAAGTATGTGAAAGGGTAAGAGTCTATTATAATCTTTTCTGTTGGCTGGTGGACCCCACAGCGACCTTTCAAAACAGAGCCTGGGATCCTGTTCCCCCCAGTCTTCACATTGCTAACTCCTTCAGTTTTCACCAAAATGAATAATTCTCAGAAGTCTTTCCTGATTCCCCATGTAAGTAGATTTTCCCTTCCCCCTTCCATACAATTTATTCTCATCATTGTATCCTGTTTGCTTCCATCACAGCTTTTATCACAGCTAGTGAATACCTAATTATGTGTTTACCTTTTTATCTGCCTTCTGTACCTGATTATAAGCTATATAATTACAAGGAGTGATACAGCCAGTACCTAATACAATGCTTTGCACACAATAAAGACTCCAGTGTCTGCAAGATGAAAGAAAGTAGAGAGTAGGTTGGAGGAGGTTTGGTTTATTCACTGTAAGTTCATAGCTGTGAGAAATGGCATAGGCAGTGAATTCTGATTCATTAATCAATCCCTTTATTGAAAATAAAATTATCCGATTACTTTGACTTAGAAAATTTTCCTGTCTATGCTTGGGTTTTGATGGGCACAGCTCTGAAATCAAGATCTCAAACTCTCTTTTCTTCAAGCACCTTCTGTGTAGTAGTTCCATATATAATGGCTAAGGTGAATAAGTAAACAGAGGATAAAAACAAGGGAGTACTGCTCCTATGGCTCTAGCCCTTCCAAGAAGAATGGAGCTGGACTGCTTTAAGATCTAGCAAGCATGGGAAGCTGCAGGGCCTTTACCTCAGAATGCACATATAATGGGGCCCAGATGACTAGACAACTGGGTGCAAGGGAGGGGGAGAGGAAGTCTCCTTTGGACTTAAGTAGCTATCCTAGACCACATGGTGGATGTTTAGAGGTATTTTTCTGTGTTTTAAAGGTACATCAGCAATTATTTCCAAGCACATAACTGTAGTTTTCCACAGAGAATTCAATAAAGGTCATAGTCTCTCAGACTGAAAGTATAGTTTCTGGAACTGAGTCAATTACTGGCTGCATCAGGAAAGAAACAACAGCTGTAGATATGAGGTTCTGAGCACTAAGAAATGAATGAGCCATCCCTCGATGTAGTGGTCTGAGCCCTCACTGTTTCATCCTTTCTGACAAGTCAGAAGAACAAGGAGTCCTAGAGGTGATGCCTAAGAAGAATTTCCAATTTAGGAACAAGGGTATTAAGGACAATGTGTGGATGCTGTTACCCTAAAACTGCTACCTCTCAAGTAACAAAGTCTTCCATGAGATGATTTATAATATAAAACACTTGGGAATATCAGATTTTAGAAGAAGTACATCAAGAGATTAAAAAAAAAATCCAGTAGTTCCTGTCTGCTACTTTAACATTTAGAAAACAATACTATTACTACTAATACTAACTCACACTGATGGAGTGATTAGAATATTCTACGCACTGTGCTAAACACAAAGTTCACCAAAATTCTATAAGTACTGCTATTATCCCACTTTTACAGACTGTGTTATATGAGTTGGGGGGGGGGGCTGTTATGTTATTTAAAAAATCTGACTGTAGTAGGAGGAGACAATAAACTGAACTGCAGATGTTTTTACAGTCTTTGAATATAATTCACCTCTAAGAAAAACTTAGTAAACTTATTTACATAAAATCTTTTGTATGCATTTATAAGATGTTTAAATCACTACTTTCACAGTGCTTCTTACTTTATGGTTATATATTTATCCAAACAATGGTTCACAAATCATTTGAATCCACTGTTTTGTATATAGGGTTCTAACATATATACGAGGAAAGTACAGGCAATAATTCTAAATATTTATCTCCTGAGGTATTAGGATCTTGAGAACAGTAAAGTTTACTGAAAGAAAAAAAAATATTTGATTTAAGACTTTCCCTACTGAGTAGTAGTCAACTTGTCTTAAAAGGAGAACTCACATTTCTAATCTTATATTTTCTCCCTATTAAATGCTTTTCTCCCACAAGAGGTAAAGTAATTGGCTCAGTCACAGTTTTGAGATCTCAGTTGAAGGCTGCTGTCCATCAATGAAGGTGGTAAAGAAAACCACCAACAAAAACATCTGTAAGAAAGGACAGAGCAAAATCCTATAGATGACAGGTGTTATGTTTCTAAGGAAAACTGATGCCTTTCTGAACACAGAGGAAGGAAAGGGAATCCACACAGTGATTTTTAGGAATTTATACAGGCATCTAATGAAAAATGTCTTCCATTTCACCAGTGCTCAAGGTGTTCATACTCCGTATGAATTATTGGTCTTTTGTACAAGCCACTGAATGGAAGAATACTGCTAATAATTTCCCCCTGCATTTTGTTTCTCAAAGCTTTCAAGTTGGTTATTATAACAAGGATAAAGGAAATTGCCAAGCACCTAGTTTTCTGTTCTTTTGAAAGGTTTCTGGTCAATATCACTGCTAACATAAGCCCACAAGAGTAACTTATGGGCTTATAGAGATACTGACTGAGATGTTCTGAGATGACTGAAAGATTAAAATGTTCTTTAGCTAAAAGAAGCAATGGTGAAAATGTAAATTAACCTTCTTTTGCCTAGCAGTCATTGATCGAAGTATTAAAACTTCAGTCTTTACATACACCACAAAATGGTTACACAGCTTTTAATTTAAAAAGTAAATGTGAATACAATGTTATTAAGTGAAGAAAATTAGGAGAAAATATTTGAAAGATGTTTTTCATGGGTTTAAGAACTATGTCAGTATACTTGGGAATATATACTCCACAAGTAGTACGTAATACTTTCTCTCTCTTTATTTCAACACAATAGCTTCTAGGTCCGATTCTATACAATAAAAATAATAATGTTACCTATTTGTATAGTTCATCATTTATAAATAACTTTTATTTACATTAGCACATTATCACTTAGTCAATAAACATTTGGTGACTCCAATTTGATGCAAAGTCCCTTTGCTAAGTGACTGGGAGGCAGAGCTACCATCAATTTTCACTACTGAGGGTGCATATCAGTATAATATATAGCTAATTGTTACAAAAATGTAGGCATCTGAAAACCCTACTCCCAGGGACTTCATCTTACACATGGTTTCCCAGCACTGATATTTTAAATTCACAAAATGATAAATGTACATTTATCCCTACCTGAGTATATAATTATGCCCATATGATTTATAAGAGCTTGATATTTCCTTGTTTGGCATGAACTTGTAGAATTGTATACATTAAAAGCACATGGGAATCATTATGTTGTAGTCAATGATACTTCTGACCCATAGCATTTCATACAGTGATCTCATCCATGTATAGAAAAACAAGCTGAATGCTTAATGGATTACCTTTACCATTCTAGGATGTTACCCTGGAGGGAAGAAAACTTTTCTGTATTTGTAACATTATGAGCATAATGGAGTTAACATACTACACCTGAGAAAGAATCAGTATTGTCAACAAAGTCCCTTAAAATAAAAGTAAAATCCCAGATGGTAGATAAAATGGAAACCAAAAAGCCTGGACAAATTGTCTCACAACAGGTTCCCATCCAAGAGTTCTGACGTATATTGACAGAAGGTAGCTAAATCTTTTATCATAAACCTTGAAATTCCATTCATCTTATGTTCTGACATTTTTAAAAAGCCTGATCACATATGGATATACTTTTTCTTTATTTACTTCACTTAAGTCCTTCCTCTGAACTGCTGAATAATTTTCATTCATACAAGAAGAACTGGAAAATAACATTATGCTTAAAATGCCATTTGTCTTCACTCAAACTATGTGATTGTCTACTTACAAAGAGTGACATCCCAAAGGCAAAATGCAATGCAAATGTTTTATGTGTATGAAGACAGGATGCATCAGTAATAATTATCTTGAAATACGGTGGCAGCCTACAATCAAGGACATCAGCACAAGTAGAATGTGAATATCCATTTGTTTCTCAGAATAAGGCAAAACTGCAACATTTTAAACAAATAACGTGGTTCAGATTGATTTAATTCAACGGGTACGCTATAAAACTGGAAGAGTGATTAATTTCTTAACATTTTACATAACAAACACATTGTCAAATTATACTTGCAAGCAGAAATAAAGCAATTTGTTGACACTGTTGTTTTGTTTTGGATCATCTGACATTCTCTTTGCAAAGGGAAAAGAGAAAATCTACAAAGCAGTCAAAGCTTTTACCAAGGCTAAAGCTAAAACAATTCCCTTATAACTGATATCTACAGTCAGCAGTATTACATTGTTTGTCAATATCTATCAGCAAAGAAAACTGGTAAAAATCATATTTCACAGGTTTCCATCTCTCTAGTGCAGTTTAAGTATTTTTGGAAGTGCGGTGACCTCTTCAGGACACCAGTACCATTAGTCTGAGATCTGTAACTTACACAGAGTTCTAACACATTCTCTCTTGCTCACTCATCTGAGCTGATGGAAGTCATGTTTCCTCAATTCAAACTACTTGATCTGACTTCTTTTGCAGCTCATCATTTTCCATGTTACAGTCTGGTTGCATATGTATGTCTTATATGTTCTTTTCCAAGGGGAAAAAAACACTTGGAAGGGAGCTTCTTATTTCAGAATTCCCTAACAGAACTAACAATTGCCCAGAGTAAACCAACATGGCTTAAGAAAAGAAAGAGGAGGAGTAGGAAAAAAGGGAAGAACTTACAGTCATATTTTTGTATGGTAGAATCTTACAATTTTGAATTATAAAGAAAAAGCATCTAACTACAAACTGTAAGAATAAAAGTACCACAAACCATGAAAAGTCAGTGGGAGCTGAAAATAATAATCCTTCCAAAAGAAGAGGAGTCTTTCGTGGCAAAAACTCCTATAAAATCTGTCTGGTAGAGTACTAATAAGCTGTACTTATAGAGATGTCTAAAAATAACTTGGAGTGTTTTCATAATCTTAGGGTGAATAACCTGAATATAAGAAAACCATTATTATAAGTGAATCTTACAAAACTCCTAGACGTAGAGATACTTTGTTAACGTGCCACTTACTTTGCTATGCCTGCGTAAGCCTTTTTCCACTTAACAACTGCCAAGGCTGGTTAATATGTATGATAGTATTACTCGGAAAACATCTGTATTTAATTTGGTTCTGAGATAAATGACTCCTATCAATAAGCATAAATTGTCTTTAATTTTTCATCTTTTTTCCATGTCTACTACAGTTTAGGCCTTTGTCGTATTTTTGCCTAATTGGTCTTACGTGTTCTAAAGCAGGGGTCCCCACCCCTGGTCCATGGACCGGTTCTGGTCCACGGCCTGCTAGGAACCGGGCTGCACAGCTGGAGGTGAGTGATGGGCTAGCTAGCAAAGCTTCATCTGCCGCTCCCCATCGCTCGCATTACTGCCTGAACCATCCCCCCACCCGTGGAAAAACTGTCTTCCACGAAATGGTCCCTGGTGCCAAAAAGGCTGGGGACCACTGTTCTAAAGTTTTATTAATACTGTTAGGAAAAAAATTAAGATCTTCTAGCAACAACAAGCATTGAATGGCTACTATGTTAGGGCCTGAGACATTAAAATAAAATAATTACTTCATAATATCTTCATAATGATAGTTAAGAGTTAACTCATTTTTAGGAACAAATATCTATTGGCTCATCTACTAAGAACTGAGGAGGTAGAAGGAGGAACGAGGGAAGGAGTAAAGAAGGAAGGAAGGAAACAATCAAATAGCTAACAATGTAGTTGGAGAAACAAGACATTCGTTTTGGAAGGTAGTAACACCCAGATCAGACAACAGGGAGGAAGAGGTGAAGAAGCTGGTGGGGGGAGGAGGATTTGAACCTGGTCTCAAAGGAAAAAAGAGATAGAAAGGCTTAGAAGAGGGATGTAACCCTTTTTAAATGATTGACCCACAGGTCAAAGCTTTACTGAAACACAGTCATGCCGTTTAGTTTACATATTTTCTATAGCTGCTTTTGTCCTACAATGGCAGAGTTGAGTAGCTGTGATGCAGATGACCTGGAAAGCCTAAAATATTGACTATCTGGCCCTAAAGAAAAATTTCTAGAGCAAGGATTCATATATGTTCATCTAATCCTTTTATTATTCTCAAAAATTTCAAGTTAAAATCCTGTGCGCCACCGGTCAGAATGGCCATGATCAAAAAATCTACAAACGATAAATGCTGGAGAGGGTGTGTAGAAAAGGGAACCCTCTTGTACTGCTGGTGGGAATGTAAATTGATACAGCCACTATGGATAACAGTATGGAGGTTCTTTAAAAAACTGAAAATAGAACTACCATATGACCCAGCAATCCCACTATTGGGCATATACCCTGAGAAAACCATAATTCAAAAAGAGTCATGTACTGCAATGTTCGTTGCAGCACTATTTACAATAGCCAGGACATGGAATCAACCTAAGTGTCCATTGACAGATGAATGGATAAAGAAGATGTGGCACATATATACAATGGAATATTACTCAGCCATAAAAGGAAACGAAATTGAGTTATTTGTAGTGATATGGATGGACCTAGAGACTGTCATACAAAGTGAAGTTAAGTCAGAAAGAGAAAAACAATTACCGTATGCTAACACATATATATGGAATCTAAAAAAAAAAATTAAAAATATGGTCATGAAGAACCAAGGGGCAAGAAGGGAATAAAGACACAGACCTACTAGAGCATGGACTTGAGGATATGGGGAGGGGGAAGGGTAAGCTGGGACAAAGTGAGAGAGTGGCATGGACATATATACACTATCAAACGTAAAATAGATAGCTTGTGGGAAGCAGCCGCACAGCACAGGGAGATCAGCTCGGTGCTTTGTGACCACCTAGAGGGGTGGGATAGGGAGGGTGGGAGGGAGGGAGACACAAGAGGGAAGATATATTGGAACATATGTATATGTATAACTGATTCACTTTGTTATAAAGCAGCAACTAACACACCATTGTAAAGCAATTATACTCCAATAAAGATTTAAAAAAAAAAAAGTCCTGTGCGCAATATTACAGATATCTTTATATGCAATGAGGTCTTGATATTAGCATATGAAAAATGAGAGAGGTAGTACCATTCACAGAATATCACTTTAATAAAGGTTACTTCTGTCTATTCAAACATCTGTAGTGTTGTACAGTTCAAAAGTGACAAAGGAAAAAATTAATAACTGAGCTACTAGGAACCTTAAAAAAATTAGTGATATTGAACTTAGTCCTGGGTGTGCCATGCTCACCATCTGCATTAATGGTAAGTCACAAAAGACATGGCTTATGGAATCAATCATATGACAAGTCCTTGTACCTCCAAGGGATGAACATTACCACAGTGGGCAGGGAAATGAGCACCCAACACTGCCTATAAATGGCTGACTGTGTGCATAAAGACTTCCATGTCTAAGAATGTCCTTCAGTAGGGGAACCATCATTACCACATGCACTGAGAAAGTGTAAGGGCAATACTATCTTAGAAATGCCATTCTTATGCCTCTGATTATATATTTTTCTATGTTGATGTCTTGCTTCACCTGTTATTTATTTCCCATGGCTTTTCTCTTGCATATTAAATAACTTAGCATTAGATAACATTTTGAGTATATTATGCCCTTTGGAGCAAAATAAGGGGAATTGACTTTTTTATACCAAGTACCATTATCAAATAGTATTTTAAAAAACTGGGTATATTTTGTGCTGCAAAATTTTTAAGATTCCCTAACTAATAATCTACATTTGATTCTTTAATACACACATTACTCAGTTGTCCTACGTGCCAGGCACTGTGCTACCTATGGGAATAAGGCCTTAACATGAAGGAAATACAGTTTCACCCTTCAAGAGATTCACAGCTTCTGCTGTGCACCTGTGTATGTTTAAAGCAACAATATTTAAACAACTTCAGAAGAACTGAGTAATTCAAAGAGAAGAGCTTCAAATAAAAAATTTAAGTAAATTTCTGATGCCCAATAGGTGAAAAGAGATTTCCTTCAACAGATACTATTTGAAAGTGGTGGTTCTCTGACCTTCTCATCCTGTAATATAAAAAGCTTCCTGAAATATTCAGTTTCCCTTGTTTCTTAAAGAAAATGAGAAAAAGATATATAAAATTCACACCTTTTTTGTATCCTTTCCTCCTGCTTAATTGAGGACTCCTGATATGTCCAAGTCATAGGTGCACAGGCAGAAGATGCTAGAGCAGATCAAGCTCAGGCAGGCAAGAGTAAACCACTTTTCAGTCCAGCAATGATGTAACAAGCCCCCTCACATTATTAACTCTGCAACTGTTAACAGCGATTGTGGAAGATGAGCGTTGCATTCCAGTGCCACCAGGCTGGTTTTAGATTCAGCAGTGACAGAAATCTATTCTTATCTCTTCTCAAAACCTAGGGGATTCTAGACCATGACCATGTTTTCTTGCATTGGGAAAGACAGCTGGACAGGCAGATGGTTCAGGAAAGACAGGAAGATGAATCAAATGGCAACAGATATCTATGAAAATATGAATGTTTCATGCTATGGAGAGGCAGTATATCTGATATGTCAGATCAGAAAACTGCCTGTCTGCTCTTCCCAACAGGGTACAGACAAACGGCCACATGATGAATAGGAAGAACATGCACTGCTGAAAACTGCAGTGGCCCTTCTGCATTAAATGTTCCTTTTTAAGCAATATTAAAATATTTCATAAAATGGTTTCAATTCAGCTCAAAAATAGGGCGTTAATAAAGATGATGGGGAAAAGGCTAATTCCTGTCTTTTATAAAGAAAGGAACAGACATAAATACATCAGGTAAAACTTTTTCAATGTTGTAGTGTTTTTCTTCTAAATAAATAAAGCCTTGAAAATGGAAAGAGGAAAATAAGAGAAAAGGTGTATACAGTCAAATAGCTCTGGGCAGTGACCTCTTTCAGTAGCCGGTTTGGAGCACGGAGATGGCTAGCACTGGCTGCCAATTGTAAATTTTACTTCAGACCACTATGGTTGACATCTTCGTCCTTTACTGTAGCTACATAGAGACCATACTGTAAATACAGAAGAATGATCACCAGCCGCTTTTACCTCATTCAAACCTTTTTTACTGACAAATTTAACCCATATATTTTTTCATCCATCTTTGTTTTCGTTCATCTAGTTCTAATATGCCTTGGTGAACAACACCCTCTTCCTCTGTAACTAGACAGTCATTTAACACTATGTATCATTTGAATTGCCATTTAGTTTTCTCAAAGGCTTTCTTATCTCTTATTTTAATTTAACCTTATAGCCACTGATTGCAAAGTAGGTATTGTTAACACTCTCTTAACAGAGGAAGGGAGAAAATCTAGATATAATACACTTTTTTCAAGATAATTTTCTCTTTTAATTTGTTTTTTTTAAATCATAGAAAAACTAGGGAAATGTCTTTATTTTAGGTAAACCGATATTCATGCCTTGAGATGTGAAAAAAACAAGAGACACTTTCGGTTCTGTCACTGTTAAATCCCAGTCATTTGAGAATAACACAAAGCTGTATTCTGTGTCCACGTATTTCATTGTTACATTGTTTCACATGTTACAGTGAGTTCTACTGGCCAGATAGCAAGACTCCCCAGAAGCAAAACCCATTACTCTCCTGGTTTTCTTCCCAGAGAAGAAAACCTTCCAAAGGAAACAGCGTTCTTTCTATGAACGGTGTTTTTATAAATTTGACTGATAGTTTATTTGTACAGAATTAGGGACATTTCTGAATAGAGTGAAAATTATTTTTCTCCTTCATTTTCCAGTTGTCATTGTTATTTGTGGCACTATAAGTTATCAAAGATGAAATAATTTAAGATATTAAAGGAAACACTTAACTATCAGTGAATCCTTAAGTAAGCAAATAAGTTAAATAAACAAACGTTATTCTAGAGCCATTTTACTGTCAAACTAGATTAACAGTACTAGAAATGACAAACATTGGGTACTACCATCAAAAGTTAAAAGTAATATTGAAATTGCCTCCTCATTTAAAAAAGCTAGGGGCAAAATGAACTGATAGTTTTTAAATGAATGAATGAATGGTTTTTAAAAATCACATATATTTTTCCATGTTCTTTTCTTACCCTCAAATATTTCTTTCACTGATTCACGATTAATTCAAAGTTTCACTGATTCACTCGTCCATTTATTCATTCACTTTGCTTTCATCATTTCCACATTGTTTATCTCCATGTCAGACCTTTCTCTTCAGTTCTACTTCTAAATACTCACCTGCCTTTTCAATGTCTTCACAAATATCTTACAGCACTTCAGATTCAACATGCCTCAAAATAAACTCATCATTTCACCCCCAATCTCCTCCCCCCACAAGAAAACCCCCAAAACCGAACAAACCAAAAAACTGTGCTCGTCTTCCAGTATTTCCTGAGTCTAGAGACCTATCATCCAGCTGCACATGCCAGAAACATGGAAGATGTCTTGATACTGACTTCCTTGAAAGCTTCCCTTCCCTGCACCCACTCTTCCCTCTAGTCCGGTCTCCACACTGCAGCCAGAGTAATCTGCATGGAACATGAATGTGATCTCTCCTACAAATAGATAACTAATAAGGACCTACTGTATAGCACAGGGAACTCTTCTCAATACTCTGTAATGACCTATAGGGGAAAAGAATCTAAAAAAGAGTGGATATATGTATAACTGATTCACACTGCTGTACAGCAGAAATTAACACAAAATTGTAAATCGACTATACTCCAATAAAAATTTAAAAAACAACAAACAAAATCCCTACAACGGTGTCCATTGCTCTCAGGGTCAGGACCACCTGCACCTCCTGCACCTGGCCTACACCTCACAGGGTCTGGGCCCTGCTACCTCTCTGGTCACATCTCAAGTCACTATTTAACCTAGTCATAGTCTGATTACCTTTCATTGCCTTGAAAGGCCGTTCTCCTTCCCACCTCCAAGCCACTCTCTCCCAGTTGTTTGTTTCCTCTCTCCTCTTCCATCTTCCCTTAGTTACTTAACTTTCCATTCAAATGTCATTTCTTCAGAGATGCCTTCCACAGCCTGGGGATGGGGCCATATCCCACTTTAAAATGCATTCTTTGTATGAATATCTGTTAATGTATGGCTCATTCGCTAGACTTTAAGCTCCTCAAGGACAGAGACCCCATCTGATTTGCTCAATTTATTATTCCAAACACCAACCATGTGCTTGACACATAGAAAGTACTTAAGTAAATATGTGATGACTTCAATTGAACTAACATTATGGAACACTTGCCCTTTGACTGCTTTTCAATACCCAGATGCTTACAAAGTAAGTGGATAAAGTATTCTTTAATAAAATTAGAAGGGAAAAGTAAAATGTGTAAGTTCTGCTAAATATGCTAAAAGGTCAATTTAGAAATCCCTTGGGGATTAAACTTATTTTTAATACAGCCAGTCACGTAAAAGAAATTCAATAAATTACCCCAGTATTTGTTGGGTGGCTCTTGCAATTTAGACCGCTGTATGCTATTTTTTAAATCCCTACTATAAAAGGCCCTTGGAAATCCTATTCTTGTTTCTTGTCCACTCCCTTCCCCCAATGTACTCTTTAACAAATTATCAAATATCTTTCACTTCTCTCATTTTCCTTGAGAGTAGAGAGCATGACTAAACAGGGCCTTTTACAAAGAAGGCATTCAATACATGGTTTTGCATTGATTTAGAAATTATGAGGCTTTATAAATTATGAATTGAGGAATTTTACCAGGCAAGCTTATATGATATCAAAAAGCAAAAATATAGAAATCTCAATAATTGTTTCTACTAGGATATGCATTTAAGTATAAATTTGATATGAAAATTATAATTTTCTTTCCTTCACTAATATATATTTAAAAAAATAGTCTTAATATTTATATGGCACAATGTGATAAAAAAGAGTGAATTCTTAAATTACACACCATTTATGTTTTCATTTGATTTCAAAGAGGTTTATAGATTATTTGTATATCATGCCATATGGTTATGTCCTACCTTGAGTTTTAAAATATCTCAAATAGCAGACATAATTATTTTAATTTTTTCTTCATTAATTTATGTAAGTAAATAGATGCCTAATTTTAAAAAAGTATAATGGGAATTTTAAGAGTGAAGGGAGAAATACTATTCACTGAGAATTAAAGTTACTCATTATATACTGTCTTAAAAGGCAAGGAACTAAGTACCTCTGCACTATTCTAGCCATACCATTCATATTCTCTCATTACTTACACAATGAATGGACAGAGGGCACGTAAGGGAGAAAGAAGCTAAATGAAATATGTGCCTATTGAGCTCTCTAATACATAATAATACATCTGATGTTTGCTGCCCAATTATTTCAAACTACATGTTAAATATTAATACTTTCTGGCATGTTATAAACTACTGCTGTTTTCTTAAGCCCTGATCATTGTCTGCAATAGGACAGGGTCAATATAAAAAATAACTACTGTTACATGAAAAAGGGATTGAAACAGGATAGTATTCACCTTCTGTGACTCTTGGAGGATGACAATATCTGGAGAAGAGCACTGACATTGTCTCACTAAAACTCTGGGGTGATCACATTCACACAATCAAAAAAATACTCTGAGCATCCTAAAACCTTCATTCTGACTCACAACAGAAAAAGAATTTTGGTCTGTTTGTGTAACACATACTGGTTTGCATCACACATAATTACTTCTTCATTTATGCAATATAAAGAAATGAATCAGTGAAAAATAAAAATGGAAGAATAACATTTAGGGGTGAAACAGTTTAGGATTATTTTTCCAGAAAGTTCTTAGTCATCTAATGGCATTCGATTAGTACTTTGGACAGCAGATAAGACCTATTTCATTTATTCATTAATTTATCCACTTATTCATATATCAGATATTTATCACACTCCTACCTTTTGAAAAGTACCCAGTGAAAAATGTTCACAGGAAATTTACACTATTTCCTTCCCCACAAAAAAGCAAATCAAACTGTGCAATAAAAAATGTTCAGTATTAAAAGGTCAATTTGAGAACACAAAATAGGGATGTGTTTCTTTTCTATAATAATAAAAATGTCTATTCATAAGAAGTATAAATAAGTGTACCAGACCACAAACAGTAAGTCTCTAAGCTATTTTATAAAATTTTGATATTCATTATAATAGAGGCCATTTAATTTTACAGTACATAACCTTACATTAGAAGGAAATGGCCTTTGTTTAGTAAACAAAATAGCAAGTGAATGACATCTTCTCTCTTGTGTCACTTTAGTCCTAGAGATGATATTAAACCTCCAAGAATCAGACTTGAACCAGACTTAATCAGACTTAAATAAACTAGCAACACTACCGAGTTATTAGGTTAGGTAAATAATAATTATTTTCATACACAAGTCATAAAACCAGAGACCCAGGGGAAAATATAACCCTCTATAAATTATGTATACATTTAATTTTACTTATTTCTTTAAATCAATGGGTCTGTGACCTAGGATACTATTTGCAAGGTACCATTCTTAAAGATCTGTATCTTATTTGGAAAACATATGTCCAATTAAATGCAAAAAATTGCAGATGAGATCTTGAGGTTACTTTCTTTTATTTTCTTCCATTACAAGAAATATAAGATTAATGTGGGAAAGTGAGAATGCCCAGAAGGAGTGGCGCTCTGTCTACTCTTGACTCTGTCACTAGCACAGTTCTCAGCATTTTATAGGCTCCCAGTAAAAAGAAAACTACGTGTTCTGCTTTTATTTGGCTCATTATAGTTTGAAGCAGTCATGTTTGAATTACTAGAATTACAGAAAACAGAACATTGGAGAGTGTCTTACAGTCACCTGATTTTATGAGGAAAGTAATACTGGAAGATCACAGTTTGATATCTGTGCAAATATGAAGTTATCTTTCACTCTTTCTTTCACTTACATATGTCTAATATCGCAGCAAATCCTGATGGCTCTACCTTCAACATTCACCCAGAACCAACCACTTCTCATGCTCTCCACCACTACGCTCCTGGTCCAGCTCCCATGGTCTCTCACTTTGATCACTGCAATAGCTCTCTAACTGGTCTTCTCGTTTCTGCACTTGCCCCCTTACAGTCTATTTTTAAAAAAGAATTCCAACTAATCCTTAAAAAACCTGGGATGGATCAAGTCAGTCCTCAATGGCCCCCATCTCATGAAGACTAAAAGCAAAGCCCTTTCCATGACTTACAAGATCTTCCTGATCTGGCCACCGCATAACCGTTTAACCTCATTTTCTGTCTCCCTTGTTGGGCTTCTTGGACATACCTGGCAGGTGCCTATCTCAGGGCTTTTTGTACTTGCTACAAAGTTGCTAAAGTTTTTCTCACTGATATTCACAGGGCTCACTCCTTTCTCTCTTCTGGGTCTTCTCTTACACCTTATATAAAACAGTGCCTGCCCCTACCTTCCCATTCCCTTTACTCCTATTTTGTGACTCTATAACATTTCTCACCATGTGGAATATTTTATATTTACTTGCTTATTCTTTTTTAAGTGCATTTATTATCTGCTTCCCCTCTCTTTCGTAAGCTCTGTAAGGGCAGTTTTGTTTATTCCCCACTGAAGGGGGAGCAGAATTTGCAGCCCCAAAATACGCCTTTTAGGCTTAAGGATTATTTTGAGCTGATTATTTGAGCAGACACAGGAGAAGCTCTGAAAACTGAGTAGTTACCCTTTTTAAGGGAAATTTCCATTTGTAAGGGTGTCTCCCTCTCTACCAGGAAGAGAGGGATGACTAAATCTCTAAAAACTCATCAATGGAGAAAACACCAACTTAAATCTGCATAACAACCTTACCCTTGTTTACTGTGCTTTTCCTGGTAACTTCCTATAACTGGCCTCCCCTCTTCCCCAACATCTTTCTTTTGTGTTTAACTGGAGGTGGTATTTAAGGTGATGGCTTGGGCCATTTCAGGGAGTTACTCAGTTTTCCTGGGTATCTCCCATGTATACAGGAGGTGTACTTCTTATTAAACTTCTGTTTTTCTCCTGTTGATCTGTCTTTCATTACAGGAGTCTCAGCCAAGAACCTAGAAGGGCAGAGGGAAAATTATTATCCTCCCCTATACTGCTGTAGTCATAGTATCTAGAAGAGTGTCTGGCCCAAACATACTCAGGGTTGGAAACACATAGCTAAAAGGGTAATGAGAGTAAGGTAGCAAATTGTGGTGAAATGGGCTGGAGATAGAGATGAACCACCTGGAGATTCCTAGGCTTTAATTTTGTTTTTTCTTCAGGGTCAGGATGTGGACTTGTTGGCAGCAACAAGAACCAATAGAGCCCAATGTTTAAAATATCACATTAAACAAAATCACACAGATGTATAAGTACTCTGTGAATAGTGTCATAAGCTCCACATTACAGCCATTAGTAAGAAAATGAGTGTCTCAGATTCAACAAGGCCCTATCCTATGTAGATAGTGTCATCATTAGAAACTCTGGGGACCATGGTCAAGTGAACTGAGATATCCTGCATTTGCTTTTGCTTTATATGGCCATCTTTTTCTGAAAAGTTTCTGCATCCTTGGCTAAGTAGACAACTGAATCTAATCTTACAGTGGTATGGACATGAGTCGTCTCTTCCTGCTAAATTGTGAGCCTCTTGAAATGCTGTAGGGATATTTCTTATTGGAGAGCTTGAAGATATCCCTTTCCTACTCAAGTAGCCTTGCAGTGTCTAACCCAAATCAGTGTGTCAGAAAGAGTATTATTATCTTCAATTTATATTGGAAGAGATGAAAGTATAGTAGGTAACTTCATTCATTCATCCATTCAACAAACTTTTACTGAGCACCCAAACTAGATACTGGCAACTGTTCACTGTATCAAGGAATGAACAAGATCAAGCCAGTATCCTCATGGAGCTTACATTCTAGTTGAGGCAGACAATAAAAAGTAAACCAGTACTTTTTTATGGTTTCTATGTCTACATGTACCACTGTTATACATATATTTATATACACATAGTTGCATATGTAGATATAAATAAAATAAATGTCAGGTCATGATAAGGACTGATGAAAAATGAAGCAGGGTAAAGGTTACAGTGAATGCTGAGGTAGGGGCGGGGAAGGGGTCCAAAGTCACACAGCTGATGTGCTACAGGGCCAGGATTCAAACACAGAGCATTCCAGTGTCACATCTGTGGGCTTAACCACTATGCTGAAGCTGTTATACGGCTCTGCAAACGCTAGGCTTCCAGGCTGTTAGAGCTGGCAGTGCACAGGCAGACAGTCTGACTGGCACAGAGACACCTGAAAAGGGAAACCTGGGAATGAAAAGGCCTTCTCATCGTGCTTTTGAATTTCATCAAATAAAAAACATATTTAAAGATAATAATTGGACAAAACCCCCAGTAATTCTCAATATTAGTGAGGTGAGTCAATGCCCAGTAAATGGCTCAGGCTTGATTTCTCTAGTCCCATATGTTGATTGCTCTGAGCCTGCCTCGGAGGCCAGAGAGTAGGAAACAAACATAAAAAACAAAAAAAGCAAGCGAAAAGGTTAAGCTTATTTCTATGTCATCTGTGTTCTAATGGATTCCTCAGAAGCCAGAATTTCTATTTGACCAAGACTAATTAGGAAAAGCTAGCTACTCTAGCATAAATTAGGTTTTACTTTAGAACCTGAATTCAACCAATGGTTACCCAAATGCCTGGGGTAATCATGAACCCAACTCCACGGTTCTGGGCTTAATCTCCTGTCTGTCGTATGGATGTGGTGTGAGCTAGGATTCAAGGAGACTGCACAACCACCTGCAGGAAAGAGTAAACCCACCAGCCCTTCACCAAGGAACTGGGTGGGGGTGAATCATCCCAGGAAAATATGGAGTTAAGACTTGTAAAGCACTCTCTTATCTCTACAACGAGGCTTTCTCTAAATCAGCATTTATTAAATGGTTTTAAGATTTGCTTCATACAAGAGATGCCCACATGGCTGCTTACAGT
This sequence comes from Phocoena phocoena, assembly GCF_963924675.1. Classification (NCBI taxonomy): domain Eukaryota; kingdom Metazoa; phylum Chordata; class Mammalia; order Artiodactyla; family Phocoenidae; genus Phocoena; species Phocoena phocoena. The sequence goes on along the minus strand of NC_089221.1, from coordinate 89,600,587 downwards.
CACAAAAGGGAAGAAACTGAAAAGTGTATCTAACACATAGTTTAAGTGTTTTGCTTAGTTTCACAGCCTTTGTCATTCACTTGATATAGACTTGGGTCATCCATTCACCAGCTGTATGACATTGGACAAGTTACTTATTTTGATGGCTCAATTTTTTTCTAGTGTGAAATAGAGATAAATGATCATAGAAATATGAAGACTAAATAAGATAATGAATGTGCTTGCCCAATAGGAATCATTCAATGAATGCGTGGGAGCCATCTTTTAGGGAGACTGCTCAGTATGTGTCCCATCCTCTGAGAATTATCCCCTCACACACAGTAACCGGCTCCTGTAAATCTATGTAACAGTCATCCTGCTTACTTTCCCCTTGTCTAGCCATGTTATTGATTAAAACAGGGGTAGACACCTAATATAAACTGGGCCAATCAATTCTTTCTGCCAAGAATTTGAAATGAGACCTCAAAGAGTAATTAATTATCTGCAGATGAGGGGCTTGGAAGGTTGTGACTCAAATGTCACTTGAGGGATCTTTGCACATCAGGGCAAAGGAATGTAGTCTTCAGAGCAAGAGGGAAACGAAGTAGCAACATAGCAAGAAGAAATAATGAAAGACCAAGTGAACACAGAGGGTAAACAGAAAGAGATGCTGCTTTGGTTCCTGCTTCCCAGTTCCTAATTATAATGACTCCCAGAGCTGGCTGAACTTCCTGTCTTTTGAGTTCTGTGAGATAACTCTATTTCCTTCTAATAAATTTCCTATTGCTTAAATTAGCTTAAGCAATTTCTGTTATTTGTAATCAAATAGGCCCTAACAGAAAATGGTAAACCAACCATTTGTGTTTGTTTAATGTAAAAGATCACTTTTGACATTCTGAACCAGAAATGTACTTAATGTAATTAAGTGAATAAAAGTCAGAAATAATAGAGAATGAGGTATAGGCTAATTTTCCTCTATCATTTCTATGTAACATAAGACAAGGCTAGCCCTCACTAAGCCATGAAACAGTGCTCATATACTCCTATTCCCTTCTTCCCCTCTCTTTTCACTCCCAAGGACTTTCATTCCGTTTACTGGACTGAGCTGAATTCCTGAACAGTATCCTACATATGCTGCATCTTTCCTACCAGTAACCATAAATCAAAACTCATCCGTCCTCTGACCCTTTACCCCAAATCCATCATTTTTGTTTTCTAAGAAGGCAGTTAGATACTCTGGTACATTAACTCAACCCAACGTGTTAACTGATTCCAGTATAAGAGAAGGCTTCCTTTTTCATTCCTGGAAACATACATGTGACTTTAGGAAAAAATCCTTTAATTAAAATGAATGAAACTAGCGATAGGAAATTCTGACACTGAATAACGTAGCAGGATAAATAATTTTTAGAAAGGTGTTCCTGTGAATACCAAACTGCTCTAGAAAAAAACAAAGGTTAAACTAGAGGAGGACCATATATTTTTGAGACTTTTAAAATTACAGTCCTCTTTGTACTGTAGCAAAATTGGTTTAGAAGCTAAAAGTAGAGCTTAATATATTCAAAATTATAATCAAATGTTAGAACAAGAAAACCAGTCATAAATGCTTAGTCAACTAACTTGAGATTATCACATTTCTATGCAAATCCTGTGTTTTTAATTAACAGATAAAGTAGAAGGGGGTATCTAAACAATAGTGTACAAAAAATGAAAAAAAATTTCAAGCTCTAATTAAATGGAGAAGCAATAACAAAATACTGCTGCATTTCAGCAACTGTTCATTAAAAAACAACAGAAAACACCTTGGTATGTCTTTCTAAAATTACATTTCACAGGCTTCAGCATCCTCTTCTGTTTTTACTCATGACCATAAAGAGTCCAGATGTTGATTATGAGCTGAGCCATCACACCAAACACCAGCTGGTCTTCTGCCCTGAATCTTCTAACTGGTCAGAAGATGCATTTCTTATGGAAAGCAGCTGAGTCCAGTGTAGTGATTCAGAGTGGGGCTCTCAAACCAGAGTGCCAGGATCCACATCCGGATCTGCCACTTTCTTTTAATATGATCTTGGGCAAGATACTCAACCTCCCTAACCATAAGTCTCCTCATGTTACAACAGGCCCAACAATAGTACCCACTGTTGCCTTGAGGATTCACTCATTCACCTTAAAGTGCCAGGCACTGTTTTAGGCTTTTAGAATCCAAAAGTAAACAATATAGGTAAAAATTATTGCCCTCCTGAAGCTTAAGTTCTCATATATTGAATCAAAAGCACTTAATTAGCATAATGCCTGGTACTCAGTAAGTAATCAATAAATGTCAGCTGTTAGGCTCATGAATACTTACTTGATTGAGACAGAACAAAACACTGGAATGGGAATGTGTCATAATGAAGTCAGCACATCTAAGACCTAACAGTGGCCCTGCCACTAATTCTCTAGGTGACCTTCATTTAATCTTTCTCAGCCTCGATTACTTAATCTGCAAACTGATCTTAAGATCCCTTTTTTAAATATATGGAGGATCATAAGACACAGAAAAGATGAAGCGTTCAAAAACACTGAAGAAAATATGCAGATACATTAAGCACAAGAATACTTTTCCACTACATTCAAAGTTTAGGAAGAACTCAGATGCTAGTCAGTTGCATTTAAAAAATAAACTCTCAAGAGAGTTTCCATTTTCAAGGGAAAAATGTAAATGATCAATATCATACCAAATCTTTAGCTTCATGAAATATGAAATCACAAACAACAAAAATAAGACAGAAGTTACATCTTACATTTATCTTAAAAAGTACACATGCTTAAACCTTATCAGAAATCACTGGATGAAATAATCTTCTTCTGGAACATATGTAAGTGAAATGTAATATTGTTCCTTTCTGGGCAATCTTAGCTTTCTTAAATTGTTTTTCCAATGAAACTTAAAAATGAAATTGGTCCCATACCTATACCTTTTCACAAGATTATACATTTTTCAAGATTCTGTAAATTTTGTTCAAATTACTTTCCTTTTCCAGTTAAAAACCACAGACTTTTAACTGTCTTAAAATTATCTGAATGTATGGCTAGATATTCCCAAGTTTAGCCAAATTAAAGGGTAGACACAGCCCTTGGAAAGAAAGACCCTGTTTATCTGGCTCAGCCCAACGTTCCTTGGTATTCCCATTTTGATAGTATTATACTCTTTGTAGTTCCATGATTGTCATGCTTTCTCATGAAAAATATAACTTTGCTTTCAACTTTGCTTCAGCTAGAAAATTCTTTCTCCTTCTATTCAATGATACACTCAAGTCTCACTCAAACAGTATCATCTGCAAAACTTTCCCTGATTACTCCCCACCATAGCTCCCAGACTGACAGGTCATATTAGACCCTCTTGATATTACTCCCATGGTATCTTGTATACATTGTCACTAAACTTATTATCTCTTTGCATTATTATTATTTTCTGTTACATCCATCTGAAGGCAGGGATCATGATTCTCATATTGCTCTCATCCTGGCACAGAATAAGCTAATGTTCATGTTTTTGAAGTGCCAGCAATATCATTGTTCTCAATGGATAAGCAAAACATTTAGCAAACAATAAAATATTTGCAGTCCTATATATTTTCATTTGTAGAGTTATTAATCTTACTCCATAACAAAGAAACATCACTGTGGTAGAGTAATCAAAAATGAAGAGGAATCAGTACAAGCGTTAAAATAGAAAAAGAAATCATATTCTATAGTATATCTCCCTAGATACCTTTTCTGGCACTGACAATGACATACAATATCATGAAATGCAGAAATGCTTCCAAGACTCCCAATAGATTATGGTCTTTAACTCAAATACATGGCAATCAAGAGTTTATCCTTCCTTTACTTTCCATGGACAAATAAAATACATGGCACAAAATCAATTTTTAAAAAATAAACCCAAATAAAAATAAATCTTATAGTAGAACTCATCAGCAATAAAACCATAAACACGGTTACCATTTAAATCTAATATAATGTCAAACCTCAATCCACTTAACATCAAGAATCATCAGGTTTAATACTTTTTCCAGAGTGACAACTAGCAATCTAATAACGGCACTGTAAGTAAACACACCCCTGCAAAGTTTATCAGTGTACTTCAAATATTTGTATGAAGTACAAGTAGGAAAGAAAATTTCACATTGGCTTATAGAATAATTATAAAGAAAACAGGGTTGATTACAACTAAACTGAAACACAAAATATCCAACACTCTCAAACTATAAGCAGAAATAGTTTCAATTAGAAACTTAGTGTATCAAGAGAACACTCCTGGAAGTGAAATGGAAATTACAACAAGAACGCTTTCCAAAAAAGCATGCCATTTCTTTATGCAATTATTTGTTTCCATTTTATAGCTGTCATACTTGTTTACCTATAATGAAACATTGCTCTGCTCTTCTCATAGTAATCAAAACAATACAACAAAGCTAAAGAAAGAGAATGCGTCCCCCAAAAGTTAAGATGATATTCTGGGGAGATGCAATTAGAAATATTTTCAAGTTCTGAATTCCAGTGACCTCTAATCAGTGAACAGGATAAAATGTATAAGTTCATACAAAATTTAAAGCATATTTAAATTTTTTTGCTTTGATTTGTAGGACAAAGACTTTAGAATTCATAGACATACATATATTTTGGGATGTCAAGAATGGAGCTTGGGGGCCTTTCTTCATTACTTGAAAAATGAAAGGGAACTTTTAATCACATTTTAGAAACTTTAATTAAATTTTGAAATACCTTACTAGAAATTCTTCCAATGAGGAAAAATACTTATCACTGCAGTGTATACTATATACACATATAGTATTTATATATTTATGTTATATTTATGCTACATAAATATATATATGATATTTCTTAGGAGAAAAAAACATATAACATGTCTTGAGTATATCTATTAAATATAAGTCAATTAAAACTCCACTGCAATTACTACTGCTACCACAGAAATAGTTCCACAGAATGACACAGAGGAACACAGTTCTGTAGCACAAGTCACTTCCATAAAAAATTCAACACAAAAAATGATTTACTTTCTCAATATAGAGTCCTGTATTGGTGAGGTACCAAAAAGGAAGAGAAAAAAATTGAATTCATCCAAAAGAACATTTATGTTAAGTTTGAAGAGGAACAAAAGATCACTGGCTAGAGGTATCATAAAATTCATCCAGTAATCATGATTAACAAGAGAAATAAGAATAGCAAATAGTTTAGAAGGTATCAGTGGAAGTGATTATAGAAAAATATTATATTGTTGTTATAATATAGCTAGTAAGGAAAATCGTATCAAAAATGTATTTATGAAAATAAAGACAAAAAGAAAATATTCTATGTGACAGATGACAAATTCGGAGTTTTTGTGTTAATGCCTGTCAGCACCCTGACAGATGTGACTAATCGATCACTGTACTCTTTGTCACTGATCCTGGAATCCTTCTCAATGCACAACACAGACAGCCACTACCCATCACTGAAAGTCGGCACTGAAACCTATTTGTCAAACCTGCTCTCACCAACATTGTTCAAGATGTTCAATCAGAAACCTTACCCCCAGGCAAATAGTACAGGACTATGTACAATCTTCTAGGATATGTGGTCAAGCGCGGGTTGACTTTCAAAAATTTGGAAATTCATGAAAATTCTTAAAAACCAAAATGGGAAAATAAAATTACAGCAGATAATGTTATGATTCTGTAAGTGGGATAAATTTTTAAAAGCTAACTGCCATCGGCAATTTAGAATGGTTTCAATTCTCATGATAGAGGCACTTAAAAAAATACAATCATCCATTTGCAAGAAAAGCAATCACTAAAGGCAGCAAGAAATTGAAACAACAGTTCCCTCAACCACAACACACCAGAAATTAAAGACTGCTACTGGTAACTGACATTAAAACAGTTTCAAGAACGTGTATTTATTATGACTTAAAGCTATAAATAGTCTAAGAGTTAAAAAAAAATCTGAGACACGATAAAAACTGCAGTAGAGAATGTGATACGCAAAGTAGCTTTAACACCTGAGCAATCAAAATTATAGGTTTTCTCTAAATAAAGGGCAAAATCCTTAATTGTTACTTTTAACATGAAGTAATGAAATTAGTGATAATGCAATTCTTGTCCAAAATCAATTGTTTTAGTCTTCACAAATATATATTACAATGTGATTTGATCTACAATCATTGAAAGTAAATACAGTCTATATTCATAGAAAGTAAAACAGGAATATGATAGCTTAGTTTTAGTTGTTTTAATTTCCAGAAAAATAGTATCCCTACTGAAAGGTATTTTAAAACACAAGTGACTGTTGAACTATATTTGAAACGTAAGCCATAATTTTAGTTTCAGAATAAAACTGAACACTAAGCAAAATTTTTGGGGGGAATTAAGTAAAAAATATTCATTGAGATCAAATAAATGTATATTTAAGGTGCATATAACTTTGTTCTGCTGCAATTCTATGTTGTACAACCTTACAAGAATATGAAGTCAAAGGCTGCATAATGAAGCACATGAGAGAAAAATATACCTCAATAACCAACCAGCTTAAACTTCACAATGCTTCAATCTGACAATGAACCCTCCCCACGTTAAACAGTATCATGTGCTGTTTCAAGCAAATAAAAACGACACCAAATCCCCCACTTTATTTTCCTTATATACACTTAGCCATATTTAGGATCTGACATGAATTCTGCAAGAGATCTTAGTTTGTATTCACACTTAGCAAAAAAAGATTACTTTCAGCTACAAGCAGCTAAAACCACAATCTATAAAGCATTAAAACCAAGTTGATGGTCTTGATATAATTAGAGAAAGTTGGCTAAAATCTCCTTTGTAATAACTAGTGTGCTCAAATCTTTTACCCTTGGCCAAATTCACTGTCATGAATTGTTTTACTAGTAGGATTTTCTGTAACTTTCTAAGTAATTTCTTTGAAAAAGGAGAATAAGTAACACATGAAACAATCTTATTTGGCTATAAGTTTGTAGCTGCTTATATGACTAACTTGTGGTATATCTTATCACTATGCCATTCATGATTATAATAAAACAAATTTTAATTAGTAAGTCATTGTCTAATGAGGTATACTTACCCCAGGAAGACAGAAAACAAGTGTTTCTGTAAACTAAGTAAGCAACTGTCAAAGAATGCTTTCACACAAAATATGAAAACCAACAAGAAAATACATGTTTTGTGAAAGAAATTCACTGCTTTATGATAGCAAGTATATCAGTTTTCTAATACCCTATTAATAAAACTGGAAAATGTTTAAAAAATATTCTCCTTACCTGTGTATACAGTTTTTACTCTCAAGATAGGCCATACCAGAAGCAGCATCTAATGAAAATTTCACTAATTGCTTGAGTTTTATTTCATCCTTCTTCTTTCTCAGAAAGGAGAGGAAATCACCTCCTAGAAGAATTGACAGATGAGCAATGAGACAAGATCATGATGAAAGTCATATTTATCATCTATTAGAGATACCTGACAGAACAAAAAGCATTACCCATTTAACCATACTTTTTGCCCATTTCATTTAAGGTGAGGATAAAAGAAAATATGAAAAGAACACATCTTATTAGAAAGCAGACACCATGAATTTTCTTAGATGCAGTTTAAGTACTTTAAGTGCTTCACACTGTATATTACCCAACACATAATAATATCCAAAGTCATACAAAGACAGACTTTCCTCTGTCACAGTTTCTCACAAATTTGCCTGGATAAAATTTTCTAAGAAATCTTATTTTCTCTAATACCAAATAAAAGATTACAATTATTATGAGTTAAAAGAGTAAATGATTAACAACACCATCACTAATAGTAGAGTCAGACAGGAAAAGAAAAAGAAAACTATGATTTTGATACGATTTAGTTGCTGAGTCAGATTGCATTTTTGTGCATCAAATGAATTCCAGTGATGACTTAGAGAAACTCCATAAAACAGCATGGTCCAAAAAAAATGTAATGCAAGCCACATAGTAATTTTAAGCATACCGGTAGCCACATTTTAAAAAGTAACAACAATAAAAAGGTGAAAGTGGCTGAAATAATATGTTTTTTCTTTAGCTCAATATATATAAAATATTATTAAATCAACATGCATCATTACAAAATTATTGTGGACATATTTCACATTTTATCATCCTAAGTCTTTAAAATATGTTGTGTATTTTACATGTATGGGACATCTCAATTTAGATGCAAATTTCCATCTGAAGTATTCGATCTGTATTTAGATTTCATCAAATTTACAGTTAAAAAAGTAGATTCACATACCTAGGTTGTTCCAAACATACTTAACCTTTTCTAATAATTGAATCATGTTACTGGAAATTAAATTAAATTTTAAAACTTAAATCAATTAAAATTAAATGAAATTCAAAATTCAGTTTTTTAGAAGCACTAGATACATTTCAAAAATTCAAGAGCTCAGGAGCCACATATGGCCAGTGACAACCATGTTAAATAGGGTAGCCTTAGACTGCATTCACTAACAGCATGGCATTAAACAATTTCCTTGTTAATGTATAGTGTAATGTATTGCATTATTAAACAAAACAAAACAAAACCAAGTTAAAGTATATTAGAATGAATGTTCTCTAAAAACAGTCATCCCTACTTTCTATTTCTATTAGGCTCTCCGATATTAAGCCAGAATTTCGCAAGAGGGATTAACATTTTGTCATTTCCTGATGTTTTTCATCCTCTTCACCAGGGATCTAGGCCTCCTTAAATAGAACAACTCTAGAGGTGAAGACTTAATGGCTTTTTCTTTAATGAGAATACCTAGAAAATAAAAAACTGCCTAACTCTCCTTAGAAAGTTCTTTTTCTAATCTCTTCTATTCACAAATCAGTATTACAGAAATTTAGGTGGACCATTTGCAAAATCACTAAGCTATATGCTTTAAAAATAATCTTAATGGTGTCAGATAATTTACTTTTTTTCCTGTTCTTTTAAAGAGAATATCAAATTTATTACTATGAACATTACTGAAATAGCTTCTATCAAGCTTGACTTAATTTTCTGAAACAAAAACACCTAAATGCAACAGTAAACAGCAAAATTACCACTAATTTCTCAACTTTAATACGTTCAAAAAATATCTATTAAAATGGACTTGAAATCAATATTTAGTTCAAGTTACTTCCTGGACCAATATTCACATATATTAGTTATTTTGTTAGATATACATTGGCCTAGTTTAGAAAAAGTGCACCCTTCTGGTCTTGAAACCACATAACATTTTTTCTAAGCTACGGAATAACTTTCAAATGAAAAAATCTTTCCTGCAATTTGATTAAAGCATCACCAGTGTTCTGCGGAATCCTAATATTATTTCTTTCCAAAACTAGCTCTCATTCAGCACTTTTCCTTCTGCCTCCTGCTCTTTTTAAACTAGTCTTTCACATAATCCTCTTCATACCCCCAATCCCCGGCCCAGCCTGTAAACCCTGTGAAGACAACTGCGCTTCTGTTGTTCAGCATGCTAATTTCAGTGCCCACCACAGGATGTCTAGCACGTAATAATACCTCAATAAGCATGAAGACAAGCTACCCATGAAATTTTTTATTAATTTTAAACATTTCTTCCTTAGCTTCTCTCCAATGGTTAGAACTATGCTTTTCAAGTACTTGTTCAATGTTAAAATAATGTTTAGAAAAGGAAGACATTATATCACTTATCAATGGCACCTGACAGATGCCATAAAATTCTTTAGATTCCAACAATAAAACTTAGTACATTTAAGACTCTGAGCTCATCTTGATAGATGCTTCTGTAACACCACTGCCTTACAAACTGCATCATTTAAAAACATAATTTGCAAAGAAGCAATCCTTAATAGATAAGAGTGTAAACGAACAAATGCACACTAGATTAATAAACAAAGAAAAGACAACACTTAAATATAATTAAAAATTGGCTGAAAAGTGATGCCAAGTCAATAAAGATAAAGTACTAGGAAGGTAGGGCTTCCCTGGTGGCGCAGTGGTTGAGAGTCCGCCTGCTGATGCAGGGGACGCGGGTTCGTGCCCTGGTCCGGGAAGATCCCACATGCTGCGGAGCGGCTGGGCCCGTGAGCCATGGCCGCTGAGCCTGGGCGTCCGGAGCCTGTGCTCCGCAACGGGAGAGGCCACAACAGTGAGAGGCCTGCGTACCGCAAAAAAAAAAAAAAAAAAAAAAAAGTACTAGGAAGGTAGAGTTAGATACAGCTATCAGAATACTGTGACACAGCCAAAGATACAGACAAAGGGTATCTGATTGTCTCTTAGTTAATCCAAGACTATTTCTACCTTAGAGAAGTTTTTTGCTTAAAATCACTAAATCATTAAAGTAAGTTTTAAATTTATTTCCAATTTATAGTTATTCATGCCACAGACACAGTGATCTTAAGTAAAGTAGCAGAGCTGCACCATTCCACAGCCCTAGTCAGCTTCCTGCAGAACACTATTGAGAAGCAAGGTCTTCAGGAAAAAAAATTAAATAATTAGCATTGGGTGAGTGTAGCCATTAAGACCCTGAAGCAAAAATTAAACTCTCCAAAGGACAGACTATGAGACTAAAGCTAGGATACCAAGAAAATAATTCAGACTGGGCCAGAAACATTTCTGTGGGGACTGTACCTGATTATTATCATTTAGTGAAGAAGAACTGGAGACTGACATCAGATGATATGATCTGTAGTATTCACTGTGAGGTTACTGTAGGAGACAGTGTCTGTTTCTTTGAACTCATTCTTTTGTCATTTTCATTGCGGCAGTTTAAAGAACCTCTCTTAGAATGTGTGATACATACAATAATCATATGTGCAGCACATGTGTATACATGTTTGCATATGCATGTGTGTATGTGTGTGGCTGGAGTAGCCCAACCTGACCACTGCAATAAGATGGTGGTGTTCATACCTGGGTAAGACAAGATAATAACTCCCCCTTTGTAACTCTATCTTACCAAAGCTTATTTCTGTATGGCACATTAAACCAAGACAGGATGGATTATTTTCTAGAATTCTTCACCAGTGATGAATTTCTAAGACAATTCTTAGCATGTTTTTATAGCCAACTTTTAGTTTACTAACGAGACAGCATTACATGGTGAAAGGAACATGGATATTGAAATCGTGCTGATCTAGGTCTGATTGAAATGGAGCAGGCCCTACGGTCCTTGCCTCGCCCCATGTCCTCAGCCTGCCTTTTGTCTGTGGAAAAACTTTAGCTAAAGAATATGTTTAATCAGAGAAGTGAGAAAATGCAGAAACAGAGGAAAACAGTCAAAGGAGACCAAATAATAATAGTTTAGTCATTAAGCATAGTCGAGGACCTTTAGTTCCTCCTTAAGGGCTGTAGATAATATTCTGAGCCTTATCCTGTGAGCTGTCTTACAGATACTGAAACCACCACCAGGTGGAAGAAGTTAATTACATGATGGCTAGGCTGTGGCCATGACATAAGCTGCCACAATTCTGAGAATTGGCCTCAAAGAAATGGAAACAAACTGAGCCTGGAACTGAAGATTAACTGTACCTAGGACAATCAAGATGACACTGTCAGACTACCGATGACCAATTTCAGGATGACTGTCAGAGCTGACTGTATTGTTTTTGCATGTAGCCCCCTCCCTCTGTCTATAAAAGCTCTTGCCCCCTGATTGTCGGGGCGGCGGGTGGAGGAAGTCGGCCTTTGGACAGGTGTCCACCCCCGCCTCCACCCTGGTTGCCAGCATCCAAAATAAAGCAAACTTTCCTTTCCCCTAACCTGGCCTCTTTATTGGCTTTTGAGCGGTGAGCAGCCGGACCCCACTTTCGGGTACATGATTAGCTATGTGACCTGGGGTAAGTTGTTCAATCTCTCTAAACTTCTTTAAAACATAAGGATTGGGCTTCCGTGGTGGTGCAGTGGTTGGGAGTCCGCCTGCCGATGCAGGGGACGCGGGTTTGTGCCCTGGTCTGGGAGGATCCCACATGCCGCGGAGCGGCTGGGCCTGTGAGCCGTGGCCGCTAAGCCTGCGCGTCCGGAGCCTGTGCTCCGCGGCAGGAGAGGCCACAGCAGTGAGAGGCCCGCGTATCGCAAAATAAAAAACCCGTAAGGATTAATTCCTTTTATTTCTCAAGATGGTTTTGAAGACTAAAATGTGTCTAAAGCACTAAGCATATGCCTAGCACATGGTACACACAATAAACACTACAACTTATCATTATTTTTGTTGAAGTTATTTTGCATATAAAATAAGGAAGAGTTGTAGCAGGGACTGGTTGTTTGTCGCACATCAATTTTCCCTCATTCACTTCAATTTCCTTTAGGAGACTGCCCTTCTCCCATTTTAGAAAGTATTTACCTCACCTCAACAATAAAGGTGATCCTAGATTCGCTTAACCCAATCAATGGAGTCCATTTCCCAGTGACTGACTCGGGCATAGGCACATAGTTTAATTTAGGCCACTGAGATACAAGGAGATACTTTAAAGCGTGTAATAAACTTTTTTTTTTTTTTTGAGAGAAGTACCAGGAAAGAAGCATTCTCTGCAAGTGGAAGTGTACAGGACAGCATGTAGCACCACAAAGACTGGCAGCCTTGGGATGAAGCTATCACTATGGAAAGCAGAAAGAGTAAAGGAAAAAGAATACTTTTTGGTGACATGTTTGATCCACTGGATCACATACTGCCTCAAGAGTGATTTCCCTCTAGATTTTCCAATTAAGTGAACGAATACAAGCTCCAAGTTTTTTGATATATATCCTGTATTGGCACTCAACGATTCTTTATGGATAAAATAGTATCTATATTAGAAGACCTTGAGAATTAAAAAGATAATATATATATGTATATATATATATACACATATATATATATAAATGTCTGGAACAATTAGGAAATAATAAATAGAAGTGCTTTATTTTGTTTGCAACCAACTTTTAGTAAGAGGATAAAAGATCATTTTATTCTCAGCAGCTCTTTCTCAAAGATTTCTTACCCTGTGCTGTGAAAATCTGATCCTACCCGTTCTTTCAGTATTAATGGGACTCTGAGGACCTGATCATATTAAACAAACTTGGAGAGATTATTATGTAAACAAGAATACTAATTTATCAATTTGTCATTTGAGAAAAGGGATCATCAGGGCCATACCACTAATGACTTCTTGTCATTGAATCATGTAGAGATCTTAATTTATCTTCAAACAACTTCAAAGGTTATTAAACTAAGAGATACTAGTCCCTAGTGATATATAAAATGTATAATTCATTACCCTTGTTTTTTAGGTTATCAATTTATTCCTGAGAAGTTTGGTTTAGTTGTATTCACTTATACATTTAAAACAGGATCGTAATCAAAGCAACAATTATAGAGAGCTATTATGAGGGCTCCATTTATGTCATTGTTCAGAGTTCTTATTTAAAACAAAAATAAACTTTAAGTCAATAGAGTTTTGACTGTTAGCCAGCCCATCAAAAATAAGGGGAAAAAATCTATATGATAATCATAAACAATGAATGCTGATTCAACTTTTACCCAATGAGACACAGAATAGGTTTTATATAATAGGAGGTAAGCCAAAACAAGTTCTTGAAGAAGAAAGGATCCATCAAACACTGAAGCAGAGAATACTGACTGGTACATGTAGGTTATACTTAGGAGACATGGATTTCACAGAAAGAGAGATTAGCCGGGAGAACATGCGAGTTGTTAACTGAGGTGATGAGGGCTTATACTAAGAATTATCCACCTCCCCCCCTCCAAAAAAAAAGACAAAAGCATTAGATCTGAAAAGACTCTGTACTAAAGCTAGACATGGGTCAGTTTGTGGGGAAAGATGAGAAACATGAAACACTGAAAAACTGAAAGTGACTCCAAGAATATACTGGCTTTTCTGATACCATCATGCTCTTTTTAAAGACGCAACTTATGAACAGCCTGCTACCTAAGTAACGTAGTTCGGCTAGGCCAAAGGCAGAGCTGAGTGTGTGGTTTTCCCAGTTTAGACTAATACATGACATTAGTCTTTTCAGATGAGGTTTCCTAATAGCCATGCTCTGCCAGCACTGCAGAGTACCGGGACCTTTTGCATTTCTCCTTTGTAGATGATCTCTGAGAACATAACTCCCTAACGGTCATGATAACAGTTCTATGAAATAAAAGAGTGCATTTCACAGTATTTTGAACTTGCTGGTTCAAGGGGCACCAGCTATAATCTTGCTAGACATGTGGTCTGCCAGGACAGATGCCAGAGTCAACTTTCACAAACCATCAGAATGTCAGTTTCCAGAAAGTACTTTGGAGATAATCAGCTTTTTCATATTGTGGGGGAGGGAACTGAATCGACCTGACTTTTATTCTTAAGGTGGTGATCTTGGTGATATAATTGAAATTCTAAGGCAAGTGTCTGCAAACTATGGCCTAGAGGCCAAAGTCAGCCCACTGCCTGTTTTTGTAAATAAAGTTTTATTGGAAAACCACCACACTTGTTCATTTACATACTATCTACAGATGCTTTCAAGCTATGATGCCAGAGTTGTGACAAGAAACTGATGCCTAAACATTTTACTATCTGGCCCTTTATAGAAAAAGTTTGCTGACTCTTGGTTTAAGATATTACTCAGTATTCCACATAACTGTAGGCCCTTTCATTCAAAGGTTCTTATGATTGCTTTGGCTACTTTGAACCAAGATTTTACTTTTCACTGTGTGTTTTTTGCATGAGGGCTCAATAGTGCTACTTTTTAATGCTAAAAAAGGAAGCTGAAAAGGTAGATTCACCAATTAATTTTATGTCCTAAGGCTGACACACACAGTTACACACAAAAACATAATAGAGCGAGATCACAAATCACCCGCCGTCCTCTCCAGCCACAACGCACTGTCTGCCACCAAGACAAAGAAATTCCACAGTCCGTCTCTCCCTGCTTTCAGGCCAAAAGACTTACTTTTCTATTTGTGGCTTCTTATGCCCCTCAAAGCTGCCTTTGATATAAAATATAAAGAATGGACAGGAAGATCAGGTGTATAAAGATGCTGGCTCCTGGAATACCCTTTAAATACTTAGATGCTACAATGGCATTTTTTCTAAATAAAAAATTCAATGGAATGCTTATTTTGACGTCTCTATCTAGTACAGAAAAAATGCAGAGAAAAAGAAAAAGGTATCAATTCAAGCTTCCTTAGATTTTTAAAGAGATGTGGGATAAAAAGACAAATCCAAAAGTATGTTTACATTTAATAAGGGAAAATGTTTATAAAAGCTAGCAATATTTTTAGAAATTGAATTTATCATAGGCTAGATATTTTAGAGACATTATATTCCCCAAATCAATGATATCAGTGACTACTTTATTAAGACCTATTACATAATCTTGTTATCTAAAATAGAAACATATATTTATATCTTCACATTTACCCATTTTTGTTGGATATGGTCAGAATTTATGCAAAGGTTTTGATCAGAAATACTTTCACAAGTTATGAAACTTTCTATCAAAATAAAAATTATTACTTTAAAATATACTTTTAAAGAACACATTGCAGCAAAGAGTTTGGAATGTCAGTATTAAGGAAAAATCAGAAAAAACCAGAGTCTCCTTTTTCACTTTTTAGAAAGTTGTGGCAAAAAACCCCTCAAATTTATCCTCATAATTTTAAGCGTATAGTATAATACTGTTAACTATATTCACAATATTGTACAACAGAGCTCTAGAACCTTCTCATCTTGCATGACTGAAACTCTATATACCTAATGACCAACTCTGTTTCCCCCTCCATACAGCCCGTGGCAACCACCATCCTATTTTCTCTCTCTGAGTTTGATTACTTTAGATACCTCATATAAAGTGGAATTATACAGTATTTGACTTTTTGTGATTGGCTTATTTCACCTAACATAATGTCGTCAAGGTTCATCCATGCTGCAGATTTTGACAGGATTTTCTTCTTTCTTTAAGGCTGAAGAATATTCCATTGTACATGGCACATTTTCTTAATCCAGTCACCCAATGATGGACATGATGGACATGTAGGCTGTTTCCACCTCTGAACTATTGTGAATAATGCTACAGTGCATGTAGGTGTGCAAATATCTCTTCAAGATCCTGTTCCATTCTTTTGGATATATATAGAGAAGTTGAATTGGTGGATCATTATTGGAGTTCTATTTTTAATTTTTTGAAGAATCTCCATGCTCTTTTCCCTAGTGGCTGTCCCAATTTACCAACAGTGCACAAGGCATTCAAATTCTCCACATCCTTGCCAACACCCATTATTTTCTGGGTTGTTTGTCTTGTTTTTTGATAGTGATCATCCCAGTGGGTGTGTGGTAATATCTCTTTGTGGTTTTGATTTGCATTTTCCTGATGATTAGTGATACTGAGCATCTTTTCATATGCTTGTTGGCTATTTGTTTATCTCTTTAGAAAAATGTATATTTAAGTCCTTTGCCCATTTTTTAATTGAGATATTTGGGGTTTTGTTATTGAGTTACAGGCATTCTTTATATATTCTGGATATTAACCCAGATATGATATTAACCCTGATATGATTTGCAAATTTTTTCTTCCCTGTGCTGTAGGTTGCTCTTTCACTCTGTTGACTGCTTCCTTTGCTGTGCAGAAGATTTTAACTTTGATGTAGTATCATTTTATGTGTGTATATTTTTCCTTTAGTTGCCTGTGCTTTTGGTGTCATATCCAAGAAATCATTGCCTATTTCAATGCCATTAAATTTTCCCCTATTATTTCTTCTAGGAGTTTTATAGTTTCACATCTTACATTTAGGTCTTTAATCCATTTTCAGTTAACTTTTGTACATGTGTAAGATAAGCATCCATCTTCACTCAATTACAAGTGGATATACAGTTTTTCTAATACTGTTTAATGAAGAGACTATCCTTCCCCATTCTGTAGTCTTGGCACTCTTGTCAAAGATCATTTGACTATATATGTTAGGGTTTACTTCTGGGATCTCTATTTGGTTCCACTGGTCTATCTGTCTGTCTTTGTGCTGGTATCATATTGTTTTGATTACTGTAGCTTTGTAATAGGTTTTGAAATCATGAAGTATGAAGCCTCTAAATTTTTACTTCTTTCTCAATAGTATGGTTTGGCTATACTTGGTCCTTTGATGTTCCATGTGAAGTTTAGGAATTTTTTTTTCTATTTCTGCAAAAAATGCCATTGGGACTTTGTAGGGAGTGCATCATATCTGTAGATTGCATTGAGTAGTATGAACATTTTAACAATATTAAGTCTTCCAATTCATAAACACAGGATGTCTTTCCATTTTTTGCGTGTCAATTCTTTCAGCATTGTTTTATAATTTCAGTGTACAAGTCTTTCAAGTCTTTCACTTCCTCAGTTAAGGTTATTCCTACACAATTTATTCTTTTTGATGCTATTGTGAATGGGACTTTTTCTTAATTTCCTTTTAGGATTGTTCATTATTATTGTATAATAACACAACTGTTTTTTTTTTTTGCGGTACACGGACCTCTCACCGCTGTGGCCTCTCCCGCCGCGGAGCACAGGCTCCGGACGCGCAGGCCCAGCGGCCACGGCCCATGGGCCCAGCTGCTCTGCGGCATGCGGGATCCTCCCGGACCGGGGCACGAACCCATGTCCGCCACATCGGCAGGCGGACTCCCAACCACTGCGCCACAAGGGAAGCCCCTCACAACTGATTTTTGAGTGCTGTTATAGGATTTCCAGTACTATGTTAAATAGAGTGGTAAGAGTGGGCACCTTTAACTTGTTCCTGATCTTAGAGGAACAAGCTTTCAGTTTTTCACCACAGAGTATGATGTTAGCCCTGAGCTTTTTTCCATATGATCTTTATCATGTTGAAATAATTTTTTTATTCCTAGTTTACTGAGTGTTTTTATCATGAAAAGGTGTTGAATTTTGTCAAATATTTTTCTTGCATCAGTTGAGATGATCCTGTGGCTTTTGTTGTTTATTCTGTTAATGTGGTATCTTACATTTATGGATTTTCATATGTTGAATCACCCTTGTATCAT
Organism: Phocoena phocoena; assembly: GCF_963924675.1. NCBI lineage: Eukaryota > Metazoa > Chordata > Mammalia > Artiodactyla > Phocoenidae > Phocoena > Phocoena phocoena. Next base: position 89,582,571 of record NC_089221.1, on the reverse strand, counting down.
ATTTACACATAAAACACACTTACACTGAGATCACAAATTTCCTTCTACCCTCCCCATCCAATGTCTGCTACTTATGCCAAGTCTAACTGATTGTTTCTGCCTCTACTTTCATGTTAAATACTAACTGCCATCCTCACTCATCAGAGAACAAAATATACACATTTTAAAATTGCTCATCAGAAATCTGAGGTAGCGTTCAGCAGAAACTCTTCTGACTTCCTGGCTCACTGTCAATAACACTTGGTTCTTTAGATGAACCAGATGTCTCAGTACAGGTATCTTTCTGTAGTGCTTCTCTCTGTAAGAGATCATTCATTTCTGAAGGAGCTCTTGGTCATTTCATCCACCTGGGGCTATTTTAACTGTCTATAATTCACCTCCAACTGCACTGGCTGAATAAAGAGGGTATAGTCTGAAATCAGAATATCCTTTATAACAGCATCAAAACCCAAAATACGTAGAAATACTTTTAGACAGGGATGTGTTACACTTTTACACTGACAACTACAAAACACTGTTGAGAAATTAAAGAAGTGGAAATTAAAAGGAACAATATACCCAGTCCATGGATTGGAAGATTAATATTGAGTGTTAAGAGTCAATTCTCCCCAAACTAATCAAGTGCAATCCCAACCAAGTTCCAAGCAGGCTTTTTGATTTGATTTCACAAGCTGCTTATAAATTTTTACATGGAAATGCAGAAGATCTAGAATAGAGAATAGTGATGAAAACAAGGGCCAATTGGGAAGAGACAGACCACCCAATTTTAAGAATTACTATAAAGTTACAGTCAAGGGAGTATGTTTTGGCTTCAGGATAATCAAGTAGATCAACAGAACAGAACAGAGTCGAGAAATAAACCCACCTACTTATGGCTGATTCATTGATACGTAAGACACCAAAGCAATTCAATGGGAAAAGGAAATTCTGGTAAAGAATTTATATACCATTTTAAAGAACTGGTAGTGGAAGAACTCAATAACTATCTTGGAAAAACAGACCCCAATCTCTACCTCACACCTACACAAAATTAATTTCAAGTGATCTATAGACCTAAAGTTTAAAGCTCTGAGAAGGAAACATAGGAAATACCTTTGCGATCTTGGTAAAGGTGAAGATTTTTTAGAACTTAGAAAGCAGTAACCATAAAGAGAAAGAAAGAGAGAGACAGAGAGAGAAAGGCATACATACATCATTATGAAAAGTGAACAGGAAAAAAAAAAAAAAAGTGAACAGGGACTTCCTTGGTGGTCCAGTGGTAAAGAATCCACTTTCCAATGCAGGGGACATGGGTTCAGTCCCTGGTTGGGGAACTAAGATCCCACATGCCGTGGGGCAACTAAGCCCGCATGCCACAACTACTGAGCTTGCGTGCCTCAACAAGAGAGCCTACGTGCTGCAAACTACAGAGCCCACACACTCTGGAGCCCGCACGCCATGACTAGAGAGAAGCCCAAGCACTGCAAGAGACTGAGTGCCACAATGAAAGATCCCGCACGCCTCAACGAAGATCCCATGTGCTGCACAGGATGATCCCATGTGCTGCAACTAAGACCCGAAGTGGAAGTGCTTAATTCAATTCCATAGGATTCCATGTAAATTGCTGAAGGTCTACTAAAGATTAATGGATACTCTCTCTTCCAGTGGTTCTCGATCTAATAAGGAAGATAAAAAATTCAGAAATAAACTACATTAAAAGACACAGTGAAATAGTAGCTAAATATATACACAAGTAATATGTTGTAATAGTTCAGAAACACACAGTGAAATCTGACTTATGGAACTGCAGAAAGAATCAGCAAGTAGGTAAGGCTGTGAAGGATGGAGCAGGATTTCAGTGGGGGGAAAACAAAGGAGAAGTACCTGTATTTACCTTAAAAGTGAAAGATATAAATTAAAACAAAGAGCTCATGAGAAGTAAACATTCACAGAACAAAGACTCACATTTCTGTATGTGTTTGTTTCTATTTTCACGTTGCTGAATTTTTTGCGCTAAACTGGCACTACTGATGATGAATACTGACGTTTTCTCCTGGGTAACTGCTTAGGAGGAAAAACTAAATTGGGTTCACTCTAATATCGAAAATATCTTTTTCTTTAAACTTGATTTTGGATATAAAATAAAAATTAATGCCTTCTTTGGAGTTTTTCTGGTAGAATATGAGTCTGTGCTAGAAACAATGATGATCCTCTAGAAGCACAAGAATGTCTGGCCATAAACAGGCATTCCTACTAATTCAGATCATCATGAAATGGGTTCCCAATGACGCTGAACGTTCTCAAATCTAAGTGGGAAAAAAAGTTTTATTAAAGTAAGTTGACTTAAATGGTTTACCTAGGATAAGTACTTTCAGGAAAGAGATAAGAACCACTCATTCAGTAAAATTTTAGTTATCTAAAGGGAAAAAAAAGTTTCTATACCTCTTTAAGATTAACTTTAATAGGGTTTTACTACATAAACTTGCAGACTGTCTTCTCATTCCAACTTTGTTAGTAATTAGTTGTAGGAATTTAGGCAAATCATTCAATTTCTCTGGATTTCACCCATTACATAAAGGGACTGGGCTAGACTGACCTATAAGTTCCAATCTAGAGCCAGGAGCTCAGTGTAACAGACAGTGAGGATTATTCAGTCACCATCTCTGGGTTCCTAGTCTTAATATGCTCCACTTTGGACAGGCTGCACGCAGTCATATTTTATTTACTATAGAAGCCTTCCACTCTTACCACCAATATCATCTCTCTCTATGCCAGGGCTCTGGCACTGTCATCTGTGCGTATGACCTGTTGATAAAGTTGGAGCTGCTCAGCCATTCTCCTCCATTCCTGACTCTCCCCATCCCAATCATCAGGGTCATCGTTTCTCTGAAATCTCATTCAAGCAATCTGAGAATAATGATTTCTTTATTAACATACTTTATTCTGCATATCCAATTTATAATCCTCTTCCTTGCCTCTATCATTTAACCTTTACTGTTAGTGCTTTAACCTGAACTCTTAGTCGTTCACTTTGGGATTAGTGAGAACTTTGTTTTTAGATATCAAACTCTAGGAAGAAAATGGAATCATCCTGCCTTACAGTTTGCCAGGTAATTCACTCCCATTATTCAGACGTAATATCCTTAAGCATCTTCCTTCCTCATTCAACAAAAGATGACTTTTACCAATATCACCAATTCGAAATGAGTAATGCAGCCTCTATCCCTTCATAACCCCAAAACTTCGCTTTTACAAACAGTAAATATTTCACTGTTTATATAGATTTTTTTGTTAAGTTATTATCTATGTGACCTTCTCGAAACCACTCACATGGAGTACTCCAAGTATTTTATCATAAACTTCCAGAAGGCACAGCCCAGTAGGTAAGTCACTTCGTTCAACATGAAGTTCAAATAGGCAATTAAAACTATTTTCATTAAAGTGATACGTTAAATGTCACAGAGAGACCAACAAAAGATTTAGATTATTAGATTACATGGGCATTCTCTTCAAGTTATTGTTGGTTATTTCTTATTGGATATTATTTTCATTTTATGACATGAATACAAGCTCAATGAGCAAGCAGAGAGAAAAATGCCAAGTATAACTGGGATTTTCTTTTTCATTTTGGTTATACTTTATCATTATACCTGGGAACAAAAAATAATTGTTATTTATCAAAAAAGACACCAGTTTTATTAAACTACCAAACTCATAACCATAAATGTAGACCATAGTAAGAACATGATCCAAACAATGTGGATAGATTGACAGAAGGAAATGAGCTTCTTTAGTTAATACCCACATTGCCAGAAAGGGCTTCAAGAGCACATGTTAGCATTTAGTCCAGCAGTGGGGTCAGGAGGACAAAGGGAGCTATAGAGTTGCCAGTGGCTCAGCTGTCGTATCTGACAGCACACTACAGGGCAATGCACACAGGGGAAAGGGTGCCCTAAAAATCTGCAGGATCTAATCTGACAGGACACCTTCTGCCTTGAATAGATTTCTCTGGGGTAGCTATAACCTTTTCCAGGTATCGTTTTCTTGCCTGGCTACAGTACACTCAAGCCAGAATTTTGCCTATGGGTTCTAGTATCTATATGGATAAGTCTTCCTTCTATAACCAGGACGCTGTTTATCTTACAGACTTACAGCTGTACAAAATGAGGACATCTCTTATTAATGCTAGGAAAAAATGAGAAAAAAAACTGAAATTACTATTACTGCATTTTTCAATTCATTCACTCAGTAAATATGGTGTAATACCACACCATAAGACATTCAAGATTTATGATGAAAGAATACTTTTCATTCCATACTTTAGAGCACTAATCTGGAGTCACCATAAGTCAAAAAAGCCTTCAACAATTTCCCAATCTCTCTCCACTTTTCTACACAGAAGCAAGTGTTATATATATGTATCACCCCCAGAGAAGTTTTCCTTCACTGTTATGGACTATTTCTTCTCTCTTCCCTTCTCCCCTGGTGTAGCAGCAGTGGTTAGGATGCTTCCATAACCACAGCATCTTCTTCAACTGATTTTAAATAGGTCTATGCTATTCAAGTAAGATAAAACAGATTCTGGTCAAAATGTATTTAGTCTTCTTCCACTACTACTGGAAAAAACAGAAAAGGACATTTTGTACAAATTTATCTTTAAAAGCCACCCATCATTCACTCAATCTGGTATTCAGCTTGGTGGGTATGGTTGTGAAAAGATTTAAGACATCACAGAGTCTGTAAATATATGGGAACAAGAAATAAAATGAATGCAGTTTCACTTTGTTCTCTTCCTTTCATCCTAGAGAACAGGTAATAATTATGGCAAAAATATTCACCTGGTAACTGTATTTTAAAATGCGGTTTATAGTTATCGTCTCTCACGGACTTTCATGTTACATAGGAACCAATTTTGACAGTATTCGAATATGAGACATAACGTGGACGTTCTATTTAAATCTGCCAGTGGCAAAATTTTCTAGATGTAAACTCCTACAGACCAACTCCTATAGGGCAAAGACTTATGGTATTTTATATTCCTAGTGAGTAACTATGTTCATCATGTAAGAGTGATTTAGTAAATATTTACTGAGTATATACCTAGTTTTTACAACAGTTGTCTACTCTAAAGCAGTGCATCACCTTCTTAATCTCATTACTTGGATGATGTGAAAGGAGAGAAGTCAGTAAACACATACATCTTTCTTGAGGGAAACCCAAGAGGAAAGGACATTAGTGTGACCTGGCCTGATTCTGCAGAACTATCCAAGCTGACTGAGAAAAAAGAAGAAACTGGAAGTCAGACAGTGACTACTCATTTTAAGAAAGATGTAGAGAAATTACCCAGAGACGGTTATATATAAATAATGCACCATTAAGTTAGTCATACGGATTTTAATCACCTTCTTGACAATAAGGAGTGAAAAAAAGTTCTGGTTAGTAATGAACTAATATACTACCAGCTTCTCCATAAGCATTATTTTCAAGATCACCACTCCTGCAACACGTTATAGATTCCATGGACATATTCTTGAATCCCTAATTGCTGTATAATATGAAGTAAAGAGGGATGTCACTAGTAGTATATGTCTTCAATTTTGTTCCTTTATTATTCTTATACTCTAGGTGTTCTTCTCACAGCTGGTGGACCACTCCCAGCTAATCCGTGGCCCCAGCCTTGAACTTTTACAACCCTCTGGGGATACTGGTGATTGCTAATACTGATGATTGCTAGTTTATTTCAGAAACGCTTGATTTACATGCTTACACTAAATAATCTATGAGTCACAATTTCCTCTTCTTTAAAATGAAAACTATAGTAATACTTCAATACTATAAAGGGTAAAACAAATCAGATTTATTTATAATTATGAAAAACTAACCCAATAATATGTTTAAAGACCTTTATAAAATAAAGTCCTCTTATCAAATTTGAAAAAGTTAAAGAAAAACAATAATAATATTTGTTGGGGCTTCCCTGGTGGCGCAGTGGTTGAGAGTCCGCCTACCGATGCAGGCAGGGGACGTGGTTTTGTGACCCGGTCCGGGAAGATCCCACATGCCGCGAAGCGGCTGGGCCTGTGAGCCATGGCTGCTGAGCCTGCACATCTGGAGTCTGTACTCCGCAACGGGAGAGGCCACAACAGTGAGAGGCCCGTGTACCGCAAAAAAAAAAAAAATAATAATAATAATAATATTTGTTGTATGATATACATTCTTTTGCCATTATTCCTTTATTTCTGTTTGGCTGTTGTTAGCCAAATGATATGCAGACTGGTTATTGGCCACAGACAAAAGAAAGTCAAATAAGTAAGTTAATGACAAGGTAGTAAAACTAGACGGAAGGGGAAAGATGGGCCCTTGACCTGTCCAGAAAATGGGCCCAGGAGTATTGCCCTGATGGGTGGCCCAGAGTAAGTGGTCTGCTTCTATTAGGCTTAAGGACAGAGAGTTTCCAAAAGGCCTTGCAATGTAAATGATCCATAACAAATTGATATTATCTTTTTATGTGATTGGTAAATAGGGAGAATATTGTTGAAAAATTAAATTCCACAGCCTGCTTTTTTAAAGTAATTTCCATTAATAAGAGATGTATATAATTTTTAAAAATTATTCTGAATGCCATAAGTCTTGATACAGTAAGAGATTATCTTACCTTACCTTAAGTTTTTTTTTAAGGACTTCCGTTTAAATGGCCACACTAGACTGGATTTAGCAGTTAATTTACATAGTAAGGGGAAATCAAAATGGTGTGAAAACCTAAACAAACTTCATTACAATTGATCCTGTGCTTTAAATGCAATTTCTCTTGGAATAACCCTCTCTGATACCTGACTCTATCACAGATTGATTCAGAAACATTTTTGACCCAAAATGTCTCAACTTTTTTAACTTTAGTAACTATTGTTAAAATCTGGCACTATTTCATTCTTGCTTTTAATAATGTATTAAATTCATATTAAAACAATGTATAAAAGTCAGACAAGGTAGCTGACATTAAGGACAGTGAATAAAAGGCAGACACATTTAAGAGAGGTGAAGGATCATTAACTATGATCAAGTAGAATTTATACTTGGGATGAAAGAATGGTTCAACATATGCAAAATCAATGTGCTACATCACATTAATAGAATGAAAGAAAAAAATCATACAATCATCTTAATAGACACAGAAAAGCTATTTGACAAAATTCAACATCCATTCTTAATAAAAACTGTTAATAATAAGGTGTAGCAGGAACATAACATAATAAAGGCCACATATGATAAGCCCACATATAAGTATGTATGTTATACTTAATGATGGAAGGTTGAAAGCTTTTCCTCTAAGATCAAGAACAAGACATGGGTACTCATTCTCACCACTCCTATCCAACACACTACTAGAAGTCTTTGCCAGAAGAATCAGGCAAGAAAAAGAAAAGAAATTAAAGAATTGTAAAGGAAGAAGCAAAATTGTCTTTATTTGCAGATGACATGATTTTTTTAAAAATTTATTTTATTTTTGGCTGCGTTGGGTCTTTGTTGCTGCATGCGGGCTTTTCTCTAGTTGTGGCTAGCAGGGGCTATTCTTTGTTGCAGTGCATGGGCTTCTCATGGTGGTGGCTTCTCTTGTTGTGGAGTACGGGCTCTAGGCACGTGGGCTTCAGGAGTTGCGGCACGTGGGCTCAGTAGTTGCAGCATGTGGGCTCAGTATTTGTGGCTTGTGGACTCTAGAGTGCAGGCTCAGTAGTTGTAGTGCACAGGCTTAGTTGCTCTGCGGCATGTGGGATCTTCCTGGACTAGGGCTGGAACCCGTGTCCCCTGCATTGGCAGGCGGATTCTTAACTACTGCACCACCAGGGAAGCCCAGATGACATGATTTCATGTACAGAAAATCCTAGACTCAACCAAAAAACTGTTAGCTCTGACCAATGAATTCAGTAAAGCTGCAGTATACAAAATTAACATACAAAAATCAGTAGTGTTTCTATACGTGAGTGACTTATCTGAAAAACAAATAAAATGATCTCACTTACAACAGCATCAAAAACAATGAAATACTTAGGAATAAACTTAACCAAGGAGGTGAAAGATCCCTACACTGAAAACTGCAAGATGCTGAAGAAAGAAATCAAAGAAGACACAAATAAATGGAAAAATATCCTGTGTTCATGGACTGGAAGAATAGTGTTCAAATATCCATACTACCCAAAGCCATCTGCAGATTTAGTGCAATGCCTATCAAGATTCCAATGGCATTTTTTATAGAAGTGGAAAAAAGAAAACTCCTAAAATTTATATGTAACAACAAAAGACCCCAAATAGCCAAAGCAATCCTGAGAAAGAAGAACAAAGCAGGAGGTACCACACTTACTGATTTCAAGCTATACTCATCAGAACAACATGGTATTGGCATAGAAACAGACAAACAGATCAATGAAACAGAAGAGAGCGCCCAGAAATTAACCCAAGCATATAGAGTCAACTAATATTTGACAAGGGAGCCAAGAATATTTAATGGGGAGAAGACAGTCTCTTCAATAAATTGTGCTGGAAACTGTATATTCACATGTAAAAGAATAAAAACAGACCCCTATCTTACACCACTCATAAAAATTAACTCAAAATGGATAAAAACTTAAATTTAAGACCTAAACATGACACTCCTCAGGTGAAAACATAGGAATAAAAGCTCCTTGTTGTGGGTCTTGGTAATGATTTTTTGGATATGATACCTAAAGCACAATGAGCAGGATAAAAAATAAACAAGTGGGACTACATTACACAAAAAACCTTCTGCAGAGCAAAAGAAACCATCAACGAAGTGAAAAAAAAAAAAAGCCCTACAGAATGTGAAAAAATACTCGCAAACCACGTATCTGATAAGGATACAAAGAACTCATACGACTCGGGGCTTCCCAGGCGGCACAGTGGTTAAGAATCCGCCTGCCAATGCAGGACATGGGTTCGAGCCCTGGTCTGGGAGAATCCCACGTGCCACAGAGCAACTAAGCCCATGCACCACAACTACTGAGCCTGCACTCTAGAGCCCATAAGCCACAACTATGGAGCCCACATGCCACAACTCCTGAAGTCTGCATGCTTAGAGCCTGTGCTCTGCAACAAGAGAAGCCTGTGCACCACAACAAAGAGTAGCCCCTGCTCGCCAAAACTAGAGAAAGCCTGTGTGCAGCAATGAAGACCCAACACAGACAAAAATAAAATAAATAAAATAAATAAATTAAAAAAAAAAGAACTCATACAACTCAATAGCAAAAACCAAATAATCCAATTAAGAAATTTTCAAAACACCTGAATAGACATTTCTCCAAAGAGGATACACAAAAGGCCAATAGGTACATGAAGAGATGCTCAACATCACAAGTCATTAGGGAAATGTAGATCACAACCACAATAAGATATTAACTTATGCCTATTAGAATGGCTATCATCTGAAAGACAAGAGATAACAAATGCTGGCAGGGATGTGGAGAAAAGGGAAGGGAACCCTATACACTGTGAGAGGGATTGTAAACTGGTATAACCACTATGGAACACAGCATGGAGAATCCTATAAAAATCAAAAATAGAACTAACTGATGATCCAGCAATTCCCCTTCTGAAAATATATACAAAGGAAACAAGAGCACTAACTTGAAAAGATATCTGCATCTCCATGTTCATAGCAGCGTTATCTACAATAGCCAAGACATGGAAACAACTTAAGTGTCCATGAATAGATGAATGAATAAAGCATAAAGTTGTGGTGTATGTGTGTGTGTGTGTGTGTGTGTGTGTGTGTGTGTGTGTGTGTATACATAATGGAATATTATTCAGCCATTTAAAAATAAGGAAATCCTACCATTTGCAACAACCTAACGACATGGATGGACCGTGAAGGTACTATGCTAACTGAAATAAGTCAGACAAAGCAAGATAAAAAGTGTATGTTCTCACTTATATGTGGAATCTGAAAAAAACAAAGAGCTCATAGAAAAAGAGATCAGATTTGAGGTTAACAGAGGTGGGAGGTATGGAGAAGGGGAATTTGAAGGAGGTAAAAAGATACAAACTTCAAGTTATAAGATAAATTAGTACCAAAGATGTTAACATACAACATGATGACTATAGCTAACACTGCTGCACGATATAGAGCAGTTGTTAAGAGAGTTAACCCTAGGTTCTCATCACAAGGAAAACGATTTTTCTTTCTTTTCTTTTTATTATATCTATACGAGAGGATGAATGTTAGCTGAACCTATTGTGGTAATCATTTCACAATACAGGTAAATCAAACCATAATGCTGTAGGCCTTAAACTTACACAGCAATTGTATGTCAGTTATTTCTCAATAAAAAGGGAGGTTTGGGGAGCAAGAACAAGGAAAGAGAAATGAAAGATGATGAGTGATGAGAGCCGAGAGACAGACTCAATGATTTAGGAAGAAGAGCGTACAGAGGAGACACAGGCAACATCAGAAAACGAATCATATACGCAGAATTTGGATGCCTAAAAACTGATTTTCATTAAATTAGCAATACCTGGTTCAGATAAAAATTCAATTTGATATATAAGATATATCATTTTATACATATAGAATACTACGAGCAAGTCATCAATTCATTAATTTTGTCTTTGCTTATACTTGGGAATCATCACGTGTTTTTTAAATGAAGTTCTATGTTAATATTAGGGAATACTTAGCACAGTAAATTAAGATTTACGCACATTTCACTTCACTTAATCTGTAACATACTACACCTGAAAAACAGTTTGTCAGTGAGCCCAACTTACACTCAACAGGAGAGCACATAAAGCCCAAGGTTTATTTATGATCAACTACTGTAAAAAGTTTTGGAAGCATGTTCTAGGAATTATTCAATAGTTTAAGTTTATACACACCTATGGATTATATAAAACAACTTCAATGTTCATTCTACAATGAAAATTTTAGCTCCCTAAAAAAATGAAGTAAAATAGGTCAAATATTTAATTCATCACAATAAAAATGTTTTATTTCCTTAACAACTTAGCTATTTTTCAAATAGAAAAACCCATACGACTCATCTTTATGAGATGGATACTGAGCATACCTCCACACTGCCTTGGAAATACAAGAACATTTTGAAAGATCATTGACATCAACATCATTTTTCTTTTTTGGCAAAAACCTTGTCATTTCTTCCTGGAATACTGCCAGAACCTATACTAACTTGGACTCAAAACTACTCTTAATAGCTTAATCATTTCCCACCTCAACTATTAAAATTAAACTCTTCATAAATCAATCTTCAGTACACTCAGGGGATGAAGACAGTTCAGCCAAATTATTTTATCATCCAAACTTGTCTTACATACCCTGGTTTTCTATACATCTAACACATTTTAGAAATTGGTATTCTGTTCATTCCTATCCACCTCGGACAGGTTTTGAGCTCTCCAAAGATTACTTGTCTTCCAAACCACTTACTATCCACTAGTCTTCTAACCTTGATTTGCCCATCTCTTGTTATGAATTTCTGAATCTGTGAACTGTGATTTTGCTTGGACTGCATTTCAAACTCTTTCCTATTACAAATATGCTTTGTATTTTATCTCAGAATCATAGTTCCTTCTTTGTTTACGGTTGACTTTAGATAAAATGTTTGGTCTACTGCAAGTTGCTTTCTGAAATTCTTTTTGTATATTTTCCTAAAATCTAAAGGCTTTGTATTTTAAAAATCAAGAAGAACTTACTGACCTGTACATTAATAGCCTTCTTTTCTGCTAAATTAAAATTCAATTATTTGGTAATGCTCTAGTAGGAAGAGAAAGAAATGAATGCCTTGGATTAATTTTTAATTATTTAATTAACATTTTGACTAAACAATCTAGGTCAAAATGGGTAACTACCTATGCTTTGAAAATACTGACAGTTTTCAAAGGCTGGATATTGTTTACTCTGAAGTATCTGGGCATGATAGGAATCTGATAGTTCATTGAACTGAAAATCCAATCTATACTAATGATACTCCTCAGCTCAGATAACTTTAATAGCAGCTAATATTTATTAAAAACTCAGAATGTGTTAAGAACTGTGCCACGTTCTTTATATATATTACTTCATTTAACTCTCGGAACATTATTATTCTCATCTCTCATTTTATAAGGAAAGATGTTAGCCTTAGAGAGATTCAGTAACTTGCCCCAAGTCACACAGCTAGAAGCAGTAGAGTAGGAACTTAAACCCATATTTGGCTCCAAAGCCAAAACGGTCATGTTTGCACAGGCAAGTCACTCTAAAGTATAGCAACTACCAAATGAGAGCCATTGTGAACTCTGAATCCCACTGAGCATTTCTTTTATTGTAAGTGTTAAAGTGAATAACGACAGAACATCACAAGTGATCAGTGAGAATCCTCAAATACTTTGGAGGTGAGTATTTTTCCCAGTTTCTTTTCTTTTTCTTTTAAAATTGAAGTATAGTTGATTTACAACATTGTGTTAGTTACTGCTGTACAGCAAAGTGATTCAGTTATACATATATATACATTCTTTTTAAAAAAATTCTTTCCACTATGGTTTATCACAGGATACTGAACACAGTTCTCTGTGCCATACAGTAGGCACTTATCTATTGCACATATAAAAGCCTACATCTGCTAACCCCAACCTCCCACTTCCCTGTTTCTTAAAAGAAATCCTGACTCCATAATCAAGCACACTCAGATGAAATAAATGTGGACAAAAAGAACATTATACAGAGATAAGAAAAATATTTTCTGATACTCTCATTCATAAAAACTTCAATCTCTATTACGGGCGTAACCAGGGTATGGGGTTTGCTTGCCATCTATTAACTCATCTCTCACATGTACCTCCTTTTACACAAAATACTATGAAGGCTTCTGGAAGCACAGGCTCCACAGGGAGTCACGTATTTTCTAGAGAAATCTCTTGAGTTCAGATTTAATGCTGCCTGAACTGTTGATCCAGTGGTCTAAAGTTTGGAGAATATCTACGAATCTTTCCTATAACATATCTATTTAGATATTCATGACAGAATTTAACCTAAAATGTATCTCCATGTGAGAACAGATGTACAAAAAAGTCCACTGAAATGCTCTTTATGGTAGCAGATGACTAGAAAAACAATTATCAAGCACTGTGTAAGCAAATACCATGCAATTATTGACAAAATAAATCTATATATACTGATGTAAAAAGACTAGGATATTTTGTCAAGTAAAAACAATACAAAGATCAGAGCAGTATGTATGGTAAGCTATTGTTTGTGTTAAAAATAAAAAGATGTATATGCATATATATTTCCACGTGCATAGAAAAACTCTGGAAGGATAAAAGTAAAATTAAACACACGAAAACAAAACAAAATCCCTCCTCAAAAAAAACTAGTAAGGGCAGCTGCCTCTAAAAAGAATTCCAAAGGGAATGGGGAGTCAGGGACAGAAAAATGGCTTTTCATTGTGTTTCCTATTGTACTCTTTGAAAGTAACACTTAAAAAAAAGTCACTGTCGGACTTCCCTGGTGGGGCGGTGGTTAAGAATCCGCCTGCCAATGCAAGGGACACAGGTTCAATCCGTGGTCTGGGAAGATCCCACATGCTGCAGAGCAACTAAGCCTGTGCGCCACAACTACTGAAGCCCGCGTGCCTAGAGCCGGTGCTCCGCAACAAGAGAAGCCACCGCAATGAGAAGCCCGTGCACCGCAAAGAAGAGTAGCCCCCACTTGCCACAACTAGAGAAAGCCCACGTGCAGCAACCAAGACCCAACACAGTCAGAAAAAAATTAATTAATTTTTTAAAAAGTCACTGCCTAAAACATAATTGCATTGGAAATAACAAATTGGTCACCCTGAGCTGTAAGGCCCTTCATCATTCCATCCCTTCTACCTTTCCAACCTTACTTACGTGTTTCTCCCAGGCACACATGCCTCAGTCACTCTACCCTTCTTCCTGTTCCTCAAACACAAAGGCCATTCCTACCCTTTCCCCAACACTTAGCAAGGGTAGATTATTTTTATCTTTCAGGTCTTAACACAAATGCCACCTTCTAGAGATGTTTACTAAGACCTCTAAAATAAATTAGGTGCTACCTGTGACTATCTCTCTGAGCAAAACTCTTAATAGCATAATTTGCAATAATAAATTTATTTGCGATTACTGTTTAAATATATGTCTCTCCCACTACATTGAACTTCATGAGGGAAGAGATCATAGTTATATTTTTCACCAATGTATATGGTGTATGGAACACAGTTAATGCTAAGTATTTATCAAATAAAGTAATTAATCCAAATCTCACAACAATAGGTTTATAAAGAATGGAAAGCCTTAAAGAAAAAGGGGTGTATTTCTAAGTTTCAAAATCACTTTTCCAATAAAGATGTTAAAAAAAATCACTTAAACACAGGGTGATATATGTGTCTAAAAAATAGTTATTTTTTGTGTTTATTTTTTATCAAAATCAACTGGCTTAGAATATTTTTGACAGAATAATAAAACTCCTTCAAATTACAGCCTCATTAGCTTAGAAATTCCACTTTAAAGAGAATTGAAGAATGTAACTATGACTCTTAAAAGTAATAACAATTATACAATACTTATACTTTTTAATATATGATTACCTATTCTTTATTCTTAAAAAGCACTTTTAAAGATGTAAAAAACTGCAAAAAGATAGGTATCTAATTATTTTATCCTATTCAACAAATGACAGATGTTAAACATAGAAAGGGTTTCTTTCTTAATTTTAGTAGCCAAGATAGGAAATATAGAAATTCAATCACTTGCTGGTAGCAAATAATATCTTAGAAGATAAATTCACTTGGAAGTCTTATCAAAGATCTTGAAAAAATGTTCTCAATACTAATCCACAGACTAACAGGTAAAAGACTAACATGTAAGAAAAGGAAAAAACAAAAGAAAACAAAATAATGTCTTAAAAAAACAGAAAATATGGAATACATGTAATCTTTTAAGATACAAAATTATTAAAGATGCTATATAAAGTCACTTTTTAAATTTGCTGCAGTTTGTTATATAAAGCCTTTCATTTTGAATCCAGGTATTGTCAAGTGTGATATTGTTTTCTCAAGTTTGACACAGAAGAATTTAGGCAAATTTTTCTTTTCTAGCAAAGGTTACATTTTCTATGTGTATTTATTAAGCTCTCAATCTGAGGCACAGCTGTGTCAGGTATTGAATAATATTCTTACTGGAACTGAAACTCATGTCCATAAATAGGTACCAATGACAACTGACTTCAGTTTTACAGAGAAGGACAGATGGAGGCAAACGAAGAGCAGGAAAGTTCTATATATACAAAACCTTATTATAATGAGAGTTTCTAATATTATTTTCACATTTTCAATGACAAGAGGGTATGCAACACTTAACATAAAGTGCAATCACTCAAGATGAATCTGTGAAGATGTTTAATGTATATAGCATCTGAAAATCTAGAAAAAGAAAAAAGGAAGTACCTAAATGAGAAGAGAGATATTAAATATGACCAGAAGACTTGTGAAGAAATGAGAAAAGAAAAAATGCATAATAGATTTTCATAAGTAATTAATTTGGCTGGTCATAAAATGAGCATTTAGCAAGTAGAAGACTGATTTCATCCTTAAAAATGTACTCGAATTTATGAAGGAAATGGGGGGAAAAAAAGGCAAAAATGTACACATTCCTGTCCATTGGAGACAACATAACACAGACTCTTAGGCCTCAAGGGCCTAAAAGATATTCAGTATTTTCCAAGGAATTGCTCATAAAGATGAAGCTCTCTTTACATTAGTTACCCTCAAAGCTGGTAAGAACAGCAAGAACATAGCATGCCCAGTTTAAGATAATCACTGCAGGGTGACTCCTTAAAATGAAATAACTCATTACTATGATCTACGAGGCTTTGCATGGCTTGAACCCCATCCCCTCGCTAACCTCATCTCCTACTACTCTCCCCTTACTCTTCCTTCATCCACACCACTCTTTCATGAAGCCTCGAATGTCCATCCTCCAGTGTCTACACAGAGTTCTCTCACTTCCACCAGGCATTTTACTCAACGTTCTACCCATACTGAGGACTTTCCTGGCCACTCTAAGACTCCAACCTCTGCCCATACCAATAGTTGCTATCCTCTTCCCTCTATGCTTTATCTTTTCACACCACTCAACATCCTATATATGTTTTACTTAACATATTTCTTTCCCTACCAGAACATAGGGTTCACGAGAGTAGGAAGTTTTGCTTTTTGTGGGGTCTTTTGGTCTGTTTTCTTCACTGTTGAATCCCCAGTATGTGGCATATATGGGAGGCATTCAGTAACTGTTTGGTGACCAAATGACTGAATAATCTAACAGAATATCTAGCCTTAAATAGTTTTTAAGTACAATTCTACTTAAAGAATATTGGTGTATCTGAGTAGAGTGACATACCTTCTCAAATATTAATGGATAAGGTTTTAGTTTCTTCCACAAATTTAGTCCAGAGTTTGCCTATCATTTCTGAATAGACAGGGTAACTTACAACTAGATAGGGATATAAATAACTTAAAACTAGAAGGGGATAAACAAAAGAAGAGAGAGCCAATATCTTTGGCTAATGCTGACAAGAGGCGTTTGTTCGGCTTCTACGTAAAATAGTTTGAATATTTATGGTACCGCAATGTAAATAAAAAACCTCCCAACATATTCACTTTTCAACTTTCATCATAAATAAAATAAGCATTGTTTAAGAACTTTGATTCAACCGATTTTCAGTTGTCTTTTAATCTTGGGAATATTTTGTGTTCCCCATTGTTTTAATAACTGTTCTCCTTACAATTCTGATAATATGAAAATCTCATACTAAATAGGCACTGTCAGAGTCATATACATTGGGTATACTACTGGGGAAAGCCTATTTATTTATTTAAAAAATACATTATATGTAAAAATTTTTATTTCAGCTGAATTCATCACAGTTTTACTAGCCCTGTTCATACTTCTAACATTTGCATCAAATATAAGTAGGCTTTTAACAATGAAGCAAATTTTCTTATCATTTATATTACTTTAAAGTTTCTCTGCAAATTTTAAGACTTTTCCATGTACAGTAACAAAAACTTAAAAACAATAACAAAAGTAGAACTAATCAGTAGTTTATCCATGAGGAAGTATGCATATATGTTCATAACGCTTACATTTTCCTTTAATTCATTAAGAAACTTAAATTATCAGAAAGACATTTTCAAAACAGGATCTAAGAGCGAAAATATGGTTCAGAATATGCTTTCTCCTTCTTACCAAGCTATCTGCCTCCTTGCAGGAGGTACTTAAGGTATAAGTGCCATCAGATGCTCAGAACATGAAAAACATATGGGTAATATTGCTCAGATATACACAATGCACCAATGGCTCAAATGTACCATGAAAAGTTAGTATCTGTTATAACACACCAACCTTTGCTCACTGATAGAAAAGCAAATCCCTAAGCACTTCTTTATAACCATTCAAGTCAAAGAGGGGATACAGTAATAGTTGTTATATTTTAGATTTCATTTCTCATAGTTTTCTTTTGGGTTAATGTTTTTAGTGTTTAGCTCAACCTCTGGGAAGGAAGGGTATGGTCTACCCAAAACAACAATAGAAAAATGCTAATACCACATGTGTGGAATACCACCAGGTTATCAATTTAAGTCGTGCATAAATTAAGTAAAGTAACTGATTTCAAAAGATATTAGTGCAAAAAAAAAGATATTAGTGCTTTTATTGTCTGGAGAAATGTCCAGTTTAAACTATTCCATCTGCAATTGCTTTGGGATATTAGGCAGCAAATGAAACATTAGGGTAACCCAATGTATCATTTGGTTGAGAAAGAAATATCAACTTAAAGATGCTATCTTTTTAAAATGTTGTTTTGCAAGTATTAAAAAGTCAACTAAGCACATTTATTTAGCTTTTCATTAATGTAATATGCTTGAATTATAAAGACCAATATCTAAGTTTAGATGTTATAATGTCAGTTAACATAGAAAAGTTACCCATTCTTCCAAATAGAAATTTACAATGCACTAATTTATAATTACTCATTTAGACTCATTCAAACTTTGTTTTAGGGAAGAAATATGGGAACATATGTATATGTATAACTGATTCACTTTGTTGTAAAGCAGAACCTAACACACCATTGTAAAGCAATTATACTCCAATAAAGATGTTAAAAAAAAAGAGTATTCTATCGACATCTCCAAACAACAAAGTAATAAAGCCCACAAAATTAGGTTCTTCTTTAGTAATTATCAGCAGCATAAAAAAACTCAGCCACTGAGTTGACATATCTTATAATCTTTAGCACAAAATATTAATTTGAGATTTGTCCTTTACCTTGAACTCAAAATTTACTGCTGTGACGTGATATTGTTACATATCTGGTAATGGATTGCATGATGGGAGATGGGTTAAATCTGTATAAGGTCAGGTGCCAGTTCAGACTTCAAGGGCTCTTTTACTGTGTGCCAGGAGCCATGTTCCTTAATCTTTTGTTGGCACAATTTACCCTTTCTATATTTATAATGAGTGAAAGAAACAAATGCCAGGCAAGGATCCAGAGCCAAAATACTGGGACTTGTTACCAAAGGAACAGAAACTGTCATTTCCAGTGACTCCCATAATAACCTTCTATAGCTGTGATGTCATGTAACAAATTGATTATGTTAGAATCACGTAAAAATATAAAAGTTCATTATGAATTGGGAAGGAAAAACATTTATTTTTTCAAACAATTTAACCTTCTGGCTAAACTTAGTGAACATACCCTAGAAATTACAAATGAAATGAATAATTAAAAGAAAAAATTCTGACAATGGAAAGATTTCTTTTGAAAGGCATTTATGAGAACTATATAAATAATAATATCCAAATTTCTAAGCTAAAATCTCTAGACAATATAAACTACACGAGCTCAATATTTTTTTCAAACTTGTTATAGAGATATTTTGATGTTGTCTAAAACCTGGTAAAAATTCTTCAGTAATTCTAAAAACTCCAAAAGCCATAAGTCATTTTAAAATTAAGATAAGTTTGAGGATTGCCAAAGAGCATGCACCTGTGAGAGAGGAACGTACCACATAACATTCAATTAGTTCCAAGAAGTTCTGAACTCAAAGATAACATCCAGGTCCAAGAGAAGGGGCAGTTAGCAATATCTAGTACAAGACTAGAGACTGATGCTTGTCTTGCTAAAATTAATTACCTCTACCCAGGATCTGTACCTCACATTGTTGTACTTGGAGATTAAGGTGCTTGGTTTCTAATTCATCAGGGTATTTTACGTCAGCCCTAATTTAACCACATATGTGAAAATAAATGACAGCTGCCTGAACTATAACTACTCCTTTAAGTCATGGCTTGTCATTTGAAAAATAAGTCCTCTCATCATTTCCTTCATTTCAATCTCTAAGTAAAAAACAACTTGTTTGCAAAATAAAATGGGGTCATCTTTTAGCATATTAGAGTTTGTCTTTGTTTTCAGTATTTCCTAGCACCATTTACAATTGCCTTTTGATTTTGTTTATCCAGCAACCTATACGCAAGCAATAAATAAAGTATTTGTAATTCAAGAAATGATTCAAATGAAGACAGGATCATCGTGGAGTAGTCACTCTAAACTTGAATCCTCAGATGCTTATAATCTCCTCAAACATTACTCTAGTGAAAATGTATTTCAGATTTATGTTTCCAAAGGGCTCAGTTATCTGACAAGAACAGGAGCATTTTAAATCTCTGCATAATACATTTCTGAAATGGCTTGCATATAAGACACCAAGCAGTTATTAACTCTTGCTTTTAATCTACCAGTTCTCTAAATCTTCTCTCCACAGCTTGATTCCCAGTAGAGAAAAAAGTAACTCAAACAAAAATCTTCCTGTTTACCATAATAAACTGTTTACTTATCTGTGCACAAGGTTGAGAAATTATGGAATGGGGATGCATGTATCTGCCCACAGGGTACTTGCATAGGCATTTTGCTTGAATTTTCATTTATATTTTCAATTCATAAAAGGATTATATATTTTGACCCAATTATAACTTGAATGCCATAATAGAAAATAGAAAGAGCACAGTTTTCCCACTTGGTATTTAACTGATGTTGACAAGCCACTCTAAGCTCTCTGAACCTCATTTAGCTTATTTGTAAATGGAGATAACAATACCGCCTGGTAGAGCAAATGACATAATGTTAATTAAAGTCCTTTGAGAACTGTAAAATATCATGTAAATGTAAAATATTGTTTATTATTATGCTATTTTATTAAGAATGAAAAGTAGCTGGTTATTTCCCCATCATTCCTTTTGTAAAATGAGGAAAGGAAAGATGCTGTTTTGAAGTAATCTAATAGTTTGTGATGAGAGGTTTCAAATTTAAGAAAAATTTTCCTAACTAAAAAATTATAGGTTAGAGCTAAAATTTAGAAGCCATTTTAATCCAGCCAGTTTAGTTTTAGATACAAGGAAAGAAAGACCCAAGAAGGGTAAATATTAAAACATACAAACTAAACAGTCACAAATGGTGGTGGAAAGGGAAGAGCTAAACCAAACTTTATGCTTCCCAATTTGCTGTCACATCACTTGGCTAAAGAAATCTAGGGTTAGGATTAGAGTCAGGGGCAGGGGCAAGTTCAGAGGTTGGGTTAAAGTTCTGCCTGGATTATAGGAGTCATTTTTTTTTTTGGCGGTACACGGGCCTCTCACTGCTGTGGCCTCTCCCGTTGTGGAGCACAGGCTCCAGACGCATAGGCTCAGCGGCCGTGGCTCACGGGCCCAGCCGCTCTGCGGCATGTGGGATCTTCCCGGACCAGGGCACGAACCTGTGTCCCCTGCATCGGCAGGCGGACTCTCAACCACCGCGCCACCAGGGAGGCCCTAGGAGTCATTTTAAATCATCACTTTCTTCTGTTGGTCAATTATAAAATAATAACAATAAAAATTATGACACGATGAGAATACACAAAGTGGTCATTATGGTTAAACATTCTAAGAATATATATATAAATTGTATATACGTATACATATGTAAAGTGTCTATGTGTGTTTGGTATACACATACAAAATCACAGTACGTTAGCTCTTACAGCAACTCTATTATTCTTACTTCACAGGTAAGAAAACTAAGGGAGGGAACAGAAGGGTTAAGTAGACTGAGCAAGATTATAGAAGTAACACGCTTCTGGCCAAAATGCCTGGCTCTTGGTCTTTTTTTTTTAAGAGTTGTACATCTTAATGTACAATTCAGTGAGTTTTGACAAATTTACAGAGAGAGATGTATGACTGTCACCACAATACAGTTTAGAACATTTTCATCACTCCATAAAGATCTCTCTCGCCTGTATAGAGTCAATCCCCATCTAAACCCCTAGCCCCAGGAAATCACGAATCTTCCTTCTTTATCTATAGAAAACTTTTCTGGGCATTTCATTTTGTATCGGACTTGGGTTCATCTGTACTGTAGCATATATTATTAGCTCATGACTTTATCATTTAACAGTAATATTACATTTGTATGGATATACTATATTGTTTATTCATTCAGCAGCTGATGGACATTTGGATTCTTTCTACTTTTTGGCTATTATAAATAATGTTTCTATGAACAATTGCAGTTGTTGTGTGGACACACATTTCAATTTTCTTAGGTGGATACCTAGGATCAGAACTGTTACTTTATATGGAAAATTTATGTATAACTTTTTGAGAAACTGTGACACTTTTCCAAAGTGGCTGTATCATTTTACGATCCATGAGCAATGTATGAAGGTTCCAGTTTTCCACATCCTCACCAACACTTATTAGAGCTCATGACCTTCACCACTACCCTCTGTAGGCTTCCAATAACCGTGCACATATGACACTGAATGTTAGAATGGGAGGGAAGGGGACTTCCCTGGTGGCGCAGTGGTTAAGAACCCTCCTGCCAATGCAGGGGACACAGGTTCGAGTCCTGGTCCGGGAAGATCCCACATGCCGCGGGGCAACTAAGCCCGCATGCCACAACTATTGAAGTCTGTGCGCCTAGAGCCCGTGCTCCGCAACAAGAGAAGCCACTGCAATGAGAAGCCCGCGCACCGCAACGAAGAGTAGCCCCCACTCGCCGCAACTAGAGAAAGCCTGCGAGCAGCAACGAAGACCCAATGCAGTCAAAAATAAATAAATAAGTAAATCAATAAATAAACGAATGGGAGGGAAGGAGGAGCTAAATGGAGTGAGGGAGACAGAGCTTAAACTTACTTAAAGACAACCAAGTCTGTTTCATTTATGTTAAAAAAAAAAATTTAAGACTTTTGAGAGCAGTTTTCAATCACAAAAAAAATTGAGAGGAAGATACAGAGATTTCCCATATAATCCCTGCTCCTTACTAGAGAGCTTCATGTATTATCAAATCCCTTGTTAGAATTTGTTATATTTATTACAACTAATGAACCTATATTGACACATCATTATCACCCAAAGTCCATAGTTTACATCAAGTTTCATTCTTGGTGTTGTATGTTCTATGTGTTTGAAAAAATGTAAAATGACATGTATCTACTATTATGTCATACATGGTAGCTTAAATATCCTATAAAAATCCTCTGTGCTCTACCTATTCATACCTCCCTCTTCCATAACCCTTGGCAGCCACTGAAATTTTTTTTTTTAACTGTCTCCATAGTTTTCCTTTTTCCAAAATGCCAGAGTTGAAATCATAAAGTACATAGCCTTTTCAGATTGGCTTCCTTTACTTAGCAATATATGTTTAAGTTCCCTCTATGAATTTTCATGGCTTAATATTTTATTTCTTTCAAGTGATGAAAAATATTCCATTGTTTGGAGGTACCATAGTTTGTTTATCCACTCACCTAGTGCAGAGCATCTTGGTTGCTTCCAAGTTTGGGCATTATGAATGAAGCTACTATAAACATCCTTGCGTAGGTTTTTGTGTGGATATAAGTTTTGAACTCCTTTGGGTAAATACTAAAGAATGTGATTGTTGGATTGCATAGTAAAAGTATGCTTACTTTTATAAGAAACTGCCAAACTGTCTTCTACAAACAAAGAGTTTTATTTCTTCCTTCCCAATCAGTACAACTTTTGTTCCTTTTGCCTTATTATGTTAGCTAGGACTTTGAGTAAGATGTTGAAAAGGAATGGTCAGAGGGGCATCTGTGCCTTGGTTTGTGATCTTAGTGGGAAAGCTTCAAGTCTCTCACCATTAAGTATAATGTTAGCTGTAGGGTTTTTGTAGATTTTTTAAAAAACAAACTGAGCAAGTTCCTCATGTTTTCTGAGCTTTTAAAATTTTTTTCATGAAGGGGTGTTGGATTTTGTTAAATGCTTTGTCTGCATCTACTGATATGATCACCTGATTTTTCTTTTAGCCTATTGATGTGATGGATGACATTAACAAATTCTCAAATGTTGAAACTGGCTTGCAAACCTGGGATAAATCTCTCCTATGCTTTCCATAACCATGTATTTATCAGCTTTTCATCTTATAGTGGAAATATATATATATATATATATATATATTTTTTTTTTTTTTACAAGGAACCTTATGGTGTTTGCCTCATTCATCTTTATATTCTGGTATGTAAACGTGTTCACTGATGAGAAAGGAAAAGATTCACAAGGCTTAAACAACAATAAATTGAGAAAATAGGAAGAGTTTCTTACCAGGTCTTAACTTGAAAATGTCAAAATTATGAGCTCATTGTTTTTGAACTTGCTATTTTGGCCCAGGTTTCGTAACATTAGAATGTTAGATTATAACTGGTTCAATACTAGAGATTTTGAAGCTGTGTCTGAAGAGAAAAAATCACTAAAGACTATTTGTTATCTTAAATTACTTTAAAAATGTTTAAAACAAAAAAAAATCATTTATTTTTAAGTGCTATAGTGGTTTTACCATAGAATGCTATAATGTCTTTTATATTAGTATAGTAGCTAGAATTTTGGTTTCAAACACTGGCAAAGAAATATTGTGGCAAAGGTGAAAAATACCTTAAACATATTAAAAGGTGATTTTTATTTACTTTTTCTTGCTTTATTTTTTTGCTGTATTGTTCTAGAAGCTAGAACATCTAGTATAGTGTTTAAGTGGTAAATGTAGGCATATTTGTCTTATTTCTGATATAAATTAGCAAAGTATTCAGTCATTTGCCATTAAATATGATGTCATCTTAGGAGCATGTCTTTCTTAGGAGCCACTCATGGTGAGAACATTCTCTTCTATTCCTCAATTTCAGAGAATTCTTAACAGGAATTAGTGTTGGATTTTGCCAAATGATTTTTCTTCATTTATTGAAATGATTATGTAGTTTTAAATTTTATTAATATGAATTACATTGATTGATATTTGAAAGTTAAATCAGCTGGTAGTCCTAGGATAAATTCCACTTGATCATGATGTATTTTTATCTGCTGTTGCATTTGCTTCATTAAAATTGTGCTCAGAATTTATATATGTAATAATGACATATAGTCTGTAGTTTTCTTTTGCTGTAATATTTTTGTCTAGTTTCAGAATCAGGTCGTGATGATCTCAATGAGTTGAGAAGTAGTCTCTTCTTTACAATTTTCTAAGAATTTGTGTAGAGTTGGTGTATTTCTTCTTAAAACTTTGGTATAATTCACCAGTGAAGCCATACAGGTCTAGAGTTTTCTTTGAAGGATGGTTCCTTAATGACCAATTCTATAAAAGATATGGGGTTATGAAGGCTGAATGAACTTTGGTAGTTTTTGTCGTTCAGAAAATTTGTCCATTTCATCTAAGTTGTTGAATTTCTTTATATAAAGTTAAGGAAATATTATGAATATCTTTTTTAATATCTGTAGACTCTATAATGAAGTCACCTCTCTCATTCTTGATATTGGTAATTTGTGTCTTCTTTTTTCTGAAGAGTCTATGTAGAGGTTTTATCAATTTTATTAATCTCAAAGGATTCCATTGATTCCTTCTGTATTTTTTTTCCTTTCTCCTATATATTTTGGGTTAATTTGCACTTCTTTTTAAGGTAGAAACTGAGGTCAAAACTTTGAGTCCTTTCATCTTTTCTAATATAGGCATTTAGTGCTGTATTTATTTCCCTAAGTACTGCTTAATAGGCATCATATAAATACGGAGATGTTGTGTTTTCTTTTTCTTTCCATTTAGTTCAAAATACTTTCTAAGTTCCACTCTGACCCATTGGTTACTCAGCTATGCATTGTTTACTTTCCAAATATTTAGAGATTTTTCAGATATTGTTCTATCCTTGAGTTCTATTTTATTTCTGTTGTGTTCATAGAACTTAAATGCTTATAAATTTATTGAGATTTGTCTTATGGCCCAGGATATGATCTATCTTGGTAAATATTCTCTGTGTACTTGAAAAGAATGTATGTCCTGGTGATGTTGTGTAGAGTGTCCTATAAAGGTCAGCAGGTCAAGTTGACTGACAGTGTTATTCACATCTTCTGTGACTTCCATAGTGAACATAGTTCTTAAAAAAAATCACTTACAACAGCATCACAAAAGATCAAATACTCAGAGATAAGTTTGACAAAAGATGGAAAGTTCTGTACACTAAACTCTACAGAACCTTGCTGAGGGATATTAAAGAAGACCTATCCTACTAGAAAGATATGTCACGTAGAGGGGTCAGAAGACTCAATATTGTTAAGAAGTCTATTCACCCCAAACTGATCTACAGAGTCAATGTAATCCCAATCTAAATATTAGCAAACCTTTAATGGAAACTGAAAAACTAATAATAAAATTGCTAGAGAAATGCAAAGGACTTCTAACAGCCAAAACATTTCTAAAATAGAACAAAGTTAGACAACTAACATTATCTGATACAAGACTTACTATAAAACTTCAGTGGTCAAGGCAGTGTAGTACTGGCATTACGACAAACAAAAAGATCGACAGAAATTAGAGTCCAAAAATAAGACTACACATAAATATATTTTTAAAAATGAAGGTAAAAAAAATCAGGAGAGAAAGGAGAGTCATTGGTGCTGGAACAACTGAATATCTATATGCCAAAAATATGAACTTCAAACCATTCCTCACAACCATATGAAATGGACCATAGAATGAACTATAAATTCTAAATTCTAAAACTATAAAAATTGTAGAAGTAAACAGAGGAGAAAACCTTTGTGACCTGGGATTCAACAAAGATTTCTTAGATATACCATCAAAAACATGATCTATAAAAGAAAAACATAATTTAAAGTTTGAAATTAAAAACTTCTGCTCTTCAAAAGACACTATTAAAAGAATGAAAAGACAAGTCAACTGAGAGAGAATATTTGAAAATCATACATCTGATAAAGGACTTGTATCCAGAATATATAAAGAACCAAGACTTTATTACAAGAAAACAACCCAATTAAAAAACTGGGCACATTATTTAAATAGACACGTCAAAGAAGATATATATGAATGGCAAATCAGCACATGACAAGATGCTCACATCATTAGTCAGCTGGGAAAGACAACAAAAACCACAATAAGACACTACTGCATAAAATTTTAATATCTAAAGACTGACCACACTAAGTATTGATGAAGATGTAGAGAAACTACAGTTGGGAATGTCAACTAGTATAATCACTTTAAAATCTATTTGGCAATTCCTTAAAAATTTAAACATGTACATTCTATCTAATTCATTTATTCCACTCCCAGGTATTTTCCTTAGAGAAATGAAAGCACATGCCTATACGAAGACTTATACGTGGATGTTTACAACAGCTTACTTGGCAGTAGCCCCAAATAGGAAACAACCCAAAAGTCTATCAACAGTTGATAACAACGGTGATATATTCATATGATGCTATTCTACTCAGCAATAAAAAAGAATGAACTTCCGATAAACATTACAACATGGATGGATCTCAAAATTATGCTGAATGAAACAAACTAGACCCAAAAAAGAAAAGAGTAGTACAGACTATATGATTCCATTTATATAAAATTCTAAGAAACACAAACTAATATATAGTGACAGAAAGCAGATCAGTGGTTGACTGGGACAGGGGTTGAGAGGGGGAGGAGGACTACAAAGAGGCATGGGGAAAATCTGGGGGTGATAGATGTGTTCATTACTTTGATTGTGGTGATGGTTTCACAAGTGTATACATATGTCAATACAATAAAGTGTACATACATAAAGTATATGTCAATTACATATCAATAAATCTGTTTTCAAAAAGATTGACAAATTATAATTATTAAATATTAGATTTTTGACAGACATTCTCTCAAAATTGAATTAAGTAAGTCCAACAATTCAAGGCAAAAAACTGACAGTTTTTGTTACCAGGGAAAAAAAATCCAAGCTTTGCAATGAAAGTTAAAATTTTGGAAAACACATTTGCTATAAAGAAATTGATACCTCCTATTACTTTTCCAGTGAGATTAGTGATGACATTAGTGAATGTGGTCTTTTGATACTGTATAATGAATTACTTCACTGTTTGGAAGATCTATGTAACCTGGTCACTTGATATTTTCCAAATGAGAAATGACAAAGCATGATGCTACAAAAATCATGTATTCATCTTATAAGACTGACAAATGGAATTAATGTAACAGAGTACGAAAAGTTCAATGTGGTTTCAGATCAGACACTGCAACTAACCTCCAAGAAAATTTAGCAAAGTCCACTATGGTAGGCAGAATTTGAAGATGGCCTCCCAGTAATGTCCCACCCTAATCCCTGGAACATGTGAACATGATTAGATATCAATCTCATAATTATGTTTTATCATATTGCACAGTTGCCCTAAAAATAGGCAGATTAGCCAGGTGAGCCTGATCTAATCACAAGACCTTTCAAAAAAGTGGAGGGTATTCTCCCAGCTTTTTTGAAAAACAAAACAGAACAAAATGAAAAACAGAAGGAGAAGTTAGAGAAATTCAAAGCACTTGAAAGATGTGACACACTGGGTCTGAAGATCAAAGAATGTAGGAAACCTTAAGAAGCTGGGAGATGCCCTTGGCTCACAGCAAGAAAAGAAAGGGAACCTTAGGCCATTTCTCAACTGTAAGAACCGGAAGGAGTTTGGAAATGGATTCTTCCCCAGTGCTTCCAGCCAAGAATTTTTGGCTTTATGAGACCCCAAGCAGAGAACCCCAGTAAAGCCTGCCTGGACTTCTAACCTACACAACTGTGAGTTAATAAATGGATATTGTTTAAAGCTGCCATGTTATGATCATTTGTTGTGCCGCAATAGAAAGCTAATACATTAACCATAAATCAAAATGCACATAAACTCAGATCCAACTCAAGCACTGTTTAGAAAAGAAAAAAAACCCAAATAATAAAAATGGAAACAACCAAAGTATCCATAATTAGAAGATCGATTTAAATTATAGAAAGCCATATAATGGAATATTCTGTAGCCATTATAAAGAAAAGGTAGAACTATATGGATGAATATGAAACAATGAAACTATGTTATATTAATAATAGAAAAAAAGATCAGCAATGTTAAGATTTTGAATAATTAAAACATTTGCATAAAATCATGGTATCTATAGTAAATATTTTCCTGAGGGGAAAAAAACACAAAAAAATAAATAGCAATTAGCTTTGGAGTAAGATTAGATTGTTGAGTAGGACATTTTCTAATCAAGTTTATTATTCTTAATCATTAAAAAAATATATCAATAAAGGTTACTATTTAGTGTCCAGATAAACACTTTCCTGGCTCTCTTCCAAAGCTATCTTCTGCTTTATGCAATTTAGACCTGCCATCAGGAATTTGTTACCATGCTCCTTTATAGTAACACCAAAATGACTTTTCCTCATCAAGTCTGCCCTACCTCTCAAATCTAAGTTTCTCAGTGACATCCCTTATTAACTGGGGGCATCATTTTCATTATGTGAATGTTTTATGTATTTATAATACTTAAACATCCCATTTTAATTAAAATTATAGGCTATTCAATTGTTTTAAAATTTTTGTATGAAAATTGTATGAAAGCTACTTTAAGAAATAAATCCTAAATAGTGTAAACCATGCAAATATATATTGCCATTTGAGGATGAAAATGATTATGATCTAGGAATCCTTCAGTTATATGGTAATAAAGAAATATTCCAATAACAATCAAACCAGCATGGTAAAATTGGACCAATTTATCCTTTAATAATGAAAGAATTATGTGAAAAGTTTTTAATGGGCAATCTACA
Organism: Phocoena phocoena; assembly: GCF_963924675.1. Classification (NCBI taxonomy): domain Eukaryota; kingdom Metazoa; phylum Chordata; class Mammalia; order Artiodactyla; family Phocoenidae; genus Phocoena; species Phocoena phocoena. The sequence goes on along the minus strand of NC_089221.1, from coordinate 89,553,403 downwards.
ATATCAGGTTTATGTGATGTATATTAAAGTTAGAAAAATGTTTTATATTCCTTTAAGTTTCTTCTTGTAAAATGAATAGTTAAGGTAACAAAGCAAACCCTTTTCAGTTATTAAATACTGTATTTATAAATCTTATCAAGGTCATATTTTACCTCTGATTATATTTTCTACAACAGAAAGATGTACAATAAAAATAAAGATAACACGGTATCAGTTTGATGTTATCCTTGTTTGTTGGCAAAAGTAGTTAACCAAAATACCTGGAGGTGTTAAAAGTCACAAGAAATAAAAGGACAAATTCCTAGAGAGATCACCTTTTTTTTGTCCACATATCAAACAAGTTCATAGTTTGTGACCCAAAACATTATGATATTATTATATACAACTAAACAAAAGGATGTACGGTAATGTACTTGTAAAATGATATACAATGAACGAAATATAAGACAGTACTATCATTATTATAAAGTAAACCTAAGTAGACTATTTATCTAAATAGCCTTTCTCACCGAAAGATTATATACAACTAATTTCCACGTGTAACTGCAATGTAATAATATATCTTCTCTTACAAAGGTTGGCTGACACTTTCTAGAAACTGGCAAGTATTATAGACTATAAAAATATCAAGTATGTGTACAAGCTCTTCATCATCAGGAAAATGTTAAACAGAATCCTTGGAAACTTAACAAGGAGAAATCAAAGAGACTAAACATATAAAAGCAATAAAACATGACATTAAAATGTCATTGAGGAAACCTCTAAAATCATATTACCTGGAACCAGTTCCATAATTATGTAGATAGGCTGTCTTTGTGTGCAAACTCCTATAAGTTTGACAATATTGGGATGATCATATTGCTTGAGAATCCTGGATAAGAGAAGTATAAGAATAGTTACCATTTAAGTTGTAAGCATTAATTTATGATCATGAGTAGTGTGCACAAGTAGAATGCACTTTAATCAACACAATTTTTAAAACTTAGTACGAACCCAAATTATGATAAATGGGATGTATATGTCTTGACAAATCTTGGCAAAATATAGATATAAGTGAGTCAGTTTTTATTCAGTTAAATATTCATTTAAAAATTATTATCTACTCTGAATAGGTAATAAGCATGCTAAACAGGAATAACTTACTTAGTCCAAAATATGCAGAACTCCCTTCAAAGAATCTGGTTTTAGCCACCCTCACAAAAGGTGGAAAGTATTAGTGGACCAAAACCTGTAAGCTGTTAGGGCAGCATCTTTTTGTTTTGTTTTATTTTATGTATATACTTCATTTAAAACAAATAAAAATAGAACGATTCATATTGGTAAATGCTATAGAGTAATCACTTCATATTTAGATTTCACAATACATACTCTCTTGATGATCATGATCAACTTCAAAATAGTAAAAACTCAAAAAGTTTTGAGAAAACTGGCAGAAGGTTAAACAGTGAGTAATATAAGACTTAAGCTGAGGCAGAGAAGTTTTAGTTTGGATAAAGGCAGAATTTCAGAGAGCTGTAAAAGCATAGACTCATCTATAGGACCCAAAGCATGAGTTAAAAATAATTAGATTCCCTCAGAGGCCTGTCTACCCTGATGATTTCTGTTACCAAATGATCTTCCATGTTATCCTACTGATATAGTTATAAATTCACTCATATTTGAAAAAACACAGTTTCCTTTCTAGGAGAATGAAAAAAATAACTTCATTTGTTGAAAGATAAAACAGTTTATATGTGTGCTGTACATGTACAACTAAAGCAGAGATAGCTCTAAGAAAAATGTTATCGATTGAAAATATATAAATTTAAAAGATGAGAAAGTACACTGGGAAGAATTCTAGAGATAAAGAAAATGTTCTGTCAATAACTGAGTTTGCAGTTTCTATGAGGAATTAGAAAGGAAGTTTTAGAATGATTGACTGTAATCCAAAATGTCATTTCTTAGGTTGAAAACTGCTTAATAAAGAAATTCCACAAAACAGCCAGGATGAATCCAAATGACATTAAATAGCTAAATATATAGCTTTATTATCTGTTAAAGGATACTTGGGAGTTTGCATGGATGTAATTGTCATTTTTTTTTTTTTTTTTTTTGCGGTACGTGGGCCTCTCACTGTTGTGGCCTCTCCCGTTGCGGAGCACAGGCTCCGGACGCGCAGGCTCAGTGGCCATGGCTCACAGGCCCAGCCACTCCGCGGCATGTGGGATCTTCCCGGACTGGGGTGCGAACCCGTGTCCCCTGCATCGGCAGGTGGACTCTCAACCACTGCGCCACCAGGGAAGCCCCGTAATTGTCATTTTTAACATAAAATTTCAGTCTCACTTTAAAAGAAGAAATTAAACTCTATCTTTCAGTAAAAAATTCACAAATTAGAAAGCAAGATACCTTAAGGTACCTATGAATAACTAAAATAATGAGGCTATAAGTTTGAATTGTGATAGCATACGTTTACATTCATCATAGGATTGTTTTTCTGAATTGCTAATAATATACATGAAAAAGGTTTGCAACTTTATTCCACAGATAATATTTAATAAATGCACCCAACTAGTTTAATCCATTGCTATAAATATCCATTTTTAGATGATGGAGAAATGACATCAAGATGCTCTATGCCACGGGATTTAGTTCTTTCGTTGCCATGTCCTCTGTTCTCCCATGGCACTTTCCAAAAACTTCAATTTTATATACAATGCAGTGATGGAGACAACACACACACACACACACACACAAACACACACACACCTTTCCTTCCTTCCCTTTATACCACCAATCTATGGATCTATATATCCTCCCCTTCTCCTTCTCACCCTCCCAACTATCCACCTACTCATCCATCCATCCATCTCCCATTCATGTGTCCATTCTCACTCTATCCAAAGCTCCTTTCCATTTGTTTTGTGTTTTGTTGTATATATTAGATTTTACCACTAACAGAAGAGTTTAAACTACTTGCAACATAGGGCTGGCAGGTTGGAACATTAAATTCTAGCTAAAACAGAAAAAAGAGAAGAAAATCATCCTAAAAGATCAGTTAGAAAAGAAACAATGCAATGAGCTGAAGAAGACATTTGAGATTCTCAGAAAATAAAGCTAACACCTGGGAATAAAGAATCAAGCAATAATATCTAAGGAGGGTAGGAAAGATGTAATTATATACCTAAATATATGTCTAAATTATGGATTTTATATCTAGAATACAGTAATATTCTTAGTATAAGGACAATCACAACACTGCATATATGCATATGTGTATATGCACGTGTGATAAAAGCAAAAAATACTGCAATATTTTTCAAGGACTTAAAGAATACTCACTGTTCTCAAAAGCATCTGGTTCTTTTGACTGTGATTTCCTAACTGACCTGCAGTCTAACTCAAACACACAGAAACTTTTTGTTTTCACATTGTATAATAAGTGCCTACTTTTGAGGGCCCTGAAAGTGCTTACTTCTAATTCATCAAATCATATTTAAGATATCTTCAAATTTACGTTTTAATGAATCACTTACTTATATTATAAATACATATTTACATTACTTTAGAGAACTTACTTGGCTTCTTGTAAAAATTTTATTTTCAGTTCCTGAGGAAGATCTTCTTTACACGTTTTAACAGCAACAGCAGTTTTATCCTTTAATATGCCCTTAAATACTTCACCAAAATTTCCCTGTAAATACAAATATATTTATTGTTTAGAGTGTAAGACAGCCACGTAAACCTTTGCAAAATACAAGGAAAGCATGTAATGATGAGTTTTGAGTTCATCAAAGTACTCTGTTAGCTTTATTCAGAGTTTTAAGTGGAAATAAAGACTGGGAATGTTGCTCTTACCAATTAACTTTAAATACACTACCCAACATAGCAACCATTTGAGGGACTGAGGCTTGTGGAGAACTGAAAAGGAAACGGGAAAAAACTGAAATAGAATAAAAGGAAAAACTAATGCTGTCAGAAGTACCTAAGTTTCACTCCATCTAGTTCCCTTCACCCCCTTAACTCTAAGTTTTATCAGGTTGGCGTTTAAAAATAAAGCCAAGTTTGTGACCACCTAGAGGCGGGGGATAGGGAGGGTGGGAGGGAGATGCAAGAGGGAGGGGATATGGGGATATATGTATATGTATAGCTGACTCATTTTGTTATACAGCAGAAACTAACACACCATTGTAAAGCAATTATACTCCAATAAAGATGTTAAAATAAACAAACAAACAAATAAAGCAAGCCAAGATTCTGTGAGGTGACTGGTGGTACTGATCCACACAGCCAGATGTCACTTGGACGCGAGTGTGAGAGAGTAAGACACTAGATGAGAGGCAACAGAACCAAGGCAGATGAAGGACTGTCAACAGCCACTGCTGCAGGCTGTCAGTCCCTGAAAGATACCAAGGAAAACGAGGTGCTTGCCCAAATGCCAGTGTCACCCATCTCTGCTACTGCTCATTTCTATCAAATGTCTGAACTCCTAACCTTACTCCATGGCTAGAACATATTTTGATTTAAAATGCCTTATTTCCAGTTTGAAGTCACTTTTATTATAGTTATGAAACAAAAGAATACAGAGAAGATCTATAAAGCTAACACAACAGCTATTTTGGAGTATTCTCTTCAAGTCTTTCTATGTATGCATATGTATTTTTTACATAGCTATAATTATAATGTGCAAGCACTGTATTATAATTAGCTTTAATGCTGTCATTGTTGAGTAACAAGTAACTAAACTAGAGGTCCGATAATCAATGAGTTTGAGTTCTAAGTTCAATGTAACTCTTAACCTATGATCCAAGGTGTATAAATTTTACATGTTACTAATCATTTAAATTTACTAATAGGTATTTTAATAAATTTATTTATTAAAGAATTACTATTTGCTTAATTTAATTAACACTTATTTTACTTACCATTTTAAGTATACTTGAATATTTAAATAATCAATAATATTATTAAATCTAATATTCAACTCTTAAATATTCATTCAAAATGATGATTGATCACCTTTACATGAAAAGTAAACATACAATAACTTCAACACAATGCACATTCACCACAAACTAGAAAAAGAAAAATTTGAGCTTTATATCCTTTCCTGTTATTCAAGGCTTTTTTCCTTCCCACAATTATCACATCATTTAGAGCTGAGAGAAGGTATTAGTACACACAATTACTGCTGGGCCTCTGTTTATCTGAATGATTCTGAAGCACTTAAAATTTACCTTGTCTGAAACTTAACATTTTATTCACTAGAAGACATTTCCTGACTAAATTACCTTTTCATTTCCTAGGGCCATTACTCTCTACAAGCATTCAGATTCTTCCTATGGAACACTTTTGTCTTCCTCCTAGCACCTCAGACAGCCTACTCTGATTCAAGATCTCATTTTTCTCACCTGAACTGATCTCATCCTTGGTCCCTCACCCTCTTCGGCCCCTTAATCTCTCCAACACAGAACTTTGATTATACCACTGCCTTATTTAATACCTATCCTTCCATTACCATTCCTTTCTCAGCCTCTGTCTAGCCATCTTAGCCTCTGACTGCTACATGTGTCCTAAATTCAAATCTTAGTGATCCCAAAAAGTGTGCCATGCCTTCTGTACATTTTCCCCTCACCTCCAATCAGAGAACATGCTAACTAATCTTTAAATTCATTTCTATGCCACCTCCTTCATGAAGACTTTCTTGATCTTCCAAAAATTAGACATCTTGTTCCTGAACACTTATCATCCCATTGCCCCTTTGTACCTTTCTAATGCTTTCTGTCCTATGTAACTGTTCTTGGCACATACAAGGCATTTGAAAATTGTAAACATTCATTTAACAATCATTACTCAGAAGACTTCAATTCTGTTAACAGTGGTCAAGGGAGGAATCACCAAACACTGCACAAATGACTCTGCTTCACGGACCACCTCTTCTCCATCCAAAGAGGTCAGGAAAAAGCCTACGACGTCCATTGTTCCCTACCATGTAACAGGCACGGCTTCATCTCTGCTACTGGCTTTAAGTCCATGAGGCTAAATTTCATTATGACTCTTGTGTATGTTTCTGTTGGTCCTCACAGAAGATCCTGGTGGTCCTCATTTCCCCCTCTCTAATTCTCATTAGGTTCTGCAGACTCCTCGTCAACCTGTTATCTCCAAGTATTTCCCTTCTATCCCCAACCTCCAGTTGCCTTCTGGAACTTGTGGTCCATCATCAAAAATTTATCTCGATCTATTCTTTGGTCCTTCTCTTCACCTTCTTGTTCTAACAGAAACCTGGCTCTCACTTGAGAACACTCAAATGGTGGGTGAGCTTCCTGTGCCTTCTAAAACTGTGATGACCCCACCCGCACCCCCAACACACACACCATGCTTCTCCCACCACCTGAGAGATGGAATACAGGATTCATAGAGCTCCTTGTCACTGCTTTCAAAACATTTTCCCTTCTGTTTTCCTAAAAACCCGTAGCTTTGAAACTTTATTATTTGATTATATACCCACTACCCCTTACTGTTGCTAGCAGCTATTGCATTTGAAAATATTTTCCCTCATTTGTTGACAATTTGAGCTCCTGGATCACTGTACCTGGTGTTACTCTTGTCTTAAAACTTGGAAATTTCAATAGACACTTAAAGATCCTTCCAACACTTCAAAACTCTGTTATGTGACCATCTCTCTTCCAATGATCCATGTTCCAACCTATTTTCTATGATCATACCTTAAACTTTGCCATCACCAATAATGCAACTCCTCTGAAACACCTACGTCATTCATCCCATCTTCTGGCTGGCTTCTATTTTTCTAGCTTACTTCCTCTAGTATTCGGACTCAAAATCCTTTGACCCTATAGGAACCTCCAAATCTTTAGACCCTATTACTTTTTATTGTCCATAACCCCCTAACAGCCTTGCTTTCTTCCTTATTCAGCTTAAATTCCATGCTCAATAATTATAACAACTGTTTACTATATACTCTCAACTTCTCTGCTCCTTTTCATCTGTAGAACTCCCTTATCAAATCCACAAGCCAGATTAAATGCAACACGGCCTACTCTGTTCCTATGCAGCTAAATGTGGCTGGAGAAAATCCACAATGATGTTGACTAGTTTCACTTTAAATTCATGAACACAAACCTCTAGGAGGGCCTTAATACTGCTCAATAATTATATTACAATTCCCTAGACCATTCACACTCTCATTCTTCTAATTAACTATTCCCCCCCCTTTGACTCTCCTCTTAAAGCTCCCATACCTTCCCCACACCCTCATTCTTAGTTAACAATCTTGCTTAATTTATTGAGAAAATTGAAGCAATATAAAGAGAACTTCCAGACTCTCAGTCCCACATTTACCCTCCTACCAATCTTCCTTGCTGTTATAAAAAATGAACTACTGTGCTGCTATTAAAGTCAATGCTCCATTGTAAATTAAATTCCATCCCCTCTTACCTACTTGATGATATTATTTCAGGAATTCTCATCTCCTTCCAAAATCTTGAATTTTTCACTGCATATTGCTAACTGCAAACCAGCATGCTGCCTCTCTCAGATTAACCAACACACAAATCATTTCTTCTGAAACTACCATCACATGTAGTTTGCTACACGAAGTAGCAAAACTTCAAAGAGTTACATCCTTGCTATCTCTAATTCCTCTCCTCCTATTCTCCCTTAAATATATTTCAGTTTGGCTTTCACATAAAGCATTCTAAAGAAAGCGCTCAGCCAAGTCACTAGGGATCTCTTCACTGTTAAAGTCAATGATTCTCAGTCATCATCTCATTTGACCTCTCAGCAGCACTTGCCACCATTGATCACTGTCTCCTCCTTCATATACTTTCTTCTCTTGGCTTCTAAGGCATCCTATCTCCTGGTTTCCTGCCTTCCAGGACCTCAACCTCAATCATCTTGCTTCTCATCTCTCCAGCCTCTTGATTTTGATGTGACCAGGGTTCAATCTCTCTCTTCTCTTCTCTATCTAGACTCACTCCATTGCTGAACTCATCTAAATAAACCAGCAAATAAGTGACAACTACCAAATTTGTACTTTTGATCCACACCTCTTTTCCAAACTCCAGACTTAATACCCAACCATTTTCCCAACATCTCCACTTAGAAGTCTAACGGACAAACCTTAGTATTTACATCCCAAACTCCTAATCTCGTTCCCCCCAAACCTGCTACACCTATGCCAACTGCCCTCTTTGTCCCATGCCCTGCATAGAGCATCAGGATATTTAGGTAGTTCAACCTTAAAAACAAATCCAAACTCACCACTTCTCACCACTTCCACTGCCATCCCCTCTGATCCAGCAACCATTAACTTTAGTTAGGTAAGTACAATAGCTTCCTAACCTTCCAACTCAGCCTATTCTCAACATAGTAGCCAGAGTGGACTCTGTAGAAAGTAAGATCATGCCACTCCTCTACTCAAAATCATCCTCTAGCTTACCTTTCCACACACATTTAAAGCCAAAGTATTGATAATTACGGTGATCTACATGGCTCTACAGGATCTATACTCTCATCACCTCACTGACTTGCTGCCCTGTCCTATTCTTCCTTGCTTACTGGGTTACAGGCAAACTGTCTCTCCTGCTCATCAAATGTAATTTGCGTTGGTACTCCCTCTGCCTAAAACCACATGGCTAAATTGCTCCTCCCCAGGTTTTCATTGGAAAGAAACAATCTTAATAAGGCTTACCTGGATTCGCCCATTAAAAATTGCAAGTCCAATCAACAGCACTCCTAAATTCCTTATATTTTCACAGGATTTTAGCACCCTTTAACATTATGAAGTTTACTTATTTATTAAGTTTATTGTTTTTCTGTCTTTCCCTGCTAGATAGAATATGAGCTTCATTAAGGGCAAGGATATTTGTCTACTTGGTTCACGGATGTATCCCAGGAACCTAGAAGAGTACCTGGTACAGAGAAGGCATTCAGTAAATATTTGAGGAATGAATATTTTTCTTTTTCCTTTTTTTTTTTTTTGCGGTACGCAGGCGTCTCACTGTTGGGGCCTCTCCCGTTGCGGAGCACAGGTTCCGGACGCGTAGGCTCAGCGGCCATGGCTCACGGGCCCAGCCACTCCGCGGCATGTGGGATCCTCCCGGACTGGGGCACGAACCCATGTCCCCTGCATCGGCAGGCGGACTCTCAACCATTGCGCCACCAGGGAAGCCCAGGAATGAATATTTTTGAATACCAATTATATATCAAGTACAGTCTATAGAAATACAGTGCTCAAAAAAAGAGCTCCCATCTCAACCTTATACTACTACTAAATTCCAAAGTACATAAGTATAAGAACCATGGCTAATTATTTTTCTCATGCATTTTCATACAGTATACTATAAATATTCAGAATAGGTAATGAAAATATTAAATGACATTTTCAACTCAAATATATTTGCTGAAATTAAGCTATATAGTGTCTCTAAAGTTGAAGTATTTTACTAAAAATGATAAAATTTATTAAAGCTGATATCATGCTACTGCCTTGTCATTGAAAACAATTATTCTTTGAAATAACCTTACTGAGGACCCAACGGCTAAAATTCCTCCTAATATGTGAAATACCATGTATCACATATTAAACAAAGATAATTGAAACATTTCTCTTTAACTGAAAGTATTTTTTCCTTAGAACTGAAAAATCTGCTCTTCTCAACACACTATTTTCAGTAACTGGTTTAATTTTAGGGCTTCCCTGATGGCGCAGTGGTTGAGAGTCCACCTGCCAATGCAGGGGACACGGGTTCGTGCCCCGGTCCAGGAAGATCCCACGTGCCGCGGAGCGGCGGGGCCCGTGAGCCATGGCCGCTGAGCCTGCGCGTCCGGAGCCTGTGCTCCGCAACGGGAGAGGCCACGACAGTGAGAGGCCCGTGTACCGCAAAATAAATAAATAAATTTATAGCTTATTATTTAATTGTATTTTCATGGAAATTAATTACTTTCTTTGTAATAGTTTTTAGCCCAATCACTGCTACTGAGTTACCTAAAGTAATGAAAAAGGAGAAATATTTCCTAAAGAATTATGGCCATATCACAGAGGAAATAAACACACCAGCTTCTGTTGTAGCTTGAAATTCTTTAGAATTTACTTACTAAATAAGCATTAGCAGTCAATAGAAACTGTTTTCCAATAGTAATTTAATGCTTCTATTTGGAGAAGATATTTTAAAATAACAAGAATCCTGCAAAGTAGATTGTTTCAACAGGGATTTACTTTCTCAACACATATCAGGACTAAAACATAGGGGAAATTTGTCAATTCATCAAGTTTACATTTAAATCAAAAAAGTAATGAATAATCATTTCTTTCTTTACTTGAAACGCTGAGCCTTAAATTCTAGTACTGATCACTCAGAAATGTATGAGTGATAGTTTTCCCTAGCTATCTGGATTTTATACTATTTTTTATATTGCATTATGAACCTCAACTCAATTCAAACATCACTAATTAAGTCATCGACAAAGAAGTTAATATTTATCTATTGGAACTCAGTTATAAACAAATAACAAATTTTCAAATAGTCCATTTGATTATTAAATGTCTGCCATCATTATTAGTTATAATATACTTTCATAAGGCCAATGAGTTGGAAGAAACTCCCAACCACATTGGAAGAAAGAGACTTTCATCATATATAGCTGCCTCCTCTGACCACTAACAGAGCTAGCTACAAAATGGATATATTGAAACATGTGCCTTGTCAATATAATTTTCAGATTGAAATAACATGTCCCGTGTTGTCACATACCGTGATTCTATATACAATTCTGAAATCCCAAAGAGCAGTACTGCATTTTCTCTGAACTATCATGTATAACCAGAAACAAACAGAATAAGACTATTAAGTATTTAAACTTTTATTACATCACAGTTTCTTTTCAAATCTCAGTTCACTAGTTTTGGCTTTACTACACTGTAATAAAATTTTTGTGGCTTTTAGTTCTTTCAGAGGAAAATATACAAAATAATATTCTTAAAAGTCAAGATAATTCTTAAACTTTTCAAAGATTTTCACACTTCTATTTCAGTGAACATCACAGTATTTGGAACAGATATGGCACTGTGTTCTTCTAGGTTCATGGGGGAATGTGCCTTGCTGTGTGCTGGAATATAAGAAAGGCTTTGAAGAAAATGAATCTGTAGAGTTCACAATCACTATCAAGATTTGGTTTTTTAGCTCAGTGGATTACATACCTTGCCCAGTAATTCTCCCAATGTGACATCTTCATGATTGAGAACCCATTTCTTATCCTGTGGCAAAGAAAAAGAACAGTTTTTTAGCCCAAGCAAGAATGCAGTTCCTGGGCTTCCCTGGTGGTGCAGTGGTTGAGAGTCCTCCTGCCAATGCAGGGGACATGGGTTCGTGCCCCGGTCTGGGAAGATCCCACATGCAGCAGAGTGGCTAGGCCCGTGAGCCATGGCCGCTGAGCCTGCACGTCTGGCGCCCGTGCTCCGCAACGGGAGAGGCCACAACAGTGAGAGGCCCGCGTACCGAAAAAAAAGAAAAAAAAGAATGTAGTTCCTGTAAGATGCATTTGAGGCAGTGGCAAACAGACCTAAGAGATATTGCATTCAGACCGTTGAATAATCAGCACACTAAGAAGTTGTAACCTCAAGAGGTTATAAAACAGATTTAAGAAATGTTAACACACAATAGAACTTTAAGCTGTACATTATAGCAAACTTCTATCAGAATTCTCAGTCTTCAAAATGATAGTATGCCTGTAACTAGAACACAGCATGCACTCTCCTCCCACCATAAAGCTTAGGCTATGCTATTATTTGTCATTTCAAAAGTGTTGTGTCATAAGTACATGAGGGAATCTCATTTTGCAATGTAAAATTTCCAATCTTCACTTGATCATAGAGAATTATTTTATACCCAAACTACATTACTAAGAGCTAATTTTTCCACAACTGGTCATGAATTACAGCTGTCTATTACACTGCATATAGTCCCACATCTTTCCCAAGTAATTTCCTGTAGTATAATAAAACAACAAACATCAATTACAGTATCACAAGGTACACAAGATCAGTGATGCAAACATGCCATTATAAAAGAACATCCCATTATGTGATCTCAAGAGCTAATCAGTACTTAGGGAATATTTTATCATCTAAAAAGTCACAGGGCTTCCCTGGTGGCACAGTGGTTGAGAGTTCGCCTGCCAATGCAGGGGACACGGGTTCGTGACCCGGTCCGGGAAGATCCCACAAGCCGTGGAACGGCTGGGCCCGTGAGCCACGGCTGCTGAGCCTGCGCGTCCAGAGCCTGTGCTCCACAACGGGAGAGGCCACAACAGTGAGAGGCCCGTGTACCGCAAAAAAAATAAAAATAAAAAAAAATAAAAAGTCTCAGCTATGAGAGCACACAGTACTGTAATGTTAGAAAGACATATTAGATTTAAAAAAAAAAAGAAGGAAAAATGAATGAAGTGGGATGGGGGGAGAAAGGAGAGAAGGAAAATTAGGGGATGGAGCAAAGAGAGAAAGAAGAAAAGAAAATCCCGGAATGATATATTTTATTCTTGATTTTTAAAAAATTTAATGTTAAAGTATAGTCTTTCCCCATTACACAGACTGAAATAGAATTATGAGCTATAGAATGAATTGTAACAAGTAATCAAACACCTTGAAGTAAGAATCCACCCTAACTATGGCTTAAAAATGTCCTGGACAGCCAGCTGAAGTACTTTACCTTCTGAAACACCATGTGACAAACACTCAACCACCACACTCTGATTGTTCAACAAGGGGAACAGCAATGATTTTTAAAAACAGTTTACATGTATAATCTTTAGGGGTTCAGAATAGCCTCCCCAAGATGTGCTACTTTAGCATGTGGATTATTTTGAGCTAAAGGCAAATAAGACCCTGTGGCCTCAAGGCAAAGCTTTACTTCTCCCTTAAAGGATTTAAATTGGGGGCCTTACCCATAATAAGAGCTATTACCAGAAATAAGTTTTTATGACCTATCTGTATGACAGGGCAAATCCAATTACTAAACATCTGCTCTTCCTATTTGTGAATTACCCTCCTTCTCTCTGAAGTCCATGCCCCATCCCATCCCTTAGCTCAGGATGGCATATATACCTCATTTTACATTTCTAATTCAACTTCTCATGCGTGTGGTGTTCCTGTATGTACAAAATTAGATCCGATATTCTCTTGTTAATACGTCTCATGTCAATTTAATTATTAGACCAGCCAGAAGAACCTAGAAGGGTAGAGGAAGTCTTCTTTCTCCATGACAAGTCTTTCAACCTAAATAAAAAGCCAGAACTATAAAGGTCCTGAAAAAAAAATTAGCAGAATATCTTCATTACCAAGTACGTAAAGAAAGATTTCTTAGACAGGACACAAAAAGCACATAAGAGAAACAACTGGAATTCATCAAAATTAAAAACACTTGTTCCTCCAAAGGCTCTTTGAAAAAATGAAAGTCCAACTACAATCTGGGAGAACATTTTTGCAATACGTATATTTGACAAATAGTTAGTATGTAAAACACATAGAGAACGCGTACCTCAAAAACAAGGTAACAAACAACCCAATTTTAGGAAATTGGGTAGAGTACTTAACAAAAGAGGATGGACAAATAGACAATAAGTACATTAAGAGATGTTTAACATCACTAGTCAGTGACACACAAATACAAACCAAAATAAGATGCCACTTCATACCATTAGAATGAAGTGCCAAAAACAGAAATATAGATCACTGGAACAGGATAGAAAGACCACAGATAAACCCACGCACATATGGTCACCTTATCTTTGATAAAGGAGGCAAGAATATATAGTGGAGAAAAGACAGCCTCTTCAATAAGTGGTGCTGGGAAAACTGGACAGCTACATGTAAAAGTATGAAATTAGAACACTCCCTAACACCATACACAAAAATAAACTCAAAATGGAGTAAAGACCTAAATGTAAGGCCAGACACTATCAAACTCTTAGAGGAAAACATAGGCAGAACACTCTATGACATAAATCACAGCAAGATCCTTTTTGACCCACCTCCTAGAGAAATGGAAATAAAAAAAAAATAAACAAATGGGACCTAATGAAACTTCAAAGCTTTTGCACAGCAAAGGAAACCATAAACAAGACCAAAAGACAACCCTCAGAATGGGAGAAAATATTTGCAAATGAAGCAACTGACAAAGGATTAATCTCCAAAATTTACAAGCAGCTCATGCAGCTCAATAACAAAAAAACAAACAACCCAATCCAAAAATGGGCAGAAGACCTAAATAGACATTTCTCCAAAGAAGATATACAGATTGCCAACAAACACATGAAAGAATGCTCAACATCATTGATCATTAGAGAAATGCAAATCAAAACTACAATGAGTTATCACCTCAAACCAGTCAGAATGGCCATCATCAAAAAAATCTACAAACAATAAATGCTGGAGAGGGTGTGGAGAAAGGGGAACACTCTTGCAATGTTGGTGGGAATGTAAATTGATACAGCCACTATGGAGAACAGTATGGAGGTTCCTTAAAAAACTAAAAATAGAACTACCATACAACCCAGCAATCCCACTACTGGGCATATGCCCTGAGAAAACCATAATTCAAAAAGAGTCATGTACCAAAATGTTCATTGCAGCTCTATTTACAATAGCCTGGAGATGGAAACAACCTAAGTGTCCATCATCGGATGAATGGATAAAGATGATGTGGCACATATATACAATGGAATATTACTCAGCCATAAAAAGAAACGAAATTGAATTATTTGTAGTGAGGTGGATGGACCTAGAGTCTGTCATACAGAGCGAAGTAAGTCAGAAAGAGAAAAACAAATACCGTATGCTAACACATATATATGGAATCTACGAAAAAAAGAAAAAACAGGTCATGAAGAACCTAGGGGCAAGACGGGAATAAAGACACAGACCTACTAGAGCATGGACTTGAGGATATGGGAAGGGGGAAGGGTAAGCTGGGATGAAATGAGAGAGTGGCATGGACATATATACACTACCAAACGTAAAATAGATAGCTAGTGGGAAGTAGCCGCATAGCACAGGGATATCAGCTAGGTGGTTTTTGACCACCTAGAGGGGTGGGATAGGGAGGATGGGAGGGAGGGAGATGCAAGAGGGAAGAGATATGGGAACATATGTATATGTATAACTGATTCACTTTGTTATAAAGCAGAAACTAACACACCATTGCAAAGCAATTATACTCCAATAAAGATGTTAAAAAAAAAAAAAGAATTAAGTGCCTTCTATTTACAATATCCAAGACATGGAGCCAAACTAAATGCCCATGGACAGATGAATGGATAAAGATGTGGTATATATATATACAATGGAATATTACTCAGCCATAAAAGGAATGAAATAATGCCTTTTGCAGCAACATGGATAAACCTAGAGATTATCATACTAAGTGAAGTAAGTCAGACAGGGCAAGACAAATATCATATGATATCACTTATATATGGAATCTAAAAAGAACGATACAAACGAACTTTACAAAAACAGAAAGAGACTCACAGACAGAGAACAAACTAATGGTTACCACAGGGGAAAGGGGGTGGGGAAGGATAAATTAGGAGTTTGGAATTAGCAGACACAAATTACTATATATAAAATAGATGGGGCTTCCCTGGTGGGCCAGTGGTTAAGAATCCACTTGCCAATGCAGGGGACATGGGTTCGAGCCCTGTTCCGGGAAAACCCCACATGCTGTGGAGCAACTAAGCCCATGTGCCACAACCACTGAGCCTGCGCTCCAGAGCCCACGCGCCACAACTCCCGAAGCCCAGACACCTAGAGCCTGTGCTCTGCAACGAGAAGCCTGTGCACCGCAAGGAATAGTAGCCCCCGATAGCCGCAACTAGAGAAAGCCTGCACAGAGCAACAAAGACCCACCGCAGCCAAAAATAAATAAATAAATAAAATAATAAAATAGATAAACAAAAAGTTCCCAGTGTGTGGCACAGGGAACCATATTCAGTATCTTGTAAAAAAAAAAAAACTATAATGGAAAAGAATCTGTAAAAGTTTATATATATACACACACACACACATATATATATACTGAATAACTTTGCTGTATACAAGAAACTAACACTGTAAATCAACTATATTTCAATTAAAAAAAAAGTGCCTTGAAGAGCCTGTGTCTGGGATGTCTCTCAGATCTTTTATGCTTGTTTACAGTTGGTGACAGGATGAGATATTGAAAGGACCCCTAACTCTTGCAATTTAAATAATGACAATTTAAATAATGATGGATATGGTAACAAAAGGAGGTCCAACTCTTAGATAAATTTATGTCAAGGGAACAAAAAGCAAACAAGCAGAGACTACATCAGAAGATAATTCAAAGGTAAGGTTAGGGAATAGGGACATTAAGTAACATGGAGTTTGGAGAATGGAGAGTTGCCCAAGGAGCCTGGATCCTTGTCTTCCCCACCATCTTTATTGACCTCTCTTCTTTTCCCCGTTACTCCAAAGCAAAGTCACACTCAGAAGGGTTGCCAGAAAGAGCTGCACCTCACTCCTTAACAACTGTCCCAGACCTGGTATCTCCTACAGAGATTATACCACATATTCTTGGCTTTATCTTTACTCTTTTTTCTATAGAGGAGCAAGGAGATTTGTACAACCTTCTTGAATCTGGAGAAGGAACAGAAAGAATCGAGGCAGACTGCCTCCAAGAAACAGGAGTGGTAGCATCTTCCCTGGTTTCACAGATTAACTGAACGAAAATAAAAGTTGTACTAAAGTGTAAGTCAACAGAAGTAAAACAGACATAAACATATGCATTAAAACCATAATGAATAGAGTTGACAGTTTTACTGTTTCATCTGCTTGCTAGTGATTTGTGACCATATAGGAATATCCCCAAACCTATGTTCAAAACTAATGATTAAATTTGTCTGATGTTGAAGCTACAAAAAACTTGATTTAGACTCTTCAAATGTTCTTGACATTAGGACTCTACTCCTTAATTCATGAATATTAACACATCATTACTATGGTGAAAGAAACATATACTTCCCCCATTTATTAGTTATCTCTGAAAATGAAAAAAATAACATTTTGAAACATCAAATTATTTGGGCTAAACTGGACAACTCATTTTTAAAGGGGGGAACGGAAGACAACTCTAAGACCTGAATACATTTTTTAAAACTATGAATTTCTGGGGAATTCCCTGGTGGTCCAGTAGCTAGGACTTGGCGTGTTCACTGCCGAGGGCCCGGGTTCAAGCCCTTGATGGACTAAGATCCCACAAGCCGAGCAGTGCGGCAAAAAAAAAAGGAATTTCTTGGTTTCATCAACTGATCAGAATATTTTCTAAAACTGCTTAAGAGCAGATTTAAAGTCAGCCCACCATAGTACAGGCAAAGGAAAGTAAGTATTATCACTTGTCTGAAATCCAAACTTTTGTAAAGAAAAGCTGGGGACACATTTTTAACATGTTCCCACATACACTTGCTTGCTAAATCTCAGAAGAACCCCCATTAGATTGGCAGGAAATGCATTATCTCCACTTCACATTGAAAACCAAGGCCTTGAGAAGATAAAATCCTGACTGTGATCACACAGGTATTAAGTTTCAGAGTTGAGATAAGAACCTTGATGTTTTGTCTTTTGGCCCACTATTCCAACACATTCTTCCTTGCCTTTCACTGGTCTCTTCAGTGTGGTAAAGAATATTACATTTAAAATGAAACTCAGTAGTATAATAATTTTCAGAGCCTAAATAATACATATAAGTATATTATGTCAGGTAATTAAAAAGAAGGGTCAAATATAGAACATACTATCTAAAACCTGAATAAGTGCCATTAATATTTAAAATCTTAGATATTTACCTACAATATATGATAAATGAGTATTACGTTACCAGAGAGCCAATTCACGCCAAACTGTAGAACTACCCTAGAGATAAAAATTTTCACATATATAAAGTCTCATTGAGACTTTTAACTGTTATATTTAACATAATCGATTGCAAAAAGGTTTTTCATTTGAGTTATAGACCAGTAAGGTCAATGAAGCAGCTTTGAGAATTGAATCATCTTGAACAAAGAACATATGGGCTTGAGGCAACTCAGCTAGGAGATATGGGAATTCTGCCTAAAGTGCACCTTGCATAATTGTTACACACCTCCTGCCGACCATCTCTATGGCAATAACATTGATTCCAGTTTGCTCACCTCCCAGAACTTCAACCTATTTTCTAACTACATTATAAGTTGTCATCCAAGTCCCAATTTAGAAGCCTATATTGGGAGTGTAGATCATCATTTATTTCCATGGATAGCTTTAAGTACAATTTTAAAACATGGTTGTCATGGCAACATTTCTTAGTCAAGGTTTTAGGATGTGTCAAGTTTATTTGTATTCTCTTCCTGAAAATCTTTGGCCTCCATACTCGTGTTAGCAAATGCTGCCGAGTCCAAACTACCCACTGAATATAAGGAGAAATTTGTTTAAACTTCAAAGGTAACGCCAGTTTTACCAACTTTAATAAAGACAAGGAACAACCAGCAATTCTAAAAGTAAAGTAACCTAAACAATGAGAAATATTTAATTAGCTGGTATTAATAAAAATTCAAAAGTTTTTGTTTTAATTTGTTAAAGCAATGAAGGTTTCTTGATTCCCAGGCTTGTGCTTCTACCACTAGTACCTATAAAATCTTACCACCATCTTGGATATCCTTTAAGTCTTTGAATACTTGTCTAGTATGCTAGGAATACTGCTCCTCTCTTGAGGATAGCCCATTCCTGCTATTGAATATACTTCTCCGACTCTACTGGAATAAAAACACCAAAGAAATACAGATTGGCAAGGACGCCAATCTAGATTTCAGAGGTGATCTACTCCAACCTTCTGCCCCAACAGTGATAGGCCATCCATCCATTCATCAGTTTAGTTATCCACTCCTTCAACAAATCTTTCTCAAACACTGCTACTCACAGCAGATGAGAATCATGACTTTAAGCAATGAAGAAATCACTAAAACACCCAGTAATGAAAACACCCTATTTCATTAACGAAGCCAATTTAATTTTGAATTATTCTAATTCTTACAAGGATTTTATTATATTTAACTTTTAATCAGTTGGTTCTAGTACTAGCAACACAAAGGATGCACCTCCTCTCTCTACTACCTAACAGGGAATTATACGTTTGAAGATGAAAAGCACATCCTCCTGAAGGCAAGGTTTTCCGACGTTAAATGTCTAGCTTTTCTTCCATCATTTTTTCGTGTGAAGTGACTTCTAGACATTTCTGAAATATATGTAGTGGTCATTAACTATATCTGAGAGCACATGATAGTTAAATTATAATGAACAAATATTGTGATCTACTTAGTTTTCTGAAATGTATGTACATCTCACATTACCTTTTTGCTTTTATGTTCACAAATAAAGGAAACAATATTACAATCTTCAAACTTTTCCTTCATTACTAAGATTATTTTACTAATATCTTAGCACTGTATATTCGTTGAATCATCAAGTATGATATAGGGAAAAGTTTTTTTTTTCTATTTCTAAAACGTAACAATTCATTTGAAAATTATTAGTAGGGAAACTGTATTTTCAAGAAGAAAAATGTGGCAGGACATAAACATTCCCAACTGATTTAAAAGAGTTTTTACTGAACTTTTCAATACATCCCAGTTTTCTAAGGGAGGTTTTTAAAATTGAAATGTTTGTTTTCTGTATTTTTATGGGCAACTTTGTTGAAAGATGACTTTGTGATGAATCTTGTCAGTGATATGATAAGTAGAAGATGCAGGTACTGTAGAGCTAATGTTAATACTTGATATCCTTATTTTTTTACAACTTAAATAACAGACCTTAAGTAATTAAGACTGTTGTCAAAATTTCAGGTCAAACATAAAGTTCACATAACCATACAACCATAATAACCCAGTAAATAAACAACTAGGAGTTTCTCAAAATTTACAAGTATTTCTTCTTAATGATGAAAAACTAAAAAAACATGGGTAATCTTCATGAATGTAGTTTAACATAAAGAGCTTTAAGACTAATAGTAAGCAGGAACTGCATAATTATTACTCTAATGATATGTCAGTGCTTTAGTGGTACATTAAAAAAATCAGTAAATTACTGCATTACAAGTAGATATGAGAGACTAGAATGTAAGAAATAAAAGTATAGAAGTAATTTTTTCTATAGATTACTTATCTTTATTAGTTATTTGCATTTTTGTAGCATCAAATATTTATATCAAAATTCCTCTCTGACACAGGAGGGCAAAAATTTTGCTAAACTATACAGGTAAATGAGTCTAATACTGGATTTTTTTTTATCGAAGTATAGTTGACTACAGTGTGTTAGTTTCAGCTGTACTGCACAGTGCGGATTATATTGCTTTATAGGTTATAACAAGGTACTGGGTATAGTTCCCTGTGCTATACAGTAAATCCTTGATGCTTATCTATTTTATGTATAGTAGTTTGTATCTGTTAACCCCGTGCTCCTAATTTGTCCCTCCCCCGCTCCCTTCCTTTCCCCTTTGGTAACCATAAGTCTGTTTTCTATGTCTGTGAGTCAGTTTCTGTTTTGTGTATACATTCATTTGAGTATTATTTTAGATTCCACATATAAGTAATATCTATAGTATGCCTTTCTCTGAGTTGTTTCACTAAGCATAATATTCTACGACCACCAACACTGTAGCAAATGGCAATATTTCATTCTTTTTATGGCTGAGAAATATTCCATTGTGTAGTATATACCACTTCTTCTTAAGCCAGTCATCTGTTGATGGGCACTTGGGTTGTTCCCATGTCTTGGCTATTATAAACAGTGCTGTTATCAACACTGGGGCACATGTACCTTTTTGAATTAGACTTATTATTTTTTCAGGATATACGACCAGGCGTGGAATTGCTGGATCATATGGTAGCTCTTTTAAGGAACCTCCATGCTGTTTTCCATAGTGGCTGCACCAACAATGTACAAAGATTCCCTTTTTTTCACATCCTCCCCAACATTTATTATTTGTAGACTTTTTAACAACAGCCATTCTGACTGGTGTGAGGTGCTACCTCACTGTTGTTTTGATTTGCATTTTGCTAATAATTAGAGAAGTGGAGCATCTTTTCATGTGCCTGTCAGCCATCTGTATGTCTTCTTTGGAGTAAAAATGTCTGTTTAGGTTTTCTGCCCATTTTTTGATTGGGTTGTTTTTTTGATACTGAGTTGTATGAGCTGTCTGTAAATTTTGGATATTAATCCTTTGTGGGTTGCATCATTTTCAAATATTGTCTCCCATTCCATGGGTTGTCTTTTGGATTTGCTGATGGTTTCCTTTGTTGAGCAAAAGCTTTTCAGTTTGATTAGGTCCCATTTGTTTAGTTTTGCTTTAATTTCTTTTGCCTTTAGAGAATGATCTAAGAAAATATTGCTACAATTTATGTCAGACTGTTCAACCTATGTTCTCTTCTAGGAGTTCTATGGTGTCATGTTTTACATTTAGGTCTTTATTTTTGTATGTGATGTGAGGGAATGTTCTAATTTCATTGTTTTACATGTAACTGTCCAGGTTTCCCAGCACTACTTGTTGGGATTTTAATATTTCATGAACTCCCCAGTTTTCATACCCTTGGACAGAAGGCAACTAAATGAAAAAATCCTGCAGTGAAAGGTTCAAACAATATGGGCACTGCACTGGCAGCATCTGCTGTAACACTTTATCGTATGTGTATCCTGATCTTCCCAAAGACTTAGAATCCCAAAGGATGCCTCTCCTCTAGACCTTCCTGACCCTCTTGTCCTTACCAAATACTCTTTAACAGAGTACAAATCTGTCTGACATTACCTCTTTCTATCTTTACTCCAAGTCTTCCACATATATATATTTGTTTGCAGAGTCTACTCACTAAATGTAACAAGAAATTTGTTTAACTTTCAAAGGTAATATCAGTTATACCTACTTTAACAAAGACAAAAAGAAATGGGCAATTCTAAGTTAACGGGCAAGCTAAGCAATAACTAGATGACTTAGGTAAGCTAAACAAATATTCAATATAGTTGACAGATTATTAACATTTGGGGGTTTTATCTTAATATTTATTTTGAGTGTTGTTTTTACTGACATCATCCTGAAACTTTTATGTAATATTTTGGAGTATATACCTATGCTTCCACTATCTCTAGTTAGGAGATTTATGACATAATGTGCATCTGGAATTCACCCTCATCACTAAGAGAGGAGGTGCTTCATCACTTGGAAGAAGCAAATACTCCAATGGGCTCTGGCAGTAATATCCATAGACTCCATATTCTTTAAGCTCAGTACAACTAGCACAAAATGACTTTCTTTTTTGTTTTTTCAAAAGCCATTGGAATGCACCTGATATCTCTGTATTTCTAAATAGATGATTTAAGTCTTATCAAAGAGACATAATAATTACAATGACAAATATTGCTAAAAAACTATTGATATCTAAAAAAATCTCCCAAGGATAATACTTTTTTAAACACTGAATTATTTAAATACTCAGGACACTTAAAAATTACCTAGAAAGAAATTTTTTTTTTTTTTTGTGGTATGGGGGCCTCTTACTGTTGTGGCCTCTCCTGTTGTGGAGCACAGGCTCCGGACGTGCAGGCTCAAAGGCCATGGCTCACACGCCTAGCCGCTCCGCGGCATGTGGGATCTTCCTGGACCAGGGCACGAACACTTGTCCCCTACATCGGCAGGAGGACTCTCAACCACTGCGCCACCAGGGAAGACCCCCTAAAAGGAAATTTTTGAAATTTGCAAAATTAAATATTCTAATTCCATTTTCTTAGGAATGATGTAATTTTATAACATCTTGAGGCCAAATTTCTCATCTGTGAATGTGATCAATCCTTGTAAATCACACACTTTTAGGGAAAATGGTAATTCTGTAAGAAAATATGAATAATTTGTACTCAAAACCAGTTCTAAGAAATGAATTTAACTAACCAGGCTTATTGTCCATGTTTTACACAAATATTTCAAAGTAAAAAGAATTAAATTTAAATAAAGTAACAGAGATTAGAAGTTGCATTAACAGTTAATCCAATTTTAGCACCATATTCTAAAGCAGAATACCATGACAATTCTATTTGCTAACTCAAACCTTGTTTCTTATTTCTTAGAAAATCTTTGGCTTTCAGAAATAAACTAGTAAATATGGACAAAAGTAGAAGCAGATGCTGAAACATAAAGAAGCAGTATTGATTAAAATGCTCCACAAAGTGAATTAAAGGGAAATTTTTTCTCCAACAGTTAAGGTTAAAATTCATAGCTAAGCTATCAGGTAATTTCCTAATTAATTCCTTATGTTAGAGTGAATTTTTACATGTCAGCCCTTCTTACAAAGAAACATATCGCAATAAATATCAGAGAAAGCATATTTAACTCACAGAAATTGATATAAAAGAAACTTGAAACTTTATTCCATAGATTTGATAGCTTATAACTTTTAACTTCATCCATTCTAGTACCAGAATTGTAAGTAAAATTAACTGACTTGAGATTCATCTTTTTTTTTTTTTCCCTTTCCTTTTCTGAAAGGGATGCAAATAAGAAATGGGGAACAGAAGAATGAAAACTAGAATACACCTGCTACTACCAAGGCAATAACAATAAAGTGTTAATTATACTCTCTTGGAAGAAAGCAGGACTGAAGAGAGCAGTCAAGAGGTCTAGTTTAGGGCTTCCCTGGTGGCGCAGTGGTTTGAGAGTCCGCCTGCCGATGCAGGGGACACGGGTTCATGCCCCGGTCCGGGAAGATCCCACATGCCGCGGAGCGGCTGGGCCCGTGAGCCATGGCCGCTGAGCCTGCGCGTACGGAGCCTGTGCTCCGCAACGGGAGAGGCCACAACAGTGACAGGTCCGCGTACCGCATAAAAAAAAAAAAAAAAAAAGAGGTCTAGTCTAGTTCATATAATATACATGAATGGGCTCTATATAGTCAAAGAGACTACTACTAGGAAAGATTTTTCCAGGACTCACTTTGAGGCACAATATAATATACAAGAAGATAACAGAACAGTCTGGTATACACCAAGCTATGCAACTTACTAAAAGCCAAAACAGTGAAATAGCGTGTTGGGGAAACAATGGAAGCTGAGATACAGCACAAAGCCTGGCTCCAAATCCATCCTACCATGTATACACTGAATTGTGCTAGAAATTCAAAGATACGTGAATTCAAAGATGAGTTAAACACAGTTCCTATTCTCAAGGGCTTTAATATAAGCATATGGAGAGTAAAGAGTCAGAAGTATGAATAGTCTAGAGCTGGAACACTGAGATGCATGTGGTCAATATAAAGATGCATAAAAAAGGCTTCACAGAAGAGGTAAAAAGGTTTCCCAAATTTCTCAGAGTAACTTTTCCTTAATTTCCTACAAGTTACTAAACTAAGAAAACTATAAAGTTCTTGCTTTAGGTGGTCAGAAGTCATACACAGTCTTTGTGAAAAGAAAACAGCTATGTTATTCCCTAGGGTCCTTGAAAGGAAAAGGAAAAGGTTAAGTAGAAACTGCTTAGTGTGAGAAAAAAAAGGCACAGGAGGTATGTGTTGCAGTGCAGGAGTGAAGGATAGGGGTTGGTCAGGGATCGCAATGTTTGTTTTATCTGTGGTGGATGACTGTCATCATTTCACCAACACTAACTTTCTTCTTCCCAGCCTCTCCTCAAACTAGAGGGTTTGTTTTTCTATTTCATTCCCACCAAACTTTTTCCCCATACACCAGGCAGCAGTCTCTGCCATAGGCCACAGGAGCCATCACTCCTATGGAACTCAATATTACAACTACACTGGAGGGGAAGAGATGAAACGCTAGGGAGAATATATAGTCCTGGAATTTCAAGACAGACTCAAAACATAAGGGTATATTCTATTAGACCCTTATGAAATGGTGGTTATGACCCATACGTTAAATACATGATCAATAAATTTAAGAATCCCAACATCATTGCAAACATTGCTTCTCTAGGAAAGTTCATCTCCAAAGAATCAATTAGAGATAAACTTTTAAAGTACATTCTATTCAAAATGTTATTTAAAGTGTCACATGACTAATATAACTGATGATAAAAGTCAGAGAAAAGAAGCCATATTGCATTAGATAACTCAGGAAAAAAGCTTCATAAAGGGGTAAAAGTTAAAAAAAAAAGAGGTAACAGTTAACATAAGCCTTGATTATGGTTATAATTCTGATATACTAAAAGGAGAAAATAACTTCAGCAAATGCATAGAAAAAAAGTGCAGATCTTCTAGGTAGAGTGAATACACCAATATGGTAGAAGCAAAAAGTTCTTAAAGGGGGTAGTGTTGGGTAGAAAAACCACAGATAAACTTTCTGACCAAACCATGGAGAGCTTTAAGGACCAAGCAATTTAGTATTCACTTAATCTTATACCCAGGGAGGGAGAGAGGGAGAGGAGAGGGAGAGGAGAGGGAGATGCTGAAAGACTACTGAAACAAATAATGCCTGAAAATTTTCCAAATTTTTCACAGATTTGGAAGACACAAACCTAAAAATTCAGGAAGCTGAGAGAAATTTACATAGGATAAACCCAAAGGAATCAGTTAAACTAGACATATCATAATTACACTTCTCAAAATTAAGGACAAAGAAAATGTCTGGAAAGCAGCCAGAGAGAAATGACATATTATCTATAGGGAAACAATTCAAAAGACAGATTTCTCCTCTGACACTATGGGGTTCAGAAGGAGGTAGCACAATATTTTTCAATTGTTGAAAGAAAAGTACTGTCAATTGCCACTACAGGTGACAAGACTATCTTTTAAGAATAATGGAAAAATAAAGACATTCTTGGATGAAGAAAAACTAAAAGGATGTGATCAAAAATAAACAGAGTTGTAATATTTTCTTTCTACTCCTCAATGAATCATTTTCTGCACCCCAGATACTCCAATGGGGCAGATACTGAAGCCAACAGAACGTTAATTAGGATAGAAGAGACACAGGAAAAGTAACTCATGGGACAATTCCCCTTTAACTTTCATTTAACTCCGTGTGAGGAAAGAGTTAACACAACAGATCAGTTTCACTTGGTTCCTGCTTACCTTGATAGCATACCCTTAGTCAAAACTGAGAACTTCTGGAATGTTCAAATGTTACTGAGTAATGTTAGTCCATATGCCTCAAGTGGCAGGTCAAGATGAACATGTTATTAGCTTGTTTAAAATAAACCTGAAGAGTCATGCTGTGCGTGTGGTACCTGTTTTGAGGTCCTCACCATGGCTGGTCAGGTAGCAGGTATGTGATAAGCTCCCTCTCAGAATTCTGGACTCCAAGACTCAGAGTTTCCTGAGCATATCTCTGCAGTTTGTAGGTGGAAAGACATGCCCATGCAATTCCTGCATAAACAGGGCAAGAAAGCCTGTACTTGACCTCTCCTTTGCTGTTCCTGCTGTTCTCACATGTATCCTTTGCTGCAATAAATCTTAGCCTTGAGTATAACTTTAGTAAGTCTATGTGAGTCTTTCCAGTGAAAGAGTGAACTAGTAGGTGGGGTGGGACTATCAAGACACTCAGGGCTTTCAGGTTCTGAGAGATTAGGTTCCTCAGGCAGCAAATGGCAGAAACAGTGTTTGAACCTACATCTTTCTGACTTTGCTGGCTATGTCCTTTCTAACAACTTACGCTGCCTCCCCAAATAGAGTAATATATTTAAAGCAATGCATATGACTTGTTCAAGTCCAGAGACTGACTATCATGCAATTATCAGTTTCAATTAACTGAAACACAATGGGTTATACGTTCTATTTCAAGTTCTAGTCCTGAAAGAAGATTTCTGACTTATGTTTTATATACGTCGCTTTCAGCAAACGATTGCTATGTAATTCAATTATTGATTGCTCTTCACTGAACTGAATTTACTAGATTATAATCTAATTTAAAGCCTTACGTTTTGCACATTCACAATTTGGGGGTCAAAAAATAAAGTCACAATAAAACTTTAAAGTTGTAGTTAAGTAAAATGACTCCGTATAGCTGACAGAATTATGAATCAATTTTGTAAAACTTTTTTATAATCTATAACCTAAAATAAGAACTTCAGTCTCTAGACCACTTACTCCTACTAGATGAGATATGACAAATATTCCGTTTTCCCACAGTAACTCTATCAATTTTTCTATAAAATTTAAAGAAATCATAAAAAACAAGAAAAAATTAAGTCATAATAATAGTTTCCACTTTCATGAAAACACTAGGCTTTTGTAATCCTTCATTTTTGCACATGAATAGGTATAATAATAGGCATGAGCTATAAAAATAGCTACAAATAAAACCTAATGACAGCTTTAAAATGTTAAAACCTGAATTTTAGAATTTTGGCTTCATGAAAGTAGCTATTTTAAATGAAGTGAACAAAGTAGCAAATAAGCAGCTTCTCCTTTGTTCTATGGAAGACAACTAGCCACAGTCTGCCTGCGCTACAGGGGACTAATCGTGCTTCTTGGTGGACTGCCACAGGGTGCAGATGGTCACTATTTATTATGCCAATTAATCCCTGCCAAATTGCTCTGGGATGGCTGTACATTTCTTCCTACAGTAATCCTTTTAAAGAGCTTTACAGGGATATAGGAACATATTTGAAATTAGATTAAGCAGATAACTCAGAGTGATTAGGAGTATGATTTAAATGAATGATTTAAGAGAATAGTCACTTCTCCAGGAAAAAAGCCCACCTAAAATACTCCCAACGATACTACAGAACAATCTTATCTATCCCTCTATCTTTCCCATATTCAAAATTCAGTAAAAGGAGTTCTTCCATAAGAGTGAATAAGAGATATCTTTTAATGCAACATTTTCACTTTTACTTTTTTTTTTTTTTTTTTGCGATATGCGGGCCTCTCACTGTTGTGGCCTCTCCCGTTGCGGAGCACAGGCTTAGGATGCGCAGGCCCAGTGGCCATGGCCCACGGGCCCAGCCGCTCCGCGGCATGTGGATCTTGCCGGACCAAGGCACGAACCCGTGTCCCCTGCATCGGCAGGCGGACTCTCAACCACTGCGCCCTTACATTTTTTTAGTAATTACTTCTGCCTTAAACAAATACAGGACAACTCACTAATACAATAATACAATCTATTCGCAAGCAAGAGCCAATGTAATATAGGTCCAACTTGAGAATTTAGTTACCAAAAATAGTGAAAATACAAGCTTTATCCATCCCATGGTCAAATGGATGGGAGTAATCCTCCAGTATAATGTATTTTTTTAAAAAGGCAAAAACACAGACTTAAAAAAAATCTCACTACAAAAATTTAACACCTAAAGCAGATAAATTTCTGAACATATTGACAACATGACATTTCAGAGCTTTTATTTTGAAGCCACAAGCCCAGTGTATAATCCTTAGAAGGAATAATTAACAAAATGTCACAATACAGAACGTAAAATGATTGTCAGAATCTGTAATTTTTCTACTATTCATACTGAGAAATGATTGCTATCTCTTCTTTTATACACAGGTTTTCAGTCAGTCTGCTTCATTACCTGCTTAGCACATTTGTTCCACTCAAAATTTCAGCCACAGCTTATTTTTAGAGTCCAAAGGTTATTCAGAATTTGATCAGCTTTGTCATTAAAGTTATCAGGGCTGCTTTAGAATAAAACTCCTTATTGACAAGTATGCAAAGTAGTCTGCCTGTCTGGAATCCACTTGAGTAGCTTTTAGTAATTGAATACTTGTTTAAATGCTCTATAAATTAATACTAAATAATTCAAAAGTTCTTTGCTCCCAAATGGTTATTTGGGAAAGACTTCCATTTATGACCTTAGAAAATATTTCATTACTGTATCTGCAAGTTATATAAAATAGTTTTTGTATGTGTATGGTATCCTTTTGTCTTTTGAGAGAGAATTTTAATTCTTATTTTTAATTCATGCCTACTCAAATTCCCTACTTACATTATAAACTTCTGTTTCTATTAGTATACTATTAATTGAAAAATGGCTGTATAACTTTCTGTACACATTAATATTTTTCAACTCACTTGCATTCATCTGAACTTTAGAATATCTCATTTTTCTTGACTAAAACTCTCAGAGCCAAAGTCACCCTCCAAAGGGAGACACGTGCAGCTGGAATAAGTAAAAAAACCAAAAAACAAAATGCTGATACAGACTCTTTCCAGGTTCTGGAAACTGAATGACTAAAAATAACCAGCTAGAACAATATGCAGGTTCAACTTAGTCTATCAAATTCCTACAAGATATACCTTATTATTCATCCATTAATACTATGTCATAGATAACTATCCCTTTTGCTTATGGGATTGAGTTTAACAAACACAATGTGAAAGGCACAAGGGTTCATTAAAATGACAGCAAAGTATAGATTCTGTTTTTAGGAGTTTATTATCCAGTGAGAACAGGAGAAAGAAACAGATCTTACAGTACCTTTATCCCTAGAGAGCAAAAGAGATGAAATTTCTAGCTTTTTCCTTCTAGTCTTAGCATCTACCCTTGCTCCTGGGGACTTCTCTCCACTCTGTGTAGTGGGTGGCAGCCTCATGAGCAAGAAAAATGCAAGGAGTGCCACTTATCCTCTCCTCAAGGAACACATGGCAGGGTCATTTTTGGGGGTCAGTGGAGTTATCTCTGGAAGCAGACACTGGCAAAAGGTGGCTGAGTGGTACTGAGGACAATTCCATGGGATTTATCAGAACCTTCCTCTACAGCTCCAAAGGCTAAAGGAACGTAGTGATCTATGGCACTGCAGCATGAACACTCTGTGCTATGTGGTGGTTGAGAGAGGAGGCTGTGGAGTCAAAAGTGCTTGGGCTTTAATTATGGCTGTGCCATAATTTATGTACTATGTCATCAACCTCACCTCTTTGAGCCTCTGTCCCCTTATCTCAAGATGAAGATGAAAACAGAAGCTACCGTATCGAGCAGTTCTAAACACTGAAAGGGATTTTTATAAAGAGCTCAGCACAGTGCTTCACACACAGTAAGTGCTTACTGAACACTAACCATTCTCCTTACTCAAGGTCCCTCAAACCTTTGGGAAGAGAGCAGTCCATCATCTTTCACACTCATCTACCTCAAGCACCTTGTCTTTCCTTTTAAGCAAACCATGATCCTGCTCAGACCTTCCTTCCTTCCTTCCACAAGGATTTACCCAATGTCTATTAAGTGACAGTCACTGTGCTAGGCACTGGCTAAAGAAGGTGACAGAAGCCAGTCCCTCTGCTTGAGGAGAGGAAAAAGTGAAAATATGTTTGCAAATTACACACACAAAAAAGGTACAAAACACAAACAATACTGAGTAAAGAATAAAAGTGGAGGTAGCCATTTAAACAGACTGGCATTTAAACTGAGTCTGAAACCAGGCAGAGACAAGGAAACAATATTCCAGACAGAAAGCAAAGTTGGAACAAAGACTCTGAGACATGGGAAGAGCACGGTATGTTCAAGAAACAGAGTCCATATTGATCCCCTGAGTTCTAGATTTGGACATACGATTATATACTTGATATCTCTATTAGAATGTATAACAGTATCTCAAACTAACCAGGTTCATAATGGAACTCTATTCCTATCTCCAAAAAATGTGTTCTCACGGTGTTCCCCATTTCAGTGTTAACTACTATCTATCCAGTTTCTCAAACCAAAAATCATAAGGTCATTCTTGAGTCTTTTCTCTGCCTCGTCTCCCATAGACAATCCATCAGGAAATGCTGCATCTACTTCCAAAAGATCTTAACACATCTACTTTCTGTTATCTCTAACCCACCACTTAAGACCAAGTAAATATCATTTCTCCCCTAGACCACTGAAACAGTCTTTTAACCTGATTTCTTGCTTCCATCCTTACCTCATAAATATTCTAAATGCATGAGAGAGATGTAAATGATCTTTTAAAAAATGTAATTAAGAACTGTCATCCCTTTTATTAAAACACTCCAAGAGTGTCCCCTTGGTCTTAGAAAAAAATGCAAACTCTCTCCCATAGCATACTAGGACATGATCTCGTTCCCACAGTTCTCTACACTTACCTTATTCCACTCCCTCCTTTGAGGACCTCCTTACATTCTTTACATAGACTAAGTCTGTGGTTATTGTTGATTTTGAACTCTGTACATGTGCACTACAAAGTCACTCTACCTAGGACTTACTCATCTCTGTGATTTCTTCCATAGATAACCCATTTCATGTTCCAGGTCTTTCAGTCAAATTGTATCTCCTCAAAGAAACTTTATCTGACCATCTGATCTAAAATGGATTTCAAATGGTAGTATAATATTTCTGCGTTATGTCATTAACATTTGTGGGGCCCAATATCACTTATCTAAATATGTAGACGTTATATATTCAGTTAAACTGTTACATAAATTATGTTCTATGACATGCCTTTGACAAATGTACCTCCCCAATATCTGGAAAGTCAAATACTTCTCAAGAGTTCTGCACTAGAACATGGTGAGAAGAAACTGGCCATTAAAAAAACTTACTTTAAGAAGAAAATAATCTGATGCTATGAGTTTGATCCAGGCCTCATTCTCTAAGTTTTCTGCTTCTCTTCCCACTCATGATTCCATTGCACTCCTCAAGGAGCCTAGCATGTATACACACCTGTGGACACCCCATCCTGCACATCCAAGCTGCGTGTGTGTGTGCCATGAACAGCCACCTGTTGGTTACCCTTCAGATGGTCTACCCTTGAGAGCATGGACCTGGATAGGCCATGGAGGTGGGTCCAGGGATGCTGGGGCAGGGTATCTGACATCCTCGAGACCCTGAAGGGGAATCCACTAACCATATGTGGGCACACACTCCGGGAGCTACAAACTCCTCAACTGCAGGCAGAGTACAACTGGTGGGGTGCCAAAGTGGAGCCACAGCAGGAGCTGCGTAAACTCCTTCTGGGTCTAAGGACCTCACCAGTTCACTTGTTTCCTTTTTAGCAACATTAAACTATAATTATCTTTTAACTTATTTGTTTACTTTTCTCTATCTCCTCCCTCTAAAAGGTAAGCTGCATACTTATAGGAGCTTTGTCTGTCTTGTAATGTCTGACACATACATCGCTGGTATTTAATAAACACTTGTTGGATTATAGTTCTTACAGTGATAACATGAAAATACAACAACTTTTAGAAAAAATGTTTCACAAGGTCATGTTTTGCAAATAAATACCTACCAAATCTAAGGAAACTTAAGCATTTGCATTTCAACTAATCTTATTTGTGTAAGACTTACAGTGTAGTAAAAGTTATCAACTTTATAAGATGGCAGATATGTTATCCTAAAGCCTTAGTAATTTTATAGAATATTAAGATAGATACTAAGAATCTTTCATTATAAACTGAAGGCTAAAAGGTAGGAAGAAACTGGTCAATGAAAAGGCTTACTTTTAGAAGAAAATATTCTAATGTATTTTATATTCAGCATATGTAGAATATTCAAAACATGATTCTAGCTACAGAACTTAGCAAATTGTTAGAACACTAAAAATGA
Source organism: Phocoena phocoena (assembly GCF_963924675.1). Classification (NCBI taxonomy): domain Eukaryota; kingdom Metazoa; phylum Chordata; class Mammalia; order Artiodactyla; family Phocoenidae; genus Phocoena; species Phocoena phocoena. The sequence goes on along the minus strand of NC_089221.1, from coordinate 89,520,896 downwards.
AAAGCAATTTCTGTTTGTGAGTCAAATTTTCATTAAATTACTTGATGATTATTTAAGCATACCACTATACTATGCATTTTGTATCAAATTGTATCTCTTCAAAGAAACTACTGGTCTGTAAGTTTCTTGATTTCAAGATGAAAAGAAAGATCCAAGAAGATTCCACAGCAGAGAATCCAATATTATGGCCCCTGATATCACTCTTATTCAGGTCAAGGAAAACTTAAAAAGGCTGATGGTTAGCCAAAATTTAAATTTTACAATGCTCCTGCATACCAGCTAAAAATCTAAGTTTGTTAATTATAGTGGTAGTAAGATAGCACTGAGTAGAGCAAAAAGTCATTGTTTCTTTGAATCTAATCATGAGGTGGGTGTGAAATATTTTGGCATTTGTGAGAACAGATGTGTTAAAGTAGCTACACTAGAATCATTTTACTTAATATGTGAAGCAAAATACTGAAAATTACTTGAAGTTTAAAAAGAATAAAAAACCAAAAAGATCGCAAAGAAAGAAGCTGAACTATCAATAGAAGTTATCTCTAGGATTTGAATAATAATTATTTTCTTCTTTGTATTATCACTTTTACTATAGAATGCCTATATTAACAATCAGAAAATCAAATGCTTTCTTATAAAAGAAATACAGTGAATGAAATAGGTAGAAATGTGGTTGGAATTATGTAAACCTCTTTGAATAAACTGAATAAATTTGTGAAAAAAAAGAAAAAAACCAAGGAGAATAAAGGTAGAATGATTCCTTAAATCCTGGTTATAGGTATACTAATGTCATGATGGTCTTTATGTCTTGAAGATAATAAAAATGCCATTTGATTCAGAGTATTTCTACATTGTGGTAGAGACCAGAGATGTGACCAAACATATGCTATATTATTTTTTATGCTATATTATTTATGACTGTAAAGTAATATTACATATTTAAATATTAATATTTAAATTAATATTTTTAAAGCACAATTTCTAAGTAAACTTATTCCACAAATACTGCTCTTGCTCAAAACACCTTTGGGAATCCATTTTAAAAACTGTCTTCAGAACTTAAGAACATTTCCAATGTTAGCAGATGATCAACCTATGAAAGTAGAATTTTGTAAGGTCAATCATTAAGAGTCAAATCTAGTGGGTGTGATAGGTGGCCAAACTTGCTAAAAAAAACAATTTGACTGCCAAGTAGTAAGACCCATTTTGTATGGTCCAAAAGTTACCCTGGGGGCTTCCCTGGTGGTGCAGTGGTTAAGAATCTGCCTGCCAATGCAGGGGACATGGGTTTGAGCCCTAGTCCGGGAAGATCCCACATGCTGCAGAGCAACTAAGCCCGTGTGCCACAACTACTGAGCCTGCGCTCTAGAACCCGTGAGCCACAACTACTGAGCCCTCGTGCCACAACTACTGAAGCCCGTACACCTAGAGCCCGTGCTCCAAAACAAGACAAGCCACTGCAATGAGAAGCCCACGCATCGCAACAAAGAGTAGCCCCTGCTCGCTGCAACTAGAGACAGCCCATGAGCAGCAATGAAGACCCAACACAGCCATAAATAAATAAACAAACAAACAAACAAATAAAATTTATTTTTAAAAAATGTTACCCTGAAGTCAATCGCAAAAGAAATAAATTTTAAAGCATTTTTAGGGAAGCACAGCATTGTTAGAATTTTTCTTCTCCAAGATTATCTTCATGATAATAAGCGTAAATCATTATCAGATTTCTTTACATTAGTGTTAGAACTTTATAGAAGTAGCTAGATTTACATGTACCAAAGGTTCAGTTTGGGAAGGAAAGAGTTATCAGCAGCTTTGTGACTCACTTCTCTGGCACTACAGGGAAGAATGCCGGAAGGAATGAAGCACCTCCATCAGACCTCCTTGTAAAGTTATGAATAGATTGTTTTTCAAACCTCAGTCTGCATCAGAATCACCTGGAGGACTTTGCAAGATTGCTAGGTCTCACCTCAAGACTTTCTCAGTAGGTCTGGCAGATGACCCAAGAATCTGTATTTCTACAAAGTTCCCAGGTGAAATTGATGCTGCTGGTCTACTGATCATACTTTGACACTACTACTACTAATATTTTTGTATATACCTAGGAGAAAGTTACCAGGGACGGCTTACCTATAAAGTTAAGCCAGATACAACTGGTGTTCTAGATTGGTTATTGTAGATAAACCTATAATTTTAGGACTTATGAGGACATGACTAGCTAGAGAATAGGAAGTAATTACATAAGAATTTTTCTTTCTGTAAAATTAAGGGACTGAAAGAATAGAGTCCCCAAACCATACATTGTTTGGAACTTATCTGTTAATCCAAAACCAAAATTTATCCTCCTGTGAAGAAAGGGACACTTTCTGAAGCTCTATATCACGGACACAAGCCCCTCAGGGAAAAAATACTACATTTGTGCTTGATTTCTGCTTTTGAATTATTATAATACTTTGGTGTTGGATGATAGCTGTGATTTGCCTGAATCAGCTTTGACATTTCAACCTTTTGTGTTAAGACAAGTGGCTTCTCAAAGTCACATGGTTTAATAGTGCTATTACTCAACTAGCTATCAAACTTTCATATTCTTGTTTTGCATTTTTCCTTATTATTTATCCAACCAAGGGCTAGGCAAAGATGCTCAGAAAACAACATGGGGAAATGCAACTCTACCACTTGAGCCCTTCTAAAGTTCATATTTTGCTTAGAGAGCACAGTAAATCCTTTAACATGCTGTGGGAAGTAATTCTTATAGCTATGACATTTTAAAAGATTACTCTATGCCAGACACTATAATGTTCACATGTGTATGATTATATATGTATGAATCCATTTAAATCTGTAGAAACCTACCAGGCAATCATAAATCCAGTTTATAGGTGAGGAAATGAAAGTTTAGACTGATAAATTTACCCAACCTACGTATCTGCATCGTCAGGATTCAGTTTTGATAGTTAAGTCTGTATTCTTCACTGCCAAACTACATTGAAAATTGTGAAAAGGCAAAAGGTAATGGAGAAAAGGGGGGTATAAAAACCTTGGTTACCTAGAGTTCTCTATATGTATAATCCCAATGATAAGGTATTATTTTAACTCTACATCAACATCATAATAGATTGTTTATCAACCTTAAATCTTTATATGTTCAATATGAAGACAAGTATGTTTTTAAATGGGCAGGATAAAGCAAAAGTATTAACTTTAATGATTCTTACTAATGCTTTCTAGTCAGTGCAAGTAATTTCTATGGATAATCTGATTTTTTGGATAAGACTCCAAAAGCACAGGCAACAAAAGCAAAAAAAAAAACAAGTGGGACTACATCAAACTGAAAAGCTTCTTCACAGCAAAAGAAATAAAAAATAAAAGGCAACCTATGGAATGGGAAAAAATATTTGCAGGCCATATGTCAGATAAGGGGTTTAAAATCCAAAGCATATAAAGAATTACTACAACTCAATAACAAAAAAAAACAATTCCAATTTTTAAAAATGGACAGAGGAACTAAGTAGACATTTTCCCAAAGAAGACAACCATACAGCCAACAGGTACATGAAACTGGTACTCAGCATCTCTAGTCACCAGGGAAAGGCAAACCAAAACCACAATGAGGTATCACTTCACACCCATTAGAATAGCTATCATAAAGAAGACAAGAGATAACAAGTGTTGGTGAGGATGTGGAGATAAGGGAACACATGTATATTGTTGGTAGAAATGTAAATTGATTCAGCCACTATGGCAAACAGTATGTAGGTCCCTTAAATTAAAAATAGAATACCATATGATCCAGCAATCCTACTTCTGGGTATATATACCTGAAGGAAATAAAATCATTATCTCGAGAAGATACATGTACCCTTGTTGATAGCAGCATTATTTACAATAGGCAACTCATGAAAACAACTCAAGTGTCCATTGACAGATGAATGGATAAAGAATTGGAGTGTATATTTATAAAATGGAATATTATTCATTCAGCCACAAGAAGGCAATCTTCCCATTTGCCAGCAAGATAAATGGACTCTGAGTGCATTTCACTGAGACAAGTCAGAGAATGACAAATACTGTTTATTATCATTTATATGTGGAATCTAAAAAAGCCAAACTCAAAAAGACAGATAGCAGAATGGTGGTCACCAGAAGCTGGTGGGTGGGAGAATTAAGAGTATGTTGTTTAGGGCTTCCCTGGTGGCACAGTGGTTGAGAGTCCGCCTGCCGATGTAGGGGACGCGGGTTCGTGCCCCGGTCCAGGAGGATCCCACATGCCGCGGAGCGGCTGGGCCTGTGAGCCATGACCGCTGAGCTTGCGCGTCCGGAGCCTGTGCTCCGCAACGGGAGAGGCCGCGAGAGCGAGAGGCCCGCGTATCAGGAAAAAAAAAAAAAAAAAAAAAAGAGTATGTTGTTTAAGGGTACAAAATTGGAACTAGCAGATAAATAAGTCCGGGAGCTAATGCACAGCATAGTGATTATAGTCAACAATACTGTATCATATAAATGCCAAAGTTGCTAAGAGACTAGATCTTAATTGTTTCCACGGAAAAAAGGAAGTTGTAATTATATGATGTGATAGGCATCCAATGCTACAGTGGCAATCATACTGCAATCTACAAATGTATCAAATCAACACACTATACCCCTTAAACTTACAGCGTTATATGTCTATTGCATTTCAATTAAAAAAATCTAACTATTGCAAAAAAGGACATATTTTATCTTAAAATAGTAAGATAACCATAATAAAGTTAAGGCCAGTAATATAATATATATCCTCCAAAATTAGTCAACAGAATAAAAGCTAAATAAATATAATTTTATTTGGACCAAAAGAATTAAAATTTATATCATATGGAAATAAGTTTTATCTTTTCATGTGAATTATATTATTTCAGGCAAAGGATCCAAAAATGAGTAACAAATTTATTTATAAAGCATGAAAATCTTACTATGTCCTTTGTCTATTATCTCGGCAATCATGAACAGAGGACATATCCAATATTTTGCTTCAAAACAAGACAATCCAAAACAATTCTTAGATCAATTGGCTTTGAAATTTTGTATCTAGAATTTCACAAAAATATGGTATCTTCAATTCTGTAATAACTATCTTGTCTTCTCTAACAATTTTGGTTTGCAAAATGCCTAACATCTTTTTGACAAATTTGATGTTTTAGTCTAGAAAATTCACAAATTTAGGAAAAATTTTCTTTCCATGCCCCCTATAGGCCTTACTATCTTCTCAAGCTCATACATTTAAGGTCACCGTAAAAAACTAGCCCCTTTTCACTAAAAGGCATGCAATACAAAAATTCTTAAAATAACTACACAAAAGAATTGAGAAATACAGGAAGAAAATACCATGTTTATAATATGGTATATTAGTCTGCTCGGGCTGCCATAATAAAATACCACAGACTGAGTGACTTGAACAACTGAAATTTATTTTCTCACAGTTCTGGAGACTGGGAAGTCCAAGATCAAGGTACATGCCAATTTTATTCCTGGAGAGAACTCTCCCTGTGTCCTCTAATGATCTTTTCTAGATGTATGTGGAGAGATAGCTCTCTCTATTTGTCCTCTTGAGAGACCGCCCAGTCCTACTGGATTAGGATCCTACCCATATGACCTCATTTAAACTTAACTACCTCCTAAAAGCCCTACCTCCAAATACAGTCTAATTGTGGGTTAGGATTTCAACATATAAATGGAGGGGGAGGGAGGGCAGGTGAAGGGGAAGAGACAATTCAGTCCATAGCACATGGGGAAAATCTAGAATAATCTTGAGGAAAACATATACATTTCTCAAATAAGAAATAATGAAGTTCTAAACATTGACAAAATATACTAACATACATTTCAAAATTTTGCTATTGTTTTGCAACAATAGCTTTTCATCTTAAAAGACATGACCGAAAATTGTCATTTATGTTCATAATCACACTTTTATCAATAAACCAAAAGTTGGTTTGATATATTCAGAGACACCGAAATGTACACAGGTGTATTTAGGAATTAAAGTGGTCCTTGGTGAAAGTGACAATAGTTTGCTCTGTACTTTGCTTGCAACTTCACCTTGTATAGAACTTGTTCATTTTGCTGTTATTCATTCTCAGCACAAGTCCAAATCAGACTGGCCGATATAAAATGAATTTTTATAGAAAAACGATCCTGAGCTACTAAAGATCTGCTCCTCCAGCAGGCTGTCACCTGACCTTATCATCTTCAAGCTTAGTATCAACCTACAGGATTGAGATGGACTGATAAAATGGTCCAAAATTAACAATATATTGTACACTCTCCTATATAGGGTGCCCTGGTGTGCACCAAGATCTCACGAAGCAGATACAGAGAGAGAAAACAGAAACATGTAATTATAGTCTCTGGCTGTTGAAGAGGTGGACAATTCAGGCTTTGAATAGAGGAAAAAAGGTCACCTAGAAAAGTGCTGCCTTAGCTCATGGTGTTTTTATTCTCCTCTTTGTCCACTTATTGTGATCCTTTGGCTGAATGTGGCCCAGTCCTCCAAAAGGAGTGAGGGAAATACAAATACTTCATTCAGGGGCACCCAAAGCCACTGAAGGTAAATCACAGATGTAATATGACACAGCACAAAAGTGGCTTAATTTACAGCAAGAATACCATAGTTCTGCTTAAAAATATAGTTTTGCTCATGATCCCATTTCATCTTACAAAACATGTTATAATGGTATCTCCTGACTCCCCCAGACACGGTGTGCTGATCCTGCCCTAGTGCGTCCCACAGCTCTCTGTTCATGCTTAGATTATGTCTCCTTGTATTATAATTATCTGTTTACTTGTCAGGCTCCTCTGGCAGACCTGGGGCTCCTTGAGACTATGTCTTAGTCATCACTATAGTTCCAGAGTTTATTAAGAAACTGTCACATAATGGGCATTCAATTAATGTTGCATAAATAAAGGAGTGACTATATGCTCCCTCCAACTATTGTTTTTTTTTTAAAAAAAGTCAAGCATTTGACTCTCCATCAAGTTCTAAATCACTTTTAATTTATCTACAAGTTAATTTTAAAAGAAAAAGTTATTTGATACCAAGAACTGGTATTTCAAGTTTTACTATAAAGGAAACTGATACAGCCTAGTTTTAAAAAGCTTGAATAGCAAAAACTTATAAATGGAAATGATGATTCCACTGTGATCACTGCAAAGGGGCTAGCAGATGTTGCTTTGATAAAAATGCTGCATTGCTATGCGTTAGAACCAAGGAGCTTATGAAATGATACATACACACAAGAGTCATGATCCATATAACTGTCAAACATAAGAACAACTTTTTCTTATAATTAGATTGAGTCTGACAGTATTTCTGGACACATAAATATCATACTTTCACATTAACACCTACAGAGACATTTAGAACAAAATGTTCTTTAAAAATCAACACTTAAAAAGATTACTTTAAAAACAAAGATAATACTAAAGTCAGAAAATGCATTTACGACTTCATGATTTCTGGGAATAGATAATCCCACTCCCCATGTTCAGCAATGTAAGAAATCAGTGAGTTAAGCGTGCGAAGATAGTGTTTACTTCTAGTGTCCTTTGCTTTTGTCATTTTACGTCTGCCAGATCAGATTTGGGTAGTTTTAATTTTTCTTTATTATTCATCATGTTCTTCTAGACTTTTCCAGCATTTACCTTTATTTTTTCCCTTTCCATTTTGGCAAAAGAAAAAGCAAGAAAATAAGTAATTCATAATTTAAAGGAAATTGTAGTTAGCATTTATTTTCATCCATAGCTCTATGTTCACTGAATGTCCCATCAAGAAAAATTTGTATCTCTTTGAACAAACCTCTCCGGTTTCAAGTTCTATGTACAATGCTGATGTAATGCCATTACAGTAACACTACATAAGTCTCAAAGAAGGCAACCTTTGAGATGACTTTCTGGAAATCATATCACATGAAGAAAAGTCATTGCTTTAAAAATAAAAGCTCTTACTTTGAAAAAAATGAATAAAAAAAGTAGGGGGGAGGGGTTATAAGTATCCCCTGAATAGAACTAAATTGGTAGTGTGGTTTCAGATTTAGTCACAAAATAAGTAAATAAAATTTTGATCGGCACATATCTAACTAGACAGCTAACAGAAGGCAATGTTGCTAGCCCTGCTATGAAAAGCCAACTAAATCAGCAATTCCCCTATTCTCCACAACCATCCTCTCTACATTTAAACACAAACCCAGCTGAGTTGTCTTGTTGTATGCAAACATTAACGCTGGTGTAATCATTATCTTTACTAACCCAATTTGCTAGGCATTTTTAGCAAGCTTATAACATGGCAGGCATATATTAACATATGATCTCTACATTCAAGAAGCTCACCATCACAGACATCTTCACAATAAGAAAGTGTTATGTTAGCATTATGAACCAAGTGTCAAGAGCATAAAAAAGAATTAATTTCTTTTGTATTTTTTGCATAGCCGTCTCTCATTTTTTCAAAATAAATTCATTTTATTTGTGCCAAAAACAAAATGTTCAAAACTCCAAAACACGGTAAAAACAATAGTCAAGTAAAGAGAATAATGTGATCCTTCATAACAGTTTGGGGTAGAAAATAAGAGTGATCGGATGTTTAAGATTTATAGTCAGCAGAGCTACACGAGCACTAGATTTGGGAGATAATAGAAGATAGCCCCAAAACCTAGTCTGCTCATGGATAAAGACATAAAATCAGGAAAAGACATGAAGGTGTGGGGTCTGGAATGAAGATAATGAATTACCTTTTGTACTATTTTAAGACACCCAAATACAGGTGTTAATCCTTGGAGACAATTATAATTATTGGTCAAAAGTTCATGAGACTGGTAGGAGAATGGGAGCACAAAACATTTCAAGAGGGATAGAAAAAGAGAATCAAAAGAGAAAACAGAGTAAGTTTCAAAAGTGAAGAATTGTAGTAGACTGTTTCATATCCACATCCAAGTATATATATGCCATTTTGAAATGTGACTTTTTTTTCTCCCATCCAGACATAGAGTTTCTTCCTCACCTTGAATCTTGGCCTGTCTTGCTAATTACTTTGACCAACAGACTATGGCAGAAGTGGTTCTGTGCAAGTTACAAAGTCTAGACCTCAAGAAGCCTGGAAGTTTTCATCTTTACGATCTTAGAACACTAGGCTGAGATGATGATGATGTGAAGAAGACTGGCACTAAAGACCAGCCATTTAAGCTGTCAGGTGAGCCTGCCCCTTAACTTGTCAGCTGAAAGCAAACATGTGAGTGAGCCCAGGCTAAATCAGCAGAACAGTCTAGAATCATGAGGAACGATAACACATAGTCTTAAGACACTAAGTTTTTGGGTGGTGTTTTATATGGGAATAATCAACTGAAACAAGAACCAACAGAGGACTGTATCCAGGAAGAAGCAAAATGGAAAGACGGAAGACAGGTTCTATTAAAATGTAGTCAGGGGCTTCCCTGGCGGCGCAGTGGTTGAGAGTCCGCCTGCCGATGCAGGGCACATGGGTTCGTGCCCCGGTCTGGGAGGATCCCACATGCCGCGGAGCGGCTGGGCCCGTGAGCCATGGCTGCTGAGCCTGCGCGTCCGGAGCCTGTGCTCCAAAACAGCAGAGGCCACAGCAGTGAGAGGCCCGCATACCGCAAAAAAAAAAAAAAGTCAGAATTTTCAAGAAGTAGGAGAGGTTTTAAAAAGGCTGAGGGCTAATAAGAGGTCACTGAAACTAGTAAAAAGAAGTCATCTCAGACACTTGAGAGTTCAATTTCAGTTAAGGTGGTCAGGGTAGAAGCCTTTTTCGGTGGGTTTCAAACGAGGAAAAACTGACACAGAAAGATGGATTACTCTTACAAGGTACTTTATAAGAAAGGAAAGAGAGGAGCTACTTTAGAAGACTGCAGAGGAAGACTGGTTGAACGAAAGCTTTAGCCATGATTGTTTAAGATAAGGATGGAGGGGCTGAGAAAAAGATTGCAAGAGGACAAGAGAAATATTTTTTAAATAGAGAAAACTGATATATCAAAGGCCCAAGGGAAGTGAGAAGAGATGGGACAAGTTTGAGTAGTATGTTAGTTCGGGCTGCTCTAACAATATACCATAGACCAGGTGGCTTAAACAACAAACATTTATTTCTCACCGTTTTGGAGGCTGAGAAGTTGAAGATCGAGGCACCAGCAGGTACAATGTCTGGTGTCTGGTGAGAATACTCTTCCTGGTTTGCAAACACCTTCTTGTCGTATCCTCACATGGCAGGGAAAGAGAGCCCCTGGCTCCTTCTCTTTTTATAAGGATACTAATCCCATGGTGGAGGCTCCACCCTCATGACCTCATCAAAACCTAATTACCTCCCACAGACCCCACCTCTTAAAACCATCCCATTGGGTGATAGGGCTTCAACATATGAATTGGGGCAAGGGGAAGGGAGACACAAACATGCAGTCCATAACAGTGAATTAACCAGAGAAAAATGAAAAAAAAAAAAAGCTTGTTAGGTAAATTATAAGAGCTGGGATAAGCGAAAGACAGGTTAGGACAGGTGAAAATAATTGTTGGTAGAGTGCACAGGAGTTTCTTATCCAGGTTCTTAGAAAAAAGAAGAAAGCAAGATCACTTGCTAAGATTGAAGGAACAGAAAATAGTTTAAGAGCTCGAGAAAAACAGTAAAGTTTGGAAATAGCTGTGGGAAATGGGGAGCAGAATCAATTAGACATGAGAACTATTATGTCAAGCAAAGTGATAAACATCTGTAATGACAGTTGTAGTTAGGGAGAAGAATTACTATTTCGTCATTTAAATAGACAATAAGACTATTTTTACTCAATTCCATGTATTAATAAACTCAATAATGTTAAAGAGAGGCACACTTTATTTCCTCCATGAGTACAGGATTATCATTTTAATACACTGGTTTCTATATTATGTGGTTGTCAAAAGTAAAGTAACCACCACAGAAGATATATGGATCACAAGTAAGCACATGAAATTATGCTCAACATCATTATCATTAGGGAAATGCAAATTAACAACACAATGAGATAACGACATAACTGTGAGACTGGCTAAAAGTAATAACTAATACTTGATTATTATTATTATTATTATCATTTGCGTTACGCGGGCCTCTCACTGTTGTGGCCTCTCCCGTCGCGGAGCACAGGCTCCGGACGCGCAGGCTCAGCGGCCATGGCTCACGGGCCCAGCCGCTCTGCGGCATGTGGCATCCTCCCGGACCGGGGCACGAACCCGTGTCCCCTGCATCGGCAGGCGGACTCTCAACCACTGCACCACCAGGGAAGCCCTTAATTATTTTTTAAAAGTGACAAAACCAAGCACCGGCAAGAATGTAGAGTGAATAAAATTCTCCCGTATTATTGGTGGGAATGCAAAATGACACAGCCACTTTGGAAAACAGTTTGGCAGTTTCTTATAAACATGCATTTACCAGACAAACCACCAATCGCATTCACAGGCATATACTCAAGAGAAATGAAAACTTATGTTCACACAAAAACCTGTATATGAATGTTTATAGCAGTTAGATTAATAATTGTCAAAAACTGGAAATACCTTTCAACTGAAGAATGGAAAAACAGACTGTGGTATGGCCATACAACAGACTGCTACTTAGCAACAAGAGAAAATTACTGATCTGTGCAAAACGATATGGATGAATCTCATTTGTACTTTGCTCAATGAAATAGGTCAAACGCAAAAGGATACATACTGCATGATTTCTTTTATGTGACATTCTTGATAAGCTTTAAAGGACTAAGTTGACTAGAAAAGAACACAGGAGAATTTTGGAGGGTGCTGGAATCGTTCTGTAGTTTGTGGTGGAAGTTATATAATGCATACACACATTTCTCTAAATCATTAGAATATATGCTCAAATGGATTAATTTTCATTTCTCTTTATATAAAGTATCCCTCCATAGGTATGACTGAAACAATGTAAAGTGCCTTTCAAAATGAAATGACACTGCAAAGACTGCTGTCTCTACTAATTTGGACCAAAACACAACAGGACTACTATACTAATATAATGTTAAAAATAGCATTTTAGAATGTGAAGTATTGCTTCAAAACTCCATTGAACAAATATCAATAAACCATGTAAGTAAAAACCACTTTTTAAATCCTAAATAAAATGAAGTTAAAGATTATTTCTCAATTTTCCAAATAACCTATTATAAAAAGCCATTAACTAGAGCGTTTCCAATAATAAAGATAGTTGCTTAGCACATCAGAGTACACAAAGCATAGGTTTCATAGTAATTTACTTTTATTCAGTACCAAAGTTAAGTAAACGTTTAAAACGAAGAATTGAAAAAAATTTTTATCAAAGCATTTCCTCTACAAATTTGCTCTTAGAATCAATATATTGCTTTAATAATCTTAATTAAGTGAGGTGAGGTAGATAAGATCTTTCCACCATATAAGCATCACAATCACTTTATTTAGGCTAATTTTAGGAGATGTTTGTATTATAAAGTAAGATAAAAGTAGACTTGCTCAAGAATAAACTCAGATTATAATTTTTTACTCATCTTTGCAAATCATATGTAAATAACAATTCTCTTCCCCCACACCCCTATTTCTGTTAGCGCTCTACAAACAAAGCAAAACAACAAAACAAACAAGCAAAAAATCTAAGAGAGCTGTTTTTCATCATAGGTACATGGTAAATATAAAAAGCAAAATCTTATTTATGGCTCAGTGAAAACGCATCATAGCTTTCTTCATTTCACTATCTCACTATGGAAGAGTAGAAAGAAAAAAGGAAAATTGTTTAACCTATCCAAGATTCATCATTTATGACATTACATTAATACTGTTGCTGTCTGCCTCATGAGGTTCTTACGAAGAGCACATAAGTAGCTTTGTAAAGTACTGTTAACAAAACCAGGAGGTGATCTTAGAGTATATCTGAATTAAGCAACACTAGTTGAAAACAAGAATTTAAAATACAGTTGCCTTTCAATTCAGTTAATTGTGCTAAAAGTGGTCTCCATGAAGATATGAATTTGTATTAAGTTAAACTCTGGTTGAGCGAAAACAATATTTAGTTAAGATGGGATAACTGATTCACTCATTCTTATAATGTTTGACATCCCCTAGACATGCAGCACTATATATGAGTTTACAAAGTACAAGGGCAGGAGACAAAGCCTTTGCTTTTAAGGAACTTCAACTGAAGGTATATTTAAACTCTGTGTGTTTGGTAAGCTTTCATCTGTGTGCAAGAGCACATGTAACTAAAGTAAGTGTTTCCTTAAGGTTCTCTAGGTACTTTTTGGAAGTCTCCTCTCTAGAACAGAATTCTTTTCCAGCCAGTTTGGCAGTGTTCTATACTTATTGGAACTTAAATATCTTGTGTATATGTTTGTATGTGTGTGTAAGTATATACAAATGCCAGAATCCCCCCACACGTAGATGACATAGACTTATACATATATGTATATGTACATGTATGTATCACCCTACATGGAATAATAACAACCATTAACATACCATACACACAGTGTTATCCAAGTATGTATGTATGAATACCTGCGCACACGCACACGCAGTGTCTGGTTATTGTCTACTTGCCGACCTGCCTCCTGATCCAACTCCAACCAGAACAGGGCAACCTATAGGGGTTCTGTGCCTTCGGAGGCTGACCCCTCCTCAGACTTCACTTTGAAGATTCTCTGAGGAGTTGATGAACTTCCAGTTAGATTCCAAGGGTGAAAGAAAAGAGGTCTGGGTGTTTCTTGTTTCTTTCCACTACTCTCTTGCTTGGTGCTGTGTTTTTGGCAGTTGCTGGCATCTCTTCATGTTTAAAGCTTCTATTGAGGGGGGGGGACCTTGAAGATGGCGGAAGAGTAAGACGCGGAGATCGCCTTCCTCCCCACGGATACACCAGAAATACATCCACACGTGGAACAACTCCTACAGAACTCCTACTGAAGGCTGGCAGAAGACCTCAGACCTCCCAAAAGGCAAGAAACTCCCCACGTAACTGGGTAGGGCAAAAGAAAAAACAGAGACAAAAGAATAAGGACGGCACCTGCACCAGTGGGAGGGAGCTGTGAAGGAGGAAAAGTTTCCACACACTAGGAAGCCCCTCCGCGGGCGGAGACTGCGGGAGGCAGAGGGGGGAGTTTCGGGACCGCGGAGTAGTGCACAGTAACGGGTGCGGAGGGCAAAGCGGGGAGATTCCTGCACAGACGATCGGTGCCGACCAGCACTCACCAACCCGAGAGGCTTGCTGCTCACCCACCGGGGCGGGCGGGGCTGCGAGCTGAGGCTCGGGTTTTGGTTTTGGACGGAGCGCGGGGAGAGGACTGGGGTTGGCGGCTGGAACATAGCCTGAAGGGGTTAGTGCACCACGACTAGCCGGGAGGGAGTTCGGGGAAAAGCCTGCACCGGCCGAAGAGGCAAGAGACTTTTTCTTCCCTCTTTGTTTCCTGGTGCGCGAGGAGAGGGGTTTAAGAGCGCTGCTTAAAGGAACTCCAGAGACGGGCGCGAGCCGCGGCTGAGGGCGCGAGGCCCCGAGACGGGCGCGAGCCGCGGCTGAGGGCGCGAGCCCCCGAGACGGGCGCGAGCCGCGGCTGAAAGCGCAAACCCCAGAGACGGGCGCGAGCCGCGGCTAAAACCGCGGACCCCAGAGACGGGCGGGAGACGCTAAGGCTGCTGCTGCCGCCACCAAGGGGCCTGTGTGCGAGCACAGGTCACTCTCCACACCCCTCTTCCGCGGAGCCTGTGCAGCCCGCCACTGCCAGGTTCCCGGGATCCAGGGACAACTTCCCCGGGACAGCGCATGGCGGGCCTCAGGCTGGTGCAACGTCACGCCGGCCTCTGCCGCAACGTCACGCTGCCTCTGCCGCCGCAGGCCGGCCCCGCACGCAGTGCCCCTCCTTCCCCCATCCCCCAACCCCCGGCCTGAGTGAGCCGGAGGCCCCGAATCAGCGGCTCCTTTAACCCCGTCCTGTCTGAGCGAAAAAACAGACGCCCTCCAGCGACCTACACGCAGAGGCAGGGCCAAATCCAAAGCTGAGCTCCTGTGAGCTGTGAAAACAAAGAAAAGAAAGGGAAATCTCTCCCAGCAGCCACAGAAGCAGCGGATTAAAGCTCCACAATCAACTTGATATACCCTGCATCTGTGGAATACCTGAATAGACAAGGAATGATCCCAAATTGAAGAGGTGGAATTTAGGAGCGAAATCTATGATTTTTTTCCCTTTTCCTCTTTTTGTGAAGGTGTACGTGTATGCTCCTGTGTGACATCTAGTCTGTATACTCTAGCTTCCACCATTTGTCCTAGGGCTCTATCCGTCCATGACTTTTTTTTAAAAATTCTTTTTCTTAATAATTAAGTTTAATTGTAATAACTTTATTATACTTTACCTTCGTTCTTTCTTTCTTTCCTTCCTTCCCTCCCTCCTTTAGACAACGAATCACCCCAAATTGAGGAGGTGGTCTCAGGGAGCAGGATTTATGATTTTTCCCCCTTTACCTCTTTTTGTGAAGGTGTATGTGCATGCTTCTGTGTAAGATTTTCTCTGTATAGCTTTGCTTCCAACATTTGTCCTAAGGTTCTATCCGTCCCTTTTTTTTTTTTCTAAATATTTTTTAATTCAATAACTATATTATACTTTATTTTATTTTTACTGTATCATCTTTCTTTCTGTCTTTTTTTCCTTCTTTCCCTCCTTCCTTCCTTCCTCCCTCCCTCCCTCCCTCCCTCCTTTCTTTCCTTCTTTGCTTCTTTCTTCCTTCCTTCCTTTCCTCCTTTCCTTCTTTCTTTCCTCATACTTCTACTAATTCTCTCTACTTTTTCTCCCTTTTATTCTGAGCTGTGTGGATGAAAGGCTCTTGGTGCTCCAGCCAGGAGTCAGGGCTCTGCCTCTGAGGTAGGAGAGCCAACTTCAGGTCACTGGTCAACAAGAGACCTCCCAGCTCCACATAATATTAAACAGCGGAAATCTCCCAGAGACCTCCATCTTAACACCAGCACCCAGCTTCACTCAACGACCAGCAAGCCACAGTGCTGGACAACCTATGCCAAACAACTAGCAAAACAGGAACACAACCCCACCCATTAGCAGAGAGGCTGCCTAAAATCATAATAAGGCCACAGACACCCCAAAACACACCACCAGACGTGAACCTGCCCACTAGAGAGACAAGATCCAGCCTCATCCAGCACAACACAGGCACTAGTCCCTTCCACCAGGAAGCCTACACAACCCACTGAAACAACCTTAGCCACTGGAGACAGACATCAAAAACAACGGGAACTACGAACCTGCAGCCTGCAAAAAAGAGACCCCAAACACAGTAAGATAAGCAAAATGAGAAGACAGAAAAACACACAGCAGATGAAGGAGCAAGATAAAAACCCACCAGACCTAACAAATGAAGAGGAAATAGGCAATCTACCTGAAAAAGAATACAGAATAGTGATAGTAAGGATGATCCGAAGTCTTGGAAGTAGAATGGACAAAATGCAAGAAACAGTTAACAAGGACCTACAAGAACTAAAGATGAAACAAGCAACGATGAACAATGCAATAAATGAAATTAAAATCACTCTAGACAGGATCAACAGCAGAATAACTGAGGCAGAAGAACGGATAAGTGACCTGGAAGATAAAGTAGTGGAAATAACTACTGCAGAGCAGAATAAAGAAAAAAGAATGAAAAGAACTGAGGACAGTCTCAGAGACCTCTGGGACAACATGAAACGCACCAACATTCGAATTATAGGGGTTCCAGAAGAAGAAGAAAGAAAGAAAGGGACTGAGAAAATATTTGAAGAGATTATAGTTGAAAACTTCCCTAATATGGGAAAGGAAATAGTTAATCAAGTCCAGGAAGCACAGAGGGTCCCATACAGGATAAATACAAGGAGAAACACGCCAAGACACATATTAATCAAACTGTCAAAAATTAAATACAAAGAAAGCATATTAAAAGCAGCAAGGGAAAAACAACAAATAACACACAAGGGAATCCCCATAAGGTTAACAGCTGATCTCTCAGCAGAAACCCTACAAGCCAGAAGGGAGTGGCAGGACATACTGAAAGTGATGAAGGAGAATAGCCTGAAACCAAGACTACTCTACCCAGCAAGGATCTCATTCACATTTGATGGAGAAATTAAAACCTTTACAGACAAGCAAAAGCTGAGAGAGTTCAGCACCACCAAACCAGCTTTACAACAAATGCTAAAGGAACTTCTCTAGACACGAAACACAAGAGAAGGAAATGACCTATAGTAGCGAACCCAAAACAATATATAAAATGGAAATAGGAACATACATATCAATAATTACCTTAAATGTAAATGGACTAAATGCTCCCACCAAAAGACACAGATTGGCTGAATGGATACAAAAACAAGACCCTTATATATGCTGTCTACAAGAGACCCACTTCAGAACTAGAGACACATACAGACTGAAAGTAAGGGGATGGAAAAAGATATTCTATGCAAATGGAAACCAAAAGAAAGCTGGAGTAGCAATTCTCATATCAGACAAAATAGACTTTAAAATAAGGACTATTAAAAGGGACAAAGAAGGACACTACATAATGATCAAGGGATCGATCCAAGAAGAAGATATAACAATTGTAAATATTTATGCACCCAACATAGGAGCACCTCAATACATAAGGCAAATACTAACAACCATAAAAGGGGAGATCAACAGTAACACATTCATAGTAGGGGACTTTAACACCCCACTTTCACCCATGGACAGATCATCCAAAATGAAAATAAATAAGGAAACACAAGCTTTAAATGATACATTAAACAAGATGGACTTAATTGATATTTATAGGACACTCCATCCAAAAACAACAGAATACACATTTTTCTCAAGTGCTCATGGAACATTCTCCAGGATAGATCATATCTTGGGTCACAAATCAAGCCTTGGTAAATTTAAGAAAACTGAAATTGTATCAAGTATCTTTTCCGACCACAACGCCATGAGACTAGATATCAATTACAGGAAAAGATCTGTAAAAAATACAAACACATGGAGGCTAAACAATACACTACTTAATAATGAAGTGATCACTGAAGAAATCAAAGAGGAAATAAAAAAATACCTAGAAACAAATGACAATGGAGACACAACGACCCAAAACCTATGGGATGCAGCAAAAGCAGTTCTAAGGGGGAAGTTTATAGCAATACAAGCCCACCTTAAGAAGCAGGAAACATCTCGAATAAACAACCTAACCTTGCACCTCAAGCAATTAGAGAAAGAAGAACAAAAAAACCCCAAAGCTAGCAGAAGGAAAGAAATCATAAAAATCAGATCAGAAATAAATGAAAAAGAAATGAAGGAAACAATAGCAAAGATCAATAAAACTAAAAGCTGGTTCTTTGAGAAGATAAACAAAATAGATAAACCACTAGCCAGACTCATCAAGAAAAAAAGGGAGAAGACTCAAATCAATAGAATTAGAAATGAAAAAGGAGAAGTAACAACTGACACTGCAGAAATAAAAAAAATCATGAGAGATTACTACAAGCAACTCTATGCCAATAAAATGGACAATCTGGAAGAAATGGACAAATTCTTAGAAATGCACAACCTGCCAAGATTGAATCAGGAAGAAATAGAAAATATGAACAGACCAATCACAAGCACTGAAATTGAAACTGTGATTAAAAACCTTCCAACAAACAAAAGCCCAGGACCAGATGGCTTCACAGGTGAATTCTATCAAACGTTTAGAGAAGAGCTAACACCTATCCTTCTCAAACTCTTCCAAAATATAGCAGAGGGAGGAACACTCCCAAATTCCTTCTACGAAGCCACCATCACCATGATACCAAAACCAGACAAGGATGTCACAAAGAAAGAAAACTACAGGCCAATATCACTGATGAACATAGATGCAAAAATCCTCAACAAAATACTAGCAAACAGAATCCAACAGCACATTAAAAGGATCATACACCATGATCAAGTGGGGTTTATTCCAGGAATGCAAGGATTCTTCAATATACGCAAATCTATCAATGTGATAAACTATATTAACAAATTGAAGGAGAAAAACCATATGATCATCTCAATAGATGCAGAGAAAGCTTTCGACAAAATTCAACACCCATTTATGATAAAAACCCTCCAGAAAGTAGGCATAGAGGGAACTTTCCTAAACATAATAAAAGCCATATATGACAAGCCCACAGCAAACATCATCCTCAATGGTGAAAAACTGAAAGCATTTCCACTAAGATCAGGAACAAGACAAGGTTGCCCACTCTCACCACTCTTATTCAACATAGTTTTGGAAGTTTTAGCCACAGCAATCAGAGAAGAAAAGGAAATAAAAGGAATCCAAATCGGAAAAGAAGAAGTAAAGCTGTCACTGTTTGCAGATGACATGATACTATACATAGAGAATCCTAAAGATGCTACCAGAAAACTACTAGAGCTAATCAATGAATTTGGTAAAGTAGCAGGATACAAAATTAATGCACAGAAATCTCTGGCATTCCTATATACTAATGATGAAAAATCTGAAAGTGAAATCAAGAAAACACTCCCATTTACCATTGCAACAAAAAGAATAAAATATCTAGGAATAAACCTACCTAAGGATACGAAAGACCTGTATGCAGAAAATTATAAGACACTGATGAAAGAAATTAAAGATGATACAAAGAGATGGAGAGATATACCATGTTCTTGGATGGGAAGAATCAACATTGTGAAAATGACTCTACTACCCAAAGCAATCTACAGATTCAATGCAATCCCTATCAAACTACCACTGGCATTTTTCACAGAACTAGAACAAAAAATTTCACAATTTCTATGGAAACACAAAAGACCCCGAATAGCCAAAGCAATCTTTAGAACGAAAAAAGGAGCTGGAGGAATAAGGCTCCCTGACTTCAGACTATATTACAAAGCAACAGTAATCAAGACTGGCACTGTTTTTGTGGTACTGGCACAAAAACAGAAAGATAGATCAGTGGAACAGGATAGAAAGCCCAGAGATAAACCCACGCACATATGGACACCTTATCTTTGATAAAGGAGGCAGGAATGTACAGTGGAGAAAGGACAGCCTCTTCAATAAATGGTGCGGGGAAAAATGGACAGGTACATGTAAAAGTATGAGACAGGACAGGTACATGTAAAAACTGGACAGGTACATGTAAAAGTATGAGATTAGATCACTCCCTAACACCATACACAAAAATAAGCTCAAAATGGATTAAAGACCTAAATGTAAGGCCAGAAACTATCAAACTCTTAGAAGAAAACATAGGAAGAACACTCTATGACATAAATCACAGCAAGATCCTTTCTGACCCACCTCCTAGAGTAATGGAAATAAAAACAAAAATAAACAAATGGGACCTAATGAAACTTCAAAGCTTTTGCACAGCAAAGGAAACCATAACCAAGACCAAAAGACAACCCTCAGAATGGGAGAAAACATTTGCAAATGAAGCAACTGACAAAGGATTAATCTCCAAAATTTACAAGCAGCTCATGCAGCTCAATAACAAAAAAACAAACAACCCCATCCAAAAATGGGCAGAAGACCTAAATAGACATTTCTCCAAAGAAGATATACAGAATGCCAACAAACACATGAAAGAATGCTCAACATCATTAATCATTAGAGAAATGCAAATCAAAACTACAATGAGATATCATCTCACACCAGTCAGAATGGCCATCATCAAAAAATCAAGAAACAATAAATGCTGGAGAGGGTGTGGAGAAAAGGGGACACTCTTGCACTGCTGGTGGGAATGTGAATTGGTTCAGCCACTGTGGAGAACAGTATGGAGGTTCCTTAAAAAACTACAAATAGAATTACCATATGACCCAGCAATCCCACTACTTGGCATATACCCTGAGAAAACCAAAATTCAAAGAGAGTCATGTACCAAAATGTTCATTGCAGCTCTATTTACAATAGCCAGGACATGGAAACAACCTAAGCGCCCATCATCAGATGAATGGATAAAGAAGATGTGGCACATATACACAATGGAATATTACTCAGCCTTAAAAAGAAATGAAATTGAGCTATTTGTAATGAGATGGATAGACCTAGAATCTGTCATACAGAGTGAAGTAAGTCAGAAAGAAAAAGACAAATACCGTATGCTAACACATATATATGGAATTTAAGGGAAAAAAATGTCATGAAGAACCTAGGGGTAAGATAGGAATAAAGACGCAGATCTACTGGAGAACAGACTTAAGGATATGGGGAGGGGGAAGGGTGAGTTTTGACAGGGCGAGAGAGAGTCATGGACATATACACACTAACAAACGTAGTAAGGTAGATAGCTGGGGGGAAGCAGCCGCAAGGCACAGGGATATTAGCTCGGTGCTTTGTGACAGCCTGGAAGGGTGGGATGGGGAGAGTGGGAGGGAGGGAGACGCAAGAGGGAAGACATATGGGAACATATGTATATGTATAGCTGATTCACTTTGTTGTAAAGCAGAAACTAACACACCATTGTAAAGCAATTATACCCCAATAAAGATGTTTAAAAAAAAAAAAAAAAAAAAGCTTCTACTGGGAAGTCCTATCTGAAACGCTGTAGGACACACTTGGCTCTAGTAATTCTATTTCTGTCTCTTGTCTCTTTATTCCTAAGGGTAGTAATGACTTCATACTGTCTTCAGTTTCTGGGAAACTAACCATCCCTAGTTTGCTCCCTTAATCCTGTCCACGTTTCTGTTAGTAGTTCCTTCATTTTAAAAAATCTGTTCATTTAAGCCATCTGGGTTGAATTGTATTTTCTACCAGGCCTTCACATACATACACACAGAGAAGTATATCACCTGCACATACACAATGTGATATTTACATATATAAATATACCAACCAACACTAAATTTCAAATGAAACTGACCACCTAAAACGACCACAATTACTAACTGCTTCATAAGGTTCAAAATCAGACAGCTCCCAAACGAATGTACTTTTGATTTTTTAATTTTTGTGACTATGAAAGTAATATAGGAGTGTGTTTGTGTGTCTGATAGAAAATATTACCAAAAATTTGCCATGCTTTGTAATATAAAGTTTAAAATCTTTTAAAGTAAATTTATAATCATGCTATAAATAATATTTTATGGTCTGTTCAGTTAACAGCATATTATGAGCATATTACCATGACATTAACTAATGCAAAAACATATTTTAATAGGCTTCATAATATTCTATTATATGAACTTATAATCATTTATCTGTTCTTTTTTTGTGGACACCTAAATTATTTCCAAAATTTTACTATTGCTTTCAATGCTTTGGTGATGATCCCTAAACTTCTTATAATTCTTTAGACTACATTCCTAGAAGTAAGGCTATTGAGGGGAAAGGATATGAATATTTATAAACTATTGATGAGTGATATCCAATTAAACATCTTGCGATTATGGAAATGTTCTATATCTGCTGTGTGCAATATGCAGCCATTAGCTGTATGTCTATTGAGCACCTGAAATGTGGTGAGACTGAAGAAATATTTAACTTAAATAGCCAATGTGGCTATTGGCTGTGCAGTATTGCACAGCACAGTGTTAGATACCTAATGTCTGATCCAGAAAAGTTGTCGCAACTTACATTTTCACTAGCAGAGAATAAGTGCTCATTTCCCCATTCGTTCACTGACAATGTATTACTTGTCAATTTGATATGCAAAGATAGAGGTAATTGTTTCTTAATTTATATTTCTTTAAATGCATAGGTTAAACAGTTTTTCATGTTTTCTGTTGTTCTTTTGTTAACTGTTCTTTTTCTTTGCCAATTTTTCTACTAGAGGGTGAATTTGCTTTTCTCAGAATAAATGTACTCTATACATTAAATAAATAATTCCTGCCATATCTGTTGCAAATAATTTTCTAATTCTGTTATGATGCTTTTTGATATACAGAAGTTTTACATTTTAAATTTATTGGTTTTATGTTTGTGTTTTTATCCCAAGCCAATTTAGATAAAATGTCAACTTATACATAATTTACTCATCACCTTTATGAAAAAAAAGGGTCAAGATGAAACAGTGAACTCATACTTCAAAACACCACCCCTGCCTCAGACACATACAAATGACAAATAAAATATAAAAATAGTCAAAAAGGCTGTGCTGGACTCAGAAACAAAAATACTTTCAAAGAACAGAGATACAAAGCAGCAAGTAGACTTGATGCTTCATCTGCTGTGTTTCTGTGTGTTATGTGTCTGGAATTAGACAGTTACGGTAAAGGGCTTTCCTCCTACTTAGTAAAAGGAACTAAAAATAGACCCAGGATCTCAGCTTGAAACAGCAAATATACAATGCACAGAAGTGGAAACCAGAAAAGCCAATATATATAGAAAAAGACGTTCAGTCTCTCTAGCAATCAGAGGGATATAATTGAAACTATATCTAACAGAATGGCAAAAATAGTAAGTATGGTAACGATGTAAGGAAACAGAAACTCTTTTACCCTATTGATTGGAGTATAAATTGGCACAAACACATTGGGAAGCAACTTCAGCAATATTTAACAAAATTAAAGATGTGCATACCCTTTCATCTTGCTACTCCACTTCTAGGTATAAATAATAAGAGAAACTCATACACATACCTCACATCTACACAAGGATATTCTTTATGCATTGTTTGTGTTAGTGAAAATTAAAGGCAAATTAAAAAACTAAAATATTTATTAACAGGAAAATATATGAATTGTGTTATATCCATAATTTTTTAAATGATTAAAAGATTAAAACCAGTTAAAATAAATAAACCAGAGCCACTAATATGGGCAAATATAATTTTTTAAAATGTTGAGTACAAAAAGCAAGTTGCAGAATGATAAAGTTTTATAAAAATTGAAAAACATGCAACAAATGCAGAACATACAAATACAGTACTTGGCTAGTACAAATAGCATAGTATAATTATAGTATATAAATATAGGAAAAGATAAATCAAGTAAGTAGGTAGCAATGTGACTAAAAAAGGAATAGAATCAAGGAGGGCTTCACATTTATCCACATTGTTTCAATTTCTTATTTCTAAAAAACTTAAGTGTGGTAAAATAGTAGAAAAAAATTTAAATTAGCTTGTATATGGGTACGTACTATTTTATTCTCTGTAGTTTTTCATCTTTGAAATAATTTATATTACCAAACTAACCAATAAAAAAAAAAGAACCTACAAAGAATTCTCTAGAATCTTTTTCAAAATAAAATGTATATAAATCACTTAAAAGGCAATTTGAGTGGAGACTTCCAGTAACAAACAAGATGAAGTCGTCTCACTACCATCTACCCCTCGTACTGATTACATCTAAAACTCTGGACAAAATACAAAAACCAATTATCTGAGGACACTAAAAAGTTAACAATGGCAGGCAGATTGGGAGGAGATGCATAACTTATAAAAACTCATAGCAAGGATGAGATTCCTGGTTAATTTTTTTTCTCTTGGGCCCTGACTTGGACCCAAAGGGAACTCAGAGAAGAAATGTGTTAGGAAAGAGTACCAAAAAACTGAGAAAGAAACCCTGCCTTTATGGCCAGGTGACCTTTCACTAACTCTTTGGTACTTTCTATTTTAACAGAGACTAGATTTTACTTCTTAAAATCTGTGCAGTTCTGTAAGACTGATTCTGGTTACAGCTTTACCTCAATTCATCTTATTCATTTTATTTATTATAACGATTGCTTAACATTCATCAAGCATCCCCACAATGTACAGGGCACAGAATGATATTTAAATGTCAAATATCAAGCTCAAAGGTCCTATCCTTTCATTCACCTTCAAAACCTGTCTCAAGTTGGACATTAAGCTTTCGATATAAAGACAGATAAGGCTGAATTAGTGGGGGGAGGCAATATATTTCACTCAACTATTTATATATCAGAACATCCTCATCTTGAATTTGAGATATATATGGGGAGAAAAAAGAACTAGAAGAGCCAAAAGAAGAAAAAAATTTGAGATGCTTTAACATATTTCTGTGGCTAAGCTACAGCTTGAGGGCTTGAAATTGATTAGAGAGAGTTTTTCCTCAGTAAAATAGCAAGTGCTAAAAAAAAAAGAAAAATCAGAACTTAATAAAACTTATTGAATGAATGAATAAAAAATGAGTAAAGTAGGAGATCTTGAAGTACAAAAAAATGTTCATGTTTGAGATTACAAATTTTGTAAAAATTTGGTATAAATGGCACTCCTAAAAATCATATATAACCTTTAAAAATAATATATCAAAGTTGGTCCATCTATTTGAAAAGCATTTGATTTCTATTAAATCTGTATCTTTTCATTAAATTTTAAAGCCTTACATATAGGTGACCAAATCAGTAATTCTTCATTAATTTGAATTTTTTAAGTTTGCTTTTGTAGGAAACATGATAGCTCATTGTAATCACTCATGATTAAAAAATATGCCTATAGTTTTTTCATTTGCCTTGCTAATAACTGAAAGAATTAAACTATGTAATAATCCAATCAACTTCTTTAGTGATAAGCTAGAATCCACATGAAACACACACATACATATGTGAGTGAGTGAGTGTGTGTGTGTGTGTGTGTGTGTGTGTATGTGTATGGGGCAACCTGAGTATTGAGTGTCAATATTGACATTTTCTCTAATATACTGTATTGCTAATAACATTCCTTCTGTCTCATTATAAATAAGAGTACCATTGTATAACATATATCTTTGTGTGTGTATATATATATATATATATATATATGCATGTGTGTACACATATATATGTATGTATAAATATGAAATGTTTATGTCAAGCTCACAGGTACAATGTTTGAATACATTTTCAAAAAAGCCTTATTTCATGCCTCATAAGTTATGTACATATTTTAATGTTAAGAGTAGAGTACTGAGATTATTTTAGTAGCTATCAGTGTGACAAATCATGAATGTCCATCTAAAAATGAACAGCTCTGCAGTATACTTGGGTAGAGGGTTTCTGTATTGCCTTATTTAAGTTTTATTTTACAGATGCTAAGGAAGATGACTCAACTCTCTACTTCACTGAATAATAACTCTCATCATTTTCTCCCTTATTTCTAGCCTTATAAAGATGTATTTTCCATTGATCTCTTGACACTATTATCCACTTCACCTCTTTCAACCACCAAAAATATTAACACTTTGAAAATACTTTATGGTATTAACTTACTATCCGTTATCCTTTCATCCATTTCTTTCATTCTCTCTTCATCTGCAATTTTTTGTCAAATCCCCTTCTCTTTTTGTTTGTTTCTTTGAATTATAAGTGGGCATGCAGGATGCAGGTACATATACATATACACATGCATACCCCAATATTATAGCAAGTATCATCACAATTTTCTAAGCTGAAATACTGCTATGTATAAATCAAGTTGTCATTTCACAATACTTTTTACAAAATTTAAGTCTGGCACTTTGAAACTTATAAAATTATTCATCAACAATACTTTCTACAATTTGATTACAATATTTATCTATACAAGTGGAATATAAATGAGAATTACCAGGTTTCAACAGGTTAGCAAAATCATACTTTTTTCTTCTAATATTGCTTGAGTTGACCGACCACTAAAAGAATCTTAAAAGTATTAGCTTGGTTTCAGATTCATCAATATTTTATTTCATTCCTAAGCTAATTTTTTAAAAAATATTTTTTGGCTTTTACTGACATAGGTTAATGTTAAGAAGCAGCTTATTTTGTATGTTTCCAATAGAAAAAAAATTAAGTGGATTATATCTGTGGCATGGCCCAAATCACCTAATCAATTCTTGAAACATGTATTGAGTCCCTAGTAAGTACAAGGCACTACAGGGATACAAAATTATTATGATATACTCCTTAACCTTAGACTGATTAAAGGACAGTATATTTGCAAATAACTAAATCAAACATTGGTGAATAGAATACAAATGATCTTGCTCAAATGAACAGAAATGTATTAAATGTCTACCTATATCATATTAAACTCCTTCATACTAATAGTTATGTATTCCCATGCTTATTCCACATGAAATTTTTATAGCAGAAATACTACTAATATAATAATTATATTTGCATAATTGCTTCCTTGGACATTTTTCAAAGACTTATACTAATCATCAAGACACAAAGTGAGAGAAATAGCTGTATACAAGAAATTTAAAAATCCTAATCTGATCAAGTAAAGAAAAATACACACCCTATGCAGCATCAGTTAAGTTGGTGATTTTCTCTTATTATCTCAGACCATTTTCCTTTTAAAATTTAAAATTAGTATATTGTTAGATATTTTAAATTGGTCACATTATCCTTATTAATTTTCTGTATGTTTTCTAACATCTGAAAGTCCCATCTCCATAAGTTTATAAATATTAAACTCTATATTCTCCTCGATTATGATTTGATTTTTATATGTAATTCTAACCAATTCTAAATGTATAATATTGTGACAGTGACTAAATTGTTGCTTTACCAAACTGCTAACCAATTTATCTCACCACCATTGATTGAAAGAAAATCCCCTTCCCAATTGATTTCTGACACATCCTTTAGCATATTTTCCCCACATACTTTCACATGAATAGTAATTTGTTACATCTGTGTGTTTCTAAGTGTAAGGAGAAGACACAAGCATAATACTTGATGAAATCTAACTAGGAAAAACGTAGAGAAATAACTACTGATGGGCATTCACTCACTCTAGAGCATCATGTCTTGAGTGAAGAATAAATTCATCTCAGATATTTTTCTTCTATATTTTCAAATATGCTTAGTTAATCTTCATTCAAATTTTATGTTTTTCAAGACACTGATGAAAGAAATTGAAGATGACACAGATGGAAAGATATACCATGTTCTTGGATTAGAACTATTAACATTATTAAAATGACCATACTACCCAAGGAAATCTACAGACTCAATGCAATCTCTATCAAAATACCTATGGCATTTTTCACAGAACTAGAACAAATAATTTAAAAATGTGTCTGAAAACTCAAAAAACCCAATTGCCAAAACAATCTTGAGAAAGAAGAACAGAGCTGGAAGAATCACACTACCTGACTTCAGACTATACTACAAAGCTACAGTCATCAAACCAGTATGGTACTGGCACAGAAACAGACACATAGATCAAAGGAACAAAACAGAGAATCCAGAAATAAATCCACACACTTTAGGTCAATTAATCTACAACAAAGGAGGCAATAATATACAATGGAGAAAAGAAAGTTTCTTCAGTAAGTGGTGCTGGGAAAACTGGACAGCTACAGGAAAAAGAATGAACTTAGAACATTTTCTAACACCATATACAAAAGTAAACTCAAAATGGATTAAAGACCTAACTGTAAGGCTGGGAGCCATAAAACTCCTAGAGGAAAACTTAGGCAGAACACTCTTTGATATAAATCATAGCAATATTCTTTTTATCTGTCTCCCAAAGCAAAGGAAATAAAAGCAAAAATAAACAAATGGGACCTAATCAAACTTAAAAGCTTTTTCATAGGAAAGAAAACCATCAGCAAAATGAAAAGACAACCTATTGAATTGGAGAAAATATTTGCAAAAGATATGACTGACATGGGGTTAATATCCAAAAAATATAAACAGCTCATATAATTCAACATCAAAAAACCAAACAACCCAATCAAAAAATGTGCAGAAGACCTGAGTAGACATTTTTCCAAAGAGGACATTCAGATGGCCAACAGGCACTTGAAAAGATGTTCAACATCACTAATTATTAGGGAAATGCAAATCAAAACTACAATGAGATGTCACCTCACACCTGTCAGAATGTCTACCATCAAAAAGAACACAAATAACAAATGTTGGTGAGGATGTGGAGAAAAGGAAACCCTCGTACACTGTTGGTGGGAATGTCAATTGGTGCAGCCTCTGTGGAAAACAGTATGGAGTTTCTCAAAAAAAAAATAACAACAGAACTACCATATGACTCACGAATTCCACTCCTGGGTATATATATGAAATAAATAAAAACAGTAATTCAAAAAGATACACGCAACCTGACGTTCGTAGCAGCATTATTTACAATTCTCAAGATACGGAAGCAACCTAAGTGTTCATCAACAGATAAGTGGATAAAGAAGATGTGTATACTATACAATGGAATACTACTCAGCCATAAAAAAGAATGAAATTTCACCATTTACAACAAGATGGATGGACTTGGAGGGTATTATGCTAAGTGAAATAAGTCAGACAGAGAAAAACAAATGCTGTATGATATCACTTACATGTGGAATCTAAAAGATACAACAAACTACTGAATATAACAAAAAAGAAACAAACACACAGATGTAGAGAAAAAACGCATGGTTACCAGTGGGGAGAGGCAAGCGGGGCGGGGGGGGGCAATATAGAGGTAGAGGATTAAGAGGTACAAACTATTAGGTATAAAATAAGTTACAAGGATATATTGTACAACACAGTGAATACAGCCAATATTTTATAATAACTATAAATGGAGCATAACCTTGAAAAATTGTGAATCACTATATTGTACACCTGTAATTTATATAATATTGTAGATCAACTATACCTCAATAAATATTTTCTTTTGAATTTTTAAAATAATTTTATTGGAGTCTAGTTTTTTTTTTTTGTTTTTTGTTTTGCGATATGCGGGCCTCTCACTGTTGTGGTCTCTCCCGTTGCTAAGCACAGGCTCCGGATGCGCAGGCTCAGCGGCCATAGCTCACGGGCCCAGCCGCTCCGCGGCATGTGGGATCTTCCTGGACCAGGGCACAAACCCATGTCCCCTGCATTGGCAGGTGGACTCTCAACCACTGCGCCACCAGGGAAGCCCTGGAGTCTAGTTTTTAAATATTTTTATTGGAGTATAGCATACAATGTTGTATTAGTTTTGGGTGTACAGCAAAGTGAATCAGTTATATATACACATATATCCACTCTTTCTTAGATTCTTTTTCCATATAGGCAATCACAGAGTACTGAGTAGAGCTCCCTGTGCTATACATAGGTCCTTATTAGTTATCTATTTTATATATAGTAGTGTGTATATGTCAACCCAATCTCCCAATTTATCCCTACCCTCCTTCCCCCTTGGTAACCATCATTTTGTTTTCTACATCTGTGACTCTATTTCTGTTTTGTAAATAAGTTCATTTTTACCATTCTTTTTTAGATTACACATACAATATAAGTGATATCATATGATATTTGTCTTTCTCTGTCTGACTTACTTCACTCAGTATGATATCTCTAGGTCCATCCGTGCTGCTGCAAATGGCATTATTTCATTCTTTTTTCTGACGAATATTCCACTGTGTATATGTACCACATCTTCTTTATCCATTCCTCTGTTGATGGACATTTAATTTTATATTTTCCAGTTTTAGACCCTAAAGATACTTACACTTGTGCATATAATTACCTGGTTTGGGTGGGACACTTTATTCAATTTTTATACTTCTATCTCCTAAGTTATTTTTAACTTGACTAATTGAGTTGTTTCTGGAAATCTGGTGAGCATATTCCCAATTCCGTTTCCCACATGCCTCCAGATCTTTGCCTTCATTAATTTTAACTCTCCACAAAGAGAAGTTTAAGAGCTAAGAAAGATAAGATATAGGGCTCTAGGAGTTTTTCGCTTCTGCAAAAGTACTCAGAATGTGGGGCAAGCAAAGAAGACAGAAAAGTACCAGTAGGATTAGGTGGCCTGAGAGAATCTTCTTGAAAAATCGTGTAACATTCCCAAGTACGTGTTTCAAGAGAGTAGGCACTATGTCTCTTTTGTTTTCTACTGCATTGCCAGCACCAGGTGCACAGCAGGTGCTCAATAAATATTTGCTGATTGCATGAAAGAGACCAAGAGGGCAGAAAAAGGGAGAAAAAAGGTGATAGAGCAAAGGGGAAAAGAACATGTGAGTATATCTAGGTTAGCATGCCTTGAGTAGGGTTCTTGAGTTGTCTCACAATTCTATACTTTTTTGGAAGAAGGAGCTGGGTAGCACACTCTAACTGACCTAGAAGGACTTGCAACTTTTTAAACCACCATTTATCTCTTGCTCCTCTGTGACCTTTAATTCTGCTGATTCTCTTGCTCCTCTGTGACCTTGCTGCTGCTATTAAGATTCTGAAGTGCCTAAAATCAAATTTTACTGACAGACTCCTGTTGAGTAACTCTACTGTTCCCTCTGTTCTATCCTAGGAGTTCCATACCGCTTAGAAATACCACTCATCTGCTTGATGTTTTGATGAAAATGCTAAGAATGACTGTCATGTCAAAAAATTCACTGTCATAAGATGACAAAAGTTAATTTACTACTTTGCACATATTTCATACCTAGAAGAACACTATGAATCAGCTGTCCGAATTTCTGCCAAAAATCAACTCAATTTCAAAACACAATTAGACTTCAACTTGGTTTAGGCCGATAGTACCAATATGTTTTAAGTAAGCAGAGAGTAAAGTAAGAGAATAGGGGTTTTGAGGAAGCAGAAAAGCGATAAGATGGGGCAAATGTGTTATGTCATCGTCTATGTATACATCTTGGTCAGAGATGCTATCAGTCTTAAAATTTTGTGCTACTGACTCCTTTACCACAAATGCTGTGATGATCAATTATCTCTAGAATTGTTACTGGTACTATACGTAATTCCACATTGCCATGGCATCTGATCAAGATTAGAATCATTCAATCCACCAATTCATTCACTGAATACTGATTACTTAGTAAGTGCTACGGGACACAATGCAACGTACCTTCACGGGCCTTACTGTGTAGTGATATTATTGTATTAGTAGTATTAAATGACTACAAAACACCTACAAATTTTCCAAGCATGTGTTATCTCATTTGAGATAACAGAACCAATAAGGTAAGATTATCACCATTTTATAGGTAAGGAAATGAGGCTTAAACAGGGTCATACTAGTAAATGTATAATTACAAAAAAAAAAGGAAAATGTTGAAGAGGAAATTTAAAATGTGTAGTGGGGTATCTGATCTTGCTTGGAAGTCAAGGACATTTCTTGAAAAAACAATTTTTACAGTTTAGCTTTCTTGACCACTCTAAAATATGACTAACCAAACACAGCGTTAAAAATTATAATTAAGTAGATGAACTTTATCATTTTCTGTCTTAGAATGATTTCAGAATGATTACAGTGAATATACAGCTTATAAAAAGAAGATAAAAAATACAGTGTTCATGCAGAATATCATTTTAGATATCTTTCTTCTGAATTCTGATTAGACTGTGAAAATCAATTTTGGAACATCAACTTCTCCAAGAAGCCATAAAATAGGCATTTCTGCTTCACTGATTCTTGATCATTAGGATGCTTTAAGATGATTAAAGTTTAAAGAGGTCATTGTTCACACCTCAAATAATTACCAGCCTATTACCTGATAAATGTGATTTCTTCTCTGATTTCCAAAGGTACAATACACATACTTTTATTTCAAATTCCTCCTATATTCTTCCTGTCTAAATTACAAACATAAGGTAATTAAGAGAATTTATAGGTTCAAGATAGCACTTTTTTTCCATCTTTAATAGTGGTGCTCAAACTTTAGGGAGCATCAGAATCACCTAAGTGACTTGTTAAAACAGAGAGCCAGGCCCCACTCTAGAGTTTCTGATTATGTAGGTCTGGAGCGAGGCCAGAAAATCTGCATTTCTAACAAGTTCCCAGGTAATGTTGATGCTACTGATCCAGGGAATGTACTTTCAAAACCTAATGTCTAGGAGGTGAACCTTATTTAGGGAGATCTAAAACTAAAAGTGGAAAGTACTGATATTTCCTAAATTAACTCAATTTCACTGGTCCTTCATTAGCATCATTGATGGTTGTAAGGAGAACAATCACACAAAACTCAGCGTACTGACTATACAAACAGGGAATTACAGTCACTGTCCTCTCTATACCACTTGGAAAGGCAACACAGCACAGTGTTTAAGAGCAAATACTCTGAAGGCAAATTGCTTGTGTTGGAATCCAAGGTCTGCTATACTTCTACTTAATAGCTAAGTATTCTTGAGAAAGTTACTTAACTTATGTGCCTCAATTTCCTTACCTACAAAAGTGGGAAAATAATGCCACCTCAAAGGGCTTTTCTGATATTTAAATGAGGAAAGTACACCAACGTCTGACTTAAAGAGTATACAAAAGTGTTTATTAAGTAAAATCTCGTTTCCTCAATAAAGACTCTCTCTCAGATTTCAGAATTATGAATATCTGTTCTCCTGAGCAACTTCCTTTTTTTCTACTTTTGTTGTTTAACACACAACTGAATTTCCGGCCTATATCTACTTGGAAGAATGTCTCATAAACATTTCTATATAACAATTATTCCCTGATTGAACATGTTATTGTACTGTTTTCTCTTCACTCCAGTGTCATCATCACCTCATTTTTAGTCTGTTTTATTAAAGATATCTTTGTAAGAGTCTCCAAATCCTTTACTGGAATGAAGTATGATATATATAAATCAATAAGCCAATAAATATTATAGCTCTGACTTTTTTATGTGTACCAAAATTATTAACCAATGGAAGTAAACTAAAACAAACTAAGCTTCAATTATGAACAAAAAAATGACTTCAGCTATTCTTTAGTGCCTTTGACACAATCATGAAGTATAATATGCTATACTATCCATGTACTTCAAATGATGACCCAAATCCCTTCTAGAAAACCTTCTCTAAAAAACCCCACCCAATAAGTCATTATTTTGCCCTTTTAAGAAACATACATTCAGTTTTCACTAAAATTTGGACAAATAGCAAGAGACTTTATTATGGTGCATGTTTGTGCAACTAAACATGTGAGGCCAGCGTTCACTTGTTTCTTTTGCTTCTTCGTACCATTCAGTAAGTGACCCAGTGGGGATATTCAATGACCACTTGAGGACTATGGGAATCTGGTGACAATAATAAATATGTTCAACTTGGGTGTTTGGAAATGCACATTTCCTTATTGGTCCAAACCTTCAAGCACAATTTTTTCACTGTGACTTCTAAGTATATCCTATGTTCTTGCCAAAATGCCTAAATAATCAACCAATTTCAAATACATTAGTTCTTGACATGGGGATCTGGGATGAAGTTTCACACTTTCATATACTTCAGGTGAAACAGCATTAGAGAAGTAGTATTAAATGGTATTTTGGCTTGAATGGTTTCTACTAGACATAGGAATTGGAACAATTAAAGAATTGATCAAAACAGGACATACTATCTTTCACGGCCACTTATTCAACATAGTAAAATTAGCCTCTAGTATGAATTATTTTTTTACTGGTAATGGAGAGAAGTAATATTGCATAATATCCAGTGTTAACAGAATTGGGATTACTTTATACCACAATTAATGATATACTTAGATAGGAAAGGGATATTTCAATATGAATTACTTCTTAAAATATTTTTTTAAAGTCATGTTTTTCTCTTCACTCAAAGTAATACTGTATAACATTTATTGAACTCTTGGATTTGACTTAATATATAATATGTGACTTAATATATATATGTGAAATACATCTTAATATATAAACGTGAAATATATAACCTATAACCTTCAAACACTGACTTTCTAAATTCTTTATTTTCCAGTTATTGTTCCATTTTTCCATTTTAATAACTTTGACTTCCAGGTATTTCTCCACTATTGTCTTAGGTTATTAAGTGAGAGAACTCACCATCACAATATACCTAGTTTCTTCTCTATTTTCAGAATGAATTCAGTATAACTCATTATTTCAATCTATTACACACCCTATGATATAGTGCCTCCCCTGACTTTTGTCCCAGATTGCAAGCATATCTGTTTAATACATCTAGATCAAACTTATATTTCTGTAATAAGAACCTAAAGGATATTAAGGAAGTTTGCACTATTATGAAAAAGATGACCAGTACCCAGATATCTTGATTTTTTTTAAGCTTCCAAAGCTTAATGGATAATACATTTTCCCAATTCTATGGATATTAGACTTTCCAACCTAGTTAGCCATAATTTCATTGCATACTATATGATAATATGTGACATTTTTAAAGTACTTGAGAGTTAACAAAGTGCTTTCATCACCGTGCCTTTACAACAACACTGTGAAGTAGGTACAGAAAAATAAATTGGGTCTCAAAGAGATCATGTGTATTATCTAAAGTCTTATACGAAAAACAGTCCAGTGAAGATACATTTGGTGGAGGAGGTGTCAACCTGAATCAGCCTTTGAACAGCTTTTCTTGCCTACTCAACTACAGGA
This sequence comes from Phocoena phocoena, assembly GCF_963924675.1. Taxonomy (NCBI): domain Eukaryota; kingdom Metazoa; phylum Chordata; class Mammalia; order Artiodactyla; family Phocoenidae; genus Phocoena; species Phocoena phocoena. The sequence goes on along the minus strand of NC_089221.1, from coordinate 89,485,650 downwards.
AATAATTAGGGAAAACCTCTAACTCCAAACTAGAATTTTTTTTTTTTCCCGGCACATGGGCCTCTCACTGTTGTGGCCTCTCCCATTGTAGAGCACAGGCTCCGGACGCACAGGCTCAGCGGCCATGGCTCACGGGCCCAGCCACTCCGCGGCACGTGGGATCTTCCCGGACCGGGGCACGAACCCGTGTCCCCTGCATCGGCAGGTGGACTCTCAACCACTGTGTCACCAGGGAAGCCCCAAACTAGAATTTTTAAGGGGTTAATAAGGGAATACAACTTGCCATCAACCAAATCAGTGACTTGGGCTTCTCCAAAATATCTAAGAAAATAATTTGATTCACAAGATCTGTGGTAGTTGGGAATAATTTGTACACTCTTAACAGCTTGGAAATTTACTCCATTATCTAAGAATATGCCCTGAAAGGATGATACACATAAAAAAATCATTGAATCACTGAACAATAACTGTTTGCTTAATTATTGGCAGTGGGATAACATTTCCAAATTAGTAATCCCTACAATTCTCCCAGTCTGGATCTTTTCTAGTTTCATTGCTCCTTTCTTGAAGGTGGCTACTAGAATTATAGTCTAAGTCATCTAGGTGCTACCAAAGGCACTGAACAAAGACCAGACTATCACCCATTTTATTAATTATAACATTTCCATTAATGCCCAGAAGTATTTGGACAGCTTGTACACAACTGCATCTATGAGTTCATGTTATCCTATGTTTTTTAAATTATTCTTTCAACTCATATCTATTTAGCACCTTTTGTGTGCCACCATTAAATCAGGCTCAGGGAAGACAAAAGTGAATTAATACAGTCCATGATTTCACAGATCCACAACTTGAAGTAAACAAAAATTAAAATAATTTTAATACTACAAAATAAATGATATAATTATGGCTTGTGCAGAATTCTATGGAAGTACAGGGAAAGGAGAATCTAATTTGAACCGATGGGGTTAAGAAAGACTTTAGACAGGAAATGACACACAAAATATTACATCTCAGGAAAAGACAGCATCATTACAGAGATTGAAAATTGTGAAAGAGCAGATCCCATTCTGAGAAGTAAAAGGGATTTTGGCAAGCTGCAACTTCAGACATGTGAAGGACTAGTGGGAAAAACAACTGGAAAGGCTGAAAGGAGCTAGAGGGCAAAAAGTCCTTGAATGCTAGAATGCTTCAACCTGAGCAACAGGAAACAAAGATTCCTTAAGAGTATTTGAAGCATCTCCCAGACCTGATCAGTCACTACGTAGACATCCCAGACATGTAAGCCTGGCAATAGGGCAAATGATTAGCAAGCATGAGAAGCAAGGGACTCTTTACAAGTGTCTTCAGACCCATTTCGATATTGGCCTCAGCTGAGGTAGCAGCAGCAAGGCGCAATACAAGAGGTAACAGACTGGAAAGCCATTTATGAGGCAAAAGTTTCAGGAATTCATGACTCATTAACTGTGAAGACTGAGGATTATATGAATATTCCCACTATTTTTTTATATCTTACATGCCTAAATGGATGGCGTTAACAAAACCAAAATTGAGAAACAGGGCCATGGGGGGGGGAATGAAGGAAAGAATTAGGATGACTTCATGTTTGTATATGTTGAATTTGAGGTTCTATATTCTTTTTTTTTTTAACATCTTTATTTGAGTATAATTGCTTTACAATGGCGTGTTAGTTTCTGCTTTATAACAAAGTGAATCAGTTATACATATACATATGTTCCCATATCTCTTCCCTCTTGTGTCTCCCTCCCTCCCACCCTCCCTATCCCACGCTTCTAGGTGGTCACAAAGCACCAAGCTGATCTCCCTGTGCTATGCGGCTGCTTCCCACTAGCTATTTATTTTACGTCTGGTAGTGTATATATGTCCATGCCTCTCTCTCACTTTTTCACAGCTTACCCTTCCCCCTCCGCATATGCTCAAGTCCATTCTCTAGTAGGTCTGTGTCTTTCTTCCTGTCTTACCCCTGGGTTCTTCACGACAATTGTTTTTTCTTACATTCCATATATATGTGTTAGCATACAGTATTTGCCTTTCTCTTTCTGACTTACTTCACTCTGTATGACAGACACTAGGTCCATCCACATCATTACAAATAGCTCAATTTCATTTCTTTTTATGGCTGAGTAATATTCCATTGTATATATGTGACACATCATCTTTATCCATTCATCCAAATATGGATACGTAGGCTGTTTCCATCTCCAGGCTATTGTAAATAGAGATGCAATGAACATTTTGGTACATGACTCTTTTTGAATTATGGTTTTCTCAGGGTATATGCCCAGTAGTGGGATTGCTGGGTCATATGGTAGTTCTATTTGTAGTTTTTTAAGGAACCTCCATACTGTTCTCCATAGTGGCTGTACCGATTTACATTCCCAGCAGCAGTGCAAGAGTGCTCCCTTTTCTCCACACCCTCTCCAGCATTTATGGCTTTGAGGATTTTTGATGATGGCCATTCTGACTGGTGTGAGATGATATCTCATTGTAGTTTTTATTTGCATTTCTCTAATGATTAATGATGTTGAGCATCCTTTCATGTGTTTGTTGGCAGTCTGTATATCTTCTTTGGAGAAATGTCTATTTAGGTCTTCTGCCCATTTTTGGATTGGGTTCTTTGTTTTTTTGTTATTGAGCTGCATGAGCTGCTTGTAAATTTTGGAGATTAATCCTTTGTCAGATCCTTCATTTGCAAATATTTTCTCCCATTCTGAGGGTTGTCTTTTCGTCTTGTTTATGGTTTCCTTTGCTGTGCAAAGGCTTTGAAGTTTCATTAGGTCCCATTTGTTTATTTTTGTTTCTATTTCCATTTCTCTAGGAGGTAGGTCAAAAAGGATCTTGCTGTGATTTATGTCATACAGTGTTCTGCCTAAGTTTTCCTCTAAGAGTTGACAGTTTCTAGCCTTCTATTTAGGTCTTTAATCCATTTTGAGCTTATTTTTATGTATGGTGTTAGGGAGTGATATAATCTCATACTTTTACATGTACCTGTCCAGTTTTCCCAGCACCACTTATTGAAGAGGCTGTCCTTTCTCCACTGTAAATTCCTGCCTCCTTTCTCAAAGATAACGTGACCATACGTGTGTGGGTTTATCTCTGGGCTTTCTATCCTGTTCCATTGATCTATCTTTCTGTTTTTGTGCTAGTACCATACTGTCTTGATTACTGTAGCTTTGTAGTATAGTCTGAAGTCAGGGAGCCTGATTTCTCCAGCTCTGGTTTTCGTTCTCAAGATTGCTTTGGCTATTCGGGGTCTTTTGTGTTTCCATACAAATTGTGAAAATTTTTGTTCTACTTCTGTGAAAAATGCCAGTGGTAGTTTGATATGGATTGCATTGAATCTGTAGATTGCTTTGGGTAGTAGAGTCATTTTCACAATGTTGATTCTTCCAATCCAAGAACATGGTATATCTCTCCATCTCTTTGTATCATCTTTAATTTCTTTCATCAGTGTCTTATAATTTTCTGCACACAGGTCTTTTGTCTCCTTAGGTAGGTTTATTCCTAGATATTTTATTCTTTTTGTTGCAATGGTAAATGGGAGTGTTTTCTTAATTTCACTTTCAGATTTTTCATCATTAGTGTATAGGATTGCCAGAGATTTCTATGCATTAATTTTGTATCCTGCTACCTTACCAAATTAATTGATTAGCTGTAGTAGTTTTCTGGTAGCATCTTTAGGATTCTCTATGTATAGTATCATGTCATCTGAAAACAGTGACAGCTTTACTTCTTCTTTTTTGATGTGGATTCCTTTTATTTCCTTTTCTTTTCTGACTGCTGTGGCTAAAACTTCCAAAACTACGTTGAATAAGAGTGGTGAGAGTGGGCAACCTTGTCTTGTTCCAGATCTTAGTGGAAATGCTTTCAGTTTTTTACCATTGAGGATAATGTTGGCTCTGGGTTTGTCATATATGGACTTTATTATGTTGAGGAAAGTTCCCTCTATGCCTACTTTCTGCAGGGTTTTTATCATAAATTGGTGTTGAAATTTGTCGAAAGCCTTCTCTGCATCTATTGAGCTGATCATATGCTTATTCTCCTTGAATTAGTTAAGATGGTGTATCACGTGGATTGATTTGCGTATATTGAAGAATCCTTGCATTCCTGGAATACACCCCACTTGATCATGGTGTATGATCCTTTCAATGTGCTGTTGGATTCTGTTTGCTAGTATTTTGTTGAGGATTTTTGCATCTGTGTTCATCAGTGATATTGGCCTGTAGTTTTCTTTCTTTGTGATATCCGTGTCTGGTTTTGGTATCAGGGTGATGGTGGCCTCATACAATGAGTTTGGGAGTGTTCCTCCCTCTGCTACATTTTGGAAGAGTTCGAGAAGGATAGGTGTTAGCTCTTCTCTGAATATTTGATAGAATTCACCTGTGAAGCCATCTGGTCCAGGGCTTTTGTTTGTTGGAAGATTTTTAATCAGTTTCAATTTCAGTGTTTGTGATTGGTCTGTTCATATTTTCTATTTCTTCCTGATTCAGTCTTGGCAAGTTGTGCATTTCTAAGAATTTGTCCATTTTTTCCAGGTTGTCCATTTTATTGGCATAGAGTTGCTTGTAGTAATCTCTCATGATCTTTTGTATTTCTGCAGTGTCAGTTGTTACTTCTCCTTTTTCATTTCTAATTCTAATGATTTGAGTCTTCTCCCTTTTTTTCTTGATGAGTCTGGCTAGTGGTTTATCAATTTTGTTTATCTTCTCAAAGAATCAGCTTTTAGTTTTATTGATCTTTGCTATTGTTTCCTTCATTTTTCATTTATTTCTGAACTGATTTTTATGATTTCTTTCCTTCTGCTAACTTTGGGGGTTTTCTGCTTTAGGTGCAAGGCTAGGTTGTTTATTCGAGATGTTTCCTGTTTCTTAAGGTAGGATTGTATTGCTATAAACTTCCCTCTTAGAACTGCTTTTGCTGAATCCCATAGGTTTGGGGTCGTCATGTCTCCATTGTCATTTGTTTCTAGGTATTTTTTTATTTCCTCTTTGATTTCCTCAGTGATCACTTCGTTATTAAGTAGTGTATTGGTTAACCTCCACGTGTTTGTATTTTTTACAGATCTTTTCCTGTAACTGATATCTAGTCTGACAGCATTGTGGTCGGAAAAGATACTTGATAAAATTTCAATTTTCTTAAATTTACCAAGGCTTGATTTGTGATCCAAGATATGAGCTACACTGGAGAATGTTACATGAGCATTTGAGAAAAATGTGTATTCTGTTGTTTTTGGACAGAATGTCCTATAAATATCAATTAAGTCCATCTTGCTTAATGTATCATTTAAGGCTTGTGTTTATTTATTTTCATTTTGGATGATCTGTCCATTGGTGAAAGTGGGGTGTTTAAGTCCCCTACTATGAATGTGTTACTGTCGATTTCCCCTTTTATGGCTGTTAGTATTTGCCTTATGTACTGAGGTGCTCCTATGTTGCGTGCATAAATATTTACAATTGTTATATCTTCTTCTTGTATCGATCCCTTGATCATTATGTAGTGTCCTTCTTTGTCTCTTCTAATAGTCTTTATTTTAAAATCTATTTTGTCTGATACGAGAATTGCTACTCCAGCTTTCTTTTGGTTTCCATTTACATGGAATATCTTTTTCCATCGCCTTACTTTCAGTCTGTATGTGTCTCTAGGTCTGAAGTGGGTCTCTTGTAGACAGCATATATATGGGTCTTGTTTTTGTATCCATTCAGCCAATCTGTGTCTTTCGGTGGGAGCATTTAGTCTATTTACATTTTAGGTAATTATCGATATGTATGTTCCTATTCCCATTTTCTTAATTGTTTTGGGTTCGTTATTGTAGGTCTTTTCCTTCTCTTGTGTTTCTTGTCCAGAGAAGTTCCTTTAGCATTTGTTGAAAGCTGGTTTGGTGGTGCTGAAGTCTCTCACGTTTTGCTTGTCTGTAAAGGTTTTAATTTCTCCATCAAATCTGAATGAGATCCTTGCTGGGTAGAGTAATTGTGTTTGCAGGTTTTTCTCCTTCATCACTTTAAATATGTCCAACCAGTCTCTTCTGGCTTGCAGAGTTTCTGCTGAAAGATCAGCTGTTAACTTTATGGGGATTCCCTTGTGTGTTATTTGTTGTTTTTCCCTTGCTGCTTTTAATATGTTTTCTTTGTACTTAACTTTCGACAGTTTGATTAATATGTGTCTTGGCATATTTCTCCTTGGATTTATCCTGTATGGGGCTCTCTGTGCTTCCTGGACTTGATTAACTATTTCCTTTCCCACATTAGGGAAATTTTCAACTATAATCTCTTCAAATATTTTCTCAGTCCCTTTCTTTTACTCTTCTTCTTCTGGAACCCCTATAATTCAAATGTTGGTGCATTTAATGTTGTCCCAGAGGTCTCTGAGAGTGTCCTCAGTTCTTTTCATTCTTTTTTATTTATTCTGTTCTGCAGTAGTTATTTCCACTATTTTATCTTCCAGGTCACTTATCCGTTCTTCTGCCTCAGTTATTCTGCTATTGATTCCATCTAGAGTATTTTTAATTTCATTTATTGTGTTGTTCATCGTTGCTTGTTTCATCTTTAGTTCTTCTAGGTCCTTGTTAAATGTTTCTTGCATTTTGTCTATTCTATTTCCAAGATTTTGGATCATCTTTACTATCATTATTCTGGATTCTTTTTCAGGTAGACTGCCTATTTCCTCTTCATTTGTTAGGTCTGGTGGGTTTTTACCTTGCTCTTTCATCTGCTGTGTGTTTTTCTGTCTTCTCATGTTGCTTACCTTACTGTGTTTGGGGTCTCCTTTTTGCAGGCTGCAGGTTCGTATTTCCCATTGTTTTTGGTGTCTGTCCCCAGTTGCTATAGTTGGTTCAGTGGGTTGTGTAGGCTTCCTGGTGGAGGGGACTAATGCCTGTGTTCTGGTGGATGAGGTTGGATCTTGTCTTTCTGGTGGGCAGGTCCACGTCTGGTGGTGTATTTTGGGGTGTTTGTGGACTTATTATGATTTTAGGCAGCCTCTCTGCTAATGGGTGGGGTTGTGTTCCTGTCTTGCTAGTTGTTTGGCATAGAATGTCCAGCACTGTAGCCTGATGGTTGTTGAGTGAAGCTGGGTGCTGGTGTTGAGATGGAGATTTTTGCCGTTTGATATTACTTGTAGCTGGGAGGTCTCTTGTGGACCAGTGTCCTGAAGTTGGCTCTCCTATCTCAGAGGCACAGCACTGACTCCTGGCTACAGTACCAAGAGCCTTTCATCCACACGGCTCAGAATAAAAGGGAGAAAAAGTAGAAAGAAAGAAAGAAAGAAAGAAAGAAAGAAAGAAAGAAAGAAAGAAAGAAAGAAAGAAAGAAAAGAAAGAAAGGAGGGAGAGAGGGATGGAGGGAGGGAGAAAGGATGGAGGGAAGGAAAGAAAGAAAGAAGATATAATAAAATAAATTAAGACAAAATAAAATAAAGTTATTAAAATAAAAAATAATTATTAAGAAAAAAAATTAAAAAAAGAAATGGACAGATAGAACCCTAGGACAAATGGTGGAAGCAAAGCTATACAGACAAAATCTCACACAGAAGCATACACATACACACTCACAAAAAGAGGAAAAGGGGTAAAAATAAATCTTGCTCTCAAAGTCCACCTCCTCAATTTGGGATGATTTGTTGTCTATTCATGTATTCCACAGATGCAGGGAACATCAAGTTGATTGTGGAGCTTTAATCCGCTGCTTCTGAGGCTGCTGGGAGAGATTTCCCTTTCTGTTTTGTGTTCGCACAGCTCCCGGGGTTCAGCTTTGGATTTGGCCCCGCCTCTGCATGTAGGTCGCTGGAGGGAGTCTGTTCTTTGCTCAGACAGGACGGGGTTAAAGGAGCAGCTGCTTCGGGGGCTCTGGCTCACTCAGGCCGGGAGGAGGGAGGGGTACGGAGTGCGAGACGAGCCTGCAGCGGCAGAGGCTGACGTGACGTTGCACCAGCCTGAGGCGCGCCGTGCGTTCTCCCAGGGAAGTTGTCCCTGGATCCTGGGACCCTGGCAGTGGCGGGCTGCACAGGCTCCCCGGAAGGGGGGGTGTGGATAGTAACCTGTGCTTGCACACAGGCTTCTTGGTGGCAGCAGCAGCAGCCTTAGCGTCTCATGCCTGCCTCTGGCGTCCACGCTTTTAGCCGCGGCTCACGCCCGTCTCTGGAGCTCCTTTAAGCAGCGCTCTTAATCCCCTCTCCTCGCGCACCAGGAAACAGAGGGAAGGAAAAGTCTCTTGCCTCTTCGGCAGGTCCAGACTTTTCCTCGGACTCCCTCCCGGCTAGCCGTGGCGCACTAACCTCCTGCAGGCTGTGTTCACGCCGCCAACCCCAGTGCTCTCCCGGCGCTCCGACTGAAGCCCGAGCCTCAGCTCCCAGCCCCACTCTCCCTGGCGGGTGAGCAGACAAGGCTCTCGGGCTGGTGAGTGCCGGTCAGCACTGATCCTCTGTGCGGGAATCTCTCTGCTTTGCCCTCCGCACCCCTGTTGCTGTGCTCTCCTCTGCGGCTCCGAAGCTTCCCCCCTCCGCCACCTGCAGTCTCCGCCCGCGAAGGGGCTTCCTAGCGTGTGGAAACCTTTTCTCCTTCACAGCTCCCTCCCATAGGTGCAGGTTCTGTCCCTATTCTTTTGTCTCTGTTTATTCTTTTTTCTTTTGCCCTACCCAGGTACGTGGGGACTTTCTTGCCTTTTGGGAGGTCTGAGGTCTTCTGCCAGCCTTCAGTAGGTGTTCTGTAGGAGTTGTTCCATGTGTAGATGTATTTCTGGTGTATCTGTGGGTAGGAAGGTGATCTCCGCGTCTTACTCTTCTGCCATCTTCCCCTTGTGTCCTCAAGGTTCTATATTCTTATATATGCATTCCAAAGGAACAGAAAAAGGAAAGGAAAAAAAAAGAGGCAAGGAAGGGCTAAACTGGGCAGATGAACAAGGATCCAATTAGGGAAAATCCTGAATGACTAATAACCCTGCATTGACTTACAAAAGCAAAAAAAGTATCATAGATTTTTTTTTTTAACATCTTTATTGGAGTATAATTGCTTTACATTGTTGTGTTAGCTGCTGCTGTATAACAAAGTGAATCAGCTATATGTATACATATATCCTCATATCCCCTCCCTCTTGCGTTTCCCTCCCACCCTCCCTATCCCACCCCTCTAGGTGGTCACAAAGCACTGAGCTGATCTTCCTGTGCTATGCGGCTGCTTCCCATTAGCTATCTATTTTACATTAGGTAGTGTATATATGTCAATGCCACTCTCTCACTTCATCCCAGCTTACCCTTCCCCCTCCCCGTGTCCTCAAGTCCATTCTCTACATCTGAATCTTTATTCCTGTCCTGCCCCTAGGTTCTTCAGAACCTTTTTTTTTTTTAAGATTCCATATATATGTGTCAGCATACAGTATTTGTTTTTCTCTTTCTGACTTCACTCTGTATGACACACTCTAAGTCCATCTACTATGCTCTGTCAGACCCTTTACCCATAAACCCTCAGTCATCGTTCACAATTCTTGGAAGCCTTCCTTGAACCATCAAGGTAAGATGCCTTTCTTATGTCCTCTAAAAGACCGTATTTCCTCTAGAATAGGATTTATCACCTCAATCAGTACCTAATATAATTTCTATTATAAAATAGGCACTCAATACATATTTACTGAATGCTAATTAAAGAGACAGAGGCACGCTTAAAACCTGTGAATTCCTAGAAAATTCTGACCTATTTACTTCAGATGAACACTGATGACCTTCCAGAAACCCTACATTCAAGATTGCAAGGAGTGAAGGAGTGTTTTATAAGTTATTCCTAGAGAAGACTTTAAAAACTGTTGACTCTCTCACCGTTCAGTGTTATGGACAGTAAAAAATGATTCTCATGGTCTCCAACTGAAGTGATTGGATTCCAAGGGCAAAAAAAGATACAGATTTATTATTTAAGAGATCATAGCACTACTAGAAAGTATAAATAAAATCATACCTCTTGAGTTCACCATTACAAAATATTTCTAATAATAAAACCATAAAACAGTAAGGGCCATGATTTGAACATGAATGTCTTCATGTTCAGAAGAAATTATAACGGATCTTTGTTGCTCTTGAGTCTATTTCTTATTAAATAGTTATCAATCAAGATCCAAGGATGTCCACGAGATTATAATTTCCTATTATGGGTATTTCTGTTATTAGACCTTATTTTTTGGTATAATTTTAATGCACGCCAGTTGTTATATAAATAACAGAAATAAAACCTTAAAGTTTCATTTTCTCTAAGGCTTATATATGAATGAGGCTTTTCATTTTAAAAAATCACTTGAAGATATCTTTTTAATGTCCTTGGTCTTTCTAATTTAAATCCTATTATTTCAGTGTCATTAGAATTCTTAGCATGCATATTTAGTCTCTGTAAAGTAGGATGTGGGACAAATCTTTTGTGGCACAATTAAATTGTCCCCCTCAAGGACAACATAGTAGAAGGTGAGCACTAATTTAGTTAATATGGTAAAGAAAGATAAATGGTTCTTTTAAAAAGTGAAAACAAGCACTGCCAATTCTTGTATTTCATTTTCACTTTTGAAGTGGGTTAAAACAGGACAATAATTTGCATATAAGAACTATTAAATATTATATAAGATTGCTTCACCATTTAAAAGTTAATATCAGAGAGAAATCTCAACAAGTTGTCAAATGAATTTTATGGAACCAATCATAGTTCATAGTAGTATAAAATACTTATAAACTGAATACGAGAGCATCAGAAATATTTCCTATCTGTACTTAAAAGTATTTATGAAGTTTGCAAGAGCAACATAACTACATGAAAATGTAACTTCTAATATAAATCAATAAAAGAAGGAAATGAAAATATGAGAAAAAAGCTATTATACTAAAAGAACTGAAATGGAGTGTGTCATTTCCAAAGAGATCTCATTCATAAATCTAAACCATGCTCCACTTTGGAAACAGTAAAAGCTAAGATTTGTATATAATTCTAAAAACAGAGTATTAAGATCTTTATGTTATAAATTTTTTTCAAATATTATATCAAGCATTTATTAAATATCCAGATTTTCTCAAAAATAATGACAGATATTTAGTGAATTACGCATTATACACTGTGAGATACATAAAGAATGAGTAAAACTATTCTTCTTGCTCTCAAGGAGCTTATCGAATGGGGATGTCAAACTACAAAATGAACAATAACAGCAGACAATAAAGTAAGTACCCTAATTACTGCAAAGTTAGATGTGAGCCCAGAGGAAGAGGATGTTTTTTATGGAATACTCCATGCACATCTATACTAAAGTTGACCATAATAAAATGGAAATTACACATCATCATCAGAGGTTTTCTACCTCAGAAGTTTTTGTGGGCTACAGGCTGTAGAGACAGATAGGAGAGTAGTAATAAGGATAAGAGGTTTGTGACTTATGAGACTAAACCATCATGGAAGCAACAGGTCCCTCTTCTCTCTCTGCCACATTCTACTTCTTATCTATTCACCTCACTCACCCCTTACCACCTCTCATGTGTCCCTCCTATTCTACTGACCACTTCTCTCCTGGCTTGAATTATAGAAGAATCAACATTAAGAACACTCTGTTAGAATGCCTTTGTCTTTTAGTTGGTAGAGACTTATGTTGTTTTCCAGATCTCACTAACTTAAATCCATTGTACTCTGGGGTTTTTAGAACATCAAATATGTTCTCAATGTCTAAGTTCAAGATTTGGAAAGTAAGACAGTAAAAGAGATGGCGAACCTCCATTAAATTATCCAGAAAAGGTAGTTTATAAAATTTAAAAACTCAATTATTGGCAACATATTGTGGACTTTTTTTTTCCCATAAGGGCAATATGAATGAAAACAACACTTCAACAAAACCTCATTCCATGTTAAGTTTTTTTCACTCTGTGTGAAAAACTTAGCTAAATATTAAATTGTTCAGGTATATAATTAAGAGAGAGATTTGTAAATGTCATAGGTGTGATCTTTCGGTTAAACTTTTGATCTCCTGTTTAAACTTTTTACTGTATTTAATGCCAATTTTATTACTATTTTGATCATAAATCTGGATCCTAGAATTTTACTATTCTGTTCAGCAAAAATTGAAAGTAGACAAAAAATTCCAATGCAGAATGTTCTTCATTAAGTTGTATAAAATACAACTTAATATTATGCCCTTGGCTATTATTAAAGGACACTAAAAGCAACAACCTATGAAATCTGTCCTTAAACTTTTGCAGAAATGTTGTTAAGGACACTGTTATATCTAAAATCCCAAGAGAGAAATTTCCTTTAGAAGTTATTGGTAGTAAAGCTTCACTTTAAACAAATTAATAACCTTCCTCCTCTCTAATCATGAAACTAGTTCACTTTTCTACAATGGCTTACAGCTAAATTTCAAGCTCAATGTGGAAATTATTATAGGTCTTTAGGAAACTGCATTTTGTATTTTATTTACTGTTGTTAAATTTTCACTATCAATTATTTTTCCATGGTATTGATAATTTGTTTCTATTTATATTTTAATATTATTCACTGAAATATAATTTGGATATGGCTACACAAGTTCTTTGTGAAACACAGTAAAATCAAATTTGATTTCTTTCTGTTTTTTAACTGTGCCGATAAATACCTTAAATTCTACAAGCAATTAAAAGGCTGGATAGGCTTCAGTAATTTAGTGAGGTATGAGATATCACCAACTACACTTTAGATGTGCTTAGTTCACATCCAACCCTTGCTTGTAAACCTTCAATGAAATGGCATTTTCCATAGATAAATCCTAATCGTGGTAGTCAAGGCTCTCAAAAATCTGGCTTTCAACTAAACTTTTCAGATTGCTCATCTTTTAAATCGTCTTCTTCTGTCAAGGGAACTGATCTTGCCTTCCTTAAAACAAGTCTCAGAATTTCCCAAGTTTTAGATTACTTCCTTACTATAAGCCCAAATAATTTCTCTAGTCTTTCTGCCTATTCTCAAGACCTACTTCAAGTCTATCTTTCTCTATGAATCATTCCTAGGCCATATGCTTTTCTAAATTCACTTATCACTACTTTAAAAATCCTTTATATAAGTATTTTTCAAACTGAGGTTCATAAAATCAACTCTTTGGATGTAGACTTTAAAGAAATTTTTAATAGAGTGCATCACATTAAGAAACATGAAAAGTTGTTTTGTAAAATTTGTCTCAGTTATAAACACACATACATACCAACGTTTCCAATTTTGTGTGTCCTGAGTCTCAATATAAAATGCAATTTCTTTCTATGCACTGTGGAAAAAAAAGTTTTAGAAACACTGCTTTACAGTGTTCTATTAAATATTATCATAAAATATGGTTTTAGAAAATTTTTAACATTACAAAAATAATACGTTCAATGAAAAAAAAATTTAAACTACACTTAAGCCAAAAAAAATACTTTAAATTTAACTTTTGAAGGGGTAATACACTCACAGTGTTTTTTAAAAGTGAAAAATACCAAATTTAGACTCTAAAAAGTTTCCCTTAATACCTCTGTTGCCATTTCAACCTCCTCCCAAAACATGTAACCCCTGTTATACATCAACATCATTATTAGTTTGAGTATATAAAATTTCTTTATCATATAAAAGCAAATTCAGACATATAATCTTATACTCACATACATCTTATATAAAAGATAACATAATATATACTCTGTTTTTTAGCTTAATTCCTTTTATTAGCAATATATCTTGGAACTCCCTCCAGCCAGTACATAGATGCTTTCTCATTTATGGTATTCCATTGGATGAGGTACCATAATTGATGTAACTAGACTCCTGTTAATGAACATTTAATTATTTCCAACCTCCTGATATTACAAACAATGCTACAGTGAATAACCTTATACTGATATCACTTCATATATATACAAATATAACTAAAGGATAAATTGTAGAAGTGTTATTGTTATTGCTATTGTAGAAGTCAAAGGTATATACGTTTTATAATTTTTATAGATTCTGTCACATTGCCTTCTACAGAGGTTTTTTCTAATTTATACCCCCATTGCCAAATTATCTAAGGGTCTTTATCTGCACATCTTTGCCAAGAAAGTGAATTATTAAACTGAGTTCATGCCAATCTGATAGGTAAAAAATTATCTCATTATGGCCTTAATTTTCCTTTATTCTACTAAGTAATGTAATCATCTGTCATATTTTAAAAGCCATTTGTATTTTTATTTTTTGAACTATCCACTCATGCCCATTGCCAATTTTGCTATTTGACTGTCTTTACTTTATTAATTTCTAGAGGTTCTTTATATATTAAAGAGATTATGGTATGTGCCTCTTGTGGTATGGGTTTTCATGAATAGATTAGCAAGCATTTTAATTTTCTGTTGATCTCTTATAAAGTAATTATTATATATATTTTGTTTTCCCATTTTCTAATTCATTCCTTTATGCTTTTACCTTTGTTAGTTTCTTTCTTCTGCTTTCCTTTTATTTAACTGTGGATTTTTCTCCTAATTTTTTGAGTTGGATGCTTAACTCATTTATTTCATTCTTTTTGTTTTGTCCATGTTAAGCTTTTAAGGCTCTGAATTTTCCTCCAAGGGCAGTTTCATCCGCATCACTTAAGCTATATATAAAACTTTATTTTCCCCACACATGTCCTGCATTCATTGATGCAAGCAAGGAATATAGAAATCTAGGGTAAATTCCTCCCTTTCAACAGGTATTTTTGCTGGAGCTTGGTAAGATCTACAGCAACTTGGTTCTTTGATCACGTCTTTTCTTAACTTTGTGCTACACAACTTCTGCCCAATCTAAGTTGCTTTTGGCTACCTAAACATGTACTTCTAAGTCTGTGGATAATATACAGTTCCTAGTTTCATGAAAAATGCAGTTTATAGATTTTTAATTTTGTTGTTGTTGTTCTTTTGTTATTGTTCTATGGTCTCCAACAGGGAACAAGGAAATAATGTTAAGTTATGCAACCCTGTTTATACCAGAGATCCTCTTATATGTTTTCTTGTATATTTCTATGTTTCCCAGCGTCCATACATATATAGAAGATTTTGTAAATACTTTAAAATAATGAAATGATACACTTCAGGCAATGTTTGTGCTGTAAATACCAAATCCTATCTTTCAATCTGCATTAAAAAAAGTCCAATGACTTTTCTTTTAACCACTTGGGCACCATCTGCCTAATCCCGTCATCCTTCATCTATTTATAGGATGGATAAGAAGAATGTTCATATCTCCCAAAAAACTTGGCTCCTCAGACTAAAAATATTATGATATTTGAGAAAGTCTGAGAAAGACTTAAGCATGAAATACCTTTGAGAGATCACATAAGAAGAAACATTAGTGGTCTCCAAGGTCCATTAATTTTTTGAGACCAACATTGCTCCTCCTCACAATTATCTGCTGGTAAAGTTTGAGATAAAAAACTGAAACTCAGTCTATGTATTTTATGTGCTATAACAAGGTTCTTTTAGTTTATTAAATGGAACAAGCCTAAAATCCAAGTTTAATTTGACTTCCCAAACTATGCTAAATGAAGGCTAAACATTCAAATATTTTCTGTATTTCCCTTAGCACAACATGCTATTATAGTTCTTGTTAGACTAAGTTTCATACGGGATGGGATCATAACTGTCAAGTTCACTGTTACATACTGCTAGAATACCGAAATACAGAAAACAATTGTTCTTGAACTACTGACGTTACTAAGATTATAGATTAAAATTTATGCTAGCTGGGGTTGTAGTAAAAAGATGATGAACAGAACAGAATCATTTTCAGGTCACGACTCTGAAATTTACGAGAAATATGGTTTAGGTTCATTACAACCTCCGAGTTTCCTCACCTAATAATGGGGATAATAATACTACTCAGTTCACAATTGTTGAAAATATTTTTAAAATAATAGAAGTGGGGGCTTCCCTGGTGGCGCAGTGGTTGAGAGTCCGCCTGCCGATGCAGGGGACATGGGTTCGTGCCCCGGTCCGGGAAGATCCCACATGCCGCGGAGCGGCTGGGCCCGTGAGCCATGGCCGCTGAGTGTCCGGAGCCTGTGCTCCGCAACGGGAAAGGCCACAACAGTGAGAGGCCCGCGTACCACACACACAAAAAAATAATAATAATAGAAGTGGAGTGTTATCAACAGACTATATACTCAATAAATGTATTTTTTTCTTCCTTCACAATTTAAAGTCTTCCAAATTTGCCTTCTGTTCTGATATATTTGTCCTGTAAAAAAAGTTTTTAAACAGGAAAGTATATGGTATTTTACAGTTTCCAAAATCCACAGAGAAAATTTGACTTTTCCTGAGTTACATCCTTTTATAAAAAACCAGTCATCTGATAAGTACTGGAAGAAGTAACTATATTACTCAAGTATAAAGTAAAATGAATAGTCTTTAAGTGATCTGAAACTTCAAGCTCTCCTCTCATAAACTGTTCTTTGTTTGCATGTGTTTGATCAAGAATGCTGTTATCAGGAACCTTATGACAAGTTAGTTTCAGTCACAGAAAGATTTACTCTCCTCGCAAAAATCTGTTTCTAATATTCTGGCATGCTATACCAAATTCTGATCAAAAAGCCACAATTACTTGATTTAAGCTGGCAGGCAAGTCATTTGTCTAAGGTCCAACTTAGCAACTCACTCCTAACTTGCCTGAATTTAATCATGAACTTTAACTTCCATTCAGAAAGAAAACAATGTTTTAAACAGCTAAATCTGAAGAAATGTTAAACTTAACAAAGACAAACTTTCAAGGCACCATTTAATTGTTAAAGTTGAACTAGATGTCTCCCTTACCTATATCTTACAAAGTCCTATATTTTACCTAAAATCCCAGCTCTGTCACCTGATATTACTGTTTAATAATTTACCTTTTACAGAGACCTATATTTTGCTATGTTAAAGACTTTTCCAATTTGACATTTTATGGAATCAAAGACTCTTCTTTTCCCTTAAACCCACATCCATGTTCCTTAAAATAAACATTTTTCTCTAAAGTCTCTAAAATCTAGACTCTACAATCTAGACAGATAATGGTTAAGAACACAGGCTCGTATCCCAGCTCTGCCTCTTAAGAGTTGTGTTATCTTGTGCAAGTCATTTACCATTTAAGCTTCAGTTCCTGATTTATAATTGAATGGGGTTAATAACAATACTTACTTCATAGGAATATATACAGTTAATGCATATAAAAAGCTTGGAAGTACCTGGCTTCTAGGAATTGGTCAGTAAATTAAATTCTTCAAAAAATATTTACTGAACACCTACTAGGGGCTAGCACTGTTCTAGGTACTGCAGATATAGTTGCACTGATTATTAAATGTAATTCTGGCCGTTATGGAACTTACATTTCTCTTGGGGGAGACAGACAACTAAAAATACATCATACAATATAATGTCAGGTAAACATAACCATAACAAAGAGAAATTAAGAAGAGGGGAACATAAGGAGGTAAGGTGTTATTTCACACATGGTAGTCAGAAAAACGCCTCTCTGATGAAATGACATTTGAACAGAGACTAAACTAAATAAAGAACAGGCCCTGTGCATCCCGAAGTGTTTCCTAATTATAAAGATGATGATTATGAGTGATCAAAAACCCATGTACAACATGACCTTCACTCCCATATCTTTACACAGGCTTTGGGAGGTAGTGAGGAGAAATCAGCCAGTGGAGGGTGGGCATGAGTGGGTAGGGCACTCATTAGCTTTATTATCATGAGAAAGTTAAATACTTTCTCTAATTTAGATTGCGTAGTTTCCTGTACCTCTGGAGATAAGAAAGAGACTCGCTTGGCCACTGTGTCCTCTAGTTAGGCATATGATGTTATACATACATTCTCATGGGTAAGAGAGAAATAAATGGAAAGAGAGAAGTCAGTTACGATAAACAGAAATTATATTGAGACCAAAATAGCATTCTTTATGTAGGCTAAAATTGAAGTCTGGCAAGATGGAAATTAGATGTTTTACAGCACATTATATGGTCAAAGACATTAACTTCTTACACAAATTAAATCAAGAAAGAGATTCCAGTTATAAGAGTACAAACACTTCCCAAAGGAAGATACATAACAGATAATACCACCATAAAAAAATCCATATCAATTTGTTCTCCACTCATAATTGAAAATTATCTACTTTCATAACCTCTGCTTTGTGATTTTCTTTTAAAAGAGTGATATGATTCTTTAAATCAAATGCATACCAATATTTACCACACACTGAGATAATTACTTGCATATTTCAAATATCAATACTTTAGATCAGGTTAATAGCTAGATTAACTTCGAATTTCTACCTCATAAAACAATCATATGTAGCCCCTTAATCTTCTATAACTTTCAGTTTAGTTATTTTCATAGATAGTGCTATAAAATGATGGGATATTCAGCTCCACAGCCAGTGCTGGGGGTTGGGAGAAAGAGAATAATTGGCTATGTAACAGTCCAGAGAATCTACTCCATTTATCTAAGCTCATTTCATGGACAATTTTATATTATGAGGGATATAGCTTTATTTGCAATTATATGCTCCTACCCAAGCCCAGATGAGCATTTTTATGTGCCTCTTTTATGGC
The DNA here is from genome assembly GCF_963924675.1 of Phocoena phocoena. Lineage (NCBI taxonomy): Eukaryota > Metazoa > Chordata > Mammalia > Artiodactyla > Phocoenidae > Phocoena > Phocoena phocoena. The sequence goes on along the minus strand of NC_089221.1, from coordinate 89,467,084 downwards.
TTTGATCTCTCAGTTTAGACCTGGCTAAGCAAGGAGACAATGTAAATATTAGGTTGGCTTGTGAAATGAGACATCACTATCTCTGAAAACAGGTGTATCTCATTAACCTAACGTGGTAAAAAGTATCTTCACTGCAGTGAACTTTACTTCATATTGGGATATACTGGAATTGAGTTCAAACTTTCACATGTACAATTAAGTATACAAAACTCCTGTCACTTAAAGTGTTGGAGGAAGGGCAGTGGTGAAGAGATGTCAAAGGACCCCCAGATTTATGGTTTGAGCAGCTAGGTATTTGGTGGTACCACTTATTAAAAAGGAAGAACAAATTTTGTACTTAAAAGTGATAAACTCAGTTTTAGGTGAAAAGTAGAAAATTTTTAGATGTGGGAAAGATATATATCTGAGCTGGAAATATAAATTTGCAAGTCACTGATGTATTAATAGTAAATGAAGCCATGAGAATAGATGACCTTAACAAAAAAAAAGAACTCTTAGAATTCTGTAAAACAACAGGAGTTATTCGTTAATGAAAGAGAAAACATTAATAGACCTTTTTTTTTTTTTACTAGAGTTAAAATATGACAACCTGTTCCAGACTAAAGGAGAATTTTTATAGGGTTTTTTTGCAATTAAATGTAAAAAAAAGTGACTGGAAAAATATGAACAAAGAATGAGCCCATCTCATAATTCCAGAAAATTATGCAAGAAGGACAATTCCTTAGCCACAGAATTAATATTTAGCAACTGACTGTTAAAATCTTCTGTGAGCAGAATGCTAAAACTCAGCCCCTCAATAAAGACTGAGTAATATAATACAACTATAGACACTATGTTCCAGACTAACAAAGGGAAATATAACAATTGTTTTTTAAGTTTTAAAAGTTTTTTAAATTTTAGGTGAATTTGGATTATATACTAGCATTCTTGGGAATAACACTTGCTTCATATTAAAAGTCATCCCTAGATATGTAAACCTCAAGTCAGCAAATATTAACCTACCAGGTTTTATGACTTTCCTATTTCTACACTGTTCTTCACATGAGACGGCCCCCAAAGGAAAGGGACTTTTGTTGACCCCAACCCAATTCCTGGAACATTAAAAGTGCTCAGAAGTTAAGCCAGCTCCATTGTTCCTCCCAGGCCAGGCCCCCCAGGTTTTACCTTAAAAACACAAACCTGCCTCATACCCATTCCCTACCTCGCAAATCTCTTAAAGCTCATGAAAGCAATCTGTTCTATGATATATCTTAGAGGTAAAAATGACCTAGAACAATCTCTCGCCCAGCTACCTGGTTGTACATAGTGAAGTTATGATTTACTGCCTTTGTGAAGAGTAGTGTAGTTTTAAAAAATTCCAGTGTCTTATAATATATTGTAACCTTAACACCCAAAATTAAAATTCTAATTTACTCTTGATTGCTGGACATTTTCTTTGACTTCTACATCTCAGAATCTTTTATAAACTGAGCCTTTAAAGTCTGAACCTTATAGTGTGAAGGAAGCCCTCCAGTCTTTCAAGAAAAACTGGGAAGGAAAAAGAAAAAAAACAGGCCATTTGCAAACACTGAATAAAAAGGTAACCCATCTCCCATCTTAATAAAACCAAGGAAATTCCATGTTTTGACTATAATTGTTTCCAAACTTCTATAAATAATCTAAGAACTTTATTTACTGTGGGGAATAACTCACAAAGCAGTCTCAAAAAAAAAGGTGAATATATGCACCTACCTTAGGAATAGGATTCAGCAGAACTACACCTGATTTCTTAGTGATGACCTGTTTTGTTGTATAGTGATGGTCTATAAGTTGAGGGATATTTGAAAACCCAGTGCCTTCAAAACGATACATGTTCTGGAGAAAGGACAATAAAGTAGAATAAATATGAAGACATTGCTTCAGCAACATTACATTCATCAATAAAGTTCCATTTAAGAAAAACTATTATTGCACAACAATGTGAAGATACTGAACACTACTGAACTATTATACACTTAAAAATGGTTACAATGGTAAAAATTTTAAAAATTCCAACATGCTAAAAAAATTTACCTTTGCATCAAGAAATTAATTTTCATAATGACTAAATATAATTCAGATTATTAAAAAAGAAAAAAGAAAAACTTACAGACCTGGAATGCATTTTGCTAAAATAATAACCAAAGGAAATAAAGCATGGGATACATTTAAGTTAAGGAACAAGAAACATGTGTATATATGTTTGCTTATATGTTCCATTTGGTAAAATTTTCAAGATAAAAAATAATGTCAAAAGGTTGAGGAAGTATATCCAATATAATAATAAGTATTTTAAGAATACCTCTGATGATCATTTATTTCCCTTTTATCAATACAGTATTGATTGGTTTTTCTACACTGGGGTTATTCATGTATTATTCTTTCACCAAAACCACACAGTCATTAACATTCACTTATATTTGATAAAGAAATAAAATGCAGCAGACACAAAACTGCATATATCAGCATAGTCAAATCGCAGCACTTTTTGATTTCAAAACATCAAGTTAGTAACATTTTGCCAAACTCTGTCAAGACCCCTTTTCTCTGTCTTCATATTTCAAACAGGCATGTAGGTCAGTAATCATAGGGATGAATTGATGGCAATAAGTTTAGCAAAGAAAACGTATCTTATTGGGCCTATTTTTCAATGCAAAAAGTGTTACAATACAGTGTGATGTAATAAAGGCTTCCATTTGATTGTTCACAAAGAATTCACCTGTATATACATGATGTGTACAAATACAGATACAAACATGCTCCATTTTAAGAAAACTCTATGCTAAGAAATAAGAAATTTCAAAACTCTCTAAATTTGGATACTATTTACATTACTGGAAGATTATTTTCCCAGGTAAAGGATAAAAAAAGACAAAGTTCCTTTTCCATAATATAAAATTAGATTCAATTTATCAGAATCTAATTTATATACAGCTTTTTAAATGAATATTTTCGTTTCATCAAGTGAGGAACAAACATGCATTAGCTTATTTTAACACTTAACTATATAGTTCAACTCAAGGCAGTTTGTGTTAAGGGTCAATTCAAGGCAGTTGTTAATAAACTGACTAAAGAATTGTTGCATACAACAGCCAGACCTGCTATATTAGTAGATATTTAAGAATATTTCACACTAAGGACAGTAGTCTATTACTAGATGTGCAATGCACTGAGCAATTTCTCTCAATGCCTCAGTTTATTTCAAAACAGAAATAATATTTGGACGTCCTCACAGAAAAAGTGTGAGGCCTGAACAAGTATTAACATGCAAACCACTGCTTAGTATACAGTACACACTCAATTATTAAGTCATCATACAAATAATAAACCTTGGATTACAAAAATAATTCCAAATCTGGATATATGATAAGAAACATTTTCAAAGGACACTTAAAAGTGTAAATTACATGTTCTCAAGGAATAATGATTATCTGTAAATAACCAAATATCCTAGAAGGCATTCTTATATGAAAATAAGACATGAAGAAAGGTAAAATGTTATAGATGTGTAACATGTAATAATAACAGTAATATCTGAACCAAATATATGGTCTTGTATACTTGAAAGTTCCTGAGAGTAGATATTAAGCATTCCCACACACACACAAAAAAAGAGTTAATTACGTGGGATGATGGTTGTGTTAATTACCTTGATCTTGGCAATCATTCTACAATGTGTACCAAATCATCATGTTGTACACTTTACATATATACAATTATATTTGCTTATTATTCCTCAGTGAAGTATGTGTGTGTGTGTGTGTATATATATGTATGTGTGTATATATATACACAAACACACATACACACACACACACAGTTTCTCCCTCTGTCTTTCTTCAGTCTCTTACTAAAGAGCCAGGAAATCCTGTTATAACAGACCATTCTATTATTTCGCACAAAATTTTTACCTCCCTCAGAATAAAAGCCTAAGTCTTTACCATGGTCGTTAGGGCCCTCTAATCTGTCCTCTATCATCTCTGTCACCTCATCTCTTACCAAATCCCCCATCCCCCCTCAGTCCCCTCCAGCCACACTCATTTTCTTCTTGTTTTATAAACACACTACACACATTCCCTCCTCAGGGAGTTTACACTTGCTGCTTGAAATAGTTCCTTCGATGGCTGTTTGGGTAATGGCTCCCTTACTTCCTTCTAGTCTTTCATCAAATGTCACCTTTTCAGTGAGGTCTACTCAGGCCATCCAATATCCATTTTCTCACCCCAACTAAACTTCTTACCTCCTTTTCCTTACTAAATTTTTCTCCTTAGAATTTATCACTATCTAACATCACATATATTTTACTTATGTATCTTGTTTATTGCCTATCTCCTCCTCTAGAATATAAGCTCATGAGATGATAAATTTTTATCTTTGTTTTGTTCATCTGAGTATCCCTCTGGTCAAGAACAGTGCCTGGCATATATTGCCTGGATAAATAAAAGTGTATGAAATAAATGAAATGCAATGCATATAAAATGACTATAAAGTTAAAGTAAGACAACTTAACATAGAAATGAATACTGGAAAGTTCACACACTCACACAAACTCAAGATGCCCCTGTAGAATGTTTAATAAAAAGTAAGTAATGAGATGAAGTTCACACAGAATGAAATTTTAAAGTCAGCCACTAGTGTCATAAAGCCTTATATAAATTTCTAATATACCTCTTATAACTAGAGAAATAGAGAATAAAATAATAGGAATTTTCAGTTTCCCTTTCTTAAGAACATATCTAGTTTTTAATCTAAAGGTAGTTTTCTGCCATTGACACAGTAATCATGATGAACTAATACAGTGAGTAATACAAGCAGCAGTACTTCCTTCATGGGCTAAAATGAGAAACTGATTCCTAGCAAGTATTTGTTTAAAACAATTCCTCTGACATCAGTGAAGTTCTGAGTCCTAAAACAGTGCAAAACCAATTAATTCACTTCCTTAAAGATGAAGATAATGTAATGAATCTAAAAATGATGCTATGGCTGTTTGCTTATAAAGTTCACCTAAGCAACTAAGGTCAAGAATAATACATTCACGGAACCCTCATGCACTGCTGGTGGGAATGTAAATTGGTGCAGCCACTATGTAAAAAAGTTTGGAGTTTCCTCAAAAAACTAAAAAGAGAACTACCATATGATGAAGCAATTCAACTTCTTGGTATTTTTCTGAAGAAAATAAAAACAGTAATTAGAAAAGATACATGCACCCCTATGTTTACTACAGCATTATTTACAATAACTAAGGTATGGAAGAGACCTAAGTGTCCATCAATAGATGAATGGATAAAGAAGAATGCATAAAAAACAAGATACACACACACACAATGCAATATTACTCAGCCATAAAAAAGAATGAAACCTTGCCATTTGTGACAACATGGATGGACTTAGAGGGTATCATGCTAAGTGAAATAAGTCAGAGAAAGATAAATATTATATGTGGAATCTAAAAGACAAAACAAACAAGCATAACAAAATAGAAACAGACTCATAGATACAGGGAAGAAATTGGTGGTTGCCAGAGGGGAAGAGGGTAGAGGGATGAAAGAAATAGGTAAGGGAGATTAAGAGGTACATATTTCTAGCTAAACAACAAATAAGTCATGAGGATGTATTGTACAGGATAGGGAATATAGTCAATAATATTGTAATAACTTTGTATAGTGACAGATGGTAATGACTTATGGTGATCATTTTGTAGTGTACACAAATATCAAATTACTATGATGTACACCTGGAACAAAGGTAATATTAGAAGTCAACTGTACTACAATTAAAAATAAAAAAAGAATACATTCACCAAAAATGTTGAGGACTTGTTTCTTGATACATACAAAATTCTGAATATTACATTTGACTTTGTACAAATCTGTGTAAATTTCTTATAGTTCAGATGACCTGAGGTTGGGTTCACATATACAGAATTCTTTTTAAATTTTTTCTACATGGCTTTACTAATAATGTGACAGAGAGAATCCACATTAACTTTCAAATAAGAGATTTCTCTTTGGAGCTACTAATGATCTCTTATGTGAATTCCAAAAGAAGCAATAAAAAATAGTAGTAAAAAATAAATTTCTACAAATTCCTACGAAGATCATTTTGTTGATAGTCATTTGTATTACATTTTAAAAAACCATGTAATATATCATTAAAAAATAAGAAGTATAAATAAAAAATATGTTATGAATCAATCTTTGTAAAATAAGAATTACATAGTTGCACACAATTAAAATATATTTTTAAGATCTCAAAGAATATACAGTGAGCCCGTAAGGGGGTATTAACTGTGAAGCACATGTTCCGTGATACATATTTCTGAATTTTTACTAAGAGTATGCAATATTTTTGTTTTTAAAACATTCACTATTTGTTTTTAAAACATTCCTGATTTATCACTGTGCTACTTAAGAATCAATCATGCATATAGATGAAAAACAATAAAAAGTAGAATCAGATTTTGTTGCTACACATATTTCCAGAGGACTATTATTATGCAAGGAAGTCAGAACAGAATAACCACACAAAAATGAGAAGGGGATTCAATGAATGTGTAATTTGAAATATTAGATCTGAGTAGATCTGAGTAGTAGTAGTAGTAGATCTGAGTAGATCTCCTGAGAAACCATCAAGGATAAGCACGCATAAGAAAAAAATAAAAAGGAAAGAGGGAAAATCACTTCTGAAAGAGGCCAAGATGAATAAGCTGAATAAAAACAAAAGGCTAGAACACTCCTTTTTTGGGTAATACCCAACAATAAAAATGTAAAACATAAATTTTAGCTTTCTCAAATAAAAAAAGCACATTGACTAGTTATATTACTAGTTAAACCAGTAAACAGGAAGAATTGTTGGGGAATCTGAGGAATAAGATTAATAACATTTTGGTAAGGCTTTTCCTAGTTAACTTTCATTCATTCTTCAGATGTTGTCTCAAACGTAACTTCCTTAAGTTTTCCAGTTAAAAGTGTTCATAGCACTGTGTATCTTTACAGCACTTAATAAAGTTTATAATTACATATATTGCGTGTGATTTACGAATGACCATGAGCCTCCACACTAGACTGTAAGCTCCACCATTATATCTCTCGGTCTTAAAAGTACTCACTCAATTAGTATTTCCTGGAAACTAATTAATAAGGATTTGGAATGGCTTTGCTTTATTGTTAAGAAGGAAGTTTCCTAGGTCCCTAATTGTGTGTCTGGGGCACAGAAAATGATATCTTATGCTGATTTCATTTTGACTTCAAGGAACGTATTGCCTTCTCTTGAATCTTTGAATGGCTGGAGTAAAACAGTTAAAATAATCTTAAGTGTACAAGGATAAGAACACAAACTTGGAATTGTCATACAAACAAGTTTTGGGTCTGTATATACTTTCACTTAGTCTTTCTTAAGATCCACAGTATGAATTTAAAAGGTAGTTCAAAGAGCCTAGAGATTGTGGCAAAAAAAACAAAGTAAACTTGTCTGGTACATTCAGAGACTACATCCATCACTTTAAAGTGAAACTCAGCACATGATACACATCCAATAGATATCTGTTGAATGAACTGATGATACAATACACTGAGCTACCCAATTTCACATAGTAACTACTCACAGCCTCCACTTCTGTGCTATTTTTGTTTTATTGGCCCATATCCCTGGACTCTATAGAATACTTGCTCAATTAGTATTTTTTGATTGAAATGAATGAAGAAATAAAAAAGGATGATATGCCATTACGTAGAGGATGTTCCCCCAGGTTTTATTTTAAAATATTTACTATGTTGTGATTTTTAAATTCATCACCAGATGTTAATTCAAATGTCTGGCTCAATTATCCTTAAATTTGCATCTTTAATGTTTCTCTGTTGATGAATTCTACTAATGTCTCACCTAGCAGGTCTTAAGCTCACCGAGCAGTAGGCCATACATTTTCAGTTTCACCTCCCTACACTGCATAACATGATACTCTGCCAAAATGTGTTTTTAGCAAATATGTGTCAGATAAATAAAATTAGAGAAATATGAATTGGTATTTTCCTATTAATAATAGCACAAAAAGTTTTTTTCTGAAGTACTTTGTTTTATCATTTCTTTTTGTTTACCTTATACAAAAGCAAGGATTTGATTATATATTAACTTATCAAATGAAACAATGCTATTTGAATCTCTATGAAAATCTGTCAATATTTATGACAAAAGATAAACAGTTTTAGGTACAAACTCTAACTGTGGCTTTACATCAAGCACCATAAACAGGTTAGTAACTATGGAATAAGTCAGTAAATAACACTAGAATTACACTGAGATTCAGATACTTAGCTATGCTTAATATATCTGGCTTTATGAAATTAATGTAATTAGTGTCCAATAAAAAGTACAGTTCTCCTTGCTTGAACTAGCTAAAACACCAGATATTCTCTGCTAGAATAGTAAAAAATGTAAAAATCTAAAGTATCTACATCCATCTTGATCAGTCATAATGTTCACAGCATGCAGAGTTTCACACCATGTTAAAAAAAATAACTGTGATATGCATACAAAAATAAAGCTTCAAAACAACTGCCAAACTAGACTCTAGTTGACAGAGATAATGTTGCTAAAAATAACGTTATTTGTGATCAATGAATACCTCAAACTTAAATATATAAATTCTAAAATAATACTTTCATTACTATTTAAATTTCACAAATAAATCTCAATAGGAACCAAAAAGAAAATTTTTAAGTTAACTTTTCCAATTACACTGATATTTCATACAAAGTACATTTGTATGTTTTTCCAAATAAAGTGTTCAAACAATGGTAAAAATGCCTAATGATCTGCATAGCACTTCACACATTACAAAGAATATATTCACTGTTTGACTCTCACAATCAGTGTATCAGCTATTACCCCCAATTACTTCTTAAACCAGAGCTTGTAAAGTACATATGTGGGCCTGAAACCCAAGTTTTCATCGATTACTATGTGACTTTTTTTCCACAAAATCCTATATTTCTTTATGTCTTCCTCACTTAGGACACCTGACCCCACATTTATGTACAGCTTTTATAATCTACTAATGGATTATAAATTCATTGACTGGAATATAATAGGCAATCATTAAATATCTGGTAATGACTTCCCCCATTTATAAACCCCTTCCAGACAACAGGTATATGAGGAAGGAAATGGGATAATTTTAGACCAAGTAAGATTCACCTCCACAAGAAGAAAAAGAATTAAAATTTCCCCAAACCGTCGATTTCACCTTAAAACTCTTATTTTTCAACTGATTGAAGAACTCAACATTATATAATGAGGGCAAATTAAATAAAATTAGGCAGTGGAAAACCTGAGGCATTTACAGAAATACAAGTACTCTCTTCTTTAAAAGAGATCTTTGCAAAATTTCAATGACAGAGGAAGCCGAATAAAATCTTTAAATGTGAACTTGTAACAATATCTTATTTTTAGAATATATTATGCTGTTCACTTTAGTTACTTAAAACAAAATGGCAATATTAAAGACAAGTGATAATTTGCAAGTGAACCCTTTCCATTTTGTTTCTAAAAGTACTAAGTTAAATTCCTACAGTTACATTTTAAACTACAAGAGGTAATAATGGAAATATTTCAGTCTTATTTAATGTATGACATATTTCAAAGAGTAACTTTTAGAGCTTAGAAAATAGAAGGAAACATTCATATAAGTTGTAGTTTACAGTTTACCTACCATCTTTCCTTCTACAATTCTCATAACATTTTATAAATATTGTCAACGTGGTCACTAGTTGTAATAAGGAAGGTTATCTACATCCATAATTTAAAGGCACATACAAATTTAAAGAAAGTAAGGGATGACATACTATTAGAAACAGGTTGAATGTATAAGAGTAGGCAAATATAATTATCAAGTTGAAGTCTGAATACTATGCAAAATTAACAAGTAGTATGAAAATTATAATATATACTTTAATATACTTATTTTAACCCATCTGAACAGCATCTATTTTCAGTTAAATATAATCCCTAGATGTGACTATACTAAATGCAACTTTTAAATGGTTACTTTTATGGTATGTGAATTTTAACTCAGAATTATATCTATATAGTATATAGATAATATAATATGCAATATATATTATCACTAGAACTTATATATATGTGAACTATATATGAACTTGAACATATATGTTCCTAAAACCTTCTGAAGTTCATCTAATGATAATGGTTCAATCTTCTTGTATGGTACTTAGCATCACTATAGTGCCTGGACATAAACTGAAATCCTACAGACAGCCAGCTTGAAAATGCATGCCATTTGATATGATAGGGTAAAAAATGACAAATAGAGGCATCAATTCCTTCCTATGACAAAAATATTAAAAATTTCTCAGTGGGTAAAGTTAAACAAAATTTTGAGATCACTCTTCATCTGTTGAGTGCTTAATAAAGAATGTAACAAATAAGTTTACAATACTTAAACTTCAATAAATAAATCAGTATTAGAACAAGCAATATGCCCAGATCATTTTAAAAATTTTTCTTCCATTTCTATTTATTGTTCATTAATGCCAACAAATAATAGCTTATACATAAGTGGAAAAAAACCCTTAATCCTCAAAGAATCATAAAAACAATTCAACTATCACTGTCCCATTCATTAAGGTATTTCATTATTGCTATTTAATAAAATATTCTTAAAAATCTCTCATGGTAACATTTTTGAGCAATTTCAAGGGCTGGTTTCAAGAGCATAAAATTCATAATTAAGTTTCTCTAAAAAAATTATGATAATCACATTATTTCTTTTTATTTTTAATATAAAGGATCTTTAATGTTCAAAGTTAACTTAAAACATTAAATATTTATGTATTTAAATTTAATGTAAATTGTAACAACTATTCTTAACTTTAAATTTTAAAATATGTATTTCCTTAAAAAGGTTAAAATTTTAGTGAATTTTAGAGCACTCTACTTACGGAATTCAGAAAAAAGAAAAATTAAGAGCTAAAGTTAGCATTACAGGCATTTATCACAAATTATTCATTTATTACAATTATACCTCAATTAACTGTATCAAAATATACATATAAACTAAATTGGAAACGTACATCAACAAATTGTATGATAAAGTGTCTCCTTTGTCCATCAGAAAATACAGAAAGGACATATTCACCAGGTTTCCCATGACTCTCTCGGACCAAGAAGTCTCCTTGTTGTTTTAACAGATCTTGCGCTTCTATTCTGGGAATTGCACCATGGTACCAATCCTGTTCTGCCAGAGGCTTCTCAATTATGGGGATCGTATCACAGAACTTGAGCAAATATTGAAAAAAAACTAAATTAGAGAAAATAGCAATTTTTTTCTGGTAAAGCTAACAGCAATTATAAATACTTCTTACCTATGTTCTTCCCTTTAATTAACCAATTAAAAGTTATATGATGAATCTGAAATTTTCATAATTTTTAAAGAAAATACGTCCTAGAGCACTGGTGCTGAAGCTTAGTACAAATACATATCCTTAAATACTTGAAGGTTATTTGTTTTTTCTATCTATCATACATAGGTATACAAAACATCAACATTTAGAGTTGGCACTTATAGTCTTATTCACCATGTCATAAAATAAATCCATATATTTAAAATTTTTCAATCAGAGAACTATGATGAAAAGAGAGTATGATCAGAGAAATTTATCATAAAATAACTTCATTTTAAAAGTTGAGTTATATCTTTTTATGGAATTAACTATTAATCACATGGGTTGTGGACTGTCCATGTCATGGGTCCCAGGAGCACTAAGTCTTCATTTGATGCTGCTCTGTTGCTGTGCCTTCTCATTCTTATCCTTATTCCCCTGACTTACTTAACCATTACCTCTGCCACATGGCTGGTCCTGATCCTGTACAGCAATGGCAGACAAAGCCTTAGGTGAAATAGCTTCATTGAAACCACCAATGTTCATTTACAAACATATGGCAAAAACCAGGGAGGAATATAAGTCATGAGCACAGCAGGAAAGCAAATTATCTGTTATTTTAGGAGGCCAAGTGCTAATAACAAATAGAGATAACTAAGAGCTAGTTATGTTTCGTTGAAAAGTTTCTAATTAATAATAGATGAAATCACACATTTTGATTGCAAAAAAGTAAAAAGTTTTTTGTTTGCTTATATTTATCACCCACAGAAACTAAATTGCCCCAGGCAGTAAGAGTACTTTATGGGTAAGGTATAATAATATGCACTAACCCTTAACGTTCTCAAAATATAATATGCACAATGCCTCATGAGAAAGTCATAAATTGGAAAAATAAGAATTAACAATAAATGAAAGACAAATATTCACACATCAATCAGGTTTTTCAGGTTGATATTATCAACTCTACATAGGGAAAAAATACGGTACCTTTCTGGTAAATGAGAACTAGTTTTGAAGAGAGCTTGCATTGTTTTGTACCACACGAAGAGGCTTAAAACTTACTGGTCAAAGTTCCATTTTACATTATCCAAAACCCATCCGACTGATTTAAAAAAAGAACCTTGGGGGCTTCCCTGGTAGCGCAGTAGTTGAGAGTACGCCTGCCGATGCTGGGGACATGGGTTCGTGCCCTGGTCCGGGAATATCCCACATGCCACGGAGCGGCTGGGCCTGTGAGCCATGGCCGCTGAGCCTGCGCGTCCAGAGCCCGTGCTCCGCAATGGGAGAGGTCACGACAGTGAGAGGCCCGCGTACCACAAAAAAAAAAAAAAAAAAAAAAAAAAACCTTGAGAAATCCCAATCAGACTTTTTCAAAGAGTCCACAGTTTGGTTTCTACTTCTACCACTATGATATTCTTTCATTATTTAATTGCATACATGATGTGACTGTACATGGAAATCGTTTATAAGCTAAATAAGCCTTTTTCTTTTAGTACTAGATATGATAAATACTATATTTCAAAGAAATTTTAAATTGTGTTCCCAAAAATGGGATTGAAAAGTAAATTATATAAAGAACTAGCCACAACTATTAGATTAAAAAAGTATTATTTTTAAAAACAAATGCAAAATCTATACAAAATTAACTTTTTGTGTATACTGATACTAATAGTTTATAATTCTTAAAGTAGGTGGTCAAAATGATTAAATATTTCCTCAAAATTTTGTCACAGTGCATTTCAATACAGAAAATACTAAAAATTTTACTGTTATACAAATATTTCCAAGTCTCACCAATGGCAAAGTGTTTTATTGCTTTTTTCCAGAGGGAAAAAAAATCAATAAAATAAGAAATTCAATGTCACCTCTTGGCAAAAAACTTTTTTACTATTATCTCTCAAAAAAGGTCCACATAATAGAAAAGCATCACAAACAAGGATATCACATGCTTGATTTCTTGTCCTAATCAACCTATCCTCCCAAATTTTGATTTATTTAGAATTGTGAGAATGAAGAGCCTGGAGAATTCATTAAGTCAGAAGGGCATTTGAAATACAAAAGGTGAGCTAACACTGAGAAATTCATTTAAGGATCTGAAGGTGAGGAATACATTTTGGGGGAAAAAAATTATGTTTGTTTCTTTGTTTAAAAAAGAGGAGTAAATAGGAAGGAACTTACATTGCTATTTCATAGGGATTACATGTCAGTCCTCTGGGTTTATTAGTTTCTTTTGGGTAGGAAGGGAAACTTATAGAGATCTTCTGTTCCTGGCTCCTAGACAATACTGTTACGAAATGTAAGGTGAACTCACTATGAGTGTGTGTATGTGTACATGTGTGATAGGCATACACAGGGAAAGGCTGTACTTATCCCCTGCCTGGTTCTATCAGGTCTTTCAGGGACTTCCCTGGAAACATTGGAAGGAACGTTTTAATTACTATGATTTCAATTATATTCCAATACAATTTTGCAAACTTGACAGTGATAGAAGGCTGGATGTACCAGCAACAAAATCCCAGCATCCCAAAAGCCTTCATAATTACATCAAAAATGAAATGAAGCTTTTTACTTCAAATATCACAGCTTTCTAAGCCTAAGTGGGGAAAGATTTTTCCTTGCCATTAAGTTATCTAAAAATTTTGCCAAAGATATGGGGAAGGGGAAGTCTCCTTTTTAAAATGTATAGTAATCCAATACAGTTAACAAGTTATACTTAATAAGACAAGCTTTTCTGATTGACTAGGCTAACTGTTTAGTTAGTTATTTTCCCTGAGCCTTTTTCTTAAAGAATATTCCAGCAAAAACATACTGAGCTTAGTGAAATAAAAAGACTAGTTTAAATGAAGATGCAGTGAGGAGTCAGCACAAGAAAATGAAAATATTTTTTTCTTGACTTAAGAGGCTATTTTTGTTCTTAGCCTAGTTCAGGCTAATTCCCAAGAATTCAATGAAGATTTGTATGCTTTTATCTCAAACATTTGAGCACAAGATGAGATCCTTTTTGAGAGGCAAAGACAAAAGTGTTTAAAAACAAAAATCAAAGTCTGAATCTTATTCAAATTAAGCACCCAAATACGAAACCATTAAAAAAAAAAAACTAAAATATAACAGCATAGAAAATATACAAGTAAACCTCTCAATGAGCTTCAACAAGCAAAATAAAACTTCAACACTAACATAAAAGTTTTTATGAATTTTTAATAACCTTAAAACTGAATTTAATTCTTTAATATTCTTATATAAATTTAGTTATTAGTTTAATACTCTAAGTAATGAATTATTTCAGATCTAGTATAATAATATTCTATGGGGACTACAAGTAACTCACAGGATTTTAAACATTTCTCAAAAATTCCATAATGACCCCTTTAATTTTAAAGCTATATATCACTGGGAAATTTTATGGGGAGATTAAGAATCAAATGTCATATAATCAAAAGTATGAGAAGCACCAAACACTTGGAAAGGGTGAGAAATATCAGCCTACTGAAAAGGGATCTGCCTGATGGTACTAAAAGCTACTTTCACTGAAAGGGCAATGTAACCATAGGCAGGAAAAATATATTTTATAGCAATTAGAGTTTGATAGTTGAACAAATGCATAACATAAAATGAAAACATGAATAATAATGCTCTTCCTGCCACTTTTTTGCAAATTTCTAAACAGTTATGTTTTGAATGCATTGAATGAGTTAATTATTAAAATAATGAAAAACAAAGACTATGTGGGATATTTGATCTTCATGATTGTTTGCCTTCAGGCTAGACAAACAGGATGTAAAACAATGGCACTAAGGCCTATCTGTAAATTGAAAAATTCTATTTTTTTTAGCAATAAAGTAGAACTGATCACTGTTTTCATACACTGATAGCTTAGTTATTTTTATTATAAATATACTTTACCTAATGTTCACTTTCCACTATGAAGCAACAAAATTCTTATGTGCAAATTTCTTAATTAACAATTTTTTGTACTTTTTGAAAATTTGAGTTTGTTCAGTCTTTAGCTAATAATATAACTATGGTCTATCATAATAACTAGGCAGAATTACATGCTGAAAAAATTCACATTCTTACACAATTCTTCCCAAAACTTTATTTAAAAAGATAAACACCTAGGCCAAACTCGAATATTACCTTACTTCCACTGCTTTCTATTTCCCTGACTGCCTATTTTTTTTTTAATAACATCTTTATTGGAGTAGAATTGCTTTACAATGGTGTGTTAGTTTCTGCTTTATAACAAAGTGAATCAGCTATACATATACATATATCCCCATATCTCCTCACTCTTGCATCTCCCTCCCACCCTCCCTTTCCCACCCCTCTAGGTGGTCACAAAGCACCGAGCTGATCTCCCTGTGCTATGTGGCTGCTTCCCACTAGCTATCTATTTTACATTTCAAAGTATATATAAGCCCATGACACTCGCTCACTTTGTCCCAGCTTACTGTTCCCCCTACCCAGTCCACAAGGCCATTCTTTTTTTTTTTTTTTCCCGGTACGCGGGCCTCTCACTGCTGTGGCCTCTCCCGTTGCGGAGCGCAGGCTCCGGACGCGCAGGCTCTGCGGCCATGGCTCACGGGCGCAGCCGCTCCGCGGCATGTGGGATCTTCCCAGACCGGGGCACGAACCCGTGTCCCCTGCATCGGCAGGCGGACTCCCAACCACTGCGCCACCAGGGAAGCCCCACAAGGCCATTCTTTACGTCTGCATCTTTATTCCTGTCCTCCCTCTAGATTCTTCAGAAACATTTTTTTCTTTCAGATTCCATATATATGTGTTAGCATACGGTATTTGTTTTTCTCTTTCTGACTTACTTCACTCTGTATGACAGACTCTAGGTCCATCCACCTCACTACAAATAACTCAATTTCGTTTCTTTTTATAGCTGAGTAATATTCCATTATATATACCTGCCACATCTCCTTTATCCATTCATCTGTCAATGGAAACTTAAGTTGCTTCCATGTCCTGGCTATTGTAAATAGAGCTGCAATGAACATTGCGGTACATGACTCTTTTTGAATTATGGTTTTCTCAGGGTATATGCCCAGTAATGGGATTACTGGGTCAGATGGTAGTTCTATTTTTACTATTTTAAGGAACCTCGATACTGTTCTGCATAGTGGGTGTATCAATTTACATTCCCACCAACAGTGAAAGAGGGTTCCCTTTTCTCCACACCCTTTCCAGCATTCATTGTTTGTACATTTTTTGATGATGGCCATTCTAACTGGTGTGAGGTGATACCTCATTGTAGTTTTGATTTGCATTTCTCTAAGGATTAAAGATATTGAGAATTCTTTCATGTGTTTGTTGGCAATCTGTATATCTTCTTTGGAGAAATGTCTATTTAGGTCTTCTGCCCATTTTTGGATTGGGTTGTTTGTTTTTTTGATATTGAGTTGCATGAGCTGCTTGTAAATTTTGGAGATTAATCCTTTGTCAGTTGCTTCATTTGCAAATATTTTCTCCCATTCTAAGGGTTGTCTTTTTCCTCTTGTTTATGGTTTCCTTTGCTGTGCAAAACCTTTTAAGTTTCATTAGGTCTCACTTGTTTATTTTTGTTTTTATTTCCATTTCTCTAGGAGGTGGGTCAAAAAGGATCTTGCTGTGATCTATGTCATAGAGTGTTCTGCCTATGTTTTCCTCTATGTCATAGAGTGTTCTGCCTATGTTTTCCTCTAAAGTTTGATAGTGTCTGGCCTTACATTTAGGTCTTTAATCCATTTTGAGCTTATTTTTGCGTATGGTGTTAGGGAGTGTTCTAATTTCATTCTTTTACATGTAGCTGTCCAGTTTACCCAGCACAACTTATTGAAGAGGCTGTCTTTTCTCCACTCTATATTCTTGCCTCCTTTATCAAAGATAAGGTGACCATATGTGCATGGGTTTATCTCTGGGCTTACTATCCTATTCCAATGATCTATATTTCTGTTTTTGTGCCAGTACCATACTGTCTTGATAACTGCAGCTTTGTAATACAGTCTGAAGTCAGGGAGCCTGATTCCTCCAGCTCCATTTTTCTTTCTCAAGATTGATTTGGCTATTCAGGGTCTTTTGTGTTTCCATACAAATTGGGCAATTTTTTGTTCTAGTTCTGTGAAAAATGCCATTGGTACTTTGATAGGGATTGCATTGAATCTGTAGATTGCTTTGGGTAGTAGAGTCATTTTCACAATGTTGATTCTTCCAATCCAAGAGCATGGTATATCTCTCCATCTGTTTTTATCATCTTTAATTTCTTTCATCAGTGTCTTATAATTTTCTGCATACAGGTCTTTTGTCTCCTTAGGTAGGTTTATTCCTAGGTTTTTTATTCTTTTTGTTGCAATGGTGAATAGGAGTGTTTTCTTGATTTCACTTTCAGATTTTTCACCATTATTGTATAGGAATGCCAGAGATTTCTGTGCATTAATTTTGTATCCTGCTACTTTACCAAATTCATTGATTAGCTCTAGTAGTTTTCTGGTTGCATCTTTAGGATTCTCTATGTATAGTATCATGTCATCAGCAAACAGTGATAGCTTTACTTCTTCTTTTCTGATGTGGATGCCTTTTATTTCTCTTTTTTTCTCTGATTGCTGTTGCTAAAACGTCCAAAAGTCTGTTGAATACTGGGGCTGAGAGTGGGCAACCTTGTCTTGCTCCTGATATGAGTGGCAATGGTTTAACTTTTTCACCATTGAGAACGATGATGGCTGTGTGTTTGTCATATATGGCCTTTATTATGTTGAAGTAAGTTCCCTCTATGCCTACTTTCTGGAGAGTTTTTATCATAAATGGCTGTTGAATTTTGTCGAAGGCTTTCTCTGCATCTATTAAGATGATCATATGTTTTTTCTCCTTCAATTTGTTAATATGGTGTATCACACTGATTGATTTGCATATATTGAAGAATCCTTGCATTCCTGGGATAAACCCCACTTGATCATGGTGTATGATCCTTTTACTGTGCTGTTGGATTCTGTTTGCTAGTATTTTGTTGAGGATTTTTGCATCTATGTTCACCAGTGATATTGGCCTGTAGTTTCTTTCTTTGTGACACCTTTGTCTGGTTTTGGTATCAGGGTGATGGTGACCTCATAGAATGAATTTGGGAGTGTTCCTCCCTCTGCTATATTTTGGAAGAGTTTGAGAAGGATAGGTGTTAGCTCTTCTCTAAATGTTTGATAGAATTCGCCTGGGAAGCCATCTGGTTCTGGGCTTTTGTTTATTAGAAGATTTTTAAGCACAGTCTCAATTTCAGTGCTTGTGATTGGTCTGTTTATATTTTCTTTTTCTTCCTGGTTTTGTCTTGGAAGGCTGTGTTCTTCTAATAATGTGTCCATTTCTTCCAGGTTGTCCATTTTATTGGCATATAGTTGCTTGTAGTAACCTCCCATGATCCTTTTTATTTCTGCAGTGTCAGTTGTTACTTCTCCTTTTTCATTTCTAATTCTACTGATTTGAGTCTTCTCCTTTTTTTTCTTCATGAGTCTGGCTAATGGATTATCAATTTTGTTCATCTTCTCAAACGACCAGCTTTTAGTTTTATTGATCTTTGCTATTATTTCCTTCATTTCCTTTTTCATTTATTTCTGATCTGATCTTTATGATTTCTTTCCTTCGGCTAACTTTGGGGGTTTTTTGTTCTTCTTTCTCTAATTGCTTTAAGTGTAAGGTTAGGTTGTTTATTGGAAATGTTTCTTGTTTCTTGAGGTAGGGCTGTATTGCTATAAACTTCCCTCTTAGAACTGCGTTTGCTGTATCCCATAGGTTTTGGGTCGTCATGTTTTCAGTGTCATTTGTTTCTAGGTATTTTTTGATTTCCTCTTTGGTTTCTTCAGTGATCTCTTGGTTATTAAGTAGTATATTGTTTAGCCTCCATGTGTTTGTATTTTTTACAGATTTTTTCCTGTAATCAATATTTAGTCTGATAGCGTTGTGGTCGGAAAAGATACTTCATATGATTACAATTTTCTCAAATTTACCAAGGCTTGATTTGTGACCCAAGATATGATCTATCCTGGAGAAAGTACCATGAGCACTTGAGAAGAAAGTGTATTCTGTTGTTTTTGGATGGAATGTCCTATAAATGTCAATTAAGTCCATCTTGTCTAATGTGTCATTTAAAGCTTGTGTTTCCTTATTTATTTTCATTTTAGATAATCTGTCCATTGGTGAAAGTGGGGTGTTAAAGTGCTCTACTATGATTGTGTTACTTCTGATTTCCCCTTATATGGCTGTTAGCATTTGCCTTATGTATTGAGGTGCTCCTATGTTGGGTGCATAAATATTTACAATTGTTATATCTTCTTCTTGGACTGATCCCTTGATTATTATGTAGTGTCTTTCTTTGTCTCTTCTAATAGTCTTTATTTTAAAATCTATTTTGTCTGATAGGAGAATCACTACTCCAGCTTTCTTTTGATTTCCATTTGCATGGAATATCTTCTTCCAGCTCCTCACTTTCAGTCTGTACGTGTCACTAGGTCTAAAGTGGGTCTCCTGTAGACAGCATATATACAGGTCTTGTTTTTGTATCCATTCAGCCAGTCTATGCCTTTTGGTTGGAGCACTTAATCCATTTACATTACAGGTAATTATTGATATGTATGTTTCTATTAGTATTTTCTTAATTGTTTGGGGTTTGTTATTGTAGGTCTTTTCCTTCTCTTGTGTTTCCTGCCTAGAGAAGTTCCTTTAGCATTTGTTGTAAAGCTGGTTTGGTGGTGCTGAACTCTCTCAGCTTTTGCTTGTCTGTAAAGGTTTTAATTTCCCCATCAAATCTGAATGAGATCCTTGCTGGCTAGAGCAATCTTGGTTGTAGGTTCTTCCGTTTCATCACTTTAAATATGTCCTGCCACTTCCTTCTGGCTTGCAGAGTTTCTGCTGGAAGATCAGCTGTTAACCTTATGGGGATTCCCGTGTATGTTGTTGTTTTTCTCTTGCTGCTTTTAATATTTTTTCTTTGTATTTAATTTCTGAAAGTTTGATTAATATGTGTCTTGGTGTGTTTCTCCTTGGATTTATCCTGTATGGGACTCTCTGTGCTTCCTGGACTTGATTAACTATTTCCTTTCCCATATTAGGGAAGTTTTCAACTATAATCTCTTCAAATATTTTCTCAATCCCTTTCTTTTCCTATTCTTTTTCTGGAACCCCTATAATTCAAATGTTGGTGGGTTTAATGTTGTCCCAGAGGTCTCTGAGACTGTCCTCAATTCTTTTCATTCTTTTTTCTTTATTCTGCTCTGCAGTAGTTATTTCCACTATTTTATCTCCCAGGTCACTTAACCATTGATTGATCCCTTCTAGAGAATTTTTAATTTCATTTATTGTGTTGTTCATCATTGTTTGCTCTTTAGTTCTTATAGGTCCTTATTGAACGTTTCTTGTATTTTCTCCATTCTATTTCCAAGATTTTGGATCATCTTTACTATCATTACTCTGAATTCTTTTTAGGTAGACTGCCTATTTCCTCTTCATTTGTTTCGTCTGGTGGGTTTTTACCTTGCTCCTTCATCTGTCATGTGTTTCTCTGTCTTCTCATTTTGCTTAACTTACTGTGTTTGGGATCTCCTTTTTGCAGGCTGTAGGTTCATACTTCCTGTTGTTTTTGCTATTGGCCCCCAGCAGCTAAGTTTGGTTCAGTGGGTTGTGTAGGCTTCCTGGTGGAGGGGACTAGTGCCTGTGTTCTGGTGGATGAGGCTGGATCTTGTCTTTCTGGTGGGCAGGTCCACATCCAGTGGTGTATTTTTGGGGTGTCTGTGACCTTAGTATGATTTTAGGCAGCCTCTCTGCTAATGGGTGGGGTTGTGCTCCTGTCTTGCTAGTTGTTTGGCATAGCGTGTCCAGCACTGTAGCTTGCTGGTCGTTGAGTGGAGCTGGGTCTTAGCGTTGAGATGGAGATCTCTGGGAGAGCTTTTGCCATCTGATATTACGTGGAGCTGGGAGGTCTCTGGGGGACCAATGTCCTGAACTTGGCTCTCCCACCTCAGAGGCAGAGGCCTGACACCTGGCCAGAGCACCAAGATCCTGTCAGCCACACGGCTCAGAAGAAAAGAGAGAAAAAAAGAAAGGAAGATAGAATAAAATAAAATATAGTTATTAAAATAGCAAATATTAAAAATAAAAAAATTAAAAAGTGATTCAAAAAAGAAGAAAAACAAAGAACTGACAGACAGAACCCTACGACAAATGGTAAAAGCAAAGCTATACAGACAACATCACACACAGAAGCATACACATACACACTCACAAAAAGAGAAAAAGGAAAAAATATATATATATTGTTGCTCCCAAAGTCCACTGCCTCAATTTTGGGCTGATTTCTTGTCCACTCAGGTATTCCACAGGTGCAGGGTTCATCAAGTTGATTGTGGAGATTTATTCTGCTGCTCCTGAGCCTGCTGGGAGAGATTTCCCTTTCTCTTCTTTGTTCGCACAGCTCCTGGGGTTCAGCTTTGGATTTGGCCCCGCCTCTGTGTGCAGGTCACCTAAGGGCATCTGTTCTTCGCTCAGACAGGACGGGGTTAAAGCAGCAGCTGATTCGAGGGCTCTGGCTCAGTAAGGCCGGGAGGAGGGAAGGGTACGGAGTGCAGGGCGAGCCTGTGGCGGCAGAGGCCAGCGTGATGTTGCACCAGCCTGAGGCGCGCCGTGCATTCTCCCAGGGAAATTGTCCCTGGATCACGGGACCCTGGCAGTGGCGGGCTGCATAACCTCCCAATAGGGGAGGTGTGGATAGTGACCTGTGCTTGCACACAGGCTTCTTGTTGGCTACAGCAGCAGCCTTAGCATTTCATGCCCATCTCTGGGGTCCACACTGATAGCCACGGCTCAAGCCAGTCTCTGGAGCTCGTTTATGCTGTGCTCTGAATCCCCTCTCCTGGAGCACCCAGAAACAATGGTCTCTTGCCTCTTCGGCAGCTCCAGACTTTTTCCCGGACTCCCTCCCAGCTAGTTGTGGTGAACTAGCCCCCTTCAGGCTGTGTTCACGCAGCCAACCCCAGTCCTCTCCCTGGGATCCGAGCTTCAGCTCCCAGCAACCCCCGGCCCCGGTGGGTCAGCAGACAAGCTTCTTGGGCTGGTGAGTGCTGGTTGGCACCAATCCTCTGTGCAGGAATCTCTCCCTTTTGCCCTCCACACCCCTGTTGCTGGCTCTCCTCCGTGGCTCTGAAGCTTCCCCCCTCCACCCCCCACAGTCTCTGCCAATGAAGGGGCTTCTTAGTGTGTGGAAACTTTTCCTCCTTCACAGCTCCCTCCCATTGGTGCAGGTCCCATCCATATTCTTTTGTCTTTGTTTCTTCTTTTTTCTTTTGCCCTACCCAGGTACCTAGGGTCTTTCTTGCCTTTTGGGACGTCTGAGGTCTTCTGCTAGCGTTCAGTAGGTATTCTGTAGGAGTTGTTCCACATGTAGATGTATTTCTGATGTATTTGTGGGGAGGAAGGTGATCTCCGCATCTTACTCTTTCGCCATCTTGAAGGTCTCCCCCCCCACTCCCGATTGCCTTTTTACGCACCTTCTCGGATCTCTAACAAGAGACACTATATCTAGCAAAATATATTTTCTTAAAAGTCATTCATTTTTGGTCTCACACTTCTGCTTCCTCCACTACCTTCTGATTTCCCCTCACTTTGCTCTTTTTTTCCCCTGCTTTAGTTCCCTTACTCATCTTCTCTTTATTAGTAATCATTCTTTTTTCTTTATCTTTTTTATCCATTTACTTTTTCCAATTGTGCTTGTGACTTTGATTCATTCTCCCTCATCCCATATCACTGCAATTTTTTCTACAGCTTTATTTTTTCTGTATCAAATATCCTTACCTTAATTTCATGCAATATTACATATAAAATGTGCCACAGTATCAACAATAACATTTTAGTCCATTAACTATTCAGTGTCAATGTTATACTACACATCTCAACTAAAACTATTACCAGATCATTCTAATGAGTCAGTATGAAATCATAGCTCAGTAAATTTAAACATTTATCATCAAGTTGGGATTGCGTATATAGAATATAGCATCATTCTGACATGATGTGGGTTATTTGTTTTAAGCATTTGAGCAAACACATAAAAGTACAGATTTACTCTCTATATAATGAAATTAAAGAAAATAAATCCTGATAAGCTCTTCTTGAAAAGTTATGTATGATAATACTAGTGATTCAAAACTTGCAACTCTGAGAATAATATTTAGTTTTCCTAAACATGGCTAACTATATTGGAGAATTCAGTGTATTTATGTCAGTGATATGATGTAAGAAATTTAATTTTTATTTTCTCTTGTTTCTCATTTTTCTACATCTGAGTGTCTGGGCTAAATAAATAAATAAATAAATACTAAGACCTTCAGAATAAAGGGAGACAGCCAAGGTTTAAAATACATAATATTTAAGCTGAACTTAACAACACGCCTTGTCAGAAGAAGTACAAGGTTGTTCTGCTAGACACAAAGGAAAACACTAAAAAAAAAAGCAATTTATTATGTTATGAATGAAAATAACTATATTGCCCTATGCCAATGGTGGAAGCCAAGTGTTACAATACCAACATGATAACTGATATACAACTTAAACACAGCTAAATGATAGTTTGCTAATTTTCTAAATAGAAGCAAATAAACAAATCTTATTTACTATATTATTATATATAATGGATGCACATCTTTATTTTTCAGTATTTTTATTTTCTAAATTCAAATGCAAAGTAATTCAAAAATTAAAATAAACTATATGTCAACAGAATCCAGAAAAATATTAATTTTAAAGAGACAAAAGAATAATAATTC
Source organism: Phocoena phocoena (assembly GCF_963924675.1). NCBI lineage: Eukaryota > Metazoa > Chordata > Mammalia > Artiodactyla > Phocoenidae > Phocoena > Phocoena phocoena. Next base: position 89,442,888 of record NC_089221.1, on the reverse strand, counting down.
TTCTGACATGTAAAGAACAATTATCTGGAGCAAAATGTGCTTTATTCTGGTTTTAAAGAACATTTTTCAAAGAGTGCTACTATTATAAGGGTGTTTTGTACTCCACAGATCAGTGAACAACTAGTACTCACAAGGGGCTGTAAGATGGAACAAACTGTTTGCTCAGCCACTTATAACAAAAATTCTGCAGTAAAGCAATGGCTCTGGAGAAAGGGCAGTATTCTTGACATGACTAGAACAGATCTCATCAAATATATTGTGGTTTGAAAGATTTTCAATGGAAATGGACCCTCTTGATTGCCAGTAGGCTTTCAGATTATACTATGAATCCTGTCTAACACCTCTGTCCTTGACTTCAGAAGCAGTCTAGGAGAAATAGTCCTCAATGCAAATTTATAACCTCCTGAAGCATGGAAAGATGCTGGCTGTGGAGCAGACCTCAGTACGTGGAGGTACTATGGATAGGTTATTTAACTCTTTTAGTACAGTGGAAAAAAAAGAAAACATGCTTGGAGCTGACATCAGATACTGTATTCAGTTAAAGCCAGATTCATCTAAAGCTAATTATCTAACATTCTTCCTTCTAGCAACACTGTTGATCAAAGTGTTCCATTAGACTGTCTTCACAGATAGCTCTACATTTTAGTCACACTGTAAAAAGAATGGTAAAATAAGTAGCTATGATAAGTTCAATGGAAATATTATCGTGATTAATTCATTTCCCTATGTATAATGCAATTAATTGTTTTATTTTATCTAAAATTATGCTCTCTAGTTCCAATTTTTGTATGTTTATTTGAGTAAAGAAACAGTGATTTCATAGTTGCTGCTTTTTTAAGATTTTAAATTAAACATGCTTCCACACAGAAAAAAAATGAATTTGGATGTCTACCTCACACCATACACAGCTATTAACTTGTAATGGATCAAAGACCTACATGTAAAAGCTAAAACTATAAAACTATAGAAGGAAACACAGGTGAAAACTGGCATGACCTTGCATTAGTCAATGGTTTTTTAGATACAACACCAAAAGCATGTGAAATGAAAGAAAATTAGATAAATTGGACTTTGGCAAAATTTAAAACTTTTGTGTGTCAAAGAACATTACCAAGAAAATGAAAAGACAATTCACAAAATGAGAAAAATTTTTTTCAAGTTATATATCTGAAAAGGGGCTTGTATCCTGAATATATAAAGAACTCATAACTCAACAATGAAAAATACCACCAATTAAAACGTGTGCAAAGGATATGAACAGTAATATCTCTGAAGAACATATGCAAGTGACCAATAATCACATTAAAAGATGCTCAACATCATTAGTCATCAGGAAAATGTAAATAAAACTACAATGAGATACCACTTCATATTTACTAGGATGCCTACAATTTTTAAAAAATGAAAAAATAACAAGTGTTGAGACTGTAGAGAAATTGGAAAACTCATGCATTATATACATTGCTGGTGGGAACGCAAAATGTTGCAACCACTGTGGAAAACAGTTTGGCAGTTCCTCAAAAACCTAAACATAGTATTACCACACAACCCAGCAATTCCTCGGTATATAACTGAAAGAACTGAAAACATACATTCACTTAAAAACTTGCATGTGAATGTTCATTGCAGCATTATTCATAATAGCCAAAGATGGAACAACCCAAATGTCCATCAGCTGATGAATGGATAAACTATATATGATAAATCCATACAAGGGATTATTCAGTCATAAAAAGGAATGAAGTATTGATACATGCTACAACATGGATGAACCTTGAAAACATTACACTAAGTTGAAAGAAACTAGACAAAAAAGGTCACATATTGTGTGACTCTTTTTATGTGAAATGTCCAGAATAGGCAAATCCATAGGGATGAAAAAATAGATGAGTGATTACCAGAAAATTGAAAAGGGGGGGAATTAAAACTAATTGCCAACAGAAATGCAGTTGCTTATTGCGGAGATTGAAAGGTTCAGGAATTCTATAGTGTTGATGGTTGCACAACATAATGAATATACTAAAACCACTGTGTGTACACTTTGAAATGCTGATTTTTGTGTTGCGTGAAGTATATCACAATAAAATAATTTAAATAGGCGTAAGTCTGCCATTTTGCAGGGTTTTTAAAAAATGTTTTTTATGAAGAAAAAAATCATTTATAGCAATTAAAAATTTTCCTTCCTCTATGTTACCTTTACCAAACTAGAATACTCCAAAAAATACTAAATTATGTCAGAAAAAAAATTTTAAATTACAATTAAGGAGCCTCTAGATTTTATCCATCTTAGATTATCATACTTAATACCTGAAACCTTCACATTCGCAGTGACTTAAAACCTCAGTTACCTCTGTAGTCGAGGGGAAAATCTTCTTCAAATAAATAGGATATCTAACACCACAGAAATAGTTCTGTACCTTTATTCATAGTGTACCACACATCATAAACTACAGACTATCTCAATCTTTTTAGTTCATGAAATTTCTGAATAAATCAGGCAATATCAAAGGGCATTTAACTGATGGAGATAATGATTGCCTTAATCATGAAGATAAAAATGTGATCAACTGGAGGAGAAGTGACCGTTCCCTAGAATTCTCAATTAACAGAGGGAACATATTCTTAAATGAAATGGGCATTTCATAGCTTCAAAGATGTTCATAAATTTATTAAAAATGTATATCTGAATGAGGCACATGTTTTGTAGGAAAGGCACTTCATTTCAGGTAAAAGCAGTTTGTAAACACCAAATTTTAACCTATCTCAATCACTGTCAATTTAGTAATTTTACTGAAGAATAAAGTAATTTTATTCTTCAGTAAAATTACTTAAGAATTTTATTAAGTAAAATTACTTATAATAATATTACTTTTAAGTGGAGAAAACAATATGCAAATATGTTCAGATATTCAAAAAGTTATGGTTTATACCAATTAATTATGAAGATTGTACATACTATACCTGACACACTTTTAGGAGTGCCAACCCTATACAACTTCATCTTAATGAACAAATAGGATTTTTTTTATTTTAGATGTAAATTAGTATGTCTTGAAAGAGAAAAACTCTCTCGTCCTCAGATCAACCCTGATTTATCAAAACTGGCTCTGTCTAGAGCCAAAAGCTGAACTTCCATAACAATGAACTTCAAAGTAATGTAGGGAAAAAAACAAACATGGGAAATGGTACCCCATTCCCATAGAATTCTTATTTTTCTGTCATTAGCTAAATTTTTTAAGCTCTAAATTCCACTCTCCTACATTTCCATCTAAGAATAAAACTAAAGGAAACCTTGAGTTTATAATGAGCCTTGGCTCTCAAGTATTTCAGACATTTTACTCAAGTGAAGCTTGATCTCTAACAGCACACAGGAAGAAAAAATGGTGGGGGACACCTTTCACAAATCAGCTATTAGGTGCTGGCACAAAGACCTCTGACCTAAGTGAAATAAAGGTGAGTTAATTACAACTTAATTATGTCCTGTGTTTCACTGACTCATTTTAATGTTAAATAATTTTATAAACGGTTCACTGAGGTATCTGAACATTTCTTCTCAAGAACTACATTTGTTTTTTAAAAAACTGTTTTTAAATATTTCCTTTTTTAGACCTGTTTTTCTTTTTTCTTCTAATAAAAGTTATCAAAAGACTCTCTTCATAGAGTCTCTGAAACTTCTTATAAACTCTTAATCAAGTCTCCTATACTTTATTTTGACTGTCAAATCATAACAAAACAAGTCCTATGAACTAGTATTTATCTGTAAAGTTGTAAATTTAAGAAAACAAAAGTAGGAGATAAGATTTGAAAGAGACTTACTCTATCATGTAGCTCTTGCCCATAATTATTTTTATTTTCACTTGCTATTTAATGCCATATGAGATGGTCTGCATTAGTTCTACTCCCATAGAACACTTCAGCATATTAGAAGTGACAATGGCAGCATCAAAGGTTAAAATCTATCTCTTTTACACAAAAATATAATTTCCTGCTTTTTTGTTAATTAAAATACTTGACGCTTTGCCACAATTGTACATAAAAGATTGTTGCCTGAGTGGAATAAATATGGGAACATGTGTTTTATATTAAAAAGGAATTAGAACAAATAAATCCAAAATGTGAATGGACATTTAACTAATCTAAGGTTAGGAAACACTTGTTTTTTCTAAATAAGAGGAGGTCACATTGTCTTAGCTGAACTTTTAAAGAATAAGAAATGATATTAAGATATTATTCTGTAGAAACTTCACAAGATGGGGGGAAAAGCATGTAATTAATTTGTACTGAATATTGTTTTAACCATCATTCAATAAAATACTATTAGAAAGCTCTACTGTGAATGAGGCATGGCTAGAATAAAAAGTTTGATAATTTAGTTTTATAGGTCATGAAGTAAGAAAACTACTTTATAATTTTATATATAAATGAGATAAGAATATTTTTTATCTTTTTATCTTGCTTGCCTATAGCTGCTATTACTAGGGATAATTAATATTCTATGCATTACTGCGATGTGCCTAGCCCAAATTTCAAACGGACTTCAATTACCTAATTAAAATGTTCTTAAAGATATGAACACACATATAAACTGATACATTTTAAAAATACATATACAATAATCCCTATTATAAAAACATGTTTCACTGTAAAAGAAACTTGTTTATATTTTTCTTCTAATAAATCCCCAAAGTACATAAAATACTCCCTGTAACTACTTATATGTAGTACAGAAAATCTACAATACAAGTTTCTTTCCTGCCTACATCACTGTTACTAGGGGTTTTAATATACACATATATACACAGACTCATATGCTCACAAAAAGTTAAATTGTGTACTTACCTTTCCATTCATAAATACAAGTTTACATATTATATTCATTGGTATATCAGAAAGAAGGTAGACAATGACTATTTTCAGTAGCATAGAGAGTTCATCCTACTTACTGTTGAAGAGCCCAGTGCAGACTTTGGAGACCTAATGATTCCAGCAATTGAATGACGAATAGACTCAAATTTGGATAGCCTCTCCTTCCTTTCCTGGAGAGATTAAGAAAGAAGCCGTCAGCAGCAGTAAACTATCCAGTATATACACAGTTATGCTAGGTATTTCAGTATTTATCCACAGCTTATGTCCATCCACTCTGTCTTCCAAGTAAATAAAATGTAAGCTTCCTAACATTAAGAATGAAAAATAACCAAACGCATATGAACTCTATAGCATTTTATTTTCCTGGTCCCTCAATAAATGTCATGACTTGGGGAAAAATAAGAAAGAAATAGAAATTCATGAGATGAGAGAAAACAAGAAATGCTAAGGAAACACAGAGAAAACCAAATATTAGCACTCAGAGGAAAAAAAGAAGACACAGCTAAAAGGAACCAGTCTAACAGAAAATTTCAGATAGTACTGTAGTTGTGACATACTCTTCATAAATTTAATTACAAAACAACTGCTGTATATGCCTTACTCCCCACTCTTCCATTCTCCACATCTTGGCTATACCTTTTTAACAGTTTTCGCCTTCCCAAATGTTTTTATTTCAGAAGATTTCTCAAGCACTAGAAATAGATTTTTTAAAAAATCCCAAACACCCCAGCTCTTCCAAATGACAGTCTATTTAGATGCCATGGTAATTAAAAATGAACAACTTTAACCAAAAAGCACACAACAGTTCTCAAAGCAAGGCTCTTAAAGGAGGCACTAAGGTAGAAACAATAAGGTTATTGATGTCAGAAGGGAAAAAGAGTATAAGTCTGGGCAAATCACTTAACTATCGTGGCTCTTAAGTTTCCATATCAGTAAACAGGAGGACACTGGACTAGATAAAAATCTTCATCTCAAAAAATTCGTGACCATTATTCAACTCCCCAATCATTTGCATTGCATTGATTATTGATGAAACTTTCATAGAAGAGCTCCACTGCATCAGGCTGGCAACCAGAGTTACTCCCCTTAGGACAATTAGTTATATCCTGCCTGAGGGTACCCTCAGAACTTGTTCCCCAATGGAAGGATGAACTACGGAGAGTGAAAGGTAACAATGGAACGCTTTTTTGTTAATAATACCTTGTTGAAGCAATAACCATATATTATTTCTTACAGACTTCCGTAAATAAACTCAATCTAATGACATTATTAGAAGGAACAATGAAAGTGATTATTTGGCCCTGTAGGAACAGTCAGATACTTATTCAAGTCAGTAGGCAATAAGATTCAAGAAAAAGATAACATTCATGCTCAAACTCCAGGCTGAGGGCCAAATATCTCTGGGACTACTTATGCAAAGCAGCCATGAAATTTGGAGGGATTTTGTGAGAAATAACTACAGGGAAATTATAATGCTAGAGAAGAATGTCTCCTGAAAAAAATTCTCAACTGTTGATAACTCTATAATATAAATGAAATACTTCAAATATCAATATGTCCTTCATAAAAGGAATGCATTTATAAATAAACAAATAACTTAGTCTTTTGCAGATACTGATTTGCTGGAGAGAATGAAGGATACAGTTTCTATTCCCATCCCATCACGGTATACAATTTAAGTATAAAACAGTTTCTAATTGATTTATTTTAGCAATTGGGTTCTGACTGAAGAGAAATCATTTTAGAAGTATTCACTGTCTAGTAACCTAGTTTGTCATGCTGTCTTTTTTTCTTTGATGCTTGCATATTAAGAACATTTATTAAAAGAAAGCCCCCTTGCTAAGTCAAGCATTTTCATATTTTGAAATAATGAAATTGGAAACTAAACGTGCAAAAGGAACATTTGAATGATTAAGATTTTGTCTTAAAATAATGATGCTAAGGAAATTTATAGTAAAACAGAATGGAGTTCAACAAAACCTAGGTTGTAAAGCTTTCTATCATTCTTCCTGCTTTCTTGACTCTGTATCTTCTTAAATGATTTCTCCAGGGACATAAATCCCAAGCCTCAGGCTATAATCAGCTCCCTCCCTGTTCAATATAGAAATATAATTCATGTTCCATGGAGATTTTCTCAAATGTATGAGCAAAAACGTATTATAATTCTTTTAATAAAGTATCCAGTAGTGCAAGATGTACACCAAACAGTTTCCTTTTGAGCACCTCACTGACTCAACAATTTAAGTACTAATAGATTTTGCTCAGTAAGCAACTGTGCATTTCAGTTTTTTAAAACTTACAGTACTATGAGTTAAATTATCAAGACATCTTAACTAAAATTCTGCTTTTAAAACAATTAAGGGATATAATAATAGGGCAGTACATTTATCTTCTTTGCTTAAACTAATAAATTATTAAACAAAGAATACATTACGATGAGAATGAAAGTATTTCATTAGAGGTCCCTATGTCTAGTAATCAAGGCACTTTACCAATTTCAGCCACACCCTCACGAAGCTCATTATTCTATTTAACAAATTATTCATTATTCATCATTATTATTCATTATTCCCAAGCTCGTTATTCTATTTAATAAATTATTTTGAACAGATCAAAATAATCCCTTTGCCATTACCTGTGTAAGCTGAACATATCTTTCTCACAGCAGCTTCCTTATCTCTCCTCGCTCTTCCCTCTCTGCCTCCCATTTTCCCTTCTTTTCTCCTCCCTCTCTCCTTTACCATAATGAATGCTTATAATATTAGCTATTATTATTATTTGGGTTTTACTAATATTGACAAGGACATTTGGGCTGCTTCCATCTTTTGGCTATTGTGAATAGTGCTGCTATAAACATTCGTACACATGTACTTGGGTATCTGTTTTCAACTCTTTCAGGGATTTATTTAGGAGTGGAATTGCTGGGTCACATGGTAATTCTATATTTACCTTTTTGAGGAACAGCCAAACTTCTTTCACAGTGGCTGCACCACTTTACGTTCCCACCAGCAACGGATGTGGCTTCCACATCCTCACCAACACTTATTATTTCTGTTTTTCTGATTATCATCATCCCAGTGGTCGTAAAGTGCTGCTTGCCTTTATTTTTTTAAGGATATTTTCACAGGATATAGAATTAAAAGTCGATGGCTTTTTTTTTTCTTCCAGCACTTTGTCTTCTGGTCTCCATTGCTTCTGGTACGAAGTCAGCTAGAATTCATGTCATTACTCCCCTATACATAATGTTTCTTTTTTCTCTCACTGCTTTTATAATCAACTAGGAAATAAGTACATGTAATTTTTTTTCTTTTAATTATCCTGCTTGGGATCTGTTAAATTTCCTGGACCTGTGGGTTGAAAATGTTGGAAAACAACCATTGTCTCTTCAAATATGTTTCTACTCCCACCTCCCTCTCTCCTTTCTTCCTTAGATTCTAATTACATGTATGTTAGCCCTTTTGATATTACCTCATGATCTCAAACACTCTATTACCTATTTTTCTCTTTTTGCTTCTTTGTGAATACTTTCTGTCAACCTGTCTTCAAAGCTCACTATAATTTTCCTCGCTGTGTCCAGTCTACTGACAAGTACATCTAATGAATTGCTCAGCGCTGATACTATATTTTTCATTCTAGAATTTCTATTTTTTATAGCATTCACATTGCTGCTGAACTTCTCCATCTTTTCATATACATTGTCTATCTTTTCTATTAGATCCCTTAGTATTTTTGTAAAAGCTACATTAAAGACATTGATAATTCCAATACCTGGGCCATCTCTGAGTCTGCTTATTTTCTTAGCTGTGGGTCACATTTCTTATTTTTTAGTGGACCATATAATCTTTGATTGTGTGCCAGATGGTTTGTATAAAAAAACAGTAGAATCTGAATTCAATAATATTTACCTCAAGAAAGAGGAACACATACTCCTTTTTTCTGTCAGGCTGCTAGAATTGGGGCTGTAGTTAATAAGTTGGGCCTTGCCTCTGCTGCTGCTCTGGTTTGAATTAGTTCACCACCAGCTTCAAATATTTTGGGCTAGATCAAGAGTTTTTCTTCAGCTAGGAATGGAATCTGAGCCCTGGCAAGATTCCAGCACCCTCTTTTTTGGGCGGGGTGTGGGATAGGCGGGCACTAGGGAGTTCTCTTTACTCTCCAGGCTCACCCACTACTTTATGTATCTAAGATAACTTTCTACCCTAAGATAACTTTCTACCCTCCTTCCTAGCCTTTGGAAAACCATTGCCCTGTACTCTGTGAAGACCCAGAATTCCCTGAAGAGAATCAACTTGGGAGGGATTTCGTATTTTCTTCTGTTGGTGAAAATCCAGAGTGCTCAGTCCTCCTGTCCAAAAGCCTCAAACACCACCCACCCCCCAACAACAGTGTACCACCTTTTTGGTGCAGGGAGAACTTCATTTGGAGTATCTTTCTCAAGTCTCCTTCTCTGATTCTCTGCTCCACTTGGTGAAGACCCTTGAGTAAATGCTGGTGAGTGGATGCTGCCTCATTCTGTGCGGAGGGCTCCTCCAGATTCTAATCTGTCACACCAGCCTACACACTGTTCTTACAAGCTTGTTAAAAGCTTGTTGAGTTGACTTCTTATTCCCTTCGATGAAAGTTTCCTCTTATCACACAGTTCCACCAAGGATGGAAGTAGTCACAGGTTTTTTGTTTGTTTGTTTTTTGGTTTTGTTTTTGTTTCCTATGAAAGGCTTGCCACTTTCTGGACTTTGGTTCATTTAGGTTTCTTTCTGTCCTCAGATCCCTGATGAGTATTTTTTTTAACTATTATTTTGTACTTTATCCTCCTTATTTTGGTTATGAGGTAAGAATGAACATCTCTTATGACTTTCTATATTAAAACAGGATGCAGCATCATATGTATTTTATTAAGACAAGTAACCCACCCATCATAATTTTATTTACCTTTATTCACAAACCAAGAAAATAAAAAGACACAATTTAAGGGTCTTCAGTATGACAAAGAAGCCATTAATTTATCAAAAGTTACAGATTTGAATTTAACTACCATTTTCTAAAGCAGTCAATTATCACAACAGGCCTTTAAAGACTATGTTCCTCAGAAGATTATTTAAAGGGTTAAACTCCAGACATCACAAAAATTTTGCTTGTTATTCTGTTTTGGTTTTCTTGTTTTTTGGTTTTTTGTTTGTTTTCTTTTGTTGATTGCTCTTGGGGGGCAGGGGAGATGAAGTTTATTGGTTTTATATTTTCTGCAGAGGACCTCACAAGGACACTATAAAGACTACTATGTACATATTTCATTTCTGTAAACATTTTAAGTTTCCAACTTTATCTAAGAAGTTTCATGAACGGTTTTACTGTTTGATATTTTCATACTGCACATGTATCAATAATCCTCTTATCTGTTCAGAGCTCCTTTTGTTACTGGAACTAATAACTGAGAACATTTCAAGTTTCAAGGCCTCAGTCAAGACTTTATTAGAATGGAATCAGCAACTGCAGGACCCAAAAGAAAATCATGACTTAAATAACAAAAAGAATAAATTTTAAAGAAAGGAATGTGGCGCTTATAATGTTACGCTTCCATTAACAGCAAATAAAATCCAACTGGGAAACCTGTTTTAGAAAGAAGTCAGTTAGGTTCTAAGCATTTGTCTCACCCTCAACCCCTTTCTAAGAGAAACTTCCACACTATGGGATTGCTGGTACCACCTGCCTGAGAATGAAGTTAATAGATAAAAGGTGAGAAATGAAGACAGACAAATTCTTGATGACATGGTTTGAATTTCCAGATATATCTAGTTATGTGAGTGGATAAACTCTCTTTTTTGCTTTAACTAATCTGCCTTACTTGACTGCTACATAGAATGAATACAGCAGGCCTTCCTAGAATATCCATGAGTAACTGAAGATTTCTAATAAACGATTACAAATATCACAATTGTCACTACCAAAATAATGCACTAACATTTTTAATGTTTTGGACACATATTTACTTTCAACAGGAGAATAAATATTTTAATATTGAAATACATTAACATAAATGTAAAAATTATTTGCAAAATAAACACTATGTTGTGATGATTACTCTTACTTATTCCCATTATTTAACAGTTTCAGCACATGACACACAAAATAACTGCTCAACATGTTGGTGAAAACCCTAGTTTAGATGGTTATTAATAGATGTTATATTACAAAAGTTTCAGTAATTCCACAGATTTTAGAACTGCTCAGTTAAACAAATTTAAACAGATTTCTTAAATGCAACATGTCTCAGAGCCTCAATAATGCATTAGTACATGCACTCTTCTTTTGGAAGAAATATTATTCTGCAAAATTCACTTCAAGAAATGCTGTCATGAGGCTTTCATTATGAGGCAGTAGGAGGGAAAACATTCTCCTCCACTTTACATCAGTCACGGCTTTTTCTTGGACATTATCTTCACATGTAACAGCTCCAAATTAACTAATTCCAGCTCCTCTCTTTCTGGCCACAAGCACCTACCCCATTGGTTTGCTTTCACCAGTTCCACTGCAACCATTTTCCAACATCACTGAAACCCTAAGGCTCTGAGTCTCCTAATCTCTCCCAATCAATCACCTTCTCATTTCTTCTCTTCTTTTTCTAACTGAGATGCCATGACACATCATTTCATTGACACTTTTGCCAATATTCTAAATTCCCTTGCTCTCCTGTCTCTTTGTTGTCCCCAGGCAGCAAACCCTAATGGTGGATCGAATCAACTTTCTGCATTCAGCAACTCACCACTGCTGGGAAGAATCACATGATTATTACTTCAAAAGAGCCCTAAATATCTGACATACTATGAAATTTCTCTGGCCAACTCACTTCTTAACTCTCCCACTGCCGTTGTCAACCATTTCAAACCTTTCTTACCTTTCTCGTGTCTAAAACCACCTTGTTCTACCCTCTACAGCTTCTTTAGAAGGAAGCTACAAGCCAGCAACTCCTTCAACTTCCCTTTTCAAACCTACAAATCCATTCCTTCTCTTCCCATGGAAACATGAAGCTGTCTCTCTCCCACCAAGGGTGACCACTCTACTTGTACCTCATCCCTTCCTGTCCTCCCAAGGACTTTACACCTTAAAAAAAACCTAATAGATTTCTCTTTGATGTACTGTCCCATCAGCTTTTATATTTAAGTTGCTCTCATAGGAAAACAAGTAAGAGAAAGGAGGTGGGAGAGAAATGAAGAGAAGAAAGGATGAACCTTTCCCTTTATCACACATCCTGCTCCAGCTACTGCTTGCTCTTTACAAAAAAAAAAAAAAAATCCCTAAAAGAATTATCTACGTAAGCTAGAAATCTCAGGACCAGGTCTCTATTCCTATACAATAGGCACTAATCTGTTTAAATTAATAAAGCATCCATTGCATATACTGGTATTTTCATAAATTCATTCACTATTTCATCATTAGGCAACAAGCAGAGCAGAATCAATAAGTGATGAAGAGCATACTGGCCTAGAACAGTCAATATGTAACTCCAAATATCATACTTACTATCAGGAAGAACTCTGATTAGGTGTCATCGTCCAAACTACAATTTTGCAGCTGAAAATTTAGAGTGGGTATTCATCAAGTAACCATATCAATGGTTTCACAAAATTATTAAAGGTACAATAATAGTACAATAATTCTAAATATTTAAAATTATATTTTTTATTAAGCAAAATTATTACATGGGAGAAAAAGTTTAGAGATAATGAGAATTTGAAACTTCCCTAAATCCCCTTGTTCCTACTGAGTTCTCCAGAGATTTTATAACTAGCGTTGTCTATCTCTGTCCTTATAGAGGAAACCTTAATTTATACCTATTGTAAATGCACATAGAAAATATAATAACAAAGAAAGTATAGCCCAGAAACACTAATCATATTTTCATCCATCAGTTTGAGGTAAAAACTCTGCATAGCTCTCTGAGTACAGAGATGACTGAACCTCAAAATAAGGTCTTTCCAGGAAGGTTTCCTGTAGTTATCTCACTCAGAGCAAAATTTCATGAAGATTCTAATAAAAGTACCTGAAAGGTTATACATGGTGTTTAAATTTTTATTCCTGATGGATTTTTTACCCCACAACATTCTTTTTGGCTTTGATTATATACTTTCTATTTCAATATATAACTAGAGTTAAGAAGTGATTTGTTCAATTGGAGTGGCAACCCTAAAAACTGAGAGGCTATATTTTATTAAAATAATGGCCAAAGGGAATGTCAAATGTCTTGACTAAACTTCCCTAGGTTTGCCTGACCTACACTTTTTAGAAAGCACAGCTTTTAAAGGCACCATGATTGTTCTTCACTGTCTTCATTCCTTAGGCAAGCTAACTCTTCTGTTTCAAGATACACATTGGAAATATTTTCTCCTTGCCAAGCATTAACTTCCTACCTTACAAGTGGCTTCAATGTGTTTTATCTGAGATTCAGAAAAGTTTATACAGAAGAAAATTTTCTTATAAAGGGGAAGGAAAGCTGATACAAATATTTGTAATGTCTGATAGCAATCAGATGGATTCACAACTTCTCAGGATGGGTAAGGAAAAGAGGAAGTGGTTTACAGCCAATCTAGGTCTATTTAACACAAATAGCTATGCTCAAAGGTACATAGCAAGCTCAGCAGTTATTTTGTTTTGTTTCATTTTTACATATCCAAGAGAATTAGAATACTACTATATAGGTGTAGGGCATTTGATTCTAATCATACTTTCATGGCCTTAGACACAGCAAAAATTTTTCCAGAGCCTCAAAAGACTATTTAGCCATATTCAGAGATTCTCAGAAGACAAAATTCTCAGAAGACAAAAAATGAAAGCATTTCACCCCCACCCCTGCTTAAGTCATGATAAGCTCACAATTCACATTTAAAATTCGAAGAGCATAAAGAACTTTATATCTAATGGATATGAAGCTGAAAGAAGACAGGCATTATATTGAAGATTAGAAAAAGTAAGACAAAAATATCAATGATTTCCTTGGCCATAGAAGTCATTGAAATTATACGATTAGTCTGTAATATTTCTAATTCAGAATACCGTTGCATAGCTATACTTTATTCCAAGTAAAAACCTAATCTTTTATCGGTACTACTCAAATTGTAGTATAATATCTATGGAACTGACTGACAGATACATAATATTTTTATTTGAAATAATACCAGGAGAAACAGCAATTCAATAAAGGATGAAGCTTAATTAAATAATAATCCTTTTTATCAAAGGATAAAGAAAAAAGATTATCTCACCAAAAAAAAATTTTTTTTTGATCTTAAAAAGGAGTCTGGAATTTTCCTCTCATTAAAAAATAAAACAAACAAAAAAAACTACCAGATACAATATGAAAGCATTATCATAAGTACCTTAGCCTACTTTCTTTCTGCTTCACATGATAAAATAAAGCAGATGAGTTAATGGAGGAAGATTATACAAGAACAGCAGATAATTAGGAAGTACTCTATCAATGGATGAAAGACCACTGACACCCACAATGATCAATCTCAACATTGGGATAGAGGTCCAACTAAAATATACTTTATTTTCCACAGATCATTATCCTAACTTTTCCTTCCCTCTGAAACTTAGCCACCTGAAAGTGCTGATAGAAAAAAAAAAAAAATCAACTATATAACCGTCTCTGCTTATTCCTTGTTATCCACTTGCTTCTCGTGTCACTGAAATTTTAATTTGCTCTCCCACATGATCTCAATGTTGCCAAACCCATTGGGTACTTTGACTTTCCACAGAACGTTTCCCTGTTGACGACTCCCCTCTTTTCCCTAGGCTTCAGTAACATCACTGCCTCTTGGTTTTCCTCCTATCTGTCTGGTTGTTCCACTTCATTCTCCCTTACAACATCCTTTTTCTTTGCCGGCCCCTTAAATGTCAGGCACCCAACATTACCATCCTTGGCGCTCCTCTCTTGCCCCCCCCGCAAAATCAAACACATTTATCTGTATCACTTCAATTATCATCTGCATGCTGATGATGCCCAAAGGCTACATCTCTAGGCCAGACCTCCAACTAGAACTCATCATTCTTCCCCCAGTTCAATCTGCTTCTATTCCTATGAACCTTTCTTTCGTGGCTAGCGCCAACAACTACAGAATTCCGAAGGCAGAAATCTGGAGGTCAATCTTGGTATTCCTTCTCCCTCATATCCATATCCAATCAGTCACCAAATTCGAAAGTTTGTAAAATATCTCTAAAATCAGCCCCTTTCTTTCAGGACTCCCTGATGTGACTTCAGTTCAGGCACCAGCATTACTGCCCTCGATTGTTCTTTGCTCCTATTCTCTATAAAGCCCCCAGAGTGGCCTTTGTAAAAAAGTAAATCAGATCATTTCACTCTGCTGCTTACTATCTTGAATGGCTCCCCCACTAAGTTCACAATAAAATCCCAATTCACACAAAAAGTTTTTTCTATAATATAGCTCCTACATACTTATTCAATCCCATCTCTCTCCACTTAACTTTTCATACCTATAATATGGTCATATATAAAGACTGAAGATTTAGAATGCACCATATTTTCTTTTACTTAAGTGATACATGATGCTTCTTCCTTTTCCTGAAATACTATTCCAATATTTTTCTTTTTTTTTGCCCTGTCCACCTCTTATTCCTTCTTCAGGCCCAAAGCAGACTTTTACCCCGAGATCTGGCACTCTAAATCAAGAGTATTCTTTTTATGTTCTCTGACAGTACCCAAGCTTTACTCTCATCACATTCTTGTTATAATTATCTGTTAACTTCACTGTTATCTGTAAACTTCAAGGAACTGTGAGCTCCTTGCGGACAAGGACTTTATCTCATTCAGCTTTGTATACAAAGCTGAGACAGTGCGTGTGGCATACCGCACTCTCCAAAATGGCCTCAACAATATCTCCATCACACATGCCCTTCTTACCATAAAGACTCTGACTCTTCTTTCACTGAGAAGTGGGGCATATGTTCTCTCCACTTGATTTTGGGGGAGTATGTGACAATGGTGAAAGGGACACTACATGAATTCTGAGGCTAGGTCATACAATCAGCTTCCTTCTGGTTTTCTTAGAACATATACTCTTGAACCTAGGCACCTCAAGCTGTAACAAACATCAAGCAACCCAGAGACAGATCTACAAGAAGATAAACAAGAGCTCAGTTGAACTTGCAGCCAGCAGCACCCAAACTGCAAGTCATGTGGGTGAACCACTTAGGAAGTGGATCCTAATGCCTCTAGTCCAACTGTTACAGTTTATGATACGTGGAACAGAGATAAGCCTTCCACACTGAACTCTTCCCAAACAGAGATTCATGAGCAAATGAATAATTGGTTGTTTTAAGCCTTTAAGTTTTGCAGTGATCTGTTACATAGCAATAGATCATCAGAATGCCTGTCATAAAGTACACACACAGTGGAGTATAGATATGCAAAACACGTACTAACACATATACATAAAGTTTGGTGAATCAATGAAAACATTTTCCAAATCAATTTTACTCCATAAGTTAGATTTGGTGGACAGAGGAGAGACTGTTGCCAAATATTTTAATTAGAATAGTTAAAGTATCTTACCTTTTTTATCATTACAAAAACTGATTCAGAAAATCAAACACAAGAAATATATAAATCAAGGTAAATGTCCTCGTAATCACCACCCAGTTCAAGAAACAGAACTTTGCCAAATACTGCAGAAGGCCTCCAGGTGACAGACAGGTCCCAGTCACAGCCACCTATATCCCTTCCTCCAAGGTTACCACTATCATGCCTTCCACAGTAAATCACTCAGTTGCATTATTTTTAGTTTTTTGTGTGCATCCCTAGACACTATACTTTTAGTTTTGAACATTTTTTAAATTGTATTTAATGTATCTTTAAGCATCTTTTAATCAATAAGTTCCCTCTCCATCCCTATATTTTCCTTACAATTCAGCTGTTTAAAGACCCAGCCATTTTGGATGGACCTAGGGTCTGTCATACAGAGTGAAGTAAGTCAGAAAGAGAAAAACAAATATCGTATGCTAACATTTTATATATATATATATATATATATATATATATATATACACACATATGGAATCTAAAAAAAATTGGTTCTGAAGAACCTAGGGGCAGGACAGGAATAAAGATGCAGATGTAGAGAATGGACTTGAGGACACGGGGAGGGGGAAGGGTAAGCTGAGACGAAGTGAGACAGTGGCATGGACATATATACACTACCAAATGTCAAATAGATAGCTAATGGGAAGCAGCCACATAACACAGGGAGATCAGCTCAGTGCTTTGTGACCACCTAGAGGGGTGGGACAGGGAGGGTGGGAGAGAGATGCAAGAGGGAGGGGATATGAGGATATATGTATACATATAGATGATTCACTTTGTTATACAGCAGCAACTAACACAACAATGTAAAGCAATTATACTCCAGTAAAGATGTTAAAAAAAAAAAAAAAAAAGACCCAGCCATTTGACTCAGAGTTTTCCACAGCGTGAATTTGATGATTTCATACTATGGGGCAGTCCAACATGACCTCTGTCCTCTTTTCTACAAACTGGCAGCTAGGATCAGAGGCTAGACAACGTCTGGTTCTCTCTTTTTGTGATGTTAGCTGCTACTGATGATCAATGTCTACATCCACTAAATCATGGGGTATTGTAAAATGGTGGTATTTTTTCAAATTCTATCACTTGTTTCCCATTTATTAGTTGGAATATTTCTATAAAAAGATGCTTTCCCTCATCAATTATTTGGTTAATCAGCAATTATCTGGTAATACAGTTCATATAGGAAAGGCAGGATAAATGTTTAACTGTTTTATATGGATATATTTTTAAAATTCAAAGTCTTTGAAACAAGAATTACAAACAAATTAAGATAAGTTTAAATATACTCATTAATGGAATAATAACAATGATGGTGGTGATTAAGGTAAATATAATCAAAGCGAATATATAACAAACTTTTTTAAAGGGCCCTACATATATTAACTCACATAATCCTCACAAACAACTTCATCAGACAAGTACTATTATTTTCTCTTTTTTAAAGATGAGGACACTGAAGCACAGTTAGTAAATGACTGAAACAAGATAGAGGCATGGGTAATGTCTTTATCAGCATTTAAAGGTGGTCCAGAAATAAACATACACATATTCTCAAGTTCACTGATGCATTTCTATGGAGTCTTATAGGGTTATCTCCATTTAGCACCATGGTGTTTAGCTATGTGACAAAGAGAAATGATTCCATAAAAAACTTAGAAAGTGGATAATCAAGGGCTGACGCTACACTAAACCTAGCCCTACTTATCTATAACTCTTTTAAATTCTTTTCCTTGGTCATCTTCAACTTCCCATCTCTCTTTGGATGGGAAGTTTTAATTCAAGTAGATGTTTTAAGTGTTTTTCTTATCCCTAATTTGTCCAAATTCCTAATATGAAATTCAGTATACCAAAGTTCTTTTTCTGACTTAAGAAAATTCGTATTTACTTTTCTGGCTTAAAATAAGTTATTCCACCTTGGGCTTCAATTAAACTTATATTATAGTACCTAATGCATTGATATAAGCTAATAACTATGTTATTATAAAGATAAATTATAATTATTATTTTGCAAAGGTTAACATGAGAAATTGGCTCTAAAATCTTTCATTGCAATAAAGTTTTCTAAATGTCTGCTGAGATAGAAAGTTCCAAAGATACTACATAAAGTAATAATCTCTGTATCAGAACAAGGTATTTTAACTGGGTCTCTACAATTTAATGTATATAGATATTTGCTCTACCATTTACTCATGTTTACTTGTAAAAATTATTCTTCAGAAGTCCATTTATTTGAATTACAAAAATACCATAATACTGGAAAAGATTTTAAAGAAAAATCAAGATACATAAATTAGATACTGGCTGGCATGTTATACATACTTCTCATTATTTTAAAGCTTTTACACAAGAGTGAACGAGTAAAATGTATAACAGAAACTACACCAGCCAATGGATACTTAGCAAATCAATTCAACCAGCAAAGTACTCAAGCACACTGAATCATCTGACTGGTAAAGATTCTTGAAAAACTAAGTTTAAGTAAAACTGTATTTTTAAAGATTCAAATCTGCTAGAAATAACTTTGGTTATAGAGTTTATCCTTAAATTCTTATAGCCTTAACAAAAAGCATCGTTACTTAGATAATATTAGGTGTAAAAAATTAAAAAGAACTCATTATTTTGAAATGCATGTTGAAGAGAGATAAAGAAATGAAACAAAGTAGGTTGCACAGATACAACGCTAATCATTTGGCCTAATACTAACCAGAATGCATAAGAGTATAAAGACAATGTTTTCTTAACCAGTTTTGCTTTTACATTAACGATACTTATATAAACCAGGACAGAAAAAAATGTACAAGTACATGGATTAAATCTCATGTGGCTAGTCTGGATGAGACCTATTACTGATACAATTTCATACTTCTCCCTTCAGTAGGCATGTACCAGTTTATTAAAATTCATCTGACAGATAAATATAAGAATGTAATTTCACCAGAAATGCAACATGTAGTTCTCTTAAATAAGACATTTGGTACAGATTTAAATGAGAAATCTGTGTGGGATGGCTATTCGTGATTAGCTAACTGGACTGTTCAAGTACAGTTATTACATTTACCAAATAATAATACATTTTCACTTGAGACTTAAACAATATTATCACTTTCTTCACACTAAGGGTAAATAAGTATACCAATGAAGAATGTCAATCTTCACAAATATAAATAATTAAATACAAGTTATCAAGATAAAAAAGGGATATTCTACTACATAGAATTACCTCAAACATAGAGAAAGTATTCAATATACTTTTAGACATTGCATTATGAAGTTGCTATGATAATCTATGAAAATTTACAAACTATTACTAATAGGCCTACAAATGTATTTTCATATATAATTCTCAATTATACAATTTCCTAAACATTCATTACCATTCCCTGACTACTGACAAATGTTTATTTTGGCATGTAATATTAAAAATAAATTTTTAAAAATCTAAAAACTATATTTAAAATCTGCCTTTTTGAAAAAGAAACTATATTACCTAAAAAGACATGCTTAATGTTTTTGCCATAAAAGCAATAAAAAGATTAAAATAACAAATTACCAGCAATATTATATTGGCTGGCACATTTTTTTCTCTAAAGGGCTGGACAGGAAATATTTTAGGCTCCTGGGTCACATGGTATCTGTCACCCCTACCCAACTAGGCTGAAGCCTGTGTTCCAATAAAACTTTATTATGGACACTGAAATCTGAATTTCATATAAATTTTACATATCACAAAGTAGTCCTTCTTTCGATTTTTTTCAACCATGTAAAAATAATTCTTAGCTCATAAGCCACCCAAATATAGACAGCAGGCCAGATTTGGCCCATGGGCCATAATTTTCCAACCCCTATTATGTCACTTAAATTACAGAAACTATACAACAAAGGCTATATAAGCAGTTGTTAAGAGGACAGATTCTACAGTCAGACTGGGGGCATTTGAATCCTAGCTCTCCTACTTGCAATCTATATCAAGTTGCCTAACTGTCTGTACATCAATTTCTTTCTCTATAAATTGAGAATAATAATAGTACTGCCTATTCAGAATAATAATAGTTCTGCCTAATAGGGTTGCTGTAAGGATTGAATGTGGCATGAAAAGGACTAAGCAAAGCTCCTAGCACCCAATAACTAGTTAACCCTCTCTAAATATGCTGCTGCTGCCATAATCAAAACACAGGAAAAGTTCTATCTCATAAAAGTACACATTATAATATGCAAAGGCATTCTACTTCCAAATGTCCACAGGCAAAATTAGAGAAAAATCTTTTAAAAAATAGTTATAGTTATAACATTTCAGAACTGGGAGATACCATAAAACTAATCTTGTTTCACCAGAAGTTCAAAGATGTTTTTGGTTCAAGTCTAAGTTAAAGTCAAAACCAGGACTAGAATCAAGTGTCTCCATCTGTATTATGAGACCAGAAAGTCCTGTGTTTATTGTATCTTTGTAGCAATTTTGTAGACATTTATTGACCAAAATTTAAACAACATTCCTTTTTGAGGGGTTTGGAAAAGAGTATTTGGGAAGTATGAGGTCAGGGGCTGGCAAAAACTACTCCAGGCAGACAAAATAGCACAGTGATTAAAAGCAAAAATTTGGTATCAAAGCTGGATTTAAATTTTGCTGCTTGACCCACATAACCTTGGGCTAGTTTATGTAATATTTTTGGGTGTCACAGAATAGGTACTCAAAAAATATTTGAATGAAAGGCCAAAAGAACTAGGCTTCTCTCAAAGTTAAGGGTCTCACCCACAACCAAAGCTTCAACTTTTGAAAACTTTCTTGATAATTAAAGAGAATAATACACAGCTGTAATGGGTTGGATGTGACACCCTCCCCCAAAAGATATGTCCACCCAGCACCTGTAAATGTGACCTTTCTTGGAAAAAGCATTTCTGCAGATACAAGTAAATTAAGGATCTCAAAATGAGATCTTCCTGGATTGTCCAGGTGGGTCCTAAATCCAAAGACAAGCTTCCTTATAAGAAGACTTAAACAGAAGAGGAAAAAACACAGAAGAGAAGGCAATGTGAAGAAGGGAAACAGAGATTGGTGTGATGTGTCCACAGGTCAAGAAATGCCAGGGTTTGCCAATAGCCAACCACCAGAAGCTACGAGGGAGACATGGAACTGTTCTCGCTCAGAATCTCCAGAAGGAACCAACTCTGCAGACACCCTGATTTTTAACTTCTGGCCTCTAGAACTGTGAGAGAATAAATCTATGTTGCTTTTAAGCCAGCAAGTTTGTGGTAATTTGTGAGAGCAGTCCTGGGAAACTAATATACAGCTGACAAAGAATCACTGAATATTTACCTTGTAAAGTGATCATCAGCTACTCTAAACATCAAAAAAAAAAAAAATTCACCCTTATATGAATTCTATTCATCAGGAAAACTGGTTAAAAATTGCATTATTCTCATAAATTCTATACAGTGAGATTAAAATGTGCATATATGCATTTTTTATTGTTCATTTCCCACTCCAGGTTTTAGAACCTAATCTCTGACCAGAGACAAGGTTGCTGACCAGCAACACCTTGCCCCCAAATCCACTATCAGAAGTACAGCTGCAGTCCCAAAGACAGTTTTTCTCAAAAGGAACCTTGATAACTCCAGAAACTATACAGCAATATGCACAGCTCAGCAGTAGCAAAGTCACAGGACTGTCTCCCTCTGGCTCTTCATTCATTTACAGTACAGTAGCTGGAACAGTGGCTAACTTTTTTATTTGCTTTGCTAGCATCTATTTTCATACTAATTACCATATGCGGTTTTCACATTTTGGGGTCCAATATTGTTTCCGATAATAAGGTGCCAGCAAAGAAAGAAGGAATTTCAAAGGCAACCAACTACTAAGAAAAAAAAATAAGTTGATTAGTATAAGTTTACACAGATAGGACATGTAGTAAAAAGATTAACATTGAAAACAAGTATAAAAATTACTGGGCCATAGTCCTTATTCTATCACACTTTTTTCATGTTTTATATAGAATCAGCGTTAGAAGGAATCTTTCAAGCTAGAGAATTTTCTACTTCAACCTTTTCACTCATAACAGTTGAGAAAATGGAAATCAGAGTAGGTAAGATGACTTGACTCATGACACACATATGATGACAAAGCTAACTCCTTTTTCCACTGTAACACATGGCCTAGATTACATCCACTAAGCCAACCAAATGCTGGGCATTGGTCACTCATTCAAAAATTCAGGGTAGGGTGGGGAGGAAAGGCTCTAATGACATTAAAGTAGAAACGTTACATTGAAACAATTACTACATTCAAATTCATAACATTTAGTATAAAAGTGTTGTTCATTTATACCCCAAAAAGATGCACTATTTTGAATACCATATCTCAAAGAATGTAATAAAAACAGAAAAAGACCAGTAAATCTTAATTAAAAATAATTATAAGACTGAGGAATGCTGCTAATATGAAGATATACTCTCACACACACACACACGTGCACACACACACACAACGCCATTTGGGACCCGAAATGGTGAAATGTTAGATATGATTGAAATTGTATCTGTATCAGACAGATACAATTATCTTTTTTTTTTTTTTTCACTAAAGATAAAACACTAAGATAGGGGAGAGGCCTTTGAATACAGATACAGGAAAGTTTGGATCCACATGTCAGAAATGCTTCATTCAGTGCCTAAAAATTCATTAAATCTCAAAGTAGTGAGAACCCAAATGATTTTAAGTATTTTCAAATACATGAATAAAACATCACTATTGCTAAAGTTTTAGGGGCTATGTCAAAGAAGACAGTCATAATACACTGCTTGAAGTCTCTGTGAAAAAAATATTGACATGCTTAGAAAATGGCCTTAACACTGAAGGTAGCTAACATTTATTGAGCACTAACTATGTGCCAAGCACCACGGACCCTGTCCATGAAGTCTTCTGTAGATTTAATCATCTATAACACTATATAGCAGGTCCTGTTAGCCTCACTTCATAGATTAGAAAGCCAAAGTTTGGAGTGGGTAAATAACTTTTGCAAGGACAATAAGAAGTTCTTACTCAGAATACTAATTCTTACACTCAAACCTGAAACGTAATCTAAATCACATCATTTGTTCTCTTCCCTATACTGATTGGGTGGCAACAATATAATTTATAGAACCAAAGGATTAATATCTAGAATTGTTTTAAATCAGCTTCAGCCCTCTAAGAATTATATACAGATTCAAAAAATTACCAACAAATTGTCTTAAGGCTTTAAAGGTACAAAATAAAATCAAATAGCTAATTATCATATCTTAATGCATAGAAATTAATACTTTTTAAAAGAATAACTTCCTTTAAAACTAAATGGCACTAATGAGATGCCTTATTTGACCATATCTTTAAAAAAGATTATCTTCACAAATCAAATTTGTATTTCTGTTTTGTTACATAGTTCAAAATGAACATAATCTGGCCTTATCTTGCTGAGTCAAAACTATAAGACTCCGTTTTGGAATTTCTTCTATCTGTATTTTGTGCCTTTTTTTTTTTTTTTTTTTCCAGATTCCTCCCTTGGTGTTAAAATATGGGTTATCGGGCTTCCCTGGTGGCGCAGTGGTTGAGAGTCCGCCTGCTGATGCAGGGGACACGGGTTCGTGCCCCGGTCTGGGAAGATCCCACATGCCGCAGAGCGGCTGGGCCCGTGAGCCATGGCCGCTGAGCCTGCGCGTCCGGAGCCTGTGCTCGCAACGGGAGAGGCCACAACAGTGAGAGGCCCACGTACCGCAAAAAAAAATAATAATAAATGGGTTATCACTTACTGCTACCGACAATTCTTGATTCCACTCCTCCCCCTCTCCTCCACCACCCCACGCCTGCACTCGCTATTTACCATTTGCTCTTTCTAATCTACAGTACACTGAGAAATCATGAAAATAAGTTCATTAGAACTGCTTCTAAATAAGAGTAGAAAATTCTAAGATTCTTTCTGATCTTTATTATGTGAACTTAGTTACATTCATCTGTGAAATCCAAATAGATCATTTTTTCTCCTACTTCTAGTTTCAGAGTAGAGGTCACAGAAAGAATGACCTATGGAGAAACTGGGTGTTTTTCTATTTGTTTCTAAGTGTAAAACTCTACCTGCACGCCTTAAATTTGGGTAGTATTTCCAGGTTTTTACTACCATCCTGGAAGAAGGTATTGCCAAATCTCCTAGTCTCTATTCAGTTTTCATTTTGCTTGAGCTCTGTGGAAGGCAGATTTCTCAAATGGTCTCTAAAGTTCCCACCCTTTCGCATGCACATCCTGCATTATCACTAGGACAGTGATATGGTGGATTTCACGCCCATGATTAGGTTATGTTACGTGGCACAGCTGACTGTAAGAAAGGGAGAATATTCTGAGTATGCCTGACCCAATCAGGTGAGCCCTTAAAAGAGACTGGCCTCTTCCTGAAGGCAGAGACTTAAAGCTTAAGAGAGATTCAGTGTGAGGAAGATTCTCCATTGCCGGAGGGGACTACATGGCAAGGTATTCTGGTGGCCTCTGCGAGCTAAAAGTAGCTCACCAGGACCTCAGTCCTCAAATGCAAGGAACTGAATTTTGCCCCAGCCACATGAGCTTGAAGAGGACCCCCATGCTTCAGATGAGAATGCAGCCAGCCAACACACTGACTTTGACATCATGAGACCCTGAGCAAAGAGTTGGGCCAGGCCTGGACAACACAGAACTGGACCCACAGAACTGTGAACTAATAAGCAGGACCTGTTTGAAGCCAGTAAGTTTGTGGTGATTGGTAACACAGCAGAGAAAACGAATCCAAGCTTTCTCAGCATTTGTGTCTTACTGATGGCTCCTTTCCTGAAATGCTTCTTTGTGTGACTCTCCTCTTTCCTCTCTCTTGTCCCTCCTTAGTCTCCATTGTGAGCCTTACTTGCTCTACCCACCCAGTTCCCCAAGCTTCTGGTCTTAGCCTTTTCCTCATACTGTACCATCTTCCTGTGTGATCACTCTCATTTTTTAACAAATGTTTGTTGAACAACTACAGTATTCCAGACGGTAATGCAGGCTCTAGGGAGCTATCAGTGAAAAAGCAAACAGAAAAAAACTCCTGCTCCTGTGGGGTGCTCACTGATTCTACGATAACCAAGACAGCCTCGTCTCCTGTGTTTCAGACTCAAATCACCAGCAGTTTTTTAGGAAACTCAGACTCAGAGAGGTGAGGTACATGTCTAAAGTCCCTCATTCTGGACTTAATCTCAAATACATCTTATTCTTAAATATTCTGAAACTGTTTCCTCAACTGAAACCTCACTTCTTCACCCTCTTCACTCCTAGGTCTATTGCAACCTAACCTCCTTCCTCCCCCATCCACAGAAACAATTCTCTTTGAGCTCACTAAGGACCTCTTAAGTTGCCAAAATCACAGAAAGCTTTTCAGCCTTATCTATCTCTCCACTGCACTGTTCACTCTTTTGTTCTTGTATCTTTCAAATTACCCTACTTTCTTCTTTTTCTCTCACTCCTTCTTTAATTACACTGGACACTCCCAAGTCTTAATCTCCAGCTTCAGAAGGACATCTCAAACTGCCTGCTAATCATCTCTACAAGAAAGTTCAGGACACCTCAAATTTTAAACATCCCAAACTGAAATCACTCGCTCCCATCGGCCTGCTCCTACTGCCCTGGGCACTTGGTGAGCGGAGCCAGTATGACCTCAGTCACCTATGGTAGCCGCCCTCCACTCCACCTATGTCTCTCCCTCTCACTCGCTCATAGAGCCAGTTAGTCACTCGTTCCTCCTCACTTAACACCACCACCCCCAAATCATACTTGCTTTTTTTTTTCCTTAGAAAAATCTATAATAATTTATAAAATATAAACTAACACTTGACCAAAATCTAAGTTAGATGGTAAAGTTTACATGAACTATCAGCTAACTGTGGAGTTCAAAAATTTAATGTTTGCAATAAGTATTCTGTGCTTATTGCAAAGATGAATAATGGCATAGATTTGTGATTAAGTAGAGAACTATAATTTTAAAATAAGCAGTATTTTGCCTACCACTTTTTATAACCATTCTTAAAAAAAATACATGGTTTACTACTGGGCTTAAAGTATTCTTAACCTTGAAACAAGGCCATATTCTGGAACAATTTTTTCATCAACAGGTCTTCTTCTTTTTTTTTTTTACATCTTTATTGGAGTATAATTGCTTTACAATGGTGTGTTACTTTCTGCTTTATAACAAAGTGAATCAGTTATACATATACATATGTTCCCATCCACCCTCCCTATCCCACCCCTCCAGGCGGTCACAAAGCACCGAGCTGATCGCCCTGTGCTATGCGGCTGCTTCCCACTAGCTATCTACCTTACGTTTGGTAGTGTATATATGTCCATGCCTCTGTTCCCTTCATTCACAGAGAGCCTATCATCAGCAAGCCATAAGAGTCTTCATTTCTCAAGCTCAATTCCATAAGATGCTCATGTATCTTAAATACATGTTAACTTAAATACAAAGGAAAAGCTAACCTTTCATTGGGTGAAATAATGCAATAGCTAAACCATGTAACCGAGGATTTATGGAATTCTAGTAAACAGTGACTCGAATGGTGTCTCGATTATACCTGGAAACATGATAGGAATTCACAAGATTTAGCTTTATCTAATGAAGTATTTGCCCTTGGTTCCATAATCACTTAAAGTGAATTAGCAATAATACATTCTGCAATCTACTTTTGTGTGTTTTGTTAATTCAAGATTATTTTGTGAGGGGGCAAAGAGAAGCTTTAAGGTGGCCAATGCTTTCTTGCTACCACCAAACAAAACAAGAAACAGCAATTTTTACTGATTATTGCAGGACATACACCTCTATAATATTAGAAATTTAGAAATACTTTACCTGCTGTGATTGAGTAAAAAAGCTAAAAAATATTTCATGCCATTCCTCTTTCACCAGTTTCCTCAGGGCTACTAGAGTCTATATTTTGGGATGAATTTTCAACATATATCCAATGTTTTCAGATGTCTCTAGGTATGTTTCTTAATCAGAATAAAGTTTATATAATATTTTTTAAATACATAGAAAAGCATAACAAAAAGTAAACTATAAAGACCCCAGGGATTATTTGGCTAAATGACTAGATACAGAGCCTAAAGTATTCACCTATCATTCATCCTTTTGGTTTATTTTATAATTTTGACCATACTTTCTACCACTTCCACTCTCTCTCATCCTCTTAAGAAAAAAGCAAAAACAGTTTTAATAGATGTATACTTTCAAGGCAGATGCCATACAAAAATTACATCATTGATAGCTAGAATAAATCATTTTTTAGAAATTGAGCATATAAAGCAATAACCTAAAATTATAAAATTAGCAAGGACAATCTGAAGTATGTACAATTACCTTGTTTTCTCTTAACATATGTAAAATTTGCCCTTAAAATCCTGAAATCTTTGTTTTTGTCCTCATGAAAAAGATTGTCCTACAATAAATCTCAAGAACTCACCAAATTAACTACTTTCATAAATACTGTTATCATATCACCAAACACTGAAATACATATATAACTTTAAAACATCTTGTGACACTCTGTCAATCTGCAGAGGCAATTAAGTCTTCCAAATAATTCAACCAGAAACTAGAGAGCTGGTGGGGAGGGAGAATACCATGCCTTCAAAATATAGATATTTATAAAAGCAAAATGTGATAGCCAGATTTGTTAATATTAGAATCAATAACATCTATTGACGCATTAAAATTATTCTACCTTAATAATCTTAGTGCTACACAAGCTCCTGTGGAGGCAAGCACCTTCTAAAACATACAAACAAATAAATAATAACAGTGAAAATAGCAGTACTGGGCTTCCCTGGTGGCGCAGTGGTTGAGAGTCCGCCTGCCGATGCAGGGGACACGGGTTCGTGCCCCAGTCCGGGAAGATCCCACATGCTGCGGAGCAGCTGGGCCCGTGAGCCATGGCCACTGGGCCTGCGCGTCCGTAGCCTGTGCTCCGCAGCGGGAGAGGCCACAACAGTGAGAGGCCCGTGTACCGCAAAAAAAAAAAAAAAAAAGAAAATAGCAGTACTATTCCAAGTCACATTTTTCTATTTTCACTAAAATTTTACTTATTCCTTCAGTCAGAATTGCACTAAACTATATGTGGCAAAAATATGTCTAAAACTAAACTAACCAAATAAGGTTTTGTGTTTCTTATAAAACAGGAAAGTAAGCAGTCCAGAGCTGATGCCAGAAACTCAAGAGGAAAAAGGGCCAAGGAGCTCTCTTCCACCTTTAAGAGAAATTCTCTTAACCTAAACTTGCTTACTAGCTACCATCCCTCGGTCAATATTATTTTTTGATTGATGAACATAGAAACTAAGATTTTGGATGGATCTTCCACATGAATGCTAAAGTCATCCCAAATACCTATGGGTAGAAAAACACACAATGAACCAGAGAACACATTCTTTGATAAATGAAGAGGAATGACCAAAAACATGAAAGAATTCAGCAATGAGAAGGAGTAAATGTAGTACAACCAAACCCCACAAGCCTTGAAAACACAGAGGCTTTCACATCAAGTGAAGGAATACAAAAGGCAGTATTAAGGAACACTTCTCAACACTGAGTTATACTGGATATGAGAGGATGAATCCTCTCTTGAAAAGGAAGTTTGCTTACCAGAATAAGATTCCAGGGGGCACAGTAAAAAATTTTTGAAAAGATGAGAGTTGCACGAGGATGCTTAAGGGAAGTGAAAATACAGTAAAGAATGAATCTGCCATATACAACACAGAATTAATATGACACTAATTGACAGAGGGAGCAGATGGCTAGCGACAGCAACATGGGGGGCAAAAGTTTAGCAGAAGACGACAAACTAGGCCTGGACCTTTTACCAGAATCTGACTTTCTGGTAAAAGGGGATGGCTCCTGCCTAAAATGAACACTTACGAGTCAGTATGTATCTTATGGTGATAAGGATTCACTGGAAACATCATAAAATAATATCAGAGAGCAAGAACCAAAGAAGTCAGAACACCCTATGAAAGGAGGATAAATAGTGACTCCATAAGAATACAGGACCCTCCTTTAATCAATTCAGGTACAGAATCATCACATAAGCTAGTAGAGGTGGATCTGAATATGTGTGTGTCTGAGTGGGTATAGTAACATCTGACTAAGCAGACTGATGATAAATGTTTAAATGCTTAAAAGTATATTTACAGATTTATCATAAGTCTAAAAGATCTCATTGTATTTAGGCCAGCATTAGCTAATAACCAAAGATAAATTATTACAATTATGGGTGGAAGTTCACAGGTATGAGAGTTCAATAAGTATCTACTTGAAGACAGTGTGCATACCTATACTTAATGTCTACTTGAGGATGGTGCCTGATAGCCATCAACACAAAAACGCTTACTCTGTTTACTTTAGGATAGTGTAGGAATAATGCATGACAATGTAGAAATTTTTATAATAGTTAAATAACAAAATTTTAACCTTTTCCAGTTTATTTTGAAAACATGCAGCATAGCTGACACAAAAGATAAAAATTAAGAGGATTAAAAACAATTTCAAGATCAGTAAATAAAAAGCATAAAGTTCTTTTGCAAAAACAACAAGAGATATACAAAAAATACAAATACAGAGAAATGTCAAATAAAGATCATAAAATATATCAGGAAATGAAGAGTGAAAAGGAAGCAGGACTTTATTTTAAAGCTACAGAAAATTAGAGTTGTACAAGTCACTAGCTAGCTACATGAGCCACTAATTATCTAGGGCTTCAGATACATTTTTATGTATAAAATGATAGATTAGACAAGATGACACCAATGTATTCTACATCCTGTAACATTTTTATGACTCCTTAAATCAAGACAACACAAAACGTACAAATATAAGGAATGATTCTTATACTTATGAATAGTACTTACCCAATGACTATAAGACACTAATATTTAGAACACCATAACTTAAATATTGAATTTAGTAACATTAAAACAGGAATTACATGCCGATTAAACTCTCTTCAAATATAAAAGAAAAAATATATGAGGCTACATAATCATCAAATGTTCTTTTTTGACATTTACCATTCTTAGTTGAAGGCCAGAACTTGTTTTTCCTAATATAGTGAATGTAGAAGAATGACAGCCTAAAATATAGGGTCATTAATTAAGGGACTTGCTGGATATAGGCAATTAAATTTAAACTACAAAATAACATGTAAACATAATCCTTTACTAACAACAGATTTAAGATAGGACTCCATTCCTTTTATTTAGAGAAATGATATGCTATGCACTAAAATACTAAAAAAATTAGTGTGTTCCAGGTTTCTAAATTAAACTGTAAGAATTGATTATAAAATTAGTACTAACTATACAGTTATATATCATTGTAAAAAGCTTTATCAGGTATTATCACCAATTTTTTAATACCAATCAAGAAAAATATTATTTTCCTTTGCTGACAGAAATTGAAAATAAGAAGGTAAAATTGGGCTCACCAGCCAGGAAAGAAACTGAAATCAGGAAAAAAGAAATCTTAATAGCATCACAGATTTTAAATTGAGCAATGATTCTCCTCAGATATCCAACAAAACTGTACTCTTTTCCCTTCCCATGTTTTGGAATAGTAGAAAGCACATATTTTTCTCAAATCTGAGAGGTGAAGAAAGGAAACAAATAAAATAAAATGAAAATGGAAAACAAGCCCCTGTCATTTTTTAATGGGCTTGGCTTGACATCTGAGTGACAGAATTCTTTCAAAAGAATTTTGTCTACTATCATATTCAGAAGTCAAGAGAAAATATTCTTCCCATTTATAAAGAAGCAGTATAAAACAGATGATCTGTTGGACTCTGAGATCATTTCTGGGCCCTGGCTGAAGTAGGCCTGAGACAGCCTTCCCCCTTACCTGTTCTCTTTTGACTTCGGATGTGGAAGGATAGGAAGCCTCAGAGCTGTACTTTAAAGTACAGGTTTTACAGGACTGGGAGTCAGAACTAGGATCCGGCCTACCCTCACAATGGGAACATCTATTTTTCTTCTCCATCTCAAATCTCAACCAAGAGCTGATGATAGTGGGCCCACAGAAGTCAATTTGTCCACAGACCTTCCTGTCTGAGCCAAAAGCAAGATAGAAAAGGCACAGATCTGGATCTCCTATTTGACGCTAACTCCCCCTGTTGGCATGGAAGTATACCAGTCAACTCTGGATGAAAGGAATTGACATATCCAACAAATATTATTCGTTTATTGAGCAATAAAGAGGAAATCTTCATGCATTAAGTGAAGATCCATTACTTAAGAAATAAATCTATTTTGTAATTGATATTTTGAATAAAATAGCTTCCTATTCAACCTGTAGAAGTCATCTGCTTCAGAACACTGGATCTTGAGATCTCTGAGAACAGACCAAACTTTCAAGCACTTCTTGAAACAAAACCTTGCAAGGGTAAGCTGGGACGAAGTGAGAGAATAGCATTGACATATACACACTACCAAATGTAAAACACATAGCTAGTGGGAAGCAGCTGCATAGCACAGGGAGATCAGCTCAGTGTTTTGTGTCCACCTACAGTGGTGGGATAGGGAGGGTGGGAGGAAGACGCAAGAGGAAGGGGATATGAGGATGTATGTATACGTGTAGCTGATTCACTTTGATATACAGCAGCAACTAACACCAACAATGTAAAGCAATTATACTCCAATAAAGATGTTTAAAAAAAATCTTGCAAAAAGCTTTGCTAAAAAAGCCTTTCTTAATCCAGTGCTTTTTAATTAATTTTACTGAGGTATAGTTCTCCAATTCTTTATAGTTCTTCTGATTCACAGAGAAAGAATCTAAATTACACACAAATGATCTTTAAGGTCTAAATAAAAATTAAAGATTTCCTGACAGGAATGTGTTGAGCTTAACAACATACAATGAGGTGAAAGGGCTGGAGAAGCAGTAGAGGGTTCGGGATACTTAAAGCATAAACGTTTAATTTGAAAATAGGGCTACTATCTTGTTAATCTGTTCTATAATAGTTTGTTCATTGCTACATAAATCCTTGTTCTATTCATTCTTTTTTTTTTTAAAAGAAGGTATTATGCAACCATACTAGATGCCAGACATCATATTCAGGTACTGTG
Source organism: Phocoena phocoena (assembly GCF_963924675.1). Lineage (NCBI taxonomy): Eukaryota > Metazoa > Chordata > Mammalia > Artiodactyla > Phocoenidae > Phocoena > Phocoena phocoena. The sequence goes on along the minus strand of NC_089221.1, from coordinate 89,410,306 downwards.
CAGCACATTCTTTAAAATGGACCAAAGTTCAAGAAACTTTACAAATAAGAAAAAATAGAAGAAGAGCAAGAGAGACATGCTATACAAAAGTCTTAGTAAAACTTTCCTGGGTCACAATTATGACATAAAATCTCTTCTTTTAAACCCTTTGCTTGCCTTTCCAATTCCATGCACTTCAAAAAAAAAAAATTAAGACTTACATCTTTGCATAATTTCCTCTATTTCTCTAGCTTAAATATATACATTTTGATTTTGTTGTTATAACAATCATTCATCTTTATATCATGTCCATCAGGGAAAAGCCCCATTTTATATTTTGAGAATAATTTAATAAAATGTTACAACTAATAAATAATAATAGACAACATGGGGTGGGGAGCTCCTTATAAGCCAGGCATTGTTTAAAACGTTTTAGGTGGATTATCTCATTTAATCCCTCACAATAACCCTTATGAGAAAGGTTCTATCACAAGCCCTAGTTTACAGAAGAGAAAACTGAGGCACAGAAAAGTTAACTAACTTGCCCAAGGTCACACAGCCAATAAGCGGTTAACCCAGGATTCAAATCTAAGCAACTCTGCTCCAAAAATCTATGCAATTAACCGATATTATGTTTCTTGGGCTAAATCCCTGCTCCATCTCACCAAAAGTATTCTGTTGCCAAAATGGAGTCTCAAAGGATGCATTAGCAATTTATTAAGTTTGTCTTTTTGCTATAGGTTGACACACTCAAGAAACAATGAGTTTTGATTCTCAATATTCTTTCCTTTGTTTCAATTTTTCTCTAAACCATTTTAAACATACAATTTGTAGTTTTACACCTACATAGACTTACTTATATTTTCCTACCTTTCTTTATTTCCTGTGTGGTTTTATTTATTTATAGTTTCAATATTCATTGAGCATTTACTAGATGCCTGGCATATGAATTCACAGGCTCATAAAATCACAAAACTTTAAATCTTGAAACAATCTTGGAGATAAATCAAAATTAATGTTCACAGTCAAGGAATATAAAATCTAGAGAAGCTAGATTTCTTGCTTCTTGGTCCAGCCCAGAAAAAAAGCTAATTCAGGTATTTCTCCTGTGATCATCTGTACCCACTGGTTTTCTCTTCACAACTAGAAAAATTTGATGTCATCTAGATACCTCACTAGGCAGTCTTTCAGGTCACTTATATAGATAATAAGTACAACGGATGTTGTATTAGTGTAGGTCTTCTGTTAACAAAAATACCACAAACTGCATGGCTTAAAGGAAAAGAAATCTGTTTTCTTACAGTTCTAGAGGCTATAAGTCTGAAATCAAGGTTTTGACAGGGTCATGCTTCCTCCAAAACTCTAAGGAACTTTCCTTCCTTGCCTCTTATGGCTTCTGGTAGCCCCAGGTAATCCTTTGTTTACAGCTGCAAGGGTAAGCTGGTAACTCCAATCTCTGCCTCGGCCTTCACATGGCTGTATTCCCTGCAGGTCAGTCTATCTTTTCTTCTAATGACACCAGTCATATTAAATCAGAACCTGCCCTAATAACCTCATCTGAACTTGATTACATCTACAGACCCTATTTCCAATTAAGTAAAGTCATACTCACAGGTACTGGATATTAGGATTTCAACATATCTTTTTGAGGAAACAATTCAACCCATAACAGATGGGATTATTAATTGCTAATCTTTATCTTTACAGTTTTCCAGTTAAATAAATATCTGTTTATTCCTACCCTCTGATTTCTGATTTTAAATCTTTTCTTGGGCCATGCTAAAAGTATACTTCCCACCCAATGGTGACTTAATATTTAGCAATCTTTCGTAAAGAACATTGCCAAGTCTTTCCTAAAACCTAAGTAGATGATTTTTCTGTACCCTACTACCTTCATATAAAAGAACTCTAAGAATAATCAGGCATGATTTTTTTCCTTAGAAAATATTCCCTTTCCCCTAAGAAGGTTTTTTTACTTAAATATGTGGTGACTCTATTTGTTATTATGAATTCTAAGAACTTGTGCAATATTCAGAAAATACTTACTAAGCCTCCTCTATTTGCCAAGTACTGCTCAAGGCCAAGGAAATCAAAGTAAACAAAATGAAAGTCCCTGTCTTCGTGGGGCTACAGGTTGGGGGGCTAGCAGGGATTATAGGGGAAGAAAATAGATGCTAAAATCATACATATGTACGTAATCAAATGCCATAATTAAATGAGTTAATAACATATAAATACACATATTAAAATATTTAATGCATAGAAACGCTTAAAAGAAACCTACCACATAGTCAATGTTAGCCAACAAAATTGCAGTAGTAGCAGCAAAGAACTAGAAGTAAGGGCTATGTAAGAAGTGGAAAAGGGCAATAGGATAATGATGGAAGGGAGTAGAGGGTTAATCAAAGAGCCTATTACAGCTAGAGTAGTCAGAGAGATGTCTCAAAGGAATGACATTTGAGTTGAAATGATGAAAAGAAGGCAGTCAGGCATATGAAAAACTGGGGAAAAGAGCATTAAAGAGAGAGGAAACAGAAAGGCCCTGAGATGAGAAGCAGTTTGGCCTGCTCAAAGGACAGTAAGATCAGAAAGGCTAGAGTGCGGAGGATGAGAAGGAGTGGGAGGCCATGCTGGGGGAGAGCTAGGCAGGGATATGATCATGTAGTTCAAGCTCTGATAAGAAATTTTATTTTGATTACACAAGGATCCCACTGGAGGGTCATAAGCAGGAGATCACACAAGATCACACTGAGATCACTCAGTTACTACGTAGAAAATAAAATGTAGGAAGGGCAAAGGAGCAGACAGGTAGTCTGGAAGAAGCAGTCAGGCCACAACTTACTGTTTTATTATGATGATCACAGTGAAGATGCTGACAAGAGGTCAGATTTGGGATATATTTTAGAGATAGCACCACGAGAACTTATGGATAGAGTGGATGTGAGATTTGTGAAAGAGTGAACACAGGGTGATTCCCACGATTTTTGGCTTTAACAGCTGATTAAAGGTGATACCTTTAATTTACTAAGAAGAGGAATACTGTGAGAGTGGCAGATTTGAGGGTTTTGACAAGTTAAATATGAGATCATCAGTCCAATTCCTGAATGAAATAATCAAATTCTAAGTCACTCTTTTTAAATGAAGTTCACTTTAAGTATGTCTTCGTCATGCAAATGACTGTCATACATTATATATAATACCAGAAACAACAAAGAATTTTAGTTGATCCGAATAACCAAAGCATTATTTTTACATATTCAAGAACCATGTGGCAGGGTGATGACTTTTGGTAAGCATGTTAAAGATAGAAAGCCTTCACATATAAATTTCAAAACTGTATATGCATTTATTTAATTTTATTTTTAAAACATAAGATGAAAAATAGCTCAATTTCAGAAACTTGGATTCTCTGACACTGAGCTCCACCTGCTGGTAGTTTCTTATCTTTAGGAATTTGCTATCTTTAGGTATTACACTATGAAAAGAATTAAAATATGTTTAAGTGGAATATAGCCTCCAACATAAATACACTGAAAAATCACATTTAGGAGAAATCATGGTAACTTTTTCTTTCTTTATAGCTACCTTTTATTGAGTTTAGCTATATGCCAGGCACTGTGCTAAAACATTTTTACAAACATTATCTCATTAATTTTCAAAACAATTCTATGAGGTTTCTATGATTTGCTACATTTTACCAATAAAGATATTTACCTCAGAGAGGTTGTGTTGACCTTTCCTATAGTCATATCTTTAATAACACAGAGAGGGTCTGAACTAAGTTCTCTCTGACTATAAGTCTGTTGGCTTAGTAAACAGGCAACACTGCTTGGATAGAATTTAACCTATTGTGACAGAAAATTCTGAGTTTGAATCTGCCGCTCTTATTCTGATCAAAATCCTTACTCTCTTCAAGTTTCAGGGTTCTCATCTGAAAGGTAGGAATCACTCCTTCCTTGCAGGGTTGTTTGCCAGTAACAATAGTTTATGTCCAGCATACAGTCAGTTCCTTTCTTTTAGTAATTTTCCTTAAATGACATATTGGAGCAACCTAACATATGAGGCTTTATATGGCCAGATGTTAATGAATCAAATCCACTGTCTCTCAAAGAATAATCCTTTAGGAAATTTTAAATTTTGAATTGCAATAGATATTAAAAAGTTTGTTTAGAAAAATCCTCCAAAATGGAACAATTCATATAATAGTGAGATTTTCAGCACTCTTTAACTACTTATCTTTAAAATCGATAGAGTAATTATACATAAAGCCAACAAACAAATCTACAAAGTTAAATTAAGAATAATCAACTAGAAAATAGTGAGACATCACAATTTATCATGAAAATTGCAAGCAAAAGTTGAAGTTTAACACTGACAATTTCCCTTTAATCGTCAATAATGTTTTTTAATCCTAACAAGGGGCAAGCTTTGAATAATGTTATGGGAGCTACGTTTTCACAACATAACAAAATTATTTTACATATATAAAATATTTCCAATAATTTAAAATATAGGTCTTCAACAATTTTTAAAAATCAGCGAATTTACTAGTAAATCCTTCTAATCTGACAGATCCACCTGCAAACAAGTATAAAATACCTGCAGTTGAAAACTTTTCCCAGGGAAAATAATGACCCACTGTATAACCTGACTGCAGCTGAGAAAAATAGTACTAAGACAGAATCATTAGAATCACATCCAAGTTCATTAATTATTCTAAATCTAGATTACATTCTTGGATGAACTCCATTTACATACAGCTGTATTCTTAGACCTCCATGGACTGATTTTGGTGTTATGGCCTCCACTTCCACTGAGGGATTCTAGATTCTGAAAGAGATGGCCTTATGAATCTTCTTCCAGCATGAGCTGTAGTGATATTGTCAAGGGCACTGTTACTGCAAAAGTCAATGTCAAAGCCTCCAGTAAGAAATTCTGTTAGAGCTAAATACAATGAAAAGCTTTGCTTCCCCTGCAATGGGACATGCCTTCTTTTATTTAACAGTAACTAATACATGACTTTATCATCCCTTTCATTTTGGCCTTTGGGAAGCTTAGACACAAAATAATAGCTCTATTGTAGTAACTATCCAAGCTATGACCTACATAGCTTTTCCTCCAGTCTTGATATCTGTTACAACCTCCATTTTTCCTGGTGCTGATTTTATTTTTTTATTTGTATTTTCCTGTATTTTGTCATCATTAGCTACCTCAAATACTCTGAGTACTAAAGCAGGAAGTGAATGGATGAGTGAATGACACAAGTATATAAACTAGCAAATATGAAATCTATATAAAAAGCCTTGCAATGTGAAGATTACAAATTCCCAGAGCTAACAGTCTTTTCGCCGAACAATTTAAAACAAACCTGATTATCTCATATTGGTGACATCATGCTCTCTGCAATCTTCAGACCCCTAGACATGGTCATTCTACTAGGCTGCCTTTCTTAGAAGTGATACAGCTGAAGCTTAAAGCGTCAGCTCTTTTTCACTTCCTGTCAATCAGCTGAAGAACTCTATGGAAAAACAGGAGGACACAGGAAGGTTTCCTGCATTCTTTGGTTTTTAACATCCTAATCCCAAATCACATTGTACATCCACAGAGCAAGAAGTCAAGCTGTCTCTGACTTTCTGACTTTGGGAGACAGGAAAGAGGCAGCATCCCTAAAAATCAACCAAGAAGCCTATAAGAATGGCAGACGAAAATTAAATCAGGCTTTCAAATTCCCATGGAAAACAACAGATCAGTGTTTTCTCATGGTATGGCCAGTCCATGTTTGTTTTACTGCTCACATACCAAATATCTTTAGTATCTGCACAAATTATTCCATCATTGTAAAAGCATGGTCTATCTTTCAAAATAGAAATAATTATGCTCTAATTCCCCAGCACAATTTTCAAATTATAATAAGTGACCACTAAATTAAAGTGAGACCTCTAAATTGTATGCTGTCATCAAATGCTAGAAAGTACAAAGACACTTTCTCTTGGTGAGTTAAATAACCAGTGAAAAGTCAGAATCAACATGCTTGCACTACCCAGTTTTGGGGTAACTGACACTCTCTTTAGCTCCCCAAGCTCCTGATTTGAGGTACATATTATTATCTTACAATGCTTAATAAGCTACTTTCACAAGAGGCATTCAGAATTTAAAAGAGTTAAGACAAACTCCTTTGCCTAATAGTTCTCAAAATTTTTTCAACCCCAAGAGACCTGAAGGATGCAACACTTTCACAGCATGCATTATAGTTAACTATGGCTTGTTAGTAAAAGAGAAAGGTAGGGACAAATGTAGTCCATGGAGGAAACATAATATGGGAAGGAAGAAGGTGAAGGAAGAGGGTTGACAGAGAGACAGAAGTATGGCCTGTGTAGTTTAAAAAGCCCCTCCTCGTCCCAAGTAATTCTGAAAGGACAGCCATGAACAGCCCAACACACAGACACAAACATACACACACACACACACACACACACAGTGGAACATGCCTTCATTTTGGTCCCACACTTAATTGGAGCAAATTTTTTTTCTGAAATTCTTAATTGAAGTACAAGATACATTCAGCAAAGTGTACAAATAAAAAGTGTACAGTTTATGAATTTTCAGACTGAAAAGATCCTGGTAACTAGAAAATGGATCAAAATACAAGTCATTTCCGCACTCCAGAAGTCCCCTGTGTGCCCCTTTCAGTCCTTCCGTCATCTTACCAAGGGGAACCCCTATCCTAACTTCCAATATATCATAGATTACTTTTGCCTCTTTTTGAACTCTATATAAGTGGAATCAGATTATGTAACGTCTGGTATATTTCACTCAACATGATGTTTGTAAGTTTCACCCATACTGCTGTATATAGCTGTAATTTGTTCATTCTTATAACTGCAGACAATTTCACTGGGTACATATTCCACCGTTTATCTATTCCATTGTTGATTGACATTTGGCAGTTTCCAGTTTCAGTCTATTATAAATAGTGCTCCTGTGTATATTCTTATACATGTCTTTTAGGGAACATATGTATTCATTTCTGGGTCACAGGGTGTGCCCATATCCTTTAGTAGATATTGCCAAATAATTTTCCTAAAGCGGTTGTGGTGGTTAAGATATTTTTGAGAACACAGTGCATCCTGACCCCACTTAAATGACACAGCATACTGAGTTTCTGATTTTGCCTACCTATAAGTGATGAATATGCTAGCTAAAGCTATTTCTCTGCATCCTTTCCATCAGTGCTATGAGGAATTTATTACTTTCTAGAACATATTCTAGAATAATTTACCCCTCTACATTAACTGAGTAGGTGCTTTGTTTTGTTTGGTGCTTATATGCCAAGGGATATGTAGAAAAGGAGTCAAACATTTGACTGGAATCTAAACACTGATGATTTCATCTCTTCAAGCATGTTGAAGAAAAATTTATTGAGCACCTACTCTTTGCCAGGTACTGTCTTAAGCACCAGAAGCTTTATATAGAATTATAAGAGATGAGGTACTTATAATAATAGCATAAATGAAGCCAGGGCATTTTCATTCGCAATGCTATCATCTACTGGCCTTTCAGACACTCTCCTTTATTTACTGAGATCTTTGCAAGTGGCTTATAATTATTTTCTTTCCAGTACATGACTCTTAACCTAAGGCCTCAAAGTTCCTTTGGATGTCTACATCTCCAACAATGCTCATTTATGCTTAACTTCAGCATTGCATTCTACTATTCATAACTTGGAACCTACCAGTCAAAATTGCTTCACATGTGAAATTTCAGATCACACTTAATAGCTTCATATAAGCCTCTTAACTACCTTACTCCAACTATACTTGTTCTTAAACTAGATGAATAGTCAGTCCCTGGACTACTCCAAGATTTTTATCCCAGTCCTTCACCCCTTATATACTTCTTTTTTTTGCTGTTTCTTCCATAGGGACATACCTGGTAGTTATGACAAGCATACATTCTGATTGGTCAGAGTCCAAGGTAGGGGCCAGACAATATAAGGAAAGCCTTTTATGCAGGCCATTCAGAAAAAGTACTATTTAGCCTAAAAGCTATAAGCAGCCATTCTTGTGGGAGTCAATATAACCAGGCTTGTCCTGATTTGAAATTTTAAAAGGTTACTCTGGCTGGAGCATAGTGAACAGGTAGAAAGGAGGCCACTGTGGATGGTAACAGACAAGTTAAAAATCTCATTTTCTAATTGCTTTTCTTAATGAATATTTTCATTACTAGTGAGGTTGAAAATTCTTTCATATCTTTATTAAAGCTTATATTTCCTTTATTATAAATTTCTTATGTTCTTTGTCCATTTTTAATTGACGCATTCCTTCTTTATAAACCAATTTGGATGATTTACTTACATATTTTAAAACATTAATCCTTGTCATATTTGCATCACATATTATTCCCAATTTTTATTCTGCAATTTAATTCTTTGTTTTCTGACACAGGAAAATGTTCACTTATATTTTCTTTAGTCATTTTGTGGCTTTATTTTTTTATATTTGAGTAATACACCTGAAATTTATTTTTTATGTGGCATTAGCTTAAGGTCTAAAGTGATATAAACTGAATAATCTTTTAATCTTTTGTTTTCCTTAAAATAGCCTTATACTCATATTAAGAACATATAGGCTTCTTTGGATGAGTATTCTATTAATCTATCTGTATATTCTTGCTTCCTAACTATGCTGTTTTAATAATGTAAACTTCTAGTTGTTCAAATGTTATGTTTCTAACATTATCAGTATGATAGCATTCATTCAAATTTCAAAATGAAGGCAGATAAAAGGATCTAAGTTTGTTTATATTCTCTTGTAGGCCCTTGTAACATCTACCACATAGTTAAATACACAGTAGAAGTATAAATGATTTCTTTCTGATTGAGTTATTTCTCCTTCCAAGGAGTAAATGATTTTTAAGCAATTTTGAGAACTTATCTGGAAGAATTAGCCTCTACTCTAAAAGATCTCTAGATACATTCTGACAGAGAAAATCTTTCCTTAGTCCGAGATCTTATCATTTGTCTGGGATTTGCAAACTAAACCAATGATTTTAAAAATTAACAGTTGAGTCTTAATCTTTTAAATATTAATACTGAGAAATAATTTTCTTCAGAACATTATAATAAAAGAGAAAATTTATTAGGATTTAAAATTCTTTCATTAGGTACCAAAGGAAGCAATAAATCATAATACTCACATATTCTCTTTATTAAACCTTTCAATTAAATTAAAGAAATTGATATGTCATAAAAATAACTTTCAAAATTTATGACAGAAGACTTTAGAGATAAAAATATATGAATCCTTCACTACATGAAAGGCCAACTGTTTACTTTCAATTCAAGTCAAAAGATAACATACTCACACATAAATTTTAAGACAAATACTATTCAATGTAATAGAGGAATTAGCAAATAAATTGTAGAGGCTGAAACACTTTTCTCAGGTTGAAGAAAATTAGATAATTTTTAAATTTTTAAAAGAATGTCCTGAACATCTTATACCATGGTTTATATGCCAAGTAGTTGCTCTTTATTGATTTATTTTTAATGGGTATGCAAAAACAAAACTATATTATGGGAGAAAAGGAAGAACTGCATTCATTATCAATAGAAATTTTTAGCAATTTTATTATTCACAATTAGTATGACAAATTAGACATGTATGTAAAAATCTTTTTTCTTCTTCAGGTGATTAGATCTCTCCCCTGTCTTTTCAAATAATGTATCTGCACTAAACTACAATGAAAAAGTCCAAAGATTTTTTACATTTTGAATTAACATAGAATGAATGTCAGTTAATACTATGTCTATCAGTTAACAGTTAATCCCCCCAAAAAAAAACCCACAAAAAGAAAATCTAATTGGTGTGTGAATAATAATGAAATTGTTGTTAAATTAAAATTTGTATTACATTTAACGTTTTTTGTGTGAATTTGCATAAGTCACTTAACTTCTCTGCTCTCATTTTTTGTATTTATCTTGAGTGGTATTCCAGTATTCCTAATTTCCTTGGACATGTAGATTTGGGGATCATCAATTGATGTTTAAGTCATGACAGAAGGAAAAAAAGCCCACAGATAACATGAATACAAAGAAAAGAAAAGGATTGAAAGCCAAGGGCTGAAGGCTAAAGCCTGAGGAATATTAATGATCAATTTCATCACAGCACTTAACTCTGATGTTTTCTTGTTAATCAATTATTAATTGCAACTTTCTGCCTGCTGAATGTAGATTTTTGAGTACAGAGACTCTCTCTTTTACTCCAGGATGTCTCCATCCATGGCACACAATAGATATTCATAGAAGTTGGTTAATTGTGTTTAATAAGAAGGCAGAGGAAGGAAGAGGAGAAATGGGGACAAAGGTGCAAGAGACAGAAGAAAGGAGGAAAAAGAGAAATGCAGAGGAGAGGGAAAAGAAAGGGGACAAAAACCAAATGCGTACTAAGCACCTTCCTATGTCTGGGCTCTATAATGTGCCTTTGCATTTGCACAACTCATTTATTCCTAATAACAATCCTCTGAGGTGCATATTACTAAACACATTTTACAGATGAAGTAACTGAGGTTTAGGAGGGTAAAAATTTACTTAAAGGTAATGAAACGCATGATAATTTGACTCAAGTTTCCACATTTTCTCCACCCTGCCCTGCTGGTAAAAAGTGAGCCTTTAAATAATACTGAGAGATGGAAATCAATGAGGTATAAAGAAAAACTGGTTTCAACTGACAGAATGAATAAATAACGGTATGGCATAAATTGACAACAAAGAGAGTTATTTTTAAAAGGCAATATAAGTATTAAAAGCTGTTAATTGAATTTTCCATAATTGCAAACTTAAAAGAAAAATGTTATTTTAGTAATGAATAATTATAAAATATAATGCTATTTAGGATTTTTTTTTACTCTAAAAGAAAACTGTCATTAAAAAATGTGATTATGAGTTATATTTTTATAAAAATTGCTTTGTGCAAAATTTTAAACACAAACTTTAATAGTGCAGTAGAAGAAAAAAATGAGCTTACAGTAAACTAATAGCACTAAAAATTTTCTTTAAAAAATTAGCTGGTCAATCCTATTGATGCCAGCAATATATAAGTAAAATTAATTACATGATACTTTGTTTAAAAAATACTTTGTAATCTATTATGGCTAAAGAACACAATACAGTAGGCCCTCCACATCTGCAGGTTCTACATCCACAGATCCAACCAACCATGGATCTGAAATATTTGGAAAAAAAAATTCCAGAAATCTCCAAAACGTAAAACTTGAATTTGCCTTGTGCAGGCAACTATTTACATAGCATTTACATTGTATTTACAACTATTTTACGTACCATTTACATTGTATTAGGTATTACAAGTAATCTACAGATGATTTAAAGTATCATCATGTGTGTAGGTAATATGCAAATACCATACCATTTTACTGCAGGGGCTCCTGGAACCGATCCCCCTTGGATACCCAAGAAAGTCTGTACTTCAAATACAGAGTAGAACCCAAACACGCTTATCTATCATCTAAAAATTAACAGGATACATTTTTAAAAGAAAATACTCATGCTTAATGAAAAATAATATCAAGACTAAGGAATAAAGACTAGCAGAAAATAAGCATTTACATTAAATCATCATTTCTGTGATAATTATCATCTACATAAAAGACAATGGTAGTTTACTAAGTTGCAGGCACTGTTCTATGTGCTTTAAATGTGTAAACTTAACTATCCCTTACAACAAATCCAAGAGTAAGTAAAACTGTAATTCCTGATTTACACATTGGGAAATGAGGGCAGGAAAAGTCCTGAAACTTGCCTAACACCTCCTAAGTGGTAGAGCATGGATACAAATCCAAGCAGTCTGGCTCTGCAGCTGGAGCTCTCTCTAGAGTGACAATTCTATTGCAATAACTCATTAGTCATTATCTCTGTAACTACTGGAGACTTTGTCACTCTGTTAGACTACCACTGCCACAATTATTTATAAAATGAGAAATATCTGATAGAAGCTAACATCAACATTTAACCCATTTTTTAAAAAAACTGAATGGCATCAATTATAACCTATAAATAGATATTTTGAAATTCTGTACCTATTCGGTCCCTCTGTAAACATCAGCTGAGTGTATGTCTACGTACTGCTAGGCACCTAAATTTTTTTCTAATGTTTTAATATATGGATATATACAAGTCAAAATGCAGCCAAGTTTCAAATTAATTGTTAAATCAATTACTTTTGCTCCATCTACCACCACCAAACCTATGGTAGGTTCTAAATCTATTTTATCTTTGACCCACCCTTCCCACAAAACCCCGGTACAAAATATTCATGTAATAAGTAATGATTAAACACTTGTTTAATCCCAAATGACTGAATAATTAATTAATCTTTTAATTTGCATTAATCATAGCAATATTTAATTCTTAACTTTACTTTGTTCATTTATTATATCCTTTTAGAGCTAGCTAACCCCTGGCTAGTTAATTAGTGCTAAGATATTAAGAAATCCATAATTAAAAAGACAAATTAGGAATATATATATGTATACATATATATACATATACATGAAAATGAAAGGTAGCTTTTTCATTTGGTTTATAGTATATTACATGTATATATGTGTGCGTGTGTTTGTGTATAAAAATGAAAAAGTTACATTTCATTTACCATATACTTGATTTGGCTTATTTACTCACTGAATATGCATATAAATATGAACAGAGATAGTTAAAATAGAAGTTAAAAACAGCTTGAAATTTTGTTTTCTTTCCCCCTGATACTTAATATACAGTGGCCTGATGCAAAAATGTCTCTGGCATCATCCATTAACCAGTCTGTGATGCGAAATGACTTCATTTGTATGAACCAAAGAAAAATGAACATTTAAAGGAATCTTTTTTAATTGAATATAATTGACATATAACATTATATTAGTTTCAGATGCATAATATCATGATTTGATATTTGTATATACTGAGAAATGATTTCCACAACATGTCTAGTTAACATTCATCACCACACAGTTATAAAAATTCTTTTCTTCTGATGAGAACTTTTAAGATCTACTCTCTTAGCAACTTTCAAATATATAATAGAGTATTATTAACTATTGTCACCATGCTGTATATTACATACCCCTCATTTTATTTTATAACTGGAAGTTTGTACCTTTTGACCACCTTCACCCACTCCCCATCCCTACTTCCGGCAATGAAACACAGTCTGTTCTCTGTAACTATGAGTTGTTTTTTGTTTTGTTTTGTTTAAGATTCTACATATAAGTGAGGTCATACAGTAATTGTCTTTCTCTGTCTGACTTATTTCACTTAGCAAAATGCGCTCAGGGCCCATTCATGTTGCCACAAATGGCAAGATTTCATGTGTGTGTGTGTGTGTGTGTGTGTGTGTGTATGTGTGTGTGTGTGTACACATATATATGAGATAGATATATATATATATCTCACATCTTTATCCATTCATCTATTGAGGGACACTTAGATTGTTTCCATATCTTGGCTATTGTAAATAATGCTGCTAGGAGTATGGGGGTGCAGATATCTTTTCGAGTTAGTGTTTTCATTTCCTTTGGATAAATAAACAGAAGTGGAATTGCTGGATTGTATGGTAGTTCTATTTTCAATTCTTTGAGGAACCTCCATACTGTTCTCCATAGTGGCTGCACCAATTTACATTCCCACCAACAGTGCAAGAGGGTTCCCTTTTGTCCACATCCTCGCCAACACTTGTTATTTGTTGTTTTTTTGATAATGGCCATTCTGACCAGTGTAAGGTGATATTTCATTGTGGTTTTGATTGGCATTTCCTTGATGATTAGCAATGTTAAGGAATCTTGACCTGAATTACTTAGAAAAATCAACAAGTTTTTTATAATGTAATCATTATCATCTCCTAACTTTGTTTTATAAATTAGAAATTTATGCATCAAATAAACATAAAGCATATACCTCTAAATACACTTTAAGTATCAGATCTACAGGAGAATTTATTAATTTAATGGTCTAGAAAGCCACTGAAAGTTCAGCATGATAAAATTCTTGCCACAGGAAAGCTGGAAGCAAGAATTTATTAATCTATAAAACTGAAATATTAATGTCGATATTAATGTAGTAATTAACATCCATAACTGACATTGTTCTCAGGTTAAGAAACCTTTAAATTACTTTGAGAGTAACATCTAAACCTATATAAACTGCATAAAACCTTCCAAAATGTATCTTACATATAACCTCTATTTACACACATAGTAAAATTATAGGATTTCACCAGCTGTCTTTATAATAACAAACAATTGTAAACCATGTAAATATGTCACTTCTTTGCTCAGAGTCTTATTTCTCTAAGAGGTAGTATCAAAGTCCTTACAATGGTCTGTGTGACTATGCGATCTAAATGCCCACTACTTCTCTGACCCCATCTCCTACTACTCTGGCTCACTCTGTTCCAGCCACACTGGCTTCCTTGTTGTTCCAACACAAGAACCAGACTCCTGCATCAGTGCCTCTCAACTGCTTTTCCCACTGCTTGGAATATTCTCACCCCAGGCAATCCCATCATTTGCTCCCTTAGTTCTTTCAGATCTCTGTATAAATCACTTTATCAGTAAGCCTTATTTGACCACCATATATATGAAAACCCCTCCCAGCACCCTTTTTCTCCCTGCTTGTTTTATTTTTCTCCAAAGAACTTACCACCACCTGACATATATATGTATGCAGGTGTGTGTGTGTGTGTGTGTGTGTGTGTGTGTGTGTGTATGATTGTTTATTGTCTGTCTCCTCCAATTAGAGTGAAAGGTCCATGAGGACAAAAAAAAAATGTTTATTTTGTTCACTACTGTATCCCCGGAACTTAAAATGACACCTGACGTGCAATAAATATTTGTTTGTTGAATAAATGAAAAAAAAAGAAGTAACTGTATACTCACTGTTACAAAGTGATACTTAAAATATATTAAGTAAAAAGTAAGGTACAGAACACTACTGTATGTTTTACCATTTGTGTCAAAAGAGCAGAAAGCATATAATATAAATTTATGTTTATATTTGCATACAATGCTTCTGGAAGGTTACCTCTGAGGTAGGGAACTAGGGACTAAGGAGAAGACACTTAGACACCTGTGCACGTATATGTACTACATATTCAGAGAAATTAATTAAGGTTTTGCCTTCATAAATAAGAAATATTACAAAAGATAATCCTATAGAAAAATCTACAATTCATACTTAAGAACTCAGTAAGTATCTACAAATTAATTTACATGTGAACTAAGGTACACTATTAGAAAAAAGTAAAATAGAATCTTTTTGTAACAGTATTTCTTAATATATAGAAAAAAGTAAAATAGAATCTTTTTGTAACAGTATTTCTTAATATATAAAATACTTAACATAATCTCATTTCAGTGTCACAGATATCCTGTCAGGCAAGGTGGGTACACATTCATTTCCTCCCTTTATGGAAAAGAAAACTCAGAAAGGTTAAGTAACCTGACAATAGTTATACAGCAGAGAAAAAGCTCAATTCAGGTCTCCTGATTCTTAGTTTGGTACTTTTCTCAGTGTATTTGATAGTAAGGCTTGGAATTAACATTTACCTTATGTATTTAAAGAAAGAAAATATACCTGATGATGAAAACAGATAAAGCTTCAATGATGCTGTCAATACATCTCAATTGATATCATTCCAATTTAGTGACTAACTATAAAATTGAAAATATATTGAACATTATGGTAAAATGAATTACTACTGAATCATAATACAGACAATATTTAGTCAACAAACCAGATATTTTGTTGGTTGAAATGTAACAAAACAGGATTTTATTGATAGTGCTGTTCAATTAAGCTGAAGTCAACAAAATATGCAGAGAAGATAAATATACGTTGTCTACTAGTCTAGTAAAAGGGCTTAAAAATGTGCAATTTCAGAAACATCAAAGTAAAGGCAATTATCTTATAGGATAGCTAAACATTTAAAAAGTAGGAACTCATTCCATGGTGCCAGATATATTTGACATATAACAGAGATTCTTTCAACAAAAATTCTTATATTTGGCTTAAAGCACATGCTGTTAAAAGGAAAATAACTAGATTACTCTGGAGTAAAAAGGAAGTTCAATTCCTCAATTCAACAGACACTGGTTGAAAACTTATGTTCTTACAACTGGATAGCTAAAAACAAACGTGATATTTTTGAATAAATTAAGAGAGAGAGAGAGAGAGAGAGAGTAAAGTCAGACAATGTTTAGTCAGGGACTAGAAAATCTTGGTATTTCCATCATTATCCAGATAGGGCAGCCAACAAAGAGTTTAGCCTTCTAATTTGCCCCAGAAGGCAGATTCTTCTGCCTGCAGAGCTAGAAGTGAAGAATAAAATAAAATAATCCTTGGGTCTATAGTCCATTTAAACAACTCAAATGTCTTCAGCATTAACAGCACATTTAAGTGTCAATAACTCAAATGGATAAGAAAGGATCTGTCTTCTAATTCATCATCATGCACTTGAAACAAATTCTATTCCTCTAGTGCTCCTGCGCAAAACCTTAAAGTTGTCCTTGACTCCTCTCTCTCATACCCCACATTTAATCCACAGGAAATCTCATGGGCTCAACCTTCAAAACATATCCATAAGCTAAACACTTCCTGTTAGTTCCTGTGATACCATCCTTGCTCAAACTGTCATCTTCTATCACCTGGGTTGCTGTAACAACCTCAATTTTCCATTCTTATTAACCTTAAGCATATTATCAACACAGTGATCCATTTAATTCAAAAGTCAGAGCATGTCAATCTTCTGGTATAACCTCCCAACCCAATGGCTCCCCATTTCATTCAGAGAAAAGCCATAACCCTTAATCATGTTCCACAGGTCCTGAGATCTGTTCTCCATTACTTCTCTAATCTCATTCCCTATACTCTCACCTTCCCCTCTTCTCAGAGCTCGTTACTGTACCTTAGACAGTCCAGACCTGCACCTGCCTTATAGTCTTTGCAATAAATACACCCTCTGCCTAGAATGCTTTTTCCCCAGAAATTAAGTGGTTTACTAGCTCCCCAGTTCAAGATTTTGTTCAAACGTCACTTTCTCGTGTAAAAATTGATCAGTGGATGCCTTTGAATGGTAAGTAGAACTATGAGATATTTTATTTTATTTACTATTCTTATTTTATGCAGTAGGAATATATTATATTTATTTAATAACATTTATTATTTTGTAGTTATTAAAGCCACATATGCTGTTTTTCAAAATCTTGGAAATTAGGAAAAATGATAAAGAAAAAAACTCCTACCATGCAGAGATTTTGTGATGGCTATTAACCTATTATTTCATTTTCTTCATTAAAAAGAACATTATTTATATAAAAAATGTCACTTTCTCGATGATGCTTATCTTTATTTGCATTTAAAATTGTATCCCAACCTGTGACCCTCTAGACCCCCAATCCCCTATCCTGCTTTGTTTTTATGCCTTGACATTTAGCACCTTCCAATATAATACATAATTTACTTATTTATTAACTGCCATTCACCACAGAATGTAACCTCTAAGAGAGATTCTTCATTAGTTTTATTCACTGATATATTACAAGCATCTAGAAATATCCTCAGCACATAGTAGGTGCTCAATAAATATTGCTTGAATGGATAAATGAAACATAGTTATCCACAGATAATAGAGAATTACTGTGCAATACTTAATATTTATCAATATCATTTTCTCCTTGGTATTTTGGCCAAAATTAGACTTAGGTGAAAAAAGACAACAGTAGAAGGATGACTTTTCCTGACAAAGATGTTTACATTACCTGTCTCCACAGATTATTAGATTTCTGTAAATTAATAGATGGGCCTTAATTCTCATCGAATTATAAAGTCAAAATAAACATCAGTACATCTAAGAGCCTGACTACAATTCTAACCCTGACATCTGAATCACCTTGGAATTTTTATAAGAATATACAATCCATGGCCCATCTCAGCAGTACAGTTCCTTAAGGGCACTCTTCCACAGAAGCATTCACCACCAAAGAGTCTGAGTTTTGGTTAACACTGCCATTAATTAGGATCATGTAAAATAGTTAATACTTACTCTTAAATAATATTTAGGCCAAGTTTTTACTATTTTCCATGATATTATGCTTTAATTTTTAGTTCTTCCAATTCTTCCAATATTCAACTAAATTTCCCTTGTTGAAACACCATTTATAAGGATAGAATTTATAAAGAGGAAAAAGCAATGGAACTGCTTACATTAATTTCAAGCTTTTTGGGTAACTGTATTCATAAAACAATGCTTAAACAGTCATTTGGTGAAAAAATCATTTATACTTTTAATATTTTGACTGTTTTTGAATAAAATGAAAAGTTATATTCTAATTATTACTGAAAGATAGAATTATGCAAAAATTTCACTGATATACGTGGGAGTATTATTTAGTTTTAAGAACTATGAATTGCAAATATTTCTACTTGTTTTATAAAACATACTGAAAAACTCATTAATTGCCATCAATCTGAGGAATGTCCTGTTTGATTTATAAAATGTTACTTTATTACTTTAAACTACATATAGCATTCCTTTGTAAATTCCTTAAAGACTTACTAAAGTCATTGCTTCAGTGAATAGATAAGATGTATAGAAACAAATAGCATTTCAACTATTTAAAATAAACTGGATAAATGCAATATGTGACATCACTTTCTAAAAATTTATAAGGTATTATCATTTAATAAATGGGTATAAGAGAAAGTTTGAAAGTACCAGAAAGCAGTTTAGCCTCTTAAACTGTATTATACATTCTCTCTAAAACATTATTTATTTTTATTGAAAAAGATTTTCTTCAATGATTATAAAAGATAAAAGTCCAAATGATTACAAGTTCTTAATGAAATAAGAATTAATGAACTGTTATATTTTAAATTCCAAAGTCTAGTTTTTAGCTGCTGTTATCAAATGGGGATATGCTATCATTTAGTGACTTGAAAAACTATCTTTTATTCTATAATAATAATGCCAACATGAGTCATCTGCATACATAATTACTTAAAATAAATTAGGTAGCCCGTTTTAACCTATCTGCCACTAAAAAAGGCTATGAAGTAACCAATTCCACACCCACATGGGGACAAGGAAATACTATAAACCACACTTAGAGAGCAAAAGATTTACTAACTAAGGTTTCAAAGCCAAGCAAAAGAATAAACCTTCAGAAGTTCCTCTGAAAAAAATGCATGTTAGTTATCAAAACTCAAGAAGCAAGAAAATTACTCCAGTAGAGTCCCTGGTCTACACGGTAAGATCTTTATTGTCTGATAGGACAGTAAAGGACAGCAAAGAATTATAATCCATAATTCACAATGTAATGTATAGATCACTATGGCTCAATTAATAAAAAATAGTAATAACCACAATAATTTAAACACTTCCTATTCATATCCAGATTTATCTAGAATTGGACATTTCAAATGCAGTCTTTTTTTCCTATGGAGACATTTGAATCCATTTAACAATCTAATTGTACTATTTAGAATCACATAAACTAAAAATTACTAAAATATCACCTATAGTATAATTAACTATAATATAATAGTTCTATTTATGGACTGCATACAGTTACCCACAGAAAAATCCAAGGATACAGCTCAGGCTTTTTCAACCTTGGCACTATTAATATTTTGGTTTGAGTAAGTTTTTGTTGTGAGTAAGAAGGGATGGGCTGTAACGTGCACTGTATGGTATTTAGTAGCATCACTGGCCTCTACCCACGAGATAGCAATAGCATCCACCAGCTGTGAAAACCAAACATGTCTGGAGACATGGCCAAATGACCCCTGGGGGGCAAAACTGCCCCCTGATAGAAACCACCAACATAAGATAAAGGAAGGAAGAAAGGAAGGGGAAGAGAGAGAGAAAGTAATTAAACTAGGCATTCTTAAACAGTTAATAAATCTGTATAAAATAAAGTTGAATTTCTAGTTACTAGATTTAAATGTGTTTATTGTAGTTTAAGGCTATTTATAAAAAAAAAAATCACCTTTAAAAAAAATCAGTGTTTTGTATTGTGAAAACAATAAACACATCATCAATCTCAGATAAATTCTACTGTTCTTACATAAGAAAAAAATTAATAAGTATCTTTCTCCTTATTTCTTATTTCTATCTTAAGAATAACACCCTACCTTCCTGCTGTCTCCCAGGAATAAAAACAACTGCAGTCTTTGTTTTCAGTTTTGAAGGCAAGAGAAGAGCTTTTTCCTTTGACTCTACAGGTGGTTCCTGAAAGTGCTCTCCAGGTGACCTGAGGTGACTGACAAGTCTATTTTGCATTTACAAACAAGTTTAATAGGACCTGCATATTAACAAGAGTAATAATTTGTTATAGCAACCAGAATTACTTTTTGTATTCACTTATTACCTATATACTACTCTTTCAACTTTCTCATTTGATTACTCTTTGGCTTACCATAGATGTAACTGATCGTGCATCTTCTTCATAATTTACTACTGGAGGTGGCTCTTTCCCATCATTTTCTTGTACTTTTTGCTCTAGCAATTCTTTCTGTGCTGTAAACTTTGCCTCAGTGCATCTCAGCTGCTGGACTGACTGTTTTAGCTCTTCAAGTGTCTGTTTTTGGCTTAGCAGAAGTACAATACTAAAAGAGAACAGATTAATATAAATTATTTCAACTTCTTAAAGAAATAAAGACTTTAAAGGAAACTATATATATGTATATTTTGCTCCTATTTTCTTTCATTTTCCTCTTTATAAGAGTCATTCAGAATCATAAGAATTATGAAACTAAACAGATTTTGAGTCATCACAGTAGTTATTAAATGTTAGCATTAACAAAATGGAAGGAAATGTTTAGAAGCAAAAACCAAAGTCAAGATGCTTTCAAATGTATTACAATATATAGCATTCATTTTATTTTACAGTTAAACCATCTACCTCACAAAGTACAGACACTTAGGTCCAGAAGTGTAGAGCCTAAACTGAATTGATATGACTGAAGGAGAATCTTACTTTATTTCAAATCTTAAATGGAACATAGATAAGTCAGATCTGTGCCTAGAGTAAAATAAACCAACTCAAGGTGACAGCCTGGAACCAAGCTGTGTGCATATTGTGAGGGGTGTGTTTTTAGAGCTGGGGAAAGATGTTCTGATAAGGACAAAGGAAATGAGTGTAAGTCCCCAAATCTTCCCCATAACATCATTATAAAGACAGTAGACTTCCCCATTCCTCCTTTAGAGAACTACACAGGCCACATGTTACCTTATAGTGATCTTTTAGCCCTTGGAGGCTGTCCTTAATAGGAATTTCAAATTAATTCACCCATATTAAAGCCACAAGAAAACAGGCAGTGCCGGTGAGGAATATCTCTGGGAATGCTATCATACTTCGTGTATTAATACCTTTTTTTTTTTAACATCTTTATTGGAGTATAATTGCTTTACAATGGTGTGTTAGTTTCTGCTTTATAACAAAGTGAATCAGCTATACATATACATATATCCCCATATCCCTCTCTCTTGCGTCTCCCTCCCACCCTCCCTATCCCATTCCCTCTAGGTGGTCACAAAGTACCGAGCTGATCTCCCTGTGCTATGCAGCTGCTTCCCACTAGCTATCTGTTTTATATTTGGTAGTGTATATATGTCCATGCCACTCTCTCACTTCGTCCCAGCTTACACTCCCCGCCCCCAGTGTCCTCAAGTCCATTCTCTACATCTATGTCTTTATTCCTGTCCTCCCCTAAGTTCTTCACAACCATTATTTCTTTTTAAGATTCCAGATATATGTGTTAGCATATGGTATTTGTTTTTCTCTTTCTGACTTACTTCACTCTGTATGACAGACTCTAGGTCCATCCACCTCACTACAAATAACTCAATTTCTTTTCTTTTTATGGCTGAGTAATATTACATTGTATATATGTGCCACATCTTCTTTATCCATTCATCTGTTGATGGACACTTAGGTTGCTTCCATGTCCTGGCTACTGTAAATAGAGCTGCAATGAATATTGTGGTACATGACTCTTTTTGAATTATGGTTTTCTCAGGGTATATGCCCAGTAGTGGATTGCTGTGTCATATAGTAGTTCTATTTTTAGTTTTTTAAGGAACCTCCATGCTGTTCTCCATAGTGGCTGTATCAATTTACATTCCCACCAACAGTGCAAGAGTGTTCCCTTTTCTCCACACCCTCTCCAGCACTTATTGTTTGTAGATTTTTTGATGATGGCCTTTCTGGCTGGTGTGAGGTGATGCCTCATTGTAGCTTTGATTTGCATTTCTCTGATGATTAGTGATGTTGCGCATCCTTTCATGTGTTGTTGGCAGTCTGTATCTCTTCTTTGGAGAAATGTCTATTTAGGTCTTCTGCCCATTTTTGGATTGGGTTGTTTGCTTTTTTGATATTGAGGTGCATGAGCTGCTTGTAAATTTTGGAGATGAATCATTTGTCAGTTGCTTCATTTGCAAATATTTTCTCCCATTCTGAGGGTTGTCTTTTCGTCTTGTTTATGGTTTTCTTTGCTGTGCAAAAGTTTTTAAGTTACATTGGGTCCCATTTGTTTATTTTTGTTTTTATTTCCATTACTCTAGGAGGTGGTTCAAAAAGGATCTTGCTGTGATTTATGGCATAGAGTGTTCTGCCTATGTTTTCCTCTAAGAGTTTGATAGTGTCTGGCCTTACGTTTAGGTGTTTAATCCATTTTGAGTTTATTTTTGTGTATGGTGTTAGGGAGTGTTCTAATTTAATTCTTTTACATGTAGCTGTCCAGTTTTCCCAGCACAACTTATTGAAGAGGCTGTCTTTTCTCCACTGTATATTCTTGCCTCCTTTATCAAAGATAAGGTGACCATATGTGTGTGGGTTTATCTCTGGGCTTTCTATCCTGTTCCATTGATCTATCTTTCTGTTTTTGTGCCAGTACCATACTGTCTTGATTACTGTAGCTTTGTAGTATAGTCTGAAGTCAGGGAGCCTGCTTCCTCCAGCTCCATTTTTCTCTCTCCAGATTGCTTTGGCTATTCAGGGTCTCTTGTGTTTCCATACAAATTGGGCAATTTTTTGTTCTAGTTCTGTGAAAAATGCCATTGGTGCTTTGATAGGGATTGAATTGAATCTGTAGATTGCTTTGGGTAGTATAGTCATTTTCACAATATTGATTCTTGCATCCAAGAACATGGTATATCTCTCCATCTGTTTGGACCATCTTTAATTTCCTTCATCAGTGTCTTATAGTTTTCTGCATACAGGTCTTTTGTCTCCTTAGGTACGTTTATTCCTAGATATTTTATTTTTTTTGTTCCAATGGTAAATGGGAGTGTTTCCTTAATTTTTCTTTCAGATTTTTCATCATTAGTGTATAGGAAGGCAAGAGATTTCTTTGCATTAATTTGGTATCCTGCTACATTACCAAATTAATTAATTAGCTGTAGTAGTTTTCTGGTACCATCTTTAGGATTCCCTATGTATAGTATCATGTCATCTGCAAACAATGAAAGCTTTACTTCTTCTTTTCCAATTTGTATTCCTGTTATTTATTTTTCTTCTCTGATCGCTGTGGCTAAATCTTCCAAAACTATGTTGAATAACAGTGCTGAGAGTGGACAACCTTGTCTTGTTCCTGATCTTAGAGGAAATGGTTCAGTTTTTCACCATTGAGAACGATGTTGGCTGTGTTAAAAACCCTCCAGAAAGTAGGCATAGATGGAACTTACCTCAACATAATAAAGTGTATTAATATCTTAATGAACTGTGCCATGCACTACTGAAAGTAAGTTACTAATACATAAAAGACAATTGGGAAAGACAGTCTCTTCAGGAAGTGGTCCTGGAAAGTTGGACAGCTGCATGTAAATCAACATTAGAACACACCCTCTCACCATACACAAAAATAGACTCAAAATGGCTTAAAGACTTAAATGTAAGACAAGACACCATAAAACACCTAGAAGAGATCATAGGCAAAACATTCTCTGACATAAATCGTACCAATGTTTTCTTATGTTAGTCTCCCAAGGTAACAGAAATAAAAACAAAAATAAACAAAGGAGACTTAATCAAACTTACAAGCTTTTGCACAGCAAAGGAAACCATAAACAAAACAAAAAGACAACCTACAGAATGGGAGAAAATATTTGCAAACAATGCAACCTACAAGGGCTGAATTTCCAAAATATATAAGCAGCTCATACAACTCAACAACAAAAAAAACAAACAACCCAATTCAAATTCAAAACCATATGATCCAGCAATCCCACTCCTGGGCATATATCCAGACAAAATTGTAATTCAAAAAGATATATGCACCCCTATGTTCATAACAGCACTGTTCACAATAGCCAAGTCATGGAAACAACATAAAGGTCCATCAAAAGATGAATGGATAAATAAGAAGTGGTACATAAAAATAATGGAATATTACTCGGCCATAAAAAAAGAATGGAATAATGCCATTTGCAGCAACATGGATGCAACTAGAGATTATCATACTAAGTGAAGTCAGAAAGAGAAATACCATATGATATCACTTATATGTGGAATCTAAAATATGACACAAATGAACCTATCTATGAAACAGAAACAGAATCACAGAAATAGAAAACAGACTGGTGGTTGTCCAGGGAGAGGGGGTTTGGGGAGGGATGGAGGGGGAGTTTGGGGTTAGCAGATGTAAGCTTTTATATATAGAATGGGTAAACAACAAGGTCCTACTGTATAGCACAGAGAACTATATTCAATACCCTGTGATAAGCCATAATGGAAAAGAATATTTTTTGAAAAGTATGAATATATATGTATAACTGAATCACTTTGCAGTACAGCAGAAATTAACACAACATTGTAAATCAACTATACTTCAATTTTTTAAAATTGATTTAAAAAAAAAAGAAGGAGATCCATAGACTAGGAGAAAAGATTTACAAAAGACACATCTGATACAGGACTGTTATCCAAAATATACAAAGATCTCTTAAATGTCAACAAGAAAACAAACAAACTGATTAAAAAATGGGCCAAAGACCTTAACAGATACCTTACTGAAGAAGATATACAGATGGCAAATAAGCATATGAAAAAATGCTCCACATCATATGCCATCAGAAAAATGCAAATTAAAAGAACAATGAGATAGCATCATACATTTATGAGAATGGCCAAACTCCAGGACATTGACAACACCAAATGCTGGTGAGGATGTGAAGCAACAAGAACTCTCATTCATTACTGGTGGAAATGCAAAATGGTATAGTCACTTTGGAAGACAGTTTGGTAGTTTATTACAAAACTAAACATACTCTTACCATATGATCCAGCAATCATACTCCTTGGTATTTAGCCAAAGGAGTCAAAAACTTATGTCCACATAAAAGCCCACACATGAATGTTTACAACAGCTTTATTCAAAACTGCCACAACTGGGAAGCAACCAATACGTCCTTCAGCAGATGAATGGATAAACTGTGGTATATCTGGACAATGGAATACTTTTCACTGCTCAAAAGAAACAAGCTACCAGCCCACAAAAAGACATGGAGGAACCTTAAATGTACATTACTAAGTGATAGAAGCCAATCTGAAAAGGCTACATAATGTATGATTCTAATTATATGACATTCTATACAAGGCAAAACTATATGGAGACAGTAAAAAGAAAGCTATATGGAGACAGAAACAAACCAGATATTCTTCACAGGGTGAATGATCAAATTATGGTATATCTATACAGTCATGAGTTGAATTGTGTCCTCTAAAAAGATATGTTCAAATCCTAACCCCAGGAACCTCAGAATGTGGCCGTTTTGGAAACAGGGTTGTTGCAGATGTAATTAGTTAAGATGAGGTCATACTGGAGTGGTTGGACCCTTAATCCATGACTGATGTCCTTGTAAGAAGAAGAAAATCTGGATACAGAAAAGAGACCACACAGGCAGAACACTATATGAAGATGGAGGCGGAGATTGGAGTGATGCTTCTATAAACCAAGGAATGCCTAGAACTGCCGGCCATCAGCAGAAGCTAGGACAAAGGCATGGAACCGAATCTCCCTTAGAGCCCAGAAGAAACCAGCCTGCCAAGACCTTACTTCAGACTTTTGGCCTCCAGAACTGTCATAGAATAAATTTATATCTTTTTTTAAGCTGCCCAGTTTGTGGTACTTCAAAATGGCAGTCCTAGGAAACTAATACACATGCTATGGAATACTACATAAGAGTAAAAAGGAATGAAAGTACCTGGATGAATCTCCAGAGAATTACAATAAATGTAAAAAGACAATCTCAAAAGGTTACATACATTATGATTCCATTTTATATAACATTCTTGGGAAGACAAAATTATAGAAATGGAAAATAGATCACTGGTTGCCCTTAGCTGGTGTTAAGGAGGAGGTGGGAGATAGAAGGCAGTGTAGCTATAAAAGTACAAAATGGGGGATCCTTGCAGTGATGAAAATGTTCCAAACCATGCCTGTATCAATGTTAATATCGGATTATGATATTATATTATAGTTTTGCAAGATGCTACCATTAAGGGGAATTGAAAAGGTTTATGGGATCTCTCTGTATTAATTCTTACAACTACATGCCAATCTGTAATTATCTCCATTAAAATTTAATTTAAAAACATGTATCAGTGGTTGTTCCCTGGCGGTCTAGTGGTTAGGGTTTAGTGCTTTCACCCATGCCGTGGCCCAGGTTCAATCACTGGTCGGGGAATTGAGATCCCACAGGCTGCACAGCACAGCCAAAACAAAAAGTTTCAATGCTGTTTCCTGTGGTAACGTGAGGTTTCTATCATCTCATATACCTTGGGTTTCTAAATAATCTGTTTTAGAAATAGGCCTTTTTAAATTCTTCTTCAGGAGTTCTAAATATCTATTATGTCATATCAGCAATCACTTAGACATTCTGAGACACTATCCTAACACCAAGAATTAGGAAATACATAAAAGGGAATATCACTCAGCCATAAAAAAGAATGAAATAATGCGATTTGCAGCAATTTGGATGGACCTAGAGATTATCATACTAAGTGAAGTAATCAAAGACAAATATCATATAATATCACTTATATCTGGAATCTAAAAAAGTGATACAAATGAACTTATTTACAAAACAGAAATAGACTCACAGACTTAGAAAACAAACTTATGATTACCAAAGGAGAAAGGTGGGGGGGAGGGATAAATTAGGAGTTTGAGATTAACGTATACACACTACTATATATAAAATAGATAATCAACAAGGACCTACTAAATGTATTAACATCTTGCTTTTGTTCAATAATTACTTTTTAAACAATACTGTTATATAATCACTATGTAATACACTATAATTATTTTATATGCTTATAACACCATTGAGCAAAAAAGCTATAAATATTTCAAGAAGAAGAAAATTATAATAAATGCATGATTGTATAATACAAGATGCACAAGAAGCTATAAATAAATTTAAAACATTGAAGGGATCAGGACTTATGCAGGTGCTATTTACTCCCTACTTCTGACTACTCTTTCCATGCATTCTTCACTTGGAGGGCACTTTCTGTCCTTCAGGTCTCAGCAAAACTGCCATTTCCTACAAGACCCCTGACCACCTATCTTAAGTGGGTACTCCTCTGTTATTCTTCTATCTGAACTCCTTGTTTCACAGCAATTATCACAATTGTTAATGTTCTGTTTTGTACTGGTCTACTCTACAAAAGTGTAAGCTTCATGAGACATGTGACCATATGTGTCTTAACCTTTCACTGTATTCATAGCACCTAGTGGATATAATCTAAAAATTCTGAGACAAAAATAAAAGGTACCTGAGTTTGCAAACCAGAACAATACTCCAGATGGTTCACGTATTACCTTCACTACAAGCCAGATGTGAATCTTTGCAATTCTCCTAAAATTTCTGGCCCTCAGATGTCACATAATTTGAAAGACAAGGAGGTTGAATCAAGTGATCTCTTAAGATTTTGCATGGCTCTAAGAGTTATGATTTTATAATGTACAAAGTATTTTTAAGTACTGGGTGATAATGGTACAGCATAATACAAAACTGAATAATCATTCACTTTTTGTAAATCAAACTAAGCATTAAAACCAATAGTAACATTACCAGCTCTTTATGCCAATGAGTCATAAATGACATTTGCTTGGTATATTTTCCCATAAACTATTTTCTAATACAGTAGTCAAGGATCATAGATCAGGAGAAGATGGATATTATTTCAATTTGAATAAAAATGTGTTGGAAGTACTGAGCAAAGATATGTATACTAGAGTGACGCTTTGTGTTCTATTAAAATTATACCATTTCAAATGGTTGGTTTTATTCCTTTCACCCACACTTTTTTTTTTTTTTTTTTTTTTTGCGGTACGCGGGCCTCTCACTGTTGTGGCCTCTCCCGTTGTGGAGCACAGGCTCCGGACGTGCAGGCTCAGCGGCCATGGCTCACGGGCCCAGCCGCTCCGCGGCATATTATTCAATTATAGGACTCAAAGCTATCAAATGATTTCTCATATCGTTTATTTTTTCACTGTTATTATAAGATGTTTTGGAGAAATTTATGTTAAACCCAAATTTAAAGGTTTTAACATTAGTCCCTCATATGTTATATTTTCATAGGAACACAAATGCTATTTCTATTAAGTAAACATTCACATAATTCCATTAATTTAGAAATAATTTAAGAATGTAAATTATCTAATATAGCATATTTTTAGTATTTGCAAAAAATGTAGTTTTATTTTATTGTTTTGTTACTTTCATTTTTTATTTATTTATTTATTCTTGGCAGCGTTGGGTCTTCGTTGCTGCACGCGGACTTTCTCTAGTTGCGGCAAGTGGGGGCTACCCTTCACTGCAGTGCACAGGCTTCTCATTGCAGTGGCTTCTCTTGTTGAAGAGCACGGGCTCTAGGTGCGCGGGCTTCAGTAGTTGTGGCACGTGGGCTCAGTAGTTGTGACTCGTGGGCTCTAGAGCACAGGCTCAGTAGTTGTGGTGCATGGGTTTAGTTGCTCCGCATCATGTGGGATCTTCCCAGACCAGGAATAGAACCCGTGTCCCATGCATTGGCAGGGGGATTCTTAACCACTGCGCCACCAGGCAAGTCCCTGTTTTATTACTTTTAACTAATTTATTCTCCTAAGAACACTGTTAAAATCGTAAGATCAAGCAATTACTGTGATCAAACACACAGAAACCTTGGAGTCAGGAACTCATGCATTTTCTATCACTTACTGGGTATGTGATTCTAAGTAAGTTATCTAAATTCTCTAAGTCTTAAAGGTAAAATCCAGGTAATTACACAGGGAGCATAGTGAAGATAACATTCAGTGAATTAATATATATAAAACATCTAGCATAGTATGTGGAACAGAGTACAAACTCAAGAGATATTATTTCCCATATGTCCACCACCCTTTAAGCTTCCTCTCCTCTATGCCCATTCTCATCTTCTGATAAATACAAGTAGGTGGGGGAATGTGGATCACAATGATTATGTAGATGAAGAGAGAATCGAAGATGTGAGTCAAGAGAACATACCAAAAAAAATCAAAGAATCTACAACTTCCAGGATAAGACAACACTTAAAGATTGCCTCCTCCAGCAACTCAGACATGCTGGTGAGAGGGTCAGCTAACCTACTGTATTTCTTTATATCTGCTAAATTATAAAACAGGAGTCATTTACAATGTGCACATGTACAAAACTGTAAAACGTACAACTGCTTGGTCATCTGAAGAGATTTACTAGCAAATAGAGAAAAACAAAAGATAATTTTTTTAACTTTATACGTGCAATGGTTGATAAATTTTATTTTTATAATCCCAGTAGAATCTTCTGTTGATGCAATACTGAAAATTTCCAGATTTATTAAAGGAATATCCAGAGTAACTCAAATTTCCCTGTTCTCACCTTTAAAAGGCTCATCAATTTCAATATGACATTTAACACCAAGTTGTAATAAAAGCCATAGTATAAGTGGGAGAAGTAGGCTCCTAATATCCTGAGTTGTAAAATAGGATAGATGGTGTTGCCATTCACTGAAATTTTAAAAAATACTAAGAGTGAACTAGGTTGCGTTGGGTTGGGTTATATTGAGGGGATTTTTTTTTTTTTTTGCGGTATGCGGGCCTCTCACTGTTGTGGCCTCTCCCGTTGCGGAGCACAGGCTCCAGACGCCCAGGCTCAGCGGCCATGGCTCATGGGCCTAACCGCTCCACGGCATGTGGGATCTTCCCGGACCAGGGCACGAACCCGTGTCCCCTGCATCGGCAGGCGGACTCTCAACCACTGGGCCACCAGGGAAGCCCTTGAGGGGATTTTTAATTCAGCCTTAGATATGAGAAATTTAGTGTACTTCTAAGGCATCCAAGGAGGCATGTCAAGTAGGCAACTGATTACACGGCCATAGAGTTCAGAGAGGAAATCTGAGCGAGAGTAATATACATGAGTCATCTTCAGGGGATCACCTAGAGATAGAGTACAGTGAGGAGAATGACATAGCCTAGGGCCACGCCTTGGGTAACTCCAAAATATTCTGGCTGAGTGGGGAGGATGAATTTACAAAGGAGTGGCCAGAAAGAGAGAAGCAAGATCTGTCACCTTGGTCCCAAAGGCCAAGGGAAATGAAGTCAACAAAGATACAGTGAGGAGGTCAAGTAAGATCATTGCTAAATTTAGCAATATAAAGGTCATTGATGATCTTATAGATATCTACCTATTTCAACAGTGACAGGGCAGAAGCCAGATATCTGTGGGTTAATTACTAAGTGAGACTTGAGGAAATGAGTGCTCATTAGCACTCTTAGAACAAGTTTGACTAAGAAAACAGAAAGCAAAGACAGTAATTGAGGGAAAAGATGAAGATTAATGACAGGTTATCTAGGGTGGTAAGAAAGGTAGAGATTATTTTCAGGAGTCAAAACCTAATAATATTTAAAAAGTGAGCACAGGACATAGTTGAGAAGAAAAGGTGAACATAATATATAAAACAATGTAAAATTTATGGGAAAGTAAGAGATGATGAGATATAAAAATAGGCACAAGAAATAGACAGGAAAAGGAACAGATCCTCTATGGAAGTAAGGAAAGAGAATGGGTACAAACGTGGTGCATTTAGATATCTAAAATATCTAGAAAATAAGGTACTTGCCACCTAATGATTCTAATTTTTTCTATAATGTAGGAGAGGTCCATCTGCTGACTATGATGGGGTATATAACAGGATCAGAAATTTGAGAGAAGTAGAAAATATTTGAAAAGTTGTGTAGAAAGTAAGAGCAAGTATAGACCAGACAAATGCTATACATCACAATCCTTGAAAGTCTTGACAAATCACACCAATTGGGAAAGTATGATAGCAAGAAATTTATATATTCTAGTCTAGGATTAGAGAAACCTGTTAGAGATGCAAACAATGACCAAAGTCAGATTAGAAATTTTAAATTTTAGATCAAAATTTAAACCTTAATATAGTAGAAAACATAATTATTGAAATCAGTAAAAACAAGAGTATAGCAAAACAAGTTATGTCAGAGGATCCATGAAAATATTTACAGTTATGTCAGAGGATCCATGAAAATATTTACAGATCCAGAAATCAGCAAGAAAAACAACAGTAAGACAAAAACAGCACAGCACATATCAGAAGGATTTTTATAGGTGAAACAGACTGCTCTTTTTTAGTAAGTTTATTTGCTTCCTTCTAACATCTAAACCAGTTTCTAGATAATACTGGTCTGTCACTTTCTTAACAAGGAATTCACAGTGAATCTGGTAGACTTTGATGAGGGGGAGTAAAGACAGGTTTTAACAGGGTTTTTCAGAAAATAAGTCAAACCATTAAAACATTGAGACATATGATCAATACACTATATTGATAAAAACACAAAATCACTCTTCTAGAGTCCAAGAAAGTAATTCAACCATACAGTTTTATACTTAATATGAAAATTCAGCTTCTAGAAATTACACATCCATAATTCCATGTAACTGAAGTACTTCTATAAAATTACATCAATTGAACTTTCTTCCTTCAAATTATTTTTGTTTTACTCACTCAGACTTCTTTTCATAGGTCTTAGAAGATTCCTCAATCCTCTTCTCTAACTCCAGGACAGCTTCCTCCTTATTTAAAAGCATCTGCTGTGTCTGTATAAGTTCCTCTGCTAAAGTTTTCAACCTAGAATGAACAGTTTCCTCATTATCAATCAATACATTAATTACACTCACTTTATACATACAAAAAAAAGGGATTCATATATCTAAGGTTGCAATGTCCAAAACAGTAGTCGCATGTAATTTTACACTACCAAATGTAAAATAGCTAGTGGGAAGCAGCCGCATAGCACAGGGAGATCAGCTCGGTGCTTTGTGACCACCTAGAGGGGTGGGATAGGGAGGATGGGAGGGAGACGCAAAAGGGAGGAGATATGGGGATATATGTGCACATATAGCTGATTCACTTTACTATAAAGCAGAAACTAACACACCATTGTAAAGCAATTATACTCCAATAAAGATGTTTAAAAAAAGTTAATGCATATAAAAATATAAATTTAATTAATTAAGAGTAAAATTTCAGTTCCTCAGTTCCATCAGCCACATTTCAAGCACTCAACAGACACATGTGGCTAATGGCTACCTCTTTGGACAGAGAAAAGAACATTTCAATAATCACAGTGAGTACTCTTGGACAGTCTGTTTTAGGGAGTCTTATTCATCAAACAGCAAAAGAGAAAGAGAAACTGAAAACAGAGAAAGAGAAAAGGACTAAAGTAAAAAATACCTGTCAACTCCCAGCAAGAGTGTATAGTGAAAAAAACATGATTTTTGTTTTCAGAATAACATGTATTTATAATCTGGCTTTGCCACTTTTTATCTGAGATCCTGGGCAACTTGCTTAAGCTCATTGGATCTATTTTCTCATTAGTATTTTGGGTACTGTAATACCTGCTTCAGAGCATTGTTTTGAAGACGAAATACACTAATGTATAAACAATGAATGGTACTTAGGAGGCATCTGAGTAAATAACATCTAGTATTATTTGCATATGTTATCTCATTTAATTCTCACAACAACGTATGAGATAGATATTGTTATCCTTATTTTAAGGAAAAGAAAGTAAGGCTCAGTCACATGGTAATTTAATATAAACTATTTCTGTTGTCACATATTACAATAGAGGTATTTTTTATTAATATATAGATTTTAGTACAATTAAATACGTAAAATTAATATGTACCCATAGACCAGACAATTTTTGGTCACATAAAATGCATTTGGTCCTGAATAGAAATATTTCTACCACGAAAACACACACAGCTGGAATCTAAAAAATAATACAAATTAACTTATTTACAAAACAGAAACAGACTCACAGACATGGAAAACAAATTTATGGTTATCAAAGGTGAAAGGGAGGGAAGGAATAAATTAGAAGTATGGGATTAACAGATATACACCACTATATATAAAATAGATAAGCAACAAGGATTTACTGTATGGCACAGGAAACTATATTCAATATCCTTTAATAACCTATAATGGAAAAGAATCTGAAAAAGAATATATATATATATATATATATATATATATAACTGAATCACTTTCCTGAACACCTGAAATTAACACAGTATTTTAAATCAACTATAGTTCAACTACAAAAAGGAAAAATAAAATTTCTATAATCATAAAATATATATACACAGCTATCATATCACATTAAAATTTTTATCTTCAGCTTTTTAAAGTGAGACATGAAACCCAAAATATACAAAATATTAAATAACCCAAGTATATGAATATTTGAATTTATTTAAAGTTAAAGAAATGATAAATAAAGTCAAAAGTCAAACTTCGAAGAAATATTTGCATTGGGAATTACAAGCAAAAGCTCATGTAGAAAAACTCTTAGAAAAAAGTCAACCTACTATGAACATGGACAAAAAACACAACAGGAAGTTCATCAAGAAAAATTCAAATGATCAGTAAGCACACGGAAATATTTACAACCTGAACCACAAAAAAAAAACCCTGCAAATTAAATGAATAGTAAGTTATTTTTCACCTACTAAAATTGACAAGCATGAAAAAGTGATAATATTCAGTATTCTCAATATTGTAGAAAGAAAGAAAAAGGAAGGAAGGAAGGAAGGAAGGAGGGAAGGAAGGAAGATATAAGAAGAATGGAAGGGGTATAGGATTGGAATAGGGGGTGATTTAAGGACAAAAAAGCCTCTCATATTTTACTCTATATTTATCTATATTATTTAAATCTCATAACAAAAATGAATATGATTTTTAAACTGTTAAATAATATGTAATAGAGATAGAGGAGGTAGAAAAACTATGAGACATAATCAGAACAACTCAAAATATAGGGAAGGAGGGAGAGAGGGAGGGAGGAAGGAAGGAAGACACATACCCTATTGATGTGACAAAACTAGCACAAATTTTTTAGTGGTCAACTTGGAATTGTCTCTCAAACTTCAAATTAGAATATTGTTTGACCATCTAAAAATCTGTCTTACCAGAATACTTTACAAAGTGCACACAATCAGTCCATATGAACATGTTTGTTATAACACTGTTTATAAAACAAAAAACTAAAAAATATTTAAATGTTCATCAACAGGGGAATAGCTGAATAAATTTTAATCCATTTAAGATACAGAGCATATAGTCACTAAAAAGAATGAGGTGCACACATAAAACATTCTTCCAAGGCAAAGTCTTAAATTAAAAGGCATGATGCTGAAAAATACATATAGCATGGTTCCATTTATATTGAAATAAATGTATGTGTATATGTGCTACTGACTGAATTGTATTCCCTCAAAATTCATATGTTGAAATCCTAACCCTCAAAGTGATGGTATTTGGAGAGAGGGACTTTGGGAGGTAATTAGGGTTAGATGAGTTTGTGAGGGTGGAGCCTTCATGATGGGATTAGTGTCCTTAGACGAGACACCAGAGGGTTTGCTCATGCTGCTTCTCTCTCCAATCCCAGACAAAGAAGAGGTCATGTGAGTACACAAGAAGGCAGCAGTCTACACCCAGGAAAATAATTTCACCAGGAGCCAAACTGGCCAGCACCTTGATCTGGAACTTCTAACATCCAGAACAATGAGAAGTAAATGCTGTTGATTAATCCACCCATTCATGGTATTTTATCATGGCAGCCATAGCAGATTAATACACTATGTATGTATTTATGTGTGGAGAAAAAACAGGTTACTACAAACCAAACTTTCATCATCACTCTGAGGGGTTTGGGATTGGAATAGAGAGTGATTTAAGGACAAAAAAGCCTCTTGTATTTTACTCTATATTTATCTATATTAGTTAAATCTCTTATAACAAAAATTAATTTGATTTTTAAACTATTAAATAATAGGTAATAGAGACAGAAGAGACAGAAAACCCGTGAGACATAATCAGAAGAACTCAAAAAACAGTAATCCAGATTACTTCATCTATGTTAAGAGTTAAGCAACATAATAAATCTCAACAGGTTTCTGAGGGCAGTAATATAGCAAAACATAATCAATGATGCTTATAATAATGATCCAGAATCATAAGGGAAAGGTTAAATTAGATAGTTATTTTTTTAAGAATATATATATATTTACAAGAGACATACATCAAATCTGGTAAAATTATTTTGTTGAATTTGATGACAATATAAGCTTTGATTATCAGGAAAATTCAGTTTTGTAGAATAGTTCATATCCTGACTACTAGACACAGAAAGCATTACTGTATTAAAATTAGAGGTCATTCTCAAGAAACCTACATTTCAACTTCTGGCTTCAAGCTACTTATTAACAACTATAAATACATAAGTAAATAACACTCACACATAATGCTTTGCTCTTTATAAAACTCTGCCCTATATATAATCTCATTTAATCAGCATGAAAGTCTGGAACACAGGACCCTACCTCTGTACCTGTCCCAACCCCAGTCTAGAGGTAATAAAGACAATCTTCTCACCGCTGCCTTGGCCATGTTGCATCAAAGCTGAATTTGGTAGAAAGCTCTTTCCCTCTCTTTATCACTTTCCTCTCCTCTGTTCTTTTACTTCTCTCTCCTATACCTTTCTCTATTCTCTTCTTTTCTTCCTGCTCAATTTTCCATTCACCTCTCTTCTCAATTCTTCCTTCATTCATCTAAACAGGTGTTTACTAAGAGCATACCTTGTGTCAGGCATGCTCCTAGACACTAGGGATACAACAATAAACAAGTTTGGCTTCAGGAAACTTACATTCTAGTAGAAGAGACATCGACCTTTTTTCTTCCAACCCTCTCTTCTTCTTCTTTCCTCTCTTTGACTATTACTGTTTCTTTCCCTAGTTTCTTCTCAATTCTTCTCACTGTACCATATTCTCTGCTCCATCCTGAAATAAATACATAGTCCCACCAAACTGTAAGATGCAGGCACCATGGCTTACTCTTCACAGCACATCCCTTACACTTAGCACAGTGTCTTGCACACTCTGCAAGTATGTGCTCAACTCAGTTCTCTATGTCTTGTTTTTCTCATGAGTTCACACATTAAGCTTTTCTCTGCAATTCCCTAATAACTCTCAAGGCTCTCCTGATTCCAATCATTCTCAATTATCTAGAGTGTGAAACCAAAGAGCTATCTCAATGTGGGAACAGCACAATTTATGATTTTCACCCACCATATGGGCTAAACGGATATATGAACCCCTACTGCAGTGGTGCAGTGAGGGAAGCTTTAGTTCTCTGTATATAGATGTCATTAGTACAGGGCTGACTCCTTTCATGCAAACATTTTATCACCAAGCTAATCACTTTACCTTTCTACATCAGATTAAGAGAATTATTTGTGTTTATAACTCTATACCTCTACTGCATTTTGTAAAGCACCTTACTCTGGTATAACAGACAACAGGTCTAGAAGCAGACACCTTCATGTTCAATATTTACTTGGCTTTTCTAAACTTCCATTTTCTTCCCTAATAAAACAGAAATTAATACTCAATTTAAAGGGTTCCTGTAACTATGATGAATAGTTTTAAAGTTCCTAACATGGATTTGGAAGCATAGTATATTCCCTATAAATGTAACTGTATATTATTAACCAATTTTACTAGTTTCGTAAAAAATATTTTTCGAAAAGTAACTTTAAATATTGTCTTCTAGGGAATTCCCTGGCGGTCCAGTGGTTAGGACCCCGTGCTTTCACTGCAGAGGGCCCAGGTTCGATCCCTGGTCGGGGAACTACAATACCATAGGCCACATGGCACAGCCAAAAAAAAAGAAAAAAAAAAATTGTCTTCTATTTTTTTAAAGAATATTTTGTTAACATTGGATGCAAAAGTTAACATTGTTCCCAAGGCAGAGGTAGGATTGAGTGTATTTTAAATAAAACTCAAGAACAGGTTATATTATTTATACATTATTCCTAATTAAGGACAAGTAAAGTAAAGAAATTGCAAGAATGCTACATTGAAAGTAGAGGAGCCATTCATAATTAAAAGTTGTTTTTCCCTTTTAACAGTGTCATTTCCAAGAACTCTAACTTTTTGGAAATCTGAAGAATTTCGGTTCCATGAGAAATAACATAAGCTTGCATGTCTTTGTTATTCTTGATGCAAACAAAACAGTATGTCTCTATACACACATATACACACACATACACATACATGTTGATTTGATGTGACATGACAGTAATAATATCACCACAAATCTAAAAGGAAGCAAAAAATGGGGAGTTTTACTATTGATTTCTTCATATTTATCACTTGGAAAAATTCAAGGGAAGACAGTTGATTGTGGTGAGCATCATAGTTACTCTAGTTAATTGTAGTGTTGCCCTCTTTTTACTTTGAAATGGGGTAAGAAGGGAGGAATGAGGTGAAAGCCAGAGTC
The DNA here is from genome assembly GCF_963924675.1 of Phocoena phocoena. Taxonomy (NCBI): domain Eukaryota; kingdom Metazoa; phylum Chordata; class Mammalia; order Artiodactyla; family Phocoenidae; genus Phocoena; species Phocoena phocoena. The sequence continues at coordinate 89,372,386 of NC_089221.1, read as the reverse complement.
CTGATCCATTGTTTAAACCACCTTAGACTGCCTAACTCCCTCTATCAGAGACCACTGGCACGTGGCAATTCTAGCCAAGTATATTAAAATCCAAATCTGCTAATACTTTCTACTTCCTTTAGCAATCATTCAGCCTTCTGAAAAATATCATATAAGCTTTCAATGAAGAATTAAATATGAAGTTTTGTTTATGCTAAACTTGTGACGTACACATGTCAGCTCATTTGTGAGAAGAATGAGGTGGTACTCGTGATTTCTTTTCAAATTTCTGATTTGTGCTAAAACAATTTTAACCCAGAAAGGGAAAGAAACCTACCACCAGCTTATTAGATTCTCTAAAGAGCTGGAAAGGTACTAGAAGTTAAAACAAAGGCCTAGAAGAGCTAGTAATACTTCTGTTCTCTGGCAGGTCTGTTATGTTAGCTAGAATTTACTACCTGTTACGTTGAGCAATGAAGGCTGTAGGAAGAAAGAAAGAAGACAAGAAAAAGGGAAGGAGAAGAAGATCACAGAAAAAGGAATAATAATATTAGTTTCCTCTACTTTATCTCGCTCTTGATCATGTCAAAAAAAATAGTACCTCTTCTTCAGGCTTTAATCTTTTACAGCCTTAGCGCAAACAAAGCATAGCAGAGCTTTATGCAAAGTCTTCTTAAATAAAAAATTGAGCAAAGATAAGCCTTTGAAGTCAAAATTTCTTAATATTTCTAAATCTCTACAGACCCATGGTTGCAAATTCAAAGTACAAAAGACAAAGAAGATTTAGAAGAATGGAATTATATGGGGAAAATATTGTCCCTTTTCTCCACCTGGAGTGGAATGGATTAAGAGGAAAACATTCCAGTATATACAGGTTATATATAGATGACTTAATAAACATAAAAATAGTTTGCAAATTTCAAAGAACTATTCACTACGATGTCATTGTTGTATATGTTCTGTACACAAATATAACAGTAACAGTTCAAAAGGCTTATTTAAAATTTTAAATTAGATATCATGGTATACTTAAACAATCATGACGCAAATATTTAAATGTCATAAAATGATACTATCTCATTAAAAAAAACTCAAAAAACTGACATAATACTTAACATGTACTGACTGACAAGCACAGTTTTAAGCACTTTAGAAATAGCACTTAAATTCACATCAGTCTTATAACAAAACTATTAGTATTATTTTCATTATCATATGAGGAACTGAAGTACAGAGAGGTTAAGGATCTTGTCCAAGTTCACAGAGCTGGTATGTGGAAGACCTGGTACTAGAGCCCAGGCAGCTTAAACTCTAAGTCCATGATCTTAACAACTAATATTCTCCATCTTAGTAATTCCACCTCACAAAATTTATCCAATATATATGTTTCAACAAGTGTACAAAGCTGTAAATACAAGGATGTTTACTGTGCCACAACTTATACTCGCAATAACCAAAGGTGAATTTACTATGACGCTAATGACACATAACCTTCAGAAACCACACCTGCATGATACATTCCAAGGCTCCATACTTAATTTTATATTTGCAAATTTGTATAGTTTTTCTGTTAGATGTTCCTCCCCTCCAAATTTTGTAAGCTTCAGGCTCGACAGAACCAGCATCTGCCGCTGGCAATAAAAAAATCTACAGTAGAAATAACATAAATGTCCACCAATAAATAACTAAATTAAATGAATTATGTTACATATACGAAAGCAGGAAAGCACTGTACACTATTAAGAAGATTTCATATATGTTAAGAAAAGTAGATGATGCAAGAGTATGTATAGAATGACTCCACTTAAGAATACAATTTATATACATTCATATGCTTATATATACATTCTGGAAAGATAAACTTTTTTCATGAATTCACACTAGAAGGTTGAAATAGGGTCAAAAAGAAAAGGGAGAACTTTGATTTTCACTCTCTACCCTTTTGCAAGATTTTGCAGTTTTATCACCTACATGTATTAGTTAGAAAATTTTTAAAGATTTGGTTGTATTTAAAAGATACAAAAGCTTAAAGCAATTATTGTGGATAATAACAAGCTTCTAATACTTATAACAATACTTTGTATATCTTCAAACCATTGGCTATTATTATTTAAATCATACAGCACTCTTAAAGAGACCCAACTTCCTAAAAAATTATAAATTGCAAATTCCTAATACTGTCACATTAATTGCGACATTTGGGTTAATAAAAACCCAAGTGGAATAAAGGTTACAGTTGCCTGAAGTAACTTTTCTGACAACTCTTCTCTATTACTGCCACATAAATTGAAGAAATAAACCATTTCTTGGAAACTCTTTCTTAAAATACAATTGCAGCAGCATAGCAATTTATGGATGACATTCTCTCCCATGTCACAAATCTATTAGCTTTTCTCAAGATTAAACAGATTAAACCGAAGAGGATGGTTCCTAACCAACCAAGCAAAAGTTGTGAATTTCTCCTAATATACAACCTAATCCACCTCAATACAAAAAATCTACCTGCCTTCCATGATTTATTTGGTTAAGACCAAACTGTCCTTCTAACATATCATCTGCCTTCTAACATTTTACATATTTCCAAATCTTCCCAACTCACTCATTCAAAAAGTATTCCCCTAACACAATCCAATATAACTGCAGTATATGTTTAAACAAAGACCAAAATCGAGTTAAGATTATAAATGAAAACAGCCAAAAACAGACATAACAAAAACCGAGGTCCTGCTTAACATGTGAGAGTACTGCATTATTTGTCATTCCATGAATTGATAAGGTTGATTCAGACATTCCAATGGGTTAAATTGGTGTCATTCCTTACAACAAAAATCAGCAAACATTTTCTATAAAAGTCTGGAGAGTAAATATTTTAGGCTTTGCCCCCATGAGGCAAAATCAAGGATATTATATAAGTATTAATATAGCCAAAGAGAAAAAAATATTCACAAATATTTTATCGACAAATTCAAAATATAATAATAACTGGGTACAATTTATTGTAACACCAGTCTACTAATAAGGACAGAAATCTTTCGAGGGTGCTATTATTTCCTTTCACTGGGACTCAAAGTTAGTGCTTACCAACAAAATCCACTATAATATTCACTTGTAAATGAAGATATGTAATGAGATTTTATGTATTTCACTTTGAAAAGATAGGTACTGCCAAATACTAGTATCAATCCATGAGCATATCTTAATTGAGCATATTTATTGCTTAGCAAGCATTTATAACATTATATTGCATGCTTTTTAGCATGTCATTACGTTGCAGATTCATCACTTCTAATTGAAAATTATGTGGGAATTCCTCAACTGCACAGTTAAATGGATTTTGAAATGTCAAAATCTTTGTACCGAAGTCCAAAATTCACTCCTGGAAATATAGTTTGAGCTCAAAAAATACATCAGCTACAAATTTGGTGGGAATGGTGATCTGGCTTCATGTTTTAATGTCTGACAGTACAGGAAGTATATAAAACTGCCTGACATTACCTGGGATTCAAACAACATTAGTTGTCATCCTGACATTATTGGAGTAGAAGTTCTATATGTAAGCACAGAATGATATTGTACTTTTAGGTTTAATTCATTACATAGCTAATTTCCAAAGCTTTTAGAATTTAGTGTTCAATAACAATGGTTGAGGGAAATTCTTTTCTTTTTTTTACATCTTTATTGGAGTATAATTGCTTTACAATGATGTGTTAGTTTCTGCTTCATAACAAAGTGTATCAGTTATACATATACATATGTTCCCATTTCTCTTCCCTCTGGCATCTCCCTCCCTCCCACCCTCCCTATCCCACCCGCCCCAGGCGGTCACAAATCACCAAGCTGATCTCCCTGTGCTATGCGGCTGCTTCACACTAGCTATATACTTTACGTTTGGTAGTGTATATATGTCCATGCCACTCTCTCACTTTGTCACAGCTTACCCTTATCCTCCCCATATCCTCAAGTCCATTCTCTAGTAGGTCTGTGTCTTTATTCCTGTCCTACACCTAGGTTCTTCATGACATTTTTTTTTCTTCAGTTCCATATATATGTGTTAGCATACGGTATTGGTCTTTCTCTTTCTGACTTACTTCACTCTTCATGACAGACTCTAGGTCTATCCACCTCATTACAAATAGCTCAATTTCATTTCTTTTTATGTCTGAGTAATATTCCATTGTACATATGTGCCACATCTTCTTTATCCAACCATCCGATGATGGGCAAATAGGTTGTTTCCATCTCTGGGCTACTGTAAATAGAGCTGCATTAAACATTTTGGTACATGACTCTTTTTGAATTATGGTTTTCTCAGGGTATATGCCCAGTAGTGGAATTGCTGGGTCATATGGTAGTTCTATTTGTAGTTTTTTAAGGAACCTCCATACTGTTCTCCATAGTGGCTGTACTGATTCACATTCCCACCAGCAGTGCAAGACTGTTCCCTTTTCTCCACACCCTCTCCAGCATTTATGGTTTCTAGATTTTTTGATGATGGCCATTCTGACTGCTGTGAGATGATATCTCATTGTAGTTTTGATTTGCATTTCTCTAATGATTAATGATGCTGAGCATTCTTTCATGTGTCTGTTGGCAGTCTGTATATCTTCTTTGGAGAAATGTCTATTTAGGTCTTCTGCCCATTTTTGGATTGGGTTGTTTGCATTTTTGTTATTGAGCTGCATGAGCTGCTTGTAAATTTTGGAAATTAATCCTTTGTCAGTTGCTTCATTTGCAAATATTTTCTCCCATACTGAGGGTTGTCTTTTGGTCTTGTTTATGGTTTCCTTTGTTGTGCAAAAGCTTTGAAGTTTCATTAGGTCCCATTTGTTTATTTTTGTTTTTATTTCCATTTCTCTAGGAGGTGGGTCAAAAAGATCTTGCTATGGTTTATGTCGTAGAGTGTTCTGCCTATGTTTTCCTCTAAGAGTTTGATAGTTTCTGGTCTTACATTTAGGTCTTTAATCCATTTTGAGCTTATTTTTGTGTATGGTGTTAGGGAGTGATCTAATCTCATACTTTTACATGTACCTGTCCAGGTTTCCCACCATCACTTATTGAAGAGGCTGTCCTTTCTCCACTGTACATTCCTGCCTCCTTTATCAAAGATAAGGTGACCATATGTGCATGGGTTTATCTCTGGGCTTTCTATCCTGTTCCATTGATCTATCTTTCTGTTTTTGTGCCAGTACCATACTGTCTTGATTACTGTAGCTTTGTAGTATAGTCTGTAGTCAGGGAGCCTGATTCCTCCAGCTCCATTTTTCATTCTCAAGATTGCTTTGGCTATTCGGGGTCTTTTGTGTTTCCAGACAGATTGTGAAATTTCTTGTTCTAGTTCTGTGAAAAACACCAGTGGTAGTTTGATAGGGTTTGCATTGAATCTGTAGATTGCTTTGAGTAGTAGAGTCATTTTCACAATTTTGATTCTCTCAATCCAAGAACATGGTATATCTCTCCATCTGTTTGTATCATCTTTAATTTCTTTCATCAGTGTCTTACAATCTTCTGCATACAGGTCTTTTGTCTCCTTAGGTAGGTTTATTCCTAGATACTTTATTCGTTTTGTTGCAGTGGTAAATGGGAGTGTTTTCCTGATTTCACTTTCAGATTTTTCATCATTAGTATATAGGAATGCCAGAGATTTCTGTGCATTAATTTTGTATCCTGCTACTTTACCAAATTCATTGATTAGCTCTAGTAGTTTTCTGGTAGCATCTTTAGGATACTCTATGTATAGTATCATGTCATCTGCAAACAGTGACAGCTTTACTTCTTCTTTTCCAAATTGGATTCCTTTTATTTCCATTTCTTCGCTGATTGCTGTGGCTAAAACTTCCAAAACTATGTTGAATAAGAGTGGTTAGAGTGGGCAACCTTGTCTTGCTCCTGATCTTAGTGGAAATGCTTTCAGTGTTTTACCATTGAGAACGATGTTGGCTGTGGGTTTGTCATATATGGCCTTTATTATGTTGAGGAAACTTCCCTCTATGCCTACTTTCTGCAGGGCTTTTATCATAAATGGGTGTTGAATTTTGTCGAAAGCTTCCTCTGCATCTATTGAGATGATCATATGGTTTTTCTCCTTTAGTTTGTTAATATGGTGTATCACGTTGATTGATTTGTGTATATTAAAGAATCCTTACATTCCTGGAGTAAACCCTACTTGATCATGGTGTATGATCCCTTTAATGTGCTGTTGGATTCTGTTTGCTAGTATTTTGTTGAGGATTTTTGCATCTATGTTCATCAGTGATATTGGCCTCTAGTTTTCTTTCTTTGTTACATCCTTGTCTGGTTTTGGTCTCAAGGTGATGGTGGCCTTGTAGAATGAGTTTGGGAGTATTCCTCCCTCTGCTATATTTTGGAAGAGTTTGAGGATAGGTGCTAGCTGTTCTCTAAATGTTTGATAGAATTTGCCTGTGAGGCCATCTGGACCTGGGCTTTTGTTTGTTGGAAGATTTTTAATCACTGTTTCAATTTCAGTGCTTGTGATTGGTCTGTTCATATTTTCTATTTCTTCCTGATTCAGTCTTGGCAGGTTGTGCATTTCTAAGAATTTGTCCATTTTTTCCAGGTTGTCCATTTTATTGGCATAGAGTTGCTTGTAGTAATCTCTCATGATCTTTTGTATTTCTGCAGTGTCAGTTGTTACTTCTCCTTTTTCATTTCTAACTCTATTGATTTGAGTCTTCTCCCTTTTTTTCTTGATGAGTCTGGCTAATGGTTTATCAATTTTGTTTATCTTCTCAAATAACCAGGTTTTAGTTTTATCGATCTTTGCTATTGTTTCCTTCATTTCTTTTTCATTTATTTCTGATCTGATCTTTATGATTTCTTTCCTTCTGCTAACTTTGGGGGTTTTTTGTTCTTCTTTCTCTAATTGCTTTAGGTGCATGGTTAGGTTGTTTATTCGAGAAGTTTTCTGTTTCTTAAAGTAGGATTGTATTGCTATAAACTTCCCTCTTAGAACTGCTTTTGCTGCATCCCATAGGTTTTGCGTCGTCGTGTCTCCATTGTCATTTTTTTCTAGGTATTTTTTAATTTCCTCTTTGATTTCTTCCGTGATCACTTCATTATTAAGTAGTGTACTGTTTAGCCTCCACGTGTTTGTATTTTTTACAGATCTTTTCCTGTAATTGATATCTAGTCTCATAGCGCTGTGGTTGGAAAAGATACTTGATACAAATTCAATTTTCTTAAATTTACCAAGGCTTGATTTGTGACCCAAGATATGATCTACCTTGGAGAATGTTCCATGAGCACTTGAGAAAAATGTGTATTCTGTTGTTTTTGGATGGAATGTCCTATAAATATCAATTAAGTCCATCTTGTTTAATGTATCATTTAAAGCTTGTGTTTCCTTATTTATTTTCATTTTGGATGATCTGTCCACTGGTGAAAGTCTGTCCTTTGTTGAAAGGGATATTCTGATTTTTAAAAAAATTTTCATCATGACTCTGAGCTCAAAAAAAATCACAATAAAACTTTACCAGTTCTAAATCGTCAAAGTCCTATATGATAAGGCAATTCAGGATATTCAGTTTCAATTTCTGACAAAAATCCATGAAATTGATGATAGTCAAGTCCAGGACAGCAAATGAAGTTCACTGTTGACATTATTGGTTCAGTAACCATATGATTAGATTACAACATTTTTCACAAAGTGCCTACTATTGAATAATACAATGAATAACCACAGGATTTAAACACCTAACATTTTCACAAGCTTTGTAAATTTGTTCAACTAAACCTTCTTCTGATACACACATATTTTTAACAACATCAGTTGTAAAATTACATCTTAACAGATTCCACTTCAGTTTGTACTGAATTAGTGTTTTGTCAACTTCAATGAAAATATTCTTGTTTGTAGTTGATCCACACAGGCTTTTTATTCATCAAAAGTAATTCTTTAGTTGAAATCATTTGTCGTGTTTTTTTAATTTACTAATGATTTAGCCCCCAATGTTTTCAACCCTTCAAGCAAACGTTCTTGCTGAAAGAGTAATGGTCATAAACTTATTTTCTGTCGACATATTTCTTCAGTTACTGCAGTAAAACACTATTTAATTAATTTACCACTGATAAATGGCTTTTTTTGCTTGGCAAACAAATAAGCCACCCATAAACTTATTTTGGCTTCATCCACATTTTCATATTTTATTTTTCTGAAGAAAGTCTGCTGTGATGAGGTATTCCAGTTTAACTTTTTTAATTTTTCTGACTAGTGCTCTCCTGTGAGTCAGTAATATTGAGATGAGTGTTTAGTCTGATAATGTCAACATTTATTATTTTAGCACAGCCATAGTGCCAGTGCATGATAAACACAATGCTTTGCCATCTAATTCAATAACAAAATAATCCACACTCCACTGTGTCTTAAAGTGTGACATCCAAAATCCATTTTCTCTTCTTTTCTTGTTTTGACATGACATGCATGCACTGATAATTAAAAGTAAGTAAATGCTGTAGTACAATGATATGTGTGGCATTCAAAACACTGTTGAATTATAACCATGTCACTGTGATTTATAGTATGCCAAGCAGCAGTGTGAAGTGATGAGAATGCCATATATGGTCACAACTGCTCAACTCTGCCACTGTAGCAGGAAAGCACCCATAGGCAACAGGTAAATGAATTAGCAAGGCTGTGTTCCAATATAACTTTATTTATGTACTCTGATGTTTAAATTTCATATAAACATATAAACACTATATTTTATATCACAAAATATAGTTCTTCTTTTGATTTGTTTAACCATTTAAAAGTGTAATGAGCAGTCTTGGCTTATAGACTGCTCAAAACAAGTGGTTAGCTGGATTTGACCTACAGGCTATAGTTTGCTAACTCATATCTCAAAAAATCCAAGATAAACACTTTTTCACACAGAGAATTACCATTCTTCAATTAAGAGATCTTATTTATATTCCACTGAAAAAGTTAAACATGTTCTGACTTTAAATTTTTTTAAATGTACTGGGAAACATGAGGCCTGTGGTTGGGCTTTACTTTAGAATATGGCTAGAGAGCTAAACACAGTCTTCTAGAATTCAAATATATCCCCTACTGATAGATAATAACAACTTATGATAAAGAGACCTCATTTGAAACTAGAAAATTGAGTCAACAAAAGAACTAAACAAGACCTTTACTCTCTACCGGTTTACTAAAATTAATCAAAATTCCTCTTTTGGCAGATATGTTAATGTTCATATTTTGGAGCAACTTGCTACCTTTAATTTGCCTCACTTAAACTATGGATTCATAACTCCATTTACCCTGCTTTTAGTTTGCAATAGATCACAAATTGATGCCTCGTCTATCCAAAATGCCAAAACCCACACAACAGACACTTAAATATATTCTTCTAATGTTCCAAATTTTATAGACCTGACTTTTTTTCAAGTTATTTGGATGAACTAAAATTACTGAGTCTCCAATTAGTCAATTAAGTAGTGAGTAGATGAGAGGAAATATTTGCATATATAATCTTAATAAATGGATGATTAAAGTCAATAAAATATAGTACCTCTTCCAGCCTTTGGCAAAGAAGGGTGATCCAAAAATGAGGCAGATGTCAAAGGGGTGCTGGAGGGGAAGGAGAGAGGCTGTAGATGACAGAGACAAAGGAAGCAACCTCAGATTCAAGCCTGAAGGTAATACAACCTGAACGCATGTGTCGTGGCACATGCATGATCTCAGGTGCTAGAAATTATCAGAGGCTGAGAAATAGCCCTCTACCACATAGTGATCTACCATGCAAAAACATTTCCAGTAAATAGGAGATAAACAAACAACCTACAAATAGCTGAGTTGAATTCCTCTCTCTCTCTCTCCATATGTGTGTGTGTGTGTGCGGGGGGGGGGGGGTGTATTACCTTTATAATTATAGCTGATAGATAAATAATGAGCGTATGATAAAAATGCTTTGTGGCACATATTTAGATGGGTAAATACAGTAACTTTGTCATTTATTATTATGTCACTAGATTTCCATCAAATCTGAAAAGGGGGCAGGCAGCAACACTGCATAATCTTGTTTTAGATATAAATACTAATTGTGTAATAATCTCAGAATCTCATGCATTTACTTGTGAAAGCTCTACATGATACAATAAAGAGCAACCAAGAGTATAAACTATTAAATTTATGAGTGTTTGCTAATGAAAACAATTTTATGCTATATTTAGGAATCTAAAAAAAAAAGAAAAAATTCACAGGTATCTTTTTATGACTAGCAAAGTGAAAGAGATAACCTCAGGGAAAAGGCATCTCTTTAAACTTCAAATACCTTACAAGTCAAGACTAGTCCAGAAGTATGGTAGATCAGAAGAAAAACAGAGTTAAAAAGAAATTCTGATTAGACTACTGTAAAAATGCTAATTTTTCCCCAGTAATGCTATACAACTTGAGGAATATAAGTTAGAAAAGTTTAACAAAAAAAACATTGTTTAAATATGAAAGATATTCAACTAGAGCAGTAGTCCTTAGCCATTTTGGGTTAAGAAGCCCTCTGAAAATTTGCACACACCCTCCCCCCAGAAAGTAAAACACACATTTCTACAAAAAGTTTTAACGGGATACAGCAGATTTTTAAATCCTGTCTGCACATTAACATCACCTGGAGAGTTTACAAAAATTTCCAATGCCTAGATCTAACTCTCAGAAAATCTGATTTCATTGGTTTGGGTCAGGTCCCAGGCATCAGCATTTTTTAAAGCTCCCTAAGTGATCCTAATATGAAGCCAGAGACAAGATTCACTATTCAGAAACTCCCTGAAATCTCTCCATAAAACCATCTTCATTCACTCATTCATTCAACAAAGATGTTAATAAATCACCCACAACATCTGACATCTAGCCAAGAATTCTGAAGAGTCCAAGAGAAACGTAATCCAATTTTTTCTTTGTTTCATAGTCACTACTAATCAGCAGTCTGACAGATTGCCAGCATGACTTCTATTTATGGAAAAAGTCTCCAGAAGTCAAAAATTAATGATTCTCATTTCCAAACAAATGTAACCTTTCACAAAGGATAGGGTCACTGATCACTCAAACAAACATAAAGGAATGCAAAACAAAAAGAAAAATGTTTCTGAAGTTTTCCTTAATACCATTCTTTATTAATGCATTAGAGCTTTTAGATGGGCTAAGAAAAAATACAGAACAAAAGGAAGCACGGGCCATAAAATATTAACATTTTCAAAAAGAGCTTTGAGAGAGTTCTATTCTAAAACTACATAAAGCAATGTGACTAAGGAAAAAATGCTTAGTGAAAGGATAAGGAACTAACATAATGGGAAGGAAAATAAATAGCTAATATTCTGGAGAGAGTCATGCTAATATAAGTTTGCAAATAAAACTGCAAACAGATGAGAAATAAAACCACATTTATTTAACATTATTATAAATATTGGCCCCAACATGCTTCCCTACATACCCCATCAGTTCACCTCCATTCCTAAATATGTTCTATGTATATACAAACATAAATGTACTTTTTTATTAATAGATTCATTCCATAAATGTTATTCTATAACTTGTTTTTGCTTCTTATCATATACTCTGGTGATCTTTCCATACAAGCATATATTAAAACCTATCTTATTCTATTTAAAACCTGAATAATATGGGAAAATTGTGGGGTTAGTACAGACCTAACATAATTAATTTACCAATCCCTTATTGATGAATATTTATTGTGTTTCCAGTGTTTTGTCACTGTTTTGAGACCTGTATAATCCTTGGCCTCTATCCAAACTATATGCGTGTGTGTGTGTGTGTGTGTGTGTGTGTGTGTGTGTACATACACAGATATTAATAAGTGAGAAAGTTTAACCTACAAATTGTTTGAAATGTTTTTGTATATACCAAATTTAATAATTAATGAAGATGACATAGTATTATACCTTGTAACAGTTTTCTTTTCATATTTTGGAACTAACAAAAATCTTTCAGATCTCAAACACAGCCAAAGGCCCCTGAAAAACATAAGCATTGTGCTCAGAGTTCTTAACGTACAAAACCACTCCAAGCAGTAATTTAAAAAACAAGAACAGGGCTTCCCTGGTGGCGCAGTGGTTGAGAGTCCGCCTGCCAATGCAGGGGACACGGGTTCATGCCCCGGTCCGGGAAGATCCCACATGCCGCGGAACACCTGGGCCCATGAGCCATGGCCACTGAGCCTGCAAGTCCGGAGCCTGTGCTCCACAACAGGAGAGGCCACAACAGTGAGAGGCCCACATACCGCAAAAAAAAAAACAAAACAAAAAAAGAACAAAAACCAATACATAGAAACACAGAAGACCCCAAATAGCCAAAACAAATAGAACAGAGCTGGATGAATCATGCTCCCTGTTTTCAGATTATACTACAAAGCTACAGTAGTAAAAACAGTATGGTATTGGCACAAAAACAGACACATACATCAATGGAACAGAATAGAGAGCCCAGAAAAAAACCCACATACTTACAGTTAATTAACCTATGACAAAGGAGGCAAGAATATACAATGGAGAAAACACAGTCTCTTCAATAAATGATGCTGGGAAAACAGAACAGCTACATATAAAAGAATGAAATTAGAGCAGTCTCTAATACCATGTACAAAAATAAACTCAAAATGAATTGAAGACTTAAATGTAAGATAGGAAACCATAAAACTCCTAGAGGAAAATACAGGCAGAACACTCTTTCACATAAATCACAGAAATTCTTTTTTGGATCTGTCTCCTAAGGCAAAGGAAATAAAAGCAAAAATAAACAAATGGGACCTAATTAAACTTAAAGATTTTTGCATCACAAAGGAAAGCATCAACAAAACAAAAAGACAACCTACTGAATGGGAGAAAATATTTGCAAATGATATGACCAATAAGGGGTTAATATCCAACAGTTATAAACAGCTCATACAACTCAACATCAAAAAAAAAACCAAACAACCTGATTAAAATATGGGCAGAAGACCTGAACAGACATTTTCCCAAAGATGACATGCAAATAGCCAACAGACACATGAAAAGATGCTCAACGTAGTTAATCATCAGGGAAATGCAAATCAAAACCACAATAAGATATCACCTCACACCTGTCAGAATGGCTATCAAAAAAAGAACACAAATAACAAATGTTGGCAAGGATGTGGGAAAAGGGAACCCTCGTACACTGCTCGTAGGAATGTCAATTGGTACAACCACTATGGAAAACAGTATGGAGGTTTCTCAAAAAACTAACAGTAGAGCTACCATATGACCCTGCAATTCCACTCCTGGGTATATATCTGGAAAAATGGAAATGCTAATTTGAAAAGATACATGTACCCCAATGTTCACAGCCACGTTACTGACAATTGTCAAGACATGGAAGCAACTGAAGTGTCCATCAAAGATGAATAGATAAAAAAAGATGCGGTGTATATATATATATATACAATGGAATACTACTCAGCCATAAAAAAGAATGAAATGTTGCCATTTGCAGCAACATGGATGGACTTGGAGGGTATTTGCTAAGTGAAATAAGTCAGACAGAGAAAGACAAATACTGTATGATATCACTCATATGCGGAATCCAAAAATATAACAAACTAGTGAATATAACAAAAAAAGAAATAGACTTACAGATATAGAGAACTAACTAGTGGTTACAAGTGGGGAGCCCGAAGTAGGGAGGGACAGTATAGGGGTAAGGAATTAAAACATACAAACTATTATATATAAAATAAGCTACAAGAATATATTGTACAACATAGGAAATATAGCCAATATTTGATAATAACTAAATGGAGTATAACCTTTAAAAATTGTGAATCACTATATTGTACACCTGTAACTTATATAATATTGTAAATCAACTATACTTCCATTAAAAAAAAAAACTAATACACAGAACTTACTATGTGCCAGGGACTCTTCTAAGTATTCCACATTTACTCATACATGTAATCTTCATAACAACACTATGAATTGGGTGACATTATTATTACCATTTTACATTTTGAGGAAAATGAGGCATAAAAGAATTAAATAATCTATCCAGTTTCACAAAGGTAATAAGCCATACTGTTAGGATTCAGACCCAACCAACTCAATATGTTAAGCTTGTACATGTATCTTTGAGTACTTGTATGCTAAAGTCCTAGGAGTGTAATTTCTAAGTTAAAAGGTTTGCAAGTTGAATTTTGATGTATATTGCCAAATTATTCTCCCAAAAGGTTATACTAATTTACATTTCTGCCAAGACTTTATAAGAAGGCTTATTTTCCCATATCCTACACAACGCTGGGTACTATCAAATTACGTAATCCTTGCCAAGCTGGTAGTTGAAATAGCTTCTTTTTTTAAAAATGTATATTTCTTTCATTGTCACAGGATTACTGGTCATTTGTGTTTAATTTTCTGGAAACTATGTGTTCATTTGTTTCATTCATTTCTATTGCACCGAATATTCCAACATAAACAACAAAATTATCAAATCAATACCTCAGGAAAGAAAAGATATAAGTTTACATTTAATACACTAACATTATGGTAAAAAGAAAGATTTTCCTCTTACATTAAAATATATATATACACACATATATACACATATACATACATATATGTTTTAATGGAATTAATTTAGAATATTTTAGCAGTGCCAACAGACACACTGAATAACTCATTCTTGGAATAAAATTCTTGAGGAAAGTCTAATCTTAAACTCATATCCTGAATTTAGACACTGTTCCACAAAATATAGCTAAAGTTTTGCCTCAGTAAGAGGTAAGCAATTAAATCTATCACATTATCAAAGATTTATTACCTTTAATTTATTGTATTTTTGTTCATTGCTTCATCACCACAATTAAGAAATAATGATTTATGAATATAACTAGTTTTGCTCTAATTATACCCTAAAAAGCAATAAAACAAATTCTTCTTTGGTCACAAAATCTCTTATTTTACATAAGCTTATAACAGGTAGCTATTTTTAATTTTACCTCATAACACTCCAATATCTATATGCTCATTCCTTCTTGGTGTATTAAATTAAATTGATCAATTGTAGCATAAACTCCTTGAATGTATTAAACTTTACAAACTTAAACACACAGTAAATATATTTTGATGAATAAATGTATGAATTACTTGGGGTCAATATGATGACTTAAAAAAACAAGAGTAATTTATGTCATGCTCCTTCACCAAGCAGCACAGGAATTAAGGAATGGAATATTTCACTACCCAAGAATTGAGAAACTCTACCATCTATTTTATGACATGCATTCAACTCTATTGTTAAGAGCAGAGTTTCTCAACCTTGGCCCTACTGACATTTTTGGCAGATAATTCTTTGTTGTTGGAGGCTGTCCTGTGAACTGTAGGCTGCTTAGCAGCATCCATGGCCTCTACCTTCCCAACTGGTAAATAAAAATGTCTCAGACATTGTCAAATGTCCCCTGGGAACAAAAATTGCCCAGGGTGAAAACCACTGGTTTAGAGATAGCTGACATTGTAAGAGTATACCTAAAGTCAAAGAGAGATTCCTGAGAAGGGTCTTAAAACTTGAGAAATAGCTTCAAGAATCACATTATGGCTGCTCAAAAAGACCTTCTAATGCAGGGTACTCCCATGCCTCCATTCCTCTCATCAACGGTCACTCCCCGGTAACTAGTAAGCCTTCATCTTGGACAAGGTAATTCAACAAGCATTTGTTAGATTCTTCATTCCATCTGGCCGACTTTAAATACATTAAACCCCTTACCAAGAGCTAGTCCCAGGATCCTACCACTTAATTATCTGTAACACTACAACGTCACTGAACAACAGAAGGGAGATTGCTTAATTACATAGATAGGAACTTTCGGCTGTGTCTTTTGAGGTAAAATTTCAATAAGTCAGATGATATAACATATCCAATACTGAAAAGAAAATAAGTATATAATCATTTCTGGCTGTAGTTCTCACACAGGTATAGGTACATACAACACTTATTAATAAATATAAGTTTCTTTGTGTTGCTCCTGAACAAAATCAGCAGAGAGGTTAAATATCTTTTAATATACTTTAAAAGTAGAATGCCTTAATTATGCTTCCTAAATTTTAAAATGTACTGTTAATAGCCTTAAATGTTTGAAAAGGACAAAAAACACATTAAGATTTCTTAAAAGTTTTAAAATTTTATGCAATAATATCAAAAAGTGAAAAAGGAATTGACATAATAGCCTATAACAGAAGATACTTCTGCTTATAAAGAGAAAAGAACTCAAAAGTCAAATTTTTATACTAAATGCTTCTGACATCTGTAAGTCTCTTCTTATCTCTAACACTCGTCCTCATTTCCAAAATGGTTCTGCTATTTAGAGAATGAAATGGGATAAAAAAAATTTCTATAAATTTTGGAAACAATAAAGTATTATTCCAATATAAGATATCAGCAATAACTGGGCAAATGAATGTAACATCACACAGAATTTTGATTTTCAGAATTACTGAAATTAGTGATGATAATGGGTAAAGTTAACATATTTCTCAAAACATTTCACTCTGACCAAAGATCAGTTCATGTTTAATTTACTTTTCATTACTTCCAAGAAAATAAAAATTAGAATTTTAAATCTGATAAAGTTTAACTATAAGTAGTAACACTAATATTTAAGCTTCAGATTTTCTAAATACTTACATTACTTGCAAACTTTCTGCTGTTAAATTATTCCACATAATCTCATTTGCCTGTAGATTTTCATTGTCTTCTAGTAAGGAAGTATCAAACTCAATTTCTTGCTCCTTAGCAGCCGTCGTTCTAGTAAAGTATGCCAAATAATTTTTATCAATATGAATGTACTATCATAATATGTCTTAGTACATACCAAAGGCAGAATATTTGTTCTTATTTAAAATTATGTTAACAAAGTAGAGTAAAAACAAATAGAATAAATCAAACTAAACCTTAGGCCTCAAAGATCTAGTCAAGTAATTTCAGCTTAGCTTCCTCATTTGTAGAATACAGATATTAACCTGCTTTATTCCTTCCTCAATGATAATGAGTACAAAATAAGATGATGCATGCATGAAAAAATAATTGGTGTATTATTACTATAAAGTTTAACACAAACAGAAAACCATGTTTATTATTATTATATAATTGTTAAAAAGAAAACACAATTTCATGGATTAAATATGGGTTTAAGCAGTGATGTAGTAACAACTGAAAAACTTCTCAAGATCATTATATAAATTAGTTATCATCGAGAAAGGATTTTGAAAATAATTAAAAACAAATTAATATGAAATAGACTATTTCCTAATAAGCTCTTCAATATTTCTTATTTTAATTCAGTTAAATATTATATGGTTAAAAAAAAGTAATACTGTCATAAATACTGAAAGAAGAATGAAAATATCATACATACCTGTGAACATCTATGAAATTATTGTATTCTGTGCCAGGGTCTATCTGTTCAACTGACATTTGAATCTCTTTATGGACATTCACTATTTCCTCTGTAACAAGACTGGTTATCTGGCTGTATTCATCAAATATACCTTTCCTGAAAAGAAAATTTAACAACATTTTAAACTTTTATCAGGGAAACATAGGCCCAAAAAGGATTTAAAACAATATGAAATATAATGCCAATTTTTACAGATGGTGATTTAACATACCACCTTATTTCATATACCTGGATAGTGAAGTGAAGGGATTATACACGTGTACAGATTAACAACTTACATTTGATATAATATAATAATTGTAAATGATCTAGAGTAAGGCATTACATCTTCCAACATCTATCTAACATATCCAAAGTGTAAGCCAGTGCTAACCACTTTCCGTTTCTAAACATCACCACTGAAATGCTGATTCCATAACATGGAACTGTGGATGAACTCCTGTCTATTTAATGTTTCATTCAGTGCCTGCCACTTCCTCACATGCCCTAGCTCCTGGTTCTTCTCTTGCTCCTGGGCCTCTGCTCTTTTTCATATTATATTTACAGAGTTTAATTGGTTTATACCTTCAATGACATCTCAGTCTTCTCCTGACCTCCAGCTAGTAGCAAAAATAATCATAAAAGTTATTAGGCTTATCTAATAAATGCAAAAGGAAAAACTATTCTGTTACAAAGACCCAATCTCCAACTTAAGAATGCTATGCTGTAAAAATATACCATTGCTCATTAGTAGCCTTAAAAAGTGTGGACAAACAAGCTTATCCTGCATATACCCAAATAAATATAAGGCCTTGTTTGTTTTTCTTTTCCAAAATCATCACTCATAAAAAGTAATCCTACAAAATTTCTCTTATTATGAAGCATTCTCTCAATTACTTCATTCTGAACAGCAAAATACTGTTTGGGTTAAAAAAAAATTAAATTCAAACTGCTTCAGGCAATGCTAGCTTGGAATGATTACAGAAATGACCTGATAGACACAGTTTAAAGAAAAGAGGGAGGCAGAGAAATTTAATACAGATTTAGTAAATATCCCTGGGGTTATGATCTCACAATTGAAAGTACTGAATGATATTAATATAGACTATCTAGATAATTCTTAAAAAGCAAAACAGTTAAGTGGTTATGATGTGGAGATCATTAACACATCTTTAAGACAAATGGGGAAAAAAAGGAAGAAGTCTCCTAATGTTATATGAATGAGTACTTGTGACATAGGATTCAATTTCAGTGATATTATCATGCTTGGATTTTTTAAATGCTAGATCTAAAAAAATTTATTACAAAGTAAAGATAATACACTATGTAAAACTATTATATGTCTCAAAAAAGGATGTTCTTGTGATGATGAAGACACTATTATTGAAGATTCATATGGAGAGTTTGAGAAAATATTGATTCATAAAATGAAAGTAGGAAAGGCAATGTTTATAGATCAACAATATGTAATTTAAAGTAGACATTACTAAATTTATGAATTAAATATTTTAAGTAGATATTTCACTATTTCATCAATACCCTTAAAAGTTGACATATTCAAGTTGACTAAAAATACTTTATCTTTTTTTGGGAAATGGGGGATCACCTAAACCAGCATATAAAGGAGATGAAGTCTACCATAGGGTGGCATATTGAATTGATCTGTATGGTAAACATGTATGCATTTGAATTACTGACCAACATTGTTTGCTCCTTGAAGGCAAAAATTGTGACCTACTCATCTCTACATCTGCAAGCACCAGGGTGCTTTGTATACAGCAGAACTTCAATAAACATTTGTTCATTTTAATCTCATACAACAAAAAGCTGGCAAATAAACCAAAAAGTTATTTCCTTTGGGCTTATCAGTTGCTCAAGATTTAAACCCAATCCTCTGGAGGTAGATATCCGCTTCTTAACACTTGTCAAGGGAATTCCCTGGCAGTCCAGTAGTTAGGAATCTGTGCTTTCACTGCCGAGGGCCCAGTTTCAATCCCTGGTTGGGTAACTAAGATCCCACAAGCTGTGTGGCACGGCCAAAAACAAACAAACAAACAAAAACTAACACTTGTCAAACTAAAGATTTTTTTTTCAGCTAAATTTCTAGCTAACTGGAGCAAAACAAAAACATACAAAAATAAGAGACATTCTTGGGGCTAGCTAGAAGGTTGCAGAGTTGAGTGAGTGTAAACTGAAAGGATAACAGAAGTGAAAACCAAGGTAGAAGAGGTGTGAAATACCCATTGAGCTAGTTCAATGATGCAGCTTACAAAACAAAGATAATTTTTATACGAAATTTTTATGAAATTTTTTTGAAATTTTTATGAAATTTTATACGAAATTTTTATAGCAGAAAAAAAAATGTTAAAATCATTTTATGAAGGGATTTTATATCAAATAGGAAATGTATCTTACAGTGCTTTTATCATTTCTTCTTGCATCTTTTGTAAGGAATCCAGAAGCAGAGGAAGTGTAGTGTCATAATACTGATTCTGATGAAGCTGTGCCCCTTTCAATGCCAATACATACTGATTATGCAACATATGAAGTTTCATTGTGGCTTTGTCGTAACGTTCCTTAGCCTTTTCAGTTTCTTTCCCTGAAAAAAAATTCAATAAAGTTAGCATAGAGATAATTTTAAAAGTTCTATCTTCACTATGTGCAAACTGAGTTACCACTATTTCATGTTATCTCATATATTTTATGAATAATCAAAAGGTTACTGAACACATACTGTGTTTATTTGCCAGTACTTTGTACAAAGGATGCTCTGAAGGAAGCATGCACTGCAGTAAATGTTTGGTGAATAAAGGTTAATGTACAATTTTTTGAAAAACTGTACAGATATATGATCCTTCTCATCTTCAAGGAGCTCACACCAAACTGGAACAACAGTGCACATGAAATTGTATAACCAAGAAAACAAGAAAGTTTGTAAATAATGTTAAATTCTGAGGTCTAGGTTTGAGATATGAATAAAGACCAGGGAAGTCAGAGGAGACTGTGGAGAAAACAGACCTTAAAAGATGAGGCAAGTCTGGAAAGGTATAAGAAAGACAGGATAGACAACAGTTCCTCCCTCTCACCCTCTCTTTCTCCATTTCTTCCTTCCTTTCGTTCAGTAAATATTATTAACTGTTCACCCCCAGGGACTGTGCTAGACATTGAGAATTGAGTATTTGGCAAAACAGAGTCTTTGACATACAACCCATGGTCTAGTGATTTGGAATACTGAGTGAAAACATGAAGAGAATAAGCAATGTTCCATAGGCAAGCAAAGCAGTAAGCTCAAAGACAGCAAGTTTTGAGAAAATGAAGGAAATATGTCTGTACAGGTAGGACAGTTTTAGGTTGTGAATGACTTAGAAATCAAGCAGAGAAATTTAAACTTGATACAGAAGTCTAGGAGATGATAATTTTATGAACTAAAACTTTTTGTGGACTTCCCTGGTGGTGCAGTGGTTAAGAATCCGCCTGCCAATGCAGGGGACACGGGTTCGAGCCCTGGTCCTGGAAGATCCCACATGCCGCAGAGCAACTAAGCCCGCGCACAGCAACTCCTGAAGCCCCCGCTTGCCGTAACAGAGAAGCCACCGCAATGAGAAGCCCATGCACCGCAACAAAGAGTAGCCCCCACTCGCTGCAACAAAGCCCACGCGCAGCAACGAAGACCCAACCCAGCTAAAATAAATTAATTAAAAAAAAAAACTTTTTGTGGTTCCTTTACTAAAATCATTCAGAAAATATTTACAGACTGGCAATATAAATGAATGACTATACAGATAAATGAAATTTTTAAGCAGATCTTCAATGTTTGATGCAAACTGAACAAATATTTCTTGTCAATTATTTAGATTTAGTGAATAAACTTTTCAAAGTATATATTAATTTTTGCCCTCTATCCAAAGAGACTCCTCCAAATGAATCTTCCCCCAAAATAGATCTTATGTTGAGAATTTTAGACACCAGAGGCTCTCCTCTGCTTCCACTCTGTTCAGGCTCAGCATCCATCTGGGTATTCCCTATAGACAGGAGTCAAAAAAGTACTCCCTATTGGAGAATGTCCTCAGCCGAGGGCCAAAAGCAGAGAAAAGGCCAGGGATTTTGCAGACTGAGGAAACCTCAGAACATGCTCAGGTATAGCAATAGAATTAGAACAATTTTCTTGCCTTTCTCATCACTTTTCTAATTCTGAGGCAAGGAACTACATCCAGCTGGTGAAAAAGGAAACAGAACTTTCCAGCAGACTGGTATGTCTCTATAACTAACAAATTCTAGTGTTTCTGGATATTAGAACCACCACTGACTTCTTCCGGGGAGCTGCATATAATATTTTACAGAGCATAATTCTCTAGCCAAAGACCATTAGCTGGTTCCTATTCAGAGGGATATTCATAATTGTCCAAGTTATTCACAAAATGTTGCCCTGGATAACCTATTTCACTTTATAACATAAAGAACCTGTTGATGAGAAAATAGTTAATCACTAGAGTATATTTCCTAACCCTTTCACAGCTGACTGGAAAGAGATTCTAATACAGAGTGAAAGAGATTCACTACAGTGGGAGGATGGGAGCAAACATATTAATTCAGTTCTGATATGAAGGGGTCAGAAAAAGATAACATTAGCCATCAAACAAGTGGGTTTTCTCACTTTTTGACTGCAACCCACAGGATAATATATTTTACACCATGAACTAGTAAATAATCATATAAATTTTTAAATACATAACTGAAATAAGAAATTCATTAAAAAATTCTTCCCCTTATTATGAAGGATGCTCTGTGATTTTTTAAAAATTATATGATTTGAATTATGAATTTTTAAAAATGTTCATTCAGATACCAATAAATTTTTTGCCTCATCTAATATAAATCCCTAGAGTAGTTGTAACTTACTCTGTATGGCATTAACTTAGGAATTAATAAACCACTTCAATAATGCTAATCACAAATGATTTTTTAACATTCTCAGGAACACATCTGCCTACATGTTCACAGTTACTTTAATAATTTTTTCATAGAATACTATATTTATTTACCCATAAACATTGCTACTTAAGTATCCTTCTTGCAGAAACACATTTCTAAAAGAGCCAGTACAATTGATACATCTACGGCCAGCCTTGCAGCCTTCCTCTAAAATGACAACCCCCTTTTCTGCTTACCCACATGAGTCAGGGGGAGACTCCCATGTGAAGATACCACCCAAGATCCAAATTGTATTCCCAACGAAATAGGTACCAATCTTTCGGCTGGGAGCTATGTCACATTAA
This sequence comes from Phocoena phocoena, assembly GCF_963924675.1. Taxonomy (NCBI): domain Eukaryota; kingdom Metazoa; phylum Chordata; class Mammalia; order Artiodactyla; family Phocoenidae; genus Phocoena; species Phocoena phocoena. The sequence continues at coordinate 89,349,717 of NC_089221.1, read as the reverse complement.
TGCCTGAACAGCTGCTGGAGTGAAAGTCCATGAACATTTGCTGCAGAAGTTGCCAGAACAGCCCTTTCTAAGGCCTTTTTCCTTGAGTTGGTTTTGTTTTGCTTTGTTTTGTTTTTGATTCATCATTTTTAAACTAGTTTAAGTTGCTGTTGCTTGGAATTCAACAAATTCTGACAACAGACGTTTCAAAAGTTCATGTACAATTATGCAGATAAATCTAAGTAATAAAGAAGTCTTCTGGGGTCCACGTGTTCATACTAAGAAAATAAGGCAACAATATTTGAGTACTGTATTCTAATTTGTTGATTTTTATTATAAGTTAAAAAATTATAACTAGTAAGTTCAATGAAGTCCATATTTTATGTCACTTCTTTAAAAATATTGCTTTTTATATGAACTCTATTATTCCCAATTAATTACTTAGATTTTTTAGTGTAACTTCAAGAGTCAAGCTCTCCACACAAGCATTTTCATGGAGACATTTAAACCATTTAAACCACCCAGCTGTCCTCCTATTTGCACGGACTTTTAAGCTGCACACTACCCATCTGTCTTTCTAGCTGGTGTAGAAATGATGCATGAAATATACAACACTCAGCTCACTAAGATTTTATAATCCAAAATTATATTAGAAAAGTTAAGAACTTCTCAAATAATTTTTTTCTCTTTATCAGATACAGTGTATGACCAACAATCTGAAGAAGGCTATCATAGCCAAAATCTAATTATCAATAGCTTACCAGTGGTCATTAGCAAATTTAGAAAACAAATGCTTTTGAAAACATCTGAGGCAGAATCCATTACATTAAAATAATAATACATAATGCTAAAAGAGTCTTTAAAAACAGCTTTGGGTCTAAAACTGAAAATGGGGTATGTCGTAGTAGGGCTATTTTGTTGGTTGGTTTGTTGTCCTCTACGCTCATAGACACTCGTGCACTTGGTTGTAAGATGTACTTGGGCATGCACCCCATACTTCCTCCCTTGTAGACATGAACAAAAAGTTTCAAAAACATGCTCATTTGCCATGATTTGAAACGGGATTCTATTGTACTTTTTCTTGATTTGTTTTAAAATAAACATTTAGGGTTCCAAAGAGACTATGTAAGTAAATTCAAGAAATAGTAATATTGTGTGAAAACCAAAGTTACAACTAAAATTTTTTTTTTTGCGGTACGCGGGCCTCTCACTGCCGTGGCCTCTCCCATTGCGGAGCACAGGCTCTGGACGCACAGGCCCAGCGGCCATGGCTCACGGGCCCAGCCGCTCCGCGGCATGTGGGATCCTCCTGGACCGGGGCACGAACCCGCGTCCCCTGCATCGGCAGGTGGACTCTCAACCACTGTGCCACCAGGGAAGCCCTAAATTTTTTTAAATTCCATTCACATAAAATATATTGCAAAATACTACCCACCACCATTCCTGCCACACAGCTTTTTGGTTCAGAATATATCTCAGATCAATATTATACTTTCTTAACTTTTAAATAACTACACTTGAGCTTAAAATTAATGTGAAGTACACAGAGTGAATAAATTCTAATGACAGACACAGAATCATACCTCTGTTGCTGTATGCTTTTTTTTTTTTTTCCAAATGATGAGAAGCACTGAAGCAGGAAATGGAGTTATTCTATGTGTCAATTAACAGGGAGAAAAACATTCAATTTTTCCTCCTCCACATAATGAAATTCACAAAGAGACTGAATTACAATTCTTTTCCACCACTTGTTGACAAACTCGTTTAATGTTTGTAGTAACAAGAGTGTGTATACAGCGTCATGCCACAAACAATATTATGAAGCCAGCAAAACTCAATTATGTATGTTTGACATTTATAAGAGACAGGCTAGACTAGCCATTAAGCTAGTCTAGAAAGTCAAGTATTTGTTATTATAAACTTCTGAAGCATTTACCATTTGTTAAATATTATGGTGAAAAGTCTCTGGATAATAAATGAGAAGTGATTATTTTCCAAAAGTAAACTTCAAGTAGTCTCTGCTTTGATTTGGATAAATATTCTCCCACCTTAACATTTTTCCTTTCTTTCAAAACGTTCCTCCTCAAGTATATAACGTTTACTTATTACTCTGAGTAAAAAGAAAATGAATGAGAATTCATCTTAACTTACAAGTTATTTGGCCTAAATGTCCGCATATGTTTTTTCACTTGGAAGCTAAAGTTCAAGTATGATATGTGGGAACAATGAATGAGCTACCTATTTTACTCAGTGATGTTCTGAGTCAATTTTCATCTCAGCTCCTCCTTTGTTTAGCTGTGCAACCCAAGCAGATCATTTAATCTAAATTTTAGCTTCTAATTTTTAATCCTGGGAGTTAAATCGTGTGCCCTTCTCCATCCACTGGATTGTGATGGAAATCAAATGGCAGAAAATTGTCACAATGCACAGTTAACAACAAAGGCTAAAGAAGACACAGAATTTGGAGAGCTGAAAAAACCTTTTTGATTATACGCTCCTATGAAGCATTAAAAAAATACAAGATGTGCATCCATAGTGTGCTAGCTTTAATAAATTTCCTAGTATAAAAAAATTTGATGTATCAATCAAGAAATATTTATTGAAATGCATTATGAGTTTTAAACTGTTCAAGGAACTAAAACAGTGATATTTTTAAATTCAATATAAAATACCTTTAAAAAGCAAGCTCCCTAGTTTGGAAATAACAAGCAAGGAAATATCATTTCCTTGCATATAGTGACTGCTAGATTCAATTGACCCACAGTCTTTTTAATAGCCTATAAATTGAATGATATACCATGGTCAAAGCTATATTCTCTCTCTTTTTTTCCCTTAATTATTTATTTATTTATTTGGCCAAACGGCTTGAGGGATCTTAGTTCCCCGACCAGGGATCAAACCCATGCCCCTTGCAGTGGAAGCCGGGAGTCTTAACCACTAGACCGCCAGGGAAGTCCCAAAGCTATATTCCCTAACTGCAAAGCTGTGCATGGGGGGATTCTGAGTAGCTGGGCAGCAGCATAATTCTGAATCTCCCACATATCACCTAAAAATATAATAAAGAACAAAAAGAAAAACAAAACCTGCACCCTCAGTATAATAGGCAGAGAATGTCCAAATCTAAAATTTTCAATGAGTAGAAAAATAAACATCAAATCTTTGCAAATGATCTCTCACCCTCCCACTGCAAGCATTCATGGACACCAAAGACTGTTCTGAAAAAAAAAAAAAGAGAAGAAAAATGCACTAAAGAGAGAAGAGAAGAGATAGCAGTATGCCTAAGACTCATCTAAAACCACCATAAGAAGATCCACCCTACATGTGAAAGTACTGAAAACATGTAATGGTAGGTCACCGAACTGACTACAAGGAAGGGACTTAAAAGTGCATATGGAAGATAAAGGAGGCAGTCTTAGAAAGGTAATACTTCAGGCAGAAATGGTTAAAACGAAGGGACTTTGGTAAAGGGAAAAAGAAAAAATCCTGCAGAAAAAGAAAATAAAGAAAAATAAAAGGACACAAATCTTTGTCAAGAACATGAAAAGAATGAGATTCTACCCTACTTGACAAGTTAAAAAGTTAGGCTGCCTCAATTTCATGGATGTGGCCAAAAGAGACAAGACTCTTGGGACAGAGACAAAGGACGTTTATTTCTCACAGCAGTATGAGTAGCTAAAGTATCGTCATTTGTGGACAAAAGACCATAAAGTCAAACAACGACCAACAAATTCACAGAAAATGTATGTACCATGTATAACAGATAAAGGGCTATTCACTGTAATATACCTTTTAAATCCTTAAAATTTTAAGGAATTTTAAGGAAATTTTAAGGAAAAAAAAGACCAAACTTCAATTTTTTTAAATGGGCAAAAGAACTCGCTAAAAAATAAATACTTTAAACATATAAAGAGGTGGTCAACCTCAATCCCTCACTCATAATAAAAGAAATGCAAATCAAAATTATGTACCAAATTGGCAAACACTGTTTTGGCAAGGATGTGGGGAAACTGATACTCATACATATCTAGTGGGAATGTAAATCGGTATAATTTTTATAGAAGGAAATTTGGCAATATCTAACAAAACTACATACACATTTATATTTTGACTCTGCATTCACACTTCTAGAAATTTATGCTTAAGATATTCTTTCAACAATAAAAAAAACCTTACACACAAGCTTATTCATGGTAGTAGTGTAAATAGCTGAAAAAACTACAAATAAACTATATGTTCATACAGAGGAAAGTGCTTGAATAACTTATAATGAAGTGCTATGCAGCAATTAAAAAGAACAACAAAGAAATCTACAAACTGAAATACTGAGATCTTTCAGGATACAATGTCAGGTAGAAAATCAAAATAAAAAACATATCATAATGTTGTCGTTTTTGTATAAGAAATAAAGAGATATAGTTAAAGAAGATATAGTTCTCTAAATATCTACTTTTGTACAGTTCTGACTTTTGAAACCATTAATGTCTAACCATTAACAAAATAAATAAACAAAATCAACAAGGGTAAGAGCAGAAAAACAACCTAAAATGGGACACAATAGAAACAAATGAACCAAATTGTATTTCCCAGTGAGTAATGTAACCACACTGAAAGGAGTGGGGAAGGAAAGCATTAATCCAAGTAACTTTGGAAACAGTATTTGACTACAGAGGAAGACTAAAGACAAAAAGAGGTCTAAACAAATACTGAACTGTAGTCAGTAGGTTTCTTTTTTCAGAGGCATAAATTAGCAATTCTGAAATTATCTTCTGTTATTTTAGGATTGAACAAGTAAGTAGATTGTGAATAATAGTAGCCAGGTGTCTCACTGTCAGAGAAGGAAATTACAAACACATAAATAGGAAAAGACAGAATGAACTATTTGGTGTTCAACTGGAATTGGAAATATCAATGTGAATACTTCAGTTTTACTATAGATAGAGCAATAGGTATAGAAATAGGCACAGATGTATTTGTGTGTGTGTGTGTGTGTGTGTGTGTGTCTGTGTGTGTGCGTACATTTGTTTATTTCTTATCTATATCCATTGAAAGGACCTAAAACAAAGACATCCCAGTAGCAATGAGCACACCCAGTGCCCAAATATTGGTTTCTAAATACTGTTTTCTACTAAATGGAACTATAGCTCCCTAGGGAAATGAAGCAAGACCTAGAGCAGAAAGAGTATAAGATGAGCCAGAAAATAAGTGCTCAATAAATAACGGGAACATGTCAAAAGGACAGAAGAACCAGTTTTTGTTTCTCTCTCATGTACAGACAAAGAAAAGGATAAAGTAAATGTGCTAAAATATTAATATTTAGAGAATATGGGTGAAATATATATGGGAATTCTTTGCATTATTCTTTCAAAATTTCCGTTGGTCTGAAATAATGTCAAAATAAAAAGTTAAAAATGGAAAGTTGTAAAAATTGACTAAAGCTCAGAAGTACCTGAATATTCACTAAATTAAAAAATTCAGTTATTTAGCCTAGAGATTAAAAGTCTCAGTGATAGAAAAAAATTTAGTTTTAATATGTATGTTTCAAAGCAGGTATGCTTACACTATAGGTAATATTAATAGATAAAAACAGCCAGAATTTAAAAAAAAAAAACTATCATTCTGCTTTATAAGACTAGTCAAGTGTGTGGGAGAACAACATTTACAGCAAATTAAGGGAATTCATCCTTTAAATCTTTATCCAGATTCCATGACGTCCTAAGTTCTGTGAGAGACACATATTCATAGTCTCTTCCTTAAAAATGCTTGACAAGAAAATTAAGATGGAGGTTCACAAAACAGTCATCATAATGTTAGGATATAATTGTAGAAGAGGGAGTGTAGAGATCACCATATATTTAGTATGGATAACCAACTAGTCACGATCTAAAACTCCTAATAATGTGCTATAATATACAAGGTTATCTAATAAGTTGATGAATATTCTTAATGAAATGGTTTAAAAGCCACAGGTTATGAGTAGAATATATCTAGAAGAAACTTCATATTGGTTTCCTTGTGGAAAAAAAAAACTGGGTAATACGTGGGAGAAAAAGTTTTCACTGTCTACTTACTGATATGTACTATGTGATTTTGAATTTGGAACCATATAAGTATGAAGAGGGAGCCCATGAACCCCACTAAGGGGGGAAAAATGGAATCTCAAGGGAAATTCCACAAGCTCTCACCAGTCTATCTAACCTCTTATCTGAATAAGGCTGTAGCCTCTCTTGCACTATTTCAATGAATAAACTGCCCTTACTCTTAGCTGAGACCAATCCATTCCCTTGTGTACTAAATCCATTCTCTAGTCCTATACAACAAGGACATTGCTCCAGCAATTCTTCCTTCATTCTGCTGCCTCATCAACTTTTTCTTCTTCATGGGAACATTTTTGTCAGCAAACAAGCTATAATAGCTCCTAATCTTTAAAAAAAAAATCCCCCTTGACTCTACTTCTTTTACTTAACTCCCTATCTCTCTCTTTCCCTTTACTGCAAAATTTCTAAGATTTGTGTATACTAGTTATCTCCAGTTTTTTTCTTCTCAGTCTTTCTTAAACCCATCCCATTTAGGTGTTTCCTTCTATTGTTCCACTGAAACTGTTCTTGTCAAAGTCACCAATAACGCATGTTTTGCTAAATCCAAACTTTAGTCCTCATCTTTTGTCTTAGCAGCATGCAACTGCAAATCACGTGATCACTTGTTCTTCCTTGAAATCCCTTCACCCCATCTGGCTTCCAGAATAATATTCTTTTGGTTTTCCTTTCATCTTAGTCTTCTTTACAATGTCCTCCGCATTTTTGTGACTTCTTAATGTTAGGCTCAGACTTAGGACTCTTTTCTATTTTAATTAACACCCTTTGTAATATCATCAAATCTCATGGCTTTAAATATCAACTAACAATCTGATTGATAGTTCAACCCCAGAAGTCTCGCTGGAACTCCAAAATTAGAGATCCAAGTGCAAATCTGACATCTCCACTTAGATGTCTAATAAGAATCTCAAAACCAAACGCCTGATCTTCACCTCCAAATATGCTCCTCCTCTATTTTTCTCCATCTCAGTAACAACAATGCCATCCTTCCCATTGCTCAGGCCAAAAATATTGGAATCATTCTTGACTTCTTTCTCTCACACTCTACATCTAATTCATCAGCAAATCCTTAAGCTCTACTTTCAGTATATAATAAATCCTCAGTATCCATGGATTCCATATTTCCATGAATTCAGACCTACTGCCTAAAATTTCTTTTTAATCCCAAAATTGATACACACATTGCTTTTCAGGTCAATCATGGACATGCACACATGCAGAGCAGCAAAGGAGTCACCTGATACACACATTCTCAACTGAGGTTGAAAAGCTATGCTCGGCCTTTTTGTTTCAGCTCTTCTACTGTAAACTCGTTTTTGTAGTCTATTTAGTTCCATACTTTTTGCATTTTTGTGCTTTTCGATGGTAACTTTGCTTTTAAAATGACCCCCAAGCAGAGTGCTGAAGTGCTGCCTAGTATTCTTATGCTCAAGGAGGCTGTGATGTCCCTGATAGAGCAAATATGTGTTAGATAGCTTTGTTTAGTCGTGAGTTATAGTACTGCTAGCTGTGAGTTTAGTGTTAATGAGTCAACAATATATATTAAAGAAGGTGTCTTTAAACAGAAACACACAAAAAACAAACTGATGTATTGATCAACTGTCGAAAATGTTGTGACCCTGCTTAAAGGGATCTAATCCCTTATGTTATGCTCACCAGGGGCAATGATTCAGTAATCAGCTAATGTTAATTTAGTATTCACAGTGACTTTTTAGAATATAACTACCATAAACAACAAGAATCAATTGTACATGTATCCAGAATTTGCCCGCTTCTCACCACCTCTGCTGCTACCACTCAGGTCCAAGCCAGCATGAATCCTTGCCTGTATTACTCCAATAGCCTAGAAGTAATCTTACTTACATCCTTCCCCAACCACTCATATGATTCTCAACAAAGCTACCAGAATTATCCTGTTAAAATGTAAGTTCACGTCATTCCTTTGCTCAAACCCTCCAATGGTTTTCCACCTTACTCAGAGTAAAAGTCCAAGGGTTTTAAAAGAACCAGCACGATCCGGGGTAAGCTGTGCCTCCCGTACCACCCACCATCATTCTTCCTCTCTGACCTCATCTCATACCTCCACAACTTTCCTTTATCAATCCCTCAGTTCCAGCCACACAGGTGTCTATACCACTCCTCAAATATGCCACACATGATCCCATCTCAATGACTTTGCTTTGGCTTTTCCCTCTACCTGGAGTACTCTTTGCCCCAGGTAATCACATGCTTCACTCCCTCACTTGTTTCACTCTTCATTTAAATGTCTTTCTCCATGACAACTAACCTGATCATCCGCTCAACATCCTATCTACCTACCATGTTTTCTCCACTTTACCTTTTACCACCTAACATACTATATGTTTCATTTATTTATTTTACTAATTAGCTATCTTCTGCTCTAAAATGTAAGCTCAAGGAGGCAGGGATTTCCATGTGTTCTGTTATCTACAAGATCAGTTATGCAAATAACAGTGCCTGGCACATAACAAGAAAATGCACAAATTAATATAGTTCTTACTTTAAAAAAATAAACTTAAATAATTTTTTTAAAATTAGAAGTTATAGAAAGATTACAATTTTACCTTCTGCATCTGTTTATATCATCTTTCTAGTAATCAAGTCCAAAACTAATATTGTTAAGGAGCTCACCTATAAAATATAGAGGAAAATCAGCAAAAGGACATAACTTCTCTTAATCTCGTTGTATATGAAACTTAGCTTTGTTTACTTAATAAAACTAAGCAAAATAGGGACAAACCATATTATTGAACTTTCATATTATTTTTAGGACGTTATCTGCAGAATATAAATTAATCATGTAGCATATTCCATCCCACATAACATCTCAGCATCTGATGCAAATATTACAGCTGTCACTCTAATTTCTGCAGCTTTAACCCAATGTAAATTAGACTAATAACTAAGAGCGCCATTACTCTTTATGACCTTGTAAAGGTCCTATCATATTAAGCTCCATGCAGTGAAAAGCATTCATGCCATAAATTAGCTGCTGAAAGATCATGTATTAATAAGTAGGTCCAAAAAAGACAAATCCTCCCACTTTCAGGTCATTTCAACAAAACTGATAACCAATAAACATAGCCTGAACTCTACTTTGGTCTTTAGTAGGTCATATATCCAAAATGCATTTCTTTCATATGCTGAACTGAGAGGTGAATTTGAATTTCGGAGTACTTTTCTAGAGGACCTCCATGCATCATCCATACATGATTCTGATTTTCTTAAATCTCCAAGATTTGGTGATTATCAAATAAGAAAGCCAGTTGCCATTCTTAGAGGACTCAAAATAAGGAAATCAACTAAAAGAGCCTTTTCCAAGTTTTATTCATTTTTTAAATTTAGATTTCTTTAAACATAAATTTAACCATCTGTCTCAAGTCTGGACTCATTTCAAACTGGTTTTCATATTAAAGTACTCTAAAGAGAAAACTCAATGGATCCAATCAATTTTAATTGGCTATAAAATATCACAGAACTATTCATAATACGTGAAGAGACAATTTAAGAAAATCTACTTCCCAATTAGAGAAAAATTTACTTTTGAATGAGTCTTCCAACTAATTCCCCACAGTTCTAGCAGTAGGTACCCTCTTACTATGTCTGCTTAGGGTAAGTGAGGGCGTGTAAATAATCAGGGATATTACCAATCCTTTAGCATTCTTCTTTGTTTCTCATAGAGAAAAAAGAATTTGAAAAGGAGTTTGTTTCCCTGCTCCTGTTATAAAAGGGGTGAAGAGAGCTCCTTTCAAACTTCTCTAGCCTGACTGGTACGGGCATGTACAATGGGGAAGAGCTCATCCTATCTTGTTTCTTTCCTGAATATGATGTGCAATAAAGCAGAAGCATTCAAACTTCTTCCCATGTAAGAGAAGCCACACAAATGTCTTTGTGGGTATTTTGAGGCTTGGTAAATGTAAAACCATAGTTTTATGGTTCCCTGGTGGCACAGTGGTTGAGAGTCCACCTGCCGATGCAGGGGACACGGGTTCGTGCCCTGGTCTGGGAAAATCCCACATGCTGCGGAGCGGCTAGGCCCGTGAGCCATGGCCACTGAGCATATGCATCCAGCGTCCGGAGCCTGTGCTCCACAACGGGAGAGGCCACAACAGTGAGAGGCCCGCGTACCACAAAAAAAAAAAAAAAAAAAAAAACCATAGTGTAATTCTAGCCATCAGAATACATAGCTGTGAAGCAATTGTTCTGACCATCTTTTCTAATATTTCAATATATCTTCAAGGAAACTAAAAAACTTCAAACCAAAATCATATTTAAATTCACTTAATTCAATACCACCTGGTTCAATATGCTATTCCTTATTTTTTATAAAATTAGGAAACACTTACTCTTAAAAAATACTTTTTAACTTTAGAAAAAGGTACTACATGGTAATATGAAGAAGGATGTGCATACAAGTATATAGGTAAACCTCATGTATATTTTCTACAACATAAACAAGTGGGGATTGACCAGAGAGCAGAAGCAAAAAGAACTACAATCCCGCAGCCTGTGGAATGAAAACCACATTCACAGAAAGACAGATAAAACTAAAAACACAGAGGACTATGTACCAGATTAAGGAACAAGATAAAACACCAGAAAAACAACTAAATGAATGGACATAGGCAACCTTCCAGAAAAATAATTCAGAATAATGATAGTGAAAATGATCCAGGACCTCGGAAAAAGAATGGAGGAAAAGATCGAGATGATGCAAGAAATGTTTAACAAAGACATAAAAGAATTAAAGAATAAACAAACATAGAGGAACAATACAATAACTGAAACGAAAAATACACAGAAGGAGTCAAAAGCAGAAAAACTGAGGCAGAAGAAAGGATAAGTGACGTGGAAGACAAAATGATGGAAATCACTGCCATCAAACAGAATAAAGAAAAAAGAATGAAAAGAAATGAAGACAGCCTAAGACACCTGTTGGACAACATTAAATGCAGCACTTGAGACCTCGGGACACATATAGACTGAAAGTGAGGGGATGGAAGAAGATACTCCATGCAAATAGAAATCAAAAGAAAGCTGGAGTAGCAATAAGTATATTAGATAAAATAGACTTTAAAATAAACAATGTTAAAGAGACAAAGAAGGACACTACACAATGATCAAGGGATAAATCCAAGAAGAACATATAAGAATTGTAAATATTTATGCACCTACCATAGGAGCACCACAATACATAAGGCAACTGCTAACAGCTATAAAAGAGGAAATCAACAGTAACACAATAATAATGGGGGACTTAATCACTGCACTTACACCAAAGGACAGATCATCCAGACAGAAAATTAATAAGGAAACACAAGATTTAAATGATGCAATAGACCACATAGATTTATATAGGATATTTATAGGACATTCCATCCGAAAACTGCAGATTACACTTTCTTCTCAAGTGCACACAGAACATTTTAAATGATAAATCACACCTTGGGTCACAAATCAAGCCTTGATAAACTCAAAAAAAATGAAATCATATCAAGCATCTTTTATGACCATAATGCTATGAGATTAGAAATCAATTACAGGGAAAAAAATTTAAAAAACACAAACACATATAGGCTAAATAATATGATACTAAATAACCAAGAGATTACTGAAAAATCAAAGAAGAAATCAAAAAATACCTAGAGACAAATGACAATGAAAACACAACAATCCAACACCTATGGGATGCAGCAAAAGCAGTTCTAAGAGGGAAGTTCATAGCAATACAATCCGACCTCAAAAAACAAGAAAAATCTTAAATAAACAATCTAACCTTACACTTAAAGGAACTAGAGAAAGAAGAACAAACAAAACCCAAACGTTGTAGAAGGAAAGAAATCATAAAGATCAGAGCAGAAATAAATGAAATAGAAACAAAGAAAACAATAGCAAAGATCAATAATACTAAAAGCTTGCTCTTTGAGAAGATAAACACAGTTGATAAACCTTTAGCCACACTCATCAAGAGGGAGAGGACTCAAATCAATAAAATTACAAATGAAAAAGGAAAAGTTACAATGGACACTGAAGAAATACAAAGCATCGTAAAAGACTACTACCAGCAACTCTAAGCCAATAAAATGGACAACCTGGAAGAAATGGACAAATTCTTAGAAAGGTATAACCTTCCAAGACTGACCCAGGTAGAAATAGAAAATATCAACAGACCAATCACAAGCACTGAAATTGAAACTGTGATTAAAAATCTTCCAACAAACAAAAGTCCAAGACCAGATGGCTTCAGAGGTGAATTCTACCAAACATTTAACGAAGAGCTAACACCCATTTTTCTCAAACTCTTCCAAAACTTTGTAGAGGAAGGAACACTCCCAAATTCATTCTATGAGGCCACCATCACCCTGATTCCAAAACCAGACAAAGATATGCAAAAAAAGAAAATTACAGACCAACAGCACAGAAGAATATAGATGCAAAAATCCTCAACAAAATGCCAGCAAGCAGAATCCAGCAACACATTAAAAGGATCATACACCATGATCAAGGGAGATTTATCCCAGGGATGCAAGGATTTTCAGTATACGCAGATCAATCAATGTGATACACCATATTTAAAAATTGAAGAAAAAAAATCATATGATCATCTCAATAGATGCAGAAAAAGCTTTTGACAAAATTCAACACCCATTTATGATAAAAACTTTCCAGAAAGTGGGCATAGAGGCAACCTACCTCAACATAATAAAGGCCATATAAGACAAACCCACAGGCAACATCATTCTCAATGGTGAAAAACTGAAACCATTTCCACTAAGGACAGGAAGAAGACAAGGTTTCCCACTCTCACCACTATTAGTCAACATAGTTTTGGAAATTTTAGCCACAGCAATCAGAGTAGAAAAAGAAACAAAAGGAATATAAATTGGAAAAGAAGTAAAATTGTCACTGCTTGCAGATGACATGATACTATACATAGAAAATCCTAAAGATGCTACCAGAAAACTACTAGAGCTAATCAATGAATTTGGTAAAGTAGCCAGATACCAAATTAATGCACAGAAATCTCTTGCATTCCTATACACTGATGATGAAAAATCTGAAAGAGAAATTAAGGAAACAATCCCATTCACCACTGTAACAAAAAGAATAAAACACCTAGGAGTAAACCTACCTAAGGAGGTAAAAGACCTGTAGTCACAAAACTAGAAGACACTGATGAAAGAAGTCAAAGGTGACACAAACAGATGGAGAGATATACCATGTTCTTGGATTGGAAGAATCAACATTGTGAAAATAACTATACTTCCCAAAGCAATCTACAGATTCAATTCAATCCCTATCAAATTACCAGTGGCAAGTTTACAGAACCAGAACAAAAAATCTTAAAATCAGTATGGAGACACAAAAACCTCGAATAGCCAAAGCAATCTTGAGGGAAAATAATGGAGCTGGAGAAATCAGACTCCCTGACTTCAGACTATACTACAAAGCTATGGTAATCAAGACAATATGGTACTGGCACAAAAACAGAAATACAGATCAATGGACCAGGATATAAAGCCCAGAGATAAACCCACGCACCTATGGTCCACTAATTTATGACAAAGGAGGCAAGGATATACAATGGAGAAAAGACAGCGTGTTCAATAAGTGGTGCTGGCAAAACTGGACAGCCACATGTAAAAGAATGAAATTAGAACACTCACTAACACCATACACAAAAATAAACTCAAAATGGATTCAAGACCTAAATGTAAGACTGGACACTATAAAACTCTTAGAGGAAAACATAGGAAGAACACTCTTTGACATAAATCACAGCAAGATCTTTTTTGATCCACCTCCTACAGTAATGGAAATAAAAAAAAAAAATAAACAAATAGGAACCTAATGAAACTTCAAAGCTTCTGCAGAGCAAACTATAAACAAAAAGAAAAGACAACCTTCAGAATAGGAGAAAATATTTGCAAACAAATCAACGGACAAAAGAGTAATCTCCAAAATATACAAGCAGCTCATGCAGCTCAATACTAAGGAAACAAACAACCCAATCAAAAAATGAGCAGAAGATCTAAATAGACATTTCTCCAAAGAAGACATACAGATAGCCAAGAGGCACATGAGAAGCTGCTCAACATCACTATTAGAGAAATACAAATCAAAACTACAATGAGGTATCATCTCACACCAGTTAGAATGGGCATATCATTAGAAAATCCACGAACAACAAATGTTAGAGAGGGTGTGGAGAAAAGGGAACCCTCTTGCACTGTTGGTGGGAATGTAAATTGGTACAGCCACTATGGAGAACAGTATGGAGGTTCCTTTAAAAACAAAAAATAGAATTATCATATGAGCCAGCAATCCCACTAGTGGGCATATGCCCAGAGAAAACCATAATTCAAAAAGACACATGCACCTCAATGTTCATTGCAGCACTATATACAATAGCCAGGTCACGAAAGCAACCTAAATGCTCATCGACAGATGAATGGATAAAGAAGACATGGTACATATATACAATGGAATATTCCTCAGCCATAAAAGGGAACAAAATTGCGTTATTTGTAGAGACGTGGATGGACCTAGAGACTGTCATACAGAGTGAAGTATGTCAGAATGAAAAAAACAAATATTGTATATTAATGCAAATATGTGGAATCTAGAAAAATCATACAGGTGAACCGGTTTGCAAGGTAGAAATAGAGACACCGATGTAGAGAACAAACGTATGGACACCAAGCGGGGGAAGTCGGTGGGGGGAATGAATTGGGGGAAAAAAAAGTGGAGATTACAGAGAACCAAAATGAAATCTGGGAGTGAATAAACTCATAACAACTTTCAGAACAAATGAAGAAAGACGATGAAGTCCACTAAGACTGTAAAACTTGGGTTATTGTGTTAAGTAGACACATGGAAGATTTAAGAAAAGACCCACATCGTAATTATCCAGGCAAAATCTATAATATCTAAGATAAAAAATATACTACATGAGATTAAAGGCAGATTAGACACTGCAGAAAACAAGATTAGTAAAAGTGTAGATACAATCATAGAAACTAACCAAAATGAAACAGAAAGCTAAAAAGACAAGGGGAAAAAATAAACTGACCATCAGTTGGCTGTGAGGCAAATACAAACAGCCTAATAATACATGTAACTGGAGTCTCCAAAGGACAGCAGAAAGAGAGACATAGACAGAAAATATGCATGAAGAAATAACGGCTGAAAGTTTTCCAAATTTGATGAAAATTATAAACTCTCAGATATAAGAAGCTCAAAAACCACAAACACAAGGAGAAAAAACTTACAGGAACACACATCATAATCAAATTGCTCAAAATCAACAATAAAAAGGAAATCCTAAAAGCTGCCAAAGGGATATAAAAGATGCAGAGCAACAAAGAAAAGTATTAGAACAGATTTCTCCTTGACATGGCCAAAGGGCAACATCTTTAAAGACCCAACAGGGAAAAAAATACCTGCTAAAAGAAAATTCTACATCCTACAAAAATATATTTCAAAATCAAAGGTGAAATTAAAACTTTTTCAGATGTACAAAAGCTGAAAGAACTTACTATGTGTAGACTTATATTAAAAGAAATGTTAAAGTAAGTCATTCAGGCAAAAGTAAAATGATACCAGATGGAATAAAGAATGCTAGGAAAGATAACTACATGGATAAACATATAAGACGTTTTATTATAATTTTAAAGATACGTGACTAAACAACAATATTAACAATATAGTACAAAGTTAAAAACATATGCAAAAGTAAAATATATCACAATAGCACAAATATAGGAAGACTATACCAGTGTAAGGTTTCCTTATTATACACAAGGTGATATAACATCACTTGAAGGTATACTATGGTAAATCAAAGATAAAATAACAAAAGAAAAAGTTACAGCCAATAAGACTAATAAAGGAGAATAAACAAAAGAAAAAACAATAAACAAAAGAAAAAGTTACAGCTAATAAAGGGGATAAATGGGAATCTTAATAAATTTTTTTCAATTATTCCAAAAGGAGGCAGAAAAAAGGAAAAGGAGAATAAAGGACTGATGAAACAAAGAGAAAAAAAACTGCAAGATGACAGATTTAAACCTAACATTATCAAAGTCAATCACATTATAGTCTAACTATCCCAGTTAAAATGTAAAGATTATCAAGATAAAAAAGCAAGACCTAATTATATGCTGCTTATAAGAAATGCACTTCAACTATATAAAGACTAAAAAATGTTGAAGTAAAAGGATGATAAAAAGATATATCATGTAAACACTAATCGAAGTATCTAATATTAATATCAGATAGAACAGATAACACAGCAAAGAATACTACCAGGGATAATAAAGGTCATTTCATATGACAAAAGGGTCAGGGCATCAAGAGAATACAACAATCATGACTACTTTTACACCCAATAACTAGAGTTTCAAAATACATTAAGCAAAAAACTGACAAAACTATGAGAAGAAATAGACAAATCTACAATTACAGTGGGAGATTTCAATTGCCCCCTCTCAACAATTGATGGAACAAGTAGACAGAAAGTCAGTAACAACCTAAAAACTTTTAATAACACTATTAACCAACTGGCCCAAGACAGCAATATAGACCACTGCAACCAACAACAGCAGAATACATATTCTTATCAAGTGCACATGAAGCATTTACCAAGGTAAACCATACTATGGGCCATATAACATGCATTCATAACTGTAAAAGGAATAAAGTCACAAAAAGAATATTCTCAGACTAAATGAAATTAAATTATAAATGAAAAATAGACTTTTTTTAATGTCAAATCTTTAGGAAACCAAATACATTTCTAAATAGCCTATGTATCAAAGAAAAAGAAAAGCCAAAAGGAAATACTTTAAGTATTTTGAACTGAAGAAAAATGAAGACACAATACATACAAATGTATGGAATGTTGCTAAAATAGTCCTTAGGGAAATTCATAGCACTAATGCCTACATAAGAAAAGAAGATAGTTCTCAAATCAATGATCTTAATTAGCTTCCAGATTAAAAAAAAGAAAAAATAGAAAAACTGGTGCAAACTAAGCCTAAAGCAAGTAGAAGAAACAAAAAAACAAAAATTAGAGCATAAATCAATTAAATAGAAAGCAGAAAAATAGAAAGAAAATAAAGCCTAAAGCCAATCTTTGAGAAGATTAATAAAATTGATAAACCTCTAGCCAAAATGATTAGGGATAAAAGAGAAGACACAAAGTACCAATAACAAAAATGAGAAAGAAAATATCATCACAGATTCTACAAATATAAAAAGGTGGATAAGGAAGTATTCTGAACACCTTAGTACCAATAAATTAAACAAATGAAATGGACAATTCCTTGAAAGATACAACCTACTAAAACTCAAAGAAAAAGATAAACTGAATAGCCTATATCAATTAAAGAAATTGAATTTATAGTTTAAAAATCTTAGCAAAAGAGAAAAAAATAAAGCAAGCAGACGCAGATGGCTTCACAAGTGAATTCTGCCAATATTTAAGAAATATTATAAATTGAACACAAACATTACTAAGAGGGGTCAATCATAGACAGGACAGTATTATCCTTATACAAAAATGAGACAAAGATATTAAAAGAAACAGACATATTTGAAAATCCATAAAAACTTAGCCAACCATATCAAACAACATAAAAAATAATAATACATCATAACCAAGAGGAGTTTATTCCAGGAATGTGAAGATGGTATAATATTTTTAAAATGTGAAAATCAATCAAAATAATTCACCATATCAAGGTAAAAGAAGAAAAAAAATATCCATCTCCACAGATATGGCAAAAGCATTTGACAAAATCTGACATCCATTCTTAAGCAGGAATAAAAAGGAACTTCTTCAACCCGATAAAAGGAAAAACGTTTGAAAAACTACAGTTAACGTCATATTTATGATGAAAGTCTTTCCCCTAAGATCAGGGACAAGGCAAACATGTTTGGTCTTTCTATGTCTGTTCAACACTATACTGAAGGGTCTAGCTAGGGCAAAGAGGCAAGAAAAAGGAAAAAAAAAAAAAAAGACATCCAGATTGAAAAGGAAAAGGAAAACTATCTTTGTTCATAGACAATATGATCTTATAGGAGTTCTTTTGAGAAGTCATCTACTCTTTCTGATGATGAGGTGATGGCAAATGTTTCCATTTACAGCCATTATGTCAGAACCTTAGTTTGGATACAAGCTTTATGGATTCACAAAATTGTTTTATGGCAAACTTAACAATGTGCTTAACCAACTAAAAGTATTCAGAACTTAATATGCTATAGGAAAGTAAAAGAACTTATTATTCCATGCTCTAATGAAACACTATTAACTTTAGCTAAATAGGCTAAAATTATTTTGGTTGTTCTCAGCATACATGTTATAAATAATAATCAACAGACTAATATCCAAATTAGTCCAAGTCAATTTAAGACAAACATTTGTTCCCTTGACACAGCATAGAGCAAAATGACTTCGATATTTAGCGTATATTATTCAATACCAAAAAATTTAACTAAAATGGTGCTATATTCATATAACAAATGAATGTTATATTTTACATTAGACAACATAAATCAGTGTTCCTTTGGATATAAATTCTAACATTGAAAATTTAACGTATTTTGTGTAACCCATACAGCAGGGATCAGGAATTTGGAATTTCAGTATTAACCCAGGCCTCCAGCTGATGTGCTACTGCTGCTGAACCTCCATTTGCAGTAACTGAACCCTTGATGCCAAACCAATTCTTTTTTTTTTCATATATTATTACCCTTTTTTTTTCTTTAACATCTTTATTGGTATAATGGCTTTACAATGTATAATTGCTTTACAATGGTGTGTTAGTTTCTGCTTTATAACAAAGTGAATCAGTTATACATATACACATGTACCCATATCTCTTCCCTCTTGCGTCTCCCTCGCTCCCACCCTCCCTATCCCACCCCTCTAAGTGGTCACAAAGCACCGAGCTGATCTCCCTATGCTAAGAGGCTGCTTCCCACTAGCTATCTATTCTATGTTTGGTAGTGTATATATGTCCATGCCACTCTCTCACTTTGTCAGAGCCTACCCTTCCCCCTCCCCACATCCTCAAGTCCATTCTTTAGTAGGTCTGCCTCTCCATTCCCATCTTACCCCTAGGTTCTTTATGACCTTGTTTCTTTTTTCCTTAGATTCCATATATATGTGCTAGCATACTGTATATGTTTTTCTCTTTCTGACTTACTTCACTCTGTATGACAGACTCTAGGTCCATGCAACTGACTACAAATAACTCAATTTCGTTTCTTTTCATGGCTGAGTAATAGTCCATTGTATACACATGCCACATCTTCTTTATCCATTCATCCAAAGATGAACATTTAGGTTGCTTCCATGTCCTGGCTATTGTAAACAGAGCTGCAATGAACATTTTGGTACATGACTTTTTTGAATTATGGTTTTCTCATGTTATATGCCCAGTAGTGGGATTGCTGGGTCATATGGTAGTTCTATTTGTAGTTTTTTAAGGAACCTCCATACTGTTCTACATAGTGGCTGTATCAATTTACATTCCCACCAACAGTGCAAGAGGGTTCCCTTTTCTCCACACCCTCTCCAGCATTTATTGTTTGAAGATTTTTTGATAATGGCCATTCTGACCGATGTGAGATGATATCTCATTGTAGTTTTCATTTGCATTTCTCTAATGATTAATGATGTTGAGCATTCTTTCATGTGTTTGCTGGCAATCTGTGTATCTTCTTTGGAGAAATGTCTATTTAGGTCTTCTGCCCATTTTTGGATTGGGTTGTTTGCTTTTTTGTTATTGAGCTGCATGAGCTGCTTGCAAATTTTGGAGATTAACCCTTTGTCAGTTGCTTCATTTGCAGCTATTTTCTCACATTCTGGAGGTTGTCTTTTGGTCTTGTTTATGGTTTCCTTTGCTGTGCAAAAGCTTTGAAGTTTCATTAGGTCCCATTTGTTTATTTTTGTTTTTATTTCCATTTCTCTAGGAGGTGGGTCAGCAAGGAGCTTGCTGTGATTTATGGCATAGAGTGTTTTGCCTATGTTTTCCCCTAAGAGTTTCATAGTTTCTGGCCCTACAATTAGGTCTTTAATCCATTTTGGTATTATTTTTCTGTATGGTGTTAGGGAATGCTCTAATCTCATACTTTTACATGTACGTGTCCAGTTTTCCCAGCACCACTTATTGAAGAGGCTGTCCTTTCTCCACTGTATATTCTTGCCTCCTTTATCAAAGATAAGGTGAAGATATGTGCATGGGTTTATCTCTGGGCTTTCTATCCTGTTCCATTGATCTATATTTCTGTTTTTGTGCCAGCACTATACTGTCTTGATTACTGTACCTTTGCAATATAGTCTGAAGTCAGGGAGCCTAATTCTTCGAGCTTCATTTTTTGTTCTCAAGATTTCTTTGGCTATTCGGGGGTCTTTTGTGTTTCCATACAAATTGTGAATTTTTTTGTTCTAGTTCTGTGAAAAATGCCAGTGGTACTTTGATAGGGATTGCATTCAATCTGTAGATTGCTTAGGGTAGTAGAGTCATTTTCACAATGTTGATTCTTCCCATCCAAGAACATGGTATATCTCTCCATCTATGTGTATCATCTTTAACTCCTTTCGTCAGTGTCTTATAATTATCTGCATACTGGTCTTTTGTCTCCTTAAGTAGGTTTATTCCTAGATACTTTATTCTTTTTGTTGCAATGGTAAATGGGAGTGTTTTCTTGATTTTACTTTCAGATTTTTCATCATTAGTGTATAGGAATGCCAGAGATTTCTGTGCATTAATTTTGTATCCTGCTACTTTACCAAATTCATTGATTAGCTCTAGTAGTTTTCTGGTAGCATCGTTAGGATTCTCTATGTATAGTATCAAGTCATCTGCAAACAGTGACAGCTTTACTTCTTCTTTTCCGATTTGGATTCCTTTTATTTCCTTTTCTTCTCTGATTGCTGTGGCTAAAACTTCCAAAACTATGTTGAATAAGAGTGGTGAGAGTGGGCAACCTAGTCTTGTTCCTGATCTTAGTGGAAATGCTTTCAGTTTTTCACCATTGAGAATGATATTTGCTGTGGGTTTGTCATATATGGCCTTTACTATGTTGAGGAAAGTTCCCTCTATGCCTACTTTCTGCAGGGCTTTTTATCATAAATGGGTGTTGAATTTTGTTGAAAGCTTTCTCTGCATCTATTGAGATGATCATAAGTTTTTTCTCCTTCAATTTGTTAACATGGTGTATCACGTTGATTGATTTGCGTATATTGAAGAATCCTTGCATTACTGAAATAAACCCCACTTGATCATGGTGTATAATCCTTTTAATGTGCTGTTGGATTCTCTTTGCTAGTATTTTGTTGAGGATTTTTGCATATATGTTCATCAGTGATATTGGCATCTAGTTTTCTTTCTTTGTGACATCTTTATTTGGTTTTGGTATCAGGGTGAAGGTGGCCTCGCAGAATGAGTTTGGGAGTGTTCCTCCCTCTGCTATATTTTGGAAGAGTTTGAGAAGGATAGGTGTTAGCTCTTCTCTAAATGTTTGATAGAATTCACCTGTGAGGCCATCTGGTCCTGGGCTTTTCTTTGTTGGAAGATTTTTAATCACAGTTTCAATTTCAGTGCTTGTGATTGGTCTGTTCATATTTTCTATTTCTTCCTGATTCAGTCTTGGCAGGTTGCGCATTTCTAAGAATTTGTCCATTTCTTCCAGGTTGTCCATTTTATTGGCATAGAGCTGATTGTAGTAATCTCTCATGATCTTTTGTATTTCTGCAGTGTCAGTTGTTACTTCTCCTTTTTCATTTCTAACTCTATTGATTTGAGTCTTCTCCCTTTTTTTCTTGATGAGTCTGGCTAATGGTTTATCAATTTTGTTTATCTTCTCAAAGAACCAGCTTTTAGTTTTATTGAGCTTTGCTATTGTTTCCTTCATTTCTTTTTCATTTATTTCTGATCTGATCTTTATGATTTCATTCCTTCTGATAACTTTTGGGGATTTTTGTTCTTCTTTCTCTAACTGCTTTAGGTGCAAGGTTAGGTTGTTTATTCGAGATGTTTCCTGTTTCTTAAGGTAGGATTGTATTGCTATAAACTTCCATCTTAAAACTGCTTTTGCTGCATCCCATAGGTTTTGCGTCATCGTGTCTCCATTGTCAGTTTTTTCTAGGTATTTTTTAATTTCCTCTTTGATTTCTTCAGTGATCTCTTGGTTATTAAGTAGTGTATTTCTGAGCCTCCATTTGTTTGTATTTTTTACAGATCATTTCCTGTAATTAATATCTAGTCTCATAGCATTGTGGTCGGAAAAGACACTTGATACAATTTCAATTTTCTGAAATTTACCAAGGCTTGATTTGTGATGCAAGAGATGATCTATCCTGGAGAATGTTCCATGAGCACTTGAGAAAAGCGTGTATTCTGTTGTTTTTGGATGGAATGTCCTATAAATATCATTTAAGTCCATCCTGTTTAATGTATCGTTTAATGCTTGTGTTTCCTTATTTATCTTCATTTTGGATGATCTGTCCATGGGTGAAAGTGGGGTGTTAAAGTCCCCTACTATGAATGGGTTACTGTCGATTTCCCCTTTTATGGCTGTTAGCATTTGCCTTATGTATTGAAGTGCTCCTATGTTGCGTGCATAATTATTTACAATTGTCATATCTTCTTCTTTGATCGATCCCTTGATCATTATGTAGTGTCTTTCTTTGTCTCTTGTAATAGTCTTTATTTTAAAGTCTATTTTATCTGATATGAGAATTGCTACTCCAGCTTTCTTTTGATTTGCATTTGCATGGAATATCTTTTTCCATCCCCTCACTTTCAGTCTGTATGTTTCTCTAGGTCTGAAGTGGGTCTCTTGTAGATGTCATATATATGGGTCTTGTTTTTGTATCCATTCTGTATCCATTCTTGTTTTTGTAGCCAGTCTGTGTCTTTCGGTGGGAGCCCTTAATCAATTTACATAAAAGGAAATTATCTATATGTATGTTCCTATTCCCATTTTCTTAATTGTTTTGTGCTTGTTTTCCTTCTCTTGTGTTTTTTGCCTAGAGAAGGTCCTTCAGCCTTTGCTGTAAAGCTGGTTTGGTGGTGCTGAACTCTCTCAGCTTTTGCTTGTCTGTAAAGGTTTTAATTTCTCCATTAAATCTGAATGAGATCCTTGCTGGGTAAAGTAATCTTGGTTGTAGGTTCTTCTCCTTCATCACTTTAAATGTGTCCTGCCACTCCCTTCTGGCTTGCAGAGTTACTGCTGAAAGATCTGCTGTTAACCTTATGGGGACTCCCTTATGTGTTATTTGTTGTTTTTCCCTTGTTGCTTTTAATATGTTTTCTTTGTATTTAATTTTTGATAGTTTGATTAATATCTGTCTTGGCGTGTTTCTCCTTGTATTTATCCTGTATGGGACTCTCTGTGCTTCCTGGACTTGATGAACTGTTTCCTTTCCCATATTATTGAAGCTTTCAACTATAATCTCTTCAAATATTTTCTCAGTCCCTTTCTTTTTCTCTTCTTCTTCTGGGACCCCTATAATTCGAATGTCGGTGCGTTTAATGTTGTCCCAGAGGTCTCTGAGACTTTCCGCAGTTCTTTTCATTCTTTTTTATTTATTCTGCTCTGCAGTAGTTATTTCCACTATTTTATCTTCCAGGTCACTTATCCATTCTTCTGCCTCAGTTATTCTGCTATTGATCCCATCTAGAGTATTTTTAAATTCATTTATTGTGTTGTTCATCGTTGCTTGTTTCCTCTTTAGTTCTTCTAGGTCCTTGTTAAATGTTTCTTGCATTTTCTCTATTCTATTTCCAAGATTTTGGATCATCTTTACTATCATTATTCTGAATTCTTTTTCAGGTAGACTGCCTATTTCCTCTTCATTTGTTATGTCCGGTGGGTTTTTACCTTGCTCTTTCATCTGCTGTGTGTTTTTCTGTCTTCTCATCTTGCTTATCTTACTGTGTTTGGGGTCTCCTTTTTGCAGGCTGCAGATTCATAGTTCCCGTTGTTTTTGTTGTCTGTCCCTAGTGGCTAAGGATGTTTCAGTGGGTTGTGTAGGCTTCCTGGTGGAGGGGACTAGTGCCTGTCTTCTGGTGGATGAGGCTGGGTCTTGTCTTTCTGGTGGGCAGATCCACGTCTGGTGGTGTGTTTTGGGGTGTCTGCGGCCTTATTATGATTTTAGGCAGCCTTTCTGCTAATGGATAGAGTTATGTTTCTGTCTTGCTAGTTGTTTCACGTAGGGTTTCCAGCACTGTAGCTTGCTGGTCGTTGAGTGAAGCTGGGTCTTGGCACTGAGATGGAGATCTCTGGGAGATTTTCGCCATTTGATATTACATGGAGCTGGGAGGTCTCTTGTGGACCAGTGTCCTGAAGTTGGCTCTCCCAGCTCAGAGGCACAGCGCTGACTCCTGCCTGGAGCACCAAGAGCCTTTCATCCACACAGCTCAGAATAAAAGGGAGAAAAAGAAGAAAGAAAACAAAAGAAAACAAAAGAAAGAAAGGAGGAAAGAAAGAGGATAAAATAATATAAAGATTAAAAAAAAGTTATTAAAACAAAAAATAATTATTAAGAAAAAAACATTTTTTAAGTTAAAAAAACAAAACGGACTGACAGAACCCTAGGACAAATGATGAAAGGAAATCTATGCAGACAAAATCTCACACAGAAGCATACACATACACACTCACAAAAAGAGGAAAAGGGGAAAAAATAATATATCTTGTTCTCAAAGACCACCTCGTCAATTTGGGATGATTAGTTGTCTATTCATATTTTCCACAGATGCAGGGTACATCAAGTTGATTGTGGAGATTTAATCCGCTGCTCCTGAGGCTGCTGAGAGAGATTTCCCTTTCTTTACTTGTATGCACAGCTCCGGAATTTAAGCATTGGATTTGGCACCGCCTCTGCGTGTAGGTCACCTGAGGGCTTCTGTTCTTCGCTCAGACAGGATGGGGTTAAAGGAGCAGCTGATTCAGGGGCTCTGGCTCACTCCGGCCGGGGGGAGGGAGGGGAACGGGGTGAGGCTGTGGCGGCAGCGGCCGGCATGACTTTACCTCAGCCTGAGGCGTGCTGTGCATTCTCCCGGGGAAGTTGTCCCTGGATCACAGGACCCTTGCAGTGGCGGTCTGCACAGGCTCCCAGGAGGAGTTGTGGATAGTGACCTGTGCTTGCTCACAGGCTTCTTGGTGGTGGCAGCTGCAGCCTTAGTGTCTCATGCCCATCTCGGGTCTGCGCTGATAGCCGCGGCTCGCGCCCATCTCTGGAGTTCCTTTAAGCAGTGCTTTTAAACCCCTCTCCTTGCTCACCAGGAAACAAAGAGGGAAGAAAATGTCTCTTTCCTCTTCAGCAGGTCCAGACTTTTTCCCAGACTCCCTCCCGGCTAGCCGTGGTGCACTAACTCCTTCAGGCTTTGTTCACACCGCCAGTCTTCTCCCTGCGCTCCGACTAAAGCCCGAGTCTCAGCTCCCAGCCCACACCCGCCCCGGCGGGTGAGCAGACAAGCCAATCGGGCTGGTGAATGCTGGTCGGCCCCGATCCTCTGTGCGGGAATCTCTCTGCTTTGCCTTCCACACCCCTGTTGCTGTGCTCTCCTCCATGGCTCTGAAGCTTTCCCTCTCCGCCACCCACAGTCTCCGCCTGTGAAGGGGCTTCCTAGTGTGTGGAAACCTTTCCTCCTTCACAGCTCCCTCCCACTGGTGCAGGTTCTGTCCCTATTCTTTTGTCTGTTTTTTCTTTTCTCTTTTACCCTACCCAGGTATGTGGGGAGTTTCTTGCCTTTTGGGAGGTCTGAGGTCTTCTGCCAGTATTCAGTGGGTGTTCTATAGGAGCAGTACCATATGTAGATGTATTTCTGATGTATCTGTGGGGAGGAAGGTGATCTCCGCATCTTACTCTTCTGTCACATTCCTGCTACCTTCTCAAACCAATTCTTGATCAAATCCAGAATTTAACCCTTACTTACTATAGGAGCTATTTCTGGGTCCTATCTCCCCCGTAGCCTTGTCTTCTCAAGCTGGACACTATATATCAGATTGAGTTTTTAAATAGCTTTTCAAAGACCCCCTAATGTCTAAAGCAATGACTCTGAATGCCAGAGCCACAGCTTGGGTATCCACCATCAGTGCTCCAGCAATTCCTACAGCCCATTCCAGAAATGGCCTGGTGTGGCCTCTCCAGATAAACTAAGGTTCTGACATAAAGCCTGTAAATGTTGGAAGAATTTGCCAACACATTATCCTTATAAATAGTAAATAACTTCACACAAAAAACCTATTTCCATGTTAAAGGTAGAAGAAGGAGTTTGAAAACAGATACAAAATTTTCAAAAATATAATTTTATACTTTTTCAGGTAATCATGAGTATAAAGATAGTTGTGATTATAAAAGGGAAATTCACATAAGTCTCATGCATTTACATAGTTATATAAGAACTTACTTTAAAAGTATATACTCTATACATTTTACATTGATTTAATGGGAGTAATCAAATTCCAGAAAATGAAAAAGTACATCACTAATTCCTTTAGAAAGAAAATGTAAATAAGCTCACATATTTTAACATCAGGAGACTCAGTCAAATAATACAATTCTTAAGCTCAATTAAAACTACGGTCTTCAGATTTTCTAGTTGCCTTCTTACTACTGATACAACACTGAATGGTATTTTATCTCTATAATAAATAATAAAGATAAGTAATAAAGAACAATTATTACCTGTGAATAATCTTTGATAATATAACCTTTAGGTACAAGAACTATTTAAAACTTTATTATGATATCAGAATTAGATTTCATTTTTTAAACAAAAACTATGTCATTAAAAGTAGGTATCAAACACTTGGGAGTAATTATGTACTTCTTTTCCTAACTAATCATTTTTATAGACCTACTGTGAAATAGATGGATTACAATATAGTTGGATTATGTCACCACTTGTTCTGGGTGAATTTAATATGTGGATGTTTATAATACAGGAAACTAATTTGAGAATGCTAGCCAAGCATTATGTAATGAACTTTATAAAACTAACCCTTTGACAGATTGAGTAGTAATGCTCAATGTACAAAACTATTTCTAAATCACTCTTGATGGTTTAGCAGGGGATCCCTTGTATAAAGACTAAATTTTGAAAAACAGTGAAGACTTGCAGTTCCCAAGTTAGAATATCAACTAGAAGTGGGTAAGCTCCTTGAATGTTTGAATCTCAATAACTTAAGGGTAGCAAATGCTCAGTAAATACTTCTTGATTATATAAAGCACTCTTTAAAATAAAAAAGGAATAATAATTAGGTATACAAAGTTTGAAAATTATGAAATAATCATACAACATTGGAATTTACATCTAAGGCTACCTGACTCCAAAGTCTGACTCATCTTTCCACTATTGCATTTTTTCTTTTCTTCACTTAACTTACATAACTGAAGTACAAAAGCATTTTAAAAGATATGTTTGCATTAAAAAGAGATCATAATCTCAAAATGCTGGTTGAGGTACAAGAAAAATAAGTAAAAATAAGTAAACTGTGAATACTAATTCATCTAGAAACACTGCAAGAAGCAGAAACGTGAAATAAATGTGGGAGGGATGGAGACAGGGAGACACAAAGTAAATGCTGAAGGGAATACTGGGAGAAGGGAGGGGAGGGACAGAGAAGGAAGGAGAGGAAGGAAGTAGGGAGGAGCAAGAGGAAGAAGGAAAGGGAGGCAGAAGTGGCGGGGGGGAACTGCATCTAAATCAGTCTCTCTTCTAGTCTACTGGGAATAACAACAAAAACAGTATTTTCATTGTGTAAGGTATATCCAAATATAGGAGCTGTTTACTTCATTTACCTCCACCAAATGACAAAATAATATACAAGTAAAAGAAAAAGAGAAAATACATTAATAAATGAGAAAGCTAAATTTAATAATTAAAAAAATATTTTAAAAAGAGTTGCTAATAATGCTTCTATTTAAACAGAAAACAACAAAAATTTTATAATTAAAAAATATATAAATATGAAGACTAGTCACATTTAAAAACGATAACCACAAATCTTTGATTAAAACATAATGTTTCCCTTTCCATTTACTTCCAAAGCTTATTATGAAAATTTTAGTACAATATAGATATAAAATTAAGCTATGAAAGCAAAACTGAGCTATAAGACGACCTGTGATTTTAATGGCATTTAAATACAGGTAAAAAGAGGATCAATAAAAGCTTTTAAACAAATACAACTTTATTTTTCTTATTTAGCACTCAGTAATTAAATGAGTAAATCTGAAGCCTATGAGAAAAATTTTAAAATTCCTTGCATTCTATTACAAGTACTGCATAATTCTATTAATAGCATTAACTACTCAAAAATAGTTTCCATTATTTTCAAAAAACAAAAGAAATACTTATTACACAGTTTGGTAATTAGTCTATTTTGGCTTACTTTAATATTTTTAAAATGTGAATTGGTCTAAGTGTAATCATTCCACCACTTATAAAGATAACTTTCAAATGATAAGAAAAAAAATCACTGAAATAAACATTTTTCATAATTGCATCATACCTTTAGCTACAGCTTCTTTATATTTCTCTTTGGCAGAATTCATTTCTTTTATTAATTGTCTATAGCTTGTTTTTAATTTCTCTAATTCTGTCTTTGTGACCTGTCAAAAAAAGAAATGAAAAAAATTTTTTTAATGCTTAAATTTATTTCAGTCGAGAACCTAAATTCCAAAGCATTAACAGATGCATATTTTACTGCTTATGGGGCAGAGGTGCTCTTTAATATACAATTATAACCAATAAACTAAAATTAGCTTAGAAATCTGTGATAAATTCAACAGGATATGAAAAAAAACCATTTCTTAAAAAGAAGAACAGATCATGAAATAGTGCTGTCATCATCTAAAATATAAAGGCCAGGGGCTTCCCTGGTGGCACAGTGGTTGAGAGTCTGCCTGCCAATGCAGGGGACACAGGTTCGTGCCCCAGTCCAGGAAGATCCCACATGCCGTGGAGTGGCTGGACCCGTGAGCCATGGCCACTGAGCCTGCACGTCCAGAGCCTGTGCTCCACAGCGGGAGAGGCCACAACAGTGAGAGGCCCGTGTACCGCAAAAATAAATAAATAAATAAATAAAATGTAAAGGCCAATAATTAATTGCTGTGTACAAAAATATTTTCTCTAATAAAAAAATAATTTAAAATATTTATTTTAATTATACAGAATAACTCTGAGCTGTCATAATTCACCAGTTCTAACATGATTTTTTTTTTTTTCACACTGTAACATCTCTGAAAAGATACATCTATCATTGCTGGCCAGGCAGCAATCATGACAGTGGTCACTGCATGCACACATGAACTTCGTTATTATTTCTACCCAAAAGCTAGACAAATCCAAGTCTTTGATTCTGTCGTCAAAAAACCATAACAAGCATTTGAGAAAAAATTGAGTCTTAGATTGTATCTAAAAAACTTCTAATAAGCCTTCTGGAAGAGTATGAAATCAGCAGCATTAGAAACTTGTTAAAGGGGCATAAGAAACTTGGAAGAAAATCCCAGAGCCCACTTTAAACAAATTCTGCATCACAAATGTTCTTGACAGCATGGAGGATTGCACTGTGTAAATAAACAAAAATATCTACAACTATGATATAGATATAAATGAGTTCAAATCATTCCCTTTTAAAAAGAACCTCACTGGTTAACATTTTGTTTTTAATGGACTTTACCTTTTAGAGAACTTTTAGTATCACAGCCAAATTAGCACAAAGTATGGAGATTCCCCACTTGTCTTTTACCCTGATTCATGCACAGCCTCCCTGATTATCAACATACTCCACTAGAGTATGTTTGTAAATTTTTACAATTGATAAACCTACAATGACACATCATTATCACATAAGTCCATAGTTTACATTAAGTTCCACTCTTGGTGTACATTTTATGGTTTTGAACAAACATATAATGACATGTATCCATCATTATAGTACCACACACAGTTGTTTCACTGTCATAAAACCCTCTGTGCTCCACCTATTCACTAACTCCTGGGAATCAATGATCTTTTTACTGTCTTCATAGTTTTGACTTTTCCAGAATATCATATAGTTAGAATCATACATATTTTTCATATTGGCTTCTTTCACTTAGTAATATGCATTTAAGGTTCCTCCATATCTTTCTGTGGCTTGGTAGCTCATTTTCTTTGAGCTCTGAATAATATTCCATTGTCTGGATGCACTACAGTTTATCTACTCACTTACTAAAGGACTTCTTGCTTGCTTCCAAGTTTTGACAATTATGAATAAAGCTGTTATAAACAGCTATGTGTGGGCTTTAGTGTAGACATATGTTTTCAACTCCTCTGCACAAATACTAAGGAGCTCAATTGCTAGGTCCTATGGTAAGAGTATTTTTAATTTTGTAAGAAACAGCCAAACTGTCTTCCAAAGTGGCTGGATTATTTTGCATTCCCACCAGCAATGAATGAGAGTCCCTGTTGCTCCACAACCTCACCAGTACTTGGTGGTTGTCAACGTTCTAGATTTGGGGCATTCTAATAGATGTGTAGTGGTATGTCATTGTTCCTTTAATTTGCACTTCCTTGATGACATATGACGTTGAGCAACTTTTTATGTGCTTATTTGCCATCTGTAGATCTTCTTTGGCGAGGTGTTTGTTTTTTAATCAGGTTGCTGGTTTTCTTAGTAGACTTTTAAGAGTTCTTTGTGTATTTTTTTTAATTAATTTTATTTATTTTTGGCTGTGATGGGTCCTCATTGCTGGGTGCAGGCTTTCTCTAATTGCAGCGAGCAGGGCTACTCTTTGTTGCAGTTCACGGGCTTCTCATTGTGGTAGCTTCTCTTGTTCTGGAGCATGGGCTCTAGACATTCAGGCGTCAGTAGTTGCAGCACATGGGCTAAGCAGCTGCGGCACACGGGTTTCAGTAGTTGCAGCGCATGGGCTCAGTACCTGCAGCACATGGGCTCAGTAGTTGTGGCTCACAGGCTCTAGAGCACAGGCTCAGTAGTTGTGGCTCACAGGCTTAGTTGCTCCACAGCATGTGGGATCTTCCTGGACCAGGGATCGAACCCATGTCCCCTGCATTAGCAGGCAGATTCTTAACCACTATGCCACCAGGGAAGAGTTCTTTGTGTATTTTAGATAACAGTCTTTTGTCAAATGTGCCTTTGCAAATGTTTTCTTCCAGTCTATGGCTTATCTTCTCATTCCTTTGATACTGTATTTGCAGAGCAGAAGTTTTATTTTTTATTTTTTTGAGGAGAACCTGAATACAATACATATAATATATACCATATATATAAAAAATATATATATATAGCTTGGAGCAGGCAAGAAATATGGACACTTCCATCTACGTTACTGTCCATCACAGTTACTGCTCTGGTCTCAGGGGCTCTAACTATTTTCCATTTTGCATACTTTTCAACTGTTGTATCACATTGATGTCTGTTGTTGAAATCTTTCTGAGAATTTTGCCAATCTGGTTCATTTTATGTTGCCTATCAGGCTGCTTTGAGTTCATTATATCTTTTAAACTTATGAAGTCATTATAGTTCCATAATTGCTTATAGACCACCCAGAGTGTGCCTGAGACCCTTTTGGGTTTCACTTCCAATGCTCGTACTTTCCCTTAAATTCTGTACTAAAGATGTCATACCATTTGAGATTGGAGGCACACTTTCATACCATGACTCACGTCCAGTGTTAAGTAGAATTTCTCTGAATGAAAACTCATGTGTTCCTTTGCCATTTGCAACACGTATCACACACATTTCTGTGGAGTTATAATGTTTTAAAAAAGAAAGAAAGGAGGGAATTCCCTGATGGTCAAGTGGTTAGAAATCTGAGTTCTCACTGATGAGGGCCCAAGTTCAATCCCTGGTCAGGGAACTCAGATTCCACAAGCCATGTAGTACAGGTAGGGAGGAGGGAAGAAAGAAAGGAAAACAGAGAAGTTTTAAAATTTTGAGGAGTTCCAACTTATCAATCATTTCTTCATGGATCACGCCTTTGGTGTTGTATCTAAAAAGTCATCTTCATACCCGAGGTCATCTAGGTTTTCTCCTATTTATCGTCTAGGTGTTTTATACTATTACACTGTACATTTAGGTCTGTGATCCATTTTGAGTTAATTTGTGTGAATGGTGTAAAGTATATGTCTAGATTCATTTTTTTGCACATGGTGGTCCCTTGTTCCAGAACCATGTGTTAAAAATATTAACTTTTCTCCCCTGTATTGACTTTGCCCCTTTGTCAAAGATCAGTTAACTACAATTATGTGGATCTACTTCTGACTCTCTCCCTCTATTCTGTTCCACTGATCTATTTGTTTTCCTATTGTCTTTCACAAATACCAAACTATCTTGATTACTGTATTTTTTAATTTAAAATACTCCTTTATCTTTTGTATATTAAGATATTTACACACACACACACACACACATATATATACATATATATATATATATACACACACACACACCTATATAGATATATATCAAGTCACAAGGCAAATTACTCATTATCCAGAGAAAACTATCAGAATAATTTTTTAACATCTATTTAAAGTATAATTGCTTTACAAGGTGTGTTAGTTTCTGCTTTACAACAAAGTGAATCAGTTATACATATACTTATATCCCCATAACTCTTCCCTCTTGCGACTCCCTTCCTCCCACCCTCCCTATCCCATCCCTCTAGGTGGTCACAAAGCACCGAGCTGATCTCCCTGTGCTATGTGGCTACTTCCCACTAGCTATCTATTTTACATTTGGTACTGTATATATGTCCATGCCACCCTTTAACTTTGTCCCAGCTTACCCTTCTCCTTCCCCATAACCTCAAATCCATTCTCTAGTAGGTCTGTGACTTTATTCCCGTCTTGTCCCTAGGATCTTCATGATCTTTTTTTTTTTACATTCCATATATATGTGTTAGCATATGGTATTTGTTTTTCTCTTTCTGACTTACTTCACTCTGTATGACAGACTCTAGGTCCACTCTGTATGACAGACTCTAGGTCCATCCACCTCACTACAAATAACTCAATTTCTTTTCTTTTCATGGCTGAGAAATATTCCATTCTATATATGTGCCACATCTTCTTTATCCATTCATCTGTTGATGGACACTTAGGTTGCTTCCATGTCCTGGCTACTGTAAGTAGAGCTGCAATGAACATTGTGGTACATTACTCCATGAATTATGGTTTTCTCAGGGTATATGCCCAGTAGTGGGATTGCTGGGTTGTACAGTTCTATTTTCAGTTTTTTAAAGAACCACCATACTGTTTTCCATAGTGGCTGTATCAATTTACATTCCCATCAACAGTGCAAGAGGGTTCCATTTCTCCACACCCTCTCCAGCATTTATTGTTTCTAGATTTTTTGATGATGGCCATTCTGACCAGTGTATGATATCTCATTGTACTTTTGATTTGCATTTCTCTAATGATTAATGATGTTGAGCATTCTTTCATGTGTTTGTTAGCAATCTGCATATCTTCTTTGTAGAATGTCTATTTAGGTCTTCTGCCCATTTTTGGATTGGGTTGTTTCTTTTTTTGATATTCAGCTGCATGAGCTACTTGTAAATTTTGGAGATTAATGCTTTGTCAGTTGCTTCATTTGCAAATATTTTCTGCCATTCTGCGGGTTGTCTTTTCATCTTGTTTATGTGTTTTAACTGTCATTGTTTTAAGAATCATTGGTTCCCATTAGTTTATTTATGCTTTTATCTCCATTTCTCTAGGAGGTGGGTCAAAAAGGATCTTGCTGTGATTTATGGCATAGAGTATTCTACCTATGTTGTCCTCTAAGAGTTTGATAGCGTCTGGCCTTACATTTAAGTCTTTAATCCATTTTGAGTTTATTTTTGTGTATGGCGTTAAGGAGTGCTCTAATATAATTCTTTTACAAGTAGCTGTACAGTTTTCCCAGCACCACTTATTGAAGAGGCTGTCATTTCTCCACTGTATATTCTTACCTCCTGTATCAAAGATAAGGTGACCATATGTGCGACGGTTTATCTCTGAGCTTTCTATCCTGTTCCATTGATCTATATTTCTCTTTTAGTGCCAGTGCCATACTGTCTTGATTACTTTAGCTTGGTAGTATAGTCTGAAGTCAGGGAGCCTGATTCCTCCAGCCCCGTTTTTCTTTCTCAAGATTGCTTTGGCTATACGGGGTCTTTTGTGTTTCCATACAAATTGTGAAATTTTTTGTTCTACTTCTGTGAAAAATGCCAGTGGTAGTTTGATAGGGATTGAATTGAATCTGTAGATTGCTTTGGGTACCATAGTCATTTTCATAATGTTGATTCTTCCAATCCAAGAACATGGTATATCTCTCCATCTATGTGTATCATCTTTAACTCCTTTCATCAGTGTCTTATAATTTTCTGCATACAGGTCTTTTGTCCCCTTAGGTAGGTTTATTCCTGGATATTCTATATTTTTGTTGCAGTGGTAAATGGGAGTGTTTTCTTAATTTCACTTTCAGATTTTTCATCATTAGTGTATAGGAACGCCAGAGATTTCTGTGCATTAATTTTGTATCCTGCTACTTTACCAAATTCATTGATTAGCTCTAGTAGTTTTCTGGTAGCATCTTTAGGATTCTCTATGTATAGTATCATGTCATCTGCAAACAGTGACAGCTTTACTTCTTCCTTTCCAATTTGGATTCCTTTTATTTCTTTTTCTTCTCTGATTGTTGTGGCTAAAACTTCGAAAACTATGTTGAATAATAGTGGTGGGAGTGGGCACCACTGTCTCGTTCCTGATCTTAGTGGAAATGATTTCAGATTTTCAACATTGAGGACGATGTGGGCTGTGGCTGTGTCATATATGGCCTTTATTATGTTGAGGAAAGTTCCCTCTATGCCTACTTTCTGCAGGGTTTTTATCATAAATGGGTGTTGAATTTTGTCAAAAGCTTTCCCTGCATCTATTGAGATGATCATACGGTTTTACTCCTTCAACTTGTTAATATGGTGTATCACATTGACTGATTTGCATATATTGAAGAATCCTTGCATTCCTGGGATAAATATGACTTGCTCATGGTGTATGACCCTTTTAATGTGTTGCTGGATTCTGCTTGCTAGTATTATGTTGAGGATTTTTGCATCTATGTCCATCAGTGATATTGGCCTCTAGTTTTCTTTCTTTGTGACATCTTTGTCTGGTTTTGGTATCAGGGTGATGGTGGCCTCATAGAATTCGTTTGGAGTGTTCCTACCTCTGCTATATTTTGGAAGTGTTTGAGAAAGATAGGTGTTAGCTCCTCTCTAAATGTTTGATAGAATTTGCCTGGGAAGCCATCTGGTCCTGGGCTTTTCTTTGTTGGAAGATTTTTAATCACAGTTTCAATTTCAGTGCTTGTGATTGGTCTGTTCATATTTTCTATTTCTTCCTGATTC
Organism: Phocoena phocoena; assembly: GCF_963924675.1. NCBI lineage: Eukaryota > Metazoa > Chordata > Mammalia > Artiodactyla > Phocoenidae > Phocoena > Phocoena phocoena. The sequence continues at coordinate 89,314,203 of NC_089221.1, read as the reverse complement.
GGTCTTGGCAGGTTGTGCATTTCTAAGAATTTGTTCATTTCTTCCAGGTTGTACATTTTATTGGCACAGAGTTGCTTGTAGTAATCTCTCATGATCCTTTTATTTCTGCCGGGTCAGTTGTTACTTCTCTTTTTTCATTACTAATTCTATTGAATTGAGGCTTCTCCCTTTTTTTCCTGATGAGTCTGGCTAACGGTTTATCAATTTTGTTTATCTTCCCAAAGAACCAGCTTTTACTTTTATTGATATTTGCTATCGTTTCCTTCATTTCTTTTTCATTTTTTTCTGATCTGACCTTTATGATTTCGTTCCTTCTGCTAACTTTGGGGTTTTTTTGTTCTTCTTTCTCTAAATACTTTAGGTGTAAGGTTAGGTTGTTTATTTGAGATGTTTCTTGTTTCTTAAGGTAGGATTGTATTACTATAAACTTAGCTCTTAGAACTGCTTTTGCTGCATCGCATAGGTTCTGGGTCATCGTGTTTTCACTGTCATTTGTTTCTAGGCATTTTTTTATTTTCTCTTTGATTTCTTCGGTGATCACTTGGTTATTAAGTACTGTATTGTTTAGCCCCCTTGTGTTTGTATTTTTTACTGATGTTTTCCTGTAATTGATATCTACTCTAATAGTGTTGCGGTCAGAAAAGATACTTGAAACGATTTAAATTTTCTTAAATTTACCAACGTTTGATTTGTGACCCAAGATAAGATCTATCCTGGAGAATGTTCCATGAGCACTTGTGAAGAATGTGTATTCTGTTGTTTTTGGATGGAAAGTCCTATACATATCAATTAAGTCTATCTTGTTAACGTATCATTTAGCTTGTGTTTCCTTATTTATTTTCATTTTGGATGATCTGTCCATTGGTGAAAGTGGGGTGTTAACGTCCCCCACTATGATTGTGTTACTGTCAATTTCCCCTTTTATGGCTGTTAGTATTTGCCTTATGTATTGAGGTGCTCCTATGTTGGGTGCATAAATATTTACACTTGTTATATCTTCTTCTTGGATTGATCCCTTCATCATTATGTAGTGTCATTCTTTGTCTCTTGTAATAGTTTTTTTATTAAAGTCTATTTTGTCTCATATGAGAACTGCTACTCCAGCTTTCTTCTGATTTCCATTTGCATGTAATATATTTTCCCATCCCCTTACTTGCAGTCTGTATGTGTCCCTAGGCCTGAAGTGGGACACTTGTACACAGCATATATAAGGGTCTTGTTTTCATATACATTCAGCCAGTCTATATCTTTTACTTGGAGGATTTAATCCATTTATATTTAAGGTAGTTATTAATATGTATGTTCCTATTACCATTTTCTTAATTGTTTTGGGTTTGTTATTGTCGGAGTTTTCCTTCTCTTGTGTTTCCTGCCTAGAGAAGCTCCTTTAGCATTTGTTGTAAAGCTGGTTTGGTGGTGCTGAATTCTCTTAGCTTTTGCTTGTCTGTAAAAGTTTTAATTTCTCCATCGAATCTGAATGAGAACCTTGCTGGCTAGAGTAATCTTGGTTGTAGGTTTTTCCCCTTCATCACTTTAAATGTGTCCTGCCACTCCCTTCTGGCTTGTAGAGTTTCTGCTGAAAGATCAGCTGTTAACCTTATGGGGATTCCCTTGTTTGTTGTTTTTCCCTTGCTGCTTTTAATATTTTTTCTTTGTATTTAATTTTTGATAGTTTGATTAATATGTGTCTTGTCATGTTTCTCCTTGGATTTATCCTGTATGGGACTCTCTGTGCTTCCTGGAGTTGATTGACTATTTGCTTTCCCATATTAGGGAAGTTTTCAACTATAATCTCTTCAAATATTTTTTCAGTCCCTTTCTTTTTCTCTCCTTCCTCTGGGACCCCTATAGTTCCAACGTTGGTGTGTTTAATGTTGTCCCAGAGGTCTCTGAGACTGTCCTCAATTCTTTTCTTTTTTTTTTTTTGCATTACACGGGCCTCTCACTGTTGTGGCCTCTCCCGTTGCGGAGCACAGGCTCCGGATGCCCAGGCTCAGAGGCCATGGCTCACAGGCCCATCCGTTCCCATTCTTTTTTCTTTATTCTGCTCTGTAGTAATTTCCACTATTTTATCTTCCAGGTCACTTATCCGTTCTTCTGCCTCAGTTATTCAGCTATTGATCCCTTCTCGAGAATTTTTTGTTTCATTTATTCTGTTATTCATCACTGTTTGTTTGCTCTTTAATTTTTCTAGGTCCTTGTTAAACGTTTCTTGTATTTTCTCCATTCTATTTCCAAGATTTTGGAGCATCCTTACTATCATTGTTCTGAATTCTTTTTCAGGTACACTGCCTATTTCCTCTTCAATAGGCAGGTTTTTACCTTGCTCCTTTATCTGCTGTGTGTTTCTCTGTCTTGTCATTTTGCTTAACTTACTGTTTGGGGTCTCCTTTTCACAGGTGTAGGTTTGTAGTTCCTGTTGTTTTTGGTGTCTGCCCCCAGTGGTTAAGGTTGGTTCCGTAGGTTGTGTACACTTTTTGGTGGAGGGGACTAGTGCCTGTGTTCTGGTGGATGAGGCTGGACCTTGTCTTTCTGGTGGGCAGGTCCATGTCTGGTGGTGTGTTTTGGGGTGTCTGTGGACTTATTATGATTTTAGGCAGCCTCTCTGCTAATGGGTGGCATTGTGTTCCTGTCTTGCTAGTTGTTTGGCATAGGGTGTCCAGCACTGTAGTTTGCTGGTTGTTGAGTGGAGCTGGGTCTTGGCGTTGACATGGAGATCTCTGGGAGATTTTTGCCATTTGATATTATGTGGAGCTGGGAGGTCTCTTGTGGACCAACGTCATGAACTTGGCTCCCCCACCTCAGAGGCACAGACCTGACGCCTGGCTGGAGCACCAAGAATCTGTCATAATCCACACGGCTCAGAATAAAAGGGAGAAAAAAAAAGAAAGAAAAAAAGAAGATAAAATAAAGTTATTAAAATAAAAATTAATTATTAAAAAAAAGAAGAGAGCAACCAAACCAAAAAACAACTCCACCAATGATAACAAGCGCTAAAACCTATACTTAAAAAAAAAAGCACAGACTGAACCCTAGGTCAAATGGTAAAAGCAAAGCTGTACAGACAAAATCACACAGAAAACTATACACATATACACCCACAAAAAAAGAAAAAGGGAAATATATATATATATCATTGCTCCCAAAGTCGACCTCCTCAATTTTGGGATGATTTGTTGTCTATTCAGGTATTCCACAGATGCAGGGTACATCAAGTTGATTGTGGAGATTTAATCCACAGCTCCTGAGCCTGCTCGAGAGATTTCCCTTTGTCTTCTTTGTTGGCACAGCTCCTGGTGTTCAGCTTTGCATTTGGCCCCACCTCTGTGTATAGGTCGCCTGAGGGCATCTGTTCTTCGCTAAGACAGGACAGGGTTAAAGGAGCAGCTGCGTCAGGGGCTCTGGCTGGGGGGGCGGGTATGGAATACAGGGCGAGTCTGTGGCAGCAGAGGCCACCATGAAGTTGCACCAGCCTGAGGCATGCCGTGTGTTCTCCCGGGGAAGTTGTCCCTGGATCATGGAACCCTGGCAGTGGCAGGCTGCACAAGCTCCCAGAAGGGGAGGTGTGGATAGTGACCTGTGCTTGCACATAGGTATCTCAGTGGCTGCAGTAGCAGCCTTAACGTCTCATGCCTGTCTCTGGGGTCCGCGCTGATAGCCGCAGTTCGCGCCCATCTCTGGAGCACCTTTAAGTGACACTCTTAATCCCCCCTCCTCACACACCAGGAAACAAAGAGGCAAGGAAAAGTCTTTTGCCTCTTCGGCAGCTCCAGACTTTTTCCCAGACTCCCTCCCGGCTAGCTGTGGTGCACTAGCCCCCTTCAGGCTGTGTTCACACAGCCTACCCCAGTCCTCTCCCTGGGATCTGACCTCGGAAGCCAGAGCCTCAGCTCCCCGCCCCCACCCATCCCGGCTGGTGAACAGACAAGCCTCTTGGGCAGGTGAGTGCTGGTCGGCACTGATCCTCTCTGCAGGAATCTCTCCGCTTTGCCCTCTGCACCCCTGTTGCTGCGGTCTCCTCTATGGCTCCGAAGCTTCCCCCCTCTGCCATCCGCAGTCTCCGCCCACGAGACTAGGGGCTTTCTAGTGTGTGGAAACCTTTCCTCCTTCACAGCTCCCTCCCACTGGTGCAGGTCCCGTCCCTATTGTTTTGTCTCTGCTTTTTCTTTTTTTTTGTCCCTACCCAGGTACGTGGAGAGTTTCTTGCCTTTTGGGAGGTCTGAGGCCTTCTGCCAGCGTTCAGTAGGTGCTCTGTATGAGTTCTTCCACATGTAGATGTATTTCTGATGTACTTGTGGGGAGGAAGGTGATCTCCACATCTTACTCTTATGCCATCTTGAAGCTCTCCCCGATTACAGTGTCTTTATGATAAGTCTTGAAGTCAGGTAGTGTCAGTTCTCCAATGTCGTTCTTGTCCTTCAATATTCTGTTGGCTATTCTGGGTCTTTTGTTTCTCCATATAAATTTAAGAATCAATTTGGCATTTGCCGAGATTTTGATTGGGACTGTGTTGAATCTATAGTTCAAATTAGGAATAATCTGTATCTTGACAACACTGAGGTTTCTCATCCACAAACATGGGATATCTCTACAATTATTTCTTCTTTGATTTCTCTCATCAGAGTTCTGTTATTATCCTCCTATAGATCTTGTACATATTTTGATAGTTGCTAACCTAAGTATTTCATTTTTTGAGGTTCTAATGTAAATGGTATTGTGTTTTTAATTTCATATTCCACCTGTTCCTTGTTAATATATAGGGAAGTGATTGACTTCTGTATGCTAACACTGTATCCTGCAAACTTGCTATAACTGTTTATTAGTTCCAAGAATTTTTGGTTGATTCTCTTGGATCAACAACCATGTCATCTGTAAACAGAGACAGCTTTATTTCTTCATTCCCAATCTGTACATATTTCATTTCTTTTTCTTACCTTGTTTCATTAGCTAAGATTGCCAGTATTATGTTGATAAGCATTGGTAAAGGCAGATATCCTTCTCTTGCTCCTGATCTTAGTGGGAAAGTTATGAGTTTCTCACAACTAAGGATGATGTTAGCTATAAGTTTTTTGTAGATATCTTTTATCAGGTTGAGGAAGTTCCCCTTTATTCCTCGTTTACTGAGAACCAACCCAACTTGTGTTGGATTTTGTCAAATGCTTTTTCTGCATCTATTCATATGCTCATGTAATTTTTCTTTTCTAATTTCCTGATATAATGGATTCCATTATTTGATTTTCAAATATTGAACCAGCCTTTCACACCTGAAAAAAATTCCACTTGGTAAAAGTGTATAAATTCTTTTTCTACATTGTTGGATTTTATTTCTTCATAGTTTTATTAAGGATTTTTGCATCTATGTTCATGATAGATATTGGTCTGTTGTTTCCTTTTCTTCTAATATCTTTGTGTGCTTTTGGTGTTAGGTAATGCTGGCCTCATAGAATGGAGTGAGGAAGCTCCTCTCTGTTTCTTTTTCTGAAATAGTTTGTAGAGAATTGGTATAACTTCTTCCTTAAATGTTTAATAGAATTCACCAATGAAGCCATCTGAGTCTGGAGCCATCTAAGCCTGGTGCTTTCTGTTTTGGAAGGTTATTTATTGATTCAATTACTTTAATAGATATGTGCCTACTGATTGTCTATTTCTTCTTATGTGAGTTTTAGCAGACTGCGTCCTTCAAGGCTTTGGACTATTTCTCCCAGGTTATCAAACTTATGGACATAGAGGGGTTTTTTTGTTTTTTGTTTTTTAACGTTTTTATTGGAATATAATTGCTTTACAATGGTGTGTTAGTTTCTGCTTTTTAATGAAGTGAATCAATTATACATATACATATACCCCCATATCTCTTCCGTCTTGCGTCTCCCTCCCTCCCTCCCTCCCTATTCCACCCTTCTAGCTGGTCACAAAGCACTGAGCTGATCTCCCTGTGCTATGTGACTGCTTCCCACTAGCTATCTATTTTACATTTGGTAGTGTATATATATTCATATATACACTACCACTCTCTCACTTTGTAACAATTTACCCTTCCCCCTCCCCATATCTTCAGGTCCATTTTCTAGTAGGTCTGCATCTTTATTCCCATCTTGCCCCTAGGTTCTTCATGACCTCTTTTTTTTTTTTTTTTTTTTAGATTCCATATATATGTGTTAGCATATGGTATTTGTTTTTCTCTTTCTGACTTATTTCACTCTGTATGACACACTCTAGGCCCATCCACCTCCCTACAAATAACTCAATTTCATTCCTTTTTATGGCTGAGTAATATTCCATTGTATATATGTGCCACATCTTCTTTATCCATTTATCTGTCGATGGACACTTAGGTTGCTTCCATGTCCTGGCTATTGTAAATAGAGCTGCAATGAACATTGTGGTAAATGATTTTTTTTTTTTTTTTTTTTTTGCGGTACGCGGGCCTCTCACTGCTGTGGCCTCTCCCATTGCGGAGCACAGGCTCCAGATGCGCAGGCTCAGCGGCCATGGCTCCTGGGCCCAGAAACTCCGCGGCATGTGGGATCCTCCTGGACCGGGGCACGAACCCGTGTCCCCTGCATTGGCAGGCAGACTCTCAACCACTGTGCCACCAGGGAAGCCCTAAATGACTCTTTTTGAATTAGGACATAGAGTTTTTAAAAAGTAGTCCTTCATTATCCTTTTAATATCCATGGGATATGTACCTTTCACTTCTGATATTAGTAATTTGTACCCACACTGGGTTTTTGTTAGCCTGGCTAGAGGCTTACTGATTTTATTCTTCTCAAAGAACCAGATTTTGGTTTTGTTGACTTTATTAGTTTCATGTTTTCATTTTCATTGAGTTCTGCTCTAATTTTCATTAATTCTTTTCTTCTGTGTACTTTGGATTCAATTTGCTCTTCTTTTTCTACTGTCCTAAGGTGGAAGCTCAGATGACAGGTTTTAGATCTTTCTTCTTTTCCAACAAATGCATTCAATGCTATAAATTTCCTTCTAAGCACTGCTTTTGTTGTATCCCACAAATTTTGATAAGTTTTGTTTTCAGGTTCGTTTCGTTCAAAATATCTTTAAATTTTTCTTGAGATTTCTTCCTTGATCCACGTGTTATTTAGAAGTGTGCTGTTTAATCTTCAAGTATTTGGGGATTTTCCAGCTATCTTTCTGTTACTGATTTCTAGTTTAATTCCACTGTGGTCTCAGAGAAGACACTGTATCAACTCCATTTTTTAAAATTTGTTAAGGTATGATTTATGACCTAGAATGTGGTCTATCTTGTTGAATCATCCAATGTGAGCTTGAGAAGAATGTGTATTCTCCTGCTGTTGGATGAAGTAGTCTATAGATGTTCCTTACATCTAGTTGATTGATGATATTATTAAGTTCAACTCCGTTCTTACTGATTTTCTGCCTGCTGCATCTGTCCATTTCTGATGGGGGGTGGGGAGGGTGCTGAATTCTCCAACTATAATAGAGGTTCATCCATTTCTCCTTACAATTCTAACACTTTTTGTACTTCTATCAGTATTTTGATGCTATGTTGTTAGGCACATACATGTTAAGGATTACAGTGTCTTCCTGGAGAAGTGACCCCTTCAACATTATGTAATTCCCCTCTTTATCCCTGATAAATTTCTTTACTTTGAAGTCTGTCCTGTCTGCAATTAATATAGCTACTCCCACTTTCTTTTGATTAGGGTTAGTGTGGTATATCTTTCTCTATCCATTTACTATTAATCTATATGTGTCTTTATATATAAAGTGGTTTTCTTGTAGACAACATACAGTTGTGTCTTGTTTTTTTATCCAGTCTGATAATATCTGTCTTTTAATTGGTTCATTAAGACCACTGACCTTCAAAGTAATTATTGATATACTTGGATTAGTATCTACCATATTTGTTACTGTTTCCTATTTGTTACCCTTATTAGTTGTTCCAATTTTTGTCTTCCACTATTTTTCTGTCTTTGTTGTTTTAACTGAGTACTTTATGTGATTCTATTCTCTATCATTTCTTAGCATACTAGGTATACTTTTTTCTGCTTTTTTTAGTGGCTGCCCTAGAGTTTGCAACATACATTTATAACTAATCCACTCCTACTTTCAAATAACACTATACCACTTCATGCATAGTGTAAATACCTTACAATAACAAAATAATCCTAATTCCTCGTTCCCATCCCAAGTATTATGGCTGTCTTTCATTTCACTTATATATAAGCATACATAAAAATATGTACACACACACACAGGATATATACATGAGTGTACATAATCAAATACATTGTTGCTATTATCGTTTTCAATAAACCATTATCCATTAAATCAATTAAGAATGAGAAAAATAAAAGTTTTCATTTTATCTTCACTCATTCTTTCCCCAATGCTCTTTGTCTATGTAGATCCAAGTTTCTGACCTATATCATACTTTCCTTCTCAGTCTATTGGCAACAAATTCCATCAATTTTTGTTTGTCTGACAAAGACTTTATTTCTCCTTCACTTTTGAGGGATATTTTCACTGGGTTCAGAATTCTAGGTTTATGAGGGGTTTTTTCATCATTCATTCTGCTTGGTGTTCTCTGAGCTTCCTGGATCTGTCATTTGGTGTCTGACATTAATTTCGGGAAATTCTCAGTCATTATTGTTTCAAAAATTTCTTCTATTCCTCAGTCCCTTTCTTCTCCTTCTGGTATTCCCATTATATGTATGTTACACCTTTTGTAGTGGTCCCAAAATTCTTGAATATGCTGTTTACTTTTTTTTTCAGTCTTTGTTCTCTTTGCTTTTCACTTTTAGAGATTTCTATTGATATAAACTCAAGTTCAGAGATTCTTTCTTCAGTTGTGTTCAGTCTCCTAATAAGCCCATCAAAGTCATTCTTCATTTCTGTCATAATGTTACTGAACTCTAGAATCTCTTCTTGGTCCTTGCTTAGGATTTCTATCTTTCTGCTTACATTGCCCGTCTGTTCTTGTATGCTGTCTACTTTACTCATTAGAGCTCTTAGCACATTATTAATAGTTGCTTTAAATTCCCAGTCTGATAATTCCAAGATCCCTGCCATGTCTGGTTCTGATGCTTGCTCTGTCTCTTCCAATTGTGTTTCCTGCCTCTTGGTATGCCTTGTCTCTTTCTTCTTGATTGCCAGGTATAATGTACTGGGTAAAAGGAACTAAGGTAAACAGGACTGTACTAATGTGGTGCTAAGTTGGCAAGGAAGGAGAAGCATTTTATAGCCCTCTGATTAGGTCTTGGTCGTTCACTGAGCTTGTACCTCTGGACCATGAACTTCACATGTACTTCTCAGTCTCCACCCCACCTTACATGGGACAGGATGGCTAGAGTGAGCTGGAGTTGGGTACTTCCCTTCCCCCAGGTCAGTTAGGTTCTGGCTAAACAGTTTGTCCTGACGACTGACCTTGTTAAAAACAGAATGCTTTAGCATATGTCAAAATTATTCCTTTTCCTCTGCCACTACAAAGATCATGAGATTTTTTTTTTGTTTCCTATATTCTCTGTGAGAACCTCATAGGGATTTGGGAGGTAAAATTCACAAGTGTGAAGGCCCCTCAATGAGTGAGTCTTCCTGGAGTTTGTAATCCTCAGAAATGTCCACACTGAACTTCCAGAATTTGTCAGTTACATTTCAGGTTTTTCTACAACCAACAATGGTTCCCAAGACCGCTGCTGTTCTGATAAGTTGTGATTCTCTGTATTTGCTTGTCAGTCTCTCCAATTGGTGGGGGGGTGGGGGGGCAGTCATCTGCTCTGTGACCTACTTTCTCTAACGGATCTAAAAAGAGTTGTGGATTTTTCAGTTTGTTCAGCTTTTTACTTGTTGTTAGGATGGAGGGACAACTTCCAAACTTCTTACATGCTGGTCTGGAAACTAGAAGTCTTAACTTTTGAACTTGCTAAACAACCAATTCACTATTCAGCAAACTGGCAATTTTTTAGGGGGTGGGAGGGCTATGTTGGGTCTTCATTGCTGCATGCAGGCTTTCTCTAGTTGTGTCCAGAGGGGACTACTCTTTGTTGCAGTGCACTGGCTTCCCATTGTGGTGGCTTCTCTAGTTGCAGAGCACGGGCTCTAGGCACACAGGCTTCAGTAGCAGTACGCAGGCTCGGTAGTTGTGGCTCACGGGCTCTAGAGCACAGGCTTAGTAGTTGTGGCACATGGGCTTAGCTGCTCCGTGGCATGTGGGATCTTCCCGGACCAGGGATCGAACCTGTGCCCCTGCATTGGTAGGCAGCTTCTAAACCACTGCACCACCAGGGAAGTCCCAAACAGGCAAATTAATAGCAAAAAGCAAGAATTGATCCTACCTTACACCTCATGGCAACCAAATAGTTGATACAGGAAAAATTTTTATTGAAAAACTCCAGCTAACAATTGCATCAGAAATGACAGAAGTAAACTATTGCCATTTTACAACCTCCACTGAGCTAATGGATCTAAGCGGTGAATATGAAGTGTTGCTAAAACTATTAGGTGAAAGGCTGAAAAGAAACTTTTTTAATAGATTGAGCAGGCTGGCAACACTGGAACCTATTAGTCAAGTTTAACATCAGAAGAAGATAAACAAGCAGACATTATATACCTCTTGATATGAAACAACAGGAAGTCTATACCAGCACCTATGATGTATTCTTGCCCAAAATAAACAGCCAAAATCTTATCAAGCCTCTAGATCTAACTTCCAGTTTGCAAGAAAATTGGAGGATGAAGGAATATGTGAAACTGCATCACAAGCTGCTAACAGCAAAATCCAAAATGAAGGAATTAAATGCTACAGAATAAACTACCCAGTTTCTCCCACAAATAAATGGCATTTTAAAAGTGGGGTGGTGAGGGGAACCTAGAGATTAAGAGATTATTCAAATGCAACATATGAGCCAGGTTTGGATCATGATTCAAATGAAACAACTGTAAAAAAAACACTTAACAATCATTTGAGCATAGTCAGGATAATTAATAATATTAAGGAATTATTGTTATTTTACGTGGTTAATGATAACATAGTTTTTTTAAAAAGAGTACTTATTTTAGCAATATATACTAAAATATTTATGGATAAAATAATAACTGGAATTTTCTTTAAAATTTTCCAGTGTAGAAGAAAAGTAGGTGAGAGTATAGATGAAAAAAAAGAAAGAAAATATTGACTATGTGGATGGATAGGTCAATGGGAGTTCATTTAACTATTCTCTCTTCTGTACATTTGCAAATTTTCATAACAAAACTCATTGTAAAAAGTTATCCAGAAGAGACAGACTCTGTGAAAAAAATTTAGAAATATTCCAACTAATTTATTTTGCCTATTTCTTATTATATGCAAAGAATTAAATGATGCAAATTAATTTTCTAAAAGCCTAAAAGAGCTATTTCAGTGAGTAAAAAATAAAAATTCTAAGTGATAAGAAAGCATTGTATCATCGTTTAATTGGCAGCATTTTTTTCTTTCATGAGAGTATATAAAGTAACAGTATATCTTATAATCAATAATGTTATATATTCAGTAAAAATAAGATACCACTTATTAGAGACACTGAAATCTATTTCTTGCCAGGAAATGGTGACTAAACAATTTTTAAAGTCAAACAAGATAAAGTATTTCAGTGAATTTAAAAATCAAATTAAAGTAAGAATTCCAGAACGGAAAGACAAACCTTGATCATCTCTGCCTCTATCTGCTGATGAACACCTATATAACTCTTCTTCACCTGCTGCTTGTCTTTGATCATCATGGTGAGCCTGTGCAAGGGCCCAGAATTTAGGTCCTCTGCATGTGTCTTCATTATCCTACTAAGTTGTTCCGTCTGCTGAATCATAAGTAGCCAAGACTTTTTAAAAAATAAGAAATAAAATTAGCACTTGTATTAGAGGTTTCCACTTAGCTGTCTTCAGGAACTTTAAATATTTAGTTTTACACAAATTATTACATTAATATAAAAATGGCAGGTTTCTGGCAACCTATGCAAGGAGCTATATGAGTAGTTCATATTTAATATCTTTAAATTCAAGAACAAATGCTTCAAAATTCAGTAATCAGAGACTGCAGAATTCTAGGACAGGATTAAGGGACTCTGAGAAGCCACACTTGCAGTCTTCATTTTACCACTTCTTGTTTGTTTTTCAACACACTGATATATTGCTTCTGCCCAAACCATTCTATTGCCTTAGTAAGGTTAACACTTCCTAATGATCAAATGCAACAGAAATTTACCCATCTTTATTCTTAACCTGTTTCTCTGAGGCATCTGATCCTACTGACTCACTTCTTCCTGAAACCCTCTTTTTTGGTTTCTATGGCTTCTCATCTTCCAACATGCTGGCTTGCCTTCCTCCCTTCCTAAAAATTCCTTCTCAAACTTTATACCTGCTCTTCTTTTGCTGTCTATGTCTTAAATACTTGTATTCTCTACATTTCTATCTTATCTCTTTTCTTAATAAATACCATTAGTTCTCAGTGGTTTTTCTAGCCCAACACATTGTCTCAATAGCAGACACATATAATGGTGGGTTTGGGACAAGTGGGCATATGGACACTGCTGGAAGAACAAGTCATCTGTTTTTAGACTTTCTACCTTATTAATACTGAAAAAAAATAAAAGGAATACTCTTCACTACAGGTCTTCAAAATTCTATTCAGAAACAGGTGTTGGAGACTTTCCATGGTCAGAGAGGATCCATGGTAAAGATACAAAAAATAGACAAGGCATAGTGTCAGATATTTCACAAGGGTAATTTTCTACACTATTACCTTTGATCTGTGAATGAACAGAATTTCTGCTTCTGTTAGTAGTCCAAAATAATCCTAAATCAAAATTTAATAGGTATCTAAATCAAAAGTATAGCCTAAAGGAAGCAAATTCTTAGTCAGTCAGAACTCACCAGGGTCTAACTTAGTAATCTTGCTTTTTGATACACTGCAATATGTTTTTTAAAAAAAGTAATCTTTGAGGACATTTCTTTAGGGGAAATGGTCATTTTTAGTTGTGAGATGCTATTATGAACATGTAATAAGATAGATGGCCTATGAACTCATCATATTTACTTTCAAATTCAAAAACCTCAGTACTAAGATGCTCGATACCACAAAGCCATTTAAAACTAATGTAGCTCCTCCATTAAAATATTAAATTTAACAAAGATGAAAACAAGAAAAACTATACAAATGTGGATTAAAAACATAATTTAAATTGCCCTAATAATTCTTGTAGCTTTGCCTTTTTCATTTGATATTTTCACTCTAAAAAATACCATGTTAGAAAAACACTCTATAGCATGTGCAGAATATTAAGGCTCCCAAAAATAAAGTGAGAGGAATCTGTTTCTTTCTCAAAAAACAAATATTCTCTATCTTCAAAAAGCAAACACTCTCTAAGGGCTTTGTAGCAATAAATTTTTGTGATTCTATGTAGGAGTCCTTGCAGCCTAGGGAGAAGACTTCTTAGAAGCTAACATTAAAGATCACACAACTAGGTCAGATTGCCCTTCACCTCCCAGGAGGGCACATCTCATCCTGTCTAATAGCCCTGTTAACTGCAGTCACTGTGCAAAGTCAAAACCTCCCAAGGTATATATTATCACCCCAACTGTCAACCCCATATTGCCCTCAACATCTCCTATTCTGACCCAGGACACTATCTATAGAATCCTGTACTCTCAAGAACTCTTGCTCTATGATTAGAAACTCCTTATACTTCTTATCAGAACTTTCCATTTGTCTTCTATCTGTAACAAAAACCTGGCTTGATCCTACTAAAAACAACCTAATACTGCTAATAAATATGCCCTCTCTTCCTAGAAGTCTCTGTTCTTCTGAAGCTCAAGTCACCCTTGCACATGAACAATCCATCAGAAACTCCTTCTGATTCTCCCTCCAAAGTCTACCACAAATCTACCCACTTCTCTTCATATTCACTGCCACCCCTTTTGGAAGATATGATTATCTCTGGCTTAGACTGTTGCAGCACCTCCTAATTGGTGTCCTCTCTTCTACTCATGCTCCTTTCCAAACCATTCTCCTTAAAGTAGCAAAAGAAATTGTCATCTCCTGCATAAAATCCTACACTGGCTTTCCTTTTCATTTAAAGAAAAATCCAAACTTCCTTCTAAGACCTATAGTGTCTCAGATTATGTGTCCTCTGTCTATCCTTTCAACTTCTGTTTTGCCATTATCTACCCAGCTAAATAACTTCTAGTAGCACTGGTCTTCCTTTAATTTCCTAAACATTCTCTCTTCCTGGGAGCTCATCCTCTCTTTCACATAGCAAGATCCACCTCTTCCTTTAGGAATCAGCTAAATCTCATGTAGGTCTAATGCTTGCTATTCTTTATCTTAGCACTTAAAACAACTACTTATTTGTATGTATACTATTTTTTTTAATGTCTCCCCAACTACAATGGAAGCTCCATGAGGGTAGTACTGTGTCTCTGTGTTCACTATTTTAGGTATTCACTGTGATGCCTAAAATAACAGCTACTAAATATTCTTTGAAAGAAGGAAGGGAGAGAGGGAGGGAAAGAGGAACAAATGTAGAATAAAACCATTAAGTGAAAATATGCCATTAAAAGATGTTTTTAATTGTTTCAAACTGGAATTAGATAGTGTAGAACAATGCCAATTATGATGAGGAAGGAAAATTAACAAGTCTATCTTCAACTGATAAAACAACAGAGGGATTAGAGCAGCACACAATGCAATAAGAAGCACTGGCCTAAAAGGAATGAGTGAGTGTGCAAGAAAATGTTTGGGTGGTGTATAACTCGAATTAGACGCATGGCTGGAATATTTCTTAAAAAGAGAGATGAGTAAAATGTTAACAGATGCTTAATAAAGAAACAAACAAACAGAAAAGATGCATTTCAACATTTATAATTAAACTGATATAGCACTTTGCAGATATGGCTCTTTAGTTCAGGCACAGCAATGGCCAAAGCATAGATAAATTATTTGTTGATTAGGATAATTTGTGGAAGATAATTCCTTATCTGCAGACCATCTCATCTGCAGACCATCTGCAGACATTCAAATTGCTTTATTACACAGAATCCTGCTTAAGGGATTAATAATGTTCCTCATAATGGAATTTTACCAGTAGTCAGAGTCACTGATGCTGAAAGCTACAGACAGGTTAAGAAATAATAAAAAGTGAAAATATCTGAAGTTAATTTTAGAAAAATCTAATCACAGGCAAAGAATACTAATACAATTTGAAAATAAAAACATTGTGGTTAAGTTTACAAAATAGAAAAAAAGTATCTTAATTTCTGAGAGAAGAGCTACAAAAATGTGAAAGTAGGAATAATTTAACTATAATAAACTAGACAAAAATCCCAAAGGATACTAACAAAATCAGGAGTGAGCGATGAATAAGAAGTATAAGTATGCTCATTTCCTCACTTTCATGCATAAGAGTCAATAGACAGCTTTAGTTATAAAATTTGTAAATAAAGAGATACAGATTTAAGCTTATAATTTTTAAGTTTCAAAAGTTAAACAAGTGAATGTTTAGAAAAAAGCAGACTATATAGACTTTCTGAATTACAAAAATAATTTTTAAAGAAAGTTAACATTGTCCACTAGAAAAAGAAAGAAAACGAAAGAAACTTAAAATGATTAAAATTAAAAATAAGCTGCAAAATAAAAATTATACTAAACACATCTGTTAAATATTATATGTAAACTTTATGTGTTAAACATCTATGAAAAGGAAAACATTATCAAATCAGAAGGGAAAAAACTTCACTATACACAAAATGAGAAACATCAGTAAAATAAAATAACATGTAACAACAACAGAAAAGATAGGGAAACCCCTCCCCCAGAAAAATATGAACAGTAAGATCTAGCAGTCATTATATTCAAATGATATAAAACTGAATTCTAGACACAAAATATAAAACAAAGAAGGGCACAGTATGTTGCCAAAGAATATCACTCAGAATGAATATATAACTGTTGTGATTCTTTTCATTCCAGAAAACAGTACATCCAAACAGAAAGCAAAAATGGTGGAAAATGCAATGAGAAATCAAAAGTAGTAGGAGAATTAAATATACTCATCTCTACCTGTGAGAGACTAGACTAAAAAAAAATAATAATACAGAGTACCTGAATAAGTAATTTAATAATGAATATGTTTGACCTACTATCATCATATATAAAACTCTATACACTACAGGTCTAAAAATACCTATTTTAAAAGAATATTTTTAAAAATTAGATAATATTGGGCTATAAGAAATTTCATAAATTTCCTCAAAAATAGAAATAGTGCATACTAACCACACTATCTAGCCTCTTTCAAATAAAGGAAAAAATCCTTAACAGAATTTTTTAAAGGAAAAAAATCAAATCATTCCTAAAAAATGCATAGACTAAACGGTTAAGTTTTTAAACTAAAAGAAGACCTAGAAATAACAGTAAATAAAACACTGACCATCAAGCTCCATGATACACAGTTCAATATGCTCAAAGATTCACAAACTTTACACTATTTCTAAGTAAGAAAATTTTAAAATAAATTTATTAAAATACAATTTTAGAACTTAGAAAAGGGAGAACAATATAAAACTAAGGAAAGTACAAAGAAGGAATTGAAAAGAAAAAATGAAAAATATTTATTAATTAGACAAAAATAAAAATAGAAAAAATGTTGACAGCATTAAAAAGGAGAGCTTAACAATAACAAAGGAAATAACAATAACAAAGGAAATAAAGTATATAAAATTGACACTTAGTGAGAACTAACCATAAATTAAGACAAAATTGCAAAAACTGAGAGAAGCATCTGAAAATAAATGAAGTAGCTTTTTTTTTCTTTTAAAGAGAAATGCAAGTTAGCAAAATTGACATTCCAAGAGACTGCATACAGATCATTCCATTTTTTGCTCACAGGTACATTCCCAGCCCTTTACCTGCTGGGACCTGATCTCTGCAAACTGTATTTCCCAGGCTCTCCCTTGCTAACTGGCTTTTGGCTTTATTGGGCAATGGGAGGTACTGGCACAAGGCTGAAGGGCAGGAAGAAGGAAGAAGCCAGGATATATTTCTCTCTCCCTCTCAGATTCTTTCTTTCCTCTGTCTCTCTGCTTGTAATAAGCCCTCCTCCTCCTTTTGTGGCTTCCAGATGGTAGAGGCTCCACATAGTTACTAATCTCTGAGGTGCCTTATCTTTCTCTGTTTGCTCTCAGCTCTTCTAAAACTTTTGAACACATTTACCCCAATTAAATCCTATTTATTGAAGTACCTAGTGTAGGTTCTGTTTTCCTGACTGAATCCTAACTTTTACAGATAGGAAATTCAAAGAGACAAATAACCATGGAATACATGGTTATCATAAATCAATTATCAATAAAATACCTCTAATAAAGTACAAAGCTCAAACATTTTTTCCTACTGAATAATTTCAAACCTTATGAATCAGATGCCTTTGGTATTACCTAAATTGTTTCTAAGAATGGAGACTGAAAACAAAGTTCCGAAAATCACCATAACACAGATAACAAAAAATGATGAAGATACTACAAAATTAAATTCATTTATAAATACCAATGCAAAAGTCTTAAGTAAAATATTAATTGTGCAAAATTGCCCATTAAAAGAAAAACATCTCATAATCAGTTTAGGAACATTTCAAAAATGAATATTTAATAGTTAAATATAGAAGTATTCCCATATAAGTCAAACACAAACAAAGCTGTTTAATATCAGCAATGTTACTTAACATTATTTCTGAGATGCCTCTGAAGATAATGATTTGAAAGGAAAAGTCTTACCCTTTCTAATAATAAAAAAATACAAATGAAGCCATTTGAAATTATTTTTCATGTATCAGATTGACAAAATTAAACAACCACACACTGTAGGTAAGTGTATATGGGAACAGGCTCTCTAATGCACTGTTAGTGGAAATGTAAATTATTGAAAAACAAATTTGGTAATAACTACTAAAATTCTAAGTGGGCAAACTTTATACCCAGAAATTCTACTTCTTAGAATTTATCTCACAAAAAATATTTTCACAAGAATTCAGATTTTATTTACAAGGATATTTATCACAATCTTAGAGCAAAAAGAGTTTAATTTAAAAAACTGAAGAAATGAATTATAAAATGATATGCAGCTATTAAAAAAAGTAAAGTAACTGCAAGTGAAATGATACAGAGAAAGCCCAAAATACATAACTAAGTAAAAAAGCCAAACTTCAGAACACGTTATAGAGTACAAAGTTATTTCTATAAGATAAATAAATGTCTTTTGTGGGCATATGCAGAAAAAAAAATACAGAGAAGAAAATTAGGATGACTATACATGAAATGTGGAAAAGATAACAAATTATTTTTTTCTCCTCAAACCTGAAATGCCTTGTAAAAATGTAAATATTAGAACTAATCCAAAATAAAATTATTTCTGTACCAACTCAAATTCCATCCACAAGCTGCTCAAAATACATACACACTGTGACCTAACACCACGATAGCACTTCCAAACATAGGGCTTACTAAAATACGAAACACCAGCTTTTACTGTATCACTCCAAATTTAGGACAGATGCTTCCATGTAATTAAATTGCAGCTCTCATATGGAACAGGGAACAATCAGCACACTACAAGCCAAAACTATATCTAAAATAAAATAATACAGAACAAGATGAATTATTTTTTAATCATTACGTGATAGTGTGAAAAAAAATAAAACAATATCTACTCAAAGGTAGTAGGAAATATTAGCAGCTCCTCCATAAAGTGGTAAAAACTCACTAGTTTAACTTACTTTGAGGAAATAAAGTCTAAATTAATTTTTAAAAATTAAATGTTAGAATTTTCCACAGAAAATAATTTATTCCATTCAGGTATATACAATAGCAACAGGTATGAAATGTAAAGATCCTATCACACTGCTTATATTTCCATATATTAGTAATTATAATTAACAAATTAATCATGCATATTATCAGGTACTCAGAAATGAGATGAAGGAAACAAGAAAACACTGGTTTTCTTGATTGACTGATTGATTCCTCTGTACCAGTAACAATGTTAGAAAGAGGAGATAAAATAACCAGCAAAGTAAAGGACCTCTTCTGACCATGACATACTTTACTAACTGGAATCAAACTCATCTTCCCATTGAAAACAACTAGAAAATGGGGCATCATGTATGACACTCTTTTCATATATTGGACAGCAGGCAGCACTGGGCTGGAAGCCCAAAGAGAAGTGAAAGGCCTAAAACTGCCCCAGTTGTCTTCCTGGAGTTATTTTCTTAAGGGAAGTGCAGGGAGAAAATCAGAGATAAACAGACTTAGAAGTCATAGTAAAAAGTTTGATATATACCAATTACAATGCCCAATCAGAAATTTTAGGCAGGGGACTTGGCCATTACAGGGGTTAAATTAAAAGGTCAAGAAGAAAACTCTCTGGGCCTCACATAGCTTATACTTGTTTACATTTTTTTATTAAAATAATAATGCAAACCCTCACCTGATCTGAATTACCTTAAATTCTAAATATGTAGTCTGATTTCATAAATGCTAATTACGTCTTCCCAGAAGAAAAATAAAATGCTACTGGGAAAATCTTTAAAAATAAGATCGGAGGTCGGCGGGAAGATGGCGGAAGAGTAAGACGTGGAGATCGCCTTCCTCCCCACGGATACACCAGAAATACATCCACACGTGGAACAACTCCTACAGAACACCTACTGAAGGCTGGCAGAAGACCTCAGAGCTCCCAAAAGGCAAGAAACTCCCCACGTACCTGGGTAGGGCAAAAGAAAAAAGAAAAAACAGAGACAAAAGAATAAGGACGGCACCTGCATCAGTGGGAGGGAGCTGTGAAGGAGGAAAAGTTTCCACACACTAGGAAGCCCCTCCGCGGGCGGAGACTGCGGGAGGCGGAGGGGGGAGCTTCGGGACCGCGGAGTGGTGCACAGCGACGGGTGCGGAGGGCAAAGCGGGGAGATTCCTGCACAGACGATCGGTGCCGACCAGCACTCACCGACCAGCACTCACCAACCCGAGAGGCTTGTCTGCTCACCCGCCGGGGCGGACGGGGCTGCGAGCTGAGGCTCGGGTTTCGGTTTTGGACGGAGCTCAGGGAGAGGACTGGAGTTGGCGGCTTGAGCATAGCCTGAAGGGGTTGGTGCGCCACGACTAGCCGGGAGGGAGTTCGGGGAAAAGCCTGCACCGGCCGAAGAGGCAAGAGACTTTTTCTTCCCTCTTTGTTTCCTGGTGCGCGAGGAGAGGGGTTTAAGAGCGCTGCTTAAAGGAACTCCAGAGACGGGCGAGAGCCGCGGCTAAAAGCGCGAACCCCAGAGACGGGCGCGAGCCGCGGCTGAGGGCGCGAGCCCCCGAGACGGGCGCGAGCCGCGGCGGGAAGCGCGAGCCCCAGAGACGGGCGCGAGCCGCGGCTGAAACCGCGGACCCCAGAGACGGGCGGGAGACGCTGGGGCTGCTGCTGCTGCCACCAGGGGGGCTGTGTGCGAGCACAGGTCACTCTCCGCGCCCCTCTTCCGCGGAGCCTGTGCAGGCCGCCACTGCCAGGTTCCCGGGATCCAGGGACAACTTCCCCGGGAGTACGCACGGCGGGTCTCAGGCCGGTGCAGCGTCACGCCGGCCTCTGCCGCAGCGTCATGCCGCCTCTGCCGCCGCAGGCCCGCCCCGCACGCAGTGCCCCGCCTTCCCCCATCCCCCAACCCCCGGCCTGAGTGAGTCGGAGCTCCCGAATCAGCGGCTCCTTTAACCCCGTCCTGTCTGAGCAAAAAAACAGACGCCCTCCAGCGATCTGCACGCAGGGGCAGGGCCGGGTACAAAGCTGAGCTCCTGTGAGCTGTGAGAGCAGGGAGGAGAGGGGGAGGTCTCTCCCGGCAGCCGCGGAGGCGGCGGATTGAAGCTCCACAATCAACTTGATGTGCCCTGCATTGTGGAATACCTGAATAGACAGGGAGTGATCCCAAATTGAAGAGGGGGAATTTAGGAGCGAGATCTGTGATTTTTTTCCCTTTTCCTCTTTTTGTGAATGTGTGCGTGTATGCTTCTGTGTGAGATCTTGTCTGTATACCCTTGCTTCCACCATTTGTCCTAGGGCTCTATCCGTCCATGGTTTTTTTTTTTTTAAAAAAAAAAATTTTTTTTTTAATAATTAATTTTAATTGTAATAACTTTATTGAACTTTACCTTCGTTCTTTCTTTCTTTCTTTCCTTCCCTCCTTCCCTCCTTTAGACAGCGAATCACCCCAGGTTGAGGGGGTGGTCTCTGGGAGCAGGATTTATGATTTTTCCCCCTTTGCCTCTCTTTGTGAACGTGTATGTGTATGCTTCTGTGTAAGATTTTCTCTGTATAGCTTTGCTTCCAACAGTTGTCCTAGGGCTCTATCCGTCCATGGTTTTTTTAAAAAAAAATTTTTTTTTCTTAATAATTAATTTTAATTGTAATAACTTTATTGTACTTTACCTTCATTCTTTCTTTCTTTCTTTCCTTCCTTCCTTCCCTCCTTTAGACAACAAATCACCCCAAATTGAGGAGGTGGTCTCTGGGAGCAGGATTTATGATTTTTCCCCCTTTGCCTCTCTTTGTGAACGTGTATGTGTATGCTTCTGTGTAAGATTTTCTCTGTATAGCTTTGCTTCCAACATTTGTCCTAGGGCTCTATCCGTCCATGGTTTTTTTTTTTTTTTTTTTTTTAAATTTTTTTTTCTTAATAATTAATTTTAATTGTAATAACTTTATTGTACTTTACCTTCGTTCTTTCTTTCTTTCCTTCCTTCCTTCCCTCCTTTAGACAGCGAATCACCCCAGGTTGAGGAGGTGGTCTCTGGGAGCAGGATTTATGATTTTTCCCCCTTTGCCTCTCTTTGTGAACACGTATGTGTATGCTTCTGTGTAAGATTTTCTCTGTATAGCTTTGTTTCCAACATTTGTCCTAGGGTTCTATCTGTTCTTTTTTTTTTTTCTTCCTAAATATTTTTTAGTACAATAACTATATTATACTTTATTTTATTTTTACTGTATCTTCTTTCTTTCTGTCTTTTTTCCTTCTTTCCCTCCTTCCTTCCTCCCTTCCTCCCTCCCTCCATCCCTCCTTTCTTTCCTTCTTTGCTTCTTTCTTCCTGCCTTCCTTTCCTCCTTTCCTCCTTTCCTTCTTTCTTTCCTCAAACTTCTACTAATTCTCTCTACATTTTCTCCTTCTTTCCCTCCTTCCTTCCTTCCTTCCCCCCACCCTCCCTTTCTTTCCTTCTTTGCTTCTTTCTTCCTTCCTTCCTTTCCTCCTTTCCTTTTCTTTCCTCATACTTCTACTAATTCTCTCTACATTTTCTCCTTCTTTCCCTCCTACCTTCCTTCCTTCCTCCCTCCCTCCCTCCTTTCTTTCCTTCTTTGCTTCTTTCTTCCTTCATTCCTTTCCTCCTTTCCTTCTCTCTTTCCTCAAACTTCTACTAATTCTCTCTACATTTTCTCCTTCTTTCCCTCCTTCATTCCTTCCTTCCTCCCTCCCTCCCTCCTTTCTTTCCTTCTTTGCTTCTTTCTTCCTTCCTTCCTTTCCTCCTTTCCCTCTTTCTTTCCTCATACTTCTACTAATTCTCTCTACATTTTCTCCTTCTTTCCCTCCTTCCTTCCTTCCTTCCTCCCTCCCTCCCTCCTTTCTTTCCTTCTTTGCTTCTTTCTTCCTTCCTTCCTTTCCTCCTTTCCTTCTTGCTTTCCTCATACTTCTAATAATTCTCTCTACTTTTCCTCCCTTTTATTCTGAGCCGTGTGGATGAAAGGCTCTTGGTGCTCCAGCCCAGGAGGCAGGGCTCTGCCTCTGAGGTAGGAGAGCCAACTTCAGGACACTGATCAACAAGAGACCTCCCAGCTCCACATAATATTAAACGGTGGAAATCTCCCAGAGACCTCCATCTTAACACCAGCACCCAGCTTCACTCAACGACCAGCAAGCCACAGTGCTGGACAACCTATGCCAAACAACTAGCAAAACAGGAACACAACCCCACCCATTAGCAGAGAGGCTGCCGAAAATCATAACAAGGCCACAGACACCCCAAAACACACCACCAGACGTGAACCTGCCCACTAGAGAGACAAGATCCAGCCTCATCCAGCACAACACAGGCACTAGTCCCCTCCACCAGGAAGCCTACACAACCCGCTGAAACAACCTTAGCCACTGGAGACAGACATCAAAAACAACAGGAACTACGAACGTGCAGCCTGCAAAAAGGAGACCCCAAACACAGTAAGATAAGCAAAATGAGAAGACAGAAAAACACACAGCAGATGAAGGAGCAAGATAAAAACCCACCAGACCTAACTAATGAAGAGGAAATAGGCAATCTACCTGAAAAAGAATTCAGAATAATGATAGTAAGGATGATCCGAAATCTTGGAAGTAGAATGGACAAAATGCAAGAAACAGTTAACAAGGACCTACAAGAACTAAAGATGAAACAAGCAACGATGAACAACGCAATAAATGAAATTAAAAGTACTCTAGATAGGATCAATAGCAGAATAACTGAGGCAGAAGAACGGATAAGTGACCTGGAAGATAAAGTAGTGGAAATAACTACTGCAGAGCAGAATAAAGAAAAAAGAATGAAAAGAACTGAGGACAGTCTCAGAGAGCTCTGGGACAACATTAAACGCACCAACATTCGAATTATAGGGGTTCCAGAAGAAGAAGAAAAAAAGAAAGGGACTGAGAAAATATTTGAAGAGATTATAGTTGAAAACTTCCCTAATATGGGAAAGGAAATAGTTAATCAAGTCCAGGAAGCACAGAGAGTCCCATACAGGATAAATACAAGGAGAAATACGCCAAGACACATATTAATCAAACTATCAAAAATTAAATACAAAGAAAGCATATTAAAAACAGCAAGGGAAAAACAACAAATAACACACAAGGGAATCCCCATAAGGTTAACAGCTGATCTCTCAGCAGAAACCCTACAAGCCAGAAGGGAGTGGCAGGACATACTGAAAGTGATGAAGGAGAAAAACCTGCAACCAAGATTACTCTACCCAGCAAGGATCTCATTCAGATTTGATGGAGAAATTAAAACCTTTACAGACAAGCAAAAGCTGAGAGAGTTCAGCACCACCAAACCAGCTTTACAACAAATGCTAAAGGAACTTCTCTAGACAAGAGACACAAGAGAAGGAAAAGACCTATAATAACGAACCCAAAACAATTTAGAAAATGGGAATAGGAACATACATATCGATAATTACCTTAAATGTAAATGGACTAAATGCTCCCACCAAAAGACACAGATTGGCTGAATGGATACAAAAACAAGACCCTTATATATGCTGTCTACAAGAGACCCACTTCAGACCTAGAGACACGTACAGACTGAAAGTAAGGGGATGGAAGAAGATATTCCATGCAAATGGAAACCAAAAGAAAGCTGGAGTAGCAATTCTCATATCAGACAAAATAGACTTTAAAATAAGGACTATTAAAAGAGACAAAGAAGGACACTACATAATGATCAAGGGATCGATCCAAGAAGAAGATATAACAATTGTAAATATTTATGCACCCAACATAGGAGCACCTCAATACATAAGGCAAATACTAACAGCCATAAAAGGGGAGATCGACAGTAACACGTTCATAGTAGGGGACTTTAACACCCCACTTTCACCCATGGACAGATCATCCAAAATGAAAATAAATAAGGAAACACAAGCTTTAAATGATACATTAAACAAGATGGACTTAATTGATATTTATAGGACACTCCATCCAAAAACAACAGAATACACATTTTTCTCAAGTGCTCATGGAACATTCTCCAGGATAGATCATATCTTGGGTCACAAATCAAGCCTTGGTAAATTTAAGAAAACTGAAATTGTATCAAGTATCTTTTCTGACCACAACGCCATGAGACTAGATATCAATTACAGGAAAAGATCTGTAAAATATACAAACACATGGAGGCTAAACAATACACTACTTAATAATGAAGTGATCACTGAAGAAATCAAAGAGGAAATAAAAAAATACCTAGAAACAAATGACAGTGGAGACACAACGACCGAAAACCTATGGGATGCAGCAAAAGCAGTTCTAAGGGGGAAGTTTATAGCAATACAAGCCCACCTTAAGAAGCAGGAAACATCTCGAATAAACAACCTAACCTTGCACCTCAAGCAATTAGAGAAAGAAGAACAAAAAAACCCAAAGCTAGCAGAAGGAAAGAAATCATAAAAATCAGATCAGAAATAAATGAAAAAGAAATGAAGGAAACGATAGCAAAGATCAATAAAATTAAAAGCTAGTTCTTTGAGAAGATAAACAAAATAGATAAACCACTAGCCAGACTCATCAAGAAAAAAAGGGAGAAGACTCAAATCAATAGAATTAGAAATGAAAAAGGAGAAGTAACAACTGACACTGCAGAAATTTAAAAAATCATGAGAGATTACTACAAGCAACTCTATGCCAATAAAATGGACAATCTGGAAGAAATGGACAAATTCTTAGAAATGCACAACCTGCCAAGACTGAATCAGGAAGAAATAGAAAATATGAACAGACCAATCACAAGCACTGAAATTGAAACTGTGATTAAAAATCTTCCAACAAACGAAAGCCCTGGACCAGATGGCTTCACAGGTGAATTCTATCAAACGTTTACAGAAGAACTAACACCTGCCCTTCTCAAACTCTTCCAAAATATAGCAGAGAGAGGAACACTCCCAAATTCCTTCTACGAGGCCACCATCACCTTGATACCAAAACCTGACAAGGATGTCACAAAGAAGGAAAACTACAGGCCAGTATCACTGATGAACATAGATGCAAAAATCCTCAACAAAATACTAGCAAACAGAATCCAACAGCACATTAAAAGGATCATACACCATGATCAAGTGGAGGTTATTCCAGGAATGCAAGGATTCTTTAATATATGCAAATCTATCAATGTGATAAACCATATTAACAAATTGAAGGAGAAAAACCATATGATTATCTCAATAGATGCAGAGAAAGCTTTTGACAAAATTCAACACCCATTTATGATAAAAACCCTGCAGAAAGTAGGCATAGAGGGAACTTTCCTCAACATAATAAAGGCCATATATGACAAGCCCACAGCAAACACAATCCTCAATGGTGAAAAACTGAAAGCATTTCCACTAAGATCAGGAACAAGACAAGTTTGCCGACTCTCACCACTCTTATTCAACATAGTTTTGGAAGTTTTAGCCACAGCAATCAGAGAAGAAAAGGAAATAAAAGGAATCCAAATCGGAAAAGAAGAAGTAAAGCGGTCTCTGTTTGCAGATGACATGATACTATACATAGAGAATCCTAAAGATGCTACCAGAAAACTACTAGAGCTAATCAATGAATTTGGTAAAGTAGCAGGATACAAAATTAATGCACAGAAATCTCTGGCATTCCTATATACTAATGATGAAAAATCTGAAAGTGAAATCAAGAAAACACTCCCATTTACCATTGCAACAAAAAGAATAAAATATCTAGGAATAAACCTACCTAAGGAGACGAAAGACCTGTATGCAGAAAATTATAAGACACTGATGAAAGAAATTAAAGATGATACAAATAGATGGAGAGATATACCATGTTCTTGGATGGGAAGAATCAACATTGTGAAAATGACTCTACTACCCAAAGCAATCTACAGATTCAATGCAATCCCTATCAAACTACCACTGGCATTTTTCACAGAACTAGAACAAAAAGTTTCACAATTTGTCTGGAAACACAAAAGACCCCGAATAGCCAAAGCAATCTTGAGAATGAAAAATGGAGCTGGACGAATCAGGCTCCCTGACTTCAGACTATACTACAAAGCAACAGTAATCAAGACAGTATGGTACTGGCACAAAAACAGAAAGATAGATCAATGGAACAGGATAGAAAGCCCAGAGATAAACCCGCGCACATATGGACACCTTATCTTTGATAAAGGTGGCAGGAATGTACAGTGGAGAAAGGACAGCCTCTTCAATAAATGGTGCTGGGAAAACTGGACAGGTACATGTAAAAGTATGAGATTAGATCACTCCCTACCACCATACACAAAAATAAGCTCAAAATGGATTAAAGACCTAAATGTAAGGCCAGAAACTATCAAACTCTTAGAGGAAAACATAGGCAGAACATTCTATGACATAAATCACAGCAAGATCCTTTCTGACTCACCTCCTAGAGTAATGGAAATAAAAACAAAAATAAACAAATGGGACCTAATGAAACTTCAAAGCTTTTGCACAGCAAAGGAAACCATAAACAAGACCAAACGACAACCCTCAGAATGGGAGAAAATATTTGCAAATGAAGCAACTGACAAAGGAGTCATCTCCAAAATTTATAAGCAGCTCATGCAGTTCAATAACAAAAAAACAAACAACCCAATCCAAAAATGGGCAGAAGACCTAAATACACATTTCTCCAAAGAAGATATACAGAATGCCAACAAACGCATGAAAGAATGCTCAACATCATTAATCATTAGAGAAATGCAAATCAAAACTACAATGAGATATCACCTCACACCAGTCAGAATGGCCATCATCAAAAAATCTAGAAACAATAAATGCTGGAGAGGGTGTGGAGAAAAGGGAACACTCTTGCCCTGCTGGTGGGAATGTGAATTGGTTCAGCCACTATGGAGAACAGTATGGAGGTTCCTTAAAAAACTACAGATAGAATTACCATATGGCCCAGCAATCCCACTACTGGGCATATACCCTGAGAAAACCAAAATTCAAAAAGAGTCTTGTACGAAAATGTTCATTGCAGCTCTATTTACAATAGCCCGGAGATGGAAACAACCTAAGTGTCCATCATCAGATGAATGGATAAAGAAGATGTGGCACATATATACAATGGAATATTACTCAGCCTTAAAAAGAAACGAAATTGAGCTATTTGTAATGAGATGGATAGACCTAGAGTCTGTCATACAGAGTGAAGTAAGTCAGAAAGAAAAAGACAAATACCGTATGCTAACACATATATATGGAATTTAAGGGAAAAAAAATGTCATGAAGAACCTAGGGGTAAGACAGGAATAAAGACGCAGACCTACTGGAGAACGGACTTGAGGATATGGGGCGGGGGAAGGGTGAGCTTTGACAGGGCGAGAGATAGTCATAGACATATACACACTAACAAACGTAGTAAGGTAGATAGCTAGTGGGAAGCAGCCGCATGGCACAGGGATATTAGCTCGGTGCTTTGTGACAGCCTGGAGGGGTGGGATAGGGAGAGTGGGAGGGAGGGAGACGCAAGACGGAAGACATATGGGAACACGTGTATGTGTGTAGCTGATTCACTTTGTTGTAGAGCAGAAACTAACACAGCATTGTAAAGCAATTATACCCCAATAAAGATGTTAAAAAAAAAAAAAGGAAGAAAATAAATAAATAAATAAATAAATAAATGTCTAAACAGGGACTTCCCTGACAGTCTAGTGGTTAAGACTCTGAACTCCCAATGCAGGGGTCACAGGTTCGACCCCTGGTTGGGGAACTAAGATCCCGCATGCCACACAGCATAGCCAAAAAAAAAAAAAAGGGAGGGAGATGGAAGAGGGAGGAGATACGGGGATATATGTATATGTACAGCTGATTCACTTTCGTATAAAGCAGAAACTAACACACCATTGTAAAGCAATTATACTCCAATAAAGATGTTTTAAAAAAAAGGTCTAAGCACAGATTCAGACCACAAAGGAAACTATATTACCTTTTCTTTTCTAATACTTTTTCTTCAAATTTTCTAGACTAGTGCCCCTCAATTGCTTGTGTTCTTCTTAGACTTAAAGGCTACTCTTCTTGTTCTTCCGAGGAACAAAGATAACTGGCCAGAGTCATCTTTGTCCTTCAGAAGTAAATCACATAAGCTCAGCAGTCTGTCCTACCAAAAGTTACAGGTTGAATTAAAGACCTCCACAGTCTCTTCCAGCTCCAACACCCTGTGGTTGTTCTCTACTTAGCTACTTCCCTCATCATCCTCATAAACTCATTGACCTCTGTTACTCATGTCCACAGAAGACTGCTTTGTTGATCCAGCTCTAGTGGATCTTTGTTAATACAGGGATGGCCTATTTGAAAATTTTAAAGAAAACAGTAAATTACAGTAAGGAGATGTTTGCCTACTTCCCTCTAGTTTCTGGGTAATATTCCTGTTCTCCACCCTGCTGCATCCCACTCCCATTCCCCATCCATGTCCTAGAGAAGTGGTTCTGTTATTCCCTATTTCCTGTATCCCGAAAATTTCCTTGACTGGATCTTTCAACTCAACATTTTTTACAAAAGCAAAGCCTTTCCCTTCCCCAATCCAACCAGTTCTTCCAGCTACTGCTCAATCTTATCTTTTTTGAAAGCCCCTCAAATAGACTTCTGGGGGGGAAAAAAAAGTTAAAGCTCTGTATTTGTTTCCAGAAGGTATGAACCAGACTGTAGACTTAGGATACTCCCTTTTGAAGCTCTACCAAAGAAATGCTGTTTTCTTTTCTCATATCCTGTGTAATACAGAACCAAGAGGTGAGTTTGATGTTCTCCATTACTTCTCCCCAATTCCACCCCTATTAAAGCTAACCTTGCTTGTCAAGACGGCCCTTTACTCCTCCTCTCCAACACTGTCTACCTCTGATACACTCATAGGCTTTTTCTTATTAACCCCTTACATCAACAGTCTGAGACACATATCTTCATCTTATAAATGGTGTCGGAGAGATTAAGTAATCTGTCCAAGATCATACAGCTAACGAATGGAAGAGCTCAGCTTCAACCCAAATCTACCTCTTACTGTGCTAGACTGGAAACAACCTAAGAAGTCTGGAGGATACAGAAGTATGGGAACCTAAAGACCCTTGCAATGAAGGACTACTCTGAGAATAACATCTAAGCTAAACTGATGAGAGTACCTTATAAACTGGTTACATATTACATTAATCTGTATTTAGTACTTTATCATTAAATTACAAGCTTAAGAGCCATAGGGAAAAGTCATCTACTCCCTGTAGGCCACCTACTTTGTAGCATGAATAACAAACAGCTAAAGTGAAGAAATCCTTCTAGGCCAAGATTAATGAGTCATTCTTGATATGACACAGTCTGTTAGAAGAAATGAAGATGAAAAAGAAAGAGGCCTCTTACTGTATTTGAGTTTCTAACTAGAATAATGAACCACACTTCAGATCTTCCTAAACAGAACAATTAAGAAATAAATCATCTTCTTACCTAACCAACCCCAATACCACACTGGATAATTAGAAATAGTACCACTTTAACACTGACAGTACACATTTCTTTATGCTCCAGGAAAACAAATGACTGGTTTAGGACTTTAAGTTTTAGAACATTTTTCAGAATGTTAAGTGTTATAGTAAATAACACTAATATATCATAACATACTGTTTTTTACATAAAATGCATTATTTCAAAAGATTTTCTGAATTCCTAAATGTGATTATTTTATGTCTGATTTATTTCACTTAGCATAATGACCTCAAGGTCTATCCATGTTGTCACAAAAGGCAGGATTTCCTTTTTTATGACTGAATAATATTTCATTGCATATATGTACCATATTTTCTTTACCCATTCATCCACTGATGGACACTTAGGTTATTTCCATATCTTGGCTATTATAAATAATGCTGCAATGAACATGGGGGCATACATATCTCTTCAAAATGATAATTTAATTTCCTTCAGATGCATACTCAGAAATGGAATTGCTGGATCATACGGTCATTCTATTTTAATTTTTTGAGGAACCTCCACAGTGTTTTCCAAAGTAACTGTACCAAGTTATGACCATTTGTATGTCTTCTTTGGAGAAATGTTTATTCAAATCCTCTGCCCATTTTATATATGGACTGTTTGGTTTTTTGCTCTTGAGTTGTAAGTTCCTATTTTTTTTTTTTGCTGGTTTATAACATTATATAAGTTTCACGTGTACTATATTTCTATTTCTGTATATACTACAGTATGATTTTATATAGAGAGATATATAGATATAGATATATATCACATCTTCTTTATCCATTCATCTGTTGGTGGGCACTTAGGTTGCCTATTGTAAATAATGCTGTGATAAACAGAAGGGTGCATATATCTTTTTAAATTAGTGTTTTCATATTCTTGTGATAAATACCCAGAAGTGGAACAGCTGAGTCATATGGTAGTTCTATTCTTAATTTTTTTGAAGAATCTCCATACTGTTTTCCATAGTAGCTGCACCAATTCACATTACCATCAACAGTATACGAAGATTCCCTCTTCTCCACATCTTCTCTAACACTTGTTTCTTGCCTTTTTTGATAATAACCATTCAAACAGGCATGAGGTGATATCTAATTGTGGTTTTGATTTGCATTTCCTTGATGATTAGTGATGTTGAGCATCTTTTCATGTACCCATTGACCATTTATGTGTATTCTTTGGAAAAATGTCTATTATGATCCTCTGCCCATTTTTTAATTAGGTCGTTTTTTGTTGTTGTTGAGTTGTATGAGTTCTTTGTACATTTTGAATATTAGCCTCTTAATGGGTATATGATTTGCAAATATCTTCTCCCAGTTGGCAGGTTGTCTTTTCATTTTGTTGATGGTTTCCTTTGCAGGGCAGAAGCTTTTTAATTTGATGTAGTCTCATTTGTGTTTTGTTTTGTTTTGTTTTGTTTTGTTTGCTTTTATTTCCCTTCCCTGAGGAAACACATCCAGAAGGATATTGCTAAGACCAATGTCAAAAAGTATACTATGTTTTCTTCTAGGAATTTTATGGTTTCAGGTCTTATATTCAAGTCTTTAATACATTTGGAGTTGATTTTTGTATGTGGTGTAGGATAGTGGTCTAGTTTCATTCTTTTGTATATGGCTATCCATTTTCCCAACACAATTTATTGAGGAGACTATTCTTTCTCCATTGTATGTTCTTTGCTCCTTTGTCATAAATTAATTATACATATATGTGTGGGTTTATTTCTGGGCTCACAATTCTGTTCCACTGATCTATGTGTCCAATGTTCTGCCAATACAATGCTGTTTTAATTACAATAGCTTTGTGATATAAGTTGAAGTCAGGGAGTGTGATGCCTCCAGTTTTGTTCTCTCTTCTCAGGATTGCTTTAGCTATTCAGGGTCTTTTTGGTTCCATATAAATTTTAGGATTTTTTTGTTCTATTTCTGTGAAAAATGTCCTTGGGTATTTGATAGGTATTACATTGAAGTCACACATTGTTTAATGTAATAGGAACATTTTAACAATCTTAATTTTTCCAGTCCATGAGCATAGAATATCCTGCCATTTCTTTGTGTCATCTTTAATTTTTTTCAACAACGTCTTATAATTTTCAGTGTAC
Organism: Phocoena phocoena; assembly: GCF_963924675.1. Classification (NCBI taxonomy): domain Eukaryota; kingdom Metazoa; phylum Chordata; class Mammalia; order Artiodactyla; family Phocoenidae; genus Phocoena; species Phocoena phocoena. The sequence continues at coordinate 89,281,849 of NC_089221.1, read as the reverse complement.
ATGTCTTTCACATCGTTGGATAAATTTATTCCTCGGTATTTTATTCTTTTTGTTTCACTTGTAAATGGTATTCTTTTCTCAATTTCTCATTCTGCTAGTTTGCTGTTAGTATATAGGAACACAAAAGAATTTTGTTCTATATTAATTTTGTACCCAGCAACTTTATTGTACTCATTGACTATTTCTAATAGTTTTTTGATGGAGTCTTTAGGGTTTTCTATATATAACATCACAAAATTTGCAAATAGTGATGGATTTACTTCTTCCTTTCCAATCTGAATGCTTTTCATTTCTTTTTCTTGCCTGATTGCTGTGGGTTGGACTTCCAATACTTTGTTGAATAAAAGTGTGAGAGTGGGCATCATCATCTTGTTTCTGATCTTAGAGGGATTGCTTTCAATTTTTCACCTTTGAATATGATGTAAGCTGTGAATTTGTCATATATGTCCTTTATTATATTGAGGTATGTTCCTTCTATACACATTTTATTGAGAGTTTTTATCATAAATGGGTTCTCAGTCTTGTCAAAAGCTTTTTCTGCATCAATTGAGATGATCATATAATTTTTATCCTTCATTTTATTAATGTGGTGAATCACACTGATTGATTTGTGGATGTCAAACCGTACTTGCATCCCTGGAATAAATCATACTTGAATCCCTGGAATAAATCATATTTGATTATGGTGTATGATCCTTTTAATGTACATCTGTCCCTCAGTATCCAAGGGGGATTGGTTCCAGGATTTGCCAGACACCAAAACCTGCTTGATACTCAAGTACCACAGTTGGCCCTCCATATCCATGGTTCCACACCAGTGGATTCAACCAAACACATACCATATAGTGCTGTATTTACTACAGAAAAAATGCCCATGTATAAGTGGACCTGTGAAGTTCAAAACGTGCATTGTTCAAGGATCAGCTGTATTGTTTATTTGGTTTACTAATATTTTGTTTAGGAATTTTGCAAGTATGTTCATCAGAGATAATGCCCTGTAATTTTCTTTTTCTGTGTTGTCCTTGTCTGGTTTTGGTATCTGAGTAATGTTGGCCTCATAAAATGAGTTGAGGCATTCCCTCCTCTTCAATTTTTTAGAAGAATTTGAGAAGGACAGTTATTAAATCTTCTTTGAATCTTCAGTGAAGCCGTCTAGTTCTGGACTTTGTTTGGGGGGATTTTTTTTTTTTTTTTTTGCAGCATGCGGGCCTCTCACTGTTGTAGCCTCTCCCGTTGCGGAGCACAGGCTCTGGACGCGCAAGCTCAGTGGTCATGGCTCATGGGCCCAGCCACTCCGCGGCATGTGGGATCTTCGTGGACCGGGGCACGAACCCGTGTCCCCTGCATTGGCAGGCGGATTCTCAACCACTGCGCCACCAGGGAAGCTGGGGATATTTTTGATTACTGTTTGAATCTCCTATTGATCAGTCTATTCAGATTTTCTATTTCTTTGTGATTCAGTCTTGGAAGATTGTATGGTATGATTGAAATTTGTCAATATTGTTTACTTTTTCAAAGAACAAGATCTTAGTTTAATTTATCTTTTCTATTTTCTTTTTAGTCTGTACTTCATTTACTTCTGCTCTGATCTTTATTTCCTTCCTTCTACTGACTTTGGACTGTTTTTTCTTCTTTTTCTAGTTCCTTTACATGTAAGGTTAGATTGTTTGAGATTTTTCTTGTTCCTTGAAGCAGGCCTGTATTGCTATAAACTTCCGCTTAGTACTGCTTTTGGCAAACCCCATAGATTTTTGGTATGTCTTATTTGAATTTTATTTGTCACCAGGTATTTTTTTATTTCTCCTTTGATTTCTTCATTGATCCAATAGTTACTCAGGAACACGCTGTTTAATCTCCACATATTTGTCATTTTTCCATCTTTCTTCTTGTAATTGATCTCTAGTTTCTTTCATACCACTGTTATTAGAAAGATGCTTGATATGATTTCAATCTCCTTAAATTTATCGAGACTGTTCGTGCCCAACATATGGTCTATCCTTGAGAGTGTCCCATGTGCACTCAAGAAGAATATGTATTTTGCTGCTTTGGGATGGAATGTTTTATATAAATCTAACAACTCCATCTGATCTAAAGTTTCATTTAAGGCTGCTGTTTCCTTGTGGACTTTTTGTCTGGATGATCTATTCATTGATGTAATTGGGGTGTTAAAGGCCCCCACTACCATGTATCACTGTCAATTACTCCCTTTAAGTCTGTTAATAATTGCTTTATATATTTTGGTGCTCCTATGTCAGGTGCATATATATTAATAACTGTTATGTCTTCTTGATGAGTTGCCCCCTTTATTATTATACAATGTCCATCTTTGTCTCTTGTTACTGTATTTTGTCTGATATGAGTATGGTGGCACTCACTGTCTTTTGGCTGCCACTTGCTTGAAGTAGCTTCTTCCATCCCTTCCCTTTGAGCCTATGTTTGTCTTCAGAGTTGAGATGAGTCTCCTGGAGGCACCATATTGTTGGGTTATTTTGTAATCCAACCAGCCATAATGTGACTTTTTATTCAATCTATTTAATTGAGGGTGATTATTAATAAATGAGTACTCAGTACTGCCATTTTATCTTTTGTTTTCTGGTTGCTCTATATCTCCATTGTTTCTTTTTCCTTGTGTTTCTATCAGCCATTTTAGTTTGATGGTTTGCCATGAGATTTTTCTCAGTTTCCTTTTTTTTAATGTTTCATGTCTCTGCTCTAAATTTGTTTTGTGGTTACCATGAGGCTTGTATAAAATATCTCATAGACAAAATTGTCCTTTTTTCTGCTGGACAGCATCTTATCTTCATCTGCTTACAGGGGTTCCATCCTTTTCCTCTTCTACTTTTATATTTTTGTTGTCTCAAATCATCCCTTTTATGTTGTGAGTTCGTTATCAAATTGAAGTAGCCATAATTTTTTTTTTTTTTTTTTTGCGGTATGCGGGCCTCTCACTGTTGTGGCCTCTCCCATTGAGGAACACAGGCTCTGGACGCACAGGCTCAGCGGCCATGGCTCACAGGCCCAGCCTCTCCGCAGCATGTGGGATCCTCCCAGACTGGGGCACAAACCCGTGTTCCCTGCATCGGCAGGCGGACTCTCAACCACTGCCCCACCAGGGAAGCCCAATTTTTTTTTATTTTTTTACTGTTTTTTCCCTCTAACCTTTATCCAATAATCAAGTGTCTAACAACCTATTCTGATATGGGGTTGCAATTTCCTGATTCTGTCTATTTATTACCTTAGTCATAGTTTTGTGCACTTCTGCTTTTTTTTTTTTTTTTTTTTTTTTTTAGGAGAAGAGCAGAAAGGTCAACATCTCTTATAAAGCATGTCTACTGGTGATGAACTCCCTGCTAGGAAAGCCTTTATTTCTCCTTCATATCTGAAGGATAACTTTGCTGAACAGAGTATTCTTGGCTGACACCTTTTATATTTCAATATTTTGAGTATGTCATTCCACTCTCTCCAGGCCCATAGAGTTTCTGCTGAGAAATGTGCTGATGGTGGAATGTGGGCTCTTTTGTAGGTTACCATCCATTTTTCCCTGGATGCCTTTAACATTTTTTTTTTTTTGCATTTACTTTGGAGAATTTTAACATAATGTGTCTTGGAGAAGGTTTTTTATATTGAGGTTATAAGGAGTTCTCTTAGCTTCACGTACTAGATAACCAGTTCCTTCCCCAGGTTTGGGAAGTTCTCAGCTATTATTTCTTTAATTAAACTCTCTGCTCCCTTTTGCCTCTCTTCTCCTTCTGGGATACCCACTATTCTAATGTTGCCCTTCCTAATAGAGTTGAAGAGTTCTCAAATAATTTCTTTTATTTTTTAATATATAAATTTATTTATTTATTTTTCACTGCATTGGGTCTTCATCTCTGTGTGCGGGCTTTCTGCAGTGAGCGGGGGCTACTCTTTGTTGCGGTGTGCAGGCTTCTCATTGCGTTGGCTTCTCTTGTTGTGGAGTACGGGCTCTAGGTGTGCAGGCTTCAGTAGTTGTGGTGTGCAGGCTCCAGAGCACAAGCTCAGTAGATGTGGTGCATGGGCTTAGTTGCTCCATGGCATGTGGGATCTTCCCGGACCAGGGCTCGAACCTGTGTCCCCTGCATTGGCAGGTGGATTCTTAACCACTGCACCTCAAAAGCAGCTCCCCTCTTTTTTTTTAAATATCTTAATGCTCTCTCCTCTTCTAACCATACCATTTCTAGATTTCTATCTTTGAGCTTGCTAATTCTCTTCCATATGGTCTGCTCAACTTCCAATGCTTTCTAGTGAATTCTTCATCTCATTTATTGACTTCTTTAACTCCAGAATTTGGTTCTTTTTTAGAGTTTCAATCTCTCTGGTAAAGTATTCCTTCTGTTCATTAATTTTATCCCTCATAAAACTGCCTTTCTGAGTTTTCTTGTAGCTCACTGAGTTTCTTCATGACAGATATTTTGAATTCTCTATCAGTTACATTGCAATACTCTATGACTAAGTTCAGTTTCTGAAGAATTGTCATTTTCTTTTTGTGATGCAGTGTTACCATGGTTCTTCACAGTGCTTGATGAGTTGTTCCTCTGCCAGCGTATCTGAAGCAGCAAATACCTTTCTTCCTTTAGGTAAAGCTTTCACAAAAAAAAAAAAAACCTTGATTCTAGGGATTCAATAGGTTAGTAATTAGAGGCCTTTTGTTTTCCAGTAGGTGGCACTATAGCACAAGTTTTTGGCTTGTCTCACCTGAGCTGCCTCCAGTTATACTTGAGAGTTGGCACTTTCCACTTTCCACCACCCGGGTGAGAGGTGTCACCCAGTGCCCTAGATGTCACTGTTTGTGCCTCTGGGGTTATTGATGCCTTACTGCTGCTGATGTCAGCAGTGTCACCCCCTGGGGCACGATGTCAGGTGCCTCTCCTACGTTCAGTCTCCTGGGTAGCAGGCTCTGCTGCCATGGATTTGGGGGGTGGGAGGGCTGGAGGGAAGCCATGATTACAGCTGTCTTTCCTGTGACCAGAGTTTTAGGGTGCACAGGCTCTGCTATTGTGGGTAAGGGGGGAGGGACTGGAGTGGTGGGCACTTCTGAAGCTGGACAGATGTGGTTGCAGGCTCCACCGCCACTGCTGTCCAGTTCCTAGGAGCTGTGCCTCTGCAGCCAGGAAGCTGGTGTTGTGTGTGCTGCATACCCTAATGCTACCAGGTTCTCTTGGGTTGCAGGCTCAGACTCTGTCGCCAGGGGTCTGAGATTACAGTACTGCCTTCAGTGTTCCCTCTATGCCTCCTCTATATGTTCTAAGACACCCATACTTTAGATGTACAGATATGTGGAATTCTCCAGCATCCTAGTGCTTTGGACAGAGGCACATTTGTTGAGTTATGGATTTTACTGGTTGTAGATTAAAATGGAGAGACAAAGGAAGTACCTCATGCTGACATGATAATTTCTTAATTGGATTACTTGTTTTTTTGCTCTTCAGTAAAATGAGTTCCTTACATTTTAGATATTAATTCCTTATGAAATAGATTTTTGCAAATATTTTCTCCCATTCTGTAGGTTGCCTATTCATTGTGCTGATAGTTTCTTGCTGTACAGAAGCTTTTTGTTAATGCTTTTGCTGCTTATTTATTTTTGCTTTTGTTGCTTGAGCTTTTGGTGTCATATCCAAAAAATTGTTGCTAAGAACAATGTCAAGGAAGTTTTTTTCCCTATGTTTTCTTCTAGTAGCTTTGCAGTGTCAGGCTTACATTTAAGTTTTTAATCCATTTCCAGTTAATTTTTGTGAGTGGTGTAAGACAGGGGTCCAATTTCATCCTTTTGCATAGAAATATTCAGTTTTCCCAACATCAGTTATTAAAAAGACTATTCTTGGCTCCCTTGTTAAATCTTAGGTGACCATATACTCAAGGGTTTATTTCTGGGATCTCAGTTCTGTTCCATAGGTCCATGTGTCTGCTTTTATGCTAGTACCATACTGTTTTGATTACTATAGCTTTATAATAAAATTTTAAATCAGCAATTGTATCTAGCTTTGTTCTACCTTCTCAGAATTATTTTGGCTATTTGGGTCTTAGTGGTTCCATATGAATTTTAGGATTGTTTTTCTATTTCTGTGAAAAATGCCATTGAAATTTTGAGAGGGACTGCACTGTATCTATAGATGGCTTTGGGTAGTAAGGACATGTTAGCAATACTAATTCTTCCATTCCATCAGCACAGAATGTCTTTCCATTGATTTGTGTCTTCTTCAGTTTCTTTCATCAATTTCTTATAATTTTCAGTGTACAGGTCTTCCTCTTTTTGGTTAAATTTTTTCCTAAGGATTTTAATTTTATTACGCTATTGTACATGGAATTATTGTCTTTCTTTTTCACATAGTTCATTAGTGTAGAGAAACAAAACTGATTTTTGTACATTGATTTTTTTTTAATCCTGCAGCTTTACCAAATTCATCTATTAGTTTCTTGGTAGTAGTTTTATTATTTTCTATATACAGTAAGTCCCCTACATATGAACAAGTTCCATTCCAAGAGTGCATTTGTAAGTCCAATTTGTTCATAAGTCCAACAAAGTTAGCCTAAGTACCCAACTAACAAAATCAGCTATACAGTGCTGTACTGTAATGGGCTTATAATACTTTTCACACAAATAATACATAAAAAACAAACAAACACACAAAATAAAGAAAACATTTTTAATCTTACAGTACAGTACTTTGAAAAGTAGTACAGTACAACAGCTGGCATACAGGGGCTGGCATCGAGTGAACAGGTAAGAAGAGTTACTGACTGGAGGAGGGAGAGGAGGCGGGAGATGGTAGAGCTGAAGGATGGTCAGCAATAGGAGACAGAGGGCAAGCTGCAACTTCACTCATGCCTGACGTTAATGGCACAGGTTCTGGTTCCTTTCTGGATTCAATTCTATCTACCCTCTTGAAAAAATGATCCAGTGATGTCTGCGTAGTAGCTCTTCTTTTCTCGTCATAGATGACACGGTAGCCCTGGATTGCATTCTGAACAACTATTGCAACCTTTGTGTACCATTCTATGTTCAGGTTCTGTGCCTCAAAAACAGTGCCTCCTCAAAAAAAGAAAATCCCTTTGCCATTTCCTGCATTGTGAATCTCTTCGATTCTTCAGTTACTTCTTCTTCCTCTTGTTGCTCCACTCTCTCAATTATTTCCACTTTTGTTTCCATCGTTATCACTTGGCACTTCTTAGCAGTACCAGCTACATCACTGCTGCTTTTACGCTGGCTTCCGGACATCCTGGGCTTGAAATAAAGATACTGTACTACTTTACTACTCTATTCAGTACTGTACAGTAAAGTACACAAATGCACAACCACTTGCAGAGATGCACACATGTGACAATGTACATCAGACACGTGAACTAACTTAACATGATTGGACATGTGAACACACATTCACATCTTTAAAAGTTCACAACTTGAAGGTTCGTATGTAGGGGACTTACTGTATGATATTATGTCCTCCACAAAGAGAGACAACTTGACTTCTTCCTTTCCCATTTGGATGCCTTTTATTTCTGACAGGTGTAATTTTAGATGAATAAAGCAACACAAAGTAAAATTCACCTTTAGCATAGAATAAAACAAGTCCTCAAACTAAAATAGCTGTTAAAATATGAAAAGATGTTTAATTTCACTCACAATTAGAGAAATATAAATTAAAGCTATACTAGGTATCATTTCTACCTATCATATTAATAAAAATTCATAAGTTTGACAACATACTCTCTTGCCCAGATTAAGTAGAAACTGGTAGTTTCATATATTCCCAGTAGATATACAAAATGGTACAAAAGCTATAAAGGAAATTTATATTTATATTGACAATATATAGCAACACTACATAGACATTTACACTTTGACCTAGAAACCCCATCTCCAGGAATGTACCTTAAAGATATTCATAAAGATACAAAAACACATCTGTAACAAAGTTATTCACTGCAGCAATACTTGTGACTGCAAAATACTGTGAGACATAATATCCCAACAGAGTAACTTGGTTGAATATCTAAATATTCTCACTACCAAAAGGAACCAAGATCCCTCGGGGAAAGGGTTTCTTGAAGGACTGGAAAAGGAACATTCACAAGATGAGCCTGGGGCTTCCCTGGTGGCCCAGTGGTTGAGAGTCCGCCTGCCGATGCAGGGGACACGGGTTCGTGCCCCGGTCTGGGAAGATCCCACATGCCGCGGAGCAGCTGGGCCCGTGAGCCATGGCTGCTGAGCCTGCGCGTCCGGAGTCTGTGCTCCGCAACGGGAGAGGCCACAACAGTGAGAGGCCCGTGTACCACAAAAAAAAAAAAAAAAAAAAAAAAAAAAAAAAAAAAAACTAAACCATGCCCTCAGGATTAAAGGCAGAATGTACACACTTCAAAAATAACTTTAAGTAAAAAAGAAAAACTACCAAAGCACAAAGTGTGACTTCTCACATACATGTTCCAGATTAAAGAAACTGAAGAAACCTAACAACTAAATGAAATAAGTGATTATCTATTAGATCCTGAATGAGGATGAAAAAAAAATTTTTCCAAAAGGGACATTATTGGAACAGTTGACAAAAGCTGGATATGTAATATATTTTTAATAATAGCATGGTAACAATGGTAAATTTCCCAAATTTGATCATTACGTTGTGGATATCTTCTTAGAAAATACATGCTTAAATGTTTAAGAATAAAGAGACACGATGTCTTCAACTAACTTACAAATCATTCTCCCCAAAAATTATATATATAAAACACAAATTATATTGAGAGGGAAAGGAAACCACAGAGCAAATATGGCAAAATGTTAACAATTAATAAGTACATAGAGTTCTGTTCTATTCTTGAAACTGCTGCACATGTTAATTTTTTTTAAGTAAAGACATAAAAATCACTAGTTGCAAGATTTCTGCTTCCATCAAGATAGAGAAACAGGCATAAATTTATTCTCCTGCATAAAATAACAAAAAACTGGACAAAAATATAAGATAGCATTCAAGCCACTGGACATCAGGCAAGGAAGGACAGTGAACCCTGGGAGACTATAAATAAATGAACTGAACGCTAAGATTATCCCAGCTTACTTAATGGAGAAAATGTCCAGGATATGGTCCAGGGAAGAAGAGCCAAGCAGAACTCAGTCATCTCTGCAAGTTAAAGAGACTGTACAGAGCACACAGACACCAACATAGTCAGAGTACTGGTGCAGAGACAAGGACAGAGTACTAGAGAGAAGAGAGCTGCACAAAGAGAAAACTCAAGAGACCTGCAAAGACTCACCCAAAATCTTACTTAGCTAAGATTTTTTTAGCTAAGTACTGATTAGCTCAGGGCATGAGGAAACTACTCTATGCCGTGGAAATAACCCACCAATAAGGATTACAGGAAACACTGTCTAGAGCTCACATAGTATCACGGAATTGTACCAGGTCCCAACAGCCAGAGTTTAAAACCTCATAATATGGGGAGCATCCTTTGGATAATGAGAATGATCTTGTCTCAGTAGAGGAGATAAATTTACCCTAGACTATACATACTGCTGGTCCACCTAACAAATGTATAAAACAAGAGACAAAAAGATCAAGCTGTGTCCAAGTAACTTAATCATATCCCAAAGCTCAAGAATAGTTAAAGAAAGGTAAAAATATTCAGTACCTAAAAATGTAAAATTCATAATGCCTGGCATCAAGAGCATGCAGTTGCAGGAGAATACAACCCAAAATGAGCAGAAAACTCAGGCAGTCAAAGCTGGCCCAGAAGTAACACCAAGGATAGAAGACAGGGAGAATAAAAGAGTCACTATGACAGTATTCCATATGTTCATGAAACTAAAAGAAAGAATAAATATATTAAGTAGAGAAATGGAAAATATTTTAAAAGATTCAAATTGAACTATTACAATGATTCACTTATGACTTGCTCATTTTCAACATGGAAATGGCTCAGCTACTTGGTTTCTGTTTCCTTCTCTCCAATTCCTCCCTCCTAAGTACAGGTGTGGGGCAAAAGGAAGATCTGAGTTTTGGCAGGTATGAAAAGATAAAAGGATTGGCATACACTGGCATGTTTAACTTGAAATACTGGTGAGACAGGAAGTGACATTGCCAGAGGAAGAAGAAAGGAGAAGGAAGTGATACTGTTGGAATAGGAGAGGTCAGGGATAGAGTTAACTCACTGATAGGCTTATTAAAGAGCAAGGAGGGGCAGGGTCCAACAAAGCAGCATAGGAAGACCCTGAACTCACCTCCTCCCACGACACACCAAATCTACAACTACATAAGTAATAATTCCAGGTAAAAAGAACTGTAAACTAGCTGAACGGCACCCTCCACAATAAGGGATAAAGGGACCACAGCAAGATGGGTAGTAGAGGCAGAGATGCAGTGACTCTAAAACCCTATCCCCCAGTGCAGTGACACACAGCAGGGAGGCATCTCACTAGTCCAGAGCCTCTTTTTAAGGATCAAAGGGTTTGTGCCCCACACTGGGCACCCCAACCCTTGGGACCTGCACCAGAGAGACAAGGCCCCAAAACATCTGGCTTTAGAAACCAATGGGGCTTACATCCAGGGGGCCCAGGGGGCTGCGCGAATCTTAGATACTCCTGTTGAGGGACTCGTGTGGATTCACTGGTTCCAGGAACAAGCAAAAAGGCAAGTTTGAAAAGTGACTGGATTATGTATAAAGGAGATTTGGTTGTTAACCTTAAAGCATCTGCTGGAGGGACAGGGATTAACTGGGATTTTCGTCATGGGTGGTGCCACTGAAGAGTACCATTTTTGCACTCTCCCTCCACCCTGTTATTGCAAGTGGGCAGGCACACAACCTCTCTAAAGTCAAGTGTCAATCACACCCAAAATGCTCATCCCAGGCCTCCCTAAAGCGGAAGGCATGCCCCATTCCCAACACTTTCCTCCAATATTGTGAAAACTGCAGGAGTGCCTCTCCCCCAGCACTCTTTCCTGGCCTCTCTAATGCTGAGGGCACACACCCTGCCCGCAATAATCGCACAGTCTCACTAAAGCACAGTCTACACAGGGGACTCCTCTTGATTGCCAGGCTCTGGTGGCCAGAAGGGCTTGTGCTCCTGGCCCCATGGGACCTTAAGAATCAGAAAGATAGTTCTGGGCAGAATACCACACCCACAACACTACATAAACAGCAGACTGAAACATCCCTGATCCGCACATGAAAAAGGTCCCTTAATTGTCCTGGAGCTTCAACCTGAGGGGCAGGCTTCAGGTTTGCAATACATCTAAAGGCTACATAGGTGCTCTTTGGGAATGCAGGCAAGGAGACACCACCTGTGCACCCTGTCTTGGCCTCACCACAGCATGCTGGTACCTCCCAGAAAGAAGCTTAAACACTCATCTGAAACCCCAATTGTTCCAACTGCTGCCTAGGGGACATATCTGGACCTCAGTTTGGAGGCTGGCAGGGTATACAATTGTCATCGCATAGGACTTTATATATCTATCTGTATACTTCAAAAGCTATTGTCTAAGAAACAGGCTTCCAATCAGCCTGAATCTAGGCTGACTAGGATCACTCCCTTTAGAACACTGACAGGTCTTGGCACACCCTCAATAAGCAAGACCTACCAAGAATAAATCAGACTAGTTAGACAATCACATAGGTTCCAGAGACAACCAAGAGCTAGAGCAAGGTTGAATAAGAGCCATCTCTTACATAAGGCCTAGTTCTTCAAGACTGGGAGAGGTAGCTATTTTGCCTAATACACAGAAACAATTACACAGAGTCAAGCAAAAGATAAAAACAGAGGAATATGTTCCAAACAAAAGAATAAGATGAAACCTCAGAAAAAGACCTTAATAAAACAGAGATAAGTAATATGCCTGATATAGAGTTAAAGGAGATGCTCACTGAACTCAAAAGAAGAATGGATGAACACTCTCACTGTATTATATCAAATAGACAGAAAATATTTTAAAAAACTAAACAGATGTCACAGAACTGAAGAACACAATAACTGAACTGAAAAATATACTAAAGGGGTTCAACAGCTGACTAGCTAAAGTAAAACAACTAAACAGCAACCTGGTAGATAGGGCAGAGGAACTCACTCAAACAATCAACAAAAAGAAAACAAGAATTTTAAAAAGTAAAGGTAACTTAAGAGACATACAAGACTACACCAAGCAGAATAACATTCACATTATAGGGGGCCCCAGAAGGAGAAGAGAGAAAGGGGCAGAAAACTCATTTGAAAAAATAATGGCCATAAATTCCCCTAACCTGGGGAAGGAAACATTCAGGTCCAGGAAGCACAGAAAATGCCAAATAAGATGAACAGCAAGATAAATTATAATTAAAACGTAAGAAGTTAAAGACAGAATCTTAAAAGCAACTTGTCACATAAACAGGAATCTCCATAAGACTATCTGCTGATTTTTCAGCAGAAACTCTGTAAGCCAGAAGGGAGATATTTAAAGTGATGAAAGGGAAAAACCTACAACCAAGAACACTCTACCTGACAAGGCTATCATTCAGAACTGAAGGAGAGATTAAAGTGTTTTCTAAATAAGCAAAAGGTAAAGGAGTTCATCACCACTTAACCAACTTCATGAGAAAAGTAAATGGGTCTTCTTTAAGCTGAAACAAAAGGGTGCTAACTTATAACAGAAAAATATATGAGAGTAAAAATCTCACTGCTAAAAGCAAATATATGGTAAGGGTAGTGGGTTAATCACATAGGAAGTAATTAGAAGGTTAAAAGATAAAGTAGTAAAATTAATTGAAACTACAATAATTAGTTAAAGAATACACAAAATAAAAAGACGTACAATATGACATCAAAAACATAAAACATGACTGAGCAGAATAAAAATGTAAAGTTTTTAGAATGTGTTCAAATGCAAGTTGCTACCAACTTAAAATAGACTGCTATATATATAGATCGTTATGTGTGAACCTCATGGTAACCACAAAGCAAAATGTACAGCAGACACACAAAAGATAATGAGAATGGAATCTAAACATAACACTAAAGAAATTCATCAAACCACAAGGGAAGAAAGCAAGAGATGAAAAAAGGAATAGAGAGAAGCTGCAAAAACATCCAGAAAACAATCAACAAAATGGCAACAAGTACATACCTATCAATATTTACTTTCAATGCAAATGGACTAAATTATCCAATCAAAACACACAGAGTAGGTGAACAGATAAGAAAAATAAATTTAAAAAAATAAAAGAATAATTTATATGTTACCAAGAAGAGACTTACTTCGGTTTTAAAAACACACAGACTGAAAGCAAAGGGATGGAAAAAGATATTCCATGCAAATGGAAATGAAAAGAAAGCTGGTATACTTATACTCACATTAGACAAAACAGACTTTAAAACAAAGAACATAATAAAAGACAAAGAAAGGCAGTACATAATATAAAGCAGTACATAATATATATACATAATATAAAGCAGTACAATTCAACAAGAGGATATGACATTTGTAAATATTTACACACCTAACAAAGGAAAATCTAAATATATAAGACAACTATTAACAGGCCTAAAGGGAAAATCTGACAGCAATACAATAATTGTTGGAGATTTTAACCACATTTACATCAATGGATAGATCATCTACATAGAAAATCAATAAGGAAACATCAGCCGTAAATGAAACATCAGACCTGATGGACTTAACAGAAATATATAGAACATTCCACCCAAAAGCAGCAGAATACACATTCTTCTCAAGGGCACATGGAGCATTCTCAAGGATAGGCCATATGTTAGACCACAAAACAAGTCGCAATAAATTTAAGAAGACTGAAATAATATCAAGAAATTCCTATGAAAATTCCAATGGCATTCTGCACAGACCTAGAATAAATAATTCTAAAATTTGTATGGGACCAAAGTCCCCAAGAAAAGGAGGGAGGGAGGGACGGACGGAAGGAAGGGAGGGAAGGAAGGACAGAAAGAAGGAAGGAATGAACAAAGCTGTAGGTATCATGCTCCCTGATTTCAAACTATACTATAAAGCAATTGTAATCAAAATAGTATGGCATTGGCATAAGACACATAGATCAACAGAATAGAGAGCCCAGAAAGAAACCCACACATATATGGTCAATTAATTTACAACAAAGGAGGCAAAAATATACAATGGGAAAAGGCAGTCTCTTCAATAAATGGTGTTGGGAAAACCCAACATCCACATGCAAGAGAATAAAACTGGATGACTATCTTACACCACACACAAAAATCAACTCAAAATTGATTAAAGACTTGAATGTAAGATCAGAAACCATAGAACTCCTAGAAGAAAACATAGGCAGTAAGCTCCTTGACATCACTCTTAGAGATATTTTTTGGATCTGATTCAAACGCAATGGCAACAAAAGCAAAAATAAACAATTGGGACTACATCAAACTAAAAAGCTTCAGTACAGCAAAGGAAACAATCAAAAAAACAAAAAGTCAACCTCTAGAATAGGATAAGATATTTGCAAATCATAGATCCAATAACGGGCTAATATCCAAAACACATAAAGAACTCATACAGCTAAACAACAACAACAAAATCCAATTTAAAAACAGGTAGAGGATATGAATAGACATTTTTCCAAAGAAGACATATGGGTGGCCAACAGGTAGGTAAAAAGATGCTCAAGATCAACAGCTATTAGGGAAATGCAAATCAAAACCACAATGAGATATTACCACATATCTGTCAGAATGGCTATTGTCAAAAAGACAAGAAATAACAAGTACTGGAGAATTTATAGAGAAAACAGAACCCTCACACACTGTGGGTGAGAATGTAATTTAGGGCAGCTACTATGTAAAACAATATGGGGGCTTCCCTGGTGGCGCAGTGGTTGAGAGTCCGCCTGCCAATGCAGGGGACACGGGTTCGTGCCCCAGTCCGGGAGGATACCACATGCCGCGGAACGGCTAGGCCCGTGAGCCATGGCCGCTGAGCCTGCGCATCCGGAGCCTGTGCTCCGCAACGGGAGAGGCCACAACAGTGAGAGGCCCATGTACGGCAAAAAAAAAAAAGAAAAAAAAAACTGATCAAACTGCAGGGAGAAACAGACTTATTCACAATTATAATCAGAGATTTCAACACCATTCTCAATAGCTGATAGAACAGGTGGACAAAAATGAGTAAAGAGGGACTTCCCTGGTGGCCCAGAGGTTAAGAATCCACCTTCCAATGCAAGTGACGCGGTTCGATCCCTTGTCGGGGAACTAAGATCCCACATGCTGTGGGGCAACTAAGCCCATGTACTGCAACTACTGAGCCCACATGCTCTAGAGCCTGCACACCACAACTACTGAGACTGCGCACCACAACTACTGAGCCCATGCACTCTGGAGCCCATGCACCACAACTAGAGAGAAGTCCACGCACCGCAATGAAGAGCCTGCACACCGCAATGAAAGACCCCATGTGCCACAACAAAGATCCCATGTGCCACACCTAAGATCCGACGCAGCCAAATAATTTTTTTTTAAATGTGTAACCATATTCTTTAAAATAAAAAAAACAATGAGTAAAGAAATAAAAGACTTGAACACTACTTTCAACCATCTTGACCTAATTGTCATTTATAAGAACACTGCAAACAACAACAGCAGAGTATAAACTGCACATGAAAGAGTTACCAAGACAGACCATACTCTGGGCCATGAAACAAGTATCCATAAATTTAAAAGGATTCAAGTCATATAAAATAGGTCTTTGAAAACAATGGAACTCAATTTGAAATCAGTAACAAAAATATCTCTAGAAAAAAACCCAAAAAACCAACTACTTGGAAATTATATAAGAGACATTGAAAGAATACATGTGTCAAAGAAGGAATCAAAAGTGAAATTAAAATGTATTCTGAACTGAAAAAAATGAAAATAACCATATGAGAATTTTCTGGGTTACAGCTGAAACAGTACTCAGAAAAAATTAAGAACACTATAAGGATGTATGTATTACAGAAGAAGAATAGTCTTAAATCAGTGATCTCAACTTCTACTTTATTAATCCAGGGGAGAAAAAGAGCAAATGAAACACAAATTAAATGGGGGAAAAAATTAATAGATTTCAGAGCAGAAATCAATGCAATAGAAAACAGAATATCAATATACAATGAATGAAATCAAAAGTTGGTTCTCATATAACATCAGTAAAATTGAGAAACCTCTAGCCAGTCCAATCAAGAAAAAAAAAAAAGAAGACACAAACTATCAATATCAGGAATGAGAGAGATAAGACTACTACAGATTCTCCAAATATTAAAAAGACAATAAGGCAAAATAATAAACAACACTAAAAAAAATTGACAACTTAGGCAAAAATAAACAAATTCCTTATAGTTCACTGAAGAAGAAAAGGATCATATGAATAGGCCTTTACTTTAAAAATTAAATTTATAACCAAAAACCTTCTCCCAAAGAAAACTCTAGGCCAAGATGACTTCACTAGTGAATTCTATCACACACCTAAGTAAGAAATAAAACCAATTCTACATAAACTTCTCCAGAAAATTGAAGAAAATACTTCCCACTTGTGAAGCCAGCCTTATTACTCTGCTACCAAAACCAGACAGTATTACAGGAAAAGGAACTGTAGATCTATATCCCTCAGCAACACTGATACAAAAATTCTCCAAAAAAAATTTCTTAGCAAATTGAATCCAATGACATAAAAACAAGGATAATACAAAAAGATGAAGTGGGAAGGGTTTTTTTTTGTTTTTGTTTTTGTTTTGCGGTATGCGGGCCTCTCACTGTTGTGGCCTCTCCCGTTGTGGAGCACAGGCTCCGGACGCGCAGGCTCAGTGGCCATGGCTCACGGTCCCAGCCGCTCTGTGGCATGTGGGATCCTCCCGGACCGGGGCAGGAACCCGTGTCCCCTGCATCGGCAGGCGGACTCTCAACCACTGCGCCACCAGGGAAGCCCTTTTTTTTTTTTAACAATATTCAAATGTTTGAAACATCTGAAAATCAATCAATACATTTCAACATATTATCAAACTGAAAAGAAAAAACAATACAATCACCTAAGCAGAAGACAAACCACTTGACAAAATCCAACAACAATTAATGAAAAAGCTCTCAGCTAGGCAGGAACAGAAGGGAATTTCTATAAGCTTATAGAAGATATCTAAAAAAACTCAAAATTAACATCATACTTAATAGTGAAAGACTAAACGCTTTTCCCCTATGACGGAGAACAAGACATAGATGTCTGCTATCAATACTTCTATTAAACTCTGCACCAGAGGTTTTAGCTATTGCAAGAAGGCCACAAAAATAAACAAAAGACATCCAAATTGGAAATGAAGAACTAAAATTCTCTTTGTTTGCAGATAATATAATCATCTGTGTAGAAGATTCAATGGACTCTACAAGACAACTGCAAATAAGTACGTTTTGCAAAGTTTAGGTTATGAGATTAACATACATAATAACAATGAACAGTGGAAAACTGAAAATTAGGAAAAATACTATTTATAAGAACATAAAAAATATGAAATACACATAAACCCAAAAGACCTATACACTTAAAACTATTGATATAAGTTTAATTAGGAAAATTAAAGAAGATATACACCATGTTTATGGATTAGAACTCCAATACTGTTAAGATATACATTTTCCCCAAATTTACCTATATACTCAATGTATTTCAATCAAAAATCAGTAGCCTTTTTTATAGAACTTGATGAGCTAATTCTAAAATTCATATGGAAATGCACAGGAACTAAAGTAGCCAAAACAATTTTGGAAAGAAAAAAAAAGCACAAAGAGAAATTACACTATCTAACTTTGAGATTACTATAAAGCAACAATAATCAGAATAATGTGATGCATTTTCAGAGTTAAGAGGAAAAGCTGACATACTCCTTGTTTTTCTTTGGGTTTCCAACCATTGTTCAACTGTTAATCTCTCAACACTTCCTCTCTGAAAGGCAATACTACCAATTAAACCACTTCCTCTCAATCTATCACCTTTTCCTATCCCCTTTTCCCATCCCCCTAAATTCTCTTGCCCTCTTTATCTTAGCATTTGTCTCCATCTATCCCTCACCAAAATACCTGACACTTCAGTATACACATTGATGACTCCTTCTCTGTCCTGACCTCATAAATCCTTAATCTTCTTACCTGTTAATACTATTTCTTGTTCCTTTCACTACCTTACTTTTTTTTTTTTAAGATTTTTTTAATGTGGAGCATTTTTAAAGTCTTTATTGAATTTGTTACAATATTGCTTCTCTTTTATGTTTTGGCTTTTTGGCTGCAAGGCATGTGGGATCTTAGCTCCCCAACGAGGGACCAAACCCACACCACATGCACTGGAAGGGAAGTCTTAACCACTGGACCTCCAAGGGAAGTCCCATACTTTTCTAACAGTATAATTTCAGTTAAACATAGTAAATAAAACACATGGCTATTTTTCACTCCTTTCCAAAACCTTACCAAAATATAATATAGTTACTTAAAATATAAATTCGCAATAACAAAGAAGATAGAAAAGGCAACAATCACAGATAAGACTTGCCAACAAAATGTTAGAAAATGTAAGTGGTAACTCATTAGCATATCAGGAAAAGTTGGAACTTAAGTGTACGGAGGGGAGGTCAAGAAGAAAAGGCCACATGGTGGGAGGGGGAATTGGAGGAAAATGATCAAAAGGTACAAACTTCCAGTTATAAGATAAATAAGTACTAGGGATATAATGTATAGCATGATGACTATAGTTAACAATGGTGTATGATAGAGTTGTTAAGTGAGTGCTTTCTAAGAGTTTTTATCAAAAAGAGAAATTTATTTCTTTTCTTTTTATTATTTGGATATCAGCTAAATCTACTGTGGTAATCATTTCACAACATAACATAAATCAAGCCATCATGCTGGACTTCCCTGGTGGTGCAGTGGTTAAGAATCTGCCTGCCAATGCAGGGGATATGGGTTCGATCCCTGATCCGGGAAGATCCCACATGCTGGGAAGCAACTAAGCCCATGTACCACAACTACTGAGGCTGCGCTCTAGAGCCTGTGAGCCACAACTACTGAACACATGTGCCACAACTACTGAACCCATGTGCCACAACTACTGAACCCATGTGCCACAACTACTGAAGCCCGCCCACCTAGAGCCCGTGCTCCGCAACAAGAGAAGCCACGACAATGAGAAGCCCACACACCACAATGAAGAGTAGCGCCCATTTGCCGCAACTAAAGAAAGCCCGCGTGCAGCAATGAAGACCCACTGCAGCCAGAAATAAATAAATAAATAAATTTAATAAAAATAAAAGAATGAGGAAGCCCTTTTTAAAAAAAAAAATCATGCTATACACCTTAAACCTATACAGTGATGTATGTCAATTATATCTCAATGAAACTGGGGGGAGAAAAAGAAGAAAAGACCAGTTTATAGGGTCAGATAACTCCAATAAAGCTCAGGGACTAGAGAAATCTAAATGAAGAAAAAGGAGAGGGCACCGAAACAGAAGGATTGATTCAGTCTATATAAGGAATAGCCAGAATTCTAGTTCCTATTGCTCAGCCCACAGACATGCAACTATTCTTCCCCCAGTGCAGAAGAAAACAAGAGGAAAAAATTAACCAGAGAGCTTTTGGACTCAGAGACACCAGGCAGCTTACCAAAAACAGGAGGATTAACTAAAATATGACTCTTCGAACACTCAATCTACTTTCCCTATCTATTCCTATAACATAACAGAGTAGTCAAACAAAATACAGGACACCAGTTAAATTTGAATTTCAGATAAAAAATAAATAATTTTTAGTGTATGCATTTCTCAAATATTGTACGCAAATTTAACTGGTGTTCTATATTTTAATTTGCTACATCTGGCAACCCTACCTTCAGACTAGAGACTAGAGAATGGTTCTTTGGGGAATCTCACTGGCCCAGAAAAGGATGTTAAAGATATGAACATTAGGAGTTCTCAGCAACATCACAGATCTTTACCTGATCACACATACCACATACACACATTCCCCATAAGAAACAGAGTTTCTTCTACAATTTACTCAAATCCTAAGACCCATGAGTGCAAGAAACACACTAATTTTTTTAACTTTCCAAGTAAGGTAAAAAAAAATTTTAACTTTGAATAAATATAGTGAAGTGTGAAGTAACACAATGAAAATAAACAGAGCGAAAATCCAAAACTATTAAGGTGTGTAATATTTCATATTTTATGCCGTCAAAGGACAATTAGCAGTGCAATTTTGGCCTTTATTATTATAGTCCTTATTTTAAAATTTTATACTTTATAATCTTGGAGCTAAAAAACCATATTTTTTATCCAAAGGATTTTTATGCGTGATTAAATCATCAATATATTAGTATTTTAGTAATGAAATGACAGCAGAGAACACCTACATGTTAAAATACTCCATGTGATTCACTATACAAATGATTCACAGAAGAATGCAGGGAAGGTGGGTTATAATGAAAGTTTGTGTCAAAAGAAGAAAACAGCAGGGCTCAAGGAACCCAAGGAGGTAGGGTAATAAAGAAAACGAAATTTGTAAGAAGGGTTCTCAAACCTAACTAATCATTAGAATAATCTGGACATCTATTGGAAAAAAAGATTTCCAAGTTCAAAAATTTCAGACCTACTGACTCAGAATATCAGGAACTGGGCCCAAATTTTACAATTTTTGAAACTTTCCCCATGAGATTCTGATAATCAGCAAGATTTTGGAAGATTTTAGAATGCTGACTTAGGTACGCTTATTCAATAGTATGATCTATTTGCCTTAAGGACAACTATGATGCTATAGACAATAAATGATGAAATCATTCTTCTTACCTTGGATACATTGCTGACATAATTCATTTGGATAGTACTTTCCTTATCAACTTGATTACAAAGGTTCTGTAAAGTAGATGCATATTCTTTATCACTTTTTATTCTCAGGGCCATAAATTTCTTCACTGTTTCCAGTAACCGTAATTCCCAGTCTTGCAATTTTAACACAGCTTCATGTGAATTCTTCAGGTCACTCCCAAACCCCATTTTTGTAAGGCACTGTCTTATCCTCCACGCTGCACAATTGAGCCGTCTAATCAGCACATATCTGTGTATGTAAACAGAAGAAAAGAATCTTAAATCAAAAGGAAATTAGTCTTCAAAGCAAAGTTATGGCCCATTCTTTTTAGAGTAAAAAAAAAAAAAAATCACTATAACTGAATGCTTTCCCCAAAAAATCAGGAACAAGATGAGAATGTCCAATCTCACCACTTCTATTCAACACTGTAATGGAGGTTCCAGTCAGTACAATGAAATAAGTGAAATAATTTCCAATGAATTTGGAATGGAAGAAGTAAAACTATATTTATTTGCAGATGACATGACGTATATAGAAAATCCTAAGAAATACAATTTTTAAAGTATTAGAACTAATAAATGAGCTCAGTAAGATTACAGGGTACAAGATAAATATACAAATATCAACTGTATTTCTATATATTAGCAATGATCAATCTGAAAACAAAATTAAAAAACAATTCCAAAACAATTCCATTTACAACAGCATCAAAAAGAATAAAATATTTAGGAATAAATTTTACAAAATAAATACAAAATTTACTCTTAAAATTATAAAATATTTTTGAAAAAAATTAAAGATGACCTAAATAAATGGAAAGACAGATGTTAATGGATCCAAAAGACTTAATATTAAGAAAGCAACTGCCCAACTTGTTCTACAAACTTAACTCAATCCATATGAAAATCTAAGCTAGCTTTTTTTTTTTTTTGCAGAAATTGACAAGCTAATCTTAAAACTTACAAAGAAATGCAAGGAAGCCAGAAAAACCAAATAAATAAACAAACAAACCAAAACACTCTGAAGAAAAAGAACAAAGCTGGAGGACTCAGACTTCACTGCCATGTCTATTCAATGGAGGAAAAAAGTCTTTTCTACTAAAGATGCTGGGAAAATTGGATTCCACATGCAAAAGAGTTAAGCAGGATGTCTCCTTAGACCATACACAAAAAATTAAATCTAAAGGAATCACAGATCTAAATATCAGAGCTAAAACTATAAAACTCTCAGAAGAAAATATAGTAGTAAATCTTTGTGACCTTGGTCCAGGCAATGGTTTCTAAATATGACACCAAAAGTGCAAGCAACAAAATAAAAATATGTAAATTTGTTTTCATCAAAATTAAAAACTTCTGTACTTTAAAGGCCACCATCAAGTAACTGATAAGACCACAGAATGGGGAAAATATTTACAAATCATATATCTGATCAGGGACTTTTCTCTGGATTATATAAAGAATTCTTACAACTCAATAATAACAAGACAAACCAATTAAAAATGGGCAAAAGATCTGAGTAGACATTTCTCCAAATAAGATTTATAGACGTCCACTAAGCACATGAAAAGATGTTCAATATCATTAGCCATTAGGAAAATACCAATCAAAACCACAATGAGCTACCATTTCACACCACTAAGATGTCCATAATCAAAAAGACAGATAATATCAAGTGTTGGAGACTGTGAAGAAATTAGAAGCATCAGATACTGGTGGTGTAAATGTAAAATGGATAGTTCCTCAAAACTTAAACACAGAGTTATTATATATGACCCAGAAATTCCACTCTTAGGTATGTACCCAAGAGAAATAAAAACATATGCCCACACAAAAACCTGTGCATGAATATTCGAGCAGAATTATTCATAATAGTCACAAAGGGGAACAACCTAAATGTTCATCAACTGATGAATGGATAAATAAAACGATGTATCCACACAATGAAATTGGCAACGGTAATGAATGAAATGTTGAAACAAGCTACAGCATGGATAAACCTTGTAAACATGCTAAGTGAAAGAAGCCAAACACAAAAGACTGACATGCTGTGCTGTCTTCTTATATGAAATGTCCAAAATCTATTTTTAGAGGCATAAATCAAATTGGTATTGACTAGAGCTGGCAAATTTGTGAAGAAATGAGGAGTGACTGCTAACGGGTACTGGATTTCCTTTTGGAGTGAGTAGAGGGCTCTAAAATTGATTGTGGTAATGGTTGCACAACTCTGTGAACAGAATAAAAACCATTAAATTGTACAGTTTAAATGGGTGAATTCTTCAACATGTGAGTTATAGCTCAAAGTTGTTAAAAAAAAATCTCTGCAGTATAACTTATAATCATCTAAAGGTCAGTTATCAGACACCCCAAAGTTATTCCTGCTTGTTTGCTATAAATCCCAAGAACTATGATAGAATTTATTTTCCCCTCCAGTCCCCTAGGATTTCAAGCAGTGAATCTTTTAGGGTCAGTTAGAAGAAATAAAGAAACACATCTTTTATTTTTAAGTCTGGCTCATCATATCAGAAGTCAATTTAATTCAGCTGAAATCCTCTAACCTATACAGAAAAGTAAGAAAAGGTTTCTCTCTCT
Source organism: Phocoena phocoena (assembly GCF_963924675.1). Lineage (NCBI taxonomy): Eukaryota > Metazoa > Chordata > Mammalia > Artiodactyla > Phocoenidae > Phocoena > Phocoena phocoena. The sequence goes on along the minus strand of NC_089221.1, from coordinate 89,258,431 downwards.
AAGCTCAGTGATACCATCTAAAGAGATGGTAAAAATGTGTGGGTTTTTCAAATAGAAAACAAATTCCAATATTTTCCCAACTGAAAACTGTCTGGTTTTATGATCGAACAAGTAGAGCAGAAAAAAGGTTGTGGAAAAATGTACTCCATCAAGGTTTCCAAAGTTGCAAGCAGGACACTAAATGGACCTTAACATAAATAAGTCAATAAAAGTAATTGACTTATTCACTTTAATATCAAGTAGGATAATTCCAGTTTATTCACTTTGTAGGTAGTAGCTTTAAAAAATTTACTTTGATATACTGTATCTTTATGGGTCACAAAAAAGAACATTTTTCTGTTATTTTACTTATAGCTCAACTAAGTCTCAGTGAAGATATACTCTAACTCATACCATGTTTTCAATGGAAGAATAAGAAATTTTTTTCCAAAGAAAGGTGAAACATTTCGCTTTTTTTTTTAAAAACTATATCTGAGATTGTGGTTCATTTTATTCTGTAGCTTGGAATAAACATCACTTCTGCTTCTAAATGCATCTAGCTGTGGTCAAAGCTTTGACAATAGTTTTTTTCTCTCATTATTAGGAATTTCAAAAGGATTATGAAGAGCTTAGATGAATAAAAAGGGAAACAATCTGGCAGCTATCTGAGAAACACTCCAGCCCACCCTAAAGGCTTATTTATGTACACCAGTATTCTAGGTCAGGGTGAATATAAAATAATTTAATCAAAACCACAATGAGCTACCATTCCTCCTTGAGGAATCACAAATAATAAAAATTTTTAAAAACAGCTCCATAATTAACTGATTATGTCTAATTATTAAATTCGTAGAGATTATAAATACTTTATGGAATTAAAGGGAATGGTATCCTACGGATAATTTTTCCACAGATGTCAAATGATATACATAAGACTATTCAATTCAGTAGTGTTTGGAATTTTTTTAAAAACTGGAAATATTAATTAAAAGGAACTGACTAGGTAAATTACAATCAAAGCTGCTGCAGTTGCTTGTACTGATAACTGAGAAATCCTAGGGAGTACCATTCAAATCATAGTCTGTGTGAATCTGTTCAGTGTCCAACATTCACAACCATATGTGGTAGATGTGATCATGGCATATTCATTCAGTGGAGTATCATTCAGCCCTAATATAAAAATGAGAAAACTTGTGTATTGATTGGGAAATATCATTAACAATTATTAATAGAAAAAAGTAAGATACAGAACTTGGTATGCTTACATTGTGTAAAAAGGAGGAAGAATAATAAAAATTAAATTTACTTGTTAAGTGCATAAAATATTTCTAGAAGAACACACAGTGGCTGGGACACAGGAATGGGAAGGAGACTCTTCATTATATACTCTTTTGTACGTTTGAATTTTGTTTTAAGTGAACATATTGCTATTACTTATTCAAAAATTAATTAAAGAATTTTTGAAAAGAAAAAATTAATGAAACCTGAAGTAATCCAGAAAAGTTTCCTAGAAATGGCAAGACATGAGTTAAGGTTGGAAAAACCATGATTTAGATAAAAAGGTTAAAAAGGAAATGCATTTCAGGAAGCAATATGGGGAATATAAGTGACTAGGGGGTGAAGTAAACAAAGAAATGTCTCCAAAATCAAGCTATATGTGGCAAGCAGTGGCAGATGGCATGCCAATTTACCTCTTGCTATTCTAACGGGAACTAATAAGGCTCAAACTCCTTAACTGGTGTTTAAGGCAAAATAACAAGATCATGAATGTGATGTTTTAAATGGTTAGTTTGCTGGTGCTAGTTATACAAGTGTGTTCAGTTGGTGAAACTTCATAAAGCTGAGCGTCTGTGATTTGTGCACTTTTCTATATGTATGTTATAGTTAATTTAAAAAGAGACATAGAGATAGAGTTTAATCTGGAAGCTAGGTATAAAATAGCTTGAAGACAGCAAAAACATAAAATGAGACATAAGAAGGCAAATTAATAAGTCACTACAGCTATACAGCTTGAGAAATGAGGATCTATAATTGACAATGTCAGTGAGAGTTAAGACCAAAGAGGCTTGACCTGGTAAATGGATTTAAAGAAAAGAGAGACAGATGATACAATGATAACTTCAAGGCTTTAATAATAAATGATGACAATATCAATAGAAATGGAAGAATGAGAATACGGAGCTACTTTAAAGAAAATACATTCATTTCAGCAGGAAATAAATGCTTAGGTAAAATACAAGGCTAAGGATACAAATTTGAGAGTCAGCTGCTTAAAGGTGATAAAACCAATAGATTGAATGTTGACAGAAAAGCAGAGAATTACAAGGACAAAGCCCATGAGAATGTATCAATGGAGGAACTAGAAGAAGAAAAGCCAAAGGGTAGAGATTAAGTAAGCAAAAAAGAGGTTTGACAGAGTTACAGATGATGGGATATAAAAGAAGTTATTAGCAATGTCGAATGTCAGAGAGAGATGTGAAAACTGCAAAAAGTCATTATTGGAATTTTCAGGTAAAGCCAGTATAGTAAAAGTAGTACTTCAGAAGTTCCTACCACCAATAACTAATAAAAAGAACAAAAACTGTTAAGAAAAAACAAAAATTTAAACATATCATCAGCAAATAAAGGAGTAAAACTTTATGCCACAAGTTTCACAGCATAGTTTCAAAAGAAAAAAAGGGAAAATTCTGGTGCTCTAGGCAGCATGGAAATGTGCCCAACACTACCCCTCAACTTTCAGAAGATATCCTGAGGAAGAAGAATTAACAAAATCCTGTATCCTTCATCTTGGAGGATACTCCAAGATGAAAAGCAACAGCATACACTGAACAGACCAACCTAGGGAAAAATCAAGAAAATAACTAAAGGAATATTACTCAGCCATAAAAAGAAACGAAATTGAGTTATTTGTAGTGAGGTGGATGGACCTAGAGTCGGTCATACAGAGTGAAGTAAGTCAGAAAGAGAAAACCAAATACCGTATGCTAACATATATATATAGAATCTAAAAAAAAAAAAAAATGGTTCTGAAGAACCATAGGGAACGATAAGCTGGGAAGAAGTGAGAGATTGGCATTGACATATATACACTACCAAATGTAAAACAGATAGCTAGTGGGAAGCAGCCATAGAGCACAGGGAGATCAGCTCGGTGCTTTGTGATCACCTAGAGGTGTGGGATAGGGAAGGCGGGAGGGAGACACAACAGGGAGGGGATATGGGGATATATGTATTCGTATAGCTGATTCACTTTGTTATACAGCAGAAACTAACACAACAATGTAAAGCAATTATACTCCAATAAAGTTGTTAAAAAAAAAAAAAAAAAGAAAAGAACTAAAGAAAGAAGCTTCTCTGTACCAAGACAGGACCTCAGAAAAATGCTGGGAGGGCAGCCTTGGTTTGCCGTTTTCCAGAGCTCTGTGAAGAACTGGTGGACGAAATTAAATCCAGAAGTACAGGATGTTTAATGGAATCTCATAAGAGAGAGTAAATCTCAGGGCCCCCAACAAGGCCAAACTCAGTCCCAGCCAATACCTCCCCACCCCTCTATCGCCATGCTCATATGACAAATAAACCAAAATTAAAAGTAAAACCTACGAATTCCCTGGTGGCGCAGTGGTTAAGAATCCGCCTGCCAATGCAGGGGACACGGGTTCGAGCCCTGGTCCAGGAAGATCTCACATGCCATGGAGCAACTAAGCCCATGCACCACAACTACGGAGCCTGCGCTCTAGAGTCCGTGAACCACAACTATTGAGCCTGCATGCCACAACTACTGAGTCCGTGCACCTAGAGCCCGTGCTCAGCAACAAGAGAAGCCACCGCAATGAGAATTCCGCGCACCACAACGAAGAGTAGCCCCCGCTCGATGCAACTAGAGAAAGCCTATGTGCAGCAATGAAGACCCAATGCAGCCAAAAATTTAAAATAAATTTTTAAAAAAAGTAAAACCGGTCTTCCCTGGTGGCGCAGTGGTTGAGAGTCCGCCTGCCGATGCAGGGGACACGGGTTCATGCCCTGGTCTGGGAAGATCCCACATGCCACGGAGCGGCTGGGCCCGTAAGCCATGGCTGCTGAGACTGCGCGTCCGGAGCCTGTGCTCCGCAATGGGAGAGGTCGCGACAGTGAGAGGCCCGCGTACCGCGAAAAAGAAAAAAAAAAAAAAAAAGTAAAACCTAGCTTCTGATCCAAACAAGATGGCATAGACCATTTTTCCCAGCTCAGCCCCACAAAACACAACTATTAACACTGAAAATAGCAAAAGGGACGACCAAAGAATAACTCTGAGAGGTAGAAAAGGGAAACTCCTTTGGCCCTAGGACTGGAAGAACAGCACAGAAGCAGGGTGTCTTGTACCCCCCTCACCAAACAGAAAATGGTCATCCATCCCTGACTTTTCCCAACTTCCAGTCTGGGAACAAAAGGCAGTCCGTGTAGGCTAACTCCTCCCAGGATCCAACAAGCGTCCCTCTGACTACATCAGGCAAGCCAGACACCACCAGCAAGGGAGACAGATTATGAGCCTCACCAAAAACAAACAGCCAGGGGAAGCATTCTCCTTCCCTGATAGGCCTGAGAATCCCATTTTCTGCCAAGAGAAACGGAACTAGGCAGGAAGAAGCAGCAAGAGAGATCCAGCAATAGCAAGCAGCCCAGTCGGAAAGTCTCCCTGTCCCCACAGGTCCAAGGATCACCTTTCCCACCCAGAAACACCAGGGCAGGTACACAGAACTGGCAAAAGGGAGCCAGCCTCTAGCAAGTGGTTCAGTCCAGGAAGCTCCTTGTTCTCTGCGAGTCCAAGATTCTCCTTTCCTGACCAGAGACTGTAGGGCAGCTAGGGGGCACGGTAAAGAAATCCTATCTCACCCCTTCTCTAACCAATAGACATCTAGTACTGCTCAGCCTAAGAAAAATGTCTTCTACTCCCTCAAGTAGCACCACCACCATCAAGAACCAGTGGGAGCCCTAGTGATACCAGATAAAGCAAACCAAAATAACAGCACAAAGACTCAAAATTAAACTGTCACTGGAACCACAGCCCACAAAAATAGGCCAAGAACTGCATGTTAAATCTAACCAGAGTGACTGATTGCCTGTAAAAATAAAAGATTGAAATAGGCTATTGAAATAGAGTCTCCTAACATAATAGATAAAATATCTAGGCTTCAATTGAAAATCACCTGTCATATCAAGAACCAAGAAAAATAATCACAAGTTAAAAAAGAAAAGACAATCAACTTATGCCAACAACAAGATGAATCAGATGTTGGAATTATCAGAAAATGATTTTAAATCAGCCATCACAGAAATGCTTCAACAATCGATTACAAATTCTCTTAAAACAAATGTAAACCAACAATTACAAATTCCCTTAAAACAACTGTAAAATTAGAAAATCTAAGCAAAAAATAGAAGTTATTAAAAAACATGGAAATTATAGAACTAAAAAATAATAATAACAGGAATAAAAAACTCACTAGATGAGCACAACAGTAGACAACAAAGGATACAATCAGTGAATGTAAAAAAGAGGAATAGAATTCAACCAATCCAAACAACAGAGAGAAAATATACAGAAAATAAGAAGAAGAAGCAGCAAAGCCTCAGGGACCTGCAGGACAATAACAGAAGACCCAACATTTGTATCGTCTGAGTTTCAGAAGGAGAGAAGAAAGTAGGGCTGAAAGAGTATTCAAAGAAATATGTCCAACTTGGTGAAAGAGAAATCAAGACAGTGTGGTATTAGTAGAGGATAGACAGTAGATGAATGGAACAGGATAAAGAACCCAGAAATAGACCCACATAAATATGCTCAACTATTTTTTGACAAAGGTCCAGAAGCAATTCAATGAAGGAAAACTAGCCTTTTCAATAAATGGTACTGGAGCAATTGGATATCTATAGGCCAAAAAAAGAAAAAAAAGAATGAACTCTGACCTAACACCTTACACAAAAATTAATTCAAAAACTTAAACATAAACGTAAAACTGCAAAACTTCTATGAAAAAAGAAACAGAAGGAAATCTTCAGGATCTAAAGCTACACAAAGTTCTTAGACTTGAAACAAAAAAACACAATCCAGGGCTTCCCTGGTGGCACAGTGGTTGAGAGTCCACCTGCCGATGCAGGGGACACGGGTTCGTGCCCCAGTCCGGGAAGATCCCACATACCGCGGAGCAGCTGGGCCCGTGAGCCATGGCCGCTGAGCCTGCGCGTCCGGAGCCTGTGCTCCACAAAGGGAGAGGCCACGACAGTGAGAGGCCCACGTACCGCAAAAAAAAATAATTAATTAATTAAATTTAAAAAAAACCCACAATCCATACAGGGAAAAATTGATAAATTGGGCTCCTCAAAAGTAAAAAGGTTGCCCTGTGAAAGCCCATGTGAAGATGAGAAAAAGACAGGCTATAGACTAGGAGAAAATATTTGCAAACCACATATCTGACAGAGAACTAGTACCTAGAATTCATAAGACCTCTTAAAATTCAACATTTAAAAACAACAACAATCCAAATAGAAAATGAGCAGAAGACATGAACAGACATTTCACAGAAAAGGATATAAAAATGGTGAATGAGCACACAAAAAGATGTTCGACATAAATTAGCCATCAGGGAAATGCAATTAAAAGCACATGGAGATACCACTACATACCTATCAGAATGGCTAAAATAAAATATAATGACAAGACCAAACACTTGTAAGGATATGGAAAAAGTGGATCATTCATTTGTTGCTGGTTAGTAGACAAAAAATGGTACAGCCACTCTGGTTTCTTATAAAACTAAACATTCAACTACCATACGACCCAACAATTGCACTCTTGGACATTTATGCCATGGAAATGAAAACATATGTTCACACAAAAACCTGTACACAAATGTTCATAGCAGCTTTATTTGTAATAGCCAAAAGCTGGAATCAGCACAGGGATCCTTCAACAGGTGAATGCATACCATGGAATACTACCCACATTAAAAAGGAACAGTCTATCGACATAGACAACAACTTGCACGAATCTTCAGGAATCCTGCTGAACGAAAAAAGCCAACCCCACAAAGTTATATACTGTATGATTCCATTTATATAACATTCTTGAAGTGAAAAAACTTTGGGAAAAGGACAGATTAGGGGTAGCCAGGGTTTAGGGCCTGCAGAGTGGAAAAGGGAGGTAAGTATGGTTATAGAAGGAGGATACAAGGGATTCTAGTAGTGTTGGAACTGTTCAGTACCTTGATGGTAGTGGTGGATACATGAATCTAGACAAGTAATAAAATGTTACAGAACTTAACATACACACAACAAAGGAGTACAATTAAAACTGGAGAAATATGAATAAGATTAGTGGATTATGTCAATGTTAATATCCTGGTTGTCATAGTTTTGCAAAATGTTACCATGAGGGGAAACTAGATCAAATGTACAAGGAATTATTATATCATACAATTGCGTATTAATCTACAATTACCGCAAAAGAAATTTCAGTTTAAAAAAAGAGTAATGCCCAGACCTCAAACTACAGGTCGGGGGAAGAACAATAACGTGGAGAGGGTGTCACAAATTTAGCTACATTCTTCCACAAGTAATAGAGCAAAAGCTGCCTATGTCAACCATAAGGAAGATGAAAAAAAAGACTACAAGGATATTATACAATCATACTGTAGCCAAAAATTACAAAGAGAGAGAGAGAGCAAGCAGGCGGGGGTACAATACAGACTGAGTTGTAATATAAGTTCCAATTGGGCAAGGAATTACTCTGATCTCTTCCCCCACTATCATCTCCAGTGCTTAAAACAGCACCTTGCATATATAGTAGACAATAAAAATCTGTTAAATGAATTAACTGGTTGAGGCTACAGAGCATTATACATGCATCCCCTCATGCCCTACAATCCCTACTTAGCCCTCTTCATTCTTTAGGATACTCAGTGATTCTAGGTATTAATTCTATTATTACTTGTATCAAATTTACAATCCTAACCTATAGGTTAAAATTCAAACTCCTTTGCCTGGTAATCCAAGCTGGCCCCAGACAGCCTTCCACCCTCAAACAATAGTACCACAGTTTTCTACCTATGGTCCCTTAAATGTCTCATGATCATACCTCTGTAGCTTTGCAGATGTTGTTCCTCCAGTCTAAATGTTTTTACCCTTGCCTGCCTGCAGAATTTTCAACAACTAAACTGCAAAGTTGTTTTCTCTGTGAAACATTCTCTGACCATCCCCACAACCATAATTACCCAGTCCAACTTAGGTGTTCCCTTTTCTCAGATCTCAGGGATCATGTATGTACCTCTGATTAACATAACACTTCTCATAGTATATTTTAATTATTTTTCAGGTATATTTCTCCCATCAAACTATGATATACATGAAAATAAGAATATTACAGAGTTTTCACTTTTATAACCCTGGGGCTAAAATTACTATCCATATACAGTAGGTATTCAATTTATTATAAATAATTGCAAGAACAAACCCATTTTTTAAAAGATTTGTAAATGAGATTTTAAAATAAGAATTTCTATAATTTACTGGATACTGAGTACAAATCAGGCAGAAATAGAGCATTATACAAAACTACAGGCATGTCATTAGCAAAGATGTCTATTTTAAAATAGCATCTTTTAAAATACACATCTTTTTAAAAGGCAAAACTAATAAATAGCATCTTTTTAAAAGGCAAAACTAGTAAAAGTCCTAAAAAAATTATTGACTATTTAAATTTATTTAAATCTTTCTTATTTAATGGCATTCAGCTTGGTATTTAGGATCAAGTGAGTTATGTTGAGTTTTCAATTCACCACAAATAGTGATTAAAAACTTTAAAAGAACCATTAAAAACTGCCATATTTTCAAAAATTAGAATTTCATCCTGTATAAAATAGATCTATAAATACATACTTCTTAAACAAAAATGGACACTATTTAATAGCAAAATATAAAACAGATAACTAGTTTCCTTGACAGGACAATAGAATTCCCATGGTACTTCTTATAAATATAAGGGTATAGGCAAGTATTTCTTCTAAAATGCCTCTTGTTTTTCAACTTTTGGCTCCACAACTTTTTTACATCCTGGAAACTTTTTTACATTCTCCAAATATACAGAGAAAGTACTGCTTTTATATAGCATAAAGAAACTTTAATCTGTACTGAATACTTCCAAGTAAGGAAGATTTATGTTAACACAGATGATATATTGTTGTCACAAATATTTCTTTAATCATTTCATTTTTTAACATTGAAAATAAATTCAAATATACCACGAAGGTATGCTTACATAGAAAAATCAAAAAATAAGTGAATAAAAGCTATGCCATAGAAACAGGAAATCTTTCATTCTTCCTCCAAGACAAATTTTTATAAGCTGACAAGAAATTTAATAGGAAGATGGCAGAGTAGAAGGACATGCTCTAACTCCCTTGTGTGAGAACACCGGAATCACAACTAGCTGCTGGACAATCATAGACAGGAAGACACTGGAACTTACCAAAAAAGATACTCCATATCCAAAGACAAAAGAGAAGGCACATTGAGATGGCAGGAGGGGTGCAATCACAGTAAAATCAAATCAACAACTGCTGGGTGGGTGACTCACAGGCTGGAGAACCCTTATACCACAGAAGTTCACCCACTGGACAGAAGGTTCTGAGCCCCACGTCAGGCTTCCCAACCTGGGGGTCTGGCAACAGGAGGAGGAATTCCTAGAGAATCACACTTTGAAGGCTAGTAGGATTTGATTGCAGGACTTTGACAGGACTGGGGGAAACAGAGACTCCACTCTTGGAGAGCACACACAAAGCAGTGGCACATTGGGACCCAGGGGAAGGAGCAGTGACCCCAGGGGAGACTGAACGAGACCTACCTGCTAGTGTTGGAGGGTCTCCTGCAGAGGCAGGGATGGCTGTGGCTCACCGTGGGGCCAAGGACACTGGGAGCAGAGGTTATAAGAAGTACTCCTTGGCATGAGCCCTCCCAGAGTCTGCCATTAGCCCCACCAAAGAGCCCAGGCAGGCTCCAGTGTTGGGTTGCCTCAGGCTAAACAATCAACAGGGAGGGAACCCAGCCCCACCCATCAGTAAACAAGCAGATTAAAGTTTTACTGAGCTCTGCCCACCAGAGCAAGACTGAGCTCTACCCACCACAAGTCCCTCCCATGAGGAAGCTTGCACAAACCTCTTAGATAGCCTCATCCACCAGACGGCAGACAGCAGAAGCAAGAAGAACTACAATCCTGCAGCCTGTGGAACAGAAACCACATTCACATAGACAAGATGAAAAGGCAGAAGCCTATGTACCAGATGAAGGAACAAGATAAAACCCCAGAAAAACAACTAAATGAAGCAGAGATAGGCAACCTTCCAGAAAAAGAATTCAGAATAATGATAGTGAAGATGATCCAGGACCTCGGAAAGAGAATGGAGGCAAAGATCGAGAAGACGCAAGAAATGTTTAACAAAGACCAGGAAGAATTAAAGAACAAACAAACAGAGATGAACCATACAATAACTGAAATGAAAACTACAATAGCAGGAATCAATAGCAGAATAACTGAGGCAGAAGAAGAGATAAGTGACCTGGAAGACAGAATGGTGGAATTCACTGCTGCAGAACAGAATAAAGAAAAAAAATTAAAAGAAATGAAGACAGCCTAAGAGAGCTCTAGGACAACATTAAATGCAACAACATTCGCATTATAGGAGTACCAGAAGGAGAAGAGAGAGAGGAAAGACCATAGAAAATATTTGAAGAGATTATGGTCAAAAACTTCCCTAACATGGGAACGGAAATAGCCACCCAAGTGCAGGGAGTGCAATGAGTCCCATACAGGATAAACCCAAGGAGAAACACACCAAAACACATAGTAATCAAACTGGCAAAAATTAAAGACAAAGAAAAATTATTGAAAGCAGCAAAGGAAAAATGACAAAAAACATACAAGGGAACTCCCATAAGGTTAACAGCTGAATTCTCAGCAGAAACGCTACAAGCCAGAAGGGAGTGGCACGATATACTTAAAGTGATGAAAGGGAAGAATCTACAATCAAGATTACTCTACCCGGCAAGGATCTCATTCAGATTCGATGGAGAAATCAAAAGTTTTACAGACAAGCAAAACCTAAGAGAATTCAGCACCACCAAACCAGCTCTACAGCAAATGCTAAAGGAACTTCTCTAAGTGGGAAACAGAAGAGAAGAAAACAACCTACAAAAACAAACCCAAAACAATTAAGAAAATGGTCATAGGAACATACATATCAATAATTACCTTAAATGTGAAGGGATTAAATGTTCCAGCCAACAGAAAGACACAGGCTTGCTGAATAGATACAAAAACAAGACCCATATACATGCTGTCTACAGGAGACCCACTTAAGACCTAGAGACACATACAGACTGAAAGTAAGGGGATGGAAAAAGATTTTCTGTGCAAATGGAAATCAAAAGAAAGCTGGAGTAGCAATACTCATATCAGATAAAATAGACTTTAAAATAAAGAATGTTACAAGAGACAAGGAAGGACACTACATAATGATCAAGGGATCAATCCAAGAAGAAGGTATAACAATTATAAATATATATGCACCCAACATAGGAGCACCTCAATACATAAGGCAATTGCTAACAGCTATAAAAGAGGAAATCGACAGTAACAAAATAATAGTGGGGGACTTTAACACCTCACTTACACCAATAGACAGATCATCGAAAACGAAAATAAATAAGGAAACAGAAGCTTTAAATGACACAATAGACCAGATAGATTTAACTGATATTTATAGGACATTCCATCCAAAAACAGCAGATTACACTTTCTTCTCAAGTGTGCATGGGACATTCTCCAGGATAGATCACATATTAAGTCAGAAATCGAACCTCAGTAAATTTAAGAAAACTGAAATTATATCAAGCATCTTTTCTGACCACAACGCTATGAGATTAGAAATGAATTACAGGGAAAAAAACGTAAAAAACACAAACACATGGAGGCTAAACAATACGTTACTAAATAACCAAGAGATCACTGAAGATATCAAAGAGGAAATCAAAAACTACCTGAAGACAGATGACAAGGAAAACACGACAATCCCAAACCTATGGGATGCAGCAAAAGCAGTTCTAAGAGGGAAGGTTACAGCTATACAAGCCTACCTCAAGGAACAAGAAAAATCTCAAATAATCAATCTAACCTTACAGCTAAAGGAACTAGAGAAAGAAGAACAAACAAAACCCAAAGTTAGCAGAAGGAAAGAAATCATAAAGATCAGAGCAGAAATAAATGAAATAGAAACAAAGAAAACAATAGCAAAGATCAATAAAACTAAAAGCTGGTTCTTTGAGAAGATAAACAAAATTGATAAACCATTAGCCAGACTCATCAAGAAAAAGAGGTAGAGGACTCAAATCAAAAAAATTAGAAATGAAAAAGAAGAAGTTACAATAGACACCGCAGAAATACAAAGCATCCTAAGAGACTACTACAAGCAACTCTATGCCAATAAAATGGACAACCTGGAAGAAATGGACAAATTCTTAGAAACTTATAACCTTCCAAGAGTGAACCAGGAAGAAATGGAAAATATGAACACACCAATCACAAGTAATGAAATTGAAACTCTGATTAAAAAATCTTCCAACAAACAAAAGTCCAGGACCAGATGGCTTCACAAGTGAATTCTATCAAACATTTAAAGAAGAGCTAACACCCATCCTTCTCACACTCTTCCAAAACATTGCAGAGGAAGGAACACTCCCAAACTCATTCTATGAGGCCACCATCACCCTGATACCGAAACCAGACAAAGATACTACAAAAAAAGAAAATTACAGACCAATATCACTGATGAATATAGATGCAAAACTCCTCAACAAAATACTAGCAAACAGAATCCAACAGCACATTAATAGGATCATACTCCATGATCAAGTGGGATTTATCACAGGGATGCAAGGATTCTTCAATACATGCAAATCAATCAATGTGATACAGCATATTAACAAATTGAAGAAGTAAAACCATATGATCATCTCAATAGTTGCAGAAAAAGGTTTTGACAAAATTCAACACCCATTTATGATAAAAACTCTCCAGAAAGTGGGCACAGAGGGAACCTACCTCAACATAATAAAGGCCATATATGACAAACCCACAGCTAACATCATTCTCAATGGTGAAAAACTGAAAGCATTTCCTCTAAGATCAGGAACAAGACAAGGATGTCCACACTCACCACTATTATTCAACATAGTTTCGGAACTTTTAGCCACAGCAATCAAGAAGAAAAAGAAAAAAAAATGAATACAACTTGGAAAAGAAGAAGTAAAACTGTCACTGTTGGTAGATGACGTGATGCAATACACAGAGAATCCTAAAGATGCCACCAGAAAACTACTAGAGCTAATCAATGAATTCGGTACAGGAGGGAAAATTAATGCACAGAAATTGCATTCCTATACACTAATGATGAAAAATCTGAAGGAGAAATCTGAAGGAGAAATTAAGAAACACTCCCATTTACCACTGCAACAAAAATAATAAACCTACCTAGGGAGACAAAAGACCTGTAGGCAGAAAACTATAAGACACTGATGAAAGAAATTAAAGATGATACCAACAGACGGAGAAATATACCATGTTCTTGGATTGGAAGAATCAACATTGTGAAAATGACTATACTAACCAAAGCAATCTACAGATTCAATGCAATCCCTATCAAATTACCGATGGCATTTTTTATGGAACTAGAACAAAAAATCTTAAAATTTGTATGGAAAAACAAAAGACCCCGAATAGCCAAAGCAGTCTTGAGAGAAAAAAACAGAGCTGGAGGAATCAGACTCCCTGACTTCAGACTACACTACAAAGCTACAGTAATCAAGACAATATGGTACTGGCACAAAAACAGAAACACAGATCAGTGGAACAGGATAGAAAGCCCAGCGATAAACCCACGCACCCATGGTCAACTAATCTATGACAAAGGAGGCAAGGATATATAATGGAGAAAGACAGTCTCTTCAGTAAGTGGTGCTGGGAAAACTGGACAGCTACCTGTAAAAGAATGAAATTACAACACTCCCTAACACCATACACAAAAATAAACTCAAAATGGATTAGGGACTTATATGTAAGGCCAGACACCATAAAACACTTAGAGGAAAACATAGGAAGAACACTCTTTGACATAAATCACAGCAAGATCTTTTTTGATCAACCTCCTAGAGTAATGGAAATAAAAACAAAAATAAACAAATGGGACCTAATGAAACTTCAAAGCTTTTGCACAGCAAAGGAAACCATAAACAAGACAGAAAGACAACCCTCAGAATGAGAGAAAATATTTGCAAATGAATCAATGGACAAAGGATTAATCTCCAAAATATATAAACAGCTCTCGCAGCTCAATATTAAGAAAACAAACAACCCAATCCAAAAATGGGCAGTAGACCTAAATAGACATTTCTCCAAAGAAGACATACAAATGGCCAAGAAGCACATGAAAAGCTGCTCAACATCACTAATTATTAGAGAAATGAAAAGCAAAACTACAATGAGGTATCACCTCACACCAGTTAGAATGGGCATCATCAGAAAATCTACAAACAACAAATGCTTGAGAGGGTGTGGAGAAAAGGGAACCCTCTTGCACTGCTGGTGGGAATGTAAATTGATACAGCCACTATGGAGAACAGTATGGAGGTTCCTTAAAAAACTAAAAATAGAATTACCATATGATCCAGCAATCCCACTACTGGGCATATACCCAGAGGAAACCATAATTCAAAAAGACACATGCACCCCAATGTTCATTGCAGCACTATTTACAATAGCCAGGTCATGGAAGCAACCTAAATGCCCATCAACAGATGAATGTATAAAGAGGATGTGGTACATATATACAATGGAATATTACTCAGCCATAAAAAGGAACAAACCCTTTGGGTCATTTGTTGAGACGTGGAGGGATCTTGAGACTGTCATACAGAGTGAAGTAAGTCAGAAAGAGAAAAACAAATATCGTATATTAACGCATGTATGTGGAACCTAGAAAAATGGTACAGATGAACTGGTTTACAGGGCAGAAGTTGAGACACAGATGTAGAGAACAAACGTATGGACACCAAGTGGGGGAAGCCGCAGGGGGGTGGGGATGGTGGTGTAATGAATTGGGAGATTGGGATTGACATGAATACACTGATGTGTATAAAATTTATGACTAATAAGAACCTGCTGTATAAAAAAATTAATTAAATTTTTAAATTTTTTTTTAAATTATAGAATTTGAATTTATATTCCTTGACTAATAAAACCCCTCCACATCAGTTTATGGTTCAAGTTAGTTTATCAGAGTATGTTTGTTCATTGATAAAGACTATAAAATCATTTGCCCAAATACAAAAATAATTACTTAACGGTATTTCTTATCTTTTATATTTTTCAATACTGACAGAATTCAGAAACAGTGACTATGTGAACAAAGTCTTAAGCTGCTTGCAGCAAGACAGAAACAAAGTCACAAAAAGCCACCAAGTGTGCAAGTAATAACCACAGTTACAAAACAAAAAATTGACCTCACATGAATACAAAATGAGGTGCTTTTTCAGAAGCAGTTAAACAGGCTGGAATGAACAGTCACCAAAGTTAAATCACAAAGACAACATCATTCATTATCAGTTAATATATGCTGACCTTGACCACCTTACAGATATGGTATCTAAAACTCCTCCAACACTTTCCTTATTTCAAAGTGTTGCTTTAGCTTAATTTAAAATAAAAGTTAAATTCAACTGAAACAGCACTAGATTGGCCAGACAGCCTATGGGAACAGCGTTAATAGATAATGATGTTTCATTGAGAGAGAACACTGAATAAAAGCTGTGTGAGGTTATAAACAAATGAACAACATGCTTGCTTTTAAATTAACTGGTTTTTTTTAAATTTTAAAAATGTATTTGAAGAACTGATATTTAAAATTATTTGGGCAGAGCAGGATTATTAACAGAATTTTTGTTTATTTGTTTTAAGCTATTATATAAATCAACAGGTATTTATTCAGTAACCATGGGAGAGATACTGTTAGGGATACAAATATAAATAAAATCCTGGATTACTGCCTTCAAACAACTTACTGTGTATTAAGAATAAATAGACAAGTTCACAGGTAACAATGACACAATTCGTTCAAAATTCATTCAGCGACAGAAGTGAGCACCTATTTGCCAGGCATATTTCTCAGTGCTGGGAATATCAAGATGCATGAAATTACAGCTCCTAGTCTCAAGAAGCTCACCACCTACTAGGGTTAACAAATGTGGAAACAAACAAATGCCATATAATTAAACAGGTTCACAAATACAAATTGGTTATGAGCTCAGTGGGGATACAGGGGAAGTATGTACCACATTTCTAGAGACAATCAGGGAAGCCTTCACAGAATATAAAAGCCTGAGGTACAAAGTGCTACAAAGACACAGAGAAAGGAAAGAGCACAGCTGAGCAGAGTACTCAAAAAACCTTTATTAAGAAGAGAAGATCATTTCACAATTATATGTGTATCATGCTCTACACCTTAAACTTATACAATGTTATATGTCAATTATCTCATTAAAGCTAGAAAAACTATTTTTAATCAAAAAAAAAATCTCTGGCAAGCCTTGAAGGATAGTCATGAAAGGAGCTCATGTACATGCATGTCTCTCTGCAAAGGTGTGTGTAGAGGTGGCTTTGGAAACAGTCCTGGGTTGAAATCCTAACTCTACCATTTCATAACTGTGTAACTGCGCATTTTAATTAACCTCCTAAAAGATCGGTTTTCTTATCTTTAAAATGGGGATAGTAATACCTAGTTTGCAAGGTTATTGTAAAGATTAGATGAGATAAAGTATTTAGTGTGTCTGGCTTTGGAGAGACATTAAAAAGCAGTCATTGCTAATAAAGCATGAGAGGGAGAGAGAACCCACACAAGAGAGAACATAGAAGAGCAAGTGATGGAGGAGGGCTCCTTTCTAAATACAAGTTTGAACATAAGCAAGGATACACAGGCGGAAAAATGGGGAACATGTTTGCGAACCATGGCTAATTTGAAGGAAAACAGGGGAACAAAGTTAAAAGGATTAAGTGCACAATGCATACTAACTTGTATGCCCTAAATTCTCAAACTATAACTGTTATCCGGACACCTCTTGGCCTTTTAACTCTTCCTATATGATCAATTATTATAAAAGAGTTCAGTTTTCAAATTAAGGCCAAATTTTTTTCCTTCAAGGAGAATAACAATGCAGGGAGAAGTAAAAATAATTTCAAAATCCATGTGTACTTTCAAATAGGCTCATTAAAGGCACACATATACTAACAGAATGGCAACAAACAAGGTTTCATCAGATATAAATTATATGAACTAGGCCAAAGCCAGTCCCTACTCTGCAGTGAGAAAGCCTGTCAGAGAGCCCATATCAGGCCAACTTTGTGCCACTCTTTAAAACATGGAGGAAAGTCAATTTCATTCTTGACTTTTTTGTATAATTCCATCTTTTCCCAAAAGGCAAGGCCTAACTCCCACTCCTGTCCCATCCTTCTCTATAGTCATGCTCCAACAAATCTGTTTTCTTCCTAAATTGTTCTTCTAGAATTCCATTCAGTTTGTAAATAAACTTCCCTAAATCTCTACCCTTTAATTCCCATCAGAAACCTGGTTCCCCCAAAACACAGGCTCTTACGTGGAGACTACACCTTCCCTACATTCCACCACCCACATCTATGGGGCTGGGGGGGGGGGGGGCGGCAGGGGGGGATGAGGGGTGGGTAACATTATCCTGATTCCCTAGTGCCATTTCCAAATCACTGCTCTTCCAATCTTATTCAAAAATCTCTTCTCCTTTGAAATTTACACCATTCAGATCTACCAGATTCTATTCCACCTTGCTGTTATTATTTCCATATCTGCCTCTCAGTCTCCACTTGCTCCCAATCTTATTCTCCAACCCAAGTCTTACCTTCATCCATGGAGATTTTAACCTCTGTAGTCTTTCTCTTCTCCAAAGATCCATTCAATCAAGTCCATTTCAACTACCCATTGCTACTGGCCATAATCTGAATCCAAAACTGTTTCATCTCTGCAATGGTAAATTTTACTATTCTAGTTCTAGACCATAACCTACTACCTTCCTACTCCCCTCTGGAGTCTAAACTGCTACTATACCTACTCTTTGACCTCAAAATGATCTCCAGTCACCCACTATTTCCTCTAAAATTTATCAGCTCCCCCTATATTCTCTCCCTTCTAGGGTAAGGATGTCACTTATCATCCAGAACTAGGGTACTTTTCAGAGTAAAATGAGGTGCTATTCTTCATTATGCCAGGACTACAGGTGTAAACCTGGTCTGTCCTGGACAAACTAGGACATAGAGCCCTCCTACTTCTTTCCCTACACACTGTGAATCAACTGACCTCCCTTAACTTTCTTTCTATTGTACTTGTCCTAAAAACCTCCAACTCTTAATCAATCCTTCTTTCTTCCCCCTAGCCACTTTTTTTTAAAGCTTCACTACCTCTTACTAGTATTTCAAGACTGTGCTAAGATCACCTCCACTAGGCAGCCTTCTCTTGCCTCTGCCCTTTGTTATCATAACATTCAGGAATGACAGTATCCTATTCATTACTGCATCCTCATGTTTCTCATACGATGTCAGGCATATATGTATATTCCCATGGATGTACTCCATGAGCCTCAAAGTTTGACTCTAATTATCTCTTATGTGTTTATTCTGAAGTGCATCATATGAAAAATGATTACTTTTACAATTTCATAGAGATTAAACAAGTCAAAGACAGCAATTACACAAATAAAAACTAGCAAGTATTTTCCTTAGCATGAGCTTTTTAAATTTATCTTCCTCAGATATTCGATTAACTCTGGGTTTTGCCTGTTACTCTCTGCTCGTGATTCTGTCCTCTTATGTTTCAAATATAAAGTCACATCAAACAAATTTTGGAAGTACATGAAGTATAAGTAGAAATGAAAGGACAAGTAGGAAAAGCAAATTTCAGAATATGTATATCAAATGATCCTCTTTTTAAAATTATACAAATATAAACACACGATTTTTAATACAGTTGGCCCTTCATATACACAGGTTCCACAACCATGGATTCAATCAACCGTGGATGAAAATATTCAAGAAAAAAAAATTCCTCAAAGTTCCAAAAAGCAACACTTGAATTTGCCACATGCCAGCAACTATTTCTATAATATTTATATTGTTTTAGGTATTATAAGTAATCTAGAGATGATTTAAAGTACAGGCGTACCTCGTTTCATTGCACTCCACTTTCTTTCACTTCGCAGATAATGCGTTTTTTACAAATTGATGGTCTGTAACAACCCCACATCGAGCAAGTCTATCGGCGCCATTTTTCCAACAGCAGTTGCTCACTTCATGTCTCTGTGTTACATTTTGGTAATTCTCTCAGTAATTCAAACTTTTCATTACTATTATATCGGTTATGGTGATCTGTGATCAGTGATCTTTGATGTTACTACTATGATTCACTGAAAGCTCAGATGATGGTTAGCATTTTTCAGCAATAAAGCATTTTTTAATCAA
Organism: Phocoena phocoena; assembly: GCF_963924675.1. Lineage (NCBI taxonomy): Eukaryota > Metazoa > Chordata > Mammalia > Artiodactyla > Phocoenidae > Phocoena > Phocoena phocoena. The sequence continues at coordinate 89,238,840 of NC_089221.1, read as the reverse complement.
GGTATGTACATTGTTTTTTAAAACATAATGCTATTTATTGCACACTTAGTAAACAACAGTACAGTTAAACATAACTTTTATATGCACTGGGAAACCAAAAATTTATATGGGAAACCAAAAAATTAGTGTGACTTGCTTTACTGCAATATTCGCCTTATTGCAGTAGCCTAGAACCAAACCCACAATATCTCTGAGGTAGCCTGTACATGGGGGATGTGTGTAGGCTACATGCAAACACCATGCCATCTATATAAGAGACTTGAGCATCCTCAGATTCTGGTATCAGCAGGGGGTCCTGCATCATTGATATCCCTTGCAGACACCAAGGGATGACTATATACGTTTTAAAAGTTCAAACTGACACACATCAAACCTTTAACATTAGCTACCTCTGAAGAATAAGAGTTAGAATACTGGGAAGAATGTCACTTTTTATTTTATGTATCTCTAGTTTGTACTTTTATAAGAGGATATATTCATTTTATGATGTTAACAAAATTTAAAGAAAAGACTCCCCAACAAGTTTTTTTTAAGACTGAGGACTGAGAAGATAAAAATCAAATTTCAGAGATGAATGCTTCACATTAAAAATTATTTCTCCTTCATGGGACTACCCTGGCAGTCCAGTGGTTAAGACCCCATGCTTGCAATGCAGGGGGCAAAGGTTCGATCCCTGGTTGGGGAACCAAGATCTCTCATGCCACACGGCGTGGCCAAAAAAAAATTTATTCCTCCCTCAAATATAGTTAATTTATTTTTATTCAGAAAATGACAAAGGTATTTATATCACGAGACAGAAAAATCTCCCAATTGTATTCACGTAACAGAATCTTGACCCCTCTCACAGAATGCTTCTGGTTTCCAGGGAACAATTTTATCCCTGTCCCATATCCCAGGCTCCTGAACCAAAAGTCTCATCCTTCTCTATTCCCTCATTTTTTTCAGGTTTTACCTGAACCAATTCTAGCTCTAATTCAGCACTCAAAAATAAATTGATCTAACCACAGGTTGAACCATTTCTGTAGTTGCCCAGGAAAGGAATCTTTGTCTTTTTGCTCTGTCTTAGTAAACGCCTTTCATTCATTTGTTTTATTTATTTATTTATTTTTATTATTTTTTTTTTTTGCGGTACGCGGGCGTCTCACTGTTGTGGCCTCTCCCGTTTTGGAGCACAGGCTCCAGATGCGCAGGCTCAGCGGCCATGGCTCACGGGCCCAGCCACTCCGTGGCATGTGGGATCTTCCCAGAACGGGGCACGAACCCATGTCCCCTGCATCGGCAGGCGGACTCTCAACCACTGTGCCACCAGGGAAGCCCCATTCATTTATTTATTCATTAGTCATCCAATAAGTACTTTTAAAATGTCTACAATACGCCAGACACTAAGTGAAGTCTTGAGTACAGAGATAAAAAAGTACTGGTCACAGCCTCAGGAAGCTTATTAGAGGAAAGGAAGAGTTCTAATACCTAACAATAACTGCTCTAAGGAATCCCTGTACCACGTATAGTAAAAACACAGAAGTATAATCTAATCCTGGCTGAAGGAAAAGTCTTCATAGACATCCCTAAAACATCCAGAGTAGTTCCTTCCTCACTGGCACTTCCTTCCTTTCCTCTCAACCAAAATATGACTCTCCCCACTTGGAAAATACTGCTTAAAACTTACCTCCCACTTCCTCCCCACAAAGCTCCACTTGTTCCTAAATGCCATGTAATTCTTAAAGAAAACCAAACAAATCTGTGAAACTCAAAAGCCAGCAAGGAAGGAAGAAAGAAACACTCACTGAAGGCCAGCCCTACACAAGTACCACAGAGAGCAGGTACTTAGATCTTTTCTTATGGTGCCTAGCTCCAATTGTCTCTACTAACTTACTTATATATCATTTGCATTTCAATCTACTTCCCACTTGAAATTGTGCATTTTTCAAAGATGAAGACTTAGACTGCTACAGCTTTGTAACGTCCACAGTGACTACATATATATTCCTAGGTATAATCAACTGGCGAGGAGGTGGGAGTGGGCCACTGTAGGTGGGGGAATAACTCCTGCAGACTTCAGTTGTTTTAAATGAATTTCTATTGCCAACTGGTGCCAGTGGGTTGAATACAACATAAATTTCCCAGTTTTTTTTTTATCTTTAACTTAATGCAACCAAATGTAGAAACCTCAGCCAAAGTATATTTAAAGTTGGATTGATGTTTTTCAAAAAAAGCTTGGAATAAACAATTTTATCTCCAGCAACCTCAGAGAATTGGAAGGAAAAAGCAAACTGCAAATAAGTTTTGGATGAATAGTGTTCTCAGAAACCAGGCAATCCTCAAGAAAGACATTAAGTATACACAAACTATATATTTTAAGAGAAAATACAGATAGAAAATGAAAAACAAAAAGAGGTGGGGACTGTTCAAGATTAAAAGAGAATAAAGAGATAAGAATCAAATACAGTGCATGAAACCTGATTGAATCCTAAATCCAAAAAACTCAAAAAAAAATGTTTAGGGACAACTGGGGAGATCTGAATATGGACCATTATATTAAACATATTCTTAAATTAATGTTAATTTTCTTATATAAATATTGATATTATAATCATGCAGAAAATTATCCATATTCTTAGGAAATGCATGCTTAAAAATTTATATTCTATATTTATGTATTATAATATAAATATAATATATATTTTTACTATAGTTTCCATCAGTTTTTAAAATATATATATAGATAAAGAGAGAGAAAATGTAGCAAAAATTAACAGTGAGTGAATACAGATGAAAGGTGATATGGGTGTTCATTGTCCCGCATTTTCCATTTTTTCTGTAGCACTGAACATTTTCAAAATGAAATAATGAAGGGGTGGGAAGATGGCTTGAGAAGATGCCAGCTTGACAGAAGCATAAGGGGTAAAAGCAGCACTAGCCTCAGCAAACTTGAAAATCAACTGTGTGATCTTGGGCAGGTCATGGAAGCTCTCTAGGTCTCCGCTGGAAGAAGAGGAAGTGAATGATCTCTAAGGTAACCTTCCAGCTGCAAAACTCCATTATTCAACTACTTCTTCTCAGCTCTAAAACTCAAAAGATAACCATATGCGAAGAAGGAAAACTCACAGGACTATAAAAAAAAATAAAGTATTTAAAACAGCTAGCCAAATGCTTGTCACAAACAATAAATATTAACTCCTCTCTTTTGAAAACACTGTAAAAATTCTTCAGCAAAAAAATACAAAAGAAAGATATGACTACTAATTAACTTAGAAAAAATAAGTAACACAGAAGTGCAAAGGTCTACTTTAATATCTATTCAATTTCTATTGAATTAAAAACTATGTGTTTGCACCTAAAGTAAAGCAAAACAATGTATTAACTAGTACATATTACAAATTTGTCAGATGCTTTTATTTCCAGCACTAATGTTATTTGTAGCATTATAATTAATTTCCCTTTTGTTAAAACAACTAATCCTTGAGATAATGGGAAAGATAATTATCTAAAAAGATTCTGTACCTGATGCTAGCACCCACCCAGTTGCTCAAAACCCAAAAATCATGGAGTCATCCTTGAGTAACACTCTTTCCACACCAAAAATATCCATAGATTTTGACTAAAAAAAAGAAAGTCATCTCAAAGCCATCCATCTCGCTCTTGTTGTTAGCATCTTAACCAGGGCACCACTATCTCTCACCTTAGCTCCTAAAATTGCCAGCTTTCAGTCCCAGCCCACTTAGTCCATTCCTCACATAGTAGCTAAAACAATGGTATCATTTAAGAACAAAACAAACTACATGCCAAACCCTTCAAAGCCCTGAATATTTCTATAACTTCTTCCTACCCATCTCCATCTCTCCTACTATGTCAGCCACAATGCATTTTTTTAAATTCCTCAAATTCACCAAGCTCTTTACTCCTCCAAAGTCTTTGTACCCACTATTCCTTTTTTTTCTTGTTTTCCACCCAGCTTTATTGAGATATTATTGACATATAAGATATGTAAGTTTAAGGTGTACAATGTGATAATTAGATGCACGTATACATTGTAAAATGATTATCACAATAAAGTTGGTTAACATCTCCATACCTTCACATAATTACAACTGAGTCTGTGTGTGTGTGTGTGTGTGTGTGTGTGTGTGTGTGTGTGAGTGGTGTTGGCATTTAAGATCTACTCTCTTAAAAACTTTCAAGTATATAATACAGTATTTTTAATTAGATTCACCATGTTCTATATTAGATCCCCAGAAGTTATTCATCTTATAGCTAGGAGTTTGCACTCTTTGACCAGCATCTCCCCATTTCTCCCATTTCCCAGACTCTGGCAACCACAATTCCACTTTCTATTTCTATGAGTTTGGCTTTTTAAGATTCCACATAAAAGTGAGAACACACAGTATTTGCCTTTCTCTGTTTGACTTATTTCACTCTTCCATTCCTTCAAATGAGAATGCTTTCCCCACCAAAAATATCACCACCACCATGCCCCCCCCACCACACACACACACCCTCCTTGAAATAGCTCCTTCTAATATATAGGTTTCACCTTAAATACCAACTCCTTAGAGGAGTTTTTTGTGACCACCCTATCTGAAGTAGCTCTGGCCACCTATCTCCAAGTCATTTACTTTCCTTCAAAAAATTTACTGCAATTCATAATTATTTTGTCAGTGTAGTTCTTAACCTCTCCCATCCTCTAGAATATAAGCTATAAAGATAGGATATCCAACTTATCCATCATTATATCACCAGAATCCCCAGGAAATTCTCTGATCCTTAATACAAGACTATTAATGTGCATCAAATAAATGAATAAAATAGTAAGTGAATATAGGACTATATTAGATAATGGACTAATAATGCTATTAATGGAAATACAAAAACCAGAAGAAGAAGTAAGTGTTTAAGAAGAAAAATAAAATACACTGAGTTTGGTACAAGGCAGTTGAAAATATGGGACTGGTGGGCACACAGGTCGGGAAAGAGATACAGAGTTAGCTTCTGCTGACTGTAAGTGTTAGTTGAAAAAAATAATAACTAAATCACAAATGGAATAGAATGCAGTAGGATAAATGCCAAGCAAAAAAATAAATAACACAAATATAAAATGATTGTAGCCTGCCTAGGTAGGAGAATAACATAAAGAACACTATAAAATTAAAACAAGTAAAAACTGTTTTCACAGTTTCAGAGGAAAAAAAGTATATATATATATATATATATATATATATGTATTAATATATGTGTGTGTGTATATATATATATTTATTTAGTAATTTACTAAGAAGAGTAAAGTAATCCTACCTTACTACTATTCGTTGCTGGTCATATCTTAGCTAAAGTAGCAGGTCCATGTTGAAGGATTACACATTAGGGACGAGGAAGACACTTGAGAAAACGTGCAGTGAAGTCTCACGGGAATGGTCATATGTCTAGGCAGAAAACATGAGCTGCAAGAAGAAATTCAAGGAGTCAGAACTGTTCACTACAGAGAAAAAGGTAAAAATGGACACATGGAGTATGGTAGGCTCCTACTGGAAATCAACTTTGGCAGTTCATTACGCTCACGAGATTAAAAATCAGGATGCTATGCTTACCTAGCTTGTCCATCCCCTGCTTACTCTCTCCCCTTTCTTTCCACAACTTTCCCAATAAGTAATGCATTTTATCTTCTCCCTAACCTATTTCCTCAGTTTTGAAGAGGTAATTCACGTTTTTCTCCATTTTCACAGCATAAAACTAATTTCAAATTTGAAACACATTAGAAGAAGCAAAATTTTAAATATTTTATATATAATATGTTAAGATATTACAGCCTAAAGAAATAATTAACTATGTAAGAAAAACTTTGTCAAAGGCTGGGAAGGTTTGGGAAGGATTCTCCTGGCAAACACCCACTTTCTTTGTCTAACATGATTCGGTATGCCAAAGCATGGCTCTGATGTTGGCTGCTCTCATTCAATCCTTGAAACTAGGAGAATTTCTTAGATGTTCCTTGGTCACTGGCTCTCATCTTTACCACTGATGTTGAATGTGTAGTTTACAGCCCTGTCACGGTTTCTCATTTTTTGCCTCATGCCCTTATATTTCTAACCCTGACTTCTTGGTTTGTAATCAACTCTCTTCTTTCAAGCTCCTCTTTCTGTTTGCCTATTCTGTTTCCCGTCATTTCCCTTGCTTCCTTGACTTTCGCATGAATCAGATGACACTTCATAGATGTTACCAAGAAATAAGATTATTCCTTTCTTTCTGGTCAGGAAACTAACCAAACACAGTACATCAGGAATATCTTCCACGTCTCCTACTCTTCTAAGCTTTTTACGCATTTCCAAAAGCATTCCTTCTTTGCCCCCTAACAAGCATTTTACTCTTCTAGATTTGACAAGGTTCTCAATGCTAGAATGGGTTGGAAATCTAATCAACATACAATGAAAGTGTTATTACATTCCTCTTCTTCCACTAAACTGTAACGTGATTAAGGACAGGGATTATTATCTTAATACAGCCAGCATCCTACACAATACCTGAACGTTATAGCCACCAAACAAGTGGCTACTGAATGGATGAAATTCCAAGGGGAATTATGGCTTTCGCTGATTTGTACACTTTGGTGTAAAGTAAGGCTTTGACAAAAGTTGTCAAAGCCTTAAAATGATATTTAAATATGGAAGTTTTAATTATGACTTCTATACTGCTTTCAATAGAGTATCTTAAATCAAACCTCCAATATTAAACAGTACTACAGATTTCCAAGAAACAAAATGTAGTGAATGTGTACCTAAGTATACACACATATGTTATCTAATTCCACTTCAAACACAGACCTCAAAATTACTGGACAATCTATTTAAATTTTTTTCAGCTTCTCTTCTCTATCAGCAAAGGAACTTGAGAGATGTCTAGAATTCCATATTCTAGTCTCTCACTATGATACAGAAAGTTATTTTCAAAGACTTAAGAACAAGAAAGACAACTATTCTACTGGGATTTCATATCCAACATTGAGCAGTGGCAAATGTCTTGCTTAAGGCAGATAGTCAAAGTACATAGGTATTACTTATGTAACACTCTCTAACTCAAGTCTTTTCTACAATTTTTATTTTTCAATAAAAAAATAATATTCCACTTGAAATAGTTTGAGTTAAAAATAAATAACAGCTTTCTCGGTAGTATCTCTAAATGGAACATTTCCTTATTCAAATTACTATAAACCCGTGAATAAAATTTATATTCCTTGTATTACTTCAAAGGTATTATCATCCTTAGCAGAGCTCAGCAAAGGTTTCTACAGACAAGTGAAAATGTATAGTAACTACTATCTAGTGCACCTTAATCATTTCCACCAACTTGCTCAATTATACGGGCTACCATCTCGAACTCACACTCACAGCCAAACATAGTTCCTATTCCCTGAATGTGCTTCTCATTATGACTAGGACTAGGGTGAGACAAGAGAGGTGCCCAGGGTGCAAAATTTACAGAGACATTTACTCTCAGGGTCATGCAAGTGTCACCCTGCAGTTGCGTGACCCTAAAAGTGAGTATCAATGTACACTTTGTGTCCCAGGCATCCCTTTTGCCTCACCCCAGTCCTGGCCCTACTTCTCCTTCTGATCTCTACTTCTCCTACTTCTCCAATAAGTAACATCCCAATTGTGATAAACCAAAATCTAATTCTGATAAACCAAATATCTAAAATCAAGCAATGAATTTAAATTTAATTTTATATCCATTTAAAATTATGTTTTCAAAGAAAATTTCTTATTCATGATGTGATGTCAGGTGATAAATAGATCAGGCAGGAATGCCTACATACAATAAGAGTCTAAGCTTTCAAAAAAAAATGAGTGTGAGTTGCATGTGAGTGTAAGTGATGGACCTGTGTTGTTTTCAACTCCCTTCCTTTTGGTAGCAGCATTTAAATTTTCTTCTGTTGAACCACCCTTCTCTATTGTCAATCACTGTAGTTTGCGTGGCACTGATCCTTTCCACTCTCAAGTTACTGGAATAAACAGGAAGTTCCTGGAATAGGTGCAGGTGGGATAGGCGCCCAGGTCTGGACAATCAGCATATTCCCTGCCCCAAGCAGTGGCTCAAGAATGAGCATGTGACCCAATTGGACCAATAAGACTCAATCCCAAAATTATGCAGAACCTAATCAGAAAGAAAACTTTCAGCTGAGGTTGCTAAACTGAAAGAACACAGTAAGTACCTATTTGACAGTGAGCCAACCCAAAGAAGTGCCATGGGATGACAAGAGAAATGAAGAAAACTTTGAAAACATTTTATCTCTAGATTTAATCACGTCTGAGTTCAGGTGAGTTCAGATGTAGCTGCTGGAATGCAGAATTATTAATGGGAAAGAATTCTCTCTGGATTTCTCAAGTTCCTGCACAGTCAGAGCCTTCTAAGCAAAAGGTACTACAAGGGTATTTGCATAACAGACAAACTTAGAAACTAGAAACAATATTTCCCTAAAGATAGAGACCTCCAATGAGAAATAAAGCCCTTTGGTTCCCTTCCCTGTAAGACATTTACTTATATTTTTTAACTTATATTTCTTATGTTACTTCATTTTTTTTAAGCCTTATTTATCTTAGAATAGATTTGGCCTTTTTTTGATATATATATAAATTTATTTATTTATTTTTGGCTGCGTTGGGTCTTCATTGCTGCACGTGGGCTTTCTCTAGTTGTGGCGAGCAGGGGCTACTCTTCATTGTGGTGCACGGGCTTCTCATTGTGGTGGCTTCTCTTGTTGCGGAGCACGGGCTCTAGAGTGCAGGCTCAGTAGTTGTGGCGCACGGCCTTAGTTGCTCCATGGCATGTGGGATCTTCCCGGACCAGGGCTTGAACCTCTGTCCCCTGCATTGGCAGGTGGATTCTTAACCACTGTGCCACCAAGGGGTCCCGTTACTTCATATTTTTTATACTTATATTGACTTACAGTCTAGGTTAATAAATCTAATGACACTTTCCCCCTCTCCCCTACAGAAGATTTGCTAAATGAGTAATCTCTCTCCCTCTGCAGGGTGTTCTCATCAGTGCTTTAGAATTATCAATTACATGATGCAATAAGCTATTTTGGCTTATTTATTAATTCATTCAACAAATATTTGCTGGAAGGCTACTAAAATATGTGTCATGAATTTTCCTACACACACACACACACACACACACACACAAAACAGAGACAAAAATTCCTGCCCTCATGGAGATTATATTCTAGAGAGAGGAAAAAAAATATAAAATAAGTAAGTAAAATACAAAGTGCTAAGTGGTGATAAGGGCTATAAAGAAAGAAAAAGCAGGAAAAGGATAAGGGCTATAATGAAGGAAAAGGTGGGAAAAGGTAACAAGTATGGGGGAGGTAGGAGATTTCAGATTTCTGTTCGGTAATCAAAGAACTTACAGAGGAAGTCCTATTTGAGCAAGGACCTAGAGCAGATGCGGAAATGAGTCATATGGATATCTGGAGAAGAGCATTCCAGGCTGGGGGAACAGTAAGTCAAAATACCTACTTAAGGAAGACCAAGGAGGTCAACATGGGGTGAGCGGTGGAGACAACAGTAAAATCTGAGTTCAGAGAAAGATCCTCAGGAGGGAGGGAGAGCAGGACCACAAAACTAGCTCATTTTAAGGACTTGAGCTTGTACTCTGAGTTACACGGGAAGCTGGTGAAAGATTCTGAGAAAAAGTGATGTAATCTCTTACATTTCAAAAGAATGTTATTAAGTATTCTGAGGCAAATATTCTGAGTACCAGTAGTAGTGGGGAGACTTGCTAGGAGTTATGTAGAAGGAGAGAGAAGATGGTGTTGAACCAGAGTGACCCAAGTAGAGGTGCTAAGAACTGGTCAGATGTCAGATATATTTTGAAGCCAACAGAATATACTGAAAGATTGTATTGGGGAGGTGAAAGAAAAAGAGTCAAGGATAACTTTGAGGTTTGGGGTCTGAGCATAAACACAAATGGAGTTGCCACTTACAGAGATGGGAAGGATTGATTTTTTAACTGAATTTCTATCACTGGCGTACAAAAGAAGACTGACAAATATAAAAATTTATGCTGGAAATCAATAATTACAAATGACAGCCCTAAAATGTAGAACTGATTGAGTTAATAAAAGAAAATGAAGGGAATCTGGTATCCCTGTATTATAGGGTGAGAAGTGACCAATCCATAATAAGCAAAACGTCTGGTAAATTCCCACCTCAAAAAAAAAAAAATCAGACTACTTGCCTAGCAAGGATGGAACTGAAGGGCACTTAGTAAAAATGTCAGGATGCTGGTATACTGCCTACTATGCAGCAGTCTTCAGTAAGGCCCCTCAAAAGAAAAGCAAACTTTGAGTGAAGTCTTAATAAAAGGAAAATCTTTTCAGTCTTTCATTACAAATTCAAGATGGCTGATTATCTTGCAATTTACATGGTTGAAAATCAAATATCCCTAAACTAAAATTTGGGTCTTTAACCACACAAAATAAAAGGTGGGGAAAGCCTGGTGCTCTGGGCTCCTCCCCAACCATCCTAGCCAAAAATATATTTACAGCCTGGGAGCAGGAACAAACCAGTTGTGCACCGTTACTTCAACAAGTTGCTCTGAATGGCCTAGAGACAGAGGCCAAGATGAAGATTGAGAAGCCTAGGATTTGCTTGATTCCAAACCTCAGTACTATTGACATATTGAACTGGAAAATTCTTTGTTGTGGGAGGCTGTCCTGTGCATTGCAGGATGTTTAACCGTATCCCTGGGCACTACCTCTACATGCCAGTGACACCTGCCTACTCACCCCACCACCCCCTATTGTGATAATAATAATGTCTCCACACATTGCCAAATATCCCGAGGTAAAAATAAAATAAAATAAAATAATGTCCCCTGTTGGAGAACTACTCACTGAGTTAGGGTGGCAAAGTTGTTTAGAGATATACCAGGGCAATAGTTTGATTCAAGGACTAGGCTTTGGGCTTTGGGTACTGGGGAGACTGTTGGTCAAATACAAATAAAACAAAAACCTACTAAGTTTATAAAAAGTTGTATTGACTAAGAAACTCCCAACAAAGATTTGTTACTGCTCAGCCCTCAAGATGTTCTCCTGGACTCCAAGCTCTCATCAATAGCAAAAGGGCTGCTAAAACTGTGCAGGCCCCAGTAAGGGAATTCTTCTCAATACCCATGTTGGCTGTGACCAGGAGGAGAAATAACAAAGATCTTCCTGGGTGGCAGAACAAGAGACAGCCATATTGGCTAATCAAAAATCTTATTCCACTGGGCTTCCCTGGTGGCGCAGTGGTTGAGAGTCTGCCTGCCGATGCAGGGAACACGGGTTTGTGCCCCGGTCCGGGAAGATCCCACATGCCACAGAGCGGCTGGGCCCGTGAGCCATGGCCGCTGAGCCTGCACATCCGGAGCCTGTGTTCCGCAACAGGAGAGGCCACAACAGTGAGAGGCCCGCATACCGCAAAAAAAAAAAAAAAAAAAAAAAAAGAAAAAAAAACTTAGTCCACTGCCCAGGCAGAGTCCTTGCCACCTCTGACCAATGAAATATGTACAGATCATGGATCGGAAAATCTCTGTAGGTTACTTCCCCTTTTTTTCTTTTCTAATTAAGAGTTTTTATTGTCCTTATGTTATTTTCCTTCTATCACCGAATACTGGCTTTATTACAATTAGTTATATTTATGATTTAACCATAAGTTTCTCGACCCTGAGACTGTCTTTTCAAACAGAACTGAGAGAAATTACCCAGCGATTCTAGACTTAAAGTTTGATGCAGTAATTAAACAAGTCTTTGAGTTGTCTTCCTCTGTTGGGGGTCAAGTGCTAAATGCACTGGAAGTTTTAAGTGAAACACTGCATTATATTAGATGAGGGCATTTTTTCAAGGGTTTATATATGAGGGAGGACATGGATGCACACTAGGAGGATTACAGTGAATGTCTTTTGGTTATGCCTGTCCAGCATCAACTCCCACTTCCCATGGTAACAGTACCTTCTTTCTTTCAGTGAACACCAACCCTGGCTCTCAGTCCACAAGGTTCAGACCACGTGGCTGACCACACTTCCTATTCCCAGTTCCAATAGTTAACACCTGATCCAGACCTGGCCTATCATCATATACTATTCCCCTGACCACAGGATCAAAGATGGAAACATGACCTAACTCATTCAATGAGATGTAATCCCAGGGCTTTTGCTAAAACTATGAGTAGGAAAAGTGTTTTTTACGTTGGGCTTGCTAAACTGAAAGAATGTAAACCATCAGGGAGCTCCTCATGGAGAAATCCTACCTGAGAGCATATCTAACACAGGAGAAAGCCACTGAGTTTGCTGAGGCCATTGAGCCCTTGAATCCATCCATACCTAAAGAGAATACACTCCTGTTTGTCCCAGTGCCCTAAGATACTGTGAGTAGGGGTTTAGTCTCATGCAACTGAAAGGTATTACAAAATCTAGTATCATTACCAGTTAGACAAAACTGGGGTTAGTTTTCAAACCAAAAAAAAAAAAAAAAAACTGAAGATATAAGCATTAAATTATTTGCCTAAATTCATACAACTAATTACAGGTAGCACAGATGCAACCCTAAATGGGTCTAGCTCTAATAGTCATGCTCTTTCCACTACATCTACTCTCTCTCTCAAGAAAACAGTCTGAAACTTCTCTACGCTTTAAAATTATCTGTAGCCATAAAGTAAGACCTTACATGAAGTGAGTATTCTACTAACATTTGTTGAATAACCAAAAAAAGAAGAATCTCACACCTTCTTCCTCTCTGTCCCATTCCTGCAACAACTTGCCTCTTGTATAGCATAGAACATTTCTGCGTTATTTTTACAATGTAAGCTGCCTTAAGGACATGTAATAGCAAGTGTCTCTAAGCTAAGTCATTTCAATTTTAGACTGCCAGTTTCAGTGATGGGGTAAATTGGCTCCAAAATATTAATAGAACATCATAACCTTAGAAAGAGGCCATCACCACTGACTAGCTACTATTGTTATAATTAATTGTGAAACTCAGAAAAGGACACCCATATTATCTTTTAAGTGAGAATACTATTGTCTATTTTAGTATTTTAAGATATTTGTCAGAATGACATTAACTTCTAGAAAGTAGCAGCTATTTACAAATAGTCAAATCTCTTTCAATATTATTGTTGAGTGTGAGAGAGAAGGGAAATGGGATAGAACTTATGAATATAAGACCCCTGACATTTTCAAGAAATTTAAAAACCATGAGAATTTTTGACAGAGCTGAAACATTCAATAACAATGCTCCACAAGGCAAGTTTTGTTTCCCTAGAAGGTGTGGTAGATTGATTCACATCCAGACTCACTGGATTCAACATTCCATTTTTAAACATATTGAAAAATGCCTATTTTCTGGCTAAGATCTACCACTTTCTTAGGCCTCTACATTTTCTTCACTTCTAGCAGCTGGCTTTCTTTTTCAGGAAAATTTTTACAAAGAAGCAACATTTTATCACTTGACAAAAGTTATTATACAGGATAACTTCACACTGAGAACAAAGTCAAGGTGAGATGTAGACACTGGGCAGTTAGGTGAGGTCATGCATATCTTAGGGTTTCACTTCCAATAAGAGGAAATTATTTCAGCAAAACTTCAAATACTTCAAAATGGACTTTTAGAGTCACTCCCAAGTAATTGAAACTGCTATTAAGTCCAGGACTGCTAATAGTTCACTATGTTTAGACTTTTATCATTTCATTTATTTGAGATTTAGCATATCAAAGACCTAAATTTAAATCCTGGGTATCACTTTATAGCTAAATCTCCTTGGATATGACCTAAGATTGGTTCCAGATCACAAAAAGAAAATACAAGCTACCCAATCTATAGGGCTGTGATGAAAATAAAAACAAATGTACAAAAATGCCTAACATTTTTAGCAGGCACTAAAGAAATGTCAATGCCCCTCCCCCATAACAATATCTGAATTCATGTAATTTACTCAAAAACCTTTACTGACAGAAACTGTTTCTTCCTTAGAAATGTTGAGGAGGGGATAAAAAAGGGCTATGCATAAATAATCATAATACAATATATTATATATATACACACACATAATTATTGGTAAGAGAAAGAAATCAGCCTCCTGCTTTGCAAAAAGTTCTATTATATATAAATCTAGATGAAAATTCTTATCCTTTGTCCAACATAATTGTTTATAAATAATCAGGATAATGATCATCAAGTTATTTGTCATTAAAATTTATGATACAATTGCACTGTTCAGTTCCCTTTAATTAATCTACTATTGCCAATTTATTTAATACATAGAAAGTAAAAAGGCCTGACAAAGTGATGGTACTTAACCAAAATATATAAATTTGCAGTAAATTCAGAATGGATAAGAAATGTGACAGTGACTGGATCAGTGTCATTAGAAAGTCCACCATACACCACAGACTGTATACTAAAACAAACAAAAAGTTTATGCTTAAAATGTTTCCTTTGCTCCTACCAAAGCAAAATTTTAAAACCTTACTGAAAGTTGAAATGATGGCTAACTTGTATATGAATGTATATAGAAAGCATGTGATTCTGAAGGAAATATAATTCAAGAGAAAGTTAGAGCACTGTATAAACATTCTCACGAAGTAAGAAGTCATGTGGCTGCTAGGGTGGCTACTGAACCATTTGTTACCAAAACTGAATATTGGTAGAAGAGTCAAATGCATTATTCTTGGTATAACGTGAAATTAACAAAAAGTTCCAACAACTGACAGGAGAAGCTTGGGAAATCTTTCCAAGCTGAAGACATACATAGAGTAGAAGGGACACAAACTCCTGAAGTGTCCAACTCCTGTCAAACCATGACCAAGAAACAGCAGCAAGCAGCAAGCATTACAGTGACCAACAACTAACTTTTCAACTTTGTGACAGTGCAGCAGGCTTTGCGATTAAGCCAAAAACACTCTTGTTCTACAAACCCCAGGGCAAAAAAGCCAACAATAAGAAACTCTGCATGTATACTAATGATGTAATGAAAATCATCCAGCCTTCATTTTAGAAGCAAAAAAATTGCTTAACAACTTTGATGAGAGCCCTGTTTATAGAATCATTAAGGGTCTGAAGAGATCAACTAAATTTTTCAATTAAATCTGTATTTTATGAAGGTAGTTATATCCTAGGTCCACAAAGATTTCAAGAAATACCACTTGCTAATGCTAAGGGTCTAATGAACATAGTTTTCCTAAGTCTTCACTTCAAACTGTATATTATACATACTACTTCTATGTAGGATGAACTATTCAAGAGCAATTTCATTCACAGAAATGTAATTTTAAAGAAATTTTTCTGACTGAGACACTGTAAAGAGCATTTTTATATACTAAACACCTAGAATATAAATATTCTACTATTTAGAGTTTCCCCTTTTCCTAAAACCATTTGTCCCACTATGGAAATACGTTTTCTGCAAGTAAAATAACTTATACTGGAAAACTAATTTCAATTTTTCTATGATAATGTTATTTTATTTACTCTGACTTTAAAATATAAGGCTCTTCACTATCAATTACATAAAATTAGTACTCTTCTTACGTAAGCATTACAACACTGATAAGAAAATGTGAAGAAGCATTCGTTTCAGGAAAATGCAGAAATAACTTGGGTCTCAATGATAGTACTATAAGGTGTGTCTCAAGTATTTGTTACTAATAATAGTTAATTACCTTTTTTTTAATGACTCACTTTTCTCAATAAATCAGAGTAGATTCAAGTTTATCCCTATAACAGTGTCATTCTCAATCACTTGCATTCTGATATGCTTCCTAGAGTGGAGAGGGTAAGATGGAATTACAGAGGGCATACTAGAAAACTACGTATTAGAATATGTCACACATGTACATATCTTGTACTTGGGTGGAAAAAATATTGAGAATCATTGACTTAGATCACAAAATCTTTGTTTTACTGCTGGATGAGACAATAAGGACTACTTAGTTCCAATCCTTTTTCCAGTTCAGTGCTTGCTTCACAACACCCAATAACTATAGGCTGGTCTGTGCATTTAAACTATAAGTGTGTGTTCTTTAAGAATCAGAACCCCATACTTACTGAACACACATTTTGAAATAGGGATATCTGTAAAATGTTGCTCCCTAAAAAACAATCATATAGGAGATTTCTGTAGGAGACAGAAAACTTTCAATTAACAGTTTTATGTATTATTACATTTGAAAATAAAGTTTAACTTTTAAACAGATTAAGTAAATGTAATTTAAGGCGGCAGGGAGCATTAGAGATTTAAGAAGGTAACAGTTAGCTTTTCTGTACCACTTTTAAGCAAATATTTGTGGTTCAAAGGAAAAGAATTCAGGGAAACCATCCAACAACAGATGATAATCTAATGTGAAAGAAAAATAATTCAGGAATTCAGACAAACTGGACATATTTTGAGGTAAAAATCAGTTAAGGTAAATTTCTGATTATTGCTACTGAGATACAGTAACCCAAGAGCTAAAAAAAAAAAACCCTGCTAATCTGAGATATTTCTAATTATTTGGTTTGTACAAATGTAAATATCATTCAATTTAAGTAAGCGTAATGTACATTATTTTAATTTCCGAAGTCTAAAACTTAGGGACTTTTAGGATCGTAGAATAAACACAGTAATACTAGAAGAGATGAAGTGAAAACTACCATGAAAGTAACTGAATGTGAATGCTGAACACTCCCTAAATTCAGTCATTTTACCTCAATTGTCTCATTTCTTCTTCATAATGACCTTGTGAGGCAATTATATCATCCCCACTTTACAGATGAGGAAACTATGGTTTAAAGAGATTAAGAAACTTGCCCAAGATCCCACAAAAGAAAATCCTAATTTCTGACTGAAACCCAGACTATCTGGCTCCAAAATAAATGACTCTTCTTTTCACTATACCCTGCTATCTCACAAGAAACACACACATTGAACTTTTCAGTCTTCTAATTAAAACCTTCTAAAGGAGGAGACAATATTAAGCTTATAGTGAATGGTGATAATGTATAGGCTAAAAATTAGTCATAGTTTGATAAGTATAAATGAATATTTAGGAAATAATTCCAAATCATGCATGACATTAAATTTTTTAAAAGCTGAATATGAAATATCGCCCCCAAGTAGAAAAATCCGAAAACTTCTGTAGAAAGGCACTAAGTAAACTTCATCTTACCTGGACACTTTGAATTCCAAAGAAAAAACCTGAGAGGCTCCATATTTTGTCAGTCATACAGCAGTTTCATATGGTCAACTAGGACTATATTTATACTTAAGAAAAAAGAAAAAATGGGTAATTGCTTGGGTCTGATTCTTTTGTTCTGACTCTAATCTGTCCTCTATTGATTATTTTCCATTTTTCCTCCAGATTTTGGAGCCTTCTTCTAATTTAGGCTAACTGAGTCTCAAGTTCAGGAACTCCTCCAAGTTTAGATGTAAGTGCTGACACACTGCAATGAAGACCATAAAATTGCAATGATTGGTAGAGTGTTACAGAAGAAACAAAAGTTTCAGTTATTTCAAAACATTAACTATCGTGGAATTACTGATGACTTTTTTTCTGTATAGTTTTCTGAATTGATTTTAAAGCATTTAACTTTTATAATAAAAACAGGAGAGCAAGAAAAAAGGAAAGAGGGAGGAAGGTGGGGCGTGGGTGGGGGGGAGTTGGAGCTTTGATTAAAAAGTATCTGAACATCTTATTCCTTCCAAATTTCCAAAACTATGACCTCCTTGTTCCCTTCTATCTCTCAATGGCATGGCATAAAAATAAACCACACATAAGCATGCCAAAGTCAAATGAGATATGGAAAAATAATAATGAGGCAATCCAAAGATCTATAAATTCTGAGACATAGCTCAATTTCACTATTTCAGAAATTAGTTATTAACTGAGCAAAGTATGAAAAACAGATTTAGGACATACTAAACCTGAAAAGCAGGATTCACATACTTAAAGAAGAGTGCAGGAATTTCCTTAGTATGGGAAAATTATAAATATAATATACACATATGTGAATTAATTTATACCAGTTTCTTATTCTTTTTATCACAAATTGAAGTTCTGTATTAAAATACTCCTTAGGCAACACCATGAAACAACATGCAAGATAGTTTTGAGCCCTATCAAAATTAAATTAACTTAAAGCTCTCTAAATTACTTCATTTTCCATGGAAAAGTTATACTAAAAGAAGTTCACATTTGTAAGCTTTCTTTTTCCATTACAAAAACACATTCTTATTCCAAAACAACATACATAAGATTGACCCAATTTATTAAGTATGTTACCAAAACAGTGCATAATTGATAGTCCCTTCAATCTGTCTTCAAAAGAAGACGCTCATTTAAAAATCAAGTAGAAAACTATAATCTATTAACACAAGAGTCCAATTTTAAAACAAGACTTTTATTTGTATAACAAGTTCATTAGATTTTCTTTTTTTTCTGATTACCAAAACACAGTTAACTCACCAAGGCCTTGATTTACAAAGATAATGACTTCCTACTCACAGGACTGCTTTATAATAGTCTCATGGAATTCAATTACTACAGTTTTTATAAACACTATTACCATCTACGAACGGAAATAAGCACTTTACAATATTTTGGTTTGATACATATTTATGCTGGTTTTCAAACTTGATAATTTCAGTTCCTCTGTTCCTTAGTATATGCCATGTAACAGCTGTCCTGAAAATGTTATTTCTGTGTAGATGGTGAGTATTTACAGCACAACTGAACCTGCCTACATTGTTTGAAATTTTTCATAGTGAAATACTGGAGGAAAAAAAAGGCAAATGTGAAATGTTCACAGACCAGAGTTATAGCTACATTAACAGTTGAAGATGAAATGAAAAGGAAGGGTCTACCAAAAGCCTGAATTATTCCTTCAACTACTGACATCAAATTCTGAAATAGTGCAGAAGCTGCATTAACTGGACCCTAAATAATTTTACATGGTATATATTTAATGCTGCCAACCATCAGTATGGAAGAGAAACAGATCTTCGCCAAACGTCTTTCATGGAAGAAACTGGAGAAAGGTTTCCAAGTATGCCTATGTACTACTCCCTTAATATACTTCCAGTACCTTTGAAAACAGTTCACTTGGCTCAAGAGAACTAGCAGAAAAGATTCCCCAGATCACAAAACATACACTGAGCCCTCCTTTGCATTCACTGACAAGTATGTCTTCCTAAAGCCCATATAGGTAGATACACCAGGACAACACTGCACAGTGAAATAATTATACTTTGCAATAGTTTTTAAAAATCCTGTCCCCATTCCATAGGTGGAAAAGTACTTTCTAGTCTTTAATCACTAAAATAGATATGGTCTATTCTTATTGATTTTTCTGTTACACTTTTATATTGCTGTTATTCCATTTAAGAAATTTTTTTAGTATTTTAAAACATCTGGAGAAACAAAAAAAATGGCACTACACCCAGAGTAATTTATGTCAAATTTACAGTGAGACTACTACGAATATATGCAGCTTCTTATGAATTAAAGATTAAGGTTTTTTAACCATAAGGCAATCGAAAATGAAAGTGCCAGCCTTAATAAATTATTAGACATTACACTGCACAGCACTATATATCAAAATCACAAACGTACACACACACACACACACACACACACACACACACACGGGACAGCTTCACAGTTAACTTGTGCAAGACGTACCACCCTACCAAAACCAACTCAATTAGCGTGTTTCAGAAAGCTGATCCTAAAGGAGACTAACCAGAAAGCTGACCCGAAGGTGACTCCAAACACCTCCTCAACCGTAAATGGCAAAGAGAACAGAACAGAAATTGCCCCGCCTGCGCTAGCTTCACACTATCTCTTGAGGGTCACTCCTGGCCAAGACAGGAGTAGGGACGGAAGGTGGGGGATAAAAGCAGGGGGTGGGGAAGCTGACACGAGAGAAGAGCTGGGGGCGGACTGTGCCGGTCCAGGGAGACCGCAAGGCCCCAGCGGTAGGAAGGGGCTGCGGGGTTAACACCTAGGGACTGGGGGTGGCCGCCCAGCCCGAGGCCCGCGCCGAGGGGATCGCGCCGAGAAAAGGGGGTGCGGGCGTGATGGGCGGTGCCCACGGTACTCCCAGCACCGCCCCACACCCCGCAAACCCCGGACCCGGCGACTGGGCGGAGCCGTCGCGCCCGCCTCAGCCCTCTCGCGCCGGCACCCGCCCCCTCAGCCTCCAGTCCCGGGTGGGTGGCAAGGGCGGGCCTCGCCCGGCCGGGTGGGCAGCCCAGCCCAAGCCGCAAACAGGAATGCGCCGCCGCGGGCGCAGGATGGACGGGAGACCCCGCAGCCGGGGGCAGGAGGCGGGGGATGGCTGAGGGCGGAGAAAGAGCCCTCGGCGCAGCCGGCGCAGCCGCCGCAGCCAGGGCAGAGCCCCAGGAGCCCCACTGCGGGCAGGGAGTGTTGCCCCATTTCTCGGCTGGCCTTCCCAACTCTCCCCCCCTCCCCCGGCGTTGCCCCGGGTAACAGCGCCTGCCGCGGGCGGCGCGAAACTCACCTACCTAGAACCTGACAAGCAGGAGCCCCTCAGACACGGGAGCCAGTCGCCACCCCGCGTCACGGGGGCCGCCACAACCAATGAGCGCTGCTGTCACCAGCCCCCGCGGCCAATCCAGCTGCACTCCGGTCTCCGGGCACCCTCGAGGTCTCAGCCAATGGGCACCCGCAGAAGGCGGGCACTGCCTCCCGACCCCCAACCCCCTCTTCCACCACCTCCCAGGAGGCGGGGCGCGGCCGATTGGCCTGGACCCCGGAGGGGTGGGACTCGGGCACCCGGCCCGGTGGGCGCGCGGACCGGGGGCTGCGGGCGTGGCGAGGGAGGCGTGGAGCGTCGGCCGACGCCCTCCAGGCTCGCTCCCCAGCTTGGGTGGGGTCGCGCGTCCCTCCTGGTGGCTCAGCTCTCCTCGTCCCTGTAACTCGCTCCTCTCTAGCCGGTGTCCAGGGCTGCCGGGGTAGGAGTGTGGGCGGGATGCGGCCGGAGGCGGGCGGCGGCGTCACAGGAAACTTTGGGAGGCTCGCCTGGCCGCGGCCGGGAAGTGGCCGGGCCGGGGGTGATAAGCTGGGGCCGCCTGGAAGGCACTACCCGGCGGGTCGGCAGCCGGAAAGGAATTCGGAGGGTGGGGACGGAGACGTGATTAAAATGTTAATTGTGCTGCGGGGTGCTGGGTGATCCCGGGAGCTGAAATCTCCGGGAACGGAAACGGCTTTGGGGTCGCGGACCCTCCACCCCTAAATACGCATCCTTCACCCCTTCGAATCAGTCACTTTTACTGTATATCTTACTTGCATCTATTGTAACATTGATTCTTTTAAACTAGTTTTCGGCTTGAAGTGCCTGAAAGGCGGGAACAGTGTCTTTCTCATTCCTGTAATTCCCAGTGCCTGAGACCTTCTTTAAAAAAAAGGTTAGACAATGCTGGAATTGTGATGGATGCTATTAAAAAGTGTACAGCAGGTCCTGTGAGTAGTCTCCTGTAGTAAGTTCTTACCTCTTCCAGAGTCTAGCATGCGTGAAGAACCGAAGTTGGTTTGCTCGTCCAGTGAGGGTTGTTTCTGAAGCGTCCTTCACCAAAAGAATTTAGTGGAAAATGAGTAATTTGAGCTAAACAAAGAGAAGTAGGTGATCTGTAACAGTATGATAGGTGTTACTAGTCACAATTGCAGGGTATGTTTCTGTAGCCGACTCTTTAAGGCATTGTATCATACATTGCATTGGTTGAACCACATTCTTTGCCTGGAGCAAATTCTAAGGTCAACCCTATCTCGACCCGCCTCCTCCAAAACTTGTGTATTACAATGGGAGCCAAAGAAGAGTGAATAATTAGTTCATAATTAATAATTTCTAAACAGAGTAATTTATTTTACTGTAGTGAACGCCCCTACACATAGACAAATTTTAAACGGGACTTTTCATGTCTACTCTTTTAAAGAAACCAAAACGTGCTGTAAAGACAAGAATTTTATTTTTTTCCATTGTGTTATGGGGGTTTTAATTGTTTATTTGTATTTTTTAAGCCTAAAAGAACTTTTATTTTATTCTTAAATTATTCTACTGTTGAGAAAGATTAAGTAAAATTACAAAGGTTACACATAACCAATTAGACAAATGTAAAGACAAAAATTTTTTTTAAAAAAGCTTAATTCTCCCTATTGGATATAGAAGAAGGGATTTCTCTTTCTTAGAGCACTTGCCTTAGAAAACTGGTAATTGTTGCATACTTTTTCATCTCTTTGAAATGTATATAAATTATTTTGAAGACTGGATAGGTCTCTGTCATTTTGTGTTTTGTTAGCGTTATATCCCAGAAATGTGTTTCTCAAGGACCTGGGAACTATCTCTTTGAAATGCAAATGTCAAGAGAGCTAGCGCCCTTGAATGGATAAAGATGTTGTGGTATACATATATATACAGCATGGAATATTATTCAGCCTTAAAAAAAGAATGAAAGCTTGCCATTTCAACAGCATGGATGGACCTTGAAGGCATTATGCTAAGTGAAATAAGTCACAGAGAAATGCAAATGCCATATGATCTCCCTTATATGTGGAATTAAAAAAAACAAAACAAAAACCCCTCATAGATACATAGAACAAATGGATGGTTGCCAGAAGCAGGGGGTGGGAGGTGGATGAAATGTGTGAAAATGGTCAAGAAATACAAACTTCCAGTTATAAAATAAAAAATAGGAATGTAAAAGCATGATGACTGTAGTTAATAATACTGTATTGCATATTTGAAAGTTGCTAGGAAAGTAGATCTTAAAAAGTTCTCATCACAAGAAAAAAATTATGTAACTATATATGGTAATGGATGTTAACTAGAATTACTGTGGTGATCAGAGATATATACAAATATGGAATTATGTTGTATACCTCAAACTATTGTAATATTATATGTCAATTATACCTCAAATAAAAGAGAGAGAGAGAGAGATAGCACCCCTCTCTCCCAGTTTCTATGGGGTAGTAGGAACCTAACTTTGTGAGCAAATTTTTCCAAGTTGCAAAACTACCTTCTGTCATAAAGATGAGACATTTGTTTTTCCTGTGGATAATGCTTATTCGCTAACTCTGATGGTCACCCCAATTAGGAAATAAAGTCAAGATGAATTATGTGTGCAATGTTATCAAGGCCTATTACTTGATGACTAGTTATTGTTTATCTTGAAAACATACGTAATGGGTTGTATCTGCTAGGCTGTATAAAAGGGTGAGATTGCTTTCTGTCTTTGCAGTCTCTTTGCAGATTGCCTGCAATGTGCATCACATTCTGGTGTAATGCTTATTCAACAAGAAAAGTATTATTTCTCCACTGCG
This sequence comes from Phocoena phocoena, assembly GCF_963924675.1. Taxonomy (NCBI): domain Eukaryota; kingdom Metazoa; phylum Chordata; class Mammalia; order Artiodactyla; family Phocoenidae; genus Phocoena; species Phocoena phocoena. Next base: position 89,215,497 of record NC_089221.1, on the reverse strand, counting down.
TTTGTGGAGAGAATTTCTGGGTTGAGAGAACATTTTGTTTTTATTTATATTCCACAAAAAATACCTATGCCTAAAATATCAAGACTATGAAGTTAAAGAAAGTAATTAGTTTCTAGTTTTTAATTTGTTCTCGAAAATGACCTCACATTAGATGATAATGTGTTGCCGAACTAAAAATACATTTTGAGTGAGAAATAATAAAGTTAATGTTTGGTATGTATTTTGTAATGACTGTTAACTGCACAAACTAAACATATGTGAGTAAACCTCTTAAAATATAAAAGAAATTAATTTTCTATAAATATTAAATACTGTGGTATGTCAAATCAATATGAAAGAAATCGATGAATGTTTATGCATTATATGGTTAGACAAAGCCAAAATACAACTTTGGGGATTGCTTCACCAAGGCATATCTTTTCCAAGAACCTTAGGATTTCTCTATCTTTATACAAAGAAAATCTAAATCTGGAAAGATGTGGTTTATGAATTTGTTATTACATATGTGCAGAAAGTAGCTTTAAATAAAAGTCTGGTTTTGAAAAATAGAATTGTTTGCTATACAACATTGTGTGTGTGTGTGTGTGTGTGTATGTGTTTGTGCATGTGTGAGTTTTAAGGAACTCAGATCTCTGAAAAGAGTAAGAATCTTTCTAGTTCTTCAACCATTCTCTCAGTTCTCACCTATTCACTCCCAACTTAAAAACTGCCTGCCATATGCCAAGCACCATGCTAAGAAATGCAATTTTTTTAACATCTTTATTGGAGTATAATTGCTTTACAATGTTGTGTTAGTTTCTGCTGTATAACAAAGTGAATCAGCTATACATACATATATCCATATATCCCCTCCCTCTTGCATCTCCCTCCCACCCTCCCTATCCCACCCCTCTAGGTGGTCACAAAGCACCAAGCTGATCTCCCTGTGCTATGTGGCTGCTTCCCACTAGCTATCTATTTTACATTTGGTAGTGTATATATATGTCCGTGCCACTCTCACTTCGTCCCAGCTTACCCTTCCCCCTCCCTGTGTCTTCAAGTCCATTCTCTACATCTGTGTTTTTATTCCTGTCTTGCCACTAGGTTCTTAAGAACCTTTTTTTTTTTAATTCCATATATATGTGTTAGCATACGGTATTTGTTTTTCTCTTTCTGACTTACTTCACTCTGTATGACAGTCTCTAGGTCCATCCACCTCACTACAAATAATTCAATTTCATTTCTTTTTATGGCTGAGTAATATTCCATTGTATATATGTGCCACATCTTCTTTATCCATTCATCTGTCGATGGACACTTAGGTTGCTTCCATGTCCTGGCTATTGTAAATAGAGCTGCAGTGAACATTGTGGTACATGACTCTTTTTGAATTATGGTTTTCTCAGGGTATATGCCCAGTAGTGGGATTGCTGGGTCATATGGTAGTTCTATTTTTAGTTTTTTAAGGAACTTCCATACTGTTCTCCATAGTGGCTGTATCAATTTACATTCCCACCAACAGTGCAAGAGGGTTCCCTTTTCTCCACACCCTCTCCAGCATTTATTGTTTGTAGATTTTTTGATGATGGCCATTCTGCCAGGTGTGAGGTGATATCTCATTGCAGTTTTGATTTGCATTTCTGAAATAATCAGTGATGTTGAGCGCCCTTTCATGTGTGTGAAACCTCATTTAAAGTGGAGTTGGGAAGCCCTGAAGGGGGAGCTCTCGCGCAGGTATCACTCACCACAGTTTGTAGCCTTCTGACCCAACAACAAGCTGCCCACTACCTGCAGCCTGTGAAGAACCACCACAGCCTCCCCAATTTCGTCCCTTCTCTAAAAAAGCAAGTCTCTCCCCTTGGTTCTCCAGATTTACCTATGGTTTACCACAGTTCGCTTGTCCCAAATTGAAATTCTCTGCTATTCCCAAATAAACTTATTTTGCTGGTAAAATAGCTGGCTCTTTTGGGGTTTTGGGGGGTTTTTTTTTTGTTTTTTTTTTTTTTTTGCGGTACGTGGGCCTCTCACTGCCGCGGCCTCTCCCGTTGCGGCGCACAGGCTCCGGATGCGCAGGCTCAGCGGCCATGGCTCACGGGCCCAGCCGCTCCGCCACACGTGGGATCCTCCCGGACCGGGGCACGAACCCGTGTCCCCTGCATCAGCAGGCGGACTCTCAACCACTGCGCCACCAGGGAAGCCCTAAGCCTCCATTTTTATATCTATTAATTGCAAATAATAATTCTAACTTCACTGGTTCTTATGACAATAAATTGAGATAGAGTAAACGAATGAATTTTCAATATATAAATTCCTATTCAAACATAAGTTTTTTACCCTTGGGGAGCCCTTATCAATTCTTAACTGGTTTCCTTGACTGCTTCCGTAAGGTTCTATGGTACACATTGTCAACAGATTTAAGCCACCTAACCATCATTTTCATTTTGATGTTTCCACATTCAAATTCTTTAACTTAGAGGTAAATCTAGTTTCCTAACCTTGACTTCAGCCTTTACAAATCTACAAGCAATTTAACTATCCAGACTTCCCTCCCACCTCATTGTTACCTTTCCCCATTTCCCTTCAGCAGTAGAATACTTTACACCTCCACATGTAGTTTAAATTTATATACAGTAATATTCACTGTTTTTGGTGTAGAGTTCTATGAGTTTTGAGAATTTCATAGCCATCAAACCACCACCCATATAAGATGCAGAACAGTTCCAAACCTCTCCTGCCCTCACACACACACACACACACACACACACACACACACACACACACAGAACACAGTCTCTTTATGTTACCCCTTTGTAGTCAACCCTATTCTCACACAACCCCCGATCTGTTCTTCATCTCTATAGTTTTGCCTTTTCCAAAATGTCATATAATTGCAGTCATAGTGTATATAGCCTTTTGAGTCTGACTTCTTCACTAAGAATAATGCATTTGAGATTCATCTATGTTATAGCATGTCTTAGCAGTTTCTCTCATTTTATTGCAGTGTAGTATTTCATTGTTCATCCATTTCTCAGTTCAGAGACATTTGGGTTTTTTCCAGTTTTGGGCTATTATGAATAAAGTTACTATAAACATTCACATACAGGTTTTACTGTGTGATCATTTTTTTTTAATTGGGGTAGAGTTGCTTTACAATGTTGTCTTAATCTCTGCTGTACAACGAAGTGAATCAGCTATATGTATACCTATAATCCCCTCCCTTTTGGACCTCTCTCCCACCCCCGCCCCGCCATCCCACCCATCTAGGTCATCACAGAGCACCGAGCTCAGCTCCCTGTGCTATACAGCAGGTTCCCACCAAGCTATCTGTTTTACACATAGTAGTGTATATATGTCAATCCCAATCTCCCAATTCATCCCACCCCCCTTCCCCAACCCATGTCCTCACATTCGTTCTCTATGTCTGCATCTCTATTTCTACCCTGCAGATAGGTTCATCTGTACCATTTTTCTAGATTCCATGCACAATTTACAATAGCCAGGACATGGAAGCAAACTAAATGCCCATCGACAGATGAATGGATAAAGAAGATGTGGTACATATATACAATGGAATATTACTTGGCCATAAAAAGGAACAAAATTGGGTCATTTGTAGACATGGATGAACCTAGAGTGTGTCATACATAGTGACGTTAAGTCAGAAAGAGAAAACCAAATATCATATATTAACACATATATGTGTGATCATTTTTATTTCACTTGGGCAAATACCTAAGAGTGAGATTGCTAGGTCCTGTGGTAAGTACATATTTGTAGGAAACTGTCAAACTTTTCCGAAAGTGGCTGCACCATCTTTGGTGCACATTTCCACCAGTAATGCATGACAGTTCCAATTTTTCCTCATTTTCACCAAAGCTTGGTATTGTCAAGTGTTTTTTTGAGGAGGGGGAGGCGGATTGGTGGGTTTGTTTTCTCATTCTGAAAGGTGTGTAGTGGTATATTATCATGGTTTTAACTTACATTTCCCTATGGACTAATAATGTTGAGCATCTTTTCATGTTCTTATTTGACATCCACGTATCTTCTTTGGTGAAGTATCTGTTCAAAGCTTTTGCCCATTTAAAAAAAAATCCTAGTATTTCTTAGTTTGTCTTTATTATTTGCAAATGATTTCTTGTGTATTTCTTAGTTTTGTTTCTAATTCTTGCTAAAGAAGCTTCACGTGGTGGAAGCACATGAAAGGAGCCTATCACTGTGATTTCCTAAGCATTGGGCAGAGTATGGGATTAGGACGTATTTTTTCCTCCCATACAGAGCTAACAGCCTTTTTTTTTTCCTTTTTTAAGGATCAAACATTTGCTCTACTACACTGTAGCCAACTCAGCTAATTAATTCATAAATTTATAAGTACCAAGGGAGAGGGAAGATATTATACCATTAGAACCACAAATATTAAAGATGAGAAGTTTATAGAGCCCCAAGCACTGAAAGTGAGCACTACAGATCCCATTTGAAACTTGAGTAACTCTGTATGAGATAAATGGAAATAGCAAGGGAAAATGAGGTAATTGGTATATGTATTTATAAATGTACAATTATCAACTTAAAAAACCCCTTTTATGACTAGGTTTATTGAAGTGACATGCACTAATTATTTTTAATTAAAAAATTTTTAATTTAATTTAATTTATTTATTTTTGGGCTGCGTTGGGTCTTTGTTGCTGCACGCAGGCTTTCTCTAATTGCAGCGAGCAGGGGCTACTCTTCATTGTGGTGCATGGGCTTCTCATTGTGGTGGTTTCTCTTGTGGAGCACGGGCTCTAGGCACATGGGCTTCAGTAGTTGTTGGGACTTCCTGCGTGGCACAGTGGTTAAGGACTCCACAATCCCAATGCAATGGGCCTGGGTTCAATCCCTGGTCAGGGAACTAGATCCCATATGCATGCCACAACTGAGAATTCGCATGCCACAACTAAGGAGCCCGTGTGCCACAACTAAGGAGCCAGTGAGCTGAACTAAGGAGCCCACCTGCCACAACTAAGACACAGTGCAACCAAATAAAGAAAGAAAAGAAAATATAAATTTTTTTTAAAAATTGGATTGTTGTTTTGAAAGAAAGAACAAAGTTGAAGGACTATTATCCTGATTTTAAGACTTACTATAAACAAGAAAGTGAGGTATCAGTGAAAACATAGATATACAGATCAATGGAATAGATAAAGAATCCAGAATACACCCATGTAAACATGATCAGTTGATTATTGGCAAAGGTGCAAAGACAATTCAGTGGAGAAAAGGACAGCCTTTTCAACAAGTTGCTGGAACAATTGGCCATTGACATGCAAAAGTTTTCTGGTGGCTTGTTTTCTACCCATATCTCTCACCTTATACAAAAACTAACACAAAATGGATCATAGACCTAAATATAAAATAAAACAACAAACCTTTCAGAAGAAAAAACAGGAGAAAATCTTTGTGAACTTCAGTTAAGGAAAGAGTGCTTAGATACAACACTGAAAGCACTACATAGGGAAGAAAAAAATTGGTAAATTGGGCTTGATTAAAATTAGAAAAGAAAATTGATCTATAAAAGATATGGGCAAGAGAATGAAAAGACAAGCCACAGAAACTATTTTCAAATCACACATCTGATGAAGGGCATATATGCAGCATACAACTCTCTGATTTTAAAGAAATGCTTTCCCTTCTTTCAGGCTCAACTCAAATCTCAGCTCTGTGAAAACTTCAAAGACCAGATGAGCTAGAATCCATATGTCTGGACCATTAGTGGATGAATGAATGAACATTTCTCAGCCATTATTACTTTCCTGTAAAATACAATGTATGCACTAATAAATATACCCTTATATTCTGGTCCTCTTTTTAACTAAAAACCTGAATGTATTTGCCAGACACTTGATATATTGCAGTATGTTCCCATGGAATGAAATGAAACTTTATTGACTGAAATAATAAGTACTATGGATGGATGGCATTATCTTACAGATTCCAAATTGCTTACATTATATCTTAGCCTTAGGGAGGTTATATCTAACTAGGGCAGGTCTGGTAAAGTATATTTTGTAACTATATATAATGTCTTGTATGGATCTGTGAATATGTATTTGTCTAAGTATACAGTTATAGAAAGTTAAAAAAATGGAAAAATTCTAAGTTATATATTTTATCGATTTTGTTGAAATAGCAATTCTCTTCAGTTTCAGTTTTTGCCAAACACTACTGTATTATCATTTTCTCTGAAAATCAGAAGCTTTTGTCTATTCTGGAGGCCATTTAGCCCAACTGCATTTTTCGAAAAGCCACGATTTGCTAAATTTAAATGCAGCCCCTTTTGCTAGGCCTAGAATTAGTGCTAAGGACCAAATGAGGAGCCCTTAATAAATTAACATCCTGGGCAGCAGTATTCCAAGAGTCCAGGAAAATATGTAACATGGATATTTCCTCCAAATATTTTAAGATAATAGACTTACTGTATACAGAGCTTCCCAATACATACACATTAAGGAAAGTTGGGCCCACTCAGCAAGTGAATACAGGTACAACATAATTGAACATGTCCCCGCACTCAGAAGGCCTTGTCCTTCACTTAATGCTCTCCTGTAGCCATCTTGAAATTCTTAGTAATTTTATCTTTGAAGTTGTGTTTTGTAACTGAAGTCTGAAGGAACGATGGAACATACATGTAAACAGAGAAGATATGCAAGATACGCATTTGCACTGCTCCTTGCCACTCTGTTCTCAGTAGTATTCCCAATACCTCATGAGTACAGCCTTCAGGTAGACCCACAGTGCATGAGAGTTCAGAGAGTTCAAAGTGAGCACAAGGTCAGTGTGTTACATCTATGACTGAGTTAAAAGGAACACTGACAAGCCTGAGAGGGTATGCTTTCCATTCAAACCAGAACTTGCTTCAAGTGCAGAAAGAAGGCAATGGCATTCTAAGAAATATGAACACGCAAGGAATCCTATCATATTCTTTCTTATTTGTGTTACTTCCTGTATTAGCCAACTCTTCATACTAAAATGATGATATAGGAGGAAAGGGGGACACAGGGCATCATATAGTTACTTTCCCTTTTTGTCCTTTCTTACTCATTAGCAAGCTAAAGCTAGAGAGGGTTGATAGATGTGCACACATCAAAAAGTGAAATTTTAAAAACTTAGTTTTGTGTAGTTTACACTGTTCTGGTAAGAATGAAATATATACTGTACTCATATACGAACTACGTAATATGAATTCTGTAGTTTTGGTGATTCTACATATAAGTTAAATGCTCTTATATTCGCGTTTAAAATTGTTAATACGCCATAGAAAGAAAAACAGTAAATTCATGCTAATAATTTAAAATTAAAGATTCTTCTATTTAGTAGCAAATATAAAGCACACCTCAAGAGAGAGAGAAAGAGAGGCTGCAGAAGAAAGGGAAAAAAAGCCTTCTATTTTAGCACCTTTAACAGCACTTTTTTCCTGCTTTAATAAGCACTGTTTGATTGATATAAAAAAAGCACTCTTTATAAATCCTTTCCATGCAGAGTGAGCCTGAGCTTTTGCTGCCTATTTAATGATGTTAATCAATGTCTAAATTTAGTAAGAACCCTTTAGTACTTAGTCCATCACCAATGGTATAAAATACACAGAAATTGCTTTTTCTACAGCAGTTATAGATTGTATTTAGTCACTGATAATTTGTTATTTCATCTCCTCTTCCCCAGCCCTGAGTGAACTGCTCATAAGATCCAAAGGGGCCTGGAGGTAAATGTTTTACTTCATTCTCCTATGATTCTTCATAGGATCTTATTAGAGAATGTTTTCATATGCACTATTGGGTCCCAGTAAAAATAATATAAACTAAGTACTTATTATATGCTCAGATATGTACCAAGTGCTTTTACACATATTGTCTCAGTTAAGTCATAAAAACCCTGTAGGGTAGGCACTAATATTACCCCAATTTACAAATGTTAAAAAAAAAAAAAAAAGCAAAGAGAATTTAAATACATGATTTATAGTCTCACAGCTTGTTGGTACAGGTATTGTGATTTGAATTCACATGATCTAATGCAAGAGCCGCTTAACTGTTATCTAGGCTGCTTTGCCAATTAAGTCCATTGATTCAGAAGTAGAGGAGTGATTCTGAGAGGAAAGAAAGATGATCAACATCCAAGCAAAACGACAAAATGGAGGGGAGATCAGATCTTTCAAAGTAAAAAATAGCATAGCTGATATAAAAATCTCTTAATAGCTCTAAAAGTATGACAGACCTAAGTTTGAGAACCTGCTCCACAATTTCCCAGCTTGTGGCCTTGGGGAAATTACTTAACTAAATCTTAATTCTCTCATTTGTCAAATGAGGATAACAACAGTGCCAACTTCACAGGGTTGTTGTGAGGATTAAATGGCACCATGCACATAAAATGCTTATCATGGTGCCTCGCACCATGCTCTATAAGTGTTAGCTACTGTTACTATTATTTTTAGTATTTTACTTGCTTGAGTTTCTCATCTTCAAACACCATTTTTCCTTCTGTCTTTGTGGTCTAAGTAATTCTTCCTACAATTTTAAGCTGGAGTTGAGCTCTACTCATAAAAGCTACAAGCAACCAGAATCTTCACTTTCTTCTTGCAATTTTTTTTGCCACTACTTCTCAACTGATTTAGTGCCAGATTATAGATTCTCATCCACACTTTTTAATTCAGAACCTTCCTTTTTATTTGGCTTTGAAGCATATTGTGTTAAATTCCCAAAATGATACCTTCAGAGCTCGCTGCAAAGTCCTTATCACAGTTCTCAGAAAACTTAAAGTTGTTCTTAGGGGAATAAGCACTGCTTTGCATTTCATTATTGAATAGAAAATCTAGAAGAACAACATCAACTTTTAAATGAAATTATACACCTGGAAGGGGCATATAAACAGAGTAAAAAAACAGAGCACCTCATTATCACTCTTTCAAGCTGCTAGAGTGAAATTTGAGTAATTGCATATTCCAACATCAAAAACTCTCTTGGATATACTAAAGAACATCATTACGCACACAGCAACAAAACGAGGAAGTTGTCAGAGGGAGCCACTATGAATAAAAGATTGCCAAGACAGAGTCTTAAAATGGATAATATAATAAGCTCGTTAATAAGTATTCTGAAATAGCTCTAAGGTTTTCCAACTGAAATTGAATTCCTTAGGGTTCTTAACTAGTCAAAGGCATCAACTTTATTATTTTTTCTCCTGTTTAAATTATCCATATCTCTTTGTTGATCCATGCAAGAATGTTTCTACCTGTATCTAAACACAAAGAAATATTTGATTTTGGTATTGGTATTTATTAGAGTACTCATATGAAAATAAGTGGAATTAAGCTTCCTTTTTAAAGATCTGGGTTACTGATAAAAGCCTCTCCAATGAAGAACAAGCATATAAAAGGAGTCAGACTTCACCATCTTGCTATAATCTTGTAAATTGCCTTCATAACATAGAAACTCTTCTAATTGCAGAATATTTAAGAATTAGTGCATGTCAGACTTCCCTGGTGCAGTGGTTAAGAATCTGTCTGCCACTGACAGTGAGGGGATGGAAAAAGATATTCCATGCAAATAGAAATCAAAAGAAAGCTGGAGTAGCTATACTCATATCAGATAAAATAGACTTTAAAACAAAGAATGTTACAAGAGACAAGGAAGGACACTACATAATGATCAAGGGATCAATCCAAGAAGAAGATATAACAATTATAAATATATATGCACCCAACACAGGAGTACCTCAATACATAAGGCAACTGCTAACAGCTATAAAAGAGGAAATCGACAGTAACATAATAATAGTGCGGGAATTTAACACCTCACTTACACCAATAGACAGATCATCCAAAATGAAAATAAATAAGGAAACAGAAGCTTTAAATGACACAATAGACCAGATAGATTTAATTGATCCTTATAGGACATTCCATCCAGAAACAGCAGATTACACTTTCTTCTCAAGTGTGCACAGAACATTCTCCAGGACAGACCACATCTTGGGTCACAAATCAAGCCTCAGAAAATTGAAATCACTTCAAGCATCTTTTCTGACCACAATGCTATGAGATTAGAAATGAATTACAGGGAAAAAAAACATAAAAAACACAAACATATGGAGGCTAAACAATACATTACTAAATAACCAAGAGATCACTGAAGAAATCAAAGAGGAAATCAAAAAATACCTAGAGACAAATGACAAGGAAAACACGATGATCCAAAACCTATGGGATGCAGCAAAAGCAGTTCAAAGAGGGAGTTTACAGCTATAGAAGCCTACCTCAAAAAACAAGAAAAATCTCAAATAAACAATCTAACCTTACACCTAAAGGAACTAGAGAAAGAATAATAAACAAAACCCAAAGTTAGCAGAAGGAAAGAAATCATAAAGATCAGAGCAGAAATAAATGAAATAAAAACAAAGAAAACAATAGCAAAGATCAAAACTAAAAGCTGGTTCTTTGAGAAGATAAACAAAATTGATAAACCATAGCCAGACTCATCAAGAAAAAGAGGGAGAGGACTCAAACCAATAAAATTAGAAATGAAAAAGGAGAAGTTACAATAGACACCGCAGAAATACAAAGCATCCTAAGAGACTACTACAAGCAACTCTATGCCAATATAATGGACAACCCAGAAGAAATGAACAAATTCTTAGAAACTTATAACCTTCCAAGACTGAACCAGGAAGAAATAGAAAATATGAACAGACCAATCACATGTAATGAAATTGAAACTGTGAATTAAAATCTTCCAACAAACAAAAGTCCAGGACCAGATGGCTTCACAGGTGAATTCTATCAAACATTTAAGGAAGAGCTAACACCCATCTTTCTCAAACTCTTCCAAAACACTGCAGAGGAAGGAACACTCCCAAACTCATTCTATGAGGCCACCATCACCCTGATACCAAAACCAGACAAAGATACTACAAAAAAAGAAAATTACAGACCAATATCATTGATGAATATAGATGCAAAAATCCTCAACAAAATACTAGCAAACAGAATCCAACAACGCATCAAAAGGATCATACACCACGATCAAGTGGGATTTTTCACAGGGATGCAAGGATTCTTTGATATACACAAATCAATCAATGTAATATACCATATTCACAAACTGAAGAAGTAAAACCATATGATCATCTCAACAGATGCAGAAAAAGGTTTTGACAAAATTCAACACCCATTTATGATAAAAACTCTCCAGAAAGTGGGCATACAGGGAACCTACCTCAACATAATAAAGGCCATATATGACAAACCCACAGCAAACATCATTCTCAATGGTGAAAAACTGAAAGCATTTCCTCTAAGATCAGGAATGAGACAAGGATGTCAACTCTCGCCACTATTATTCAACATAGTTTTGGAAGTCCTAGCCACGGCAATCAGAGAAGAAAAAGAAATAAAAGGAATACAACTTGGAAAAGAAGAAGTAAAACTCTCACTGTTTGCAGATGACATGATACTATACATAGAGAATCCTAAAGATGCCACCAGAAAACTACTAGAGCTAATCAATGAATTTGGTACAGTTGCAGGATACAAAATTAATGCACAGAAATCTCTTGCATTCCTATACGCTAATGATGAAAAATCTGAAAGAGAAATTATGGAAACACTCCCATTTACCACTGCAACAAAAAGAATAAAATACATAGGAATAAACCTACCTAGTGAGACAAAAGACCTGTATGTACAAAACTATAAGACACTGATGAAAGAAATTAAAGATGATCCAACAGATGGAGAGATATACCATGTTCTTGGATTGGAAGAATCAATATTGTGAAAATGACTATATTAACCAAAGCAATCTACAGATTCAATGCAAGCCCTATCAAATTACCAATGGCATTTTTTACAGAATTAGAACAAATCATCTTAAAATTTGTATGGAGACACAAAAGACCCCGAATAGCCAAAGCAGTCTTGAGGGAAAAAAACAGAGCTGGAGGAATCAGACTGCCTAACTTCAGACTATACTACAAAGCTACAGTAATCAAGACAATATGGTACTGGCACAAAAACAGAAACACAGATCAGTGGAACAGGATAGAAAGCCCAGCGATAAACCCACGCACCTATGGTCAACCAATCTATGACAAAGGAGGCAAGGATACATAATGGAGAAAGACCGTCTCTTCAATAAGTGGTGCTGGGAAAACTGGACAGCTACATGTAAAAGAATGAAATTACAACACTCCCTAACACCATACACAAAAATAAACTCAAAATGGATTAGAGACCTATATGTAAGACTGGACACTATAAAACTCTTAGAGGAAAACATAGGAAGAACACTCTTTGACATAAATCACAGCAAGATCTGTTTTGATCCATCTCCTAGAGTAATGGAAATAAAAATAAAAATAAACAAATGGGACCTAATGAAACTTCAAAGCTTTTGCACAGCAAAGGAAACCATAAACAAGACAGAAAGACAACCCTCAGAATGAGAGAAAATATTTGCAAATGAATCAATGGACAAAGGATTAATCTCCAAAATATATAAACAGCTCTTGCAGCTCAATATTAAGAAAACAAACAATCCAATCCAAAAATGGGCAGAAGACCTAAACAGACATTTCTCCAAAGAAGACCTACAGATGGCCAAGAAGCACATGAAAAGCTGCTCAACCTCACTAATTATTAGAGAAATGCAAATCAAAACTACAATGAGGTATCACCTCACACCAGTTAGAATGGGCATCATCAGAAAATCTACAAACAATAAATGCTGGAAAGGGTGTGGAGAAAAGGGAACCCTCTTGCACTGTTGGTGGGAATGTAAATTGATACAGCCACTATGGAGAACAGTATGGAGACTCCTTAAAAAACTAAAAATAGAATTACCATATGATCCAGCAACCCCACTACTGGTCATCCAGAGAAAACCATAATTCAAAAAGACACATGCACCCAATATTCATTGCAGCACTATTTACAATAGCCAGGACATGGAAGCAACCTAAGTGTCCATCAACAGACGAATGGATAAAGAAGATGTGGTACATATGTACAATGGAAGATTACTCAGCCATAAAAAGGAATGAAATTGAGTCATGTGTTTAGATGTGGAGGGATCTAGAGACTGTCATACAGAGTGAAGTAAGTCAGAAAGAGAAAAACAAATATCGTATATTAACGCATGTATGTGGAACCTAGAAAAATGGTACAGATGAACCGGTTTGCACGGCAGAAGTTGAGACACAGATGTAGAGAACAAACCTACGGATACCAAGGGGGGAAAACCGTGGTGGGGTGGGGATGGTGGTGAGCTGAACTGGGCAATTGGGATTGACATGTATGCACTGATGTGTATAAAATTGATGACTAATAAGAACCTGCAGTATAAAACAAACAAACAAACAAAACAACTAATACTAAACTTTCTTTGGGTTATTTGTATGGAAATATATTAATATAAATGTTTCAGCCATTACATGAAATTTCTAAAAATCTTATATGTTCTGTTATAATGTTATGTCATAATTCTAGTTATTACTTTAAAATGTATGTCTCAAAAATAAGTAAAAAAAAAAAAAAATCCATCTGCCAATGCAGGGGACATGGGTTCAATCCCTGGTCCTAGAAGATCCCACATGCTGCAGAGCAACTAAGCCCACACACCACAACTACTGAGCCTGGTGCTCTAGAGCCCACGAGCCACAACTACTGAGTCCTCGTGTCACAACTACTGAAGCCCACGCACCTAGAGCCCGTGTTTCACGAGAGAAGCCACCGCAATGAGAAGCCCATGCACCACAACGAAGAGTAGCCCCTGCTCGCCACAACTAGAGAAAGCCCACGCGCAACAACGAAGACCCAACACAGCCAAAAATTAATTAATTAATATAATAAAATTTAAAAAATTGTAAAAAGGATTAGTGCATGTCACTTCAATAAACCTAGTCATAAAAGGGGTTATTTTAGTTGATAATTGTACATTTATAAATACATATACCGATTACTTCATTTTCCCTTGCTATTTCCATTTATCTCATACAGAGTTACTCAAGTTTCAAATGGGATCTGTAGCACTCACTTTCAGTACTTGGGGCTTTATAAACTTCTCATCTTTTATATTTGTGGTTCTAATGGTATAATTTTTCCCCTCTCCCTTGGTACTTATAAATTTATGAATTAATTAGCTGAGTTGGCTACAGTGTAGTAGAGCAAATGTTTGATCCTTAAAAAAGGAAAAAAAAAAGGCTGTTAGCTCTGTATGGGGGGAAAAATACGTCCTAATCCCATACTCTGCCCAATGCTTAGGAAATCACAGTGATAGGCTCCTTTCATGTGCTTCCACCACGTGAAGCTTCTTTAGCAAGAATTAGAAACAAAACTAAGAAATACACAGGAAATCATTTGAAGATAATAAAGACTAAGAAATACTAGCATTTTTTCCCCTTTTTTTCCACGCAGCAAAGGAAGGTGGAATTGCGAGCAAAAATTGACGACGGTTGTTCTCTGAGGTTTTTAGAAATCAGAGATTTTCTAGAGGCAGCCTGCGCGTGGAAGGGGAACACAGGCCAGAGCGTAAGCTTCTCCCAGCTCCAACTCCAGCTCGCTCGCAGAAGGATTAACGCCGGACCTACGCCTCAGCCAAGACCCAGGCCAGGACGCGCCCGAAGGTAGCCGGCTTCCGGCGGAGGGCGGCCCAGTCCCAACCACAGAGAGGAGGGCCCCCACTCCGTCCCGCCCCTTCCTCCGGCTTCCTAGAGCGGCCGCGGGGAGCCGGCGCGCGGCTGGGGTGGCTGGTTTAGTTTCGCTGCTTCGGCTTAGCTGCCAGCTTCAGGCCTCGAAGAGGCGGGCCGTCTCGTGCTTTGGGGAGAGGACCCCGAGTCCCTACACCGGGGTGCGACCCTCAGGGGGAGCGGCTCGTTTCAAGGAGCGGGATTCCGCCTGCTGGGCAGCCACAGGCTCGGGCGGTTCCGGCGCCCGCCTGTGTTGACCCTAGGTCGTCTTCGCCCCGCCCTCGGCGCTGCCTCCTGCCAGGAGCCTCCTTCCAACCACGGAAACGAGCTTCGTCTGCGGCAGGCCGGCGGCTGAAGACCGAGCCGCGGAGGGCGAGACTGTGGCCCGCCGCTTGGGGTAACCGAGAAGAACCCGGCCAGGGAGGTGCTCGGTGCTGGTCCCAGGCCCGGCGCTGTAATTCTGGTGTCTCTTGACGCCGGGCGGGCTGTTTAACTTTCCTTAGTTTTCTAGATCCTAGTACCAGGTTTGATACTTACCGGGTTTTGTGAGAAATAAATGAGATAATAAATGTGGATACCAGTAAGTGCTGTTTATTTCTTGAGCGCTTCCTGTGGGCCTGGTATTGTTAACCACCAAACAGCAAGGCGCTGGAGAAGAACACTCACACTTTGGTGAGGAAAACTGTCAGGGTCCGCGCCCTTCTGAAGCTTATTTGAAGATGAGAGGTTGGTTGGAGTATGGAAGAGGAGACAGCCTCTAAATAATTAACCAAAAAACACAATTATAAGTTTGAGAATTTAAAACAGGGAGATTCCTATGGGGAGGAGGTGGAGATGGGGAAGAGACCTAAAAGATGTGGAGGAATCAACCAGATTCTACTAGTATTGCAAGCCTAGGGAAGAGTACGTGTGAGGACTCGCGCTGGAAGTATTGCAAAGCACCGACAGAGAGCTTTACTCATATGTTTTCTCCCCTTCCTTATGTCCCTGCCCTCCCCATAGTAAGGCAATGAAGCCGGCAGCTAATTTTGGTCCTAATCTTTTTTACTTATAGTAAGCAACATGCAGTTTCTTCCTATGTCCTGTTTGATCAAAACAGGTATTTTTGAAAAGCTGAAGAAAACAGTATCGTATCATCTATGGTTTCTCATTGCCTTCTAAATCAAATTTAAACAACTAACTTGCTTGCAAAGTTTTCTATCAAACCAACCATATTCAATTCCAACTTTTGCTCTGCTGCACCCTTCACTGTTTTCTTCAGTTGATGTTGACTTCTTTTGGAGCCTGTATTCTTTATCTCAATTCTCTAATCTAAAAGCTGTTCAAAGCATTGCGCATTATGAAGCAGCTGTGTTCTTATTTAGCGCACCGGTTCTTGATATCCCAAATATTTCCTTAACTCCAGAAAATGTTTATCCTTTAACCACTGTTTGCTAACACAATAGACTAATACTATTATTTTAAATAGTTGCAGTTATTGAATATAGGCATACTTTTTATTTATAAAATTCTATCCCAATCCAACATATAAATTGTTTACTATGCATGGATTCCTTTTCTTCCCACTCAGGAGGCTTTCATCTCCTATCCCTCCACTCCAGATGCCAGCCAGGCATTTCAGAACCATCCGATAGTAACTGGATGGAGACTGACTTAGCTCACCCCACCATCGACTTTCCTGCCTGACTGGATATTGTGTACATATCTTATTTTTCCATTTCCTTTGCTTATTGCTGCTCACAGCACTGTAATTCTACTTTAGGCACCTTCCATATGTTCGTATCCATTGCTTTCTCTTTTTTTGTCTTTTTTGTTTATGATTAGGAAATTACTTTATCAGTTTTATTTATGAACTAAAAAAGAGATCTAATCATAAGTAGCATAAGCATAGTACTATAGGATACTGGTAATACTAGCTAGTATAAGCTAGTATACCTAACTGTTCCTCCTGTTTGTTTCCATAATATCCAGTGAATATGTCTATGACTGTATTTACTGATAGAGACTGAGTCTTTTTTTCCCTTCTTTCTTTCCATTTGTTTTCCCTGTGCTTAGCACAATGCCTGGTATATTATAGGTACTCAGTGAATGTATTTTGAATGGAAAAAAAAAAGGAATTCATTGTTAAAGTTTTAAGTGAAATAGGTATAAATGGGAGGTTAACTTCTAAAGTCTGAAAATGCCTAGAAATTCCCTTCAGAATCATCACACATCATCTATCTTCTTACCCTTTAAATAAATATACTCTCCTTCAAACATTAAAGATAGAAGTAAAATGAATTCTTTCTCAACATTTTTCTGTTGAGTTGGGGTAAGTATGCATGTATGTGTGAGTATGTGTAGTTGTATTTAAACTGAACAAAAGAAAAGGAGCAAGTATGTGAGGTATTAATTCTTCATTTTCCCAATAAGAAAACAGTCTCAGAAGGATAAAAGTGGTCATACTCTTAGTGAAAGATGACCAGTGTTCAAACTCAGTTCTTTTCTGATGCCAAAGCCGTGTTCTTTCTTTGGTAGAAACCAAACTTCGTATTTTTCTTGTTGTTCAAGTAATATAATGATCAATAGAAAAAATCAGAAATTCCAGGTAAGCCAAGTAAGACAAAGCAAAAGGAAATAAAATTCATCCATGATTTCATCATTGAGGGCCAAACCCTGTTGACATTTTTGTGCATTTATATGTAAATATACTACACATACATTACATACACAGAGACAATCACTTTTTTTTAAGAAAAATGGAATCACACTTTAATCTTTTTTTTTTTTAATATTTATTTATTTGGTTGCACAGGGTCTTAGTTGCGGCAGGCGGGCTCCTTAGTTGCAGTATGCAAACTCTTAGTTGTGACGTGCATGTGGGATCTAGTTCCCTGACCAGGGATCGAACCCAGGCCCCCTGCATTGGGAGTGTGGAGCCTTATCCACTGTGCCACCAGGGAAGTCCCCTTAACTTTAATCTTTTGTAATCTTCCTTTTTGCTTAACAATATGTGATAACTTTTTTCTCTTGATTCACTTATTCCAAGGCTTTTTTCAACCTTCGATTTATTGACACTTGGGGCCAGATAATTCTATGTTGGGGAGGGGGGCAGGGCTTTCCTGTTCATTGTCGGATGTTTAACAGCATCACCTCTACCCACTAGGTGCCGTTAGTACCACTTCCCGTTTTGTTGCAGCAAGCAAAAATGTCTCCAGACATTGCCAAATATCCCTTGGGGGACAAAATCAATTAATTTACATAATTATATAATATAACATTAAGCATTCTTCTTTTCTTGACACCTGTCTACCAAATGGCTATTAGCAAATCAATAGTAAATGCTTTTCATATTTTATTTTAGGAATAGTTAATATCAAATGAATACTAGAAATTTTTAAAAATTAGATGTTTTAAATTTTTATTAGCTCTGAAGTAATGCCACCATATTCAGGAATTTTCTCTCCTCTTAGAATATGCCTTCTTTATGACTCATGGGTTTGTTATTATTTAAAATTTAAAAGATGACTTTGAATGAATACAGCCCAAGTTATCTCAAAGCAAAGATATAGTAGCATCGTGAGAAAAGCATTAGAACTTATAGCCTTTGGGAGGAGTGAATCTGCTAGATGAGTGATCTTGATAAAGTTTCCACGCACAGATATAATGTATTTGATAGATTTTTTTATCATTGTAAACTCTTTCGTATTTTTAGTTTTCAAAAGTTTTTTAAAAGAAAAATATTCTTACACTAGAAATTTATAAACATCTCTCAAAATCTATTTTAAAAAGTCAGGGGAAGTTTTTAGAATCTGTTATATTTTACTTTTTAAAAAGTTTCTTATTGTCAAATGAAACACATATATAGAACATTGCATAAAACATAAACATGCAGTTTAATGAATTACTACAATTAGAACATCGTGTAATCACCAATTCAGGTTCAAGAAGTAGCTCACTGGTAAAGCTCAAGAAGCACCCCTACTTCCATGCCCATTCCCAACCACGGCTTCTTCTCTCTCCTTAAATGTAGTCCTTTCCTGATATTTATGGAAATATTATGTAGTTATTCCTTATTCTTTTACTATATAAGTGTGCCATCTGTTTTCATTAGAATTTAGTTTTGTGTGTTTTTGAAGTTTATATAAATGGAATCAGTAATCATACAGTGTGTAGTCTTTTCTCTTGAGCTCAACATTGTTTGTAAGATTCATCTGTGTCATTGCTTACACTATAATCCATTTATTTACATTGTTGTGTTGTTTTACATTGTATGAATTTATCATTACTCTTGACAAACATTTAATTGTTTCTTGTTTTTGGCCGGTGAGCATTCTTATACATGTCCGCTGGTACACATATGCCCACATTTATGATGGGTATATACCTAGAAATTGAGTGGCTGCATCATAGAGAACACATTCTTCAACATAATGGCATAACAAGTTGTCTTCCAAAGTGGTTCCATCAATTTATACACCCACCAGACTGTATGAGAATTCCCATTTCTCTGTATCCTCACAAATACTTGGTTTCTTAGTCTTTTTAATATTTAGCCATTCTGGTGGGTTTGTAGAGGCTTTCTTTTTTTTTTTTTAACATCTTTCTTGGAATAAAATTGCTTTACAATGTTGTATTAGTTTCTGCTGTATAACAAAGTGAATCAGCTATGTGTATACACATATCCCTATATCCCCTCCCTCTTGCGTCTCCCTCCCATCTTCCCTATCCCACCCCTCTAAGTGGTCACAAAGCACCGAGATGATCTCCCTGTGAGATGCAGCTGCTTCCTACTAGCTATCTATTTTACATTTGGTAGTGTATATATGTCGATGCTACTCTCTCACTTCGTCCCAGCTTACCCTCCCCCCTTCCCATGTCCTCAAGTCCATTCTCTATGTCTGCGTCTTTATTCCTGTACTGCCCCTAGGCTGGTCAGAACCATTTGTTTTTTTTTTTTAGATTCCATACATATGTGTTAGCATATGGTATTTGTTTTTCTGACTTACTTGACAGACTCTAGGTGCATTCACTTCACTACAAATAACTCAATTTTTTCCTTTTTATGGCTGAGTAATACTCCATTGTATAAATGTGCCACATCTTCTTTATCCATTCATCTGTTGATGGACACTTAGGTTGATTCCATGTCCTGGCTATTGTAAATAGTGCTGCAACGAACGTTGTGGTACATGACTCTTTTTGAATTATGGTTTTCTCAGGGTATATGCCCAGTAGTGGGATTGCTGGGTCATATGGTAGTGCTATTTTTAGTTCTTTAAGGAACCTCCATACAGTTCTCCATGGTGGCTGTATCAATTTACATTCCTACCAACAGTGCAAGAGGGTTCCCTTTTCTCCACACCCTCTCCAGCATTTATTGTTTGTAGAGTTTTTGATGATGGCCATTCCTGCAGGTGTGAGGTGATACCTCATTGCAGTTTTGATTTGCATTTCTCTAATGATTAGTGATGTTGAGCATCCTTTCATGTGTTTGTTGGCAATCTGTATATCTTCTTTGGAGAAATGTCTATTTAGGTCTTCTGCCCATTTTTTGGATTGGGTTGTTTGTTTATTTGATATTTAGCTGCATAAGCTGCTTGTATATTTCAGAGATTAATCCTTTGTCTGTTGCTTCATTTGCAAATACTTTCTCCAATTCTGAAGGTTGTTTTTTCGTCTTGATTACGGTTTCCTTCACTGTGCAAAGGCTTTTAAGTTTCATTAGGTCCCATTTGTTTATTTTTGTTTTTATTTCCATTTCTCTAGGAGGTGGGTCAAAAAGGATCTTGCTGTGATTTATGTCATAGAGCGTTCTGCCTATGTTTCCCGCTAAGAGTTTGATAGTGTCTGGCCTTACATTTAGGTCTTTAATCCATTTTGAGCTTATTTTTGTGTATAGTGTTAGGGAGTGTTCTAATTTCATACTTTTACATGTACCTGTCTAGTTTTTCCCAGCACCACTTATTGAAGAGGCTGTCTTTTCTCCATTGTATATTTTTGCCTCCTTTATCAAAGATAAGGTGACCATATGTGCATGGGATTATCTCTGGACTTTCTATCCAGTTCCATTGATCTATATTTCTTTTTTTGTGCCAGTACCATACTGTCTTGATTACTTTAGCTTGGTAGTATAGTCTGAAGTCAGGGAGCCTGATTCCTCTAGCTCCATTTTTCTTTCTCAAGATCGCTTTTGCTCTTCAGGGTCTTTTTTGTTTCCATACAAATTGTAAAATTTTTGTTCTAGTTCTATGAAAAATGCCATTGGTAGTGTGATAGGTATTGAATTGAATCTATAGATTGCTTTGGGTAGTATAGTCATTTTCAAAACGTTTATTCTTCCAATCCAAGAGCATGGTATATCTCTCCATCTGTTTGTATCATCTTTAATTTCTTTCATCAGTGTCTTATAGTTTTCTGCATACAAGTCTTTTGTCCTCCTTAGGTAGGTTTATTCCTAGGTATTTTATTCTTTTTATTGCAATGGTAAATGGGAGTGTTTCCTTAATTTCTCTTTCAGATTTTTCATCATTAGTGTATAGGAATGCAAGAGATTTCTGTGCATTAATTTTGTATCCTGCTACTCTACCAAATTCATTGATTAGTTCTAGTAGTTTTCTGGTAGCATCTTTAGGATTCTGTATGTATAGCGTCATGTCATCTGCAAACAGTGACAGATTTACTTCTTTGTGACCCAAGATGTGATTTGTGGAGGTTGGGTGGAGTTCTGTTCCTGTCTTGCTAGTTGTTTGGCGTGGGGCATCCAGCACCAGAACTTGCTGGCCGTTGGGTGGAGCTAGGTCTTAGCATTGAGACGGGGATCTCTGGGAGAGCTCTCGCCGATTGATATTACGTGTGGCTGGGTGGTCTCTGGTGGTCCAATGGCCTGAACTCGGCTCTCCCACCTCAGAGGCTCAGGCCTGACACCAGGCTGGAGCACCAAGATCCTGTCAGCCACACGGTTTTTGCTCACACGTCATGTCCTTGTGGTGGGCTGGGGGTGCTCCTCTGTGGCATCCTTACTCCAGAACTCAAGCCACCATCTGAAACACTGCCTGTTGTAGAGGCAGAGACAAAGAGAGAAACCCGTGTGGGAATGGCAAACCCACTCTTACAGCTACCTGTAGAGGCTTTAATTTCCTGATCAACAATGAGGTAGAGCACCTTTCCATGTGTTAATGAAAAGATGTGCTCTTTGACAGTGTCTGCTCAAGTTTCTTGCCCATTTTTCTATTGTTTTCCCTCAGTCTTTTCCTTAATATTTTACAGCAAGTATTTTCTCAGTATTAGTTATTTATGTTTGTTTCACTCTGTGACTTGCTTCTATACTTTTTAATACTCAACATTTTTCGATATTTTGTATTAGGAATATATCTTGTGTATAGCATTTAATTAGATTTTGTTTTCTTATCCTTCTGAGAGCCATTTTGTTTTCATAGGTAAATTTACTGGTATGATAGATACCCCTTCTTATGTTTTCTAGTTTTTATTTTTTACTATATATGCTCCATATATTCTTATATTTATATTTTATATTTTGTACATGTATTTCTCCTGAATATGTAAAAAATAAATTGTACTCTAGGTTGTTTTTAGGCTAAAAGTTACCATAACTTTATATAACATACTTTATTCTCTATTTCTTTTTAAAATATATCTAGGGCTTCCCTGGTGGCACAGTGGTTGGGAGTCCGCCTGCCGATGCAGGGGACACAGGTTCATGCCCCGGTCCGGGAGGATCCCACATGCCGCGGAGCGGCTGGGCCCGTGGGCCATGGCCGCTGGGCCTGCGTGTCCGGAGCCTGTGCTCCGTAGCGGGAGAGGCCACAACGGTGAGAGGCCCGCGTACCGCAAAAAAAAAAAAAAAAAAAAAAAAAAAAAAAAAAAAAAAAAAAAAAAAAAATATATCTAAATCTATATATCCCCACTGTGAGTAGTATCACCCTTTTCCACTCCCTACCCTCTAAACCCTGATTTTAATTAACTGCATTATTTTTCTGTATTTTCTGTTTGCTTTTATATAGCGAAATGTGGTTGTACATTTATTACTTGATCTGTCAGCTTTAAAACCTACCTTTATAACCTCGTCTATAACAGAGAAAATCAACAACTTACACACATCCCACTTTTTCACTCTATTCTCCTTTCCTCTTTGTTAATTATATTATTTCTACATTGTCATGATTCATAAACTTTACATTCTATTCTGTAACCGTAATTTTCATGGTTGTTTTCATCCTAGTCTTAAATTAAATGCATTCACTGCTTTCCACCAGCACTGCTGGAAATAATACTAGCTTCCCAGTGTTGTTAAGAGGATCAAATGAAAATACTGAGTCAACATCAACTAAACTTAACTGAGGATTTACTATATTGCATGCTTGTGCCAGGTGCATGAAAATACAGAGGGCAACACCATTTCCTCTGCCTTTAGGGAGCTCCCACGGTCTTCTAGAAGACACAAACCATTTCACTACAGTGTGATGAGAGGTATGTCAGAGATAAGTACAATGTGCTCCAGGCTTGGGGATGGGGCAAACAGAGGATTCCTAGAGAGTGGCAACTGAGTTGCATCTTGGAAGATGAATAAGATATGGCCCCCTGATGACTGGGTGAAAAGCATTCCTGGCCTAGACAACAGCAAAGGCAGACACATGAGAGAGAATCCATGGTTAGGGATTTGTAGGAAACCTGAGCGTCTGGACTTGAACACAGGGTGTGGGTAGGGAAAAGAGAAGTGACGGGGGTGGAGAAATAGGCAAGAGGAATCACTATGCAGTCTTAAGTAAAGAAGTGATCAGATTTGCATTTCTGATGGGACATAGGCAGCAGGGAAGGAGTGAACTCGATGAGACCAGACTGGAGGAAGGAGATTAGTTGGAAACTCATCTCTGTCATAACAAGGTGATTCTTTGTGAGACTGACATGAAGATTTTAAATGCTTCATGAGGAGAGACTGAAAATAAGCTAGCACAAAGTTGGTGCAGCCCAGCTTCCACTAGGTTGTTGATGGCCCATGAGAGATTATTTTAAGATTGAATTATCCAGCCTCTGGTAAATGAACCGAAATTGGCCACTGTATTCTGATATGATTATTTTGGGGGACTGGGTCATATCCCTCCATGTAAGGGGTGCGGTGAGGTTCTATCTACAAGAAATTTAAATTCTTCTTCCAGTCATACTTGAGATCGCAGACTGAATGAAGGAAAACTATCCTGTTTCTGGTCCCAGAATCAGTTTGGAATGGACTTCAAGCAAAAAGATTCCTGGGGCATTTCTAGAGTGGAAGGTACCCTGCCAGGTGAGGACTGGCTGGGAATGAGATCCCTGCATGGAAACTTTGCATGGGTCTGGGCCTGGGCAGCTTGTAACTACCTCATTCTACACCCCTTTTTTAAAATTCCTAAACATGCAGTAAAATTTTGTCAAAAGTTACAGTCTGGACTCGGTTACACTGTGGGGGATGCAGGAAGTGCTCCTCCTGTACTTCAGAAAGAGTTGCAAAGGGGTGAGAAGTATACCTCCTCCTTGAGACGGAGGTGCTGGTAACAGTCTGCAGAAAGCCATGCCCAGCTGAGTCCTCAGTGTGATCTTACAGGGAGACATGGCAGCATTCAAACCTTAGCAGGGATCCCTGTGGACCTGCTCAGAAGACTACACGGCAGAACCCTGGGAGCTCTCAGAAGCAGCCGGCAGGTAATTTGATGAGAGCTGATTTCTGGGAGTGAATCAGAACTGAGACTATTGTAGTTTGTGCACTAAGAAAAAGGTGTCTCCTTATTTATAGCCACAAGACGGTGTGATCTTGGACAATGAGGTCACATAGTAATCCAGGCAAACAAGGATGAGGCCAAACTAATGCAGTGGTATGAGGGCAGGGCGAGTGACAGGAAATACTGAGGACAGAAAATCAGTATGTGGTAACATACTGAAGCCTGGGCTAGAGATAAATATTTGACAGTCATAATTATAGAGATGAAAGTTGAGGCTGTGGGAATAGATAATATTGTCAGGGAGAGTGTTTAGAAAGAATTCCATAAACAGTAGACCATTACTGAAATGTTAACAATTAATTTCATATGCTATCAAAGTGGTCTCGTTACTTTATTTTTTTAAATTATTATTTATTTATTATTTTTGGCTGCGTTGGGTCTTCGTTGCTGCTCACAGGCTTTCTCTAGTTGAGGGGAGCGGGGCTACTCTTCGTTGTGGTGCACGGGCTTCTCATTGAGGTGGCTTCTCTTGTTGTGGAGCAAGGGCTCTAGGCTCACGGGCTTAGTTGCTCCGTGGCATGTGGGATCTTCCCGGACCAGGGCTGAAACCTGTGTCCCCTGCACTGGCAGGATTCTTAACCACTGCGCCACCAGGGAAGCCCGTCTCATTACTTTATAAGCACATGTCATACATGTGTATTCAGTGTAAATATATATACATATATATCTTTTAAAAGATCTATTTTATCTTTTAAAATATATTGTTGGTATCTTTAGTTTCTTCTAGAGGAGTGTTTCTCAATCCTGGCACTGTTAATATTTTGGTTTGGGGCCAGATAATTCTTTATTGTGGGTGACTGGCCTGTGCACTATAGGCTGTTTAGAAGCATCCCTGGCTTCTCTACACATGAAACCCACTAATTGCTAGTAGCACCCACCCTCATCCACAAGTACAACAAATAAAGATGTCTCCAGACACTGTCAAATGTCCCTTAGGGGCAAAATCAGGCCTGCTTGTATACAACCCTGAGAAATAGGAGAGTAAAATATTTTAAAATAACAGATTCTTTGATGGGATCATTCATTCATTCTAGCTGTAATTTTTTTCTAATTGCATCTGTTCTGTACACAAGAACATTCAAAGATCAGCGCTGCATTTCCTATAGAACATATCAAAGACAGTTTCAGTAGAATAATTAATTTGCACAAACTGATTTGAAAATTTGTCAGTATTCATGTGGAACCTATGTTGAGGTACAGACTACACAGACTCCATCCATGGCTTTCTATGCTTTCTGGCTCTCTTAGCCAATAAGGGGCCCCAGCAGCAGATCAGAGAGAAGGAAGAGAGTGAGATCAGGGTAATACTGACTACTCTAGCTCCAACAAGGTTGTCTTGGGTTGGCTATGTCCCTCCACTGAGGGTTATTTCTTCTTTCAAAGTGATGCACTGCCTTTTTAAGTCACTCCCTTCATCCCTTTAGGTAAAATGTGGTAACAGCTTCTTATGGAATAAAGAATAGCAGTACAAGGATTGAACATTAAGGATTGTTTAAGGTTTGTGACCTAGAAGAAGAAAGAAACATTTTTAGTAAGTATGAGATGGTGACGTTTTTTACATGTTATAGAAATGTCAGGAAAAATAAAGACTGTGAAAAGCCTTTAAAAAATAATCATGAAAGTATTGAGTATCAACTATGTGCCTTGGCCTGTGATAGGTGCTTTATATATTTTCTCAATCCTTATGATAATCTTATTAGATTGATTTTATTATCCTGATTTCTCAGATGAGACTTTAAAAAATGCTTTCTCAAAGTCACAGAGCTAGTTAGTAAGTGGTGGAATCAGAATCTTAACCCAAGTCTGCTGATTTCAAAGCTCATTCTACTAACTACCTTGCTGTTCCATCTACATTTTACCATTAAATTAACAATCAAGAAATTATGTCCTTTTAGAATGTAGTTTCAGTTAAGTGATCAGAATGCAGTTTCAGAGGAGTGATCAGGCTGGAAGTGGCAAGGAAATAAAGATGGTAGTGGCACACCAGCTATTTGATAAGTCTAGTAGTAAAAAGTTGGAGATGAGTAGTATTAATTGCTAAAAATCCTATTTTTTTTCTAAAAATTCTGTGTCACACGAAGTCTGATTTTTCTCATTCTGAGATATGCTCACTGGCTCACTGAGGGGTTCCTCTACGTTATTCCAATAGTGATGCCTCAATTCTATAGGGCTTTCCTATCCTCACAGGAAAAAAGAATCTTCATGGGGCAGAGCATCTCATTCATCTCTGCATTCCGACCACAGAGCCTGGTACCCTTTGAACTGAACATTATGATTTGGCCTCTACAATCTGAGTCTTCCTATAGGGCTTGTTTATCCTCATTAACAGTAACACAGCAACTGGCTTCCAGGTCACCTTGTCCCAGAAGCACAGAAAAAGATATTTATGTCTGCTATCCTCCTGGCTTTCCTTCCTAATAGCTCTGCTATCTAATATTTAAGCACAGACAAGTACCATTTAATAAAACACTTGTAAGAAGGTTGAGGGAATAGTCAACTTTAACCTTGGATCAGCAGCTCTCAAAAGACAGAAATCACTGCAATCACCGGAAACAAAGAATTTCTCTGAGGATAGTAGTCAAAATATAAAATGAAAACTAATGCCCAGATTCTTGATGAATAGGTAATGGAATAGGTAACGAAAAGCCATTTTTCCTCCCCATCATAAGCAAAAATCAAGAACAACCTAGACCAGCCTATCTTTGATTTACGGTGGGTCTCATAAGAAGGTATGGAACTTCCTAAACAAAAGACCACTGTTCAGCTAACTTAACTTTGCTTCTTTCTTCTCATATGTCTTTCTTGTTTTTATTGCATTTTTACTTCCTTCGACTCACATATTTTATGCTATTAAAATGTGTTTCTTAAAAGACTCTTTACCATAAAAGTCACAACAATAAGTTTAATAACAATTATTAAATCATAGAACAAAATAAATGTTATTCAAATGATTAGGAAAAGTAAATGTGGGAAAGAAGGGTTGTGAAGACTATAATATAAGCCTATTAGTGATAATCACATACATCTAACTAGCAAGAAGGGAAGGGGATCAGCAGAACATAAGTTGTACTTATGAAAGACTAACAATAGTATTAATAATGATACTAATTATAGGTAGAGCTCCTATTTGAAAATTGAAATAAACAGGAAGCCAAGGAATATTGCTAAGTATGGAGTAAACATCTACTATTTCTGGTTTAAACTTTAGAAAGTGAATTTAAAAAGTATAAAAAGAGTGCTTTACTGCAGTACGGATGAGGAAAAGTGATGCTTTGAACAACAGTTCCAGCTACTAATTTTAGCCTCCTTAATCAATTGGCATGATAAAGTATAGGACCCGAAGAAAATATCTGATCTAACTGATGTTAGAGAGGTTTTCACAAGATTTAGAAGCACAAGAATTGTAAGGTAAAAGACAGTTCAGGTGAGGTTGGATGTCTATGTTCTTGACAACACAGAAACTGTGAGACACTTTCAAGTTTAGGAGGAAGACTCCAAAGTTTAAAAATCTCTCATATTTCATTGGGCAAGCCAACTAGATTTTTTCCAAATAAGTGAAAAATTAGATACTTTGTAATCTATTTCCTTACTATAGGCATTTTTTTTCTCTTGAAGGTAGCCTACTAAATTTAGGGGGGAAATATTTCTTCCTAAATAAAGGAGAAGAAACCTTAAAAATTAATTCCATCTAATGCAAAATAACCATTATTTGATAAAGGTTTGCTTGCAACGTATTGTAAAACAGTACAAAGAGTTTTAAGTTCTAGTTTAATATAAATTTTAATATATTTTTCCTAAAAGATTCGTTTGGTTCATCTAAAATGTTACTCTATCGACAGTATAATTTTGAATTACGATAGTAGCATAATAATAAAATTATCTTAACAAAATGAAGATGAAAGTGAATTCACACTCTGTAAAATTTCATGTGGACTTGAACTGATATGATCCCCAACTGGGGTGGAAAAAAGTTAAAATCAGATCTCTATTCCAGGATTGGACTAGAATAATATAACTAAGGTTTTAGAAGATTAGCCACTTTAAAATAAAAATATATCAGATACATAATGTCTCAATGAAAATAAATGACTGTATTACTCCAAGCTTAGTAATACAAAATTAGCCCTATTTATGCTCCCTTTCTCAGACATTGAAGTCTTTAGCATCTCATAAATCCTAGCTAATTACATGTCAAGAGAAAAGGTTAATTATAAGTTTAACATGCTTCCCTTTTCTATCCAATGAATCAATATCACACATGGAGAACACGAAGGGAATAGAACAGAAATGCAAATACTTTAGGATTACTACTTTCGTAGGATTTGTATGTGAAGAACTTCCTAAACAATGATGCTGCACCACAATGGAAAACAATGCTTCTCTAGATAAGCTATTGATCCAACAAACATTTATCGAGCATGAACTCTGGTCCAGCCACACGGTGTTGTATAAGGAACGAACATATATGACAACGTTTCTGCCATTAAAGAACTCACAACTCTGGGGTAGTGATCTCCTGCATTTGGAGCTCTGTCCCAGCAGTTCCTTGAGAAGCCCATGACCCCAGCTGCTGTCAAAGTCATCAGGGGTTTCTTCTTGCCAAAGAGTTTTTTGGTTTAATTTCCAAGAGAGCTATAGACTTCTCTAAATACTACAGAATTTTGTAAATTTAAAGCAACACATAATAACTTAAATATATCCAAAGACCTTTACTATAACAGGTTTACAATTTCATTTTGCAATAAGAAAGAGAATAATTTATATCTTCATTGATAAGTCATTTCAAGATCACTCTGGTGTCAGAATTATCAGTGCTGAAGCACCATGAGCTGGTCTGCTAATTATATTACACTTTATTAAGCTTTACTACTCTAGAAACATCAATTTATCTCTCATCATTTTATTTACTTTATTTGAAAGGCCAAAGCATCCGTGTCAACTTAATTCTTCAATGAGCTGTAAATAGTGAATCACTCATTTGATCTACTGAAGTGTAGATTTACCCTTAAATGTAGACTGCCTCATTCCAGGAACCTTTGCTTTTGAATGGGGAGAAGGAGAATATAAGCCTTCAAAGGGAAATCTTTCACCAAGCATTTAACTGGTTTTCATTGTTGATGCAAAGCAGCTAACATTAGCATTAAGGCAGCACATGGTACCGCTACTGAAGCTTAATGGCATCTGAGTAATATCAAGGTCTTTAGTTGTCCACTCACTGCCTTATTCTCTAGAAGGATAATCTGCCATCTAAAATAATCTGGCTGTGCAATATTTTTTATATACTCCATCTCTAATCTTCACAAATGTCTAAATACTCCTTATCATCTTCATTTACTCTTAAAGGTAGGTTAAATTCCCAAATGTTATAGAAAATAAAGCAGCCAGAGCCAGCATTTGAATCCAGATCTGACTTCATATTTCCTCTTTTCACAAAGCACTGCCTCTCCAGCAAATCCATTCTTTAGTTTAAAATGGTAGTTCTACATTCAAATTAACCACCTGAATATAGAGGACAGCAACCTTTACAAATCCAACACAGCTCTTTATAAAGCAACATTGTTCAATGAGATATTCACCAGGACTGTGGAAATTTCTCAGTATTTTTGTTGTGTTTTGAACACTTACCTGAAGCAAACGTGTCTAGCCTTATTTAGGAAAGTGGTACACACAGGGCACAGGACCCGTCAACTTGATGAAGTCACATCGTCACTTGCCACAGTCACAAATGAGTCACATCCACATCTCTCCAAGCCAATTTTAAAGCAACAAGAAAAGTGTTGATTGGGAATCCCCTGGCAGTCCAGCGGTTAGGACTCAGTGCTTTCACTGCCGGGCCAGGGTTCAATCCCTGGTTGGGGAACTAAGGTCCTGCAAACCACGTGGCAGGGCCTAAATAAATAAATAAATAAAATTTAAAAAGGAAAAGTGTTGATTACTGACTATAGAGAATGAGTCTTCCTTGATTTGAGTGTGTCTAGCTTCTAAAGAGAATGCAATGAGGTGCCAGTATTCACAACTGGTTATTACGCTCTTCATTTATGATTATAATCTTAGAACATTATAAAAGCAACATGTTTTGATCACTTATGATTAAGGGAGTATAGTGGCCCTGTTCACTGCTTGATTTTGGATTTCTGGCCTCCAGAACTGTGAGAGAATAGGTTTCTGTTGTTTTAAGGTACAAAGTTCATGATAATTTGTTATGGCAGCCACAGGAAACTAATACAACACTCTAAGAGAATAAAGTAGAACATGGAAAGGTATTTCCACCATAATCTTAACTATACGAAAAGGCTTATGGACAAAACTGAAAAGAAACTTCCTACCATGTTGACAATGACTGCCCCTAGGTGATGAAATTATAATAACTTTGTTGTTTGCTTCTTTATAATTTTCCAAAATTTCTAGAAGATGTGTTGTTTTTATATTAAAAAAATAAAATATATTTCTTTGGGTTGTGAAAAGCCATATGCATTGATACGTTAATTGCATAACTCATGATGGGAAAATTAGAAGCAATCTATCTAATATTTGATAATTATTAAATTCTGATTTGTCCTTTTAATGGAATACTAAGCAGCCATATTATGAATAGTATGTAGCAATAAAGGAAAAGTTTTATAACAACAAGAGGACAACATAGCTTACTGATTAAGACTCTGGGCATCAGAACCAGATTGACTACATTTTTAAAAGACCTGCTTTTTAATAGCTAAATACCTTGATAACCTCCTTGTTTCCCAGTTTTCTTACTTGAGGCTTAATAGAATTGACTTAAAAGTTGTTTGAGGATCAAATGGATCATGTTTCATCTACTCTAAGGAGAATATTTTTTTCACATTTATTTTAACATCTCTGATACTGGGCTGTGACTTATAGTTGAAGGTATCTTATAATCACAGAGTTGGTATTGTTTACACATGTAAACCTGGCCATCTCTGTTCATGTGATTGTCACATCAACTGAATTATGTACATCGTGGCACCACACAATTTGAATTTAACTGCCATTTTAAGTGCCTTAAAATTACACTATGATTCAGCATGGAAATAAATGTTATTGTGTATGGACAAGGTACAGAAGTAGAGCAGGAGGGCTTATATACGATCCTAGCAAACAAATATTTGTCCCTGAAAGATTGCAATTCCACACATTCATGCAAAGCAACCTTGAAGAGAAAGCTGTGTTGCATTTTGTCACTGTGAGATGAGCCTGTCATACACCAGCCAATGCCATTAAAGGCCAGAGAAACTGTGAAATAGCTTGAAAGAGATGAAAGAAATCTCAAAGCAGTGAGAGGTTGGTCTGACCAATTCATGCCTTCTGTAAAACCATCATCAGAGTGGTAGCATCAGTGTGTCAGAAATGTCCTGTTGCCTTCAGATGGAAGTTGCTTAAATTCCAGAGATACATGGTTCATTTGAGGGAGAAAGCCTATGTGGGGTTTGTGTAAGAATTTAGCAGGCAGTTTTTTAAAAAAATTCCTTTCTTAATGATACATAAGGTAATGGTGCATCTTACCATCAATAACATCTTAGTTTCAATGAAATATAATTCAAGGAAACTTCTAACCATTATACCTGACAAATGAACAGTACTTCCTAAGTGCTAGTTATATATGATAAGCAGAACAAAAACAAAACAAACAGACAAAAAACCAAACTGGACTATAAAGTAGTCTGTGTTCATATCTTTCTGTAAGATTTAGAGAAAACATACACGAAAACACATGATAATATGTCAGGTTGGTGGGTTAATGGGTGTTTTTCCTTTTGCTTGCAAATTGTTACAAAAACTTGCCATTTTCTTATAATTAAAAATGTTTTTAATTGAAAAAAATGTATTTCATAAACACATAAAAAGAAAGTCAACACTTTAAGGGGTATATAAATGAAATGTAAAGCTCTTTCCTATCCCAGACTCCATTTTTGTTTTCCCAGAGGCAATTACTGATTTCATTTTCTTATATAAACTTTTTGAATTTTTTCTACATATAAAGAAGCATATATGTGTACGTATATGTTGTAAAAAAAATTAATAAACAGAAACCATAATTAAATAGGGTTGGGAGGCCAGAATGGGGAACTCTCATGCCCTGTCACAATAACAGAGGCCAGGAAAAAGACTTCTCTTCTTTCCTGGCAGGGACTCAGCCAATGAAAAGCCATGGACTCTGTTTACTACAGCCCTCCCAACTTCCTTTTCCTCTCTATAAAAGACTTCTTTTTCCCTTGCCAGGTGGTGACTTGCATGCAGGTGGTTTCAGACCCCCAACTGCAATTCTTTGCTGATCCAGAATAAACCCATCCTTGCTGGAGAAATATCTGGCAGTCATTTGTTTCACGTCAACAATATAAGTTAATATACACACACACTTAATTTTTACACAAATGAAAATATACTTTACACACTATTCTCTACTTTTATTTTTGTACTCTAATGCTATAACTTGAATATTGTTCTACAGCCCATAGCTATTTTAATTCTTCTTGACAGCCATATAGTTTTTTTTGTTTTTTTGGGTTTTTTTGCAGTACGCGGGCCTCTCACTGTTGTGGCCTCTCCCGTTGCAGAGCACAGGCTCCAGATGCACAGGCTCAGCAGCCATGGCTCACGGGCCCAGCCGCTCCGCGGCATGTGGGACCTTCCCGGACTGGGGCACGAACCCGTGTCCCCTGCATCAGCAGGCGGACTCTCAACCACTGCGCCACAAGGGAAGCCCCATATAGTATTTTTATCTGTCAGAATTTAGTGCAGGAAACAGAAATCACTCTAAGTAAGTACTTCAGATAGAAAGGGATTTAAATTAGGTGCTTACAAAATTGTAGTTTGGGTTCAAGAAGCAGAAGACAGTGATGTGTTACCAAATACTGATTTCAAGGACACACCACTATGATCCAGAGGTTGGCAAATTGCTGATGTTTCTACTGCTAGCGCCCCACAGCTGCCTCAGTTCCCCCTGAAGCTGGTGACTAGACTCTGACTGCTGCATCTGGGCTGCTGCCTCTAGATAATGACAAGGGAGATAATGAGACATTGGAATGTTAAGACTAGCTGCAAATACTAATAAGCTGGCAGCTCATTACGAAGGAGGCCTCCCTCTAACTTCCGGCTTCCAAGGCTCACACACACACACACTTCCCATTGGTGGAAGCAAATTCTCATCCAGAAGCCTATCTGTAAGTGAGTTTGAGAAAAATAGTTTTCTCCTTTGGGAAAGAACATAGAGAGGGGTAGAAATGGGTGCTGAATGCTAATTGACCGTAAACCACACAGTGTCCACAGTATCCATCCACTACAAATTATTTAACCACTCCCCAGTTGTGTGTGTGTGCGCCGGGGGGGGGGGGGGTGGTGGTGGTGATATGTACTACACTTACAACATTCTGCTATTACAAACAATGCACCAATCAACGTCAATCTAAATATGAGCATCTTTGAGAATACAGTAAATTCTAAGAAGTAAAATTGGAGGTGCTATCTTTGGTTTGTCGACAAAAAAATTAATCAGTCAATCTAAGAAAAAAATGGAAGATTTTATATGAGCCAAATTGAGGACTATCATCTGGGAACAGCCTCTCAGAAAGGTCCAAGAACTGTTCTACTAGGTAAGGTCAAAGCACAGTTTTACATATAAGTTTTTGAGACAGAAGGCTGTACATTAAATAACATATCATTGACGGTTTACACAATCCAGATCTAAGCATACAAAACGAGTAGTGGGTCATGGATCATTGTGGCCCCTTCCAAGATTAAGCAGGAAGGTTACCTTCTAAGGAGTTGTCTTGTTGATGCTAGGATATGTTGCTCTGAATGGCTGAGCAGCTATTTCTGCGGAGGGGGAAGTTTGGTGGACGCATCATGAGGATACACTGTGCACAGTAAAAGGGAGAGAAAAGGTCAAAGGGCAGGGAAATTTTTTACGTTTAAATTTTCCTTGACTTGCCTTAGAAAATAAATTTTTATTTTATCAATTGTGCACATCTCTACATAATAAGATGGGAAAACAACTCATCCCACACTGCCTGAAACACAAGTGGCATTAGTAGCTCAATTACAACACCAAAGTTAGGTTAAAAATTTTTACAAACGTTAACCATGTGATATTTTAATCATATAGAATACCCCACATCTCCATTTGCTCTCCTATCTCTGTAATATATAGAAATGTTTTAGAAACACCTTCATTCCTTCATCTTAAAACCTACAGTAGAGTCCTTTATAGGTTTATACCTCTCACCAAAACCTCCAGCCCCCGTGACTTCATTGTGTTTACCAACCCTGCCCTAAGGACAGTACAAGAGGGGGTGTGGCCAACAACTGGGCCACCAAGGATGGAACCTATGAGTTCACTAGTGCAGCATTCTTACCTACACACGCACAGAGAGAAGTAATAACAACGATTAGTGTTGTTGGAGTGCTTGTCAGAGGCCATTATTCATTCTTCTAATTCTTAGGATGATCCCAAGAGGAGGAGGTACCATTATGGTCTGCATGTACAAGCAAGGTGAAGAACTTGCCCAAGGGCACAGGCTGCCCTTGCCACCCTTCTGGAGTGTGAATTTGTTCTATCTCTCATGACTAAGCAGAATTCATGACACATGAATCTGGCAGAGGCAAAGGAACTAATATTTGGTGTAGCCTAACAAGATAGAATCCCAATTTCAGGAAAACCCACATGTTCTGCAGCCACAGACTCTACCTCATGCCAGTGGTTCTCATTGTGATGAAGAGCAAGAAAGTGACTGCAAATTAATATAAATCTACTCCTGGAAAAGCAATGCATAGTGCATGTATATATTCATTTAGTACACCAGCCAGCGATTCATTCATTAAATGTCTGCTATTCACAGAATACTGGAGGTCTGTGGGGCCCAAGAAAATAATACAAGGTACAGCCTCCCTTATGCTCTCAAGGAACTTACAATCACTTTGGTGAGAATAGAGAAATACACACCAAACATTTGAGCAACATGTAGAGTACAAGACAACACAGTATCTTTGTAATGTCCTTATGAAATTTAAAAAATTTTACACTTTAATTTTAAGATATGTTTTAAATATAATTTGTTCCTGTCATAGTCACAATCCTATCAAACTTAGAGTTGTAACTTCGTTAGCCTACTACTGTGGGGTTTATGAAAGGGAAAAAAATCTCTAAAGGGGCTCTAACAGTGAATATATTAAGATTTTTAGCACAGCTAGAGTAACTTTAGCACTCCATTATTATACGCTGTATTCAATTTTTAACTCCATGAAAATTACATGTACTATTATTATTATTTTTTTGGTGCTGTAAATTTTTTTTTTTATTTTATTGACGTGTAGTTGATTTACAATATAGTGTTAGTTTCAGAGGTACAGCAAAGTGATTCCATTATACATATACATATTTTTTCAGATTATTTTCCATCATAGGTTATTACAAGATGTTGAATACAATTCCCTGTGTTATACAGTAAATCCTTATTGCTTATCTGTTTTATGTATAGTAGTTTGTACCTGTTAATCCTGTACTCCTATTTTATCCCACCAACCTCCCCTTTTCCTTTGGTAACCATAAGTTTGTCCTCTATGTCTGTGAGTCTGTTTCTGTTTTGTACATAGATTCATTTGTATTAATTTTTACTTTTTATTTTATTTTACTTTTTTAAATTAATTTTTATTGAATATGGTTGCTTTACAATGTTGTGTTAGTTTCTGCTGTACAGCAAAGTGAATCAGCTATACGTATACATATATCCCTCTTTTTTGGATTTCCTCCCATTTAGGTCACCACAGAGCACTGAGTAGAGCTCCCTGTGCTTTACAGTAGGTTCTCATTAGTTATCTATTTTATACATAGTATCAGTAGTAAATATATGTCAATCCCAATTTCCCAATTCACCCTACATCCCCCTTCCCCCTTGGTATCCGTATGTTTGTTCTCTACATCTGTGTCTCTATTTCTGCTTTGCAAATAAGATCATCTGTACCATTTTTTCTAGATTCCACATATATGTGTTAATATACTATATTTGTTTTCCTCTTTCTGACTTACTTCACTCTATATGACAGTCTCTAGGTCCATGTATTAATTTTTAGATTCCACATACAAGTGATATAATATTTGCCTTTCTCTAACTTACTTCACTTAGTATTATATTCTCTAGGTCCATCCATGTTGCTGCAAACGGCAATATTTTATTCTTTGTTATGGCTGAGTAACATTCCATTGTACATATGTACCATGTCTTCTTGATCCATTCCTCTGTTGATGGACATTTAAGTTGTTTCCGTGTCTTGGCTTTTGTAAATAGTGCTTCTATGAACATTGGGGTGCATGTATCTTTTCAAATTAGAGTTTTCATCTTTTCCTGATATATGCCCAGGAGTGGGATTGCTGGATCATATGGTAGGTCAATTTTTAGTTTTTTTAAGGGAGCTCCATACTTTTTCCACAGTGGCTGCACCAATTTACATTCCTACCAACAGTGTAGGAGCATTTTCCACACTCTCTCCAGCATTTATTCTTTGGAGACTTTTTGATGATGGCCATTCTGACTGAAGTGAGGTGATACCTCATTGTGGTTTTGATTTACATTTCTCTAATAATTAGCGATGTTGAGAATCTTTTCATGTGCTTATTGGCTATGTGTGTATGTCTTCCTAGGAGAAATGTGTGTTTAGGTCTTCTGCCAATTTTTTGATTGGGATGTTTGTCTTTTCTATATTGAGTTGTATATATTTTAGATATTAACCGCTTGTCAGTTGCATTGTTTACAAATATTTTCTCCCATTCCATAGGTTGTCCTTTTGTTTTGTTTATGGTTTTCTATGCAAAATCTTCTAAGTTTAATTAGGTACCATTTGTTTATTTTTGCTTTTCTTTCCTTGGGAGACTGATCCAAGAAAATATTGCTATGATTTATGTCAGAGAATGCTTTGCCTATGTTATCTTCCAGGAGTTCTATGGTGTCGTGTCTTATATTTAGGACTTTAAACCATTTTGAGTTTATTCTTGTGTATGGTGTGGAGGAGTGTTCTAACTTCATTGATTTACATGCAGCTGTCCAGCTTTCCCAGCACCACTTGCTGAAGAGACTGTCTTTTCTCCATTGTTCCTTTGTCAAAGATTAATTGACCATAGGTGTGTGCGTTTATTTCTGAACTCTCTATTCTGTTCCATTGATCCATATGTCTGTTTTTGTGCCAATACCACTCTGTTTTGATTACTGTAGCTTTATAGCATTGTCTGGAGTCTGGGAGGGTTATGCCTCCAGCTTTGTTCTTTTTCCTCAGGATAGCTTTGGCAATTCTGGGTGTTTTGTGGTTCCATATACATTTAAGGATTATTCTAGTCTTGTGAAAAATGTCATGGGTATTTTTTTTTTTTTTGTCATGGGTATTTTGATAGGAACTGCATTAAATCTCTAGGTTGCTTTGGGTAGTATGGCCATTTTAACAATATTAATTCTTCCAATCCAAGAGCAGAAATTACATGTACTTTTAATCCTAATTCTAATTTATGTCAAAGGCAATGATTTTATTGAAAGGTATTAGTAAGAAGTTCCCATAGAAACCATTAAAATAAAAAAAAAGGCACTGCCTCCTATGATTAAACTTGAAGAGCAGCAAATAGTCTCACTCTCAGAAGCTAATGCACTTGGGGAGGGGAAGGATATGGTGGATAAAACCAGTCTTGGCCAACTGGATGTGGCTTTGTGGGGTGAGGGTCAGGGGATAGCCTGAGATGGTTGCCTCATGGTAGCCAGTACTCATGCCACCCTGCTGGAATGTGGAGTCCAGCAGGGTGGCTTGAGTATCCCTCCAATGGCCACAGACTGTTACTATGATGTAATTTTGACTGCAGGTTGGCCCTGTTCGCTCCTGTCCGTTTTTGAGTCTAGGTTCCAGCTGCCCTACCAGCTCAATGGGCTACTTACAGTAAGTTCATTTGGTTTGTTTTTAGTCTAAATTATTTAGAATCAGTAGTTGTTTTTTGCCAGCAAGAATCCAGAGGAATAGGAGGTTGGGAAACTTTGGGGCAACGGCTTGAGGGTGTTATGTATCAACAATGGTGCTGGTGGGCAGTGCTGCTGAAAGAACATGCTAGGGTCTCGGCTGTGCACAAGAGTGGCAATAGCAGGGGCCCCACGCTGCCTCTGGCAGGGCTTTCAGTGCCACCTGCTTTTTCGGGAAGTGTCAGGCTGAAGTAAAGAACACTGCCTGTGTTCTATCAAGCACCGCCAGTTACCAGCTATGTGACCTTTTAAAGCCTAAGTTTCTCATTCACACTTTAAAGTGAGGAGGATAAAGCATCTATAAGAGCCCTTCCTGCATTAAGATTCTATAAGTATCTTTGGTCATACTAGACATCCAAGCTTGTGATTTTTAAAATTTAATTTTTTTGTTCAACACATATCTATAGGTTATATGCTTCTAGCAACAAAACAAGAAGATATTAAACCAAGAAGCCACCACTAACGCTTACTGAATACTTACAATATGTACTAGGCACTGTATTGCATGTCCAGGCAGGCCTCGGTTTATTGTACTTCACTGCACTGCACTTTGCAGATATTACATTTTTTACATATTGAAGGTTTCTGGCAACGCTGCTTTGAGCAAGTCTATTGGTACCATTTTTCCAACAGCACTTGCTCACTTTGTGTCTCTGTGTCCCATTTTGGTAATTCTCGCAATATTTCAAACTTTGTCATTATTATTATATTTGTTATGGTGACTTGTGATCAGTGATCTTTGATGTTACTATTGTAATTGTTTTGGGGCACCACAAACTACAGCCATATAAAACAGTGAAATTAACTTTAAATGTTGTATGTGTTCTGACTGCTCCACTAACTGGCTATTTCCCTATCTCTCTCCTTCTCCTTGGGCCTCCCTATTCCTTGAGACACAATGAATTGAAATTAGGCCAATTAATAAGCCAACAGTGGCCTCTAAGTGTTCAAGTGAAAGAAAGAGTCCTACGTCTTTCACTTTAAATCAAAAGCTAGAAACGATTAAGCTTAGTTGAGGAAGACATATCAAAAGGTAAGATAGGTCAAAAGCTAGGCCTCTTGCACCAGTTAGCCAAGCTGTGAATGCAAAGGAAAAGTTCTTGAAGGAAATGAAAAGTGCTCCAGTAGACACACAAATGACAAAAAAAAAAAAAAAAAAAAGCAAAACAGCCTTGCTGTTGACGTGGAGAAAGTTCTAGCGGTCTGGGTGGAAGATCAAAACAGCCACAACACTCCCTTAAGCCAAAACCTAATCCAGAGCAAGGTCCTAACTCTCTTCATTCTATGAAGGCTGACAGAGGTGAGGAAGCTGCAGAAGAAAGGTTTGAAGCTGGCAGAGGTTGGTTCATGAGGTTTAAGAAAAGAAGCCATAACCATAACATAAAAATGCAAGGTGAGGGGCTTCCCTGGTGGCGCAGTGGTTGAGAGTCTGCCTGCCAATGCAGCGGACACGGGTTCGAGCCCTAGTCCGGGAAGATCCCACATGCCGCGCAGCAACTGGGCCCATGAGCCACAACTACTGAGCCTGCGCATCTGGAGCCTGTGCTCCGCAGCAAGAGAGGCCGTGACAGTGAGAGGCCCGCGCACCGCGATGAAGAGTGGCCCCCACTTGCCACAACTAGAGAAAGCTCTCGCACAGAAACGAAGACCCAACACAGCCAAAAATAAATAAATTAATTAAAAAAAAAATGCAAGGTGAAGCATCAAGTGCTGATGTAGAAGCTGCAACAAGTTATCCAGAAGGTTTACCTAAGATAATGAATGAAAGTGTCTACACTAAATTATAGGCTTTCAGTGTAGACAAAACAGCCTTCTATTGGAAGATGCCATCTAGGACTTTCATAGCTAGAGCAGAGAAGTTAATGTCTGGCTTCAAATTTTCAAAGGATAGGCTGACTCTTTTATTAGGGGCTAATGCAGCTGGTGACTTACAGTTGAAGCCAATGCTCATTTAACATTCCAAAAATTCTAGAGTCTTTAAGAATTATACTAAATCTACTCTGCCTGTGCTCTGTAAATGGGGGAACAAAGGCTGGATGGCAGCACATCTGCTGACAACATGGTTTACTGAATATTTTAAGCCCACTTTTCTACTGCTCAGAAAAAAATATGCTTTTCTAAAGAGCACTGCTCATTGACAATGGCCACCTGGTCCCCCAAGAGCTCTGATGGAGACATACAAGGAAATTAATGCTCTTTTCTTGCCTGCTAACACAACATCCATTCTGCAGCCCATGGATCAAGGAGTAATTCTGAATTTCAATTCTTATTATTTAAGAAATACATTTTGTAAGGCTACAGCTGCCATAGACAGTGATTCTTTTTATGGATCTAGGCAAATTAAACTGAAAACCTCCTGGAAAGAATTCACCATTCTAGATGCCATGAAAAACATTTGCGATTCATGGGAAGAGGTCAAAGTATCAACATTAACAGGAGTTTGGAAAAAGTCGATTCCAACCCTCATGAATGACCTTGAGGGGTTCAAGATTTCAGTGGAAGGAGTAACTGCAAATGTGATAGAAATAGCATGAGAACTAGAGTTAAAAGTGGAACCTGGGGCTTCCCTGGTGGCGCAGTGGTTGGGAGTCCGCCTGCCGATGCGGGGGGCGCGAGTTCGTGCCCCGGTCCGGGAGGATCCCGCATGCCGCGGAGCGGCTGGGCCCGTGAGCCATGGCCGCTGACCCTGCGCGTCCGGGGCCTGTGCTCCGCGACGGGAGAGGCCACGGCAGTGGGAGGCCCGCGTACCGCAAAAAAAACCAAACCAAAACAAAAAGTGGAACCTGAAAAGATGACTGAATTGCTGCAATCTGATGATAAAACTTTAATGAATGAGAGGTTGCTTCTTATGGATGAGCAAAGGAAGGAGTTTTTTATGATAGAATCTACTCCTGGTGAAGATGCTGTGAAAGGCGTTGAAATGACAACAAAGGATTGTATTACATAAACTTAGTTGATAAAGCAGCAGCAGGGTTTGAAAGGACTGACTCAAGTTTTGAAAGTTCTACTGTGGGTAAGATGCTATCAAACAGCATTGCATACTACAGAGAAATTGTGCAAGAAAGATTGCATAGATGCAGCAAGCTTCATCGTTGTCCTGTCTTTAAGGAATTGCCGCAGTCACTCCAGCCTTCAACAATCACCACGCTGATCAGTTAGCAGCCATCAACATCAAGGCAAGACCTTCTACCAGCAAAAAGCTTACAACTCACTGAAGGCTCAGATGATGCTTAGCATTTTTTAGCCATAAATTATTTTTTAAGTAAGGTAGGTACATTATTTTTTAGGCATAATGTTATTGTACACTTAATATACAGTATAGTATAAACATAACTTTTTTTTTTTTTTTTTTTTTTTTTTTCCGTACGCGGGCCTCTCACTGTTGTGGCCTCTCCCGTTGCGGAGCACAGGCTCCGGACGCGCAGGCTCAGCGGCCATGGCTCACGGGCCTAGCTGTCTCGCGGCATGTGGGATCTCCCCGGTGCGGGGCACGAACCCGCATTCCCTGCAGGGGCAGGCGGACTCTCAACCACTGCGCCACCAGGGAAGCCCTAAACATAACTTTTATATGCTGGGAAACCCCCAAATTTTTGTGACCTACTTGATTGCAATATCCACTTTGTTGCAAATGTCTCTGAGATATGCCTCTGTTAGGCACTATATGTATTACACTATGCTGAGTGTATTATTTAATTCCATAGACACAACACACAACACCTTAAAATAGGTGCTGTTATTTTTCCCCACTCCATAGATAACAGAAAACTGAAGCTCAGAGAAGTTAAGTAACTTGCTCAAATTACCCAGCTAATTAGAGGGGAAGTCAGGATTTAAATCTGGGCCTGCTTGGTGGACAAGCACGTAATTTTAACCTCCTAATTAGATGTAAAACAGAAAATAATTAGTGCTACCAAGTTATGGAATTGCTACTGCTTTAAATTTATCTTAGTTTCGATTCCCCTCACAGCAAATTTGAGACAAGGCTTTGGATGCATGCAAGGTCATCTGAGAGGTGATCTCAGGAGGCACAGTGTGAGGAGGTAAGGCAGAGGAAGGAGGACAGCTGATAAAGCGTGCATTAACAAATACATTACTGTGTGGGCTCAGTCCCCCAGGAACTATGAGATACCGTGTAGAACATGGCTCAAAACGGACCGACCAAGGGGCAAGGAAGTTGGTCTATTTATCTGCCAGTTTTCATCCCTCATTGATTGATTGTAGTTCCTAAAGAGGTGAATTACCTGGCATTTCTGGCCTGTAGCATACATGTGCTGAGCAGGAGATGCAGGTGCTTAAGGAAGGATATCCTTGGTATATGTGGAAACCACCACTGAAACACACACACACATGGGTTGGACCCATGAGATATGAGTGGGATGTTGACAGCATCTGCTATAGGACATGAATTAATTCAAAACAATTAATCACCAGAAATTTTATTAATTGTATGAGAACAGTCTACTTCATAAATAAGTGAATTTCTGCTTCAGTCAAATTGTATCATAAAATAAATTAGCTTTCAGCTTTTAATTCCCAATTTAAGGAAGGCTTATAATTTAAAAAGAGAAACTAAAATGATATTCATTTCTAAGACCATACTACAATTGATTATAGATTTACATATTTAAAAACATTGGCAGCTTTAACTGGGCCAAGCCAGCATTGCTTTGGAGTATCACTAACCATTGTCAAATAAATGCTGCTTTTACATGTAATATGTACGTACCTGTGATCGAATTGCCCCTGCAAATCTGAAAGCCTACAGCTGTTCTGGAGGAAACTGTCCTGTCTCTTTGAAGTGCCATCCTAATGACTTTTCAAAATGAACCGTGTGTACCCCCTTGTAAACTAATTTTTTTGTTTGTTTTTTGTTACATCAGACCATTCTAAACTTACCCTACAAAATTGGTGAAAATCTGTTCAGCTACTTTTTTCATGCTGTAGCAATAAGCAAGCAAAGACTCCATTTTATTTGAGACCCCGTTTTCTTTATATAGGTAACAAACTGGATTTCAGAACTGAAATAAGCTAAGGTAGTAAACCGTCGAATCCCAATTTCCCCAAGGGACAGAGCTCAGGACTGTTTTTAAATTGTTTATTTCCTTATCGTATGACTATAGTTTTTAATTGATTCTAAATCATGAGTGCTAATAAATGTTTTTCCTATGCTTCTTATAGTAGAGGAAGAGGAGACCCAAACCCCTCTCTTTTAAAATTTTGAATGTGTTGCCTTTGTAATTGGTGAATTTGCAGGAAGTTTAAAGTCTGACAGTTTAAAAATAAAGCATTTGTTATGGAGAAATGAGAAATTAATTACAGAATTTTTAGAGCTACTTTTTAAATGTGGAGAGAGTCAGTTAAGATCTTGAAGAAAAATGGAAAGGGGGAGAGAGATGCCAGTTCAGTGTAACAGAGTTAACTTGAGGGTGTACTCCTGGAAATACTCAATTATTATCAAATCCTCAGTTAAAAAACCCTTTAGCTTTTTAGTCTTGAGTTTATTTTCTATAAATGCCTCAGCCACTGAGTTTATTTAGTGGAGACTGCAGTTATTGCCTCATAAAAAGAAAGCACCCACAACCCATCTGCTAAAGGAGAGCAAGAGATTGATATAAATCCAGAGGTGGGTCTAAGAAGACTAAAAGTCCCCAGAGTTTGAAAAGTTGAAAACTGTACTTGTTGATGGGAAATATATATTCATTCTAAAGATTTTTTTTTTTTGGTCTTCTAATAAAAAGTGGACAAAAAATCTAAATGTGGCTTAGGGTGTAATTTTTATTTAATATGTGGTTGTTACCATGGATATTTTCTTTAAATCTAGAAAAGTGCCTCATAGGATAATTAGACTGAATAACAACTTAAAATGAATAATAGAAGACTGTATCCTTTTTCCATCATAATCAAAGTCTTGTTTCTAATTTAACATTCAGTATTTGAACCCATCTAGGTGGCCAACCTTGGGAATTTGGAGAATTTTTTTACTACAAGTTCATTAGGCAAAAACTTAATCTAAAACTGTCAGAACTTGT
Source organism: Phocoena phocoena (assembly GCF_963924675.1). Lineage (NCBI taxonomy): Eukaryota > Metazoa > Chordata > Mammalia > Artiodactyla > Phocoenidae > Phocoena > Phocoena phocoena. The sequence goes on along the minus strand of NC_089221.1, from coordinate 89,171,025 downwards.
ATTCTGTGAATACAAAGTTACTTTTGTAAAATTCTCTGCCTGTTTGCTTTGTCTGAAATTATTTCTTAGGTCTCAGTTATAACCTATTTTGATAATCTCTTTGTGTTAGGACACCAGGAATGTAGAACATATTTTACCTGTCCTTTGCAACTGGTATCACCAGTCTCACCATTAGAATTACTATTGTACAAAGGATTATTTTGTTATTGATATCTGCTCACAGATATAGATAAACATTTGAGGTAAAAAAAGAAAACCTTTACTTGAAATAATCAAATATAACCATTTCTAAAACGTGATATAAAAATTTTAAATCCTACTTAAGGGGTGGTAAAAACAGCCAGTCTCAGAGTCTCTTACTTATTTACAAAGATGAACAAACAAAACCTGACTACCAGGGACTGAGTAGGAATACAGGACTTCATTTCTTGTCATGCTATGTTTATATTAGTGAAAAAATAACCTCAGCATATAGACTCCTGGATATTACATTTTCATAAACACAAGCACAAATAAGGTCACACAGTGTCCATCATGAGTGCTTATTTATAGATAACAAAATTATTGTATTCCTGCCTTCTATTATCTTTCTTCATTTTTAATTTTAAGTACAAAGATTTCTGTTGCTGTGTTTTAATCCATACATTCTCTTTGAATTAACCTTCTTCCTCTATCTTTGGCAGCATCTCTCTCTCTTCCAAGGATTTCAAAATGTTTATTAAATTCTTCACATTCCACTCTTTTATTAAGACAGTAGTTGCCAGGAGAACTGCTTGCTTTCCTGTAACCTAAATGGGATTACACAATGCCACTCTCTGGAAGTGTTAATAGTTTGAAGATACTTAGTTCTTAAATTAAATAAGACAATAAATTTATAAATATTTCTGAATGTTCAGTTAAACTCTTGAAGATTAAGACACATCAGCTCTGTGAACCTCAGCTTCCTCATCTCTAAAGTGAAGGGGTTAGAACACACAATCTCTAGGGTTTCTTTTAACTCTAACATTCAGGATCTTAGGCTGTGGGATCAGAATGCCTCGGTTTGAATCCTGATTATTTCTCTACCACTTCAGGAAAATTACTTAACCTATCAGTTAATGAGGATAATAATACCTGCCTAATAGGTATTACTATAAAAATTAAATAAGTTGGGCTTCCCTCGTGGCGCAGTGGTTGAGAGTCCGCCTGCCGACGCAGGGGACACGGGTTCGTGCCCCGGTCCGGGAAGATCCCACATGCCGCAGAGCGGCTGGGCCCGTGAGCCATGGCAGCTGAGCCTGCGCGTCCATAGCCTGTGCTCCGCAACGGGAGAGGCCACAACAGTGAGAAGCCCGCCTACCGCAAAAAAAAAAAAATTAAATAAGTTAATGCATGTAAAGCACATTGGACAGTGCCTGGCACATAAGTATCCTTTAATAATTATTCAAGTTATTTTATAATATCCTTATTTTATAAGTAGATATTCATTTAACTTTTCATTTATTTATTTAACAAATATTTATTCAACACCCTACTACTTCGTATAGGTATTGGGGATAAAAAATAGTCACGTAAGACATTATTACTAGCTTCAAGGATCCTAGGGTCTCATGGAGAAGAAAATCATGTAAACTTATAATTACAGTTCAATGCAGTAAGAGCCTTAATAGAAACAAGCTTGGGCATGTGAAGGGTGGTTTAGGGAAGGCTTGGGGATGGATGAGATCACGTCTAAGTTAAATCCTCAAACTTGAACTACAGTTAACCAGAGTTAGCAAGGGCACAGGGCAGCAGCTGGTGTAGGGACTGAGGGATGAAAGGAGTGAGGAGGTCCACATAGAGGATAGAGTATCTTGGGCAAAGACTCAGCATAGAGAATATAGTGTGGTAGTTAGTTCTGCATGTCTGGAGAGGAGGACGCATGTGGCAAGTGGCAGACAAGCTAGTGAGGTAGACAAGCTGGTAGCTAGGGGCCAGCATTTCAGGGAGGAGCAGACGAAGAGAAATCTGGGGAGGAGACTGAGAAGGAGAAGCCCGAGCTGGAGAAGGAGAATCAAGGACAGCATGCTCAACTGCCTAAGATGGAGCAGAAAGATTGTTACTTTGTTCCTCTTTTTCTGCCTTCCTTTGGATTAAGCGTATTTTTTTATGTTTCTGTTTTAGCTCCACTATTGATTTATTAGCTATACTCCTTTGTTTTGCTGGGTTTTCGGTGGTTATTCTAAGGCAGGGTTGACAAATCTTACTCTAAAGGTCCAGAGAGTAAATCTTTTAGACTTTGTGGGCCATACAGATATGAAAATAAATGGGCTTGGCTGTATTCCAATAAAACTTTATTTATAAGACAGATGGCAGGTCAGATTTGGCTCACAGGCTATAGTTGGCCAACACCTGCTCTACGGTTTACAATATACATCTTTAACTTATCACAACATACCTTTAAATAATATTATACCACTTGAAAGTATCTTTTAAGAACTATGCCACAGTTCACTTCCATTTCTCTCCTCTCTTACTTTGTGCTATTGTGGTCATATTGTCATAAATGTTACCTGTACATTTTATAACCGCCATAGTAAACTGTTATTGTTTTTGCTTAATGTCAATTACCTTAAGGATTTTTTAAATGAGAAAAATTATTATTTTTTATTTCTGCACATATTTACTATTCCTACTGCTCTTCATTTCTCTACCTAGGTTCAAATTTCCATCCAATATCATTTTCTTCTGCCTCAGCTGGGATAGGGATGGTTGGAAGTGTTAGAGGCTGATCAGACATTTGTCTCTTTCCTCAAGTGTCTCCTTCATTTGGCTTCCTCACAGCAGGGCAGTCTCAGGGTAGTCCAAGTTTTTACATGAAGGCCGGCGTCCCCAAGAGGGAGTCATTTCAGAGACCCAGGAAGAAGCTTCTAGATATTTTATTTCCTAGGCTTGGAAGTTATGCAGTTCCATCTCCATCACAATCCATCGGTCAAAAAGTGAGTTACAGAGTCAGCTCAGATGAGGGCTATGTTGGCCTTGAGTTTATCAGGTGTATGGTTTGTAGGGTAGGGGTTGAGGGTAAGAGGAGTGGTATATCCTTAAAGACAAGGTACCATAGCTCAGGGACAATAAGGATTATTGTCTTCAGGACTGTCGAGGAAGACAATTCGCTGAAGAGGTGGGAATTAAATAAGACTTTGATGGATGTGTAGGTTCTCCCTAAGGAAAGAAAAGTGCTCATGGTGAAATGAGCATATCCTCTCAAGAGGATCTGGATTTGAATCCTGCCTCTTCCATTTACTAATCATCTATCTTCAGGTTCAAAACCTTACTGGTTAGTTTAGGGGTGGGGTTGGGAATAGTGAAAATATAACCAAAAAGCCTGGATTCTAGCAGGGGCACATTAAAAAAAAAAGCAGGGGGAACTATTATTATTACTCATGAAAGGATGGTATTCCAAGCTGTGTAAAAATGAGAGCCAAAACATATACTGAAGGCATAGCAAGTGAACTCCAACACTGTCAGTGTGTTCAGAACGGGTCTGTTCCTTTATATATATACTGTGCATTTTTTCCCCTGGTTGCTTTTAAGATTCGTTCCTCAATATGCAATGTTGTTGTTGTTTTTTGACTGCTCTCTTCTTTTTTTTCACGGCTTTCAAGATTTTTCTCTTTATCATTTTTTTTTTTTTTGGCAGTTTTGCTATGATGTGCTTTGGCTTCATATCAGTTTCCTATTGCTGTGGTCACAAATGATGATAAACTTAGTAGCTTATAATAACACAAACTTATTATCTTACAGCTCTAGATGTCAGAAGTTCAAAAATGGGTCCTATGGAGCTAAAATCAGAGTGGTGGCAGGGCGGCCTTCCTCTAGGGGCTCTAAGTGAAAATCCATTCCTTGCCTTTTTCAGCTGCTAGAGACGGCTTGCATTCCTTGGCTCCTGGCCTGTTCCTTGTATCACTTTAACCTCTGCCTCCACTGTCACATCTCCTTCTCTGACTCTCTCTTGCATCAATCTCATAAGATCCATCGTCCTCATATTGAGTCCTCCCAGATAATTCAGTATAATCTTCCATCTCAAGAACCTTACCTTGTAAAGTGATGTAAGGTAACATATTCACAAGTTGTGGAGATTAGAACATGGATATCGTTGGTGGACCATGATTCTGCCTACCAAAGTGTTGTTGTTTATTTCATGTTGAACATCTTGCATCTATGGGTTTATAATTTTCACTAAACCTGGCAAAATACTTTTTTTTTAAATTTTTTAATTTTATTAAATTTATTTTTTTATATAGCAGGTTCTTATTAGTCATTAATTTTATACACATCAGTGTATACATGTCAATCCCAATCTCCCAATTCATCACACCACCACCCCACCCCTCTGCCGTTTTCCCCCCTTGGTGTCCATATGTTTCTTCTCTACATCTGCGTCTCAATTTCTGCCCTGCAAACTGGTTCATCTGCACCATTTTTCTAAAAGTTCCACATATATGCATTAATATGCGATATTTGTTTTTCTCTTTCTGACTTACTTCACTCTGTATGACAGTCTCTAGATCCATCCACGTCTCAACAAATGATCCAATTTCATTCATTTTTATGGCTGAGTAATATTCCATTGTATATATTTACCACATCTTCTTTATCCATTCATCTGTCGATGAGCATTTAGGTTGCTTCCATAACCTGGCTATTGTAAATAGTGCTGCAATGAACATTGGGGTGCATGTGTCTTTTTGAATTATGGTTTTCACCGGGTATATACCCAGTAGTGGGATTGCTGGATTAAATGGTAATTCTATTTTTAGTTTTTTAAGGAACCTCCATACTGCTCTCTATAGTGGTTGTATCAATTTACATTCCCACCAACAGCACAAGAGGGTTCCCTTTTCTCTACACCCTCTCCAGCATTTCTTGTTTGTACATTTTCTGATGATGCCCATTCTAAGTGGTGCAAGGTGATACCTCATTGTAGTTTTGATTTGCATTACTCTAATAATTAGTGATGTTGAGCAGCTTTTCATGTGCTTCTTGGCCATCTGTATGTTTTCTTTGGAGAAATGCTTATTTAGGCCTTCTGCCCATTTTTGGATTGGGTTGTTTGTTTTCTTAATATTGAGCTGCAAGAGCTGTTTATATATTTTGGAGATTAATCCTTTGTCCATTGATTCATTTGCAAATATTTTCTCTCATTCTGAGGGTTGTCTTTCTGTCTTGTTTATGGTTTCCTTTGCTGTGCAAAAGCTTTGAAGTTTCATTAGGTCCCATTTTTTTATTTTTGCTTTTATTTCCATTACTCTAGGAGGTGGATCAAAACAGATCTTGCTGTGATTTATGTCAAAGAGTGTTCTTCCAATGTTTTCCTCTAAGAGTTTTATAGTGTCTGGTCTTACATTTAGGTCTCTGATCCATTTTGAGTTTATTTTTGTGTATGGTGTTAGGGAGTGTTCTAATTTCATTCTTTTACATGTAGCTGTCCAGTTTTCCCAGCACCACTTATTGAAGACACTGTCTTTTCTCCATTGTATATCCTTGCCTCCTTTGTCATAGATTAGTTGAACATAGGTGCATGGGTTTATCTCTGGGCTTTCTATCTTGTTCCATTAATCTATGTTTCTGTTTTTGTGCCAGTACCATATTGCCTTGATTACTGTAGCTTTGTAGTATAGTCTGAAGTCAGGCAGTCTGATTCCTCCAGCTCCGTTTTTTTCCCTCAAGACTGCTTTGGCTATCGGGGTCTTCTGTGTCTCCAAATTTTAAGATTTTTTGTTCTAGTTCCATAAAAAATGTCATTGGTAATTTGATAGGGATTGCACTGAATCCGTAGATTGCTTTGGGTAATACAGACATTTTCACAATATTGATTCTTCCAATCCAAGAACATGGTACATCTCTCCATCTGTTGGTATCATTTTAATTTCTTTCATAAGTATCTTATAGTTTTCTGCCTACAGGTCATTTGTCTCCCTAGGTATGCTTATTCCTAGGTATTTTATTGTTTTTGTTGCAATGGTAAATGGGAGTGTTTCCTTAATTTCTCTTTCGATTTTTCATCATTAGTGTATAGGAATGCAAGAGATTTCTGTGCATTAATTTTGAATCCTGCAACTTTACCACATTCATTGTTTAGCTCTAGTAGTTCTCTGGTGGCACATTTAGGATTCTCTATGTATAGTATCATGTCATCTGCAAACAGTGAGAGTATTACTTCTTCTTTTCCCATTTGTATTCCTTTTATTTCTTTTTCTTCTCTGATTGCTGTGGCTAGGACTTCCAAAACTATGTGGAATAATAGTGCTGAGCGTGGACATCATTGTGTTGTTCCTGATCTTAGTGGAAATGCTTTCAGTTTTTCACCATTGAGAATGTTTGCTGTGGTTTTGTTGTATATGGACTTTATTATGTTGAGGTACGTTCCCTCTATGTTCACTTTCTGGAGAGTTTTTATCATAAATGGGTGTTGAATTTGGTCAAAAGCCTTTTCTGCATCTATTGAGATGATCATATGGTTTTTATTCTTCAATTTGTTAATATGGTGTATCACATTGATTGATTTGTGTATATTGAAGAATCCTTGCATCCCTGTGATAAATCCCACTTGATCATGGTGTATGATCCTTTTAATGTGTTTTTGGATTCTGTTTGCTAGTACTTTGTTAAAGAATTTTGAATCTATGTTCACCAGTGATATTGGTCTGTAATTTTCTTTTTTTGTAGTAGCTTTGTCTGGTTTTGGTATCAGGGTGATGGTGGCCTCATAGAATGAGTTTGGGAGTGTTCCTTGCTCCGCAATGTTTTGGAAGAGTTTGAGAAGGATGGGTGTTAGCTCTTCTTTAAATGTTTGATAGAATTCACCTGTGAAGCCATCTGGCCCTGGACTTTTGTTTGTTGGAAGATTTTTAATCACAGTTTCAATTTCATTACTTGTGATTGGTCTGTTCATATTTTCTATTTCCTCCTGGTTCACCCTTGGAAGGTTATAAGTTTCTAAGAATTTGTCCATTTCTTCCAGGTTGTCCATTTTATTGGCATAGAGTTGCCTGTAGTAGTTTCTTATGATGCTTTGTATTTCTGCAGTGTCTGTTGTAAATTCTTTTTCATTTCTAATTTTTTTGATTTGAGTCCTCTCCCTCTTTTTCTTGATGAGTCTGGCTAATGGTTTATCAATTTTGTTTATCTTCTCAAAGAACCAGCTTTTAGTTTTATTGATCTTTGCTATTGTTTTGTTTCTATTTCATTTATTTCTGCTCTGATCTTTATGTTTCTTTCCTTCTGCTAACTTTAGGTTTTATTTGTTCTTCTTTCTCTAGTTCCTTTAGGTGTAAGGTTAGATTGTTTATTTGAGATTTTTCTTGTTTCTTGAGGTAGGCTTGTATAGCTGCAAACTTCCCTCTTAGAACTGCTTTTGCTGCATCTCATAGGTTTGGGATCATCGTGTTTTCCTTGTCATTTGTCTCTAGGTATTTTTTGATTTCCTCTTTGATTTCTTCAGTGATCTCTTGGATATTTCATAACGTATTGTTTAGCCTGCATGTGTCTGTGTTTTTTTCCCTGTAATTCATTTCTAATTTCATAGCATTGTGGTCAGAAAAGATGCTTGATATGATTTCAATTTCCTTAAATTTACTGAGACTTGATTTGTGACCCAAGATGTGATCTATCCTGGAGAATATTCTGTACGCACTTGAGAAGAAAGTGTAACCTACCGTTTTTGGATGGAATGTTTTATAAATATCAATTAAATCTATCTGGTCTATTGTGTCGTTTAAAGCTTCTGTTTCCTTATTTTCATTTTGGATTATCTGTCTATTGGTGTGAGGTGTTAAAGTCCCCCACTATTATTTTGTTACTGTCGGTTTCCTCTTTTATAGCTGTTAGCAGTTGCCTTAAGTACTGAGGTGCTCCTATGTTGGGTGCACATATATTTATAATTGTTATATCTTCTTCTTGGATTGATCCATTGATCATTATGTAGTGTCCTTCCTTGTCTCTTGTAGCATTCTTTATTTTAAAATCTATTTTATCTGATATGAATATTGCTACTCCAGCTTTCTTTTGATTTGTATTTGCATGGAATATCTTTTTCCATCCCCTCACTTTCAGTCTGTATGTGTCTCTAGGTCTGAAGTGGGTCTCCTGTAGACAGCATATATATGGGTCTTGTTTTTGTATCCATTCAGCAAGCCAGTGTCTTTGGGTTGGAGCATTTAATCCATTCATGTTTAAGGTAATTATTGATATGTATATTCCTATTACCATTTTCTTAATTGTTTTGGGTTTGTTATTGTAGGTCCTTTTCTTCTCTTCTGTTTCCCACTTAGAGAAGTTCCTTTAGTAGTTGTAGAGCTGGTTTGGTGATGCTGAATTCTCTTAGCTTTTGCGTGTCTGTAAAGCTTTTGATTTCCCCATCTAATCTGAATGAGATCCTTGCCAGGTCGAGTAAGCTTGGTTGTAGCTTCTTCCCTTTCATTACTTTAAGTATATCATGCCACTCCCTTTTGGCTTGTAGCGTTTCTGCTGAGAAATCAGCTGTTAACCTTTTGAGGGTTCCCTTGTATGTTATTTGTCAATTTTCCCTTGCTGCTTTCAATAATTTTTCTTTGTCTTTAATTTTTGCCAATTTGATTACTATGTGTCTTGGCATGTTTCTCCCTGGGTTATTCCTGTATGGCATTCTCTGAGCTTCCTAGACTTGGGTGGCTATTTCCTTTCCCATGTTAGGGAAGTTTTCAACTATAAACTCTTCACATATTTTCTCTGGTCCCTTCTCTCTCTCTTCTCCTTCTGGGACTCCTATAATGCGAATGTTGTTGCATTTAATGTTTTCCCAGAGGTCTCTTAGGCTGTCTTCATTTCTTTTCATTATTTTTTCTTTATTCTGCTCTGCAGCATTGAATTCCACCATTCTGTCTTCCAGGTCACTTATCCATTCTTCTGCCTCAGTTATTCTGCTATTGATTCCTTGTGTAGTTTTCATTTCAGTTTTTGTATTGTTCATCTCTGTTTGTTTGTTCTTTAATTCTTCTAGGTCTTTGTTAAACATTTCTTGCATCTTCTTGATCTTTGCCTCCATTCTTTTTCCGAGGTCCTGGATCATCTTCACTATCATTATTCTGAATTCTTTTTCTGGAAGGTTGCCTATCTCCACTTCATTTAGTTGTTTTTCTGGGGTTTTATCTTGTTCCTTCATCTGGTACATAGTCCTCTGCATTTTCATCTTGCTTATCTTTCTGTGAATGTGGTTTTTGTTCCACAGGCTGGAGGATTGTAGTTCTTCTTGCTTCTGCTGGAAAATACTTCTTCACAAAATTTTTTTTCCATTTTGCAGCCCATCCTTTCTTTTGTGACTCTAATAAATGTGTACGAGACTGCTCAATGCTGTTCTTCAGGGCACTGATGCTTTATTCATTTTTTTTCAGTCTCTTTTTTTCTTTGAGGATAGTTTCTGTTGATGCATTTTCAAGTCCAATAATTTTTTTTTCTTAGTGTTAATCTGCTGTTAATTCCATTGTCAACTGAAAAAAAAAAGCACAACGCAAGAGTTGTGCGTGTTTTATTTGGGGCAAAATGAGGATTATAGCCTGGAAGACAGCCTCTCTGATAGCTTTGTGGAATTGCTCTGAAGAAGTAGGGGGGATGTCAGTATATATATGATTTTAGTGAAGGGGGGCTATGTGCAATTAACCTCATATTTTGGCAAGTTTGCTTCTAGTCACAAGATGCAGATGTGTCTCCATTAATGATTTTAGTGCTTTTCTAGATATGAGAAGATGCAAGAAATTGGGCTCATAAAGTCTTCTCCAGAAAACATCTAACTACCTGAAGGCCTATTCTGCCAGTTTTTTCCAGAGCACAGGGTGCCTCATTCCTGATCTCTACCCTGAACTCCTTTTTGAAGGTCAGTGACTTCAGTGGATAGTGACCTAATCCTTGTAAAGGCAGATGGTGTGTGACAATTTTTCATCTACACAGCCCAATGTATTTTTCATTTCAGGTATTGTTTTCAGATTTCATCTCAGATATTGTATTTTCATCTAGAAATTCCACTTAGGTCTTTCTTATATTTTCAATTTCTCTTATCATATTCATGTATTCATGTTTTTGTCTATCTTCTTGAACATATGGGATACATCTACAATAGCTGTCTTAATATTTAGTCTGTTGATTCTAACAAATGTGGAATTGATTTTCTCTTAGCTAAGGATCATATTGTCCTGCTTTTCATATGTCTGGTGAGTTTTGGTTGGATACCAGACATTGTGAATTTTATGTTGCTAAGTGGTTTGTTTTTGTTTTTGTTTTTGATAACCATTGATGAGCTCTGTTTAGGGACATAGTTGAGTCACTTGGAATGAGTTTTAATCATTTTGAGGCTTGCTTTTAAGCTTTGGTTTGGACCAGAATGGCCTTTGGTCTAGAGCTAATTTGGTCCCACCACCAAGGCAATAGCCCTTGAGGGGTCTACTCAATGCCTTATGTATTAGGACATCTTTTCATCTGGGCTAATAGGAACATGACTTACTCCTAGTTATGCATTAATTCCAGTGATGTTTATGCTTATTCTTTTCTGTTGGCTCATTCCCTGGCCTCGGGTAATTTCTTCACATGCAGGCTTACTCAGGTCATTACTCAAATGAAGATATGAGGAAGGCCCTTTGCAGATCTATGGAGCTCTCTCTCTCCTTCTCTCCATCACCATGCCCCACAAATTCTAGCTCCCTTGGCCTCCTTGAACTTTCAACTCATGAAAGTGCTGGGCTGTGTTTGGGTTTGCTTACCTGTTCTGCAGCCCCTCCAGGCAGTAAACTGGGTAGTCATAAGCTTCCACTCTTGTAGATTATGAGTCCTGTAGTACTCATTGTTTAATGTTTGAAAACCATCATTTTATATATTTTATCTGATTTTTTAACTGTTGAAGGTGGGAGGGCAAATCTAGACACTATTGTTCCATCATGGCAGAAAGTTTTCAGTATTTTTTAAAGTATAAAAACAAATACATATTAAATATATATGCTTATTTAACAAAACAATTTATAAGCACTTACATAACCACTTCCTCAGAAATATTTCTTAAGAAAGGAACTACATCGGTAGTGGCTTCTACTGTCCTTAATTCAATAATAGCTGTGTCCGTAGATCAAAGGCCAGTCTCATTATGCAGCAGGCAGTATATCAACAGCCTCACTCTTCCTCTCCAATCTAATGAAATTCAGAATTTGAGTAAATGGTTCACAATAATCTCTTAACTGCCCATCCTGCTACCCCTCATTCACTCCAGTCCCCAGGGTTGAGTTTCCACAGTCCTGTATGTTCACTGTGACCTCACCTGCCACAAACACAGCTCATTGGACTAGAGCTGGACCAATCAGTGAATAGAAATTGGAATAGAATCTATCTATCTACCCACCTACCATCTATCTATCTATCTAAAGAGTAATGTGTGAAAAAAAAAAGAGAAACGTTTGCAAGAGACTAAGGGTGACAAAAAAAAGATTCGGGGTCTGTGTGGCTGGACTACAATATGTAAACTCTGGAGCTGGGAGCTGCTACATTCTGTGTGGAGCAAGGTAAGTTATCCACAGGTACATAGAAGAATGTAGCAGATGGACAATGGGAAGCAGAGATGGCAGAACATGGCTTGGTGATGATTTTCCTGTTCTTGATTCTAATCCCTTCTTGAATTCCTGCCCATGGGTCCTATGATACTCTTTTGTACCCCACTCTTTTGCTAAAACTAGTTTGGAAAGATTTGTCACTTCCAACAGACCTGGAATTTGGGTTGTACAGAGCCAACCACTGGGCTTCCACATGTCTGAGTCTCCTTTGCTGCCAGTCAAATCTGGCAGAAGCTCTTTCTACCACTATGTGTTTCAGTTTCCGGGATTTGCTTTTTTTTAATCTGCTCCTGCTACCCTGTCTTCCCCTTGCCAGCTTCTCCTGGGTCACTAAAGCCCTGCCCCAAGACTTCAGTGACTGCAGCCCCACTGCCTGGTCTGGGGACTGACCTCTAGGATAAGCCTGTCTGACTCAAGGATCACCCATCCAGGATTCCTGGCTCCTGTGTTCCTGCCTGAGAGGGACCTACTGAGTCACACTGAGGAGGCTGCCATTCTTCCTGCACACCTACACACAAGGCCAGACCCAAAGGTGACAAAGATTTTCCTTCTGACAAAGCTTCTGGGCAAAGCAGGTTGCCATACTTGGCAATATTCTTCTTTCCAATCCAGCCAAAATCATGGGAGGAGTTTGGCAATGAGGAAGTACGTATCATTAATCACATCTCCCCTTTTCTCTCAAGACAGCACCTAGCTAATGCCAACCTATATAAAAAGGTGCACTTGAACACATTAATAATGAAGACTGCATTATGCTATTTTTCAGGGTTGCAGACACACTGAAAACTGGCACATTCAGAATAAAAATGGACAAGTGTTGGCTCCTATATCTTGAGTATGTATTATTACTAAAGTTCATTTTTTCTTTCACACACCCATGTTTTTCTCCAGCTGATCACAAATTTGCTAAGCCCTGACATAAAGCAATTTTTAGCAAGAGGGTACATGAAGAAAGTCATAGTGAGTTATTAAAACAGTAGAGGGAAACCTAAATATTGCTGAACAGGTCATAAATGAAGCTTTTTTTGGGTAGTATTTCTTTTTTTAAAAATATCTTTATTGGAGTATAATTGCTTTACAATGTTGTGTTAGTTTCTGTAGTATAACAAAGTAGATCAGCTATATGTATACATATATCCCCATATCCCCTGCCTCTTGAGCCTCTCTCCCATCCTCCCTATCCCATCCCTCTAGTTGGTCACAAAGTACCGAGCTGATCTCCCTGTGCTATGTAGCAGCTTCCCACTAGCCATCCATTTTACAATAAATGAAGCTTTAAAATGGGTAGTTAGATAGCCTAAGAGTACTGATTAGAGAAATCAAAAAGAAGATTCCACTTGAATTTGGGTTACAACAATCAAACTATTTCACGAATTTACCCAAACTCCATAGATAAGAACATCTTTTAAAGAAGAGAAGCTTTTCGTGTCTCTAGTGAGTTTCAGGGATTTTGGGGTTTTTTTTCATTTTATGAACTAAAAAGCCAAAATAAATTTCTTCCCTGTAATAATATGCCTTTCCATCCAAACTAGAAAGATACTAAAATAAAAAGTATGTTATAACCAACATTTTAAAATGACTACTTGTCCTCAAATTCCACTTAAGAAAACATTAAGAAAAGCAGCCATAGACAATGTACAGATGCCTAAATATAAGTGACTAATAAATACTGTATATGAAAATATACTCAAGCCCCATAACAAAGACTCAAATTGATATCACAACAGGGTACCATTATTTTTCCATCACAGCAATGAAAGGTTTTAAAAGGATCGTATTTGATCCTAGTAAAGATACATTGAAATAGTCACTTATATATTGCTGATGGGAGTATAAAGTCACGCAGCCTTTCTCAGAATAAATTTGGCAATAGGTATGAAGAATATTAAACGTGTTCCTACCTTGGACCTAGGATTTTCTCTTCAGAGATTCTATCCTAGGAAATAACCTGAGGTATATGTACAGAGACAAAGGTTTATGTACAAAGATGATTGTAACAGCAAAATTTATAAAATCTTTTATCTGCAAGTACCAGAAACCCTGACACAAGCTGACTTAAATAAAGAGGAAATTTATCTCACATAACAGGAAATACAGAGGAGGAGGTAGGTTTCAGGGTTGTGATTCAGTGGTTCATCAATGTTCACCAAAGAACTAGGTATCATTAATCTCTTCTGCAGTCTTCAGAGCTGGCCAAAAGTAAGATGACCGCACATCCACAATTCACAATGGCCTCAAGAAGAAGAGAGTCTGTTACTTCTTATGATTCTGTCTTAGATGTCAGAAAACTTCCTCAAATCTCTCCATCAGAACTTCCCTTCACATCTTATTGGCTAGAAGTGGCCATATGCCAATTCTGAACCAATCACTGGGAAAGAACTGTATTATTCTTAGACCAATCAGGTCCACTCCTGGATTTTGTAGTGGAATTATTTCTCTTTGAGGTGCAAGGTTACATGGAGGAGAAGTATATTCCTGAACAAAATTGTTATTCTTTTTTGGAAAATAGGAAGGGCAGCCAAAAGTGTACATTGTATATCTAAATGAATTAAACTAGTGGTTTGGTAAAATAAGTTAGAGTGCATTCATACTGTATGGTGGATGACTGGTCATTTTATGTATCTGAAGAATGTTTAACATAGGAAAATTTTCACGGTTGTTTTCTTAGTCGGCTGGGGATGCCATAACAAAATACCACAGACTGAGTGGCTTAAACAACAGAAATTTATTTCTCTTAGTTCTGGAGAATGGGAAGTCCAAGTTCAAGGTGCTGGCTGATTTGGTGTCAAGTTAGAGCTCTCTTCCTGGCTTGTAGATGGCTGCCTTCTTGGTGTGTCCTCACATGGCAGGGAGAGAGAGAGAGCTAGTGTCTCTTCTTATAATGTCACTAATCTCATCATGAAGGTCCCACTCTCATTAACTCATCTAACCCTAATTACCTCCAAAAGACCCCATCTCCAAATATCATCATATTGGGGATTAGAGCTTCAACATATGAATTTGGAGGGGGACACAAACATTCAGTCCCTAACAAATGTTATGTCAAAAAAAGATTAGAAAACTACATATATTATATCTATATGATACATATGCATATATGTGTTAGTATATATAGAGAGAGATCAGGAAGAAATGATAAAACGTTATCTGTGGATTTCTCTGTGAATAAGATTATTGGTGATTTTCACTGTCTTCTCTATTTTGTATAGATATATATTTCTACATGGGTACACATAAAAAAGAATAAAAGTCACTTATAAAAATTCCACTCATATTTGAGGTTAATGGCAGCTCTAATTTTAGTAAAGTCAATCCTCCACTTGTAATTTATCACTGTATATGGTATTCTGATATTTCTGAGAGTGTTCTCTTTGTCCATACTTGTGCGTTCCGTCTATAAAAGACCAAGTGTGCTGGACTTTTGGGTCAAAAAGTCTTCAAAGCCACTTTCTTTTGACTGTTTACACATTACTCAGTTGAATAGCTGTTCTGTTGTTTGACTATTCACACTACCCAAAGATTCAGCTTTTTTTTTTTTTGCAGTACGTGGGCCTCTCACTGTTGTGGCCTCTCCCGTTGCGGAGCACAGGCTCCGGATGCGCAGGCTCAGCGGCCATGGCTCACGGGCCTAGCCGCTCCATGGCATGTGGGATCTTCCCGGATCGGGGCACGAACCCATATCCCCCGCACTGGCAGGCGGACTCTCAACCACTGCGCCACCAGGGAAGCCCTCAGCTTATCTTTGACACCAGCACCTGCTATACTTGTGATAAACTTTTGGGCAGCTGTCTACTATTGGAGTTTGATGACATCTGTTTCTAAGAGTACTGATTGAGGTTTATGGTGAAATACTCATTTACAAGTCCATGGCTCAATTACCCTCTGACTAGCTACTGCCACACTAACATAACTGCATAAGCAGGACCCTTCCATTCTCAGACTGAAACCAGCTCATTCAACCTTATCATCTGTGTCTACCATCAAGGGACACTGGAGGAGCTGAATAGGAAAAAGTCCAAGGACTGGAAAAGAAGCCCTTTATGGAATTCCCCCTAACAGACAGGTAGGATGATGAACCATTTCAGCTTGCACAAGACTAAGAGGTTTCCTAGGATGTGGGATTTTCAGTTACTAAAACCAGGTGATTCCTGGGAAAGCTTGGACAGGTTAGTCTCCCTAGTCATAGTTCCATAACTGGTCACATAAGAGAGACACACTTAGGAATCGTTGAAAAATGATTTGGGGAGCTTTCATATTGTTTTTTTGTTTTTCTCTGTTTTCTTATTAAAGTCTCTCTTGGAGCATTCCAAGCTGTTTCTGTTGCACTATCAAGAAATGGAATTTTTTTTCGTCACTTTTCAACCAACAGTCAAGGGAAGCAGAAAGACTCAAGAGGCTGGGTGCAGTGGCAGCATCAGGAAACCCTTAGGAGGCAAAGAGAGAAGTACTATTGTCTAGGGATTCCTACAGGAACCTTGTCCATTGGAAAATTTCTTTTTAAACAAATTAAGGATTTGAGCATAAAATCTAAAACCCAAATTTTCATTCAACTTTATCCTCGCCTTTCAGTTTTTGAGATCTGTTGTTATGGCAACATCATGAATTGAGTAGTTCAACATTAATGTTTGTTGATGTCTGCTATGTTATTTAAAACTGCAAGGTTTTCTAAATAAAAGTCTTCAATTTTTATCTCTTAAGCTTTTCAGAAATCATTCCATGGACTTATGATGCTTATTCCTGATGTGAACAGCAGATCCATATTTAACACATAAATGATCTCTAAAAATTTTATCATAGGCTTCATCCTCATGTACAGAGATTATATACAAAACTATACCCTGATTACTGTAGCTTTGTAGTATAGTCTGAAGTCAGGGAGTCTGATTACTCCAGCTCCGTTTTTTTCCCTCAAGACTGCTTTGGCTATTCGGGGTCTTTTGTGTTTCCATACAAATTTTAAGATTTTTTGTTCTAGTTCTGTAAAAAATGCCATTGGTAATTTGATAGGGATTGCATTGAATCTGTATATATGGTACTGGCACAAAAACAAAAATATAAATCAATGGAACAGGATAGAAAGCCCAGAGATAAACCCACACACCTATGGTCAACTAATCTATGACAAAGGAGGCAAGGATATACAATGGAAAAAAGACAGCCTCTTCAATAAGTGGTGCTGGGAAAACTAGACAACTACATGTAAAAGAATGAAATTAGAACACTCCCTAACACCATACACAAAAATAAGCTCAAAATGGATTAAAGACCTAAATGTAAGACCGGACACTATAAAACTCTTAGAGGAAAACATAGGAAGAACACTCTTTGACATAAATCACAGCAAGATCTTTTTTGACCCACCTCCTAGAGAAATGGAAATAAAAACAAAAATAAACAAATGGGACCTAATGAAACTTCAAAGCTTTTGCACAGCAAAGGAAACCATAAACAAGACCAAAAGACAACCCTCAGAATGGGAGAAAATATTTGCAAACAAATCATCACAGGATTAATCTCCAAAATATATAAGCAGCTCATGCAGCTCAATATTAAAAATACAAACAACCTAATCCAAAAATGGGCAGAAGACCTAAATAGACATTTCTCCAAAGACATACAGATGGCCAAGAAGCACATGAAAAGATGCTCAATATCACTAATTATTAGAGAAATGCAAATCAAAACTACAATGAGGTATCACCTCACACCAGTTAGAATGAGCATCATCAAAAAATCTACAAACAAATGCTGGAGAGGGTGTGGAGAAAAGGGAAACCTTTTGCACTGTTGGTGGGAATGTAAATTGATATAGCCACTATATAGAACAGTATGGAGGTTCCTTAAAAAACTAAAAATAGAATTACCATATGACCCAGCAATCCTACTACTGGGCATATACCCAGTGAAAACCATAATTCAAAAAGACACATGCACCCCAATGTTCATTGCAGCACTATTTACAATAGCCAGGTCATGGAAGCAACCTAAATGCCCATCGACAGATGAATGGATAAAGAAGATGTGGTACATATATGCAATGGAATATTACTCAGCCATAAAAAGGAACGAAATTGGGTCATTTGTAGAGACGTGGGTGGATCTAGAGACTGTCATACAGAGTGAAGTAAGTCAGAAAGACTTACTTCATACATATATCACATATTAGTGCATATATATGGAACCTAGAAAAATGGTACAGATGAACTGGTCTGCAGGGCAGAAATAGAGACACAGATGTTGAGAACAAACCTACGGACACTAAGGAGGGAAAGTGGTGGGGGAGGGGTGGTGGTGTGAAGAATTGGGAGATTGGGATTGACATATATACACTAATATGTATTAAATGGATAACTAATAAGAACCTGCTGTATTAAAAAAATAAATATAATTCTAAAATTGAAAAAAAAAGACTATACCTTATTTTTGCAGAATTACACAAATAGATGCATTCTATGTTATATACTGGTATGTTATACTCTGTCTTATTCTTTTTTCACTAAATGTGATTATCAGAAAGGTCAAAAAGAAAACTTAAAAAATAAAATCCCTATATAGCTAACAATAGTACACAATCAAAAACTTTTAAAAATATGTGAGTAAAAAGCATATTTTAAAATTGAATGATTATGATCGTTTCCAATACTGGGTGCTACTGAAAAGAAAATGTATTTAATATTTAAATTTACTGCTCCATCTTGACAAGTTCTTTGAATACTACTGAAACTAAACTGAAAGGATGGTGAAAGTCACTCTAATGACTTTAGGCTAATGAGATACATTTCCTTTGTTTTCCTGAATTAGCATGTGAATGCAAAACATTAGCATCTTAATGCTTTCGTGTCTGTTCACTGAATCCGCCTATTCTTTAGGATGTGTGGCAGGAAAATATGTTTGAGAAATTAACTGTGTTATTTTTCTTTTTATTTCTTCTACTCCTGTTGCCTCCATCAGGCTAAGTGTTAGTTTGATTAGACGTGAAATGTGGCAGAGAGAGAACTATCCTTGTCATGTAGGCGGACTGGCTCACAAGCCACTTACAGGTAATATTCCTGTGCTCCAAATATGGCATAGAAGCAGCAGAGAGCCTTTGGTCTTGAAGGAGCTGTGCTAACCAGCACAATGGACCATTCTGCCATAAACTGGGCAGGTGGACAATTGATATTCAGAGGGGTGCCTGGAACCACAACTCAACTGCTGAGAGGTAGGTAGGGGTTGGAATGAATCCTGGAATTGAGAAGCAAAACTCTCCAAAAAGACTGTGTTTAAATTTCCTGAAGGTAAGCAAAATGGGGACTGACCAAGATAGGCTTAATAGTCCCCTCAGCTTGACTAAACTTTAGACAAGCTTGTTCTTGACTATAGGTTCCTGACCAACTTTTTCCCAGAGCACTTACTTTAGAAAACTTGCAGTTGTAAATCTTTTGTCTCTTTGTAATGTAAATTTTATACAACCCAGAAATGTCCTTCTCAAGAACAAGGGAGCCATCCCTTTGAAATGTAATTCATCAAGAAAGATAGAGGCCCTGTCTCGTAGTCTCTGGGGGAAGGTAAGATCCTAACTTTGAAAAGTGACAATTAGTAAATCTGGATGGTCTAATCACAGTGACCAACTTCCCTAAAGTCCCCTGTACTTTTCCACTAGCTCGTCCCAGCACTTAAAAATCCTCCCACCTTTTGTTTCAGTGGAGTTGAATTCAGTTTCTCTCCCCTATTGCAATTGTGTTGAATAAAGTTTTCCCTGACTGTTTTACTGGTCTGGCACAATGTTTCTTTTTCTTTTTCTTTTTTTTTTTTTTCGGTACGCGGGCCTCTCACTGTTGTGGCCTCTCCCGTTGCGGAGCACAGGCTCCGGACGCGCAGGCTCAGAGGCCACGGCTCACGGGCCCAGCCGCTCCGCGGCATGTGGGATCTTCCCGGACAAGGGCACGAACCCATATCCCCTGCATCGGCAGGCGGACTCTCAACCACTGCGCCACCAGGGAAGCCCACAATGTTTCTTTTATAGGATTCAAAAGTGAACAATTAAGCTGTCATATAAAAATTTTTAAATTTCATTTATTGGACAGCTCAGTTTGTGACATAAGACTTAAAAATAGAAACATTTCTGCTCTGGTTCCTGAAATCCTGGATATTTTGTATATTGGAGTCAGATTCAAAAATAAACTGTTTCCTTACATACCTGCTTCCTTAGGAATACTGTTTCCTGTTCTTCTTACCATCAGAGATGTTTACTGTTTCTTCCCCAATTTGAACATTTATATTCCCTTCTGGGACATAAAAGTTGTTCTGAAGATTGGAAGCAGGATCTGTAAACTGAATAGCATAGAGCCTTGTCCTTGATAGACGTTCAGCTAATGCAAATAAAATTGTATTCTTTCATCAAAAGGCCAATACATACAATAGTCCATCAGAAAAGAAGGGAAAGTTTGAATTTTAGGACTTATTTTTCACAGCTTGAGAAGCAGATATAAAACTTTAGTTTTCAATTATAAATAACAAGAGCAAAAATGAAGACATTAAGTAGCAAAGACTTTTAAAATCCCACATAATAAGAAGGAGTGGTCTAATAGTTTTCTACTGTTGCTGTAAATAATTACCACAAGCACAGTTCCATGGGTTCGAAGTCTGTGCACAGCATCTCTCAACTGGGTATGCTACTCAGGGCCTCACAACACTGAAATCAAGGTATCGGCTGGATTGGGCTCTTATCTGGAGGCTCTTGGGAAGATTCTGCTTTCAAGCGCATTCAGGTTGTTGGCAGAATTCAATTCCTTGGGGGTTATAGGACTAGGTTTCCCTTTCCTTGATATGGTCTTCTTCATCTTCAAGCCAACAGTGGTACACCAACACATCCTTCTCATGCTTCAAATATGACTTCACCTTCTGCTACAGTTTGAGAAATATCTCTGCTTTAAAGAACTCATGTGACTACATTGGGCCCACTAGGATAATCCAGAATAATCTTCCTGTTTTAAGGTCATCTGATTAGTGACCCTAATTACACCTGCAAAATCCATTCTGCTACATAAAGTAACATATTCACTGGAGTAACATCAGGGAATAACGATCATGGGGACCAAAATTCTGCCTACCATAGATAAGTTTGGAATATATTTTGGAGGTGGAGGTGAAAAGATTTGCTTCAAAAAATGTTTAACATTTTATTTAATGAGACATTTATCCCTTATTTAGAAACTTCTTAAAGACCCCTCCCAATCATTTCCTTGAGTACTTGTATTCATTAGGCTACAAATATCCTGTTTGAGGGCTTTTGGTGTGCAGAAAGAGGGGAAAGACAACTGTCATTCAAAAAAAATTTGAATGTGGTCATAGGAATTGTGGTTTGTGAGGCAAAGACATGATGAAATTAAGGAGGAATTTGTGAGGGTGGAAGTTACTTTTTCCACTGTTCTTCTTCCATTTGGGTATGTTGGCATGAACAGGAGTAGAATAAATGAATGAAGAGGTAGGTGATCTGGGGCTTGGGGTCACATACAATATGTGAGGAAGGGAAATAAGAAGTATATCATAATAAAGATGGTAAAATGGCAAAGAAGACCCAGAAAGTCCTAAGTAGGAAGAGGTCAAATAAAGGTAGAAACCATGTTAGTTCCATACAATGTCACTGATTAGCTAACCACTTTGGAAGAAAAATTATCAAGGTTCATACATTTTGAAAAGAAACCATTTTCATAAAAGTCAAATCTCACTACCTGGTATCAACCTTCTCATTTCCTAATGATATTCAATTACTTATCAAGATCCTTGATGACACTGTATATACACATACATACATATATACATATTCTTTGGTGGGAGGGCTGCTGTTTTGGGGGAAAACTAGCCCAAGTGGAGATCAAGTAGACCGCTTGATAAACCTAAAGATAGGAATATATGCAGAACAAAAGGGTCCCTCTGAGCGTGCTCTACATTCTCTCACAAACCCACAGCCTCTGCAAAAACATCCCAACAACCATAGAAAATGCACATCTTATTCTGCTGCTCCGTTCTGCAGATACCGATTTGGTTTTTAATGAGAAATGAACTTGCACTCATGATCCAAATTTTAAAGCTTCTAGGTCACTGTGTAAGAAACAGATGAATAGGTTTTGCTTTTCCTTGCTTTGGATCAGCTAAAACAATTATGCCCTCTAGCCTCTGAAATCTGTACTGCAAAAGCCATTTTAACTGGTTGCTTCAGCTTTATCCTCCTCAACTTTTGTTCTTGAACTCAAAAGTCAGCAAAAATGTGATTCAGATTCACAGAAACTGCTCCAGGTGAAAGTAAAGCAAACAATTAATCTCATTTGGCTGCATAAACACGGCTATTGAGCAGTTCATTTGCCTTCCTAACTCTATCAAAAAAATTTTTAATTACTTTTATGCTATACTTTTATGCTCATATTTTTAAAACTTTACTTATAGGAAAAATACTCCCTAAAATATTGCCAACTGGGAAGTTATCCACCAGTTCCTAATAAAGGCACACGACTAAACTCATAATGACAAATTATGAAAGTTGCCTGCCTGACCTTCATTAACCATCTGGCATTTAGGATGCTGATGTTTAAAAAGACATCTCAGCACCTATAAAAAAGGCTTTGATTTGATCGATTTCCGCTTCTTCTTTGAGGCCATCAAGCAGGAGTTTTGAGAACACTTTCTGTTTGTTTACTTTTTCCTTTGATCCCTTTATGTCCTGTCTGCACACAATGGTGCACCTCACATTGAAAGAACTCGTAGATCAATGGAACAGGATAGAAAGCCCAGAGATAAACCCACACACATATGGTCACCTTATCTTTGATAAAGGAGGCAAGAATATACAATGGAGAAAAGACAGCCTCTTCAATAAGTTGTGCTGGGAAAACTGGACAGCTACATGTAAAAGAATGAAATTAGAACACTCCCTAACACCATACACAAAAATAAACTCAAAATGGATTAAAGACCTAAATGTAAGGCCAGACACTATCAAACTCTTAGAGGAAAACATAGGCAGAACACTCTATGACATAAATCACAGCAAGATCCTTTTTGACCCACCTCCTAGAAAAACAGAAATAAAAACAAAAATAAACAAATGGGACCTAATGAAACTTCAAAGCTTTTGCACAGCAAAGGAAACCATAAACAAGACCAAAAGACAACCCTCAGAATGGGAGAAAATATTTGCAAATGAAGCAACTGACAAAGGATTCATCTCCAAAATTTATAAGCAGCTCATGCAGTTCAATAACAAAAAAACAAACAACCCAATCCAAAAATGGGCAGAAGACCTAAATAGACATTTCTCCAAAGAAAATATAGACTGCCAACAAACACATGAAAGAATTCTCCACACCATTAATCATTAGAGAAATGCAAATCAAAACTACAATGAGATAACATCTCACACCTGGCAGAATGGCCATCATCAAAAAATCTACAAACAATAAATGCTGGGGAGGGTGTGGAGAAAAGGGAACACTCTTGCACTGCTGGTGGGAATGTGAATTGATACAGCCACTATGGAGAACAGTATGCAGGTTCCTTAAAAAACTACAATTAGAACTACCATATGACCCAGCAATCCCACTACTGGGCATATACCCTGAGAAAACCATAATTCAAAAAGAGTCATGTACCAAAATATTCATTGCAGCCCTATTTACAATAGTTAGGACATGGAAGCAACCTAAGTGTCCATCGACAGATGAATGGATAAAGAAGATGTGGCACATACATACAATGGAATATTACTCAGCCATAAAAGAAATGAGATTGAGTTATTTGTAGTTAGGTGGATGGACCTAGAGTCTGTCATACAGAGTGAAGTAAGTCAGAAAGAGAAAAACAAATACCATATGCTAACACATATATATGGAATCTAAGGGGAAAAAAAGGTCATGAAGAACCTAGGGGTAAGACGGGAATAAAGACACAAACCTACTAGAGCATGGACTTGAGGATATGGGGAGGGGGAAGGGTAAGCTGTGACAAAGTGAGAGAGTGGCATGGACATATATACACTACCAAACGTAAAATAGATAGCTAGTGGGAAGCAGCCACATAGCACAGGGAGATCAGCTCGGTGCTTTGTAACCACCTAGAGGGGTGGGATAGGGAGGGTGGGAGGGAGGGAGACGCAAGAGGGAAGAGATATGGGAACATATGTATATGTATAACTGATTCACTTTGTTATAAGGCAGAAACTAACACACCATTGTAAAGCAGTTTTACACCAATAAAGTTGTTAAAAAAATAAAAGAAAGAACTCAGCAGCAGTTCTCAGGAACAGGAGTTTCAATGCTTTTATCTTGGGCCACCTTTAACAGAATTTCATCTTTTTTCTCTTTGATTTTGAACAGTGCATATATTTGCACACACTAACAGCATTCTGGCAAGTCTCCTTCATGGATTTGGAATTCAGATTGGTTGTCAGGTTTTTGAAAATACCTTCCTACCTGAATTGGATCATGGCTAATTGCTCTGATCAAGTGTAATACATATTAAGGAGAGAAGAAAAAATATTGAAAAGAGACCTTAGTCGATCTAGTTTTATTTCATGGACAAAGACAAATGACTGGTTTATTTCAGTGAGGCAACATTAAGGATTAAACGCTTCCAGCAATCAGTTTCTGGGTCTCTAAACCCAAATGACTGATCTTATCTGGTTATTTTAAAGGCTACTAAGAAATAAAATGAGAGTAGTTTGGGACACCTTCCCTGGTATAGAGAAGATTTGATTCATAGCAATAGCTATGTGTACCTGGATATTTTGTGTTACACAAACTTCTGCATTTGACATCTCCACCAGAGGGAACAAATAAACAAATGAAAATCACCTTGGAAACTTTAAGAGCTGAAACCATCTTGGAACTTCGAAAGATCTTGTAATTTCAGAAGTGGAGGAATGGTATGCTCAGGAGCAAGGCCGCTTAACGGATCCCCCAAAGCCCAGATGACTATCTTCCCGTGACTTTTTCTTAAATTTTCATTATTTTACATTGCTTAAAATTCTCACCAATGAGAAATTCATTTGATTAATTAATATCAAAGCCTCTTAGAAGGATTGCAAAAACTTCTGGGATGGTTAAGGTAATATCTGTCATTCAGGAAGGTATGTATATAACTGGGCAGGATTGGTTTAAAAAATCTTTGGGACAACAAAGGATATTTTGTTTAAGTTTTCAAAATCATATTGCATGCAAGGAAATTCAGTATAAGTCCTGTTTAGGAGGCCTTCCTCTCTAGCACTATAAGCATTATATAGAAATCCCAAGTAGCCTGGTGTTGAGCTCATCAGAACTGCACTGAGATCCTCATTATTCGTCATTACGTGGTTTTTTGCTGATCATTGCATCTGCTACCTCTGCACCCAAGTCAGCCACTGGGCACAACTATCAACCACTAGACCCCACCACCCCTCCACTTCTTCTACTTATAGCTGGGTTCTTCCCTCTTATTCAATTAACAGAGCCCTCCTTCTCTTAAAAAAAAAAAAAAAAGAGTCAGGATTTTGAAAATAAAAAGTTCTTAACTTTAAGCCTCCAGACCTTCAGGATACTTGCCCTTTTGAGCACTTGCCCTCTTCATTGCCCTGCTCCAGGACTAAGAATTAGGTAGAATTTCTCTAAGCTTCATGCCCTTCCTCTCGAATGCCATGGCCCTCTCACAGGATGCAGAGCTTAGACTGACACTGCTGGTCCTGACTAGCTCCACGCAGGTAACCTCTGGGCCTCCACTCTCTCACTTATGAAATGGGCAGCCTTGCAGGATTAGCTATCTAAAGGATTAGGTATCTAAAACTCCTACTATGAGTCTGACCCATATTGGTTCTGTGGCAGTATTTTTCTTTTCCTTTAGCAAGATGTCTCTGAAGCTCTAAATTACCCACTTATGAAAAAATGGAAACATAAACCCACTGTAAATTGGGTATTACTTGTAATGAGCAAGGGTCTTACCACATTAACAGTGATTCAGAATCAACCTGTAGCACAAATTCTTCCTGGTACTCCTACTGAACTACTTTTTTTTTAAACAATTCACAAATTTTTGGTAGATTTGATTCATTTTAGATTTTTAAAATATTATTTTAATAAAATTCCTCCTTAATGGAGAGCTTATCCATTACTGATAATTCCGTGAACTATTTCTTTCAACTCCAATAGGAAAACATCAGGAAAGAAATTTTGCTTCCTCTTCTGTGTATAATGAATCTTTTCACATTTCTTCTAGTTAATTTCTTAAAAAATTAAAATGAATGACAGCTTGAACCATGCTTCTCACATTCATCTGTGATGTTGTGTGGTTAATAGTCCAATCTCACATTTACATGGGACCAGCTGTCAAAGATGGCACCACAGGGAATGCAATATAATTTTAAGACATGTTGCAGAGTCACATATGTCCATAAATCTAAATTCACTAGAATGCTCATGGGAACATAGTCATCACCAGATCTGAAAATAAATCGTTTATTGCTTTCATTTTGAACTTCACCCTTTACTTGACTCAAATTACCTTTATCAGATAATGGATGAGGGCCCTCATAATGAGCGAACAAGTTTCTGGGAGCAATCGCATTTGCAAAACTTCTTAAAATTCTTGTCAGAGCCCATTTTGAACATAACCAGGGCAACTGTCTCTGTTCCCTTGAAGAAAAACCTTCTTGTGGAATGAGCCAATTCTACACCTTGGAAGAGTTTTTCAATACACAAAAATTGAGGGAAATTGGGCATGTTCTACAAACCTCTCTGAGCCTCCAGGACCTCATCTGTGGGCAGAAAATATTTTCATGTGGGAGAATTAGACAAGATACAGGGAGGAAATGTGGTCAGTTTATTATTCCCTCAATGGGAGTTCCTTCCTCCAAACTTGGACCTTGGTAAATCACTGCTTAAAATCAGTCACCATCAACCTCCTCTCATTCCTGTAGTTCCACCCCAGAACCCTCCTCATAGGCTGCCTTTCCCCACCCTGTATCACTGTAGTTGTCTAACATCTCCAGTTCTTCATAGGGACCCCTAAGGGATGCTGAAGAAAATCCCATGGCTGGAATTATAGATTCATGATTCTGGCCTCAGAAGAACTCCTTCTGTCAGCCTTACACATGGCCCAGAGTGTTCTTGTGTCCATTCACCACTGGGGGCTAGTTGCCTCATTCCCCGTCATGGTCTCTACTATCCCTCACTACCCATTCTCTTTCTCAGCAGATGATCTTTCCTCCTATGACACTAAAAAAAGAGAGACCCCAAGGCAGGTGTTCAACTTCTCATTCCTCCTCTACTCCCATCTGAGCTCTGTTCCTCACTTATTTTTTTTCCATGTCAAGTGTATCTTCAGTCTTGCCCTCTTCAGTGAGTTCTCCTCTGCATATAAATGTGACCAAGCCTCTCCAAACCAAAAAGAACTCCTGTCAATCTCCTCTAGCTACCTTCAACCCCCAGTCTTATTTCTCTTTCAATGCCAGTATTCCTGAAAGTGTGTCCTGGACTTATTGTCTCCATTTCTATCTAGTCTGGATTCCACTCCTCCCATGTAATCGATGCTGCCATGATTAATGAGTGCATTAATTCCATTCCTAGGAATGTTGCTAGGCACTGGGGATACAGTAGCAAACAAGGCAGATATGATTCCTGCCTTCATGGAACATAAAGTATAGGAGGTGTATCAGTTTGGGACTTTTGAAAAAACAGTTGTCAAGACAGGATTAGATGTGCAAGAGATATATTGAGGGAAATGCCTGGGCAGGATACAGGAGCTAGCATAGGCAGGGAGAGCTCTTAGATGCTGTGCAAGTAGAGAAGGAAGGAAGGGTTGGATGAGAAAAGTCACAGGCCATAGCAAAGCTCTAAGAAAATCTCAGCTGTGCTGATGAGACACCACTGAGAAAAAGTTTCCTGTTAGAGAAACTGTGTTGAGCAGGAGTGGACTGGCTCTCCTACCACTGCTGTGCTCAGTCAGTGACTGGAGCAGCCTGTGGGAAGTGTGTCTTAGGGCTGCCAGGGGCAGCAGGGAGAAATTATCAGGAACTATGTTCCTTACAGCAGGCTGGAGATCTGGACAGCCCGTCTCCAGGACTGCCATATAATGATAGCCATGCTCTCCCTCCTTCCATTCTAAATTCCTCTCACCCCCAGATACCTCCTTTTCTGGTCTTGTTGGCTTACCTAGTGGTATAACCCAAACCCTCATACCTGATGGGTCTGATATGATGGAATTCATACCCTTCTCAGGCCAGGGTTGTTGCACATGCCTGTTCATAGAGTTAAAATTGTGTCAGGAGTACCAAGAAACAGCCAGGTGGACGATCTAGGTTCCACATACCTTTTCTGCCCTCATTTTGTCAATACAGCTCCCACCTCCTTCTGCTGGTTGGGGTAAATTCTCTCTGCCAAGATGGTGACTCCTCTTCTCACCTGCTGATCCTTGGACCTGAGGATCTAGCAGCAGTCATAGTTGGTATTTCACAGGGACACTTGCTATGCTTCCTCACAAGAGTGTGCCCCTTTGGTGACCAGGCCCTCTAGCCCTGCAGAGTCCAGAATTGAATGGGGGAGAAGCACAGGGCTCCCCAGTAGGTCTTGAGAGTGAAAATAAGTGGGGCCACTTCTGTGCCTACTTCTGGTTCCCAGATGTATGTATTCTTCCTATTGAGACCATTTAGAGGTCCTCTGATGCCAGCCCATGCTTGTAGCATGCTGTGCCCAAAGATGGTACTTCAGATGTGCCTTCAGAAGGCTGTTCCAGTATTCTGTGAGGCTGGCTGATTCTGGATGGGACGGTGGGTGATAGAAACTGTGTTCTTTGCTGAGAAGTGGTTCCCCTGATTGGATGCCATGTTACGTGGGATTCCATCCAATGGATCAAGCATTCTGTAAGCCTCAAGACAGGGATGCTGCCTGAGGATCTATGAAGACGAAAGGCAAACTCATATCCAGAATAGGTATCTATCCCTCTGAGGGTGCACTACTGGCCCTTCTAAAGTAGAAGGGTCTCAATATTGTTCACCTGCCACCAAGTAGATGGCTGGTTTGCTTAAGGAGTAATGCCAGATTGAGGGATCAACACCGATTTGTTTCTGTTGCTCACAGGTTCAATATTCAGAGGCAGTGGCAGCTAGATCAGCCTTAGCAAATGGAAGTACACGTTGTAGATTCACGTGTAGCCTTCATCTCTTCTACTGGGTCATCATTCCCATTCGGCGGTGCCAGTAATGAAAGCTGGCTAATGCCAACTGCCTTTTTTTTTTTTTTACTTGCTTGTTCACTGTCTCTTCCATAGCAGATATTTTCTGCTGGGCACTACTGTGGAAAACAAAAATCCTCATACTTTGTACCCGCTACCATTTGCTATCTATTTGTGTCTACACCAGAACTTCTTGTCTCTGATTTTCCAGTGCTTTACCTTTTAGGCTCCTGGTTAATGACCTAACGTCATTGGTCACTGCTGAGGAATCTATATATATTCTTGCCTTGAGTCACTTTTTATTACACACACAGTTAATGATGAGACATATTACTTGCTCACTGGGAAGATTTTGCCTCTCCATTGTGTTACAGAGTCATCTCTGAATACGGCTATATACAATTGTCGTTCATTTTTAGTTTGACCCACATATTGACCTGATCCATATGCAAACCAAGCTTAGGTTTTTTTCCCCTCCTACAGCTCGTCATAAAGGGCCCTATAGATAGTCATGGATGTGATCTGGGACAGGGGTTCTTGTACAACTGCGGTAAAGGGCTAGGCTACCTGTTCATGCAGCTTATTTGTTTTTTTTTTTTGTTTTTTTTTTTGTTTTTTTTATTTTTTATTTTTTATTTTTTTTAACATCTTTATTGGGGTATAATTGCTTTACAATGGTGTGTTAGTTTCTGATTTATAACAAAGTAAATCAGCCATACATATACATGTGCTCCCATGTGTCTTCCCTCTTGCATCTCCCTCCCTCCCACTCTCCCCCCCCCACCCCTCCAGGCTGTCCCAAAGCCCCGAGCTAATATCCCTGTGCCTTGCGGCTGCTTCCCCCCAGCTATCTACCTTACTACGTTTGTTAGTGTGTATATGTCCATGACTCTCTCTCGCCCTGTCAAAACTCACCCTTCCCCCTCCCCATATCCTCAAGTCCGTTCTCCAGTAGGTCTGCGCCTCTATTCCTGTCTTATCCCTAGGTTCTTCATGACATTTTTTCCCCTTAAATTCCATATATATGTGTTAGCATACGGTATTTGTCTTTGTCTTTCTGACTTACTTCACTCTGTATGACAGACTCTAGGTCTATCCATCTCATTACAAATAACTCAATTTCATTTCTTTTTAAGGCTGAGTAATATTCCATTGTGTATATGTGCCACATCTTCTTTATCCATTCGTCCGATGATGGGCGCTTAGGTTCTTTCCATCTCCGGGCTATTGTAAATAGAGCTGCAATGAACATTTTGGTACATGACTCTTTTTGAATTTTGGTTTTCTCAGGGTATATGCCCAGTAGTGGGATTGCTGGGTCGTATGGTAATTCTATTTGTAGTTTTTTAAGGAACCTCCATACTGTTCTCCATAGTGGCTGAACCAATTCACATTCCCACCAGCAATGCAAGAGTGTCCCCTTTTCTCCACACCCTCTCCAGCATTTATTGTTTCTAGATTTTTTGATGATGGCCATTCTGACTGGTGTGAGATGATATCTCATTGTAGTTTTGATTTGCATTTCTCTAATGATTAATGATGTTGAGCATTCTTTCATGTGTTTGTTGGCATTCTGTATATCTTCTTTGGAGAAATGTCTGTTTAGGTCTTCTGCCCATTTTTGGATGGGGTTGTTTGTTTTTTTGTTATTGAGCTGCATGAGCTGCTTGTAAATTTTGGAGATTAATCCTTTGTCAGTTGCTTCATTTGCAAATGTTTTCTCCCATTCTGAGGGTTGTCTTTTGGTCTTGATTATCGTTTCCTTTGCTGTGCAAAAGCTTTGAAGTTTCATTAGGTCCCATTTGTTTATTTTTGTTTTTATTTCCATTACTCTAGGAGGTGGGTCAGAAAGGATCTTGCTGTGATTTAGGCTTTTTTGTTCTTCTTTCTCTAATTGCTTGAGGTGCAAGGTTAGGTTGTTTATTCGAGATGTTTCCTGCTTCTTAAGGTGGGCTTGTATTGCTATAAACTTCCCCCTTAGAACTGCTTTTGCTGCATCCCATAGGTTTTGGGTCGTTGTGTCTCCATTGTCATTTGTTTCTAGGTATTTTTTTATTTCCTCTTTGATTTCTTCAGTGATCACTTCATTATTAAGTAGTGTATTGTTTAGCCTCCATGTGTTTGTATATTTTACAGATCTTTTCCTGTAATTGATATCTAGTCTCATGGCGTTGTGGTCAGAAAAGATACTTGATACAATTTCAATTTTCTTAAATTTACCAAGGCTTGATTTGTGACCCAAGATATGATCTATCCTGGAGAATGTTCCATGAGCACTTGAGAAAAATGTGTATTCTGTTGTTTTTGGATGGAGTGTCCTATAAATATCAATTAAGTCCATCTTGTTTAATGTATCATTTAAAGCTTGTGTTTCCTTATTTATTTTCATTTTGGATGATCTGTCCATGGGTGAAAGTGGGGTGTTAAAGTCCCCTACTATGAATGTGTTACTGTCAATTTCCCCTTTTATGGCTGTTAGTATTTGCCTTACGTATTGAGGTGCTCCTATGTTGGGTGCATAAATATTTACAATTGTTATATCTTCTTCTTGGATCGATCCCTTGATCATTATGTAGTGTCCTTCTTTATCCCTTTTAATAGTCCTTATTTTAAAGTCTATTTTGTCTGATATGAGAATTGCTACTCCAGCTTTCTTTTGGTTTCCATTTGCATGGAATATCTTTTTCCATCCCCTTACTTTCAGTCTGTATGTGTCTCTAGGTCTGAGGTGGGTCTCTTGTAGACAGCATATATATGGATCTTGTTTTTGTATCCATTCAGCCAATCTGTGTCTTTTGGTGGGAGCATTTAGTCCATTTACATTTAAGGTAATTATCGATATGTATGTTCCTATTCCCATTTTCTATATTGTTTTGGGTTCGTTATTATAGGTCGTTTCCTTCTTTTGCATTTCTTATCTAGAGAAGTTCCTTTAGCATTTGTTGTAAAGCTGGTTTGGTGGTGCTGAACTCTCTCAGCTTTTGCTTGTCTGTAAAGGTTTTAATTTCTCCATCAAATCTGAATGAGATCCTTGCTGGGTAGAGTAGTCTTGGTTGCAGGTTTTTCTCCTTCATCACTTTCAGTATGTCCTGCCACTCCCTTCTGGCTTGTAGGGTTTCTGCTGAGAGATCAGCTGTTAACCTTATGGGGATTCCCTTGTGTGTTATTTGTTGTTTTTCCCTTGCTGCTTTTAATATGCTTTCTTTGTATTTAATTTTTGATAGTTTGATTAGTATGTGTCTTGGTGTATTTTTCCTTGGATTTATCCTGTATGGGACTCTCTGTGCTTCCTGGACTTGATTAACTATTTCCTTTCCCATATTAGGGAAGTTTTCAACTATAATCTCTTCAAATATTTTCTCAGTCCCTTTCTTTTTTTTCTTCTTCTGGAACCCCTATAATTCGAATGTTGGTGCGTTTAATGTTGTCCCAGAGCTCTCTGAGACTGTCCTCAGTTCTTTTCATTCTTTTTTCTTTATTCTGCTCTGCAGTAGTTATTTCCACTACTTTATCTTCCAGGTCACTTATCCGTTCTTCTGCCTCAGTTATTCTGCTATTGATCCTATCTAGAGTACTTTTAATTTCATTTATTGCGTTGTTCATCGTTGCTTGTTTCATCTTTAGTTCTTGTAGGTCCTTGTTAACTGTTTCTTGCATTTTGTCCATTCTACTTCCAAGATTTCGGATCATCCTTACTATCATTATTCTGAATTCTTTTTCAGGTAGATTGCCTATTTCCTCTTCATTAGTTAGGTCTGGTGGGTTTTTATCTTGCTCCTTCATCTGCTGTGTGTTTTTCTGTCTTCTCATTTTGCTTATCTTACTGTGTTTGGGGTCTCCTTTTTGCAGGCTGCACGTTCGTAGTTCCTGTTGTTTTTGATGTCTGTCTCCAGTGGCTAAGGTTGTTTCAGCGGGTTGTGTAGGCTTCCTGGTGGAGGGGACTAGTGCCTGTGTTGTGCTGGATGAGGCTGGATCTTGTCTCTCTAGTGGGCAGGTTCACGTCTGGTGGTGTGTTTTGCGGTGTCTGTGGCCTTGTTATGATTTTAAGTGAGAATCTTTTAAGCTTTTCCTAGCCTCATAAAAGCTTGGGTTGTCCTGACCCGGAGCTCAGACTCTAAAAAGCCGCACAGTGAGGGCGCCGGGCCAAGGCCCACACGTAAGGAGACGTTGGGTGCGAAGACCACGTCGTCGTGGGCGGCAGGGCACGCACCCGGCATCCATGGAGAAGCGGCCGCAGTTGCATCCAAGGAGCTCCAGAGATTCAGGTCGTACCTGCAGGAGATATCATCCGCTTGAGGAAAAACATGGCCCCATGCAGCTTATTTGTGCCCTGTGGTCTTGCTTCTGCTTGTAGATGTTAAGTGGCACTGATCAACTTTGCTCCTTGGGATACCATGCTCTTTTAATTTTCTCCACCACTTCCTGGATCAAGTATCCTTGGTTGCCCCCTCTATCCTTGCTGGTTGTTATGATAATTGTGGCCTTCTGGCTTTTAATGGTTGAGCTCCACTGACTGGCCGCTATTACTTCACTTCACATCATGAGTCCAGTTCTGTGATCTCCCTGGCCTGCAGATGAGGCCACCCCTGAACTCTTGAATGTTGCTGGTGCCCCTCTCACCAGCACATTCCCAATGGCCTTGGTATCTTCGGGCCCCCTCCGTGGAATATATAATCCTGCAGTAGTAGGTCTTCTGGTTTCAATAATATATCTACTTCAGCATCCCACTTTCTTTAGCCTTTTTATTCCCTCCTATATTATGTGCAGGGCAACTCAGGCATTTCTACTTTGTCTAGCATAGGACATTGTGTTTTCCAGGCTTCTAAGAGCCATCATAGCTGGAGGTTTGTCCCATCCCCTTGAGTCCTTGCCAGGGTGGTAAATCCTGTGTCCTGAGAAAGTGTCTCAAGTTACTGAATTTTTGTTTATCCAGTTTTATGTTGTGATTCCCTTGATCAAGTACCCCCCCCAGTTCAATCCTAGAGGCAATCCCCCAGCTCATATATAATACATGCTGATTAATTCTTGCAGCTCCTTCAACAGAAATCTCTTTCCTTCCTTCTTAGGTACAGTAAGTCCACAGTCAGATTATGTGGGGTTAATCCTAGTAATTAGCCTGCAGCCAGAAGTGCAGGTAGAATTAACTCCTGAGGGGGTTATCTATTGCTTTATGGGGAAAAGAACTCAGCAGAATCTTCCTTCTTGGGGCTGCTAGCTCTTCCTCCAGAGAGGTGGGCCACTCCTTCAAGCTCTAATATTTCAGGGAGCTCTACAAAGAAGCACCCACCCAGATGTCCCCATTTCACATTTCAGGGTCCCAGGTTTTCCCAATTTCAGTCCTTACCTTATCACACATACCTGCTTCGGCTGAGTACTTAAATATCACTAGAGTTCAGGAACCTCAACTACCAGATCTTGATTTTGCTCCTCAGCTATGATGCTTTCCCTCTGCAGGATATAAAGGCCCCACTGTAAACTACCAGGTAAGCGCTCACTTTGACCCTTTAACTGTTAGGAGCTCTTGGTTCCTAATTATCCCTCTGTGAGGCTTCAATACAACTTAGTAGTAACCAGCCAACAGCACTGCAGGCCGTGTTCTCCCCATGGTTTTCAGATGCCTGCATCATCTCATCAATGAGGGCATTCCCCTCCACTGAATGCTTCCCAGATCATCACCTTCCAACATCAATCCAGACTTCTTTTCCAACCTCATCTCCTGCCATCTGTCTTCTCTCGCAAGCACGTTAAGTTCCTCATCGTAGTCCAAGCATTTTTTTTGCCACATCAGGCCTACGTTACATGCCTTTGCCGACAGTGTTGCCTCTGCCTACAATTTCTACCTTTCTGCACCTCTGTGACTCATTGTTCAAGTTCATCTCAAGCATCACCTGAGAAAGTCATAGAATAGACATGCATTTGTTTTATGGTCAAACAGACCTGGGTTGTAATTCCAGTTCCACCACTTACTGCTGTAAGAACCCAGCAGCTCCCTTGGTATGTAAACTCTTCTGTTGGGGCTCAGACTGCAGCGATTACGAGTCTCCTGGTGTACCACAGAGTGCAGTGCCAGGCTATGGTGAGGATGCAGTAAGGTGCCCATATGGGGTGCAAATGGAGCTGGACTGGGGTTTTTTGAATGCATCCAAGGACTTCTAAACATCAAACTACCTCTGCAGGCCATGGGAACCCTAAACCGGTGTGAAGAATTGAGGTAGTGATTGCTGGAGTGAGTGGTAAGACGTGGCGCGGTTGACTTAGCAGTTAAGATACTGGAGCCAAGTGGATCTAGACTCAAATCCTGACTCTGTTGCTCAGTTGTATGACTGTAGGCAATTTATTTAAGCTATCTGAGCCTCAGTTTCCTCCTGGGAAACCTGGAAACAATAAGTAGCTCAGAGCATGGTCATGTGGGTTGACTGAGGGAACGCATAGAAAGCATCCAGTACTCTGCTCAGCATGTTATAGGAACTGGCTGGATGTAAAAACGACATTGATTAGTCCCCACTGCTGTCCCAGGTGAGGATCTCTTTTTAGGACAGAGGACCCATAAGAGATGGTGAAAGGGATGTAAGCGGAATCCATGCCTGATGAGCCCAGCTGGCCTCCTTTGTCTTTAAAGCTCTTTGCCCTTCCTTCTTTCTTGACTCTTCTCCTTTGTATTCGGTGCTCCATTTCTGCCCGGATTGCTGAGCGCAGTCCCTCCCAGCTTGTGCCCAGTGCTTTGAATCTCATTTACTCCCTCACCTCATCAACATTTACCTGTTCTGTCCCCCTTTGATTAGGGCCTTGCTGGGGAGCCACCTAATTAATTTGGGGAAGCAATTAAGGGCAGGGCATTAGTGGCTTGTAACGTTCCATTCCTCTTAGGGCATCTGCTGTAAATTTAACAGGGGTCTCCTTAACTTGATGCAAAGTAGTGACTAATGGGCTAATTTCAGGACTCTTGCAAGGTCAAAATCCATTTGGAGGACTGAACAGGAGAGTGAGTGCCAGGCACTGGCTGACAGCAGGGCTCTCCTGTTCCTTGAAGTCAGTTCACTTCGCTGAGGGAACAGAGCTGCTTCAAGGAGCACACCACGCTGAGCTATGCAGTGGAGAGGGCCCAGACAGGAGCATCTCTGAGCCACTGCTTTGGATTGGGGCCTTTCTTGCCAGGACTGGAGGAGAAGCCTCTTCTCAGGTCTTCCTGCTTCCTTGAATAAGTCTCTTTCTAATCTTTCTTCGAAACCACTGGTGGAGGACCTTTAGAAGATACCATTCTAAGGATGTCATCCTCTTGCTTAAAAATCTGTTATTGGGTCCCTGGAACCTTCAAGATAAAGTCTGAACTCTTCAGCCTGACACAAAGCCCTCCTGCCTGGCCTCTGCTCCCTCCTCCAGGCTCAACTCCTGCCATCCCCATCACACATTCACATTCCAGACCAATCAAATGACTTGCTGTTCCCTAAAGTCCCCTGGACCCACATTTGCAGTTCCCAATGCCCAACTCACTTCACTCCTACACAGCCACCATCTCCTCTTTCTCCTCCTCCCATAGATTGCCCCATGGGCTCCTATTCATTTTTTCAAGACCCATCTGTTATTACATCCTGGAAGTGTCTTCACTATCCCTCACCCTCACTCCACCTTGGCAGACTGAGCTATTTTCTCTTGTCCTACCAAGTGTACCTCTGTGATAATATTTCCACTTTTAAAAAGTTACTTGTTTTACTCTCCAGAAAGTAGGCATAGAGGAAACTTACCTCAACATCATAAAGGCCATATATGACATACCCACAGCCAACATCGTTCTCAATGGTGAAAAATTGAAACCGTTTTCACTAAGATCAGGACCAAGACAAGGATGCCCACTCTCACCATTATTATTCAACATAGTTTTGGAAGTTTTAGCCACAGCAATCAGAGATGAAAAAGAAATAAAAGGAATCCAAATCGGAAAAGAAGAAGTAAAGCTGTCACTGTTTGCAGATGATGTGATACTATACATAGAGAATCCTAAAGATGCTACCAGAAAACTACTACAGCTAATCAATGAATTTGGTAAAGTTGCAGGATACAAAATTAATGCACAGAAATCTCTGGCATTCCTATACACTAATGATGAAATATCTGAAAGAGAAATTAAGGAAACACTCCCATTTACCATTGCAACAAAAAGAATTAAATAACTAGGAATAAACCTACCTAAGAAGACAAAAGACTTGTATGCAGAAAACGATAAGACACTGATGAAAGAAATGAAAGACAAGACAAACAGATGGAGAGATATACCATGTTCTTGGATTGGAAGATTCAACACTGTGAAAACGACTATACTACCCAAAGCAATCTACAGATTCAATGCAATCCCTATCAAACTACCAATGGCATTTTTCACAGAACTAGAACAAAAGATTTCACAATTTGTATGGAAACACAAAAGACCCCAAATAGCCAAAGCAATCTTGACAAAGAAAAATGGAGCTGGAGGAGTCAGGCTCCCTGAATTTAGACTATACTACAAAGCTACAGTAATCAAGACAGTATTTCTACAAAAACAGAAATATAGATCAATGGAACAGGATACAAAGCCCAGAGATAAACCCACACACCGATGGTCAACTAACCTATGACAAAGGAGGCAAGGACATACAATGGAGAAAAGACTCTTCAATAAGTGGTTCTGGGAAAACTGGACAGGTACATGTAAAAGAATGAAATTAGAACACTCCCTAACACCATACACAAAAATAAACTCAAAATGGATTAAAGACCTAAATGTAAGGCCAGACACTATCAAACTCTTAGAGGAAAACATAGGCAGAACACTCTATGACATAAATCACAGCAAGATCCTTTTTGACCCACCTCCTAGAGAAATGGAAATAAAAACAAAAATAAACAAATGGGACCTAATGAAACTTCAAAGCTTTTGCACAGCAAAGGAAACCATAAACAAGACCAAAAGACAACCCTCAGAATGGGAGAAAATATTTGCAAATGAAGCAACTGACAAAGGATTAATTTCTAAATTATACAAGCAGCTCATATAGTTCAATATCAAAAATACAAACAACCCAATCCAAAAATGGGCAGAAGACCTAAATAGACATTTCTCCAAAGAAGATATACAGATTGCCAACAAACACATGAAAGGATGCTCAACATCACTAATCATTAGAGAAATGCAAATCAAAACTGCAATGAGGTATCACCTCACACCCGCAGGAATGGCCATCATCAAAAAATCTACAAACAATAAATGCTGGAGAGAGTGTGGAGAAAAGGGAACACTCTTGCACTGTTGGTGGGAATGTAAATTGATACAGCCATTATGAAGAACTGTATGGAGGTTCCTTAAAAAACTAAAAATAGAATTACCATACAACCCAGCAATCCCACTACTGGGCATATATCCTGAGAAAACCATAATTCAAAAAGAGTCATGTACCACAATGTTCATTGCAGCCCTATTTACAATAGTTAGGACATGGAAGCAACCTAAGTGTCCATCGACAGATGAATGGATAAAGAAGATGTGACACATATATACAATGGAATATTACTCAGCCATAAAAAGCAATGAAATTGAGTTATTTGTAGTTAGGTGGATGGACCTAGAGTCTGTCATACAGAATGAAGTAAGTCAGAAAGAGAAACAGATACTGTGGCTAACACATATATATGGAATCTAAAACAAATGATTCTGAAAAACCTAGGGGCAGGATGGAAATAATGATACAGAAATAGAGAATGGACTTGAGGACATGGGGAGGGGGAAGGGTAAGCTGGGACAAAGTGAGAGAGTGGCATGGACATATATACACTACCAAATGTAAAATAGATAGCTCATGGGAAGCAGCTGCATAGCACAGGGAGATCAGCTCAGTGCTCTGTGATCACCTTAGAGGAGTGGGATAGAGAAGGTGAGAGGGAGACCCAAGAAGGAGGGGATGTGGAGATATATGTATATATATAGCTGATTCACCTTGTTATACAGCAGAAACTAACACAACAATGTAAAGCAATTATACTCCAATAAAGATGCTAAAAAGAAAGTTAATTGTTTTATATGTATCATCCCACATTAAATGAAAACGCTTTGGCTATTTGGAACATGTCCTGTTTGTTTGAATCCTCAGCCTCAGGGATTCAAGGTTATCAATAAGTGTGTTCTGAGTGAGATGAGTATGGCTATGGATGAGAAGAAGTTAATTTGTGTTCTGTATCTATCACACATTATTGGGCAATTTATTTACTCTCCCAGTGCCTCCGTTTCCTATTTTGGCAAATGGGAATAAAATACCTATCTATGAGGACAGAAATGAGATTTTATGTACGTGAGTGTCTTGCCCCATGCTGGGCACAGACAAGGCTGTCCCATTGGGCTGCTGCCCCCACCTTTGTCCACCTGGGGGTATATCTGAGTGGAGTTGCTTGATAGTACTTTTAAAGACACATCCCCAGAGTCACAGAACAAAATCAAGAGATTTTGGGAGAAATCCAGTGTTTGCTGAGTACCTTCTGTGTGCCTAGCCTTGTGCT
Source organism: Phocoena phocoena (assembly GCF_963924675.1). Taxonomy (NCBI): domain Eukaryota; kingdom Metazoa; phylum Chordata; class Mammalia; order Artiodactyla; family Phocoenidae; genus Phocoena; species Phocoena phocoena. The sequence goes on along the minus strand of NC_089221.1, from coordinate 89,131,744 downwards.
TGACACTTTATACACTTTTCCTAAAGCTCTTTCTTCAGGTGTCTGACTTGCTATTGCATTGTACTTGGAGAGTAATAGTGGTTGTTCAATGAACATTTTAATTTAAATGAATAGAATCTTATTTACATTGATTCAGAGTTTGAGGACCATTTTCTTCTGCTGTACCTTCTCAGTAACTAAGTTACAGATCTTCCTCAGACAACTACTATTATGCTGACAGATGTATATGCTGTTACTGCTGATTGCTTGAAAGAGACTAGTCCTTCAGAATGGAATAAATGTATCTGGCTCTCAGTTTTTGCCAGCTTCATGAGTAAAGAATTTGAAGAAATAAATCTCTACTGTAAATTGACGTTTTCTCCACCAATAACGAATAGGGAAAATGAGAGAGAGAGAGAGAGAGAGAGAGAGAGAGATAGAGAGAGTAAAGGGAGATTCCTATATGTTTATCGATACATAGTGAGATAAATGTCTCCTCCTTTGATAGCTATTCAGAGCATACTACTAGCCTGGAATTTTGGAATAGCTTACTTGTTAAATGCTAGGAGGATCAAGTAATTGCAAGGGATTCAATTTGCAATAGAATGTCAATCTTTGAGATGTATTGTCTGAGCAAATAAACTGACAAGAAAATCTTTCAGGAACCAGAACCAGAAGACTTTCTAGATGTAAAAGGAAAAATCTTACAGTGAGCTTTTGGTTACAGAGCAGTTTAAAACAAAGGGAGGTGACAATAAAACATAATTTCCTTGGCTTTGTGCAAATTCAGTTTATCAGTACCTGGGTAAGATTCTTTCGGTTCTTCACTGTCAGATAAGAATTATAATATATGCTTTTATTTATTGCTTACAGAATGTTGTCTCTTAAGAAATGTGTACCCAGAAGGGTACATATGTAATGGTATTTTGCTGATGTTTGATTTGTATGTGTTTATTTATGATGAAGCAATTATTTATAGAATACCTCATAAATGCCAGATAGTGCTTTAGGCACTGGGTATATAGCAGAGAGCAAAACTATATCTGTTATCACAGAGTTTACCTTCTGAAGGCTGGGGCTGGGGGTGGATGAAGAAAACATGGTTGTTAAATAAATTAATGAACAAGGAAAATGCCAGAGAGTGAAAAGTGCTAAGCACAGGGAACCTAAAATCCCTACAGTGGGAATGAGGTTGGCATGTTGAAGGAAAAAGAGGCAGGTCAACATGGGTGGAGAGAAGTGGTAAGTATATGGCAGGGAGTGAGATGAAACAGTAGAGCTGGAAAGTCTAGGTACTGAATTTGCATTTTATTCTTAGTGCAATGGGAAGTTGCTGGACGTATTTTAACATGAGTAGTGACAGACTCTGAAGAAAATTTAGAAATGTGGGTAGAGAACAGATTCCAGTGAGTTGAGAGTGGAAGCAAGATTTCTAGTTAGAAGGAATAGTTCTTCATCAGTGAAAACACGGTGGCGACACAGACTAGGGAGATACTTGTGAAGATGGAATGAGTGAAAAGATTCTACATATGATTCACATTTGGCTTCAGTTTATTAATTTCTCATGCAACTTTTCCAAATGAAATTTTAGGCGGGAGAACAAACTCCCATGAGAAATGAATCCAATTATGTCAAAGAAGTGGCAAAAGAACTAGAATATCTTGGTCTTTTTGACATTTAAATACTAAATGTAAGCCAAGCTCTGTGATTTATGCTTTATCTCATTTAATCCTCATTTCAACCCTATGAAGGAGGTATTATAATTATTTCTATTTTATGACATGAGGAAACTGAGGCTTAGAGATCCAAGGTCACACAGCTAAAAAAAGGTATAGTTAACAAACAATACAATTTAAAAAATGAGCGGAGGACTAAATAGGTGTGTTTCCAAAGAAGATACGCGGATGGCCAATAGGCACACGAAAAGATGCTAAACATCTTTTCGTGTGCCTACTGTAATTATCAGGGAATTGTAAATCAAAACTACAATGAGATATCACCTCACACCTCTCAGAATGGCCATCATCAAAAAGAACACAAATAACAAGTGTTGGCGAGGATGTGGAGAAAAGGGAAACCTAGTGCACTGTTGGTGGGAATGTAAATTGGTGAAGCCACTATGGAAAACAGTACGGAGGTTATCCCCAAAATTAAAAATAGAACTACCATACAATCCAGCAATTCCACCCCTGGGTATTTATAAAAAGAAAACAAAAACAAAAACACTAATTAGAAAATATATATGTACCCCAATATTTCTAACAGCATTGTTAACAATAGCCCAGATATGTCCATCAACAGATGAATGGATAAAGAAGATATGGTGTAGGGACTTTCCTGGTGGTGCAGTGGTTAAGAATCTGCCTGCCAATGCAAGGGACATGGGTTCAAGCCCTGGTCTGGAAAGATCTCACATGCTGCGGAGCAACTAAGCCCATGCGCCACAACTACTGAGCCTGAGCTCTAGAGCCCGCGAGACACAACTACTGAGCTCACATGCCATGGCTACTGAATCCTGCACACCTAGAGCCCATGCTATGCAACAAGAGAAGCCACCGCAATGAGAAGCCCGTGCACCACAATGAAGAGTAGCCCCTGCTTGTCACAACTAGAGAAAGCTTGCATGTAACAACAAAGACCCAACACAGCCAAAAATAAATAAATACATTTATGAAGCAAAAAGAGGATATGGTGTACACCCACACACAGAGGAATATTACTCTGCCATAAAAAAGAATGAAATCTTGCCATTTGTGATAACGTGAATGGACCTAGAGGGTATTATACTTAGTGAAATAAATCAGACAGAGAAAGACAAATACTATAAGCTTTCACTTACATGTGGAATCTAAAACACGAAACAAATGAATAAATATAACAAAACAGAAACAAGTCACAGACACGGAGAACAAACTAGTGGTTACCAGTCAGGAGAGGGGTGGGAGGAGGGGTAAAATAAGTGAAGGGGATTACGAGGTGCAAACTACCAGTTATAAAATAAATAAGTTACAAAGTTGTAATGTATAGCACAGGGAATATAGTCAGTATTTTATAATAACTTTGTGTGGTGTATAATCTATAAAAATATCAAATCACTTTTTGGCACACCCAAAACTAATTTAATCTTGTAAGTCAACTACACTTCAATTAAGAAAAAAACGTCCTATAAATGCTATAAGAAAAACAGTCCTATAACCTAGGACTGCTTCTACCAAAACCAGTTTAAAATTTAGCTACCAACCTAAACTGCTTTTCAAGAATGAAATGTATGTGATTTTCTGTAAATATCTAGGACATTTTCTTCATAATTTTACTAAGGGCTCTAGATTCTACCACTGAATAAATATCAGGGTAAAGCACATGTAACTTGAATCTGTGGCCATGACTTTGGAACAAGATGTAACAGAGGATCAAGGAGTTGCCAGGTGGATCGTATGTTTCTCGTAACTTCTAACTTATGGGTTATGGTGGGTACAGGTACCTCACCAAGCACTTACGGGACAATCTTCATGAGTTGAGAGTTGCTGAATGACCCAAGTTTGTGTTCTAATTTTGAAATCCTGTTGATTCTACTTCAGTGCCTCTTAACACTGTAGCCCTTTTTCTATGGCCTCTTTCAATACCTTCCTTCAGGCCCTTATCTCCTGGTGCCTAATCAGATTAATATTGGTAGTGCTTTATAGTTTACAACACACCTTTTCGCATTATTACCTCAACTCTCATGGCATTGTGAGTCAGATATCATATTTTGTTGGTTTCTTGCTACATATACCTTTTTTCACATTTTAATATATTTGAAATTGTAATAGGTTTTACTCTCAATGTCAACTTACAATTGTTACTGGTGTAGTAGTAGTGGTGTATTAACAGAAGACAGCAGTAGTGGTGTATTTGTCACTGTCTATGCTAGCTCATTCTGACATATTTTTCCTGGTGAAATAAATGTAATTCACTGTTCTCAACTGCTAGCTCCTAATAGATTGTTCAAGGAAGGAATACGAGGTCTGGTTATTGCCTAAAAACCTTCTATTGAACAAACTGCGATATTTGCCAGCAACAAAATTTTCAGGATGAATGGGGCTTTAAAAATTGCAGAAACAGTAGTGGAGCGTTCTTAAAAATACGGCATATCACCAATGCATCCATGGCACAGAGGATGGTGTTATATAGATAAAACATGCGTGCAGACTACTTTGAAACAAACAGTGATCCAGGTGAGTTGCACTATGAATGTGAAGAAGCTTTAGGAATACCTTACCCCAGAGATTCTCAAACTTTCTTGGTTCATGACACTTCTAGGGTCTGAATATTTTTTGATAGCACCTCCAGGCTAAAAGAATTATCTAACGGTTTCATTTTTTTTTTAAATGCTTTGGTTCAACAACTTAATAGCCATTTGAAAAAATAACTTTTAATTTCACTCTTAAATAACTAGAATTACTTACTAATGGTATGGATGTGCTTTGGAGGCACTACACAACTTTCCAAACCTTGGAATCAAATTGGACACTGCCATCCTCATTTCCTGTTCCACGTTATTTTTTTCAGTACTTGCTTTTTTATTGCAGCAACTGCCAATAACCCAGATTCACAAAATACGACGTCATCAAGAGGAGTGTAGCCTGATCTAATGTTGAAATTATAAATAACTTTGAGCTCATAGTTGGTACCGTGTCTAACAGATGTCAAGTATTACTGTGTTTCCTCTGAAAATAAAACCATCCCATGGTACCCCTGTTAGTTCACTCCTTGAGGAACCACTCCTTGTGGCTCCCTGAGGTGGCTTGGTGCATATTTTGGGAACCATAGCCTTAGTCAATCCTTTTGGCTCATGGTTTATTTTTATGAATGCATAAGAATAATACATAATAGAAAAGTAATGTCTAAATTAATATATAAGAGCAATTCAATACGTATAAAATAAACATTCCAAAGCAATAAGAAATCATTTTTTCATAGTTCTATTGACAGAAATTTTTCTTTCTTTGGGAAACATAAGTGATTCTTATAACTGGTGGCATCTCAGGTTCTATTTTATAGATCAAGCTAATAAGGCATACGATTCTGAATTGATCTCCCAGCCTCTGGGCACTTATGCTGTGCTGTGTTGCTAGATTAGTTACCCTAACTCAGAATTTTCATCGACACTTCTCCCTGTCAAAATATTCAATAATTTGCCTTTGCCTATATGATAAAATCTGCGTTTCTCAATGTGACAAGTAACGCTCTCTGCAGTGTGTTCTCATCTACCTACCTCTGTAGCCTTAGCTTTACCTTTCAGAACGAGGAGACTCCCAGCCTACATCTTCTATCAATTGGTAAAGCACTTCTCCACTCCAGGCCTCAGTCTCCCCATCTATAAAATAAGAAGTTGGATCACATTATTGGTTCCTAGATTTAAAAAATAAAACATGTGGAGACTGACATAGGGTTTCCAGTGTTTTAGTCTGCGGTTAAGTTTGATATTCATACAGTCAGTCTATCTTAACAGGATTGTGCTGCAAATAAAGTGAATTCCAACTTAACATAAACACCAAGAAAACACAGAATAAAGTTAACTCTATAAAAAAACTTAGCAACTGGAGTTCGGAGAGCTTCTGGGTTGGTGAACACATGGGGGTGCTGGGAGGGAGGCACACCTGGAGAGGGCATGGAAACTGCACCCCTTTCCCCATACCTTGGCCTGTGAGCCTCTTCCATCTGGCTGTTCTGAGTGGTATCCTTTTATTAAAAAACCTGGCAATCTAGTAAGCAGAAAAAAACAAAATCACTCAGTTTGTCTTTATTGTTTTTACTTAGCTTTGTGGACCGTATAGACTGTTGAGCACTGGTTCTTAGGCCAGTATTCAGGACCAATCAACTAGATTCTTTCTACTTAAATTGAAGCCTTAGACCGGGAACATCACATCACCTGGAAGTTTGTCAGAAATGCCGAATCTCAGGACTGGCAGAATCAGAGTCTACATTTTAACGTGATCCCCAGGTGATTTGTATGCACATTAAAGTGTGAGAAGTCTTAGACTCAATGCTATCCAGCAAGAACATTCTCTGTCATCTGTCATCCCCTTGTACAAACTTGACACAGCTGCCAAACCCTGGCTTGCAATCTGACTTGCATCTAACTATCTCGTATTGTACTTCCGCGTTTCTTATTGCCTGGCCACCTCCACGCCTTCCTCCTACCTATTCTTCAGTGGTTGGCTCAGGTTCCATCTTTGCTTCTCTGTCCTTTAGCTCTGTCAGATTTTAGGCAAGTTGATTTTCCGATCTCTCACAATTTCCTCACCCGTAAAATGGGGATAATGATGTCTATTTCATTAGGTCGTTGAAAAGATGAAATGAGTTAATACATGTACACTTTGTACAACAGTGCTTGGCGTAATTGGCCCTCAGGAAGGGGTAGCCGCTATTGTTGTTGTTCTTATTCTCTTGGGAACAGTAATGCAGTGTACCACACAGACAAAAATCCCCCTGCCTTGTGGGGTATACTTTCTAACGGGTGCTGCTAAATAAGTGCTTGCTGGGTACTGTAGTCACATCTTGACTTGCCAGGCAGTTACTGATAGGCCTGGTGGGTCCCAGAGACTGCCAGAAAGCTAACTATGAGTTTTTTCTTTTTTTTTTTTTTTTTTTTTATGGTACGCGGGCCTCTCACTGCTGTGGCCTCTCCCGTTGCGGAGCACAGGCTCCGGACGCGCAGGCTCAGCGGCCATGGCTCACGGGCCCAGCCGCTCTGTGGCATGTGGGATCTTCCCGGACCGGGGCACGAGCCAGCGTCCCCTGCATCGGCAGGCGGACTCTCAACCACTGCGCCACCAGGGAAGCCCAAACTATGAGATTTTTGTATGCTTATGATATTGCGTTTTGCATTATGGCTGTTTATGTAGGCATTTCTTACTCATCAAATGCTGTGCCTCGCTTCTGTGTATAGTCCCTTGGCTCTTGACACTTGGTAGGTATGCTTAGTGGATAGAAGGCTTTCAGGAAGCCTCTCTTTCAGACCTCTCTTTGTCCTTCCAGTGTGAGGCTGCTGTGGTGAGGGCTGTCCAAGTAGCCAGCTTGGATGAAGGTGTTCCTCGTTCCAGTCAGATGCTGTTCTCTCTGCATCACACTGCTTATCTCAGCTGTTTAATGTGGACCTCTATGTCCAGCCTCACTCTCTTTAAGTTGCCTTGTTGCAGATGTTGACGGCTTTAGGGTAAACTTCTAGCTAGAAGGAAACAGTGCCAACCCACAGGCTGGTGCTGAGTGCACAGGTTTTGTGTCCACTGTAGTACAACATACATCCATTCTCTCTGACTTCCTGTAGTGTCAGATGGCTATTGTAAAAAGATCTTGGAAACTTTTGATTTAAATATAAAAATTCTCTGTAAAGCAATTTCAGGGAAATGGAGAGCTGCCATATGGTTCCTTTTGGCATTCTCTGCCCCCAGCTCTAACTGATACCCATTCTTTTTCAATTAAATCACCAGATTTATTTTGGCAAATCTAAGATAAATACGCTTTGTCCTCTTTCTACCACCCCCCTGTGATAGTGTCAGGGCTGGTGCTTTTGTGAATCAAGTTCCTGAAACCAGGTCAACATGAGCAGAGAGGACTTGGAAACCAAGTTCCTCTGGTTCACCAGAACAGCTCAAAATCACTTCAAACTGGGGTCATCATCCTCGCTGGAGTTTCATCACCGTTTTGCTGATTAGCTTCTCTTTCTATAACAAGCCCTATTCAAGCTGCACATCTCATTGAAAACACCCATGTTCTCTACACCCTCAAACCTACCATTTAAATCCAAGACGCTTAGGGAGATCATTAATTCAGACATTTGACTGAACAGAGCCCTTTATCCCTTTTTTTCCCCCCCCCAAGTAGCAAGTTATGCTAAGTACAGGGTAGGAAAACTCAATAACTCATGGAAAAGGCATTCATTTTACTTTTAAATTTCAATCACCAGGGTGAAGGGTCAGGAAAGGCCACGACAGAAATTCTTGCAGAAGAAAATCTCCCTGTTGCCCCGCAGCCAGTCATCTTCCTGCTGCATAAATCATTGCATTCTGTGGAATGTCAGCTCCAGCTGTAATCAGAGTGCCAAAGAGAAGGGCTTTCTTCAGGGCTTCCGACTGTGACAGTTGTATTTATTTTGGGTCAGCCTGATAGATGAACGGCCCTTTCAAAATAGCACGATTCATTAAAGAGTCGTTCCTACATATGCTCTTGGGGCTGGCCTGGTCCCACTGTGGGAATGAGGAATCAGTGTTGCTGCATGCGGCCGCACCTGCAGTACACACAGGCCTCCTGTTCCCCTCCAAGGCCACCTGTGCTGGCTGTCCATGTCCTCCTGCTTCACTCTTTTGGGGGGATACCACAACATTTAAACAATAAAGAAGGTGTAGGCTCTTGACTCTAAACCGTAGCAAATGAAGAAAGCAGAAAATCTCATAAAGCGAATTTTCTTAAGTAGATATTCCTGGGCTTCCTTAGCGCTTTCTATTCTTTTCTACCCTCTATACAGTGAGAGGATAGAGGCTGGCCTCAGACACACACTGGGCTCTGGCAATCCTGTCCTGCCTTTTGCATCTCTTCCAGATGGCACCATTTCCTTCTCATCCCCTGTATTCCTAGTTCACTTGCCGGTCTGTGCTTGTAACACTGTCCTGCTCCTTTCCCCTTTACTATCACATGCCAGCCTCTCCCCTACGTATCTCTGGTGACAACACACACCACACACCCCTAGGTCCTCACCTTGGTGGAACTAATGCTAACGGTACCCTGGTTTATTTGTGACGGAGGAGATAGCAGCTCAGAGGTTTGGAAGCTCGCCTCAGCCTCCTTTGCTGCTGCACACCCAGGACCGTGAGAGTCTTTGCCATGACAACGGCCTCACTGTGCTCACAGTGAAGGTGAAGGAGGTCACCTCACTCTTCCATCTGTTCAGTTGCTGTGACCTGTGAAAGTGAAGACTGTCCATGGGAATCTCACACTGAGCTTGTCCATGTGCTTCTAGGGAGGGTAGTATGGAACAGGGCCCATGAGGAGTGGAGTAAAAAATTCAAGAACAGAAAGATGGAATTCTTATCCAGATTTGAACTCCTTCCTCGCAAATTATTTTCCACTAAGACACAAAATTGGGTAAGTTAAACACATCATTATTGCTTCTGCACCACATGTATTTAATCTTCATGGCAACCCTATGAAGTAGGTATCGTTACTAACTTTTTTTTTTTCAGATGAGGAAATTGAGGATTCAAAAGGCTAATAATTGGGGCTTCCCTGGTGGTGCAGAGGTTGAGAGTCCGCCTGCTGCTGCAGGGGACGCGGGTTCGTGCCCCGGTCTGGGAAGATCCCACACGCCACGGAGTGGCTGGGCCCGTGAGCCATGGCTGCTGAGCCTGCGCGTCCGGAGCCTGTGCTCCGCAACAGGAGAGGCCACAACGGTGAGAGGCCTGCGTACCGCAAAAAAAAAAAAAAAAAAAAAAAGGCCAATAATTTGGTCACAGTAACTGTGATCCAGAGCAAAGTTCTTAGTCCCGTGCTGGAATGGCTTCTTTCACAAGAACTGCTGGAATGAATGTGACAGAGGTAAGCGGGGGGTAGCTGATAAACCACAGAGGAGCAATTTTGGCAACGATAATCTAGAGATTTGGGAATAGAAAGATTATACAGACTAGCTAACAACCTTGAAGGGTCAGAATATATATGAATAATGAAAAGTAAGACAGTGGAAGGAAGAAATGAAACCTTTCAATTATTAGGGAAGAGATCAAGAAAAGAATCAGCTGATCACACAAACAATCTTCCCTGTCCTCTTTCCTTACCTGTTATCTATCTGTGGTGACCACCTGGGCAAAACCCCAGGCCCTTGACTGCTCTTCAGTACCTGTCAGGACCTCACACACAAACAATGGGTGTGAACATGGAAACCAGCTCGACCGGTCATTCTCTGCTCCCGGATTGCTCTTGTCCTATGCCCACCTTACTGCCTCCTGGGATTACCTTGATGTTTCCCATTGTTACCTTTATGGACCTGGCTCTGCTTCTGGATTTTACTCAGACTTCACTTCCCAGCTGCCTGATGAAAATCTCTACTGGGAGCACCATCTATCCTCAAACTCAGTGCCGCCGAGCTCAACTAACTCCACCCCCAAACTACTTCTCCTCCTGACTCCCTGTTTCTCCAGTTGACCAGATTTGAAAGCGACATCATCTTTGATTGCCCCATTTACCTCTTTCTTTCTCTTACACAGAATTCAGCCAATAACCAAGTTGATGCATCTTCCATCTCTAATCTATCACCTTCACATCAGGGCCACAATTCTAGTTTGGACCCTCATTTTCTTTTTCAGAAATTATTACTGGATCCTCTTATATCTCATCTGTCTTATTTTTCCCTTCATCTTCTTGCTAGATCATTCTGGAATACCTCTCATTATGCTGCTTCTCTGCATAATATGTTCGGTGACTCTCCATGGCCGAATCAAGTGCATATTCTTCAGTTTGGTTTCAGAGCCCCCAAGATATGGCCCCTGGTGGGGACACTTGCTGTTTGTCCTTCCCAGAAGCCAGTTCGTTTTTTGGTAGGTGTCTTTAAGATTCCTTATGGGGACCCACTCCCCATTCCCTCGTCCATGTGGATTGGCTGGCACCGATCCCTCTTCTTGGCTCTAGGAGTGGACATATGACACAGTAATTGGTTCAGGGATAGGCAGAAATGACTTACATCAGACCAGTGAATCTCTATTCTGAGTCTTTTGGCTGAACAGTTGAGAAAAAGAAGCTCATTTTCTGTTGAGACTGCTAGAATTGGTATGATAAAAGACTGAAGCTGCCAGGAGTTAACAGGTAAAACATGATAATGAAACCAACAGAGAGAAAAGAGGTGACATTTAGAGAGCAAGGTGGGAGTCCCTGGATCCACCTATGACTGAAGCCAGAGCACCCCTTGACTTTCCAATTGTGGGCCAAGTTCTGAGCTTAAAGAATCCCGAACCTAAAGAATTCTGACTAATACAGCTTTCATCTACCTTTACAAGCATCTCCTCTTACCCCTCTACAATTATGCCAAACTATCTGCTCTTGTCTCAGAGCCTGATGACTGTATATTCATGCTTTGGCTTGTGCGGTTCTTTCAATGTGGAACACAATCTGTAGCCACCTCCACCTGCTCATTCTTTTAAGGTCTCTTTCAGATGTTACTTCCCATCTGGTATCTTCTCTGCCCTCCAGCCACATAGGTTCTTATCCCCATTTGAATCCCACTCCCCCCAGTGAATCTTCTTTGTCATTATATATTCAGCATCTTTCACCAGTGGCGCAGAGTAGATGCTCAATAAACGAGTGTGACTTGGCTCAAAGAGAAAAGGAAAATGAAGGGCTTTCCATGTAGAAATGAAGCTAACATTTGTTGCAGTGAACTGACTTTAAGTCCTGAGAAAAATAACAGGAAATAGCTTTTCTCCTTCCTACTTCATACCTGGCTTCTGTTTCTTCCAGAAGATAGGTAGGCATTTCCACTGCACTTCCTTAATCACACAAGCAACTGTAAACTGTAATTTTGCAGCATAAAAGCACTTTAAACCTGTGGGAAGCAGCAGTATTTCTGGTTATAGGAAGACATTTTACTTACTTTAACATTAGTTGCTTCCTTTTACATATAGACTTTGCTGTTGTTTTGTTGTTTGTTTTTTTCTCAAAGTCAATACTGTAGATTTATTTCACTAGCAATGTCAGTATTTCTGAGGCTATTGTATTGCTTTCTTCTTCAGAGTATTGCAAATTCTTTGAGCCTTGTGAGTTTTACCATGACACTATTTGAAAGGAATGTTCAGTTGTATTCAGTGTTTATATAGCACCTGACAGTTTATCCTCTGAGTGATTTACAGCTCCTCTATGGATGAGGAAAATAATGACACTGCAGTCTGGCAGAAGAGGGGCTCTTTCTATAGATGCTAACTGGAGAGGTTAAACAAGAAAAATTCTTGAGTCTCTTGTCTATGTGGTGTCAAAGACTCCTTTTTTACCCCACAAGTTAAAATAGTTACTTTGATGTCATATAAACACAACCTATAGAATCAGATGTTGAATTCAAAAGGAATCCCAGGACTTAAATCTAGACCTTTTTTCCCCTTTATTTCCTCACTGCCATAGGCTACATATACTTGAAGAGCTTCTTTACAGTTAAGCAGAATAAAAAATCTGGGAGGTTGTGTTTGCCTTGGTAAGTAGCTTAGAAAAGGAACTTTATACAGTCTATGCCTTTTTCCAACTTCCTGCACTGATATTTTTAGTGTATGGGACTTTTATTTTCATGAAAGGCTAAAAGCCAGAAAAGCATGCTGGTCAAGACTGTCCTTAAAAAGGATTCCCCAAAGCCCTATCTTTCTTCTACTGTTCCATTCATCTACTTATTATCTCTGCTTTTACTACTCCAGCTCTTTCCCACCAACTTCTCTCCACTTTCCTCTTTTATATGGCTTCTATTTATTGCCCTCTCATTACTCGTGATTATTCATGACTTTGTTGTCTCTCCTTGTGTATTTCATTTCCTTCCCAAAACGAATGGTTCATTCTAATGCCTTAAATTCAGAACTCTTGAGAGAGATCTTTTTAGGCAAAGCTCACCTGTTGGCCCCCTAAAGTGTTTCCAGCCAGTAGGTTTATTGATTGGCTGCCCTTGTTCATTCACCCGGGACCACATGCAACAGTGAGGCAACTTTTGGGAATATCACGTCTTAAAAGGTCTGTGGGCATGGCAAACATTCCAAAGCTTGGTCCATTCAGGACAAGCCAGCTCATAATGTATTGCTGATGTATATGGCTATATACACCTAGAAGAGCATATAAATGATAAAGGAGAGGATTTCTACATCCTTAAGGTATCAGGGGACCTTATCAACACATTTCAGAGAAATATTTAAAGGTTACTCAAAGGAGATTTCTTTTTTGAAAGGGTAAAAGAAAAGAGGCACGTCACATATTACTATGGATTTATCCCTCTTTGGTTATCTTTACTGTCATTTCTATGGGACATGGGGGAGAAGAAGTAAATACAGGTTTTCAGTCAACTTTCTGAACCAAAACCTGGCTTCTGCATTTTGATGGGCTTAGTTCACTTTAACATCATGTGCATCCTTGAAAGCAATATGTTTTCACAAAACAAACATTCTTACTGCTCTGGTCTTATAGCAGCATCACAGTGAGCAGAAAACTTTAAAAGAGGTGAATTTTAGGAAAGGCAAAGTTCAACCACTCCAGCAGAGAACTGAGTCAATGGACTAATATTTGCCATCACTATCTGGAAGGGACTCATTCCCTGGAAGCTTTGCTGTGACTGACCATCAGTGGATTTTTCCTGATATGCTTTGTGCCTGGTAAAGGAATGAAGAAAACTAATTTCTAGAGGGCTGAATCATATTCTCAGGATGGGCTGAAGTTGGTAAGAAAAATCTAGAAGCTCAGCTTAGGTGGGCCAGCAAGTAGCATTTGTCGTCTGGTTGACAATCTTTTTTTTTTTTTAAGTCAGCAAGTGATAATGATGGCATCATAACAAAACCATGGAACAAGACTCAGCAAAATCCTCAAAACAAAAAATCAGTAATGAATGTGAATGCTTCTTTTCTTCATCTTTTATTGACATTTTTCTTTTCCTCAATGGTGTGACAGGCTGTACCATATCATCTACACTTGCTCAGCTGGTCTTTGCTCTAAAAGATGGCACATTTATCAGGCAATTAGCAGAGGGTAAATTTTTAGCCTTTGGTGACAGGGCAGTAATTTAATTTGAGTGAAGATAAATAACCAGTTTGACATTGAAACCTATGATCTTGCTTCTAATCCTTGGACCTCAACAATTGATAAAATCAAACAGGCCACCAGAAGGACTGACTGACTTACCTGCTTAGATATTTACTTACTGACTAATTTCTGTTGTGTGTTCAGTATTACGGTGTGTTTTAGGAATAGGGGGTGGGGTGGGATCAGCAATCAAAAAGTAGAAACCCCATTTATTAACTGGGAATCTAACTGGGTACAGAAAATACATGTCAAGCAAATTGTAAGGTAGAATGCCGGCGGTTCTCCATCTTAACTATACATTGTAATCACTTGGGGAGCTTTAAAAATTACTGGTGCTGAGTCCTACCTCCAGAGAACTGGATTATACAATGTACTTGATAGTCCAGTGAAGACTGTAAGTCCCAGTGTTTGGTTCTTGACACTGGGGGCACATCTAGAATCATCTGGAGGACTTTTAAAAGTCTTTGTTCGCAGCTCAAAAACATCAGAATCTCTAGGGATGGGACCTAGCCTCCAGTATCTCTTAAAGCTGTCTAGGGTTGACAACCGTATCCTTAGAGAAATTCATAGCAAAGGAAGGGAAATAATGTCCGGTACAGTCAAGAAGATCCCACAGACAAGAGCAAAGGACATTTTGACACAAAAGAAGGTGGCGTACTTTCATGTGAGGGAAAGCACGGGTAAAGGCGCAGAGCTTGAACTGAGGCTGGTGGAGGCTCAGTTGGAACACAAGCTGGACAACGGTAGGATGCTCTTGTTTGAAAAAACTGCAAACACATTTGGAGAGACAAGGTAAACTGAAATCAGGATTTAAAAGTCAGGCTGCGACACTTATTAGAATGGCAAAGATCCAAAACACTGGCAACACCAAATGCTGGCAAAGATGTGAAGCAATAGGAACTCTCATTCATTGCTAGTGGGAATACAAAAAGGAACAGCCACTTTGGAAGATAAATTGGCAGCTTCTTAGAAAATTAAACGTATTCTTACTGTACAATCCAGCAATCGCACTCCTTGGGATTTACCCAAATGAGATGAAAACTGTCCACACAAAAACCTGCACATGAATGTTCATTGCAGCTTTATTCATAATTGCTGAAACCTGGAAGCAAATAAGAATCCCTTCAGTAGGTGTACAGATAAATAAACTTTGGCACATCCAGATAATGGGGTATTATTCAGTGCTAAAAAGAATGAAAAGCCATGGAGCATCTTAAATGTATACTACTAAGTGAAAAATGTCAATCTGAAATGGCTGTGTAATGTATGATTCCAACTGTATGACATTCTGGAAAAGGCAAAACTATGGAGATAGCAAAAGGATCAGTGGTTGCCAGGGATTGGAGAGGAAAGAGGGATGAATAGGCAGAGCACAGAGGATTTAGGGGAGTGAAATCATTCTGTATGTACTACAGTGGTGGATACATGTCATTGTACATTTGTCAAAACCCAAAGAATATACAACACCTAGAGTGAACCCTAGTGTAAACTATGGACTTTGGGTGATAATGATGTATCAATGTAGGCTCATCAATTTTAACAAATGTACCACTCTAAGTCAGGATGCTGATAATGGGCGGGGACGGGGGCTATTTGTATGTGGGGGAAGGAATATAGGGGAACTCTTTTCTGCTCAATTTTTCTGTGATCCTAAAACTACTCTAAAAAATAGCCTTTTTTTTTTTTTTTTTTTTAATGGAGAAAAAAAGCCAGTATGGGGAATTGAAAGTTTAGACTGGAGGCAGTAGGGTGTTTCTGTATTTCTTGAGCAGGGAATAGTGATGAGAGCAATGTTTTAAGAAGAACACCTTGGCCACAATGTATGGAGTGGATCAAACAGCAAGGGGCTGTGGCAACAATACAGATGCTAGATGAGGAGAGAGGGTTGAAGACTGGCGATGATCTGAGACTCAATGTGAAGGAAACCTTGGTGACTGACATCTCATCTTGAGTCCTATGACTCTCTTTTCAGTCTTTTGATAAATAAAAGCAGTGTTTGAAGCTATCTAAAAGGGAAAGGGAAAGTATGAAAAAAGAGTTGAAATGTGCACTATGCTCTGAAAATCTGTTTTTCAGAGTGAGGCTAGAAGGCAGCATATGGGAAGCACTTGAGTACATTAAAAAACCACCATGTGAATTATTTTAAAAATCTAATTTGCAAAGGCCATTGGCATTGCTTGGGTGCATTTGTAAATCAGGCAGTCGCTTAAGTCATCTTGAGCAGCTAAAGCTATAATTTCCATGAAAGGGCTCAAAATATTAAAACATTAATTGAAAAAGAGCACATTGAAAATCCTGTTTGCAAAGTTCATTCAGCTGGGCAGGATAGGGTCAGGCCAATTTTTCATCTGCAGTATAGGCTAAGCCTTTTTGCATGATTGCCCTGGAAAACAAATCCTTCATATGGTAAATGAATGACTCCTTGGTCTGTTTGCTTTATTAAAGGCTATTGCAGTCCTTTTTATTTATTATGCTCTCAGTTTCTACTAAACTCTCAAACTTGAATGTAAAATGTCCTGTGTTATTTAATCTACAAGCTATTGTTTACTCCCTCATCTTATGAAGCCAGGGCTGGCAGACTCAGCTTTTATTATAATAGCTGTAAAGCGTCTGTGGCATCTGTGACGAGAATCAACCTAGCAAGACAGGGTTCTGCTGTTCCCTGCTCTTCTCCTGTAGGCTGGCAATTTGGGGTAGTGGGCGCAGATGCTCCCCCGAGCACTCCCTCCCATCCCCCAATATCTGCTGCCAAACCTTAGATCACCTTTACAGAACAGAGGGCGACTCAATGTCAGCAACTGACACATGCTAATCTTTCCTCTGAGGCAGCTGACAAAAACACTGCTGGGAACAGAAGAGTGACTCTGGGCTCCCTCTCTGAAGGTCTCTGCTGATTTCAAGGTCAGGTAGGTAATGCACATGGTGTCTTACCTAGAGTAGACACTACAGAGTCTGGAAGGAAATAGAGAAGAAGGAAGAGGAAAATTGACGTGCCTATTCTGCTGCAGGTACTTTACATTAGCATATTTTATTCTCCTTCCATCTTATGAGAGAAGACACATTATTTACCTCATTTTATAGGTTAAAAAAAAAGAAAGCATCGGGAAATAAAATCACCCACAGGCAGGGATGCAGATAAGAAGTTATCAGCAAGTGACAGAGCTGGGGGCTAACCCCGGACTGCCCCACTTCACAGCCTGAGTACTTTTCACCCTTCTGATTTTTGCCCTGGTTCTTTTGCCAGGCCTTCTTGGACCCCCCAGTGCTCTGTGCCTCCTCTGTCTGTGTGACCCACCCCTGCATTACTTCTGAGGTCCTTGCCTGAATGGCACAGCCCAAGGTTTCACCCATGGAAAGCTACTTCTCTGTCCCTCCCAGACTGCAGGTCAGCTGGGAAGTTCTTATTCTTGTCACACACACGATTTTTGTCAGAGGTAGGCTTAATTTAGCCCGTTAAGCACCTTCCCATTAGGCTTGTGGCTTAAGTGAAATGTCAAAATGTGATGTCTAATATTTTATGAGTAACACTGATGTGCTACTTCTTTGATCCCTTTTCATAGCCCGTGTTACGACCATCTGGACACCTCCTTCTCTTGGAGTTTTTGGGATGGCAGCCAAAGCAAGTACAGAATGCTGAACAGATCAATATAGTTAAGCACATTACCATAATCCACAGACATTAAAACATCAATACCTCATTCCCCTGACAAAGCTTATATCAAACAGAAGCCTCGATGGCACAGGAGACAGATTCATTAGGCTTTCACCTCTGGGAATGGGTTTCCACACAGCTTAGGTCACTTGAAAGGAAGAGTTTCATGGTGTTAACTTTGCCAAACTTTATTTATTGGCATTTGGGCTCCAATCACAATCCCAACAGGATAGCAGCTTTTCCTTACAAAAGGGGCATTTTCCACATTTGTCGCATCAAACACATGGTGTCAACACAGGAATTCATTTGAGCTCTGTGTATCCTGTTCTATTAGGTATCCTGTTCTATTAAAAAACACCTGCAAACATTAGACTGCAAAGCTTCACGTGTAACCCCTTCAGTATGTTTAGCCAAGACGTGAAGAATTTTAAAAATCAATATTACTCAGGCAGCTACTGTGTGCCTGGCACTATTCTAGGCACTGGAGATGCAGTCAGGGTGCTCCATAGACTAGGAGCTTCCCCTCACAGAGCTTACACTGTAGTTGGAGAGACAGACAAGCAAACATAGACATAAGGTAATTTCAGGTACCTGTAGATGCTATGAAGAAAGGAGATGTGGAAATGTAAAGTGGGACACATAAGGCAGAGCAGTGACAGAAGAATTGCCGAGAAGCTAGATCCATTATGTGCAGAGAGAAGTCATGCAAAAGTTAGGAAGTTAGGGGAGAAGTATCCTAAACAGAAAGAATAGCAAGGGCAATGTCCTGCGGTGAGGATGAGCTTAATTTATATGAGGAATAGAAGTAAGGCCACCGGGAGCCTTAAAATCAGAGAAACTGGCAGTTAGGTCATGCAGAGCCTTCCTGGACATGCAAAAGACCTGGGGCGTCACTGGAGGTTTTAAAGTAGGGAGGTGACATTATTTTTAATTTTATTTTTACTGTAATATTTATTATCATTATTATCTATGATTCATTTTTTAAATAAAAATTGCTCTTGCTATGGCAGTGATTCTTAACAGGGGGAGATTTTGCCCTCCCCCCCAGGGGACATTTATCAATGTTTGGAGCCATTTTTGGTTGTCACAACTGGAAAGTGCTACTGACATCTAGTGGGTAGAGGCCAGGGATGCTGCTGAATATCCTATAATGCCTGGGACAGCTCTCACAACAAATAAATAGGCAGCCTAAAAGGTCAGTACTGCTGTAGTTGAGAAACCCTGAGCTAATGGTATAGAGAATAGATTTTTCGGGAAGGGGGAAAGAGTGGAAGCAGAAGGCCGGGGCAGGAACCCAGGAGAAATGATGGTTACTTGGACTAAAATGGCAGCAACAAAGTTGGAGAGAGGTAGAGTGATTCAGGATATATTTTGCAGATAGAGCTGACAGGACCTGCTGATAAGTTGGCTGTGGGAAGTTAAGGAAGGGAGTCAAAGGTGACTTCTAGTCTGAGCAACTAAGTAGATGGTCAGGTCATTTACCTAGATGGGGAGGAATAGGCAAGAAATAGATTGAGAAGGGAAAGTTCAAGAGTTTTGTTCTAGGCATCTGTTAGACAGTGGAGATACCAAGTGAGCAGCTGAACAGAAGTCTGAATCTAAAGGTCAGGTCTAGTTATGAAACCACGGATGGTCATTAGTCAAATCCATTTCACCTGACTTCGCTCACCAAGGTTGTCTTCAAAAGACTTGCCTCTCCCCCAAGCCGCAGGTAGCCTAAACAATAAGAAGTTTGCAGTCAGCTGTGTCTAGTTCCAGCTGAGCTGGTTAAGACTGGTTACAACCACCAACTCTCCAACTGGGCATGCGTGAGTGTCCAGTTTGGTGACCTTCTGACGTCAGAGGGCCAAAAGCTCCACCCTCAGAGCCTGGCAAATGCCTCAATTTTTTGAATGTGCAGAGACCTGTAGCTTAGTTACCCCCCGCACAGGACAGAATGATTACCACACCTTTTTCCAATCACCTTTCCCCACGTTCCCCGCGCCTCGGACCACCCTGCTTCATATTCTTTATCCTATAATTACCTCAGCCCTTTGCTTTGGGAGAGGCAGATCTGAGATCTCTCCTGTCTCCTCGCTTGATTGACTTGCAAATACATCCTCTCTTTGCTGCAGATTTCGGCATGTCAGGGCTTTAGCAAATCGAACCTACTTTAGTAATAGTTATCATTATGTAGATAGTACTTAAGGTCTTGAGACTAGATAGATAACCTAAGAAGAAGGGGTGACTGGGAGGGGCAGAGGGGAGAGTGCTGATCTCCCCAATATTTAGGGGCCAAATTATAAGGTGGAAGATCCAGAGGAACGTGGTATCCTGCAAGACATGGTTGGGGGAGTGCGGGTGGGCAAGAGGTTTGGAGAATGGAGGTGTCATCTATGTTGGATGTTTCTGAGAGGTCACATAAAATCAAAGCCCAAAAAATCCCTACAGAAAACAAACCAAAAAAACCCCCAAATTTGGCTGACTTAATTTGGCCAAGGGAGTGTTGGCACAGACTAGAGTAAGCTTCTGTGAAGTAGATGGGGTTGAATGCTGATTGGAGTGGGTTGAAGACAGCATGGGGGGTTAGGAGATGTGATCAAAAATAGGAATTCTTTCAATAAATGTTGCTGAAAAGAGAAGCAGAGAAATGGGATGGTCGAAATGGGATGGTGACAGAATTCCAACTGTAGAAAAAAACTTTTTTCTTACTAGAATCCCCCCTCCCCTTTTTTTGCAAGTCCCAAATTGTAACATTTACTTATGAAATTAACCAATAAGAATTTAAATGAATAATTTCATGGTTTCCTAGGTGTTGGTATATAACACACGTGTTTTATTAAAATTAGAACTCTATCTTGTGAATGAAGTTAAAATAGATTATTCTAGAACCACTGAAGAACAACTAAAACTTCAGAGAAGTGGTTCTTCTAAGAATATATTTGGAAAACCACTACACAAAATTAATTTTAACAACAAAACTTCATGTACCAGTCAAGGCAATAATTTTTTACTCTCCATAAGTCCTTTCTCCTGAGCCTGAAATTATAGCAAGATTTTAATCTTGGCTCTGTCACTTCTTAGCTCTTTGGGCAAGTTGCTTCATCTCTTGAAACATAAGATTTCTCATTTATAAATCAGTAGGGGATAGTGTGAAGATTAAATGAAATAATATATGCAAATTGCGTGTGTCCTGCATGGGGCCCATCTCCTTTCCTTCTGGCACCTTTACTCCAGGACTCTCTCAGGCTAGCAGTGCAGTGACTTTGTGCTGCAGTATTATATGTGGCAGTGCTGGTCATCATGGGGAGCTCCATTTTTTTCCTCTCATCCCACCTCTGTTGTCTTTTCATCTTAGCTAGTACAAAGCCCAGAAGGCAACAGACTTTGCATCCACTTGCTGACTATTACCCTTGAAGCATCTCAGTGACATGAGAAACAAAGCAAGATTTGTTTCTGAGACATTGTAGATAACCAAATATGGAAGCTGTGACAACTTCAAAGGAAGAATACCACCAAATTTTTGGTTTAGGGTTTTGCTACAGTTGGACCCATAAGCAATTACCTTTCCCCAATCCTCCAGCCATAAATGGAAGATTCTTCTAAGAAGGAAAAACAAAAAAAAAACACCCCAAAATAAATTAATTTTGAATTATTGTATATAATTATAAAATAATTTTGAATTATGTATACAAGTAGAAGTGAGAAAGTCTCTTCAAATCTAAAAAAACTGTCACTGACTTAACATTGAGAGTGTTGAAGAGACCTGTGAGAAGAGTATTGGCAAGCGGAAGTGGCAGAGGTAGATAATGTGCTTTGTTAAATACAGACCACATTTCAAGTCAGGTTTGAACCCTATGGATAGACTGAAGGATGCATGTGATCTCAGTGCCAGTTATAGCTGTTATCAAGTTTCACACACTTGTCTCTTTCAGAACCCAATTCCCCACTACCACTCTGCATCTCTTAGGTTGGAGCCTGAACTTCCTAAAACACCATCTATGTGAATATTCTGAGATGTGCCTCATGAATGGGAGATAATACCCCTGGATTAGGGTAAAGAACTGTCTTTGAGATTCTGGCCTATGTCCTGTACCCTTCCTGGGGCAGCTTCCACTAATGAATGAACCCTGTCTTCAAACATGGAGCTCACCTGGGCTTTTGAAAATATGAAAGGCTCTTACTATCACACCAGTCAGCGCCAATGAGGACTAACCTAGCCTGGTGGTGGTTTCTGCCATGCAAATGTCTTCTATGTAAATTGTCTTATTGGGAGCTTTCAAACTCATGGGGGTGAGGAGTGGTTACAGAAAGTCCACAAATGTCCACAATGTCCCACATTATCAGTATCTTCAGTACCACATTTCTGGTACAGAAAAACTCCAAAAGCTCCAACAAAGACTGCATTCATTCTTCAGGAGATGCTTCTCCATTTTTGTCATATTTCACTTTCCCTTAGTGTCATGTTATTTGCCTGGGCATAATTTTACTTTCTTTATATTTTTAAAGTTTCAGGTTGGGTGGATTAATTTTTAACCTTGAGGTAAAAGTCGATTCATAGCAATTTAGCAGTGTCTAGTTCAGTGATTCTCACGATTTTCATACTTAAGACCCTTTAACAGGTTAAAAATGTTTCCTGATCCCCACATTGTAGGAGCAGAACATTTAGTATCCACTGATTGAAAAATTACTTAATGACAAAAGCAGAAGCATTTGAACACCTTGAAAAAAAAAAACTGAACAATTTCACAAGTTTGAAAGACAGTAGTGCACTATACTTGAGTCACATCAATCCTTCACTTTTGGGTAGTCATTAGTATGAGGATGAAGGAGCTGATCCTTTAATTCAGTGGCTGCTCAGGAATTTGTGCCCACCCTTTCCCCACAGTTCTGCACCTCCCCACACAGACTTCCTTGAGATGAAACTGAGCAGGAACCCTGAGGGGCCTTCCCAGAGACAGACCCCCAAACTCCCATGTCCAGTACCTGCCTCTTGTGTGTAGAAAAGTTTTAGCCTCCTAGGCCCTCCTCAAGTTCCAAAGAGCAAATTTAATCAGAGAAGTGAGAAAATGCAGAAACAAAGGAAAACAGTCAAGTAAGACAAAATAATAATAGCTTAGTCATAAAGCAAAGTCAAGGACGTTTAGTGCCTCCTCAGTGGCTACAGGCAATATCCCGAGCCATATCCTAGCTGTTTTGCAGACACTAAGACCCCTACTAGGTGGAAGAAGCTAACTGCATGATGACCATGAACACATAGCCCCCAGACCAGCTGGAGCCTGAGGATTGGTAATGCTGACCCCTGTGACCTCACCATCAACACGTCAGAGAACCGTGCATAAGCTGATCAAGCTGTGACCCTGTCCCTCACTTTGCCTTTAAAAACACTTCCCTAAAAGTCATCGGGGAGTTCAGGCCTTCGAAGCATGAGCTGCTTTTTCTCCTTGCTTGGCCGCATGCTGGACACCTTGCAATAAGTGCTGTCCTTGCCTCCACCAAAACTTAGGATCAGTAAATGGGCTTTGCTGCACATGGGGCAAATGAACCCAGGTTTGGTTGGTAACAGAAGAACTGGTATCTTTCTTAAGCAGCTTCCCAACTCGTAGCACTCACTTAGTTTGGGCCAGTACACATGATGAATCTTCTGGTTTGACCTGATTAGATCCTAAGATAAAACTATAGCATTTTGGAGCTAGGAGGCACAGTAGAGGTCATCTCCTTTTACCACTTTAATTCCCAAATAAGCAACTTAAGGCCAAGGCATAGGACTGGCTTGGCCCAGGTCAGGGAGAGTAGGATAGAACCAGACACATAGCATTTTGGCCCTGGCCCTGTCTGGGCCTTGTGTGCGGGACAGCCAGGCCTGCATCCTGAATACTGGCTATTCCCTATGGCCAGAAGATTCTCCAATGTGTCAGGCTGTGCCCTGCTTTTAGCTCTCTACTCATGTAACCTTTGCCCAGAACCTATCTCTCCCCACAATTACCTGGCAGAAATTTAGTTCATTTTCGAGACTCAACTAGAGAAAATCCTTTCCATGAAGCATCTTTAGACCCTCACAAGTCAAATAAAACACTGCCTCTTTTTCATTTCTACTGTAGAAAGAATAATAACAGTGGCTAACATTTATCGAGCACCTACTATATGCCAGTCATGTTTACAAGTTATATTTCCGTTAATCCTCCTACAACCTATGCCATAAGAACTATTATTTGTTTACAGTTTGAAAAGGAGGAAGCTGAAGCTCAGAGAGATTAAGTAAGTTTTCAGAAGTGTCAGAAGTGAGACATCTCCCCTGGCACTGCGAGTCGATTAACTGCTGTGCTAAGTTACTATATTGTACAGTGATTGTAGCATAGCACTCATAACATGGAAGTGCACTTATGTTTGAGGTACATCTGTCCTTCCCACTAGACCATGAGCCTCTTAAGGGAAGGGCTTTTTTCTCCCCATATCTAGCAGTTTCTGGCAGAGAGTAACTTCTCAATACATATTTGCTGAATGAATGCATGAATGAAAGAATCATTTGCCATAGGTGGTTCTTAAAATGCAAGTCCCAAACAGTCCATGAATAATGATCATTTATAAATGAGAGGGCTGGACTAGTGATTTATCTACCTGAATGATGATTTCCCCAAATAGATGCTACAGATTATTGGCAAAAATGTCAGATAATTAAAAGGCTTTCTATATTAGGTCAGTATGAGAACCTCCTATTTCTCTCTTTTTTTTCTTGCTAAGGAACAAATTGAAAGCTAGAGAGGAAGCAGGGAACAGTGCAAGTAATGTTAGAGTGGAGGTCAGGAGTGCTGGACCCATAACCTGCTCTGCCTCACCACTTCCTTTCAGACTCCAGCAGGTGAGACAGCCCGCCATTTCTAAGCAGGGATGTGCTTCTAAATGCTCCCTGAGACCTTTTCATTGCAAACATTCTGAGATTCTAATATTCACCAGGTTGTGTGTGGGCTGATCCAAAATGCAAGTCAAATGAAAAAGCTCTGTCACTTTGGACTTCCCCAGAATATATATATTCTGTATCACAGATTTGAAACTGCTTTTTAAAAGACAGAAAATGAAGACTTAAAAAATGAAATTAAACCTATGCTTCTTTTCCACAGGCAAGGTCCTCAAAGATTTTGTGTTTGTGATGGTGAGAAAAACTAGAGAAACTCTCACCTGTAAGTTGTCTTCAGACAGAAAGAGCTGGAAAGACACTGTGACCTTGAGCTAATCCCCCAGCCCATTTTGGTCTGCCTGTCAGATGGAAGGGTGGGGCTCATTGAAGGGTTTCTTCTAGGGCAAACGTTCCATGATATCACATACTCCTGGAATCAACTCATGAACTTTCTTCACACCACCAATATGGGTGGGTACTGGATCAAAAGCCCCAGTACTACATGTTACCACTTCTTCCACTGTGTTTCTATTAATGCTCTAGCTTTGGCCACATCTATCATCTCTCCATGACTGTGGTCAGTTCTAAGTCACTTGCTTCTTCTTCTTCTATTTTTTTTTTACTTTGACCCCTGCCTACACTATTTTTGGATAACTGTAAATTATCTAAGGAAATGCCAATTCTCACTTATGTCATCTTCTAGCCATTAATCTTGGGATTCACGCCCATCTCTTACAAAGAGAAATACAATATGTATGCGCTTAAAACGTGGCTTCCTTTGGGAAGAATATCCTTAATATCATAAATAAATGGTTTATTTGGTTTGAAATTTAAATTTTTTTATTTTTAATCTTTATGAGTTTCTCCTGAAATCTATTTTGCTTTAAAATCACAATAAAAATTATTGGCAATAAGTGTTTGAAATTAACTCTGAATGCTCATCATTCAATTAATAACAGAGACTGACATCATCAGTGATAAACTATGAAGCTCACAGTGTACAAACTTCTGATAGATATTTTTGGACAAGTCACATCAGCTGCTCTTAATATTATGAGCTTCCTTTTATCCTCTACACTTTCCTTTTTTAAACTTGCTAGATATATTTACAGAACATCACATTTTCCCCACAAGCTGTTTCAATTTGCATTTTTCTCAATGACTAATCTGACATACCAGATAGGAGATTCTTATTTTTTCCATCTTAGTAAATGCTAACCAAGTATTTTGTTCTGTTTTCATGAATTCTGAGAAATCTAGCAATAATAGACAAGAAATAAATAGTCCAATGTCTGTATGTTCTTGTTCTCAAGATGGCCATGTTTTTGAGATTATCCTTTTTGCAAAATGGCAGTCCATGTTTCCCCTTCAGTAACTTTGCTGTAAATGGAAAGTCATACAAGAGTTGCCAGAATCAATGTTTTAGATTCTTGTGTCTCTCAGAGGATTCATGGTGGTAATGCTGTGTACCATGTGTTTCTATTTGAAATTATCTGAGCTTCTTACTTGTAGTTATGCTGCAAAATGGTGTGATCCTGAGTCTACTCTTCTTCCAAAGCAATACATAATTTTATTGCCTTGTTTTTCAGAAGAATGCACTTTTTTATTTCTAAGACATTGAGAGATTATTCCATTTCTCTGTATTTGTACCAAGAAGAAAGAAGCAATTATCCATTTCTACTTCTTCTCTGTTACATTATTTGCCAAGCTAATCCTCTTTGTGCTTCCAGTGGACATTTGTCTCCCGGTTATTTATAGTCACCTAATGATCACTCTTCAGGAACTCTTGTCTGTGTCCCACATGTTTGATTGCAACAAGGCAGTCGGCTGGCAAGAAATTTCAAAGAGAAACCCCTCAAAAACTGGCTTCAGGATTTTCCACATTTATTGCTGGTTAGAAACAGGACTTGGGAGGTACAGCTTTACTTCATTTCATTGCACTTTGCAGATACTGTTTTTTTACAAATTGGAGGTTTGTGGCAATCCTGCCTCAAGTAACTCTATTGGTGCCATTTTTCCAACAGTATTTGCCCACTGTGTCACATTTTGGTACTTCTCACAGTACTTCAAACTTTTTAATTATTATTACAGTTGTTGTGGTGATCTGTGATGTTACTACTGTAAAAAGACTACAGCTAACGAAAGGCTGGATGTTGGTTAGCATTTTTTAGCAATAAAGTATTTTTTAATTAAGGTACGTACATACTATAGTCTATAGTATAGTATAAACATAACTTTTATATACCCACTTGGAAACCGAAAAATCCCTGTGCTCGGCTTATTGCAGTTATTTATCGTGGTGGTCTGGAACTGAACCCACGAAATCTCTTGGTATGCCTGTATTCATTCTGCACTTGTCACCAACAGCATATATCAGGGATTTATCATAAATGGAGGCATCCCCATGTGAAGGTTCCTAAATATAGTCTGTGTGTGTAATTGTACTTTTGCCATTGGTGTTTACACACCTTAAACAGATCTTGCATCTGGCTGACAGGATGATTCTTCTAGGAAACTGTCATGACTGTGGCTATAGAAACCACTAAGTTCAAAGAGGAGCCAGGAGTTGAGGCTGAGGGATAGCAAAGATTGAGAAGGAGAAAATATTTCAATTTTCAAAAGGAATGAGGCAAGTAAATGGCATGACTTACTGGTAGCTTTATTTCTGAAAGAGTCATAAGGTTTCTTGAGAAGTTAGGCAGAAGGACTCCAGACTGAGAATAGGGGTGAGACAGAGATCAAACAGAAATCTCTAGACAGAGAAATGAGTAAAATCCATTTCTAAAGCTAGAGAACTCAAGACTAACTTATCTATTCAGTAGCATTTATTGAGGATACATTGCATGTGAGTCAGCAATTATTATACTATTTGTCCACTTCACTACCAAACAGATTGTCCCTTTGCTGGCATTGCTGTCTTTAGTGGACAGACAGGTATTATTGTGTCTCCCTAGAATAGTACCCCCTCCCCTTCTTTTGGGAAGTGCTCCTCACTCATTTCAACCACATGACTCTGTAGAGAGATACAGATGATCCTCTTCTATCAGGAAAAGTGGGCACCTGCGCAGGTTGGCCCAATCTTGTATCGCTTCCCCTAGGCCACAGTGACTGTGGTAGAGCTTGTGACCTATGTGAAGCCAATGAGAGCATTTATAGCTTCTATCATTCCTCAAGATTTGCATACTTGGAGTTGGCTGGGCAGAACTCTCTTTCATATCTGGTCAGGAAGTTATCAGGATGTAAACCTAAATCTGGCCATCATTAGAGCCTGGAAGGACATAAGGAGAGCTGGCCTGGAAGACTAAAGCTGACTTATGGAAAGAAGCAGAGAAGAAACTTGCAGAGAGACACACACACACACATAGCGATTGTCCTGTTTGGCTTTTGAGTCCTATATCCAATCATCCCTGGAATCAGATCCCAGCTTTTCAATGGTGTGTTATGTGAGCTAATTCATTCCTTCTTCAGATAGTTGGAACTGTGTTTCTGCACCTTACAATTGAGATCTTGAGAATCCGTGGACATTTCTGCTTTAGGTAAGAATATGGGGGGCTTCCCTGGTGGCGCAGTGGTTGAGAATCTGCCTGCCAATGCAGGGGACACGGGTTCGAGCCCTACTCTGGGAAGATCCCACATGCTGCGGAGCAACTGGGCCCATGAGCCACAGCTACTGAGCCTGCGCGTCTGGAGCCTGTGCTCCGCAACAAGAGAGGCCGCGACAGTGAGAGGCCCGCGCACCGCGATGAAGAGTGGCCCCCACTCGCCGCAACTAGAGAAAGCCCTCGCACAGAAATTAAGACCCAACACAGCCAGCATAAATAAATAAATAAGTAAATAATAATAAAAAAAAGAATATGGGGACTTCCCTGGTGGTCCAGTGGTTAAGACTTCGCCTTCCCATGCAGGGGGTGCGAGTTCGATCCCTGGCTGGGGAGCTAAGACCCCACATGCCTCGCGGCCAAAAAACCAAAACATAAAACAGCAGCAATATTGTAACGAATTCCATAAAGAGTTTAAAAATGGTCCACATCAAAAAAAAGAATATGGAAAAGACTATCCAATTGTTGTCACGACCATCCTAAGAAGGGAGTTTTTAAAAAGGGTTAGAGAGATAATGTGTATATTGGAAAGTTGGAGGCAGAGAAGGTGTAGGGCAGTGGTCCCCAACCTTTTGGTCACTAGGGACCGGTTTCGTGGAAGACAATTTTTCCATGGACCAGGGCGGGGGTGGTTCGGGTGGTAATGTGAGCGATGGGGAGCAGCAGAGGAAGCTTCGCTTGCTTGCCCCCCGCTCACCTCCTGCTGTGTAGCCCGGTTCCCAACAGGCCTCAGACCGGTACCTGTCCGCGGCGCAGGGGCTGGGGACTCCTGGTATAGAGAATTACATTCCCAAGGCTGGCCCCAGGAGAAATCATCAAGCCCTCAGTAAAAAGGCAGGGAGAAAGCTACAAGCCAACACCAAGAAGAGACTGCTGGTTCACCATTCAGACACCAGATTTGTCCAGAGCTAGCCTTAATGATGAATGTCTTATCATGCAACCATTGCTAAAGCACACACTCAGGTTTATTTTCTGAATCCTGATCTGATATCATGTAGTTAAGGAGTCACCCTACTCAAATATATAGCATTTGGCGTTTCTATCTTTTAGGATTAGGCAGAAGCCAGATACTCAAGAGAAGAATATTCAAATCTTGACTCTCTTGGAAGAGGCAGAAACAATACAATGGAATAAAGGTTAAAAAGCAACAGCAACAACACATTTTAGGCCTTGTTGTATTGATTTAAAGAAAGTAACTAAAGGTAAGTAAAACTTCAATGGAAGATAAGTAACTATAAGTAACTGAAACCCCAACTTGAGCTTGGAAGGGGGATTTATAGCTTATATCATTTATGTTTGGGGCTTCAGGTGAGCTTTCATCAGGGTTGCATGTCTTTCTCTGTAATTCTCTTGGCTTTTCCAGCACTGCTAGATTCAAGCTTCCAGAGAGGGCCTCTCTTAGAAAACATGTGCTTTCTTCCTTGTTTTTGTACAAGCCCTCTTAAGCCTAAGCTTGCCTTTTTATTTTAGGATCAAATTGAAGACCACAAGGCATTCTAACCTACTGAATTTTTCTTACCAGTTTTTCTAGTTCTATATCCTCATTAGGCACATGATCACCATCCTTATGTTTAACCAGTTGTTTTTCTATCATATGACAATGATTGCCAACTTCCCAGCCTAGAATAAAGTACATTCACTACCTAATTTCCATTCAATAATTCTCACACTTTATAGTCTGTTACTTTCCACACCTTATTTCTGGGAATAAATTGTGTCTGTTAGGATGTATTTGACTGAAGGGAATAGAACATGCAGTGTGGTTTAAACATCAAAAGTGCTTTATCGGTTCGTGTGATAAACAGTTTGGTGGTAGGACAGCCTTCAAGCATGGTTTGATCAGGACTTTGGCTCCACTTCTCTGTAGTGCTGGCTCTGCCCTCCCACTGTGTTGGTTTGGTCCTCAACCTGGCTTCCTTCATGGAGTGAGATGGCTGCCAATGACTAACAAGGCTACATGTTTCTTGTTTACAAATAATGAATTTCTCTCTAAATTTCAGTTTTTCTGTCACATCAGTAGAGAGACAGCAGCTCTGGTTCATAACTAAGTTGTACTTAATAGCTTCCACATCTCCATGTATTAACTCAACATGTACCCCTGACAAAATGTAATCCCCTCATGTAATAAGGAGAAAGGAAATCTCAGTCCAGCTATCAATTTTCACAAGCATTTTATTTCAGAGTACTTTATGTTAAGAAGGTTTTTCTCTTCCCAGACTCAGAGACCCATTTTTCTTTTCCTCTTGCCCTCAAATAGAATAATTTTCTTATTTCCAGATTGAAGTCTGAGAGCAAAGAGGATGCCTCATTGTTGGTAAAAATGGGAAAACCCTGGGAAAGGGGCTGTGCCAGGAAAGAAACACTATTACGCTACTTCTTCCTTCATAGCTCTCTTCCTGCTTGTAGGAACAAGTCCTCCTTCAAAGGAGAAACAGCTGTTGAGATGAGGTTACCACTCACCTTACACATACACCCTGGAATTTAGAGATCTTGTTGCACTTCTATGCGAGCTCTGCAGAGGGTCCCTGGACACCACTTTGTATCCAGCACAGTTGTATTTTAGACTCAGCCCTTACTACTCTATTCCTTTTTGCTAAAGCATAGCCCAACACATGGTTTTCAAGTAGAATTCAAACCACTTCCTTAAGAATGAACTCGGTAATAGAGTAGTTCATATGTAAACCTGGGTTTACTTTATGTCCAACTACATGTTTAACTAGAAAGAAAGCAGGTTATGAGGAAGATGTGGTCAGAGTGGTACGTAGAAATCTGCCAAGGCAGGAATCCAACCCTCCTGCTCTGTGTCTGTGAAATGTGCAGAGGTGTACAGAAAAAGGCCTGTGGGAAGTCAGGGGAAAAGGCTCCCTCCTTCTTAAAAGAAGTTCTGGGAAATTCTCAAAGAGAAAGAGCAGAAGAAGGGAAATTTGGAAGAGACAACACAAATAATTCAGAAGCTGCAGCGAACTAACATTGGATTTGATGGTTCAAGCTCATAATTCTTCCCCCAAATGCCATTCTTTGGGACCATACATGGAACTATGTCTTAAAACCCAGCCTTTCCCCATCACAATGCCTTTTTTGAATTTAGATGTCACAATCAAGCAGAGTACAATCTGATGCCAACTCAGTCGTGACAACAGATTAAAGACTACACATTTACAGCCTGAAGTAATTCATTTTAGGGAGGGAACTGCCGATTGGAGACAGCTGGAGTTTAGTTAATGGACAACCAGTCTAAATTGTGCAAGGCTCTGGTGCAAGGGCACCTGGGGTGTCTCAGAACAGCTCTCACTTCTCACCCGGGCAGCTATCCTGTTTCCCAAGCTGCTCAAATGCCCAGCAATTCGACCATGTGATAAATACAAATTCAACTTCGGGCTGTTCCAATCCTTCTTTATTATGAGCACTGGGGAGGAGCCAATTTAAGGGAGTAAGCATTCAAGGGCAGAAATAGTCATTGTGTTATCACTGTGCACAGAAACAGGTGGATGCAAATTCCTCACTTTATTGCTTTGCTTCCTTTCCTTCCATCCAGACCTCCCTCTTTCCATAACCTGTTTTGTATTCTGCTGGTAGATCTAGATCACCAAAGAAAGAAAGCTAAATTGTTTTTAGATAAAAATGTCATCTGCCTCGCTCAAAATGGGAAATTCAATCATACAAATGACTGTACAAATGACTGTGGAGGCTGGTTCTCCATTTCCAATGTGGTGTCACTTAGAACGAGATGTTCTTCAGCAGCTGTTGTGCATTATTATGGAGGCTGAAAGCCCATCCCACCAATCATGGCAGAGGATACCCAAAGCTGCAGCTCCTTCCCTCAAACAAATTACTTCAGGCTATAAAATCATAATTGTCAACAGCAACCAAGAGAGCAGACTGCATTTGAGAAGTCCAGTGCACCAAGTTTCGAGTACAGGCCAGAGACAGAACATAGGATCAGCGACTTGCTGTGTGGTCTGGGAACAAACAAGCACTTCTCACAACTGTGACATCCCCTGTGAGGTTAAGGTATAAAAGGTCTGAGAGCCATAAGAGGGGAAGGGCCCACAAAGCTTGGTGACATGTCAGCGGGCTTCAACCAGATTTCTACCTCTTCATTCCAAAAGAATATTTCCCTGTTATTACTGTTCTTCTCTGCTGAAGAGTGCTTTTAGGTATATTCAGAGTGTGTCTTTAAGATCCATCCCTTTTATTAGATCAGCTTAAAGACAACTTTTGTTTATGTAATGCGTATATTGTACATCCTCGTGATTGGACTGCAAAGGACTAATTATTAAAGACACCTGTCAGGGAATAAGTCAGTGAAAATGCACAACGAATTCATTCTAATGTGCTCAAATAACTGTTATCCCCACAAGAATGGGAGAATAAATTAAAGTACATTAGCTTCTTTATTTGGCATCCATAAAGATAGTGAAAGGAAAGGAAACAAGTAGGTGCTGAGTGCCTATTTAAGGCTAGAGCTCAGTATAAGGGATTTTCACATACCTTAGCTCATACAGTCCTAGAAAACCCTGTTACATACGAATTATTATTTCCATATTTACAGGTAAGGATATTGAGGCTGACAATATGTAAATTGCCCAGGTTTCTACACAGAGAGTGAGTGAACTAGAACTTGACCTGTCTGACTCTATGCTCTTTTCATTACATATTTCGTCTTGGGGTATGACTTAATGAAAGCAGATTTCAGTAACCCTTTCCCACCTTGCGCCTGCTCAATTTTTAGAGTAAGAACTATATGGAAATATTATGCCTTTGGGGAGCAAATTGCTCATACCTCAAGTAATGCAAGTTTCCCTTCTGTATTTTCACTTCCACGGCCTTCTCTTCCCTTTTCCTATTTGCATGAGCATGGGAATTTGCAGCAGAGCAAAACAGCAGTCCTAGGAAAAATGTGGTCATATCTCTCTAAAAACTACTAAAGTGATAGTCCAGGAGAACCCATATCATTTCTCCCTCATCAAGACATACCCTTCCAAAAAACAAACAAACAAACAAAACCAGACAGGAAGATACACACACACATCCCTCCGAAAAATTCTGCCTGTGTCTCCTAGCCTGGCTTGTGAGTTCTTTATGGATAGAAATCATTGGCTTTGGACCTCGTTGTGAACTCGGAACCTCTTATGGGAAGTGAATGGTGGTTTGGCTGGCTTGGCATTGCATAAATTGTTGGTGTGGATCTGAGGATTTGTCCTGAGGGTTTAGAGAGCCAAAGGACAAAGCAAGCTAGCAGACGCTGCAGGAGACGGGCAGACAAAGGGTCAGAGGCAGGACTGAAGGTACAGAGCCAAGAGGTTAGTCTGGGGGAAGCAGAGATTTAGACAAGGGGAGGGTAGAAAAAAGAGGAAAGACAACTACTATGAACAGCCTTGAAGAATCTGTAAACCTTCCACTTCGGGACCGCTCAGTTTTTAAAGTATAGGACATGTGAGGTGGGTGTTATGTGGTAGAATGGACAAGAATCTAGGATGGAGATTCATAAAAATTATCCATGAAACAGACGTGGGTTTCACTGCTGTTATCATATTATTTTAGGTCAGCTCTCCCCAGTCCCAACAACTAATAACTCCATTCTTCCCTGCAAAGAAAGCATTTTGTCTTGTCCTTTCTGTGAGGATAACACTACTGGACCTCTTCCTGATGTATGCATGAGGTTGTACTTCTATCTTGCATATTTTCTTACCTCCCATTTCCTGCCATGTTTTCTACTATCTATATTATTGCAAATGTGACCTGCAAAATTTTACATTTCCTTCTTAATTCTACAGTCATTTATTTGCTTTTTTTCCATAAAATTCCCTAAAAAATATTTATAGTCTGTGGAAACAGTAATATTGCCTGTAAATTAAAATGGAGATGCTCAGCACATCAGCATTCAGAAAACCTTCTAGCCATGGAGCCCAGTGGGAACCTGTCCTCATATACAAACTTTCCCCTTTAGTGTTATACAAAGAAGAATCTGGTACTTAAAGAATCCCCCTGGGGACTTCCCTGGTGGCACAGTGGTTAAGAATCTGCCTGCCAATGCAGGGGACACAGGTTTGAGCCCTGGTCCGGGAAGATCCCACGTGCCACGGAGCAAATAAGCCTGTGCGCCACAGCTACTGAGCCTGTGTTCTCGAGCCCGCGAGCCACAACTACTGAAGCCCGCGCACCTAGAGCCCATGCTCCGCAACAAGAGAAGCCACTGCAGTAAGTCTGTGCACCACAAGGAAGAGTAGCCCCCACTCGCTGCAACTAGAGAAAGCCCCTGTGCACCAATGAAGACCCAAAGTAGCCAAAAATAAATAAATTTATTTAAAAAAAAAAAAAAGAATCCCCCTGGAAAATAAGTATGCTCATCTATAAATTTGCTTTGCAATACCTATGTAAGGGACATTGTGATTCAGCCTTGAATAATAAAACATTGAAGTACAAAACATTGCTGGGACTTCTGCTGTGCTTAAAATAAAATTGATGCAATTCTCAAGCTAAAATTCAGAAAGTAGGTAGTTATAATCTAAAAGTGGGCTTGGGTTGGGATGTTTCCCTGACTCTTCCCCTCAGTAGAGAAGAGTAGCACCTGGAGTTATCTTTTCTTGGCCAGTGTACTCACTCTCTTCCAAAAGAAAAAAAAAAATTCTTTAAATAAAAGTACTCAGAAGGGAGTATCACGGAAGCAGAGGAACAGTCTGTTAATCCCTCTATTCTCTCTGTGCAGACTTTTTCAGAGAATGAGAGGGAGGTGTCTTGACCCTGGGGTCTGCAACCAGGTTGGTTCCAGCAAATCTCTGAAACGACGCTAAGTTCCATTTTGGGCAGAAAACCAGGGTGTGGCATTTTCTTTCCTCTATAACTCTGGAGCTTGCTTTGATTGAATATCTCAAATCAATACAAGGCATGTCAGACTCTAAGTTTTTTTAGGGTTAAAATGTGTCTGAGAATAGGTTGTTAGCATATTGAGCCAGAATTCAAAAAAAATATCTTCTTTTGAATTCAGAAAAACTCCCAAGGTCTCTTCACTACATCCTCACACAGTCCCCTTAGTGGGCTTGTGGTTGGGCCGGTTAAAAGCAAATCTGAAAGCTATTTCCACTAATGCATCTGCTCTAGGCTGAGAGACTAAGTATTTGCTGTGTTTCCAGATCTTTCTGGTCTTTTATGGTTTGGAAATCAGAATGCACAGCTGCAATGTGGCAGCAAAGCGCGGGAGCTGATCATTTACATTCTAACACACAGAGATTTCCTAGTCAAAGTTACTTATAAATCAAATAGATGTCATTTCATAAACACCCCCCAAACAACTGTACTCCATTACTGAAATGGGAAGCAATGATGTTAATGGGTAGCTAAGGACTAAAATCAATTTAACTTACAGGCACTCAGCTGCTACAACAGTTGTGAACATGTCTGAATGTTAATAAACACTGATTGGTATTAATATCTTACAAGACTTTAAATGTGGCTGGCATGAAATTCTTATTCTAATGGATAGAGAAGCTTGTTGACAAAGATTTATTCTTTTTTCCTTTGTCAAAAGAAATTTTCCGTAGCCTTGACAGTATTATCATCGGTTTCACAAAGATATTATGGCATTTCTTGAGTTTTAGAGACTATGACATAATACTCTCATGCAAAGAGAGAAAGATGAACACTCCTTTGTCACCCAGAGACAACACCAAAATGATACCAGGAGCTGCAAGTGGAATGTGAAAATTAGGAGAAAGACAGAGTGAATATATGCAGACCATGATAATATAGAACAGCTGGGAATGAGGGGCTGTCCCACAGAGAAGGTGACAGCAGCCATGACCTGCATAACAAAAGGTAATGTTAGGACATGGCTCCACTTTTGTTCCTTTCAACGTGAGTGAAAAGGAACAAAATGAAAGGAAGTGAAATGTATTGACTGGAAATGCAAAGGGATCTGATTTTAGCAAGTTTCATGTGAACTCTGAACTCTAATTTCTTTCTGTTTTTTTCATCATTATTTGCCTTGACTACTCTGTGACGCGAAATGACTAGACTCAAGAATGGAGAGTTAAAGTTAGGGATTAATATGGATCAGTGTATTTTACTTGAATAATATCTATTATCTAGGATGGTTATATATTTTAACAGCTTTACTGAGGTATAATTGACAAATAAAACTTGTATACATTTAAGGTGTACGACTTGACATTTTGATATATGTATACACTGTTAAATGATCACCACAATCAAGCTAATAACATATCCATCACCTCACATAGTTACCATCTTTTCTTTTTTTCTGGTGAGAACACTTAAGCAAATTTCAAATATACAATACAGTATTGTTAACTATAGTCACCATGCTGTACACTAGATCTCCAGAACTTATTTATCACAAAGGTGACACAATGCAGCGCAGTGGGGGAATGGATTATCTTTTCAGCAATTAGTGCTGGGTAAATTGGATGTCCATATGAAAAAAAGAAGAATCTGTATCCCCCCAAGGATATACAAAAATAAATTCTAAGAGGGTTGCACGTTCTAATTGGTGAAAGGTTAACGTTTTAGAAGAAAAGACAGGAGACTATCTTCATGACTGTGGCACAGGCAAAAATATCTTTATGAACCTAGTGGCAGGGCAGGAATAAAGACTCGGACATAGAGAATGGACCTGAGGACACGGTGGGGGAGAAGGGGAAGCTGGGGCGACGTAAGAGTAGCATTGACATATATACACTACCGAATGTAAAATAGATAGCTAGTGGGGTGCAGCAGCATACCACAGGGAGATCAGCTCGGTACTTCACGATGACCTAGAGGGGTGGGATAGGGAGGGTGGGAGGAAGGCTCAAATGGGAGGGGATATGGGGATATATGTATGCATATGGCTGATCATTTTGCTGTACAACAGAAACTAACACAGCACTGTGAAGCAATTATACTCCAATAAAGATGTATTAAAAAAAAAAGACACACAAGGCATTTAAGTATATTGAGAAAAAATTGATAAACTGAACTATAAGATTAAGAACTGTGTATCAAAAGACACCATTACAGGAGCAAAACTACAGCCCATGGTATGAGGAGAGATATTTGTGATCCAGATAACCAATCAAAGACTTGGAAACATGTTACGTAAAGAAAGTCATAAAGAAAAACACAGACAATACAAAAATAAACTTTTACTTGAACAGGGAATATCCAAATGGCCAATACACATATGAGAATATACTCAACTTCACTGGTCACCAAAAAATGCCAAACTGAATTCAATGAAATAACCTTGTCAAAAAGTATAGTTTTCTAACAAACTTATGGTTACCAGAGGGTTAGGTGGGGAGGGATAAATTGGGAGATTGGGATTGACATACACACACTACTATATATAAAATTGATAACTAATAAGGACCTACTGTATGGCACAGGGAACTCTACTCAGTACTCTGTAATGGCCTATATGGAAAAGAATCTAAAAAAAGAGTGGATATATGTACATGTATAAGTGATTCACTTTGCTGTACACCTGAAACTAACACAACATTGTAAATCAACTATACTCCAATAAAAATTTTTTTTAAGTATAGTTTTTTCACCTTTTAGGATGTTTAGTTATTTGATGTTCTTTCTCCTTGTTAGTACATATGGTCAACTAGCCAAAGATAACAGGTAGGTCTTGTGTTAGTATCTACCTGTACTACATGGACAGGTAAGGAAGGTTGCATTTATCTCCTTCTTGGATCATGTGTATAACTATTCCTCCCACCCAGCCTTCTGACTCAAAGCACAGGGTCTACACAGCACATACATCTTTGCTTTATATGTGGGCTTATATGTAGGAATACACCGTGTCTTTATCTGGGTGCTGATTATACAGGTGTGCTCAATTTATAAAAATGCATCCAACAGCACACTCATAATTTGTTTACTTCTCTGTATAAATGTTGTAGCTGTTATACTTCAATAAAAAAGTTTTAAAACTCAAATAACACCTGAACTC
This sequence comes from Phocoena phocoena, assembly GCF_963924675.1. Lineage (NCBI taxonomy): Eukaryota > Metazoa > Chordata > Mammalia > Artiodactyla > Phocoenidae > Phocoena > Phocoena phocoena. The sequence goes on along the minus strand of NC_089221.1, from coordinate 89,093,897 downwards.
AAATGTTAACAGGTCCTCACTCTTTGCTACACCCTACAGAAAAGTTGAAAGACTATTAATACAATTGGACGCACATATACTCTATACCTATATTCACCAGTTGTTAAAATTTTGCCACATTTGTTTTCTCTCTCTTCTCTCTCCCTCTCTCTATCCACACACACACACATTTTATCTAGACCAGTTAAGAGTAAGTTGTAGACATTACCACACTTCACTTCTAAATTCTTCAGTGTATATATTCTAAGAACAAGGACATGAACCATGAAAGTACTACATAACCACAATTCAATTATCATATTGAAAAAATTTTCTTATGTAAATTCTGTATTCAGATTTCCTCAATTTCCTCAATAATGTCCTGTAGTTTATTTGTTTGTTTAAAGAGCCAAGCTCCTTACAATTAGTTGTCAAGTCTCTTCAGTGACCATTGCTCTCCTCTTCCCAGCCAGTCCCAGGAGGCAGGTTATCTACCCTCTCTACCCACAGCATCCCCTTGCAAGCACCCTCTGGGGTCTGAGAGAGGAGCCTGGAAGTGCTATGACATCCTTGTGTATGAGGTTCCCGGAGGCATTCTGTTCTCATGCTTGCTCACCCTCTTCTTTTAGCAATTCATTAAAAGTGACCTGAAATCTTACTTGCTTGCATAGTGACCCCACCTTCCTCGGTGCCCTGCCTCAGGCAAACCAGGGCTCATGCACTCTCTCTTCCTGAAGGCATCCATTTTTAACTCAGATTTCATGATAGTTGGACACACTGAAAACTTAGCTCTTAAATGGGTTCAAGAAAAATGATTTTATAAAATATGCAGCATTTGCCTGTTCCTAGGGTAGGAATGACACTTCTTCCAACTTTCCAGATCCTAAGAAGCAGCCAGAAGCTCACTCTATTTTTAAAATTCAAAGTATTATCTTTCACAGTTATTCTTTTTGATGTTCAAATTGTCCCAGATTCCAAATTTGGCCAGTCACAATGTCCTCAAGCTGGCTCTTGTGACTTTTTGACATGTTGTCATTTGTCCTTGAGCATTTTCCTTCTAGCATAAGATCTTCCAGCTTGCTTTGTGTTTTCCTTGCCTCAGGCCTGGAGTCAGGTTATTTCTCCATGGATATTTGGTTCCTTTTACTGGGGAGTAGCAATGAGAAACCTGAGCACTAAATGCGCACATTGCCACATGCATCATTATTTCTAAATAATGTCATTTCAGTGACAAAGTGAAGAAATAAGAGGGCTGTTTTTAATCGTGAGTTCGTATTGATATTACCTATTCCATTTCAACACCACCTCCATTCCTTATTGTATTTCAACTCCCTCAGTGAGAGTTTTGGTTCCAAACATTGATATATTTAATCATTTACTCTATTCTAAAATAAAAATAAAATTATTTTAGAAGCACTATACTTATACTACTACCAATAACAAACCAACTAAAATCCCAGATTCCTTTGCAGTTCTGAGTGCATATACTGTATACATATAATGTACTGTGTTCAGATGTTACTTGATGCATTTTTGTGCTCGTTACAAATTTGATATGAAAAATTTTAGGTTCATTTGTTTTTGTTTATATTCAATTTTAGGTTTTTCCCCTCCTTGTTATAATTATACTGTTTTAAATATATAAAACATTGACTTGATTCAAAGGTAAAACTTATATTAAAAGATATATTCAGGGGCTTCCCTGGTGGTGCAGTGGTGGAGAGTCCGCCTGCCGATGCAGGGGACATGGGTTCGCGCCCCGGTCTGGGAGGATCCCACATGCTGCGGAGCGGCTGGGCCCGTGAACCATGGCCGCTGAGCCTGCGTGTCCGTCCGGAGCCTGTGCTCCGCAAAGGGAGGGACCACAACAGTGAGAGGCCCGTGTACCGCAAAAAAAAAAAAAAAAAAAAAAGATTATTTAGAAGGTCTCTATTCCTTCCATTCTGTTCTCATTCATCACTTGTGGGTAATCAGTTCAGTTCTATTAGTTTCTGATTTATGCCACACCCCTCACCCCCCTACCACACACACATTTTCCCTTCTTTACTTGAACTAAAGATCAGCAGGATATTGAAGAAGATTTTCTAGCAGTTATCTTGATTTATAGTGCAAATTCGTTTGCAAGAGAGGAAAAGTTCTAAAAAGTTTTTTTTTCATAAGGATGACAACTGACTTGAGAGATCAAAAGCTTATTGAAAATAAAATCTATATGCAGAGAACTGCATTCTCTTGCATCATTGGTCAAATATAATTTTTTTTTTTTTGGTCACGCCACGCGGCATGTGGTATCCTAGTTCCCCAACCAGGGATCGAACCTTCGCCCCCTGCACTGGAAGCGCGAAGTCCCAACCACTGGACTGCCAGGGAAGTCCCATTTGTCAAATACAATTTTTGGTTGCATAAAAGTATAATAGGAAATATAATTGCTAGATAAGAACTGTAATAAAGATCAATTAATTTCTTACACTCTTGCTCCTATTTTTTCCTTCTTCTCTTTCTTCCTCCTTTTCTCCTTTCTTTTCTTCCTTTACTACATGGATACTGGACATCCTTCTATGCATGGGGGTACAGAGATGAACAGTACAGATGAAATCCCTGCCCTTAATAAACTATTCTATTTGGAGAGACAGACAGTGAATGAATTATAATAAAGCAGTGTAGAAAGACAGGCTGCCATTTCCCCACTTTACTGTTGGGTGGTAACAGCAGTTTAGGTGATGGATACACATCAATAGTTGCATTGTGTTAATAATATCTCAGTATCCATAGAAGTCAGGAGAAGGTAATTAATGGTATGAAATTCTCTTCCTTCCCTTTGTTTAAATGACCAAATTTGCTTTGACATAATATAGTGGAGATGGGAGCATTGGGAATAAAGACTGTAAAACAGAAGCTCCTCTACAAACCAACTTTCACTTAGGAATTTGGAGAGATTAAGCAAAGCTGTGTGCTTGTGCAAGAGTGTCATTATCAGCCCCCTCTGTAGAAAATGGGGTCAGCAGTTGTGTGGTGATACAGTGTTGGTTGTTAACCCATAGCAAGTTTGTCATATTTGTGCTTTGTTTCCAGATCTGTTACAAACCCTGTCAAATCCCGTAAGTGCAAAAACATAGTGGTATTGAATGTGTTTAGAAAAACAGGTACATGATTATGATGGAAACCAAATTGATCTTGTCTCTACACAAATATACTTTGTCCCTAGACAAGTTGTCCTCATAGATAAATGGACTTAGGATCAAATTTGGAAATCTAACGTGTACATAAGTATAGGAGCTTCCGAAGTTAAAAACATAGGAATCAATCCCATGTCTTTTAGATTATACATCTTCCAGTAGCATTGGGTTCTAAAGTCATTTGTGTAAGTCAGAAATCCCCTGTAGTGAAAACAGTCTTTGAAAATTTCTAAAATGGTTTGTGTATGTAACTTTAAATAGTAATTTTAAAGTTTGAGCACTACTGAGTTAGTCTTTGTAAAAAGGCGGGAGGTGGGGGACAAAAATAAGCTCTAAATGCTGATGTCTTAGCATTAAAATCATTCAGCCTTTAAGATAATCATGAAATCTCTGAATGTAATGGAGGAAGGAAGGGGATTCTAAACTGCTTTTGCATATCTTCAGATTGACTTCATGTTTCAAAGGCAATAAGCACAGTTATTTTCACACTTGTTAATTTGTGTGTTGTTTTGAGGAATAAATGAGGTATGTATGTGAAAGAACTTGGTCCAGGGCTTAGCACATGGTTGGTTCTCAATAAATAAATAGGAACTGATTTGAGCCTAAGATTTGCTTGGTCAGATCCACATGAATATGACTTTAAAAAGTAATAGAGAAATACTCAGCTGCCGGCTGCCTGTCATTTCAAATATGCATTTCTTGAGACTCTGCTAAACTGTTGTCACAGTAACGCCTTTGGGAATTGGTCTCAGGGCCCCTTAAGTGGGATCATGCTCACCCAGGGTATAGGTTCTCAAATCAGTATGAAAAATAAATGCATTTGGACAACATGACTAAAGTATAGATGTCTTCTTATCTGTAGTTCAATGCACAATTCACCTTCTCCATTGTTCCTGAATATCTCTGTACCCTTTGCATTCTCCCACCTCCCATTCATTAGAGCCCATGGAAACTTGCTGTTCAGTTTCCCAGCATTTTTCCTCAGTAAGAATATGCAGTCTCTAGGAGAAATTCCTTGGTAATTATTTTAATTCCCAGTAATGAGACAGAAAAAAATAATAACACCTTTTCTTAATTTTACTCACTTGAGTATTAATTAATTTGGAAAGCAGTGTGTGTTTTTCTCTGTACATGTTTGGGGCTAAATTAAAATTAACCCCTAAGGGGAAATACAGACTGCTTAGAGAAGTGCTCTTCTTTAAATATTTTTATCATCAATTTTTGTAAGGAAACTGCAAATATCTTCTCCTTATTAAAAACACAGACAGTACAAAAGAATATAAAGTGAAGATCATAATCCTTACCACTCCCCCCAAATTCGAATCCACTCTCCAGAGAAAACCAAGTGCTCTTAACAGTTTTGTGTGTAACTTTCCATACTTTTATCCTTTTATTCATATATGTATAGACACACATAAAAATATCTAGTATTGCTTTCTTTACCTTTAACAAGACTGAAGTTAAATAACAATGTATTATAGTTCAACTTGCTTTTTTTCTATTCATGATGTATCGTGGTAACCTTGCCCTATGATCCACCCCACTTCTTTAAACTTGCTCCATACAGTATTTCATAGTAATGCATGCACCATATAACCTATTTGATGTATATCTGTTTCTAGTTTTCACTGCTACAAATAATGTATCAAACAACATTACTGTTCCATTACTGTGCACATTTGTATTTTTCTAGGATAGATATCTGAGAGTGGACTTTCTAGGTCATAGGTAAAATCAAAAGATTTTACTAGATACTACAAAACTGTCCTCTATTAAAGGCTTGGTCATTGTGCACCAAGAATGCAAGAGAATACCTGCTTCCCTTACACCCTTGCCCTCAGTGGATATTCATTTTTATTTATTTATTCAGATAAGATAGAGGATAAATTACACCTATTTATTTTAATATGCTTTGCTCTCATGTCTAAAGAAGTGAACCATTTTTAAATTACCTTTATTAACTATTCATTTATTTTCTTCTGTGTACTATTTGGGCTTTGTATGCATTTTAATGTTTGAATATTTGCCTTTTTCTTAATGAGTTTTAGGAACTCATTATATAACCCTTATATTGTTTTGGGTTGTATGTTACTCATCTTTTAACTTTAAGATGTCATTTTGTCTTTCAGAAGTTTTAAACTGTTATATAGTCAAATCTTTCATTTCTTTATGATTTCTGACTTTGGGGTATTGTTTAAGAAAGTCTTCTCAGACTTCCTTGGTGGTGCAGTGGTTAAGAGTCAGCCTGCCAATGCAGGGGACATGGGTTCGAGCCCTGGTCCAGGAAGATCGCACATGCCGCAGAGCAACTAAGCCCATGCACCACTACTGAGCCTGCACTCTAGAGCCCACGAGCCACAACTACTGAGCCCACGTGCCACAACTACTGAAGCCCACGTGCCTAGAGCCCATGCTCTGCAACAAGAGAAGCCATGGCAATGAGAAGCCCGTGTACCGCAATGCAGTGTAGCCCCCGCTCGATGCAACTAGAGAAAGCCTGCGAGCAGCAAGCCTGCATGCAGCAATGAAGAACCAACACAGCCAAAAATAAATAAATAAATTTATTTTTTTTTTAAAAAGAAAGTCTTCTCCACTCCAGCGTTGTAAAAATATTCTCCTATATTTTCTTCTAATACTTTTGTAGGGTTTTATTTTATATAGACAATTTCTTAATCACAGGAATTTCTTTTGGTGTACAGAGTAGTCATCTTCCCTTTGTCTTTTTCCAAATGGATAACTAATTGATACAACTACTACTAAATATTCTTTCCTCATGCATTTGAAACATTTCCCTTATTTTATACTAAATACCCCTATATACTTGGATTTTTTTTGGAACTTTCAAATCTGTTCTATACATACATTTGTAAATGGCCCCTCAAATACTGCCCTATTTTAATTTCTATAACATTATATAAATTTTTGATATCTGATGGAGTATGTACCACACTATTCTCAATTTTTAGGTTTCAAAATTCTTTGTATAGCTATTAGATCATACTTGCTAATTCTGTTATTTCAATACCCTTGTTTATTTTTCATCTATTTTGTCAACTATTTATGAGAGGACTAAGTTGACATCTCCTATTTAAATTGTTTTTTTAATTAATTAATTATTTATTTTTATTATTATTTATTTTTGGCTGTGTTGGGTCTTCATTTCTGTGCGTGGGCTTTCTGTAGTTGCGGCGAGTGGGGGCCACTCTTCATTGCGGTGCGCGGGCCTCTCACCACCACAGCCCCTCCTGTTGCAGAGCACAAGCTCCAGACGCGCAGGCTCAGTAGTTGTGGCTCACGGGCCCAGCCGCTCTGCGGCATGGGGGATCTTCCCAGACCAGGGCTCAAACCCGTGTCCCCTGCATTGGCAGGCAGATTCTCAACCACTGCGCCACCAGAGAAGCCCTAAATTGTTTTTTTGACTTTTCTTTGTAAGCTTAATGATAAGTTTACATATCAGTGACTCTCAGCATATTTCAAATCTATTTTTTCAGATGCATAAAGTTTCCTGACTGTTATAATGACTTGGTGGATAATTACTTCTTGCTCAATAATAACCTCTTGCTCAATTCAAATATCACTCTCTTTTTCTTTTAATACATTTTATCTTTCAAATCTATTGTTACACTTGTTTTCTTTCTTTTATAGCATTTGTCTGGAATATCTGTTTTTCTTTTATTTTTTAAATTTCTTGTGTCATTTTAAGTTTGTCTCTTGGTTAAGAGCATACAGTTGGTTTTTTCCTTTTTTTCTGTAACCCTGGGTTATTTTACTTAGAGTTCAACTCATTCACTTTTTTGTATTATACTTGGACTTTTCCCTTTCATCTTATGTTTCTATTGACCTTTTAATTATTTTTTTTCATATTTTTACCATTTATTGGCTTAATTGCATTTTAATTTTCTTTTAATATTTCTGCTAATAATCTGAAAGTCAGTCATACTGATTCTATTCTTCTAGAAGTTGTTTTTATCTATTTAATGGACATATTTAAACAACTTATTATTATTATTCTGGGATAATTTTCCATGTGCCCAATTTTCTGTCCTCTTTCTCGTTCTCTCTCTCCTTCCCTCTCTTTCCCCCTTACTCCATTTCTCTTAATTTGTATTCTAGGATATTTTCTAAACTTGATCTTCTAGATCACTAATTTTGTTTTCAGCCTCATCCATTTTATTGTTAAACCCTTCTATTTATTTTGTTTATTACAACAATCATGTTTTTAAGTTAAAATAAACTTTTTGTGCTTTTTTTTTAAAATGCGGTATTTTCTTATTTAATGGATAAATATCCTCTCTATTCTGAGAATATCAATATATTTTTTTAAAAGTTCTTTTCTGGTCTCTGAATTATCTTTGCTTTCTCAGAAGTCATTTGTTCTCTTCATCCATCTCAGATCTGTTCATGCATTTGGTATTCTTGGTTGTCAGGGTACTCTTATGACAGAAAAAAATAGGTCAAAATAATAGGTAGTGCATTAGCTTTCTATTGCAACTGTAATAAATTACGCTAAATTTAGCAGCTGAAAACAACACAAATGTATTATCTAACAGCTTTTGTGCATCAGGAGTCAGTGTGGGTCAGCTAGGTCCTCTACTCAGGGTCTCACTAGGCTGAAATGAGGATGTGACTCATAGTTGGGGTCTCCTCTCATCTCAGGGTCCTCTTCCCAGCTCACTCGTTGTTGGCAGAATTCAGTTCCTTGTTGAATAAGTGAAGTCCTCATTTCCTTGGTTACTTTCTTCAGGGCAACTGTCACCTCCTAGAGCCTTGCCAAATGCAGTTCACATGATTGTTTACTTCTTCAAGGACAGCAGGAAAACATCTCTGCTGCTTTGAATTTCCCTGACTTCTTTTGCAGGCTCACCTGATAATTCCAGGCCCACTCAGTGTAATCTCCCTTTTGATTAACTCAAAGTCAAATTATTAGTAACCTAATCATGGGAGTGAAATCCCATTGTATTCCTAGGTTCTGTCCACATTCAGGGGAAGGAGATTACACAGAATGTGTACACCAAGGGGCCAGAATCTTGGGTGCCATCTCAGAATTCTATAAGAAGAGGCATAATTTTTTTCTGTAAGTGTTCATCTGTTTCCCCTACAGGCTCGCTATTTCTCCTGTAGGACAGTGCACTGAAAATTAGCCAAGTGGAGTGGGGATGGAAGTGTGTTGACTCGCTGGTTTTACAAGTTATCCAAAATAAGGAAGCTTTACATGAGGAATGAGGGTTCTTAGGACATTTTATTCCAGGAAAATGACTTTTTTCTATGGGATATCCAGTAACTATGAAGTCTGTTCTTCTCTTAATTTCCTATACTCAACCAGGAACTTTCTTAAGTAGGTAGTTTACTTTCTTCATCATGCCGGGTTTCAACCTGTGATCAAGTGTTGATGGGATGGATTGCGCTGGTGGTCTCACTGGCCCTGCTGTTCTTTGCTCATCTCTCTAATTAACTTTCCTAACAGCTGTCCCAAGACTCCCTCCTGATCTTGCTATTTAATCAGAGCTTGCAGTTTTTCTGGATCTGTTGTTACCTCTGTAGCTGCTGTTGGTTGCGGTGGTGGTATGTGTGTTTGAGGGTATCTTTTTCTCCATTTTTGTCCCATATGCTTTCTATCTTCCAGGAATTTCTCACAATCTTTTATCTGTTGACAGCATAATTTTAAAATTTGCTTTCTCATGCTGCTAAAGAATTATTCACCATAAAATATATTTTCTATATTTAAAAGGGATTTGAGGTAGGAAGGGAGGTAAATGCATTTGCCCATTTCATCATTTTGCTCTAATTTCCAATTTTGATGTTTTTAACTTTACAAAATCAAGATTTTTCTGCAATTAGGGTTAACTGTCTACACGTAGATAATTTAATAAAGCTCTCAAGCTGTTATCCTTACCCTTTGCTCTTCTAATCTTTACTCTTCCCTCCTTAGTTCTCCAAGTATGAAGGACAGAGAAAAGGCAAATATGAAAATCAAATATTACTTTTCCTTCTGTGTTTATCCACTGTGAAAGAGTTGATTTTGGTTGAAATTTCTGGCTATAATGAAGCCTTTGCATTATTAGTGGATTCTCTCCCCGCCTGAATACCCAGTGCATGGATAACCAAGGCACTTCATTGCCTTCAAATGATAAGAACATTTTCATGAAATAGGCTTATTTAATAAGCCATCAAAAGCAAAAAGAGGGCTTCCCTGGTGGCGCAGTGGTTGAGAGTACACCTGACGATGCAGGGGACAGGGGTTCGTGCCCCGGTCCGGGAAGATCCCACATGCCGCGGAGCGGCTGGGCCCGTGAGCCATGGCCGCTGAGCCTGCGTGTCCGGAGCCTGTGCTCCGCAACGGGAGAGGCCACAGCAGTGAGAGGCCCGCTTACCACAAAAAAAAAAAAAAAAAAGCAAAAAGAAGTGGAATCAAGTTAGCAACTTTTCTTAGGGAACTAATGTGGAAAACACGGAGAGAGCCAACCTCACAGAGAATGATGGAGCTTCCTAACTAGGTAATAAAGTGCAGAATGTCTTATCAAGAGATAACACAGCATGGTTTAGCCCATGATTTAAGGGAGAGATTTTAAAGAATCAGATTTTGAAAGGGGCATGTAAGTATTAGATTAAACAACATATATAACATATATATGTGTGTTTGTGTGTGTGTGTGTATATATATACATATATATATGTGTGTGTGTGTATATATATATATATATATATATATATAGAGAGAGAGAGAGAGAGAGAGAGAGAGAGAGAGAGAGAGAGAGAGAGACTAGTCCAACTCACAGGTGGTCAGATTTTTAACTCAGTTTATAGTTATAGTTTTTAACTCAGTATACAAGTATACTCAAGTATGATGAGTATACTTGTATTTTAAAAGCATATAAGAAACCAGAGCATAAATTCAGGCCCTGAGAGAGTAAAAGTAACTTACATATAGGAAAAGGGAGAGCCATTTCACATGACTTTCAGCAGAAAGTAGTATAAAGGGAATCAGAGGAAAAATGTTTTAGAGAAAGCCAGGGCTTGCAAAATGGGCCAGGTGAAAAGAATATTAATTCTAATATACAAGGCAAGCATTCAAGGGTGAAGGACTTGAGATTGTAATCCATCCTTTTCTATGCCAGATTGTGTGCCATCCATACCATGCCAAGCAAACCTTCTATTTAGGGCCATGAACTCAGTGGAAAATTGAGTAACATCTCTAAATTCTATTCACTTCCTTTTCCAGTTCATTAAAGGCATTGAACTAGACCAGACCCAATATGGACCCTTGCAACACCCCACTACACATTGCTTTAGACTTAATTATGCTGTCATTAATCATTTGCCAATTGTTTATAATCATCTAAGCATTTTTAATATAACTAGATTCTTATTCAAGCCTGTTTTAAATTAATTTTGTAAATAAGATTTGGAGGGCTCAGATACAATGATCCATTGGCACCTACATCCATCAATTAGGCAGCATTCTCCCTTTCTCCTCCTTGGGGGTTGTCCTGGTAGGATGTGCCCTCTATGCAGATCCGGCCTTCTGTTAGACATAGTTCTTCTGTGCTCTGGTTGCTTACAACTTTTCTCTTTCAATAGCTGCACCACAACTTTTTAATCTGTCAACATAAGAACCAGATGATGCTGACCCAAATCATACTTATTTCTTAAAAATTGATTACACATCTATTTTGTTCCTTGTTCATTTTTCCACCCACCACGCTCCTGTCTGTTTTCAGCAATATGCCTTAGTTTTCCATTGGAAATAACTTGATGTATTTCTTTAACACCGTTTAAGTATTTTATGCTTGGATGTGTGTCACAAACATTGCCATTTTGGTTTTTTTTAATTTTTATTGGAGTATAGTTGATTTAAAATGTTGTTAGTTTCTGCTGTACAGCAAAGTGAATCAGTTATATATATATATCCATGCTTTTTTAGATTCTTTTCCCATATAGGTAATTACAGAGTATTGAGAAGAGTTCCCTGCGCTATTCAGTAGGCCCTTATTATCTATTTTATACATTGCCATTATGGATGTATTAAATGTTTTATAACTTTCTCAGACTGCTTTTTTTAAAAATAAATTTATTTATTTATGTTTGGCTGCGTTGGGTCTTCGTTGCTACTCGTGGGCTTTCTCTAGTTGCAGTGAGCAGGGGCTACTCTTTGTTGTAGAGGGGGTTACTCTTCATCGAGGTGCATGGGCTTCTCATTGCAGTGGCTTCTCTTGTGGAGCACAGGCTCTAGGCATGGCACACGGGCTTAGTAGTTGTGGCACACGGGCTTAGTTGCTCTGCGGCATGTGGGAGCTTCCCGGACCAGGGCTCAAACCCATGTCCCCTGCATTGGCAGGTAGATTCTTAATCACTGCACCACCAGGGAAGTCTCTCAGACTACATTTTGAAAAGAGCTATTTTTCTTAATTTTTTCTACAGACTTAAAAAAATGGTTCCATACTCTCCTTTAAAAATAAGTTTTGTTACAGGTTCTATTTTTCTGGACTCAATCCTTTACCAGCTCTCTGTATCTTTCTTTATTTTTAACTAATAAAACCTAAGTTTTATATGTACATACTTTAGAATCAAATAGTTCTACAAGGTTTTTAATGAAAAAGAGAAGTCCTCCATTCCCACTCCAGCGTCTACCTCTCCAAGAGACATCACATTTAACTCTTAGCTGAATTTTGGTATCTACCTCCAAGACTTGAAATAATGTGCTTGAATTTTTATCATTAATTTTTATTTTAGACATTATTGTCTTCCCATTATAAAAAATAGAGTTTGGCTCCTTTTCCTCCCCTGATCCTACCATTCATGTGTTCCCTTTCTTTTACCTTGTCCTCCCAATATGACTGTATCATAATTTTGTTAGGTTAGTAAGTATCAGGGTTTATTTTATTATGATTACATAAATGCTGTCCATAGTTGAAGTACATGGTAAACTCTGGTAACTTATTCTTTCTTGCACAATTTTTTCTTTTCTTTGGAATTAATGATTGTCTTGATTTTTTAATTTACTTATCACTAATTCATCCCCTGGCTTGCCATCAGTTGTCAAAGGCTCCTCTCAAGACTGTCAGGCTCATTAGCATTACCTCCATTTTAGCTTGCTAAAGAAGGACCTTACAGAAACTTCTGACATCATCAATCTGGAATGGTAGTTCTCCAGGTATGATGCACAGCTCTCATCCTGGGATCTCCTTTCACCATCATCCTGGCATTCCTTCTGTCTCCTATTCTATTGGTTCTCCTTGTTCCTCTATCCTATGTTTTCCTCTTTCTTGACTTAATTTCCAAGAGCCCTGAAAATGCAGGAATGGAAGAGGATGCTTTGAGGAACTTGTATGTCTGAAGATGCTTTATGTTACTCTTACACATTGAGTGGCTGGGAACAGATACATAGATTAGGACCATTTTCTTTGTTTAAGGCATTACTCTATCACCTTCAAGCTTCCAGTATTGCTAGTGAAAATTCTAAAATGTTCTGATTCCAACTTCATTAGTATTCTAGGTTCTTTAGTATTCCATATTGCTAGTGAAAATTCTAAAATGTTCTGATTCCAACTTTGTTAGTATTCTAGGTTCTTTAGTATTCCAGCTTCTAACGTATTAGAATGAACTTTTTGGCCAGCCCAATATTTGGCCAGTTTCTCTTTCATTCTTTCTCTTTGTGTCCTGTGTCCTGAAATTTCACAGTGATGTACTTCAATGTAGATCTCTTTTCATCCATAAGTATTGCACACTGCGTGCCCTTTCAACGTGGAAATTAAGTTGTGCTATTCTACAATTCTTTCCTCACTTACTTTGTTGATTATTTCTTCCCTTCTATTTTTCTTTCTTTCCTCTTTCTGGAACTCCAGTTATTTGAATATTAAAACTTACTAAATTAATATTCTAATTTGATTTTTATTTTGATCTCTTATTTTTCATCTTTTTGTTCTTCTGATCTACTTTCTGGGATATTTCCTTAATTTTATCTTTCAATTCTTTTATTAATCTATTCACTTTTGTTATATTTTCAGTTTCTAATAGGTTTTGTTTCTAATAATTTTTTCTAATAAGTTTAGTGTCAGGTTCTAATAGAACTTCAGTCCTGTCTAATTTCATATTTGCATTATCTTTTGTTACCTAAACATGTTTTCCCCAACATTTTATTATGAAAAATTTCAAACATATATAAATGGTGAAAGAGTAGTAAGATAATAACCATATATACACTACTCAAATAAATGTTAACATTTTACTGTAATTTGTTTTATCTTTTATAACTTTTTGTCAAGACATTTGAAAATCAATTGCAGATATCATGTCACTTCACCCCCAAATTCTTTGGTGGGTTTAGGGTGATAAGCTCATCCTTACTTGCCCAGGATTTTCCTGGTTTTTAAAGTGAATGTCTGTGTCTTGAGGACCCCCTCCAGTCCTGGGCAAACCAGGACCCTTGATCAGCCTAAGTGGGTGACTCTAGTGATGACATTCTCCTATGAAACCACTGTACCATTATCATACCTAAGAAAAATAATGGTAATTCCATCGTTATATCATTTTAATTCTGCTCTACATTAAATTTATCCAACTATCTTTTATAGTGTGTGTGTGTATTTAGGTCTCTACCCTCCCTGTTTCTTTTTTTCTCTGACATTGACTTTTTAAGAAATTAAACCAGTCATCTTATAGAATAATGTCTCATATCATATTTTGGATTTGTCTGATTCTTTCTTCCTGATGTCTTATTCCTCTTCTGAAATTATATCCTGCATATTAGCAAAAAGGTCTAAAGTTTAATTAGGCTGAGGTTAAATATGTTTGGCAAGAAAATTCTGTAGGTTATAACATGCTTCTCAGAGTGTATCACATCAGAAGGCAGAAAACGTGAAGGTTCCCCACTGTTAGTGATGTTAAGATTGAACTCTTAGGTAAGCTGATCATTACCAAATCTCTCCACTAGGAATGAATGTTACTTCCTTTGCAATTAGCAAGTAATCTGTGGGTTGACATTTTAGAACCCTTCAAATATTCTGCTCCTCACAATCTTTCATCTCATGATTTTAGCCTCCAATGATTATTTTTATTTGGAACATTTTTTCAAATGGTGTTGCAAAACGGTGTTTTTTCTAATTCACTTATTCCTTCTACATTTATTAGCTGATATTCTTCTGTAATAAAGACATTTCCCTGAGCTGGGAATAAACTATATTTTCTCCTAAAAAGGCTTAGTAAATGTTTACTTTTTTGTCTTTCATTGCAATTTTCAGAGTGAGGAATGGCACTGTTGTCCCTCCGAAGGCGGAAAATAGGGTCTCACTCTCTCCCTCCTGCTCTCTATCCAATGTGGATTCCTGGATTTTGTTGTGGTTGTTGTTAATATAAAAGATTTAAAATATAGTTTACTAAGATTTTTTTTCAAGTTATATTGTATAAAAACGATTGATGGTTACCTTGATGGTTTTAAAATGAACCATGTATTTGATCACTTTCCTACTGCAGTTTAATAAAGTGTTTCCTGCTTATGTTTTAAAAACCCAAATACAACATCAGATATATTTCTATATATGTTGATATCTATCTCTCTACATGTAGCTCCTTTTCCCAAAATGGAATCTCAGTGGAGGTGTCTATCAATGTCTACCAATCCCAAACACCTTTGCATCTGTTTTTACCATGTGGCCTGTACCATTTCCCGGCTCTAAAGGTCAAAGCTGATTGGACCTGGCTAGTGGGCATCTGTCACAAATGCTGGTGATCCAACCGTGGTCTATGTGACCTGCCTTAAAAAGAATAACTGGGCCAGTAAGAAACCTTTACCAGGAATTTGGAATTGGGAAACTGAGAAACTGAAGCAGTTAGTAGTGACACTGAAGTAGAGGTAGGAAGAGAGAGGCCTTGGTGAGCACATTAAGCAACAGTCTCATGAAAGTCAAAGCTGTGGGAGCAGAAACTATGAGAACAACAGAGGAAAGGAAATCAAGTGGGTTTCTGTGCCAGGGCAGTGTTCTCATCCTGTTCCCCATCCCAGGGAACGGCATCGTCATGCATCTGGTAGCCCCAGCCTAGTGCAACACATTGTTCTTGCTCACCTAGAGTAAATGGCTTACCTGCATCCCCTCCAGCCCCTCTCTAAGCCATTCTCCACAAAAAAGTGTAAATCCAATCCTCTCACCACTGCTCCCACCCCATCCTCCACCCCCTTACATTTCATCAGTGACTTCCCATCTTACGTAAGAGGGAGACAGAAATCTTCACACGGCTTGCAATAAGGTACCGTATAATCTCTCCGCTGCATTCACATGAGCCTTTTATTAGTGCTTTGTTCTTGGGACTTTGTATGTACTGCCCCTGTGCCTGGAACACTATTGCCTGTTTCTTAGACAACTCCTTCTCCCACTCTGCTGAAACATCACTTTTTAGGATACCCATTCTTTTCTTATAGCCTCTCATAGGTCTGTGAACTCCCCTTAATAGCATACATTATAGTTAAAATTTTTCATTTTTATTTTTGTGACTATTTGAATAACACCTCTCTCTCCATTATCCTAGAAACACTAAGGCCACCAAGTCTGGTTATTGCTCACCATTTAATTTCAGTATCTAACACAGTTCTCAACACATAAAAGGGGCTCAGAAAATATTTATTGGGTGAATGAATGAGAAGCAAAGAAACCAGAGAAGAACATGAACTAGTTTCTCTTTGTTTTTCCCCACACCACAGTTAACTCATCAATCAGTTGTGTAGAATTGACCTTCACAATGTAAATTCACACCAGAATCTGAACACTTCTCATTACCACCACTGCTACTAGCCTAGTCTGAGCCACCATCAACTCTCACACGGACAGTGTATTAACCTCCTTCTTGGTCTCCCTTCTACTCTAGGCCCCTGCAGAGCAATCAGAGTGATCCCTTAAAACATCAACCCTACATGACACCCTTCAATGCCTTCCCATGACAATCAAAGTGAAGTCTAAACTTTTTATTATAGTCATGAGCGTCTACAATACCCTTGCCTACCAATTCTAATTCATCTCATCCATCTCCCTCTTCATACTACTCAGTTATGCTTGCCTTTTTGCTACTCTCTCTACACATGAAACCCATTCTGGCTCCAGTGACTCTGACAATTATATTCTCTTTGCCTGGAATATATTTCCTTGTATTACTTCTTCTGTTCTTTCAGATATTTGCTCAAAAGTCACTTCCACAGAGACCTTATCTGACACCCTGATCCCCATACTTTATGTAACCCTATTGTTCATTTTCCTTATAGAAAATTTTACTTTATCAAAGAAAACACAAGTGTAAGTCTTTGTGAGCTTGGAATAGGCAGTGGTTTCTTAAATATGACACCAAAGCACAAGTCATCAAAAAAAAAATAAAGATAAATTGGACTTCATAAAAATTTAAAACTTCTCTTTTTCAAAGGGTACTAACAATAAATGAAATGACAGTCCACAGTATGGGAGAAAATATTTGCAAATCATATATTTGAAAAGGATCTAGTATTAATAATACATAAAGAGCTATTACTACTCAATAATTTTTAAAAAACTTTTTTTTTACTAAACGTTACTTGTTTTCAATTTATTTTTATTTATTTTATTTTTGGCCACATTGGGTCTTTGTTGCTGTGCACAGGCTTTTCCCTAGCTGTGGTGAGTGGGGGCTACTCTTTGTTGCTGTGCATGGGCTTCTCGTTGCAGTGGCTTCTCATTGCAGAGCACAGGCTCTAGGCATGCAGGCTTCAGGAGTTGTGGCATGTGGGCTCAGTAGTTGTGGCTCGCAGGCTCTAGAGCACAGGCTCAGTAGTTGTGGCACACAGGCTTAGTTGCTCTGCAGCATGTGGGATCTTTCTGGACCAGGGCTCGAACCCATGTCCCCTGCATTGGCAGGCAGATTCTTAACCACTGTGCCACCAAGGAAGCCCAAAAAAACCTTTTTTAATGAGCAAAGAATTTGAATCCACATTTCTCCAATGAAGATATACAAATGGTGAACAAGAACATGAAAAAATGCTCAACATAATTAGTTACTAAGAAAAGGCAAACCAAAACCATAATGAGATACACTTAACACCTACTAGTATGGTTGCTATAGCCAAAAAAAGAATAAAAGGAAAATAAGTGTGGAAGAAGATACAGAGAAATTAAAACATTCATACATTATTGGTGGGAATGTAAAATGGTGCAGCCATATTGGAAAATAGTTTAGCAGTTCCTCAGAATGTTAAACATAGAGTTACCATTTGACCCAGCAAATCCAATTCTATGTATATACCCAAGATAGTTGAAAACAGATGTCCATACAAAAGTTTGAAAAAACTAAATACAAATTATGAGCACATTAAAAATATCCTGATATAAGGGCATTATTAGTTTCCACAACTTGAGCTATAATTTTCTTTTCAATTTTTAAGTTTTTAAAATAGCTTTGAGGAGGAACCAAGATGGTGGAGTAGAAGGGCGTGCTCTCACTCCCTCTTGCAAGAACACCAGACTCACAACTAGCTGCTGGACAATCATCGACAGGAAGACACTGGAACTCACCAAAAAAGATACCCCACATCCAAAGACAAAGGAGAAGCCACAATGAGAAGGTAGGAGGGGTGCAATCACAGTAAAAACAAATCCCATAACTGCTGGGTGGGTGACTCACAGATTGGAAAACACTTATACCACAGAAGTCCACCCACTGGAGAGAAGGTTCTGAGTCCCACATCAGGCTTCAAAACCTGGGGGTCCGGCAATGGGAGGAGGAATTCCTAGAGAATCAGACTTTGAAGCCTAGTGGGAATTGATTGCAGGACTTTGACAGGACTGGGGGAAAGAGAGACTCCACGCTTGGAGGGCACACACAAGGTAGTGTGTGCATCAGGACCCAGGGGAAGGAGCAGTGACCCCAGGGGAGACTGAACCAGACCTACCTGCTAGTGTTGGAGGGTCTCCTGCAGAGGCAGGGGGGATGGCTGTGGCTCACTGTGGGGACAAGGACACCGGCAGCAGAAGTTCTGGGAAGTACTCCTTGGTGTGAGCCCTCCCAGAGGCTGTCATTAGCTCCACCAAAGAGCCCAGGTAGGCTCCAGTGCTGGGTTGCCTCAGGCAAAACAACCAACAGGGAGTGAACCCAGCCCCACCCATCAACAATCAAGCGGATTAAAGTTTTACTGAGCTCTGCTCACCAGAGCAAAAGTCAGCTCTACCCATCACCAGTGGCTCCCATCAGGAAACTTACACAAGCCTCTTAGATAGCCTCATCCACCAGAGGGCAGACAGCAGAAGCAAGAAGAACTACAATTCTGCAGCCTGAGGAACAAAAACCACATTCACAGAAAGAGAGACAAGATGAAAAGGCAGAGTGCTATGTACCAGATGAAGGAACAAGATAAAACCCCAGAAAAACAACTAAATGGAGATAGGCAACCGTCCAGAAAAAGAATTCAGAATAATGATAATGAAGATGATCCAGGACCTTGGAAAAAGAATGTAGGTAAAGATCGAGAAGATGCAAGAAATGTTTAACAAAGACGTAGAAGAATTAAAGAACAAACAAACAGAGATGAACAATACAATAACTGAAATGAAAACTACACTAGAAGAAATCAATAGCAGAATAACTGAGGCAGAAGAATGGATAAGTGACCTGGAAGACAGAATGATGGAATTCACTGCTGAAGAACACAATAAAGAAAAAAGAATGAAAAGAAATGAAGACAGCCTAAGAGACCTCTGGGACAACATTAAATGCAACAACATTTGCATTATAGGGGTCCCAGAAGGAGAAAAGAGAGAGAAAGGACCAGAGAAAATATTTGAAGACATTATAGTCAAAAACTTCCTTAACATGGGAAAGGAAATAGCCACCCAAGTCCAGGAAGCACAGTGAGTCCCAGGCAGGATAAACCCAAGGAGAAACACACCGAGACACGTAGTAATCAAACTGGCAAAAATTAAAGACAAAGAAAAATTATTGAAAGCAGCAAGGGAACAACAACAAATAACATACAAGGGAACTCCCATAAGGTTAACAGCTGATTTCACAGCAGAAACTCTACAAGCCAGAAGGAAGTGGCATGATATACTTAAAGTGATGAAAGGGAAGAACTTAAACCAAGATTACTCTACCCGGCAAGGATCTCACTCAGATTTGATGGAGAAATCAACAGCTTTACAGACAAGCAAAAGCTAAGAGAATTCAGCACCGCCAAACCAGCTCTACAACAAATACTAAAGGAACTTCTCTAAGTGGGAGACACAAGAGAAGAAAATGATCAACAAAAATGAACCCAAAACAATTAAGAAAATGGTCATAGGAACACACATATAGATAATTACCTTAAACGTGACTGGATTAAATGCTCCAACCAAAAGACCCAGGCTTACTGAATGGATACAAAACCAAGACTCATATATATGCTATCTACAAGAGACCTACTTCAGGCCTAGGGACACATACAGACTGAAAGTAAGGGGATGGAAAAAGATATTCCATGCAAATAGAAATCAAAAGAAAGCTAGAGTAGCAATACTCATATCAGATAAAATAGACTTTAAAATAAAGAATGTTACAAGAGACAAGGAAGGACACTACATAATGATCAAGGGATCAATCCAAGAAGAAGATACAACAATTATAAATATATATGCACCCAACAATGGAGCACCACAATACTTAAGGCAACTGCTAACAGCTATAAAAGAGGAAATCGACAGAAACACAATAATAGTGGGGGACTTTAACACCTCACTTACACCAATGGACAGATCATCCAAAATGAAAATAAATAAGGAAACAGAAGCTTTAAATGACACAATAGACCAGATAGATTTAATTGATAGTTATAGGACATTCCACCCCAAAACAGCAGATTACACTTTCTTCTCAAGTGTGCAGGGAACAGTCTCCAGGATAGATCATATCTTGGGTCACAAATCAAGCCTCTTTAAATTTAAGAAAATTGAAATTGTATCAAGTATCTTTCCTGACCACAACGCTATGAGATTAGAAATCAATTACAGGGAAAAAAACGTAAAAAACACAGACACATGGAGGTTAGACAATATGCTACTAAACAACCAAGAGATCACTAAAGAAATCAAAGACGAAATAAAAAAATACCTAGAGGCAAATGACAATGAAAACACGATGATCCAAAACCTATGGAATGCAGCAAAAGCAGTTCTAAGAGGGAAGTTTATAGCAATACAAGCCTACCTCAAGAAACAAGAAAAATCTCAAGTAAACAATCTAACCTTACAGCTAAAGGAACTAGAGAAAGAAGAACAAACAAAACCCAAAGTTAGTAGAAGGAAAGAAATCATAAAGATCAGAGCAGAAATAAATGAAATAGAAACAAAGAAAACAATAGCAAAGATCAATAAAACTAAATCCTGGCTCTTTGAGAAGATAAACAAAATTGATAAACTTTTATCCAGACTCATCAAGAAAAAGAGAGGACTCAAATCAATAAAATTAGAAATGAAAATGAAGTTACAATGGACACTGCAGAAATACAAAGCATCCTAAGAGACTATTACCAGCAACTCTATGCCAAAGAAACGAACAACCTGGAAGAAATGGACAAATTTTTAGAAAGGTATAACCTTCCAAGACTGAACCAGGAAGAAATAGAAAATATGAACAGACCAATCACAAGTAATGAAATTGAAACTGTGATTAAAAATCTTCCAACAAACAAAAGTCCAGGGCCAGATGGCTTCACAGGTGAATTCTATCAAACATTTAGAGAAGAGCTAACACCCATCCTTCTCAAACTCTTCCAAAACATTGCAGAGGAAGGAACACACCCAAAGTCATTCTATGAGGTCACCATCACCCTGATGCCAAAACCAGACAAAGATACTACAAAAAAAGAAAATTACAGGCCAATATCACTGATGAATATATATGCAAAAATCCTCAACAAAATACTAGCAAACAGAATCCAACAACACGTTAACAGGATCGTGCTCCATGATCAAGTGGGATTTATCACAGGGATGCAAGGATTCTTCAATATATGCAAATCAATCAATGTGATACACCATATTAACAAACTGAAGAAGAAAAACCATATGATCATCTCGATAGATGCAGAAAAAGCTTTTGACAAAATTCAACACCATTTATGATAAAAACTTCCCAGAAAGTGGGCATAGAGGGAACCTACCTCAACATAATAAAAGCCATATATGACAAGCCCACAGCAAACATCACTCTCAATGGTGAAAAACTAAAAGCATTTCCTCTAAGATCAGGAACAAGACAAGGATGTCCACTCTCACCACTATTATTCAACATAGTTATGGAAGTGCTAGCCACGGAAATCAAAGAAGAGAAAGAAATAAAAGGAATACAACTTGGAAAAGAAGAAGTAAAACTGTCACTGTTTGCAGATGACATGATACGAAACACAGAGAATCCTAAAGATGCCACCAGAAAAGTCCTAGAGCTAATCAATGAATTTGGTAAAGTTGCAGGATACAAAATTAATGCACAGAAATCTCTTGCATTCCTATACACTAATGATGAAAAATCTGAAAGAGAAATTATGGAAACACTCCCATTTACCACTGCAACAAAAAGAATAAAATATGTAGGAATAAACCTACCTAGGGAAACAAAAGGCCTGGATGCAGAAAACTATTAGACACTGATGAAAGAAATTAAAGATGATACCAACAGATTAAGAGATATACCATGTTCTTGGATTGGAAGAATCAATATTGTGAAAATGACTATACTACCTAAAGCAATCTACAGTTTCAATGCAATCCCTCTGAAGTTACCAATGGCATTTTTTATGGAACTAGAACAAATCACCTTAAAATTTGTGTGGAGACACAAAAGACCCCGAATGGCCAAAGCAGTCTTGAGGGGAAAAAAAGGAGCTGGTGGAATCAGGCTCCCTGATTTCAGACTATACTACAAAGCTACAGTAATCAAGACAATATGGTACCGGCACAAAAACAGAAACATAGATCAATGGAACAAGATAGAAAGCCAAGAGATAAACCCATGCACCTATGGTCAACTAATCTAGGACAAAGGAGGCAAAGATATAAAATGGAGAAAAGACAGTCTCTTCAATAAGAGGTGCTTGGAAAACTGGAGAGCTACATGTAAAAGAATGAAATTAGAACACTCCCTAACACCATACACAAAAATAAACTCAAAATGGATTTGAGACCTAAATGTAAGACGAGACAGTATAAAACTCTTAGAGGAAAACATAGGAAGAACACTCTTTGACATAAATCACAGCAAGATCTCTTTTGATCCACCTCCTAGAGTAATAGAAATAAAAACAAAAATAAACAAATGGGACCTAATGAAACTTAAAAGCTTTTGCACAGCAAAGGAAACCATAAATAAGATGAAAAGACAACCCTCAGAATGGGAGAAAATATTTGCCAACGAATCAACAGACAAAGGATTAATCTCCCAAATATATAAACAGCTCATGCAGCTCAATATTAAGGAAACAAACAACCCAATCCAAAAATGTGCAGAAGACCTAAACAGATATTTCTCCAAGGAAGACACAGAGATGGCCAAGAAGCACATGAAAAGCTGCTCAATATCACTAGTTATTAGAGGAATGCAAATTAAAACTACAGTGAGGTATCACCTCACACCAGTTAGAATGGGCATCATCAGAAAATCTACAAACAACAAATGCTGGAGAGGGTGTGGAGAAAAGGGAACCCTCTTGCATTGTTGGTGGGAATGTAAATTGATACAGCCACTATGGAGAACAGTATTGAGGTTCCTTAAAAAACTGAAAATAGAATTACCATATGATCCAGCAATCCCACTACTGGGCATATACCCAGAGAAAACCATAATTCAAAAAGACACATGCACCCCCATATTCACTGCAGCACTGTTTACAATAGCCAGGTCATGGAAGCCACTTAAATGCCCATTGACAGACGAATGGAATAAGATGATGTGGTATATATACACAATGGAATATTACTCAGCCATAAAGAGGAACGAAACTGAGTCATTTGTTGAGACGTGGATGGACCTAGAGACTGTCATACAGAGTGAAGTAAGTCAGAAAGAGAAAAACAAATATCGTATATTAACGCATGTATGTGGAACCTAGTAAAATGGTACAGATGAACTGGTTTGCAGGGCAGAAGTTGAAACACAGATGTAGAGAACAAACGTATGGACACCAAGCTGGGAAAACCACAGTGGGGTGAGGATGGTGGTGTGCTGAATTGGAAAATTGGGATTGACATGTATACACTGATGTGTATAAATCTGATGACTAATAAGAACCTGCAGTATAAACAAACAAAAACTAATACTAAACTTTCTTTGGGTTATTTGTATGGAAATATGTTAATATAAATGTTTCAGACATTACATGAAATTTCTAAAAATCTTATATGTTCTGGTATAATAAGTCATAATTCTAGTTATTACTTTAAAATGTGTATCTCAGAAATAACTAAATTTCCTTGTTAATGGCATTATTATGAACTTTCAGCAAATCTTTAACCGTGGTCATTTTTAAGTCTTTTGTCATTTACAGACAGTTCTGGGTGTACTCTGATGCTTTTGCAAAACTGTTCCTATAAATGGGTTTCACCTTCAAGGAATTCATGGAAAAGACTCTGACGAGTACAGGTTTCTAGTAACTGACTATACTGCTGGACTGAATGAATAAGCATTTTCAGAACTCTAATGGAAAACTGATGAATTCAGAAAAGTGCTAACAAAAGATGAAGATGAAAAAAAATTAATTACATGGGACTGAGTGAACTGATGAGGATGATTATAATTTTTGTGACTTTCTGTTTGAATAAAAAAAAAATCCCACAAGGACTCAGAGGCAAAAAATATACAAAGCAATTTTCACTGCAAAGTAAAGGAGCTGTTACAGTGGAGGATTACTGAATGTCAATATTATGACATAGTATGAGTGTGTTTCGTGTTTGGTAATTGCAATCATTGTTGCTTTCGTTGTGGTGATCCATTTACAATGTTTGGTGTCAGTTTATCTCTTGTAAAAATAAAATACAGTGTGTGTGTGAAAAAAAATCAGAAAAAAATAGCTTTGAATGAAAGACAATTATTAAGAATTTTCAGTGAAACAAAAAGCTAAGGTGAAAAAAATAGAATAAAATAATTTAAAGTAGCCCTTGGTCATATTTTACTTCCTGTGTTGTCATTGTATATCTGAAGAGAATTGTCCCAGGGCTAGATGTCCTCCCAGATTCCACACCTGTTTTCATGATGCCCTACTGTACTGTGGTTTGTGTTTCTGGAAATCCATAAGAATCCCTTTGTAGCTAAAATAACCCTCAGTTAATTGGACTGACATGGTTGAGTTACTGAAATTAGTAGTCACACAAACCTGATGAGAACAAGTGTTTACCTTCTCTTTTGTAACTTTGTTTTCACTTAATCATATAGTATGAAAAATCTTTTCAATGTCAACATATATATGGATCATTTAAAATGACTACATAGTGTTCCATTTTGTGACTAAAACATAAAATTTTAACATTCTTCTATGATTAGACTTTTAAAGACATGATTATCCTCCCCAGTTGCCTGATTTTTGTTCCATTTTTAAAAATTGAATTCCCAAATAGGTTTTTGATTAGACAAACCCTGAAAATTTTCTTTGGAGAAAATGAAAACTTCAAAAGTGAAAGACCTATAATGAAAGGATTAAAACTAATACTCTAACATTTTATTTTTCTATAACATGCCTGAACATGAACCAGAATTCAGAATTCTATGAAAGAGAATTGATGTCACAGTGAGTTGATGTCACACAGCCTGTGTCCTGACTGGTATAAAAGATAGAGCCAAACAATGCCTGGTCTCCCAGCTTTGGCAGAAGATGTGCTTCTAAAGGCCAGGTTTAAAACTTGGATACTACTTATCCATAACGAGGACCTTCTTTTGAAAGTCATATATTTGAGAAGTGCTTAACTAAAATGTTTTTTCCCTAAAATTAATTTTGTTTTTAACTTTTATTTTTCAGTTGACCTTAATCCAGTTACAGGAAACTAGACTCAGATAAGTATGGACCATAGTAGAATTGTTTATTCTTCTTTCTTAGCTCACTTACTTCAATTATTGCTAAGCCTGTAAGTATAATACATTCTAATGGCTCAGAGTGTTTGATTGACCAAGTTACTTATTCCAAACAAATTGGATTTTCAGGGGTTAATTAATTGAGGAGGAAAAATGACGGTGAAAGGCATGTGGTTTATAAGGACAGAATGATGAGCCTAAGGAAAGAACTGGGTGGATGTTCTCCAGTATCTCCTTAAATTCTAGATTTCTTGACTCCAGTTATCTTAGTGATAATTCGAAACTTTTCCCCCTAAAATTCTTCTCACTTACAAAATGGATTGGGATAGTCTCAATTTGTAGGATCAAAAAAATAATAATTATCTGAGTCATTCCCAAAGGATTGTTTTTACCCTGGTTTACAGTGGGGAATTAATTCTGTTTCACAGTGAGTGTATTCTGGGATTTCTAGGTGTGTGGAAGTAAAACTCTGCTCAAGGATATACCAGTTTTCTAGTAGTTGCTACATATTACTTCATATATCAAGGAAGAGTAATTCTTTCTGATTTTCTTACTCCCTGATTTTGTACCTCAGTCTCTTTCATTTACAATCAACTTTTTGTTCCACTAATGAGCCAACTTTAGGAACCTAGGCTTCCCTGGAAAGGTTTTCTAGTCTTTTTTTTTTAAATACAGAAAGATTTTCAGTTGGAAATTCTTTCTTCCTCCATGTCGAGTAAGCATGTTGAGGTTGCTAATTGACTGGGGAGGGAAGTTACATTCGAATTCACCGTGTGCCTGCACTTCTCTCCTAGATGAATGTGAGTCTATTGATGTCATGACAAAGTTTATTGTCGACATCTTTGCCATCTGCATGGTTTGTACACTCATGCTGATTGCTTTTCTCAGCTTCAAATCTCACTCTTCACTTCAAATTGGCAATGCAAAACTATGAGTCACTGTGGTTTAACAGTTTGAATAACAGCCCCTCAAATAGGATCTCTGGGTGCTCTCTGGTTGAGCAGGGTCTTTTTTTGCCATAATGGACATGCAGGCTTTGCCCTGTGTAAGGTAAAGAAAGGAGGGGAGTTTGAAAAACAGAGAGGTTAGATTTAAAATCTTGGTTGTCTTCTCTTGATTGTAGCTGTAACCTCATAAGGAGAATGGTCTCAGCCTGGTGATCTGTGAGTCAGTGCAGCTTTGCCATTGTTTTGAATAATTTGACTGAGTTTAATACCAAATGTTCAGTTTAACACATTGACTGACTCCCCAATCTGTCTTAGGCACTGTAGACTTAGGACACTGTGGGACACAGACAGGAGTCTCTGCCTTGTGTTCATTCAGCTGACTAGGTGAACTTTTGCCTGAGTTAGAGACCTCTCTAGCTGTTCTTTCTTCTCATTCATGGTTGCCTTGGGGACACTGAAGTGGTCTATAGGACTAATGGGAAAGCTGAACTGCTTGGAGGTCAGCAGGCACAGATAAAAAGAATGTATAAGTCAGACTACAGATAATTAATTTGAATCTCTTTTCAAAATATTTTCCACTATTTCTGGAGCAGGGGAGCAATTAGTCAGGTTCTTACATCTGAAAGCTCTAGTGCTCCACATTTATGGTATATTTGGGGGTCCAGATTATTCCTGAAGTTGCACTACATCAATGTCACTTGCAGTTAAATGATTTTACACATAAGTAGTCAGATCCTGTCATTTTGCATGCAGATAATTTCTGTGGGAAACATATGCCATATTCAAAATCAGCCTTCGGCCTTCATAAGTCCTATATGCACATTTTTTTTCTTTTTTCTGCTTTTTTGGGTTTTTTTGTCCACGTTGCGCAGCATGTGGGATCTTTGTTCCCCAACCAGGGATTGAACCCATGCCCCCTGAAGTGGAAGTGCAGAGTCCTAACCACTGGACCTCCAGGGAATTCCCAACCTATGTGCACATTTTGGATGGGCATGAGTCACTTCTCCAGAATTTGCATATATCACAAAAGAATAACATTTTCTTTAAAAAATGCACATTTTGAATATACTTTGGCTGAAACCAGATTTGAAATATGTTCTTTACCCAATGGACAGTGGTGGGAAGGTTTCCAACATCTACATTATTCTTTATTTCTTTTTTGTATACTGTACAAGTCAGAGCCTTGGTGAGCTTCTTTCAATTTTAGGTGATCCATCTAATTTTCACTTTGTCTTAGCGATTACCTGATCAGCCTAGCAACTCTTGCCCTACATCACACATCCTTTTCTTAATAGCCAATGTCAGAAATGCACCTATTCTTGTGTGCACCCAACAAGCCTCATGAAGTTTTAATTATTTGACTTCTTTTTAACCATAAATTATAATTATCCTTCTTTTGCTAAAGTTATCTCAAGTTTCACTGGTGGGAGTCCCTTCAAGCTGGTTCCTGTGTTCTTTTAATACATCTCCATTAATCTTTGACTACTGATTTGCTTTTTGGCAAAACAGCTTGTTCTTTACCTGACCTACACCTAGAATCGACCATTTTTCCAAGGAGTCCTGATTCTGTTAGTGGGAAATAATACAGAAACCAGAATCTTTCAGAAAATCATAATGGCTACATAATATCCCCAATAGTCCACTTTGGAAAACGCACAGAAAAGCTGATAGAGAAACCCACATCATTTCTCCTGAGCATACCGAAACACATATAATGAGAAATCTGGAAGGAATTGTTTATCAGAAAAATACACTGTTCCAGTTTTCCCTAGTGTCAGGGAAACTTCTTTTTCCCCTTCTCCTTTGTGGTGGTTTCAAAACATGTCTACAAATTCTTTGACACTCCTCTTTTCAAAAGATGAAATCTAATTCCTCTCTCCCTGAATGTAGGCAGTGCTCACTTCTAACAAAATGTGGGGGAAGTAATGCTCTGTGACTTCTGTCTGATCTCTCTCTCAGGACACTTGCCATTGGAACCCAGCCACTATGTTGTGTGGAAGCTCGAACCATATAGAGAGACCACATGTGGGTGTTTTGCCCTACAACCTCAGCTAGGTCCTCAGCCAACAGCCAGGATCAACAATGAGACTGGTGAATGAATAAGCCTTCAGAAGATTTCAGCCCCTGAACACTGTGGAGCAGGGATAAGTCATCCTCACTCACAGAAATCATAAGAGGTAATAAAGGATTATTGTTGTTTTAGGGCAAGTCGCTTCAGTGAGCCTGAAATGGAAAAACACTTAACTTCCGCCTGAGAGATGTGCTCAGACTTTCAGAAACACTGTGTTGACCTCCTTTTCAGGAGTAAGGGCAAGAAAAAAATGGTACACCAGTTGGCTTATTTCTTAAAAAATTATCATGCTGTTCAGTTGATCATTCATAACTCTCTTGGTTCCAAGTTTCAAAAAATTCAACCAGAAGTAGCTTATCAAATAAGGATTTATTGCTTCATGTATCTGATGGGTCCAGTGTGGATCTGGCTTCAGAAATGGCTGAATTAAGGAAATGGAACAACGTCATCAGGATCTAGTGTGTCTCCAGTTTTCTGTGGTTCTGCAACTTTTCCATTTCTTCATTCTTATCTTCCAGATAGTGACAAGATGGCACCAATAATCTCATGCCAACAACCTTCCAGGTTTAAGTCTAACAGCAAAAAAGTATGCCTTTCCTTCAGCAGACCCAGCAAAAAGTCTTATTCTATTTCATTACTCTGACTGGGTGTGTGTCCATCTCTGAACCAATAACTACAAATTAGGGAATGCAGTGCTCTGATTGGCTAGATGAGTCACCTGAACTTCCCTGAGGAAGTTTCATTTCATGAAATGAAAATGGATGAGATGATTCTGAGAGGAAAGCAGGATTTAGTAACCAAAGAAGGATAGATAGGTGGGTAAAAATAATTGTACAGCAAAGTTCAGTTAAACGTAACATATAGATAAGCTAAAATTTTCTATTACACACTAACAAAACACCTTTTGGAATTTCTTCCCTTCTACCTCCTCAACCCAATGAACAAGTACAAAGAGTATATTGTTCATTGAGGTGGTTTAGCCATTTCATTTTTCCAAAGACAATATTTCCCATCAATTTTTTAAAGCTATTTACAAAAAGTGCTATTTACTACTTCTACTCTTAAATACATTGAACACTTCTAAATATCTAGAAATACTAGATATAAGAACTTACTTGTCTGCTATGTACACAGACAGCACTGCTAAATAAAACTGCATGCCCATAACAATGGTTATAATTTGAGGTATCTTTTAAATATGACCATTTTGGCCTTAAACAATTCCATCCTCATCTCCTATTCTCCACCACCAATCCAGTGGACAAGTAAAGGCATGTGTAATGCTTGGAGGTGGCTGAACAAATTCATATCTGAAAGTCATTTACAGAAGACAAGTTTCCCCTGAATTTCAACACAAAGGGTACAAAATGTGCTAGTATTACTAAATACTTTGTCACATACGGGCAACTTCTTTAACAACTAGAGATTAGGTGTTGCAAAATTAGGACTCATTTTCCAAATGTGATCATACTAGCCTTTACCTTTTGCAATTTTTTCCCTCCCACTTCCTCCAAACCAATGAACAAGTATAGATAATAGTATCCTGCTCACAGAGGTGATTTAACAATTCTAGTCTCCAAAGACAATATTTCCTATGAATTTTAGCGAAAAGGTATTTACAAAGTGGTATTTTACTACCTCTACATTTTACATACACCAGGCACTTCTAAATGTCTAGACAGATTAAGTGTTTCAAATAAGGACTTAATTTCTCCATTATATACACAACAGTCTTGAATAAACTGCACACATGTAACAACAGTTCTAATCTGAAAGTATCTTCAAAATGTGAATATGCTGGCCTAAAATCCTTTCCTCCTCTCATTCCTCTATCAACCCAGCGGGATATAATGCTCAAATTTTCAGAAGATAATCTTTCCCAGGAATTTCTGTGCAAAATGTACAAAATTTACTGGTTACTAAGTCTAGTTTTGTCATACACTGCAACCTCTTTAACATCTAGAAAGACTAGATGTTGTAAATTAGGACTCATTTGTCCATGATACACACAATATACATAGCAAAGTAAAATAAAACACAGGAACACAAGAGACAGTGGTTAATTCTTGCCTCGGTATAAACACTGTGGCATAGGGCTCTACTTCCTTCTCCTCTGCCCTCCCGTGTGTACTGCTTAAAGAGGTGCTTTGGCTATTCCTCCCAAAAAACATTTCATATGAATTTTAACAAAAATATATTTACAAAATGTGATGTGTTATTACTTCTATATTTAACATGTATCATGTGCTTCGTAACATCTAGAAAGATTAGATATTCAAAAAAGCGCTTAAAGTTGTCAATTATACATGCAGTAGGGAGGAACAAAATGCACATTAAAAAACAATAGTTATCATATGAAAATGTCCTCTAAATCTGACCAGTCTGGCATAGAACACTTTTATCTCCTTCTCATGGAAGCAACATGAGTATTCTCTCCCCTGTCTTACCACTCCTTGCTTAGCATGTAACCTGCTTGTGACAGATGTCATCAGTTATCAGATTGTTGCCTGCTTTTGTGCTTAGTTCCCCTTCCTAATTCTTCGCCTTTCTTTGGTGCTCTACCATTAACCTACTGGCCCTTCCACAAGGCTTCACTGCTTTGGCTCCAAGCTAAGTCCCAATTTTCGATATAACATCACAATGGAAATCTCTCTGGACTTTAAATTTCCCTAAGTCCAAGACAATATGCTTGTTTGGTTTGCTTTTTCACAAGTTGAAGCTGAATATCAGTATAAATATAGAATTGAGTTAGTCCTTGAAGACCACCCTAATTGGATTTGACTTGAAGATTCTTACTATAAAACTCAACCAAGCAGAACTTTCACTCTCTGAAATTCTTAACCTTATAGGAGGATGAGAGAAAGCCAAAAGTGTAAATTCAATGACACTTTTTATTTTAACGGGAAGAAAATTGAAAAGCAATCTGAAAATTGGAAATATCTTCGTCACACAATCTTTTCTCCTAAGAATCTGCTGTATGTGGCTAAATTTTAATTTATAACATTATATACCTCAATTCATCAGTTTCATTAAAAGGAGTGGTTTCATATTAATATTCAGTTATTAATAATGAAGGAATTTCTATATTATAATTTTGTGAGTCAAAACAAGCAAGGCCTTTTTTTTCCCCTTGGAAGACTTTCTATGTTAGTTCCATAATCACATTTAAAAAATTTTATCCTCCTCATTTTTTTGGAGTGCTTTACTAAGTAGATCATAGGATGTTTTATCATACACACAGAAATAACTAGCCAAGGAGTCTTATTATATACAGTCATGAGTAATATGATATTTAAAAAAATATCTACTTACTTCTGAACTGCAAATATGCTTTGCACAGTACAGTCATACAAATATGATTTTGGATCTATAGTGGAAAAAATCTAAAATTTACTTGCATTATTCTTTAGGAATTGCATAAAATGCAATCACAGAAATGTATTTAGAATTATTTACTTTTCTTTGTAGTTACATTTTTTTAACAGCTTTATTGGAGTATAATTGCTTTACAATGTTGTGTTAGTTTCTGCTGTATGACAAAGTAAATCAGCTATATGTATACATACATCCCCATATCCCCTCCCTCTTTCATATCCCTCCCACCCTCCTTAGTCTACCCCCCTAGGTGGTCACAAAGCAACGAGCGGACCTCCCTGTGCTATAAGGCTGCTTCCCACTAGCTATCTATTTTACATTTGGTAGTGTATATATGTCAGTGCTACTCTCTCACTTCATCCCAGCTTATCCTTCCCCCTCTCAGTGTCCTCAAGTCCATTCTCTATGTCTGTGTCTTTATTCCTCTCCTGACCCAACGTTCGTCAGAGCCTTTTTTTTTTTTTTTAAGATTCCATATATATGTGTTACCATACAGTATTTGTTTTTCTCTTTCAGACTTACTTCACTCTGTATGACAGACTCTAGGTCCATCCACCTCACTACAAATAACACAATTTTGTTTTTTATGGCTGAGTAATATTCCATTGTATATATGTGCCATATCTTCTTTATCCATTCATCTGTCGATGGACACTTAGGCTGCTTCCATGTCCTGGCTCTTGTAAATAGTGCTGCAGTGAATATTGTGGTAAATGACTCTTTTTGAATTATGGTTTTCTCAGGGTATATGAGCAGGAGTGGGATTGCTGGGTCATATGGTAGTCTATTTTTAGTTTTCTAAGGAATCTCCATACTGTTCTCCATAGTGGATGTATCAATTTACCTTCCCACCAATGGTGCAAGAGGGTTCCCTTTTCTCCATACACTCTCCAGCCATTTATTGGTTGTAGATTTTTTTTACTGATCGCCATTCTGACCAGTGTGAAGTGATACCTCATTGTAGTTTTGATTTGCATTTCCCTAATGATTAGTGATGTTGAACATCCTTTCATGGGTTTGTTGGCAATCTGTACATCTTCTTTGGAGAAATGTCTATTTAGGTCTTCTGCCCATTTTTGGATTGGGTTGTTTGTTTCTTTGACATTGAGCTGCATGTATATTTTGGAGATTAATCCTTTGTCAGGTGCTTCGTTTGCAAATATTTTCTCCCATTCTGAGGGTTGTCTTTTGGTCTTGTTTACGGTATCCTTTGTTGTGCAAAAGCATTTAACTTTTATTAGGTTAGGTCCCATTTGTTTATTTCTGTTTTTATTTCCATTTCTCAAGGAGGTGGGTCAAAAAGGATCTTGCTGTGATTTATGTTATAGAGTGTTCTGCCTATGTTTTCCTCTAAGAGTTTTATAGTATCTGGCCTTACATTTAAGTCTTTAATCCATTTTGATTTTATTTTTGTGTATGGTGTTAGGGAATGTTCTAATTTCATTATTTTACATGTAGTTGTCCAGTTTTCCCAGAACGATTTATTGAAGAGGCTGTCTTTTCTCCATTGTATATTCTTGCCTCCTTTATCAAAGATAAGGTGACCATATGTGTATGGGTTTATCTGGGCTTTCTATCTTGTTCCATTGATCTATATTTCTGTTTTTGTGCCAGTACCATACTGTCTTGATTACTGTAGCTTTGTAGTATAATCTGAAGTCAGGGAGCCTGATTCCTCCAGCTCCGTTTTTCTTTCTCAAGATTGCTTTTGCTATTCAGGGTCTTTTGTATTTCCATACAAATTGTGAAATTTTTTGTTCTAGTTCTGTGAAAAATGCATTGGTAGTTTGATAGGGATTGCATTGAATCTGTAGATTGCTTTGGGTAGTATAGTCATTTTCACAATGCTGATTCTTCCAATCTAAGAACATGGTATATCTCTCCATCTGTTTGTATCATCTTTAATTTCTTTCATCAGTGTCTTACAGTTTTTGGCATACAGGTCTTTTGTCTCCTTAGGTAGGTTAATTCCTAGATATTTTATTCTTTTTGTTGCAGTGGTAAATGGGAGTGTTTCCTTAATTTCTCTTTGAGATTTTTCATCATTAGTGTATAGGAATGCAAGAGATTTCTGTGCATTAATTTTGTATCATGTTACTTTCTGAATTCATTGATTAGCTCTAGTAGTTTTCTGGTAGCATTTTAGGATTCTTTAGGATTCTCTATGTACAATATCATGTCATCTGCAAACAGTGACAGTTTTTTTTCTTCTTTACCGATTTGGATGACTTTTCTTTCTTTTTCCTCTCTGATTTCTGTGGCTAAAGCTTCCAAAAGTATGTTGAATAACAGTGGTGAAAGTGGG
The DNA here is from genome assembly GCF_963924675.1 of Phocoena phocoena. Classification (NCBI taxonomy): domain Eukaryota; kingdom Metazoa; phylum Chordata; class Mammalia; order Artiodactyla; family Phocoenidae; genus Phocoena; species Phocoena phocoena. Next base: position 89,060,009 of record NC_089221.1, on the reverse strand, counting down.
CAACCTTGTCTTGTTCCTGATCTTAGAGGAAATGGTTTCAGTTCTTCACCATTGCGAATGATGTTGGCTGTGGGTTTGTCGTATATGACCATTATTATGTTGAGGTAAGTTCCATTTATGCCTACATTCTGGAGGGTTTTCATCATAAATCGATGTTGAATTTTGTCGAAAGCTTTTTCTGCATTATCATGGTTTTTATCTTTTAATTTGTTAATATGGTGTATCACATTGATTGATTTGTGTATATTGAAGAATCCTTTCATTCCTGGGATAGACCCCAGTTGATCATGGTGTATGATCCTTTTAATGTGCTGTTGGATTCTGTTTGCTAGTATTTTGTTGAGGATTTTTGTGTCTATGTTCATCAGTGATATTGGCCTGTAGTTTTCTTTCTTTGTAACATCTTTGTCTGGTTTTGGTATCAGGGTGATGGTGGCTTTGTAGAATGAGTTTGGGAGTATTCCTCCCTGTGCTGTATTTTGGAAGAGTTTGAGAAGGATAGGTGTTAACTCTTCTCTAAATATTTGATAGAATTTTCCTGTGAAGCCATCTGGTCCTGGACTTTTGTTTGTTGGAAGATTTTTAATCACAGTTTCAATTTCAGTGCTTGTGACTGGTCTGTTTATATTTTCTATTCCTTCCTGGTTCAGTCTTGGAAGGCTGTACTTTTCTAAGAATTTGTCCATTTCTTCCAGGTTGTCCATCTTATTGGCATATAGTTGCTTGTAGTAATCTCTCATGATCCTTTATATTTCTGCTGTGTCAGTTGTTACTTCTCCTTTTTCACTTCTAATTCTGTTGATTTGAGTCTTCTCCCTTTTTTTCTTGATGAGTCTGGCTAATTGTTTATCAATTTTTTTTTATCTTCTCAAAGAACCAGCTTTTAGTTTTATTGATCTTTCCTATCGTTTCTTTCATTTCTTTTTCGTTTATTTCTGATCCGATCTTTATGATTTCTTTCCTTCTTCAAACTTTGGGGTATTTTAGTTCTTCTTTCTCTAATTGCTTTAGGTGTAAGGTTAGGTTGTTCATTTGAGATGTTTCTTGTTTCTTAAGGTAGGGTTATATTGCTATAAACTTCGCTCTTAGAACTGCTTTTGGTGCATCCCATAGGTTTTGGGTTGTCGTGTTTTCCTTGTCATTTGTTTCTAGGTATTTTTTGATTTCCCCTTTGATTTCTTCAGTGATCTCTTGGCTATTAGGTAGTGTATTGTTTAGCCTCCATGTGTTTGTATTTTTTATAGTTTTATTTCCTGTAATTGATATCTAGTCTCATAGTATTGTGGTTGGAAAAGTTACTTGATATGATTTCAATTTTCTTAAGTTTACCAAGGCTTGATTTGTGACCCAAGATATGATCTATCTTGGAGAATGTTCCATAGCACTTGAGAAGAAAGTGTATTCTGTTGTTTTGGGATGGAATGGCCTATAAATATCATTTAAGTCCATCTTGTTTAATGTGTCATTTGAAGCTTATGTTTCCTTATTTATTTTCATTTTGGATGATCTGTCCATTGGTGAAACCGGGGTGTTAAAGTCCCCTACTATGATTGTGTTACTGTCGATTTCCCATTTTATGGCTGTTAGCATTTGCCTTATGCATTGAGGTGCTCCTATGTTGGGTGCATAAATATTTACAATTGTTATATCTTCTTCTTGGAGCGATCTCTTGATCATTATGTAGTGTCCTTCTTTGTGTCTTGTGATAGTCTTTATTTTAAAGTCTATTTTGTCTGATATGAGAATTGTTACTCCAGCTTTCTTTCGATTTCCATTTGCATGGAATATCTTTTTCCATCCCCTCACTTCCAGTTTGTATGTGTCCCTAGGTCTGAAGTGGGTCTCTTGTAGACAGCATATATAAGGGTCTTGTTTTTGTACCCATTCTGCCAGTCTATGTCTTTTGACTGGAGCATTTAATCCACTTACATTTCAGGTAATTATCGATATGTATGTTCCTATTACCATTTTCTTAATTGTTTTGGGTTTGTTTTTGTAGGTCTTTTCCTTCTCTTGTGTTTCCTGTCTAGAGAAGTTCCTTTAGCATTTGTTGTAGAGCTGGTTTGTTGGTGCTCAATTCTCTTAGCTTTCACTTGTCTGTAAAGGTTTTAATTTCTCCATCGAATCTGAGTGAGATCCTTGCCAGGTAGAATAATCTTGGTTGTAGGTTTTTCCCTTTCATCACTTTAAATATATCCTGCCACTCTCTTCTGGCTTGCAGAGTTTCTGCTGAAAGATCAACTGTTAACCTTATGGGCATTCCCTTGTATGTTATTTGCTACTTTTCCCTAGCTGTTTTTTTCTTTGTATTTAATTTTTGATAGTTTGATTATTATGTGTCTTGGCGTGTTTCTCCTTGGATTTATCCTGTATGGGGCTCTCTGTGCTTCCTGGACTTGACTATTTCCTTTCCCATGTTAGGTAAGTTTTTAACTATAATCTCTGCAAATATTTTCTCTGACCCTTTCTTTTTCTCTTCTTCCTCTGGAACCTCTATAATTCGAATGTTGGTGCATTTAATGTTGTCCCTGATGTCTCTGAGACTGTCCTCAATTCTTTTCATTGTTTTTTCTTTATTCTGTTCTGTGGTAGTTATTTTCACTATTTTATCTTCCAGGTCATTTATCCCTTCTTCTGCCTCAGTTATTCTGCTATTGATTCCCTCTAGAGAATTTCTAATTTCATTTATTGTGTTGTTCATCATTGTTTGTTTGCTCTTTAGTTCTTCTAGGTCCTTGTTAAACATTTCTCGTATTTTCTCCATTTTATTTCCAAGATTTTGGTCATGTTTACTATCCTTACTCTGAATTCTTTTTCAGGTAGACTGCCTATTTCCTCTTCATTTATTGGGTCTGCTGGGTTTTTGCCTTGTTCCTTCATCTGCTGCATATTTCTCTGTCTTCTCATTTTGTTTAACTTACTGTGTTTGGGGTCTCATTTTTGCAGGCTGTTGGTTTTTAGTTCCCATTGTTTTTGGTGTCTGCCCCTAGTGGATAAGGTTGGTTCAGTGACTTGTGTAGGCTTCCTGGTAGAGGGGACTGGTGCCTGTGTTCTGGTGGGTGGGGCTGGATCTTGTCTTTCTGGTGGGCAGGGCCGCATCCAGTGGTGTGTTTTTGGGTGTCTGTGAACTTAGTATGATTTTAGGCAGCCTCTCTGTTAATGGGTGTGGTTGTGTTCCTTTCTTGCTAGTTGTTTGGCATGGGGCATCCAGCACTGGCATTTGTTGGCTGTTGGGTGGAGCTGGGTGTTAGCGTTGCGGTGAAGATCTCTGGGATAGCTCTCACCGATTGATATTATGTGGGGCTGGGCAGTCTCTGTTGGACCAATGTCCTGAACTCAGCTCTCCCACCTCAGAGGCTCAGGCCTGACACCAGGCTGGAGCACCAAGATGCTGTCAGCCATGCGGCTCAGAAGAAAAGGGACAAAAAAAGAAAGAAAAAAAATAATTTTAAAAATTATTTAAAAAATAATATTAATAGGGCTTCCCTGGTGGCGCAGTGATTGAGAGTCCGCCTGCCGATTCAGGGGACACGGGTTCGTGCCCCAGTCCGGGAAGGTCCCACATGCCGTGGAGCGGCTGGTCCCGTGAGCCATGGCCGCTCAGCCTGCGCGTCCGGTGCCTGTGCTCCGCAACGGGAGAGGCCACAGCAGTGAGAGGCCCGCGTACAGCAAAAAAAATAATAATAACAATATTAATAAAAGGGAAGAGAGCAACCAAACAATGAACAAATCCACCAATGATAACAAGCACTAAACACTAAACTAAGATAAACATAAAAATCAGAAACAAATCAGTCGCAGACAACAAACCCCAAGTCTACAGTTGCTCCCAAAATCCACCGCCTCAATTTGGGACGATTCATTGTCTGTTTAGGTATTCCACAGATGCAGGGTACAGGGTACATCAAGTTGGTTGTGGGGATTTAATCCGCTGCTCCTGAGGCTGCTGGGAGAAATTTCCCTTTCTCTTCTTTGTTCGCACAGCTCCTGGGGTTCAGCTTTGGTTTTGGCCCTGCCTCTGCATGTAGGTCACCTTCAGGCAACTGTCCCCACCCAGACAGGATAGGGTTAAAGCAGCAGCTGATTAGGGGGTCTTTGCTCATTCAGGCTGGGGGGGAGGGAGGGGTATAGTAGTTATATTTGGAATGCGGGGCGAGCCTGTGACAGCAGAGGCCAACATGACATTGCAACAGCCTGAGTCTCACCATGTGTTCTCCTGGGGAAGTTGTCCCTGTATCACAGGACCCTGTCAGTGGCAGGCTGCACAGGCTCCTGGGGGTTGTGGATAATGACCTGTGCTTGCACACAGGATTCTTGGTGGCTGCAGCAGCAGCATTAGCGTTTCATGCCTGTCTCGTGTCCGAGCTGCTAGCCGTGGCTTGGGCCAGTCTCTGAAGCTCATTTAGGCGTTGCTCTGCCTTCTGTGAGCAGATGGGGAAGGAATCCACTCTCCTTGTCTCTTGCCTCTTAGGCAGGTCCAGACTTTTTCCCACACTCCCTCCTGGCTAGCTGTGGTGCACTAGCCCTCTTCAGGCTGTGTTCACACAGCCAACCCCAGTCCTCTCCCTGGGATCTGATCTCCAAAGCTCGATTCTCAGCTCCCAGCTCCCTCCCGCCCCAGCAGGTGAGCAGACAAGCGTCTTGGGCTGGTGAATGCTGGTCGGCACTGATCCTCTGTGTGGGAATCTCTCTGCTTTGCCCTCCGTACCCCTGTTGCTGCGCTCTACCCCATGGCTCCAAAGCTTCCCCCCACCCACCCCCCGTCACCACATGGGTGGTGAAGGGGCTTCCTAGTGTGTGGAAATTTTTCCTCCTTCACAGCTCCCTCCCAGAGGTTCAGGTCCTTTCCTTGTTCTTTTGTCTCTGTTTTTTTCTTTTGCCCTACCCAGGTACGTGGGTATTTTCTTGCCCTTTGGGAAGTCTGAGGTCTTCTGCCAGCATTCAGTGGGTGTTCTGTAGGAATTGTTCCACATTTAGATGTACTTTTGATGTATTTGTGGGGAGGAAGGTGATTTCCACGTCTTACTCCTCCGCAATCTTGAAGGTCTCCCCTGTAGTTATATTTTTTAAATACATATTTTCCCAATAAGTTTTGTGTGCAAATTTTAACCATCATTTAAATTATTAAATTTTTGCTGTCAGAGGACTGTTCCTTCATCTACTATTTTTTGGAACCAAAAGAACCCTGAGCTAGATAAACTGAGGCTTTGAGCTTTACACTTATACTATGTAAAATTCTATTTTAGCAAGGTTAACAAGAAGAAAGGCATTTTTATCACTGATCAATTACCTGTTATTTATACCTCATGAAAATAGAAAATGGGTTCAGCCCTAGAGAGGGTGACCTCTTTTATTTATCAATTAGCAAAACCATACGATTCTAAACTGAATGTAATTGTACATATCTGACAAACACATGCACATTCAAGATCTATTATTGTTGTTGTTATTATTATTGCTAATGCATTCTGGGTCAGTCTTTTCTATTAATGTCTACTGATCACCCCCTTTTTGCTCTCCACATGTTGGTTCTCCATAAAGAGGGATGTGTAGTGTTGGTTCCTATACCATGGGGCTCACAAGGTCTGTAGCTGGGCTAAAGACGGCCATCTTGTGCAGGAAATCTAGCAACTCTTGAAGAATAGTGGGAAACAATGTTCAGGTCTGAGTAGGCCTCTTGTTTCTATGCTTTCTAGAACTGATATTTTATTTGGTGGATCCAATGATTCCATAAATGTCACAAAGGTTAGACGGAGACCAGAAATATGTATCTTAATTGATCATCAAACTTTTTTGGATATAAGTGTCAGAGAGGAATTGTATAACAAAGATAAGTGGCCTCTCCTGGCTGTCCTGGTGGGTCCGTTTCTTTTCTTGCTCCATTTTGGTTAACATTGAAAGGAATTTAAAAGATAGTGCTAATTATCTCTCAGATTCATTCTCCTTTGTTCCTTTTACTTAAAAAATAACTGCCCTAAGTTTTAGCTTGGCACATCACCGACCGGCTGGAAATTACATGTCTCAGCTTGCGTCGTAGTTACATGAGGCTGAATAGGATGCAGGTTATTGGGATGAGAGCATAAGAAATGTGGGAACTTCTGGTCATGTCCATAAAGAGAAGCCCCTTCCCTTGGGCTCCCTCTTTCCCCCTTCCCATCATCGGGGGAAATGGCAACAAGAGGAGCTGCCTTAGACGTAGAGACGGAAGCTGCATATTAAGCATGGTTGGGCCAACCCAGCAGCCTGGTCTTTGGATGAACACATGGAGCACAGGTTGCTTACTTCTGAGTTGTTACATGAAAAGGAAAAAAGCTTCTAATTTAAGCTACGTTATTTTGGGGTCTCTTTGTTACCTCAGCTTAGCCTGTGTCCTGACTAATGGAACAATGCAGAAAATCTTAATTGCTGTAAGATCCAGCACAGTCATTATCATTCTCATTGTCCTAATGATATAATATGATCACCTGATGTATTCACTAATAAACTTCTCATGTCAAGATTACCATATTTAAAAATCAACAATGACAACATACAACATGATAGGTACAATATAACACACTGTGAAGTTTACGATGACAGGAGCAGACATAACGTCCTGAGCAGTGTTTTCAAGCCAGAGTAGTGTGCATGTGCAGACTTCACATCTCTTCACCAGAGACTGGAGTATCAGACAGGAGGTGACATGCCTACAGATCCTTTGGAAAAGGCAAGAGTATAATTGGGAAATGGGAACAGAGAGATGTGGTTAAGTATGGAACCACAAGTTGTAGCTCTCTTGGAAAGACATTTGCTGCTAAGTAACTGGTACTAAAATATATTTTGAAACTAAAATTGACAGTTTCAGTGAAACTTTAGGGCAAATATACCACCCACAGAGGGCAAAAAGGCAGAGGAATAACATGCATCATCCAATTTGTTGTGCTGTTAGGTAAAATCCCTCACCCGTTCAGACTGACATGGAACAGGCCTGTTTTCTATCACTCACCCCTTTTATCCTCAAGGGAGAAGGCTGGCTAAGCAGAGACTCAGGGCAGCTGCAGGCTGACAGAAATTCCTGGCAGTGAAGCTGTCTGTAGGTTTCTGTGTGCTATTAGAATTCTATTTCCAAAGGTTTTTAATACAAAAATGGAATAGATTAGAATACTTGCATTATTCACTAGTCCTGCTTAGCTACACATTAAAGAATTTATTCTAGACTCAGGACAATGTCTCTGGGTATTAGAAGTTTCATAGACGTGTGTACTCCCTTGTACATTCCATAAAAGAGGCCAATGTGAACATTTCTCCTTGGAAGAGGAAACAGCCTCAAGCATCTGAGACCTTCCTTGTCACAAATTTACCCTCTCCTGAGAAGTTCAAATCTCCTCTCCAAATATATGAATATGTATAGAGGATCTTGCCTTTCATGCCTGAGTACTTGGGGCATGCACTGCTGAAAACCCCTGAAAAATAGACTTAATTAATACAAGAATATGCCTGAAAGCACTCATATAGAGGCAAATCAAATCACTCTTTAACTTTATAAAGCTCAGCAAACTGAATGTTTCTTGCCCACAAATCTTGAAAATACAAGTTATTTATTTTAAGTGGTCACATTTATAATTCACATTAGTGAGATTATCATATTCCAGCAAGGTCACTGAAATTAGTGCTACTGTGACCCCTCTATTGTGTGTCCCACCAATCATTCAATGCCTTAAGTCACTCTTGAGGGCAAGGCACTGCGACAGGTCCCTGCAAGGTGAATGCCTTCACCATTTTCACCATAAAACCAACTGTTACTATGTGTTAGATATTGCATTGAATATAAAGAATAATGACAACTGGTCACTGCTTTTATGAAACATAGAAGCTAGCTGAGGAGCAAACACAAGTGTGACAGGTTTAACCGTTTTTCAGGTATTTCAAGGCCAATCATAATTAGCAGCTAAGTAGAATGAGTGGTATAAAAAAGTAGTCAAAACTCTTTAACAAGGTGCCCAGCCCCGGGTCAGGGGCTTTCCACTTATTGTCTTACCCAATCTTCTCCACAACCTCTGAGCGATTATCCTCATTTGGGGAAACCGAAGTTTATAAAGGTAAAATAATTTGATAAAAATTCATGTAAACTAGTAAGTGAGGGGTCAAGGACTAGAATCCAGACCTGTCTCCTCCAATGACTTGAGTTTTTAGGGGGAGAAGTGATCTTGAGCAAAGTCTTGAAGGAAGGAAGCTTTGGCCGAAGGAAGAGCAAGGGCCTCCTGAGTTGGGGTCTGAAGGAACCAAGGACTGGAAGGTGGAGCCTGAGGCTTTCCTCCCTGCCCAGGAAATGCCCTCAATCCTGGGGGTGATTACCTCTTCTTTTGTTATAACATACATAGAGCTAAGCAGTTGGCTGTCTCTTCTATACTCACTTTCTAAGTGTGAGTTAGTTTAGGTTACAGAAAAACCTGCACACTATAATTCAAATAAAAAGTCCTCAGTTTCTTTATGTAGAAGGGCATCTGGATATTAGCATTTCCAATTGTGCCTTGGAGCCAGGAAGTAGATAAACCCATCAGAAAGTTAACTTTTCATTACGTTCTTGAGCAGATCATTGCAATGGAAACTTTAGCCCAATTAGGGCTTATGCCACAGACTTAAGGTTCCAATAAAGCCACTAAATTTGTAAAGAAGATTCTGTTTTAAACCTGCTGGAAATTTCAAGCTGGTATCTCCCAGGATTTCTAAGATACAGTTGTCTCCAAATTGGCCCTTTGTATTGTGCCCTAGGGCAGCACAGCAGTGTTGCAATTGTGTCTAATTAACCTCCTGCTAAACGCAAAATGTCAGAAAGGCGAATCATCAAACTAGAGCTAGAGGCTGGGTTGTTGTTATTTTCAACAGGGATAGAACTAGCTTTTTTAGTTTCTGAGGCAACTACTCTGAAAGTTGGCAGGATATTAGCACTTTTGTATTAGGATATTTGCACGTCAAAGATGAGATCTGAATATGTCTTAACTTTGATGAGGTCACATTTTAGAACCAGTAGCTGAGAAAGACAGAGATAATTATAGCTGAATATTGATTTAGGGGGGAAGATTTTTTAACCAAGTTTTGTTCCATGTAAAATTCTGTTTTCTGCATAACTCGAGGTGACTAGCACAGCTGGATTTTTTTTTCTTTATTTAAAAAATCTGGTAGCCAGGTGGGGGAGAGCAAAAGACTTTGCATTATAATTCACTTGGGATAGGCTAAACTATGCTGCAGTAACAACTCCAAAATCATAGTGGCTTTAAATACCAAAGCTTTAGTTTTCAATCATACTACATGTTCATTGGGTCAGCCAAGACCTAGCTGGGAGAAGGTTACATCTCTGTGCTACCACAATTGCCAACTATTTTTCTACTGCTGTGTATCAAACTATCATCAATTTAGCAGCTTAAAATAACACACACACTTATGTCATAGGGTCTGTGGGCCAGAAATCTAAGTACAGCTTAGCAGGGTCCTTGGATTTATGGTCTCTCACAGGGCTTCAATCAAGGTATTAGGGCTGGGAGTCTCATCTGAAGGCATGACTGGGGAAGGATTCACTTCCAAGCTCATATGGTTGTTGGCAAGAAATAGTACCTGGCAGGTTGTTGGGATGGGGGCCTCTGTTTCTTGCCATGTGGACCTCACCACAGGGCAAATGAAAACATGGCAGCTTACTTCAATAAAGCCAGCAGGGAAAAGAATGTGCTTGCAAGGTTGTACTTACAATCTTATGTGATATAATAAGGGAAAAGACATCCCATCACCTTTGCCATATTCTATTGGTTAGTATCAAGTCACCAGACCAGCCCACACTCGAAGGGACTGCACAAGGACATGAATTCCAAGGTGTGGAGGTCTTTTGGGATCATCTTAGGGTCTGTCCACAACTCACCAAGACAGAGAAAAGTAAACATGAGGGGCCAGGCACTGGCCCTTAAAGACACATCACTTCCACTTACATTTCATTGGCCATACCAAGTCATATGGCCATACCTGTCTTAGGAGAGGGGAGATGCAATTCTACATATGCCTGGGGAGAGGAGAAACAGAATATTTACCAACAACCCCAATGACAGCCATGTTTTGTCTATGAAATAAAATTACTTTGGGCTCTGTAGAGGGATTCACTGGCTACAAACAGATCAATGCATAAAATAACAGGTTAAAAATTAACCAAATTAATTATACCATTATATCATTGTCTTAGCTTGGCTTCCCCTAGAAGCAAACCCTGAGATAAGAAATTGAGTAGAAGTAGTTTATTTTAGAAGTGATCATAGTGGATAAGGATGTGAAAGAGGAAGGAAAGAAAGCTAAAAATGAGCATGTGGTAACAGCTGCAACTGGGGCTCAAACCCTCTGGGAATACTCCAAAGAGTTATCCCACCTGTAGGATAAGTAAAGTAGGATATTTTCCCTTTAACCCCTGTCTGTCACTGGCTGAGGGCTGTTCCCAGAGGAACAGCTAGCCTGTTCTTGATTGGGTTGAGAGAAAGCATTCAAAGAGTTTTGAGTGCTTGTGATAACTAAGTCTACCAGCATGGTGAGTGATAAACGTTTCTATGGGCCGGATCCAACAGCATCTGCTACAACCATTAGACTTGTGTTGTGTGTGAACTGAAAGTCAAGGGAACTGGTTTCAGAATCAGGTTTTTATGCTAAGTGATTTAATAACTGTGTCATCGAAATTCTGTGCTTCTCTCCTGCCCTGAGCTCAACTCCTAAGTGTGTTTGGGAAAAAAAGTAATAAGAAGCAAACTCTAAGCTTCTTAGTTGTATATAATCAATACAGCTTTTTCATTACGATTATTACTAATAGTAATACATAATAATAATGATGAGTCTGAAGGGCCATGTTTGCTTTTATAATATGGAGGATTGTAGAGGAAGTGGAAAGAGGAGGGGGGCAGTTTTTTTTATCATTACCAACAGCTTTCCTAACCTCTTATCCACAGACGGTTGCTACTGAAGGGGTGTGGAAGTAGTAGGGTTGAAGGCATCAGAGGCTGGGGAACTCTGGAGGTAGTGGAGACACAGGAACAGGAAGATAACATCATGGGCTATGGTAACTTCTGTCCCTGTGTATTAATTTTCTAGGGCTGTAATAATAAAGTACCACAAATTAGGTGACTCAAACAACAGCAATGTTTTTTCTCACAGTTCTGGAGGCTGGAAGTCTGAGAGCAAGGTGTCAGCAGGATTGGTTCCTCCTGAGGGTTGTGAGGAAGATTCTGTTCTGTGCCTCTGCCCTAGCTTTTTATGGTTTGCTGGCAATTTTTAACATTTCTTGGCTTGTAGAAGCATCACCCTAACCATTTCCTTCATCTTCATATGGCGCTATCCTTCGGTACATGTCTGTGTCCCAGTTTCCTTTTTTTATGACAGCCAGTGATATTTGATTGAATGACCTCATCTTAACTAATTATATCTGCAACAACCAACCCTATTCCAAATAAGGTCACATCCTGAGGTCCTGGGGGTTAGGAATTCAATATATTAATTTGGGCAGGGGGACACTATTCAACCCATAATACCACGCAATTCAAAATGTTATTTCTTTATAGGTCCAAAATCCAGCCTTCCACCTAAATCCTGAAGACTCCATGAAGTCTCTCTTTCTTTGTAACCATATAGATGTCTGCCTTCAGAGCCTAACAACCTGCAATTGATTTTAGATGATCTTGCATTTTCCCCTGTTACATGTGTGCAAATATCTCCAGAGCAAGTTCCTCAAAGCCTGGGATCACAGGAAACATAAGTCCAAGGCAGTATACATTTTACCTTCCCTTAATATGTGTTGACAGAACATCAGGTAACTTACACCCTTCTCCAGACTAAGTTCTAGAAGGGCAGTAGTTAACAGTCTTATAGAACTTTACAAATACACATTCCTGAGCCCCATACAGATCTAGAGAATCATATTTTGGGGTATAGAATCAAAAATTCTGTATGTTCATAAGCTCCTTTTGTGATTTTGATGCAGCTATACTCACAGGACAGTACTCAGGAACCTCTAGGGTAGAGTTCAGTTCCCAGTGAGTCTCTGACCACGGCTTGCCAAGTCCAATGTCAGTTTTATGTATTTCTAATTCTTCTGGGGCAAAATAGAACATTATTTCTTAAAGCTCCTAGGCATGATATTGACAGAGATCCGTGATTAAATATGTTTGGGAAATTGAGTTAATCAGAGTGAAATAAATTTACTTACTGTAGGGCTTTTCAAAAAGTTAAAAGGATAATGTACATTGTGAACTGCGGTAGAGAAGGATAGTATGAAACGCTTCCTATCTTCTTCTTTTATTTCTTTTTTGGCTGTGACAAGCAGCTTGAGGGATCTCACTTCCCCAACCAGTGATTGAAGCACTGGGTCACCAGGGAACTCCCTCTTTCTATCTTCTTTTACTAAAGAAACTTCTGTTTTTCCTAGAGTACCTCCTGACACCATTCTTCTTAAGCACACTTTTTGGAAAATGAAATGAAATCTGGAGCTATTTTCAAGAGGCCTAACTTCCACCTCCAACATATTATTCACAGAAGATCTCGTTGACTTCTTTTCATCTATAAAGTTGAGGAAATTTGCTCCAAAATATTTTTAGATCTTGTAAAACTAGTTTACTTATTTTTGACTCACATTTGTCATGATGTTATTTAATATGAAATCTACTTTACTCTGGTGCCTTTGTTTCTTTCTATCACATTAGAGAGAAACTGAGTTTCCACCATTACAAGGTACTATGCTAGGCACTTTTGGGGAAACTCATGAGAATGAATAATGACACCTCCCCTCAAGAAATCTCTCAGTCATGTCGGAGAGACAGACATGTACATATATTTTTATTTCTCTCTTCCCTCTGTCCCCTCTCTCTTCATAATTCCTATATTTGTCTCTGGTATTCAGAAGAAATACGTGCAGCAAAAGATGCAACAAAGTACTACGTTATTTCTCTATTTATCTTCATTACCTCCAGAGAGAAAATATGCCAACATGAAAATCAATGAAAGGTTAACTGTCCCTTTCTCCTAATAAAGGAAATGTTTTAAATGGTTTCTTAGGAAAATTTGGCCTTGGATTCCTTTGTAAGTTCCTTTAAATTAAAATTAGCACAGAGGACAGAATGACAAGTAAATACAATGCCATACATAGGCCAAGTTTGGAGTGACCCCAAAACCAGTTTCTGATATGAGAGAACTTCTGCATGTTGAGTGGATGACATAAAGGGAAAGTGGCTGTGCCCTTGCACCCTGCTGCCTATCTCTTCTCCTTGTGAGATGCCGCCATGTGCCCTGGGGTCATGATTCCAGACGCTGGAGGTTTGGTTTGAGGTCTTGAGAGTAGCCTGTTGAGCAGTGGTTCGCAAGAGATCAATACCTCCCTTGAGGGTATGGTGGTCAGATTTAGCAAATAAAAATATAGGATGCCTAGTAAAATATGAATTTCAAAGAAATAATTTTTTAGTGAAAGTACATCCCAAATATTGTATAGGATATATATTTATATTGAAAAATATTTTGTTTCGCTGAAGTTCAAATATAACAAAGCATCCTGGATTTAATCTGATAACCCTACTCTAGGGAGATTTTTTATAATTTGTGGAAGGAATTTTATCACCACAGTGATGGGGGGAACAGGGATGCTAGATATTGTGCACGTGTTGACCAATCTTACACAATAGAAAACTGTCCTGTAGCCACATGACGTCTGAATAGCCCACTGGACACTCATGAAAACAAAGTAAATAGGGATAGTTTGAATGTATAATGAATTTAACATATAACAGAGTCTTAAAAATCAGAATGCAACAACTATGTAAATTAAAGGATGACTTTACTTTGTTTTGTTCAGTATGTTACCAACAGTTGTTCATCACTCCAGAAAACCATATCACTTGTGGCAACAGTGCTGGTGGTATTTGAGTCCCCAATATACCACACTTAAATTATTTGTAGCTGTCACCATCATAGTGATTCTATATGTGTGTGTGTGCATCACCAGATTCTTCGTTATTCTTATAATATTGAGCCCAAATTCTTACCTATGAAAATACTGTATTATAAATTCCGTTTATTTCTCTTTTACATTAAAATTAAGGCATAATATATTTTGTTCAAAATATTTGTGGAGATAGATCACATTACCTATGAATTTCATTTCAGAAGAGTAAGGGGAACTTGGGTCTGATAAGTTCAATATCCACTGCTGAGGGGCCTTGGACCTGTTTTGCCTACCATGCAACGTGGATAGGCTCCGGTGGAAAAAAGAACTTTGAAGAAAGGTTCTAAAATTTTACAAGAAAAATCAAAATGGCATGACTACGCAAACATATTGCAACCACTTCACCTCTTCCTTTCACATCTCTCTAAATCCCTCTGAGAAACATATTGGAATTTCAATCTTGATTCTGCTTTGAACATTTTTTAAATGTTTTATTTTTCCCTACGTTTCTGGACACTAATTACATCACTGCATGTTGGATATATTTCTTTGCATTAATCTAAGTTTTGTTTTATGAATTCTGATAGATCTAAACGGAAAAGAAATTCAAACCCTGAGGCTGCTTAGGGTTTATTAATACCAATACTTCCATCAGCATAATGATAATGTTGATTAGAACTTTTAAAAAATCTACTTCTGAGTGAATACTTTGTCTCACCACGTAGAGGACAGACCTAGATCCTGAAGATATCTAAACATAATGATTACAATTCATATTCTAGGCTATTAAGCAATTTGTCTGGCAATTAACTATATGATTCCTTGAACCACTGTTATCATAATAAATAGCATTTGGGTAAAATCAATGTTGGGGATGCTATGAGGCTGTCCTAGACAGAAGAAGGGAAAAAATAGATGCTAGTGACAAAGAGAGGCAACAAAGAGGAAGGACAGCAATGAACCAGGGTGTTCTGGTTATCAACTGCTGTGTAATCAACTCCCCCCAAGTTAGCAGCTAAAAACAATAGCCAACTTAATTCTATCTCATAATTTTGGGGTCAGGAATTAAGGTAGGGTTCAGCTGCACAATTTTTCTGCTCCATGGGGCATCCACTAGAGTCACTAAGGTATTCAGCTGGAGGACGGGCTGATCTGCAAGGTTCAAGATGGTCTATTTCATGTGCTCAATACCCTGACAAGGAGGGTTGGAAGCTTAGGCTTGGCTGGGCCCCTTGTCCTCTCCATATGATCTTTTCTGAAGGGTAACTGAACTGCTTACATGGTGGCTTAGGGCTGCGAGAATGTTTCCCGGGAAGAAGTGGAAGCAGCCCAGAAACTAGTGCAGCATCATTTCTGCTGTATTATACTGGTCACTATCACAGGTGGTGCACAGACTTAGAGGGAAGGAAAATAAACATCCCCCCTCAATGGAAAAGGATCAAAGAATTTTTGGCCACTTAATCCACCAAATTTGAAAGAAAAAAAGAGGTTGATGGACACACATTACACCTCCCCAAGATGCAAACTACCATGTCCATGCAGGAAAGACATTGAGAAAAGGGACAGAGGGAAATGGCCCAGTGCAAAATGAACAGTAAGGTCAACAGAGGTAGTGCTACTGTGGTTCTGGAGGAACCTGACAAAGAGTTAAATTTACAATATCATGAAAGGTTATAGCATCTGTAACATGACAATGTCATGCTAGCTAGTACAAAAAAGTACAACAGGTTAATATTTTGAAGTATTATACTACCCATATTTTATTCCTATAAGATTACTTCTCCAAAGGCGTTCTTCAGAGTGAGGGAAGAACACAGAAAAGACAAACGTTTATATGTTCCCATTTGGACTTCTTCATTAAGTTCATGAAGTCCATTTCACACAAGAGTGTGAGAGTCAGGTTGTTTAGAGCCAGTAAGGACTTGGAGTTTTAAATGAGCCTGAACTTATGGGAGTCAAAAATAGAGGTTATAGGGCTTCCCTGGTGGCGTAGTGGTTGAGAGTCCGCCTGCCGATGCAGGGGACACAGGTTCGTGCCCCGGTCTGGAAAGATCCCACATGCCGTGGAGCGGCTGGGCCCGTGAGCCATGGCCGCTGAGCCTGCATGTCCGGAGCCTGTGCTCCGCAACGGGAGAGGGCACAACAGTGAGAGGCCCGTGTACCACAAAAAAAAAAAAAAAAATAGAGGTTATAAAATGGACCACAGAATAGCAAGGATAAAGATACGATTGTTTTCTGAAGAACTGTGACATGTTATACCACTTGCACAGTTACTTTTTATATGTAAATACTGCAGAGACAGGAGGCATGTGAGCCAGAGAATTCTTTATTGACACAACCAGATCAACAACCAGAATAACGTTGAGCATGAGTCCCCCAAACCTAGTCCCACAGGCTTCTCGATGAGAGCCATGGAAGCTTTTAACTCGTGTTGGCAGGGGTGGGGTTGGGTGAAGAATAATGGATTTTCTGTTTATGTACAGGAGGAAGCTGCCTCTACTCTCCTCCCAAAACAAGAGAAGAAAGGGGGAAAAAAACTTTTGTTGCTTTGAGATGAGGATGAAAGGATGCTGGGATCTTACCCTAACCATCTGGATTGTAAATAAAGTCTCTCCAGGAGTCAGAGAGCCTAGAGTGTTCCACCTAGAGAGGTCTCTGGCTTCATATATTTTTACAGATATATTCCTAGGAGCTAACCTGGGTGCCTATCTCCAGATATTTGGCTTTGGGAGGGATAAGAAAAGTTGTAATATCCTTTCAGATCAATTAGCTACATCATTAGGGAACAAATGGCTACAGATCTAATCCTTATGATATGTGAAAATATGTCCAGGGGAAATGGAAGCCAATATTCTCTATCTTTATATCATTTATATTTCTGTGTCTCAGGAAGCTCGGCTTTTCACGACAGCACTAAGGAATCCAGGGAAGTTTTATTTCCCCGCCATGATGTAACAGTGGTTTCCCGACATGTAGGATGGCACTAAGAACACTTGCTAATCTGGGGGGTTCAGCTGGAGGTATATTTACAGGCAGCAAGACTAAGATAAATATGGTGCACAAGTCAATCAATTTTTATTGCTTTTAGCTTTTCATGTACAAGTAATCTGATCACAGAGGTGTAAGTAAATAGGATTTTCTTTTTTCCTCTCTAACAAGAAGTCTGAAGATAAGTAGTTCAAATCTGTACTCAATCATCAATGTCTCCTAGCTTATAACTGCTGCCTTAGTATGTGTCTTGCTGGTTACAGGATGCCCACTCTACATCCTGGCATCATATACGTATTTTAATCAACACGAAAGAAGAAAGGCAAAGGCTAAAGACACATGTCAGCTTTTTTTTTCCTAAGTCCTGGAAACAGTAACTTTTGAGAAGTTTACCCAGTAATTTTCAGTTACTATCTTATTGCCCATGCCTAGCAAAAAGAAGTCTGAAAAGGTAAATATTTGTACTAATAACTTTGATACCCTGAACAAAATTGGGTTTCTTTTAGCAAGGAGGACAGAAGGAAGAGCTATCAGAATCATAACCAGTAATGTCCCCCATCCCCTGATCCTCAGCCTAAGACTATGAAAATCCCAGGGGGTTTGGGAGTAGGCTGAAAGTGGAAGAGATTTCTGCTCCACTTCCTGTCTGGAACGGTGGGAGGAGACTCACTCTCAGTTTGCTGGCATTGTCACAGGATGGATGGGCAGGAAGGGTAGAGTGGTGTGTTTAGGCAAAGAGAGGAGCTGGGGACTAAAAGAGGCCCCAGGTGGGGTGAAGAAGATGCAGAAGATGTGGACCTGCTCACCAGAGGCTCTGGCAGAAACAACAAGCACCAGCAGCATATTTCCGTCCAAGCCCCCCAAGCAAATGTGACCAGGTACATCAGCAGCAGATGAAGTGCTACAGAGGCTGATCTCTAAAGAGCCAATGGAGGTTGGTGAAGAGCTGAGGCCAGACTACAGACCACATACACTGCCCCAACATAAGTAATGGTACATAAGCTCCCCCTGCACCTCGGGACCATTGGCGGGATGGAAAGATATGCTATGAACTCTGAACCGTATGGCTCTAAATCCTGAACTGAACCTAATTGGCTGAGAGACTAATTTTTAAACTGAATGTGACTAAATTATCTTTAATCTGTAAGGTCAAGATTATTTTTCCCACCACCTGAAGAAATGGTAAGTGGGGATAGGGTGGGGTCCTGAGTCATTTGAATTCAATCATAACGATATAAAAAAGGTACATTTCTACACACTTGCGTAGTATATAAATTTAAAATCTATAATCATGGGTAAGTCTATGATTATGGTGTGAAAGGCATCAAACATTAGAAATAAGTGTCTGACCATTTCTGATAGCTAAGTGAAGTGTGATGATTAAGCTAATTCCTCTATTTAGGCAAACATTGACTTAGCCTCCCATGAACAGATGCTGTGCTTCATTCAATGGCCAGATTTTAAGTGGTAAAGTGGAGGTGCAGACTGTCTCCGGGGGGCCCTGAGCATGAGAGAGGGGACCCCACAAAGATAACTAAAGCAAGACAGCTCCTGTGCATGCAGGTTCTGAGTAAGGAGACTTACAGGGCATGCATTAGGCTGAGGAAGTCTCAGCAATCTGTGGGGGAAACAGTGGACAATATTTCTGCCTCAGTACCTAGGTCACTCCTAGAGAAAGGAAGAAAGAGAATGTTTCTCAGGACTTAGCTGTCACTATAAGGAATTCTTAGGAGGAAGCAATAGAAGAGAGAGATGATAAGAAAATAATAATGATTACAAATACTTATAATAGCTATTATTGGCTATAAATTTCTACTCTGTGGGAAACATGAAAATAACAGTTATTTATCATCTTCAGTTCTCACAATGATTCCTGCAAGGTAGGTATTTTTATCCCCACTTTTGCATATGAGGAAACAGATTCAGGGAGATTAAAGGCACTTTTAACCAGTGGTGGCCAGTGAGTCCAATGCCAAAGCAGGGCTCTTTTCACTATACCAGTACATATATGGCTACTGCACAGAACCAGGGAAACAGTCTTTGGTCATTTATCCAAATCCCCTCACTCTGAAAGTGGGGAGAGGTTGTAAGAGACAAGGACTGGTGTTTTGCCCCTTGTCCCTAAATACCCCACCTCCCATTCTTCTCAAAAAGGCAGTGCCCGAAGGTCCCTGTGCTTACATCTGGGTTCCTAACCAACAAAATCTGGGTTCATAAGTGGGAGGAATAGCATCTTCAACAGACAGTTTTGTGGTAACAGCAAAAGCCTCTTGATTCCTAAAAGATGCAGTCAGTCTTCCCGGTATAAACACAGTGAACTTTCTGGAATTCATAACCAATTACATGTGCATTGGGATTTTTCCACTACATTCTTTGAGATACTCCCTCTCAACCTCATAATAAGTGATGTCACCCCTGGGGAGACCACCAGGGAGCACAGGGATTTCATGTGTCTTAAATCTGTGTCCAGATATAGTGTAACTAAGTCATATTACAGTATTTATAAATATTTAACTCATTATTTTCTTTGGATGACTGGAGTGTAGCACTAAAAAAAAAATCCAAACTTCAATTTTTGGTTTATTTCCCAGAATAGAACTCATTACATCCAAAGCTTTATGAGTCCCTTCTGGAAGATAAGGACAGATCACATCTTACTCACCACAAGGAAAACAACCATTGAAGATACCCTGTGGCTTACATCTCTTATATCTAACTTCCTCCCTTTGTCCAAATTCCTAAGGTTTCCATGGGGTGAAAAGATAGGGGAGTTTGGATGGGAAGGAGAGAATTACAGGGCAGGACAAGAAAGTTTATGTCACTAGCTGACTCAATTTAAGAGGATCTGATGCTTGGGAATTGATATTCCAAATATTTTGAGCTTTTCATATAAAAAAATAGAAAGAATGTGGTATTTATTGACATGTTTCATGAACTAAATTTAAAACTTTGCTGTCAGAGACTCTTGAAGTAATTTATAACTCAGCCCACACTGAAGTGTCCAAAAATATGGATCTATAATGGGATAATGTCATCCCTTGTGCTGCCCACAGGACCCTCAAAAGTGATCTTGTAAGAAGGGAATAATCCCAAAATGGCAGGATCAAGCCTGGTCTTGATTTCACAGCAGGACGAGTCACAATGTTTTAGGGGGTCAAACACACCTGAGCTTGATCTGGGTTGGATCTGGCAGATGAGTTTTGCTAGAAACAATTTCTGGAGTAAACTGAAGCAAACTTAGCTTGGTGGGACAAGACCATAGCCAAATGATGTGTACAGAGAACAGATTCCAGTCCCCTAGAGAAGGGAATGAAAAGTGCTGGGTGGGGTTTAGGGCAGGATTCTAGGACAAAATAAGAAACCAAAGCAAAAGCCCAGTTATAAGCAGTGTATGCCACCAGGGTGAAGGGGAAAGTCTGCAGCCCTGTAAGGCCAAGACTGCCTGGAAGCCATTCGAGGTGCCCAAGACCATGCCACAGCTGGGAAAGGGACATTTAATAGGTTCATGAGGTTGGTTCATGGATGGATGAGCAAAGACATTGCTTCATTCCACAACTCCAAGGGGCATGTGTACGGTACCCCTTGGCACTGCCTAGCAGACAGGATTCAAAGGGAACACAATGTGAACGGTGTCCACTGGAGTCATCCCATGTGGTAGCCCTGAGCAGAAGATACCTAGTCCACACATTTAAGTACAACCCTTAGCCTGGTGCATATAGAGCAGAAGGTACTGACTGTATATTTCTATTTATTTGTGCACATTTAGACTGATTTAGAAATAATTCTAAAACCTCTTGCTCCAAGTTGAGCATAGCATGTTGCTGAAAGTGAAGAGGCAGGGAAGCAGTTCTGTTGAAGCAAAATTTATTTGTTGGAGGTAAGGGTTGTGACTTTTGAATACTGATGTGTTTTGTTTTTCACTTTAAATTTTTTTTTTTTTTAGACCGAGGAAGAACAATTTATCTTTTATATTATTAAAAAAATTTTTTTTCTCTTTTTCAATAGATTTTATTTGTTTGTTTGTTTGTTTATTGGGTGTGCTGGGTCTTCATTGTTGCATGCAGGCTTTCTCTAGTTGCGGGGAGCGAGGGCTACTCTTCGCTCCGGTGCACGGGCTTCTCATTGCGGTGGCTTCTCTTGCTGTGGAGCACAGGCTCTAGGCGCACAGGCTTCAGTAGTTGTGGCTCACGGGCTTAGTTGCTCTGTGGCATGTGGGATCTTCCCGGACCAGGGCTCAAACCCATGTCCCCTGCATTGGCAGGCAGATCCTTAACCACTGAGCCACCAGGGAAGCCCTCACCTTTAAATTTACTTGTACAAGTTTCTCACATGAGCCTGGAAATATTTACACAAGGAAAATCAGCAACCAGCTAAGCAGTGAAGCCAAGCCGGCCTGAAAATTTGAACCCAGGGCATTGCCTTGACAGAGACCACAACATCTGGCTAATGGAGCACGTTTATTTCCTTCTATTGCTACGTCTTCAGAGTGTGCCTGTCTGTCACTCCTCACATCAATAAACTACATTTTTATTCTGGTGTCCAACTCACCTTCCACTCACGCTGGAATGATAAACTACAATCTGAAGAGCTGTAAAGGTTTGCCCAGAAAATAATTCTCACTCAGATTTTCTTCTGGCTTCTTGTTTGGCCCAGAATCTGAGGCTATAATTGATTAAGGTTGGTCACGACAGCACAGAGCTAGAGCTGTGATCACTCAACATCCCTTCATCTGAGAAAATAAATCAAGGGCAGCAGCACCATGTGGCAAGGAAGTAAGGTATCCCAGAGCTATTTCTGTGCAAGCTGGGAGAACAAGCTAGTGTCCCACAGAGCTTGAGTCTCTCAATTTCATTTTCATAATCAGGTTAGCTGCTTTTCAAAGATGCACTGTGACACTCACATAGGGGAAAGCTTGTGTTACTTGGCTCAGCTAAATACGCTGACGGTGAAAGGGTTAGGAAGGCACTTCCCCCTTTTTTTCCCTTAGTGAATTGAAAGGCACTTTGAAAATATATTTAGTGTCTTTGAACTTTTCTGTGCTCACTGCTGGTAGCATTTATAAAAGCCACATGGTGATAGAGAAGCTCGTTCCCAAAAGCAAGCTGAGATGAGTGAAAATAATGATCTAAATAAATATTCTGTCCTGGTTTGGATGACGAGGCAGGTTGAGATGACAGCAGATCTCAGTTATCAGAAAACTAGGACTCCCCTTTGAGGCCTTCCTCTCCCTCTGTACCCCTTTCAATCCTTTATGAAGCCCTATTGATGTTACCTCCTAAATATCTCTTGAATCCATCCATTGTTTCCATCTCCACCACGAATACCTAGACTTCAGCTTTCCCTTGGACACACACACACCCGCCACTCCCAATCCATGGTCTCCTTTCTCTTATTCCTGTGCTATCATAGTCCGTTCCTCACACGGTAGCCAGAGAGGTCTTTTTATAATATCGATCAAGATATGTAACGCTCCTGAATCAAATCCCTTTATTGCCTTCCTTTCACACTCCAAATAAAATCTAAACTCCTTACCATGGCTTTCAAAGCCCTTGATTATCTAACATCTGCCTCTCTCCATGTTCACCTCCTACAACTCTCCCATCATTCATGTTGGTCCAAACACACTGACCTTTATTCTGCTCCTTCTACTTGGCACTTCTCTCTCTGTCTAGAACGTGCTTCCTTCTGATCTTGACTCCTTTGTAACACTCAGGTAATCTGATTTAAATGTCCACTCCATAAACAGTCCTTCCTGATCACCAATAGATTTTCACTCTCTGACAAATCTGTCACATTTTGTAGATTACTTAATCATTTATCCATTTGTTGTTAACCTCCAACAGACTATAGGCTCCAGAAGAACAAGTAGCTCACCCTTGTGCCTAAT
This sequence comes from Phocoena phocoena, assembly GCF_963924675.1. Classification (NCBI taxonomy): domain Eukaryota; kingdom Metazoa; phylum Chordata; class Mammalia; order Artiodactyla; family Phocoenidae; genus Phocoena; species Phocoena phocoena. The sequence goes on along the minus strand of NC_089221.1, from coordinate 89,037,204 downwards.
TTTAACCAGCACCTAGTAGGCATTCAATAAACATTTATTAAATGGAATGAAGTAAATGAATGAAGGAATGACATTCTGGTTTTAGCCCCTGACTCCAAGGTGCTGGAGTTATTGTCCTAGTTATTAGGTTAACCTGCTGCCCAGTGTTACATTATCTGGCTTTCCTCTCAGACAATTTGATATTTCAGTTATTTCCTGAAAATAACTTGGAGATGCCCCTGATTTGTCCATCTACTGCTTTGATTCCTTGGATACCACTCATTCTTTCACGTTAAGCAAAAACAAGTAATTGTTGCAGAGGTCTCTGTATTTTGCAGCTGCTCTTTTGTAAGATGCACTTTTCCCAAATAAAACAATTTTAAAAACAAAACAAAATAAAAAACTGTCCAAGAGACAATTTGGTATTTTAGTCACCTTCTGACCTATTCTGCTTTGACTGAGTTCGGCTTAAGACAGTGGACTGAGCCTATGTATGGGGTCCTGACAATGAGTACCTATGATCCTTATCCAGGTTTACTAGCTAACAATGGAAAAGGATGGTGCAACAGATTAAAGATTGTCACAAATTCATTGACCCTAATCCTCGGTATATGTCTGGGAGAACATGTCTACTCCCCATGGATCTGGGTGTGTTCTGTGACTGCTTTGGCTGATGGAATACATTGGAAGTAGTGTTACTGGCAAAGCCCATCAACAATTCCCAGGAAATAAAAATCGGATTTGGGTAATAAAGCCTAATTTATTTTCCTGTGTGCTCAGCCTAGTTTCACTTGCACATAGGGTACCACGTGGTTTCACTTGCACATAGGGTACCACGTGGTTTCACTTGCACATAGGGTACCACGTGGTTTCACTTGCACATAGGGTACCACGTGGTTTCACTTGCACATAGGGTACCACGTGGTTTCACTTGCACATAGGGTACCACGTGCAGAGGCCTCGCACCCAGCACTTCAGACCAGAGTTCCTGGTGCAAAATGGCTAAGCTTAGCATGGTAGCTCAGCAGGCCATGTGCAAAAGCACTGTACGTGACACTGCAATTCACGATGCCCCAGGGGCCCCCTCCATACCAGACCCCTCCCTCAGAACCCCGTCCAGCAAGTACATGAAGCAGGAATCATTACCAGCAAGGGCCCAACAACCTGCCAGGAAAAGAACACCCTTTGAGACAAGTCGCCCATGGAGAAGGAAGGTTCATCCAGATACACATCCCATTTACCACTTGTGATCTGTAGAACTGGGAAAGTCAAAGTAAGTGTTGAGGAAAGACCCAGAGAGGCTTCTGAACCTGATTAGGGGAAACTTTCAGACCCATGACCCCACCTGGGCTGATAGTGAGAGCCACCTCAATGTACTCCTAACAGGTGAAGAAAAGGCCACAATCTTTTCAAAAGCCCAAGAGGAAGCAGACAACAAAACAGAAATGATGCAAGTCATAATATTTTCAGATGGGGGAATCAAATGGTGCTGGATAATGAACCCAGCTGGGACCACTGAGACAAGGGAGAATGGGGTGGAAGACAGAGACTGATCCATTATAAAAATATGATCCTAAAGGAAATCCAGGCAGCAGGAAAGAAACCTGTCAATTGGAATTGAAGGAAATCCATCGGAGCCAACAGAAAACCCTTCGGCATTCCTAGAGCACCTGAGGGAATGTCTCCAAATCTATACTAACAATGGCCCTGTGTAACCATCAGAAGGGAACACAATCCTGAGGTCATATTTCATTTCCCAAAGTGTCCCAATATTAGACATAAACTTCAGAAACTGGAAATAGAACCAGATAACTCTATCTTTGGCTGTGGTTGCCTACTAGGTGTTTAAAAACGGAGATATAGAGGAGGAAAAGTCAGAGGATAAAAAGGCCTGGATGTAAACCCACCTTCTGGCTGTTGCCCTCCAATGTCAACTGGTAGGTACAGGAACCTTGACTAACTGCCCACGGAGCCTCTACTCCAATGAGTGACCTCCGCCCCCCACTGAGGGATAGCAGGCCAAGGAAACTAGGACCCGATCAGCACACCATATGTAGACAAGAGGGACACTGGAAGAGAGAATGCCCTCCTCACCCCCAAAGGGAGACAGAATTGGCAGTTCCCCAACCACTCCCCTTGAAGGCAGATGGTCCAAATCAATGGACCCAGGACCCAGGATGACGGGCCCAGGGGGTCCTAAGCTGGCACTTCAAATGACCTCTGAGGAGCCCTGGGTGACACTGGAATAGGGAGAAAGCCTGTTGAATTCTTAGTCAACACCAGTACCACTTACTTGGTTCTGAACACAAGATCAGGCAAACTCAGTCATTATGGGGCTATCAGGGAAGGCCCAAGAATAGGCTTTCATAGAGCCACTAGAATGCAAATTGGATGAACAAACTCTTACCCATTCCTTCTGATATGTTCCCAAATGCCCTATAACCCTTCTAGGAAGGGATAGCTTACATAAATTGGGGGCTACTATCCACCTGATGGAAGACAAACTGGAGATTGCCATCCCCTCAGACAAAGGGCACAAGATGATAATGTTAATGGCTGAAGACAAATCTCCCCAGCCAGAGCAAGTCAACTTCTATGGAGTAAATCCTGAGCTCTGGGCCCAGGGACAGGTAGGATGAGCTGTAGGAGCTGGTCCCATAATAGTCCATTTAAAACCCAGACATACATGGCTCAATAGAAAACAGTATCCTCTCTGTCAGGAGGTCTTTTGGGGCATTGCTCCTGTTATACAGGGCCTAATTGACCAGGGCCTATTAGATCATGCCAATCAGGATGTAATATCCCCATCTTCCCTGTAAAGAAACCCAATGGGGAATACCAAATGGTGCTGGACCTCAGGGCAGTCAAGGAAACCATCGAGGATATACATCCAGTGGTCCCCAATCCCTACACCCTGCTGGCCACTCTACTGTACACTAGTACCTGGCATTCTGTATTAGATGTAAGAGATGCCTTCTTCTGTATTCCATTAGCCTCAGAGTCACAGGAATTTTTTAGTCTTGAATGGGAGGACCCAAACATGCAACAAAAACAACAACACTGCGGGACAGTCCTTCCCCAAGGGTTCAAAAATTCCCCCACCATCTTTGGGGAAACTTTAGCTAAAGACCTAAAAGATCTACGTCTGGAGAAGGAACCTTCCTCCAGTATGTAGATGACATTCTGATGGCCAGTCCTACTAAGGAGGCCTCTGACAAAAATACTGTAACCACCCTGAACCACCTAGCTGATAAAGGATATATGGTGTCCAAGAAAAAGACTCAAATATCACAAACTAGGGTGACCTATGTAGCATTCATTTTCACAGAAGATCAGAGAAAGCCATCCCAGGAAAGGAAAGGAAAGAAGTCACTTGCAGCCTTGCCCGTCCTAAAACTAGAAGACAGCTGAGGGGTTTCCTGGGGGATGGCCTGTTGGCCGCATCTGGATCCCTAACTAGGGTCTAACAGCAAGGCCTCTATGTGAAAAGTTGAAAGGAAAGGATGATAATGCTTTTGAATGGAACCCAGAATGCAAAGGGATCTTTCAAGAATAGAAAAAGCAATTATTTCAGGCCCTTGCCCTGGCCCTCTCAGATTTAGCTACATCTTTTGATATTGACATTCAGGAGAGAAGGGGAATCACCCTCAGGGCGTTAGCTCAAAAACTGGGACTCCTCACTCAGATGACGGCTTATTTTTCTGAAAAATTAGATCAAACCACTAATAGATGGCCTACTTTCCTACAGGCAGGAGCAGCTACTACCACCCAGCTAAAGGAGGCTGAAAAGTTAACGTTTGGTCAGCCAGTCACTGTATAGACTCCACCAGGTTCAGGCTTTAGTAAGTTCTAAGGGAACAGAATGGCTGTCCCCCAGAAGGTCGATTCAAGGTCAGGCTATGCTTTTAGACAACCCAGTGGCTACCATAGAAACCTGTCACATGCTAAATTCTGCCACATGCTAAATTCTGCCACCCTGCTACCCACAGAAACGGAGTCCCCGGAGCACGATTGTATAGAAACCACAGTCACGATTGATTCCAGTCTCCCAGCCTAGGAAGTAAACCTCTCTCAAATGCTGAAGAGGAGTTGTTCACAGACAGGACCAGTTTTATGAGAGAGGGAAAAAGGCTGGTGGGATATGCAGTGGCCTCCCAGACCCAATTCATAGATGTGGGAAGCCTACCCCCATGGACTTCTGCCCGAAAGGCCAGGCTGATAGCCTGCACCCAAGACTTAGAGCTCAGGACAGGGAAGATTTTAAATGTTTACACAGACTCCCGGTAGGTATATGCCATCCTACATGCACTCAGAACTATTTGGAAGGAAAGAGTTATGCTTAATGAGGAGAATAAGCAGGTGAAACATGGCTTAAACATATTGAGACTCCTAGAAACAGTGCAGCTTCCAATAAAGGTGGCAGTGATTCATTGTAGGAGTCACCCAAAGTGGGATGCAGAGGTAATAAAGGAAAATAACAAAGAGGACACGACTGCCAAAAGGGTGGCCCCAGAACAGCTAACTTGGCAACTACCTCTCATACCTCAAAGGCCAGATCCATCCAATTACTCCCCAATCTACACAAAGGAAGAATTAGACAAAGCCTGAAAATGGGACTTCAACAGAGATCTAGGAGGCCATGTGTGGCTAGTTAATGATCACGGGCAATACTTCTTTCCCCAGGCTACAGCTTGTCAAGCCATCAGGGAGGCTCATCAAGGAAATGACTACAAGAGGGAAGCCCTATATAATTGGCCAGTTGAGGTCATGGTAATTCCTGGGATGAAAAGTATAACCAGTTGAATAGTTGAGACACACCCCATATGCACAATAAACAACCCCAACATTAGACACCCCCACCTCGAGAGGTCCCCAGATAAGGCCCATTCAGACCAGACGAACATATCGTGGGGAAGATTGCCAGAATGATTTCACTATCATGCCAAGAGTACCGGGAAATTTCAGGTATCTCTTGGTGCACGTAGACACAACTTCTGGACAGACAGAAGCATTTCCTGCTAGAACTGAAATGGCAGCTGAAGTGGCCAAAGCATTACTGAAAGAAATAATCTCCAAGTCTGGGCTTCCAGGATCCCTACAAAGTGAGAATGATTTAGCATTTGTGTCTCAAGTGATGAAGGGGATAATCAATACCCTGGACATAAAATGGATCTTGAACTCATCCTGGAGACCTCAATTGTCTGGGCAAGTAGATAGATTCAATTAGAACTTGACACAGGCCTGAGCCAAGCTATATCAGGAAACCCAAGAAAATTGAATTAAGTTGTTTTTGATTGTCCAGCTCTGCATGTGGTTAACCCCAAGGAATAAGTTAAAGTTAACTGCATTTGAACTCCTGTATGGTAGATCCATTCCCCAAGCCTGAGAAAAGAGACCCGTTAAACCCCTTGAAGTGGAACAACTCAAGTATGCCCTCAGGTAGGAGCAACCATGAAAGGTCTCACTGAATATGGTAACCAGGTGCTGTGTGCACTCACTGACCTGCCTCTCCACCGCTTCTGCCAGGAGACTGGGTGCACCTAAAAACTGGAAAACTGTCAGCCTGCAAGACCCACTCACCCCTAAGTGGAATGGACCCCACCTGGGGATCCTAACCACCCATGCTGCCCTGAATGTGCAGGGGATCATTCCATGGGGACATCACACTCAAGTGAAGAGGGCTCTGAGCCCCAACATCCGGAAAGACAACCTGGGGCCATGCCCCCCCCTTGACCATTTGTGTGAACCTCTGACCTGAGGCTTCTCTTCCGGAAAAACAACGAAAGTGTGACCAGGGAGATTCAGGCCGTGGCAGTGAGTCTCACCATCAGGGCACACTTGTGCCTACAGGGGCAAGACCTAGATATCTTCATTTTTAGGAAAAATTTGACTTGTGACCATTATTCTCTTGCTAATATTTGGGCCATGTATCTTAAATTGTCTGGCATTCTTTGTCTCCGAAAGGTTAGACAAATGGTGGTTATGACGACACACAGACCCAGCAGGAAATAGTTTCAGAAGACTACCTCACCCCTCAGCACCCCTCAGTAATGAGGGGCAGGACAAAAGACGGAGGAGGGATTTGTTACCATTAACAATTCTTGGGAAATAAAAGCAGAATCTGGGTAATAAAATAAAGTCTAACCTTTCTTTCCTTTGTGCTTGGTCCGGTTTCACTTGCTCACAGGGTACTGCGTGTGAAGGCCTTGCACCTGTCACTTCCGACCAGAGCCCCTCACGCCAAAGGGGTGCTCCCGAACCTCAGCCCCACGCGACATGTGCGCAAGCGCTGTGCACGACACTGCAATTCAAGATGGCGGCGGCTGGCCGAGCGCAGGGATACTGTGCCGGCGCTTTGGTCTAGAGCGCGGGAAGCAGCACACCTGCGCCCGACCTGTGAGAACTCCGCCTCCTCCCTTCCCCAAGGACAATGAAACCTATAAAGCAGCCGCACCTGGGGCCTTTTAGGGGCGAGCATGTACTCCAGCGCGGAGCTTAAACCTCTCTGTTATTTGATCAAAGAATAAAGCTTCGCTTTGCTTGTGGATGGAACTGGGTCTCGTTCACTTGGCAAGAAGGACACTGGCAGGAGGACCCTTGTTGGGAACCGACCCTGGAGGGTTGGTAACAGTAACACTGTGCCAGTATCTGGGTCCAGGCCTTAAGAAACTGGTAGGTTTCACTTCCCGCCGTGGGGAACACACTGTCTTAGAGCCCTGAGCCACCATGTAGGAAGTTCAACTACCCTGTGGAAAGACCACGGGGAGAAGCTCTCAAACTAAAGGAGAGGGAAAGGTGTCCACCTGAGCCCAGACATCAGTCAGTACAAATAAGGCACCAGACATGTAAATGAACCCTTCCTGGACTCTCCAAATTTAAACAGCCACCAAATGAATACAATTGAGTGATCCCAATCAATGTCCCATGGGGTAGAATAATTGCCTTAGCTGCGCCCTGCTAAAATTCCTAACCCGAAGATTTTTGAGCTTAATGAAATGGTTCTTGTTTTAAGGAATTAAGTTTTGGGTTGTTTGTGAAGTGACAGTAGGTGAGAGGACAAGCAGGTAGATTGACTTTTATCCTTCCAAGAAAGCATGACTCTCTACTCCTCTAAAAAAGATGGTTGTGGGCTTCCCTGGTGGCGCAGTGGTTGAGAGTCCGCCTGCCGATGCAGGGGACATGGGTTCGTGCCCCGGTCCGGGAAGATCCCACGTGCTGCGGAGCGGCTGGGCCTGTGAGCCATGGCCACTGAACCTGCGCATCCGGAGCCTGTGCTCCGCAACGGGAGAGGCCACAACAGTGAGAGGGCTGCGTACCGCAAAAAAAAAAAAGATGGTTGTAATCAGTGATATGACTGATATGCAAAGAAACTATAATCAATGCTTAAGAACGAGGGTGATGAATGGTGGCTTCACAAATTCAGAAGCAGATTCCTGGCTGTTTTCTAAGAGAGCCAATCTAAACCACAAAAATATCAAGAATATCTCCTCAGGAAGACCTGTAAATAAAAAATACCATCATAGTATCTAATTTAATTCCAATCCAATTTTCTTCCAGGCCTGTCTAATGAGTCTACCCAGATAGTGTGTAATGTAGTAATTATAGGTGCACTGTATCAGATGCTGATTCAGGATCCAATCACAATTTCTAGGTTTGTTTGAGGATGTACAGCATTCTCAGAATCGAATCCCAAAGAAACTTCCAGCACCTTCTACCAACCCACCTGCCAAGCCCACTAACAGCAGATAAGGGAAAATGTTCAGCAATTTTTCTGATGTTGTCTGAACCTGATATGCCCAAGAATATAGTTTCTGTCTGTTTTAATCACCGCTGAATCTCCAGTGCCTAGAACAGGGCCTGGGACATAGTAGACACTCAATAAATATTATTGATAAGATACATCATTGCATTAGGAAAAAATGTAAAAGACTGTTCTGGGAGAGGTATTCACTCTTTAAGTTTATCAGACCACCAGCATCTCTTCAGAGCCTGAGGAATGAACAGCTGCTATTCAGAAGATTATAACACCAATATATTTCACTTTAAAATTTTATAGTATTTAAGATATTACAAAAGGGGAATGAAGAATAACATAACTAATACCGATGTACTACCACCAGCTTAAGTTGACGATATATGGCCAACACTGTTCAGTTCACCTAGTGTGGCCCTCCCCAGGTGACTTCCCCACTCTCCCCTGCAATGTAACCATTGGACATAATTTGGTATTTATCAATCTCATATTTTTTTTTTTGTAATTATATGGATATATATCTTTAAACACCAGTAGTATTGTGTTGCATGTTTTTTTAAATTATCGATTGAAATATAGTTGATGTACAATATTATGTTAGTTTCAGGTGTACTACATAGTGATTTGACTTTGCATATATTATTAAATGATCACCACAATAAGTGTACAAACCATCTGTCCCCATACAAATTTATTACAATATTACTGATCATATTCCTTATGCTGTTATGTTACATCCCATGGCTTATTTATTGTGCATATTTTAAATTGTGTGTGTTATTGTACTGTGTGACTTCTTCTGCAGTTTACCTTCATCTACATTTAAGTGTACATCCTTCTAGAAGTTCTACACATATACTTGTGCACACACATATACAGACATACTATACATGCTACTTTGTAGCCTCATGTTTTTCTTTATGGTTTGTTTTTTTTTTTGTGGTACGCAGGCCTCTCACTGTTGTGGCCTCTCCCGTTGAGGAGCACAGGCTCCGGACGCGCAGGCTCAGCGGCCATGGCTCACGGGCCCAGCCGCTCCGCGGCATGTGGGATCTTCCCAGACCAGGGCACGAACCTGTGTCCCCTGCATCGGCAGGCGGACTCTGAACCACTGAGCCACCAGGGAAGCCCCCTTCTTTATGTTTTTTTATCCTAAAATATTTCACGAATACAGAAAGTAATAGAACAAACACCTTTGGACATACCTCAGGAAGTAAAACATTGCAAATATACTAGAAGCCTACTTGTACACTTTTTCCACTGTGTTCACCTCCTTCACTCTCCTTCCTCTCCTCCTCCCATAACCAGAATTTGTTAATTATTTTATATCCCTCCCCAAATATCTAATATTAGTTTTTATTATCTTAAAACTTTATATAGCATCCTATTCTAGAAAGAAAAAGAGAAATACTGGCTTTTTGAGGGTCCGGGCTTTCTGCAGGGGTGTCAGTTCCAACTCCCCACCTGACGAGGGCCCCATGCCTAGTCTGAGGACCCATTCACAGCCTAGTCTCCAGATTCCTCAGGACTTGAGATGCCCCAGGGCAGCCTGTAGGCATCACCACAGGGGATTTTGTCTCTCTCTTCCTTTTTGACACTTGAGGATTTCCATTGTTTTATAGTGAGCTCACCTATACATTTAAAATGATGTTTATTTTACCTTATGCAGCATTTTTGGGTGTTTGTAGCAGGAGAGTTTTTCAGGATATCTAATCTGATAAATTTCTGGAAGTAAAAGTCTCAAAATATTTCCTAAATATTCTAAAAATAGTGTAGTCAACGCAAGCATACAATCATCTCCCATGAGAATCTCACAATTTAAATAGCTGACAGATATTTATGAAACACCTGCTGGATTTTTTTTAGAGGTGTGTCAATTTCATTTAAACAACTCACTTTGTTTCAGTGTTAATGCATTCATATGATGGTTTTTGTTTACATAAATACATTTTCTATAGTCATAAATAGAGAATAACAACACATGCCTAATGGGTTAAAAAAAAAACCTAACAAACTTTTCCTTTACTAAGGTAAAAAGAGAGGGAGATCTTTCAGAGGCAATTAGTAGAGTGGTTAGGAAAAAAAATGTAAAACAAAAAAAAAAAAAAAAAAAGGAGAAGAAGAAAGGGACAGTCTCCAAAGTGGTTAGACCAGGTTTAGTGAGAGAGACAATTTCTGAATTGAGTTGACTAACTCAAGTATGAGAAGGGGCCCATTGTCTAATAAAATGGGGTTCTGTGGATGAGAGTATGAGCAAGTATAACTCTAGTTACGGCGAACGGAACTCTGTGTAAACCTGGAAAGTCTTCTTCTAGAACCACACACAGCACGAGTAGACTATTATTCCAAGTGAGGTTCAAGCTTTGAGTTTATGATCGTTTTTATTGGTTGTATGAGGTAGTCTTTATTTCGCTTTGCTACTCTTTCTACATTTGAAAATCCTTCCTGATTTAGTAAGCATCCTGTCCATCTTCCATTTCCCCCTCCTCCATTGTCTATCCTTCTCTGCCCTGCTCTGGCCCCTGAAGGCTGATGCACTCAACAATGGTCTCTTTTGGACACTTGACTTTCAGTTGAGTGCAACCAATGAGCAGCCCTGGGATGGGACTGGAGGGTAGAAAGAGGATAAGTCAGGTTATTTATTTCCCCAGCACCCTCCCTGACAGGTAGTCATGGATTATCTGCATCCCTCTATCCAAGGCCACAGCTCCTGTCAGATAATATTTCCATACTGTTACCAACTCCTCATTATGGTAATTCTCCCCTCTCTTGCCCCTTCTGGCATTGGGTGGTAACCTATAGGACCTCTTACTAGTAGCCCCATAGGACATTAACACTGCCCATGTCTTTATTGAACTCTTCACAAATTATCCAACTTGATTATACCATAAAATTTTTGCTGGAACCCTGACTGATATAGATGGATAATTTGAGTATGACATGAGACTGAAGAGATAGGTAGGGGAACGATCATACTAATATGATCAGATGTACTTTTTAAAGAGATTTCTCTTGGTGTAATTTTAAAAAAAATTGTAAGAAAGCCAGAATGGGTGAGCGTAGATCAATTAGGACATTTTATCAACTGCCCAAGAGAGATTAATTGTGCTTGTCACAGATTAGATGAGGAGATAATGAAGATTACTCCCAGGTTTCCAGCTTGCATAACCAGATGATATAGTGGCTGTAACATGGAGAATGCTGGAAAGAACCAGGCTTTCCAAATCCAAGCAAGCGAGCACAGCAAGGAGTTCCTTTATTTTGATTCAGAATATATTTGGTATGAGAAGCATTTGCCCCATCCAGGACAAGGGCAGGTAGCCAGCTGGATTTAAAGATGTAAATTTGTGAGACGTGGGCATAGATCAGTTGGCCTAAGGGCAGAGTAAAGAGTGAAGAGAGGAGAGGGCTGGGAATGAGATTTGAGGAATCCATCATTTAATGACTGGCTAGAGGCAAAGCATGCAAACGGACTGAGAAAGAACAGCCAGAGAGAAAAGTGGAAATCCAGCTATTAAAATAGGTCTGTGTGTAATAAAAATACCTGACAGTCAGACTGGTAAGAGTTTTTAACATCCAGACCCATCTCACCTGGTGATGACAGCCTAGGGTGGCAAAGACTCTTTAGGTTTCTTTCAAACCTTGGAAAGCTATAGAGACAGTGTAGCTAAAGCAGGACTTAAGAATAGTGGCTCAGACTCAGATAGCCCAGATTTGCATCCTAGCTTCACCATCTATCAATTATGACCTCAGGCAAGTCACTTCACCTGTTTCATGGTAAAATGGGGATAAATTATTTTTTCACCTTAAGGTTTTGTGAAAATTAGATAAAATAAATGTATTCAAAGTCTATAGCACAGTTCATGACACAGAGTAAATGTTGGACATCATTCTCATTTTTCACAAAAAAACATTAGGGAATAGGGACTTCCCTGGTTGTGCAGCGGTAAAGAATCCGCCTTACAATGCGGGGGACACGGGTTCGATCCCTGGTCAGGGAACTAAGATCCCACATACTGCGGGGCAACTAAGCCCGTGTGCCACAACTACTGAGCTCAAGCGCCTCGTCTAGAGAGACTGCGTGCTGCAAACTGCAGAGCCCACGCACCCTGGAGCCTGCGCACCACAACTAGAAAAGAGAAAAACCCGTACACCACAACTAGAGAGAAGACCACGCGCCTTAACAAAAATCCCACGTGCCCCAACTAAGATCCGCCAGAGCCAAAAATAAATAAAATAAATAAATAAATGATAAAAATAAATGGTTTTTAAAAAATTAGGGAATAACACTAGGAAAGCAAACAAAATAATAAGTAGAAGAAAAATGAATAAAATTTAATAATAGAAAGCCTGGATGCACATCAATGAATAGGTTAGAGACACTGGGGAGTGAGAAAAAGCAGGGTCAGAGCATGAGTAGCAGGTTTGACCTACAGAGCCAAGAGTTTTCCCTCCAGCTTCAGCACCCCCTCTGGTGCTCTTGCCAAAAAAAAAGCAGTGAAACGGTCAAAAAGGAAAGAAGAAGAGTGGGAAAGTGAAGGAAGACGCTGGGCCTTCCACCAACTACATGATTAGGTTTCAAATTACCGAGAGAATACTGTACATTTTATTTTCCTGGATTATTTTCCTTCACCATAAGCAAACTCACAAATGCACTTCTGCAATTCAGTGAAAAATATTATATGTGGTTCACACTGAAGCTTCTGATTCCAGAAATTTTAAAGACCTAGAGAGTCATTTCATTTTGTGAAGTGACTGCTTTGTGAGGGTGACCAACTTGTCATGGTTGCCTAGAACCTTCCTGGCTTTAGAACTGAAAAGCCATGTCCCAGAAAACCCCTTAGTCTCAGAAAAATTGGGATGGTTGGTCATCTTACTGATTTCTCCCTCTGATGCTGAAAAAGAAAGACTTCCCGCAATCGGTTTTATAACAGGGGACATAGTTTGCTGTTTGTGTAGATAAAGCAGTTGATCCCTATAAGATATAATTTGAAAGGTTATCAAAAACCTTATGCTTCCAAACCAAACTGCTTGTTATCCTCAGCCCTGTTTCTGCTGCCATTCCATTGATTGACCCTACCTGAGATTCTGAATTGGCTGACTCTTGAGCTGGGGCTACCTGAAGTTTCTTTGCCATGCCAAGGTAGCCTGGGGAGGTGAGAAAGTTCTTATCGGGTGCTAACATTTTACCTCCATATAGTTTATCAGACTAGTCAGTTCCCTGGCAGACTCTGGTGGAAATGGGTTAAAATAAATTTTGATGGAGTAAGGAGCAGGTGAAGAAAGATTCAGATCATGAAAAAGATTCCACGTGCATTTGTTTTAGATAGGGTAAAACTTTAGAAAATGAAACTGTGGGTAATCATTAGTCAAATCCATTTCACCTGCCTTCACAAATGAAGGTCATTTTAATTTTTGCTACAAAAGATTGCACATCCTCCAAGTTGCACGTAGCCTAAATATTAAGATGTTTGCCGGAGGGATTCCCTGGTGGCACAATGGTTAAGAATCCACCTGCCAATGCAGGGGACATGGGTTCAGGCCCTGGTCCAGGAAGATCCCACATGCTGCGGAGCAACTAAGCCAGTGCGCCACAACTACTGAGCTGTGTGTCTAGAGCCCGTGCTCCACAACAAGAGAAGCCACCGCCATGAGAAGCCCCGCACCGCAAAGAAGAGTAGCCCCTGCTCACCGCAACTATAGAAAGCCCGCACCCAGCAACAAAGACCCAACGCAACCAAAAATAAATAAACAAAATAAATGTTTATGTAAAAAAAAGGAAAAAAAGATGTTTACCGGAGTTGTTTTCCAGGAACTTGGGGTCAGCTGTGTCTAGTTTGAGCTGAACTGGTTAAGGCTGGTTAGGACCACCGACCCTCCAAGTGGTCATGTGTGAGTGTCTGCTAGGTGGCTTGGCGACTTTTTTTTTTTTTTTTGCGGTACGCGGGCCTCTCACTGCTGCGGCCTCTCCCGTTGCGGAAGCACAGGCTCCGGACGCGCAAGCTCAGCAGCCATGGCTCACGGGCCTAGCCGCTTTGCGGCATGTGGGATCTTCCCGGACCGGGGCACGAACCCGTGTCCCCTGCATCGGCAGGTGGACTCCTAACCACTGCGCCACCAGGGAAGCCTTGGCGACCTTTTGATGTTTGAGGGCTGAAAGCTCCACCCTCAGATCCTGCTAAATGCCTCCATGTTTATACCTGCAGAGGCCCATAACTTAGTTACACCTGCGCAGGACAATGATTACCAAACCTTTTTCTAAACACCTTTCCCCATGCTCCCCACACTCCCCACGCCTCAGACTGCTCTGCTGCTTTATTCTTTATCCCATAAATACTCCAAGCCCCTTGCCTTTGGGGAGGTGGTTCTGAGACTTGTTTTTATGTTTTCTTGCTTGTCTGGCTTGTGTATAAACCCTCTTTGCTGCAAATCTCGGCATCTCAGTGCTTTGGCTTGCTACACATTGGGCAAAACGAACCTGGTTCAGTAACAGAACACCTAGACAAGAATTTCTAAAAGTTTTTACTTGGAATACCCAAGTTCCTCTGCATAAAAGTGCTACATGGCAAATTGATTTTGGAAAATCCCACACACTGTTTCTCCTTTCTTTGGAGATTCCACAGGACAGTAGCATATTAAGAGCTCTGAGAGGTACAGCATCAAAGAATACTTTTAATTTCTGTTTCACTGATCATTTCCCCATTTTATTTTATTAATAAACCCTTTTGTGATAGCATCTTGCAGAAATAATGTGTCATAGAACAATTTTGGGGAAAGATGCTATAATTTTGGATGAAGAAAATAGTTTTTTTCCTTAGCACATTTGAAGTAAACAGGTTCTAAAGGAATAAAATGATAACCCAACCAAATGGGAGGTTCCTTAAATTTTTTTTTCATATAGTTCACAATATGATGATGGATGGATATTTCCAATATCCATCCATTCATTCATTGCACAAATATTTATGAATGCTCAGTATTTATGATCACCATATGGCAGGCAGAGTTCTAGATGCTAGAGATATAAGCAAGAGCTAGACAAAGATCCTGCCCTCATGGAAGTGTCATTCTAATGGGAGACTATAACATTGAATCAGGGCTTTTAACACACCTTGAAACTTTTTTTTTTAACATCTTTATTGGAGTGTAATTGCTTTACAATGTTCGGTTAGTTTCTGCTGTATAACAAAGTGAATCAGCTATACGTATACGTATATTCCCATATCTCCTCCCTCTTGCGTCTCCCTCCCACCCTCCCTATTCCACCCCTCTAGGTGGTCACAAAGCACTGAGCTGATCTCCCTGTGCTATGGGGCTGCTTCCCACTAGCTATCTATTTTACATTTGGTAGTGTATATATGTGAATGCTACTCTCTCACTTCATCCCAGCTTACCCTTCCCCCTCCCCATGTCCTCAAGTCCATTCTCTTCATCTGCATCTTTATTCCTGTCCTACCACTAGGTTCATGAGAACCATTTTTTCCTTTTTTTTTTTAAGATTCCATATATATGTGTTAGCATACGGTATTTGTTTTTCTCTTTCTGACTTACTTCACTCTGTATGACAGACTCTAGGTCCATCCACCTTATCACAAGTAACTCAATTTCGTTTCTTTTTATGGCTGAGTAATATTCCATTGTATATATGTGCCACAACATCCAGACTGTGAGGTGAGTTGAGGGTCCCTAGTGGTGCTTGGACAGTCACCTTGCTAACTCTGAACCTGACTCTGAATCCCTAGCTCTATAAGCCCCTCCTTCAACTCTTCTCTCAATGTCCTTGAACCTCAGCTTTCCCCTGTGGAATTGTCACTCTGGATGTCAGCATGCTGAGGTATCTTTGTCAGAGTAACCAGCTCCAGCCTTGGCTACAGTTCGCAGCCCTGACATTCCAGTGGATGAGCCCCAGATCTTCAAGGGGCAGGGTGGTGGTGAGATGGTAGTGCTGAAGGAAGTATTCAGAAAGAATGGGTTCCACACAGCAGCAATTGCATATATACTGAATACACTGAATATTTGGAAGTCACACAAATTGATAAAACATTCCATTTTATTAAATGGCAAGGGGGAGAATCACTCTCAGATTCAAACATGACTATTAATAGACATATAAAGTACTTGTCCCAAAAACCAAGGATTCAAAGCCATGTCTATCACAGTCCTTTACAGATGTTTCACATTTACTCTTTTTGAGGCAGAACATCTGAAGTTCTACTATTCAGTTATATAAAACTAAAGAAAGGCAAGGGGAGTTAGAATATTAGTGTTCTAGTATGTATTTGAATTTGTAAGGTGAAATCATTACCAAAGTCTTCTGGCCAGTAGCCCAGATAATATGTCCATTGCAAAAAATGAGAGTAAAATCATTTTCAGTATCTCCTCTGAAGCTGAACTAAGTTAACAGGTAAAGCATTTGACATTTGATGACATCTGAAAAACTTAATGAATTTTACTCTTCAGTTTCCTATAAGCAAAATTCCTCTTAAAAAGAAATAAAATTTCCCGAAATGACAACAGCCTCCTTCGTTTTAAATTACTAAAATATTAACAACTTGTTACTATTTTATAACTTTAGACAGTAATGTGCTGATAAATGTTTAACAACCGGCTCTTTGGGGGGAAAATGTTCTGGAGGATTTGTAGCATTTGCCAATTTCCATAGTGTAAATTTGCCTACCATGGCCGATTTCAAGCTATAAGTGTGACATGGATTCCAGAGTTGAGAAGAAATGCAGGTAATCAGACTTCATGAGCCAGTGAGGGTGGTCCATCGACCATCACTGACTCTAAGTTTACAAGTTCTTTGAAGAAATCTATTAAGATTCTTTTTTTATAATGAAGGGAACTGCCACCAAAGATGCTTATGTTTCCAGAAATACATAAGAAATTTATACCACAAATCTTGTATTTTCAAGGTCTACCTGAAAGAAAAACAAAACGTCAAACTGTAACCCTTTATTAGAATTTCTAAGTCACAAAGATATATTTAACATTTTTCTTAAGAGGCAGATAGCATAGTGTGTTAAAGAGTCACAGTCCTGATTTTGAGTTCATGCTTTACCCCTCTCTACCTTTGATTTGGGGCTAATTATCTCTCTCTGTGCCATTGTTTCATTACCTGTGACTAAATAGGGTTAATTGTCACATTAGCTAATAGAGTTATTGTGAGGGTCAAGTGAAAAAGTGCATAGAAGGTGCTTTGCAACAGTGCACAGCACATAGTGAGGATTTAATAAATATTAATGTTTTTGGTGTCATTGGCTATTTCTAATGAAATAAACACACAAATTTTTAACTTGGGGGTTGGCTCAGCTGCAAAGGATGAGGGGACCTTGGCACTCTAGTGAGCTGGGGACAGGCAGAGGCTTGGCTTGGTCTCCTAGCTCCACAACTTACTGACTTTACTTCTCTAAGACTGAGTTTTCTTATATGTGAAACAAGCATGACAATAGTGCCTAACTCATGGTGTTGTTGTGAGGGTTAGTATCAATACATGATAAAGCACTTAGAATATCACCCTGGCATACAGTAAGAACTCAATGAACATTAGCTAAAATTATTAAGGCACAGGCTGTGTTGAATAGGAAGTGTGCTATAGTTGTAACTTGACTAAAAGCATAAACATCACCAAGTTATGGCAGAGGACTCCAAATATTCTTACTGCCTTCCATTGGTATTGACTCTGGAAATGGGGTGGAATAGCATATAAGGACAATTGTTTGAATTAACTCATGGGAAATAAGAAAAACAAGGAAATGAGTTACTGCTCATAAAAGATAATTTGATACTTTTTCCAACAATAAATCCTAATTTGGTGTGATATCATAGCTTAATATTTCTCTGGCTAATTCTCAATGTTGTATTAATAATTGCCTTCTAACTTGTCTGAAATTGTCTCTGGGAGATATACGGCTCCTAGAAACTGCACTGTGCATTACATCTGGAGTAATTATAAAACACACTGATGCCTAGGAACTGGTTCAATTGTTCTCAAGTAGGACTTGGACATCTGTATTTTTTTTCAAATGGCCCAGATTATTTCAGTGTCCAGCTAGGGCTGAGAACTTCTCTCCTAGAAAAAGAGTTTCACAATCAAATCAATGGTCATCAAAAACCTTTTTCTCACAGCTGCTAGCTCTAAGTACTTCAACATGATGAATAATTACCGACTAACTCAATTTCATTTCTTTTTATGGCTGAGTAATATTCCATTGTATATATGTGCCACGACATCCAGACTGTGAGGTGAGTTGAGGGTCCCTAGTGGTGCTTGGACAGTCACCTTGCTAACTCTTGACCTCATGAACCTGACTCTGAATCCCTAGCTCTATAAGCCCCTCCTTCAACTCTTCTCTCAATGTCCTTGAACCTCAGCTTTCCCCTGTGGAATTGTCACTCTGGATGACAATTTTTCTAACACACAACTGAAATCAGATTTTAATTTCTCTTTTCTCCACTAAGCAAAACAAGAAAGGAGAAAAAAAAGAAAAAAAAAACTTCATTCAACCAATGTTTTTATCTTCATTCAGCCAATATTTATTGAGTTAATTTTTGTATATAATGTAAGGTAAGGGTCCAACTCCATTCTTTTGCATGTGGATATCCAGTTTTCCCAGCACCATTTGTTAAAAAGACTGTCCTTTCATTGAATCGTCTTGCCACCCTGTTCAAAAATCATTTGACTATATTTGCAAGGGCTTATTTCTGGGATCTATATTCTATTCCATTGCTCTATATGTCTGTCTTTATGCCAGTTCTTCAGGTGAAATTTTGATAAGTGAAAGGTAACTATAGTATCAGTAAAGGATCAGAGGAAATATCAGAGCTACAGAAATCTGGGCCAATATTTTATTTTTAGTCTGGCAACATATAAGCCATATATACCCATTATAACTCAGTTCTAGCCACTACCAGTTTGGGTTGGTCTCTTTAGAAGGAGCAGAAGCAACAGAATAGCCCGGTATAGGCTCTGATATTCTATTCGCATCATCCTTCTTCCTGTGTGCCTCTGTGGTCCTTGCTTGCTTTACCTGTCCTTCTCCCAATTCCAACAAAAAGGCTGAGAAAGAGGGGAGACTTCTATTTTCAGGATTTGAACTTATTTTGTGTATAAATTAACAAGCCTGGTTGTCAGTCATTTATATTTTAATGTAAAATACAGAATGCAAATACTCTGGGATACTTAGAGATCACTGAGATGTAGCGAGAAACTCTAATGTGACATCTACTTCATTATAGAGTCAGGACTATAAAAATTCAGATACACATTCAGTGTTTTCTTCATTCCTATTGCCTCTTCATGGTGGAGACAAGAACAGGAGTTTTATAAGTGGAGCCAAGGATCCTCAGTGCTTTGGGCTGGGTTGTGAATGTTAACGATGTGGAAAAGGATACAAAAAAGGAAGGTAGAAATGAAAAGCATTGTCTGCTTTTGTATTTTGCTGAGTCCTAGCTCTTGATCAAATTTGGCTAAGAGAGATGAGTTGGGTATTTTGGAATACTGAACTAGCCTCAAAAAAGCTGACGTGTGTGCTATTCTTACTGAAGTTTGCAAGATGCTCTGAGCTCTTCAGAGCACGCATGCAAAACACATATTTGAATATCAATCATGAGAACAATGCTATTCTTATACTGGGGTTGAATGGAGGATTTCTGTCTCCCACTGTTTCACATTCTGCTTGTTACAAAAAGAGAGGTGAAGTTCTCACAGCAGGTGAAGCTCTTTCCTCATCCGTAGAAATTCTCATGGACATCGCGGCTTTTAGTTAATCTCTGTAGCCTTAATTTTCTGACCTTATCGTATTTACAGGGAAGTCTTATACAAAGGACATCACTAATTAAGTCAGACAGAGAAAGACAAATATCATATGATATTGCTTATATGTGAAATCTAAAAAAATGGTACAAATGAACTTATTTACAGAACAGAAATAGAGTTACAGATGTAGAAAACAAACTTATGGTTACCAATTGGCGGGGGAGGATAAAATTGGGAGATTCGGATTGACATACACACACTACTATATATAAAATAGATAATTAATAAAGACCTACTGTATAGCACAAGGAACTCTCCTCAGTACTCTGTAATGGCCTATATGGGAAAAGAATCTAAAAAAGAGTGGGTATATGTATTCATTTTGTGATTACATTTTGCTGTACACCTGAAACTAACACAACATTGTAAATCAACTATACTCCAATAAAAATTAAAACAAAAACAAAGGGCATCACTCATAATGACAGTTTAAAATTATGCTATGCAAGAAAGGAGTCTTTGGTATGTTTGCTATGTAAATCAGGCAAAAATCCTCACAAAATTTACAAAATTAGTACATTATCTTCATTATTCTCCAGGATTCAACTAAAGCCTAAGCTCAGAACCGATCAGATTTAGGGTGGAAGACACTGTACATCTCCAGTTTACTTGGACTGCCTTACTTTGGAGTTTTTTGTTGCTCATCTGCGATTTTTATGGGCTACCAAGCTGATATAAATTTAGGTATTTCTAAAATCTGTATTGGGTGTGAAGATTTGTTATTAAAAATGAAGTTAAAACAGAAAGACAACACTTAATTGCATCACTTTGAGAATATGGCTGAATATCATTTATTCAAAAAAGATTTCTTCTGTTATCATTCTTAATAGCTATCAAGTACGGTCTAAGGCCAAATTTTATAAATGCCTTTTAAAATCAAGATACTTTAGAAAGGTCTTTTTTGTTGTTGTTTTGCGGTATGCGGGCCTCTCGCTGTCGTGGCCTCTCCCGTTGCGGAGCACAGACTCCGCATGCGCAGGCTCAGCGGCCATGGTTCATGGGCCAGCCACTCCGCGGCACGTGGGATCTTCCCGGACGGGGGAACGAACCCGCGTCCCCTACATCGGCAGGCAGATTCTCAACCACTGCGCCACCAGGGAAGCCCATAGAAAGGTCTTTTTGATGCTGCATGTTTAGCCTTGAAATCATTTGCTTGGATGTGGCTGCCACAGCCTCTCAATGCTGTACTTGGAGAGAAGTTAAAATGGACAATCACTTAGAACATTTACAGAACTCAGAGGAAATAAACGTTTAAATGAATCATTGACCCAAACAAGAAAAGCTTCCATATTATTTTAAATGCATCAGAAACCCTAAAATAATTAGTAGCAAATATGAACACAGTGGAACAAGCCTAGATCTTTGCTCCAAGAGCAAAGTGGTGAATCATCTTTCTGGGGCCCATCTAAAATTAACATTCTTCAAGACTCCCTTCATAGCAGTTACTGGAGGTATATTTCACTTCATCAGAGAAGAGTATGCATAAACTGATGTTAAAATACACAATCTAGCTCGAAAAAAATTATTATTCCTTACAATTTTCTGTTTTTCTATAAAATGCCACTTTTTGATATCACTATCCAAACAACTCCACTAAAAAAATAATGAAACTTAAAATGCTAATTGGCTATTGTCTCTAATCTGTCCATAATAATATATCTGCTTGAAAGATCTATTTTTACACTTCTTCTTGAAATTAGTAATATCTGTGAATACCAAAAAAAAAATTGTATTTCCTGATCTGGATAGTGATTGCAGAAGTGTCTTCACTTAAAAAAAAATCATGAATTTAAGTATGTTTTGTGTGTATGTTATACTTCAATAAGGTGTTTTTTTTAAAAAAAAAATAGGTACTATAAAAGCCTCTACAATAATACACTTGGAAAAAATATTATCAGTTCATATCACAGACCAATGGTTAATTTTCCTAACACTAAGCCTCCTAAAAAAAAAAAAAAAAGAAGGAAAAAATCCACAACCCAAGGAAAAACGTCTGTAAAGTATATGAACTTACAGTTCACAGAAGAAAGAAATTCAAGTGGGTCATAAACATATAAGATAATGTTAAATCCCATTTATAATAAGAGAAATGCAAATAAAACTTTATTGAAACAGCACTTTTTGTTTGCCAGCTTGTTAAAAGTCAAAAAGGTTGATAACACTCTGTGGGAAGATCACGGAGATCAACAGACACACTTCTATACTATAGGGGAATGAAAATTGATATCACTTTTATGGAGGACAATTTGATGGTATCTATCACATTTACAAATGGATTTTTTTTTGACACAGCAATTCCTCTACTATTTCACCTACAGATATGTTCAAGCATGTGCAAACTGACACATATACAAGTGTATTTATGACAGCATTGCTTACAAGAGCAGAAGATGAGAAACAATCTAAATGTCTATCTGTAGTAGTCTGATTAAATAATGTTACAGTTGTACAATGACATATTCTTAACCCCAGAAAAGAACAAGAATGTTCTTTATGAGCTGCTATGGAAGGGTCTCGAAGATCTACTGCAGATGAAAGATAAAAACGGTGCAGGACAGTGTGTGTAATATGCCGTCATTTGCACAAGAGGGGGACTATATTTTAAGATTTGCTTGTATAGGCACAAAATATGCCTGGAAAGATATACCAGAAATTCATAGCATTGATCGCCCAGTGAGGGCAACTGGGTGACTTGGGAACAAAGGTTCAAGGAGGACTTTTCACCATATGGTTTTTTGCACCCTTTGAATATTAGAGTGAAGGTATTAATTGTTTCCAAAATAAAAGAAGACATTAAAAAATATGCCTATGAATTTCTGTATTTTCAGGTAATCCTTGCAGATTGGAATAGATCAAAATCACCTTGGGTGCAAAGGGTGATCTTATCCAGCTTTAAGGTGTCAGTAGGAGAGACAGTCAATGTGTGGTGTACAGTTATGTGAGAGTTCCAGAGACTCTTGTTTTGTTTTGTTTTGTGCTGTGTGTTGATTTTTGGTGACTATTAGTGTTCCTAATGAGTTGCCTTTGTTACTAAAAAGGTAATTGCTAAAAGACTAATAAAAAGGTAAAAATTGTGCTAGAGAATTATACAGTCTCTTTCAATATTAGTTCTATTACTCTAAGAAATTCCAGTAATTACTTAAAGCATGTGGTTGTTCTAATTCAACTCTATATTTATTGAAATATCACTTACCTTTCTGAAGAATGCCCTTGATAGAATGCCCGAAATAGAAGCTATAGGACACGAGAAAATATAGTCTTGGCATTAAGACAACCAGCTTGTTGGGTTGGTGTCATGTCTTATTTTGTGTTCAGCAGGCATCTAACACTCTGAAAATAATCAAAACTGGTTTTGGCAGTTAATAATCAAATGGCAAGGCTGTACATCCAGTCTGATTGACCGTGCCAACACCAACCATTAAAATTAAAGTAGCTGAAAAAACTCAGACGACATGTAACAATGGCCTTAATTACCCCACGGTGGTAAGATATATCCCTAGGGAAATTATTTAAATCTTTCACAGCATTAGGGGAGACAGGTAGTTTTGTAGTGATCACATTTGGTTTTCTACAGGCACAGAAAGCATACATTGAGGAGTGGTGAATATAGCATTCAAACCAATCTCTAGCCAACACAAAAGACCAGTCTTTTCCCTCCACAATACTTTTATGTAAGCTATTGCCCATATTTCATTTTGCCAGATGACTTATAGCACTTTTTCCTGCTCCAGTACGGGACTGAATCTAGTGTTGGATAATTGCATGTAATTGTCATGCCTCTTTAGCCTCTTTTAATCTGGAACATCTCCTTAGCCTTTTTTTTTTTTTTTTTTTACAACATTGACATTTTTAAAGAATGCTGTCCCTCTACATAATTTTTTAAAATAGAATTTTCTTCCTTTTGTGTTTGTCCGATGTTTTCTCTTACTTAGATTAAGGTTTTGCATTCTTGGGTGGAGTATTGCATAGGACAGAGATGCTGTGCTGTTCTTAGAGTATATCATTTGGAAGCACACAATGTGCATCTGTCCCTCATGGACGATGTTAATTTTGATCACCTGGTTAAAGTGTTGCCCAGTTTCTGTACTCCTTAATTACTGGGTTGTTTTCCTCAGTTGCAACCAATAAGCAGTGTGTGGGGAGCTACTTTAAGACTCTGCAAATATCCTATTCTTCACTTCTAGGTTTACCATGCATTGGTGATTCTTGTATAATCCAGTCTTTACCATTATGGTTACAAATGATGATTCCCAAAATCGAGCACTCCCTCTACATTTACCAGAAAGGCCCAGTCATTCCACTTTAAGCAAGAGAAGTCACCTATCTATACATCACCAGTAAAAATTCATGAGTACATACTTTTTCAGTGATTTAAAACTCATTATTTTACTTATTTGGCAAGTGGAAATTCATTCAGCTGGCTTCTATGTCTTTGTGACATGTCCCTATCATGTTTTTTGAGTACTTCTTTACTCTCTAGATAACATGACGTTCCTGTATCATCTTGTACCTACCCTGCCCCAACCCTGGAATCAGTTATTTGTCTGAGAAACCTTAGTTGTTTTTAGTGAAAATGATATTAAAGATAAAAATCTGGATGCTAGGTACACTGATTGCTGCTACCGTGTCTTTGCTTCTTGGCCCTTTCAACAGACAGAGCTAGGAAATACATGTATGTATATCTACATATACATATACATACACACAAACAACCATATACACAAATAAATATACACACACACATATATACATGTACTTATACACATGCATTATAGTAGCCATGCCAGCCTCCAGGATGGCCCCCAGTGATCCCTGCCTCTTGACGTTCACACCCTGGTGTACATACAACATTGTATAAGGTTTGGTCTGAGTGACCAACCGGACATGGCAGAAGTGATGACATGTCTACTTTTGAGTTCAGGTTATTAAAGACACTGTGGCTTCCGTTTTGATTTCTCTGGCTTTCCATTTCTTCCTCTCCTTCCTCTCTCTGGGGGAAGTCAGCTGCCATGAGCAGTGTTTGGAGAGGCCAACAGGGTAAAGAACTGAAGCTTTCTGCCCACAACCATATCAGTGAGTTTGGAAATCGTCCCCCAGCCTCAACCAACCATTAAGATGACTGTAGCCTTAGTCAACAGCTTGATGGCAACATCATG
Source organism: Phocoena phocoena (assembly GCF_963924675.1). Taxonomy (NCBI): domain Eukaryota; kingdom Metazoa; phylum Chordata; class Mammalia; order Artiodactyla; family Phocoenidae; genus Phocoena; species Phocoena phocoena. Next base: position 89,012,498 of record NC_089221.1, on the reverse strand, counting down.
AAAGACAACTCTGGATATGAATTAGCAGGATCCTCTGTTAAGGGTCTCACCAAGTCTGAAATTAAGATGGCGACCGGTGATGGGGGGGTCTTATCTGATGTTCGGGGCCTTCTTCCCACGTTCATTCAGGCTGTTGACAGAATTCAGTTTCTTGCAGTTGTGGCTCCGAGAACCTTAGCTTCTAGAGACACCACTCATGCAGTTCACAACATGACTGATTTCTTCTTCTTTAAGATCCACAGGAAAGTATTTGCTGTTGCTTCTTGACTCTTTCAGGGTTCACCTGATTAGGTCTAGCCCACCCAGGGTAATCTCCCTTTTGATTAAGTCACAGTCAACTGTTAGGGATCTTAATTGCATCTATAATATCTCTTGCCATATAACATAACATAATCATGAGAGTGACAGCCATCATATTCACAGGTTCAGACCACACTCAAGACATGGGATTATACAGGGGTCGTACACCAGGGGTAGTAAACTTAGGGCCATCTTGGAATTCTGCCACAGATATCACAGATGTTTTAGGAAAAAAACCCAAAAATATCCTACTTTTTTTTGGAGCACACTGACGTGACTACAGAAGATAGGCAGGTGACATAAATGAGCAACCTGAGCCAGGTTTGGCTAACGACACAGTCTTGCTCTGTTTAGCAGGAGGGGCAGCTACTCGCCCCCAAACAAATGTCACTCAAGGATGTGGACCACTATCGCCAGATCACCCGATTTTTTTCAAGGGAAGTTAGAAATTTGAATTTGTATGTGTAATCTGTCATTTTTTAAAATGTTGCACACTAGTTCAAATATTTTAAAAAATGTGTTGGCCAAACAATTGAAAATTGGGACTGTATTCAGACTACTGCCTATCCGTTTATGGAACTGACTTACTGTGATCCCATGACTGTATAAGTAAAATAACAGGTTAGGAGACCTGCCTGAGCATCATGAAAGTACTTGTGTCAGGGTTTGGATTAGAACTCAATTCTTCTTGTCCCTCGCACTCCCTTTACCCTAAGTATTCACTGAAATTTGTTCCACTGTTGTATAGTCAAATAGTCCACTTGAAATTCAAAATGCTTTAAATAGGTTAATCATTTCTCAAGACATTTACTCTTCAAACTAAAAAAAATTTGAATCATTTTCCCTTCCCTTTATCTTGAAATAAGATACCACAGGAAAGATTTTTATTCACAGTCCCTCTACTAAGACAAGGTATAATTTATCAAGCTTTAGTAACATTTTGATGTATTGCTTTTGAAAAAAAACATTTGCCAAGAGATTAGTAATGTAATATCTGGATAAACAGTTGCCTGCTAGTTGAAAAGCAAAGGTTCTTCTCAATTAACTTATATCACATTAGACATTTATGTCAAGCAGGTGCTTCATGGAGTTTGACATCAGGACAAATATTATTAATAATAAATCTATCTTTCAGGTATATTGTAAAGTATAACTAGTTACTATCTGAAGAGTGTATGTAGTACACTCTTTACACTTGCTTTATAAATCCCAAGTATGAGTTCTCATTAATAATAACCTTAAATGAATTTGACATTAATCAAATGTGAGTTAATTTGACATGAATCAAAATTGCCCATGACCCGGGAGTGATATAAATTGTATAATTATAAAACTCAATGAGTCTAACCAAATTCAAAGGAGTAAAAAGTGGAAATAGATATAGTTAAACACTAACCCAAAACAGTTTTAAAAATACAAGGAAGGGACTTCCCTTGTGGCACAGTGGTTAAAAATCCACTTGCCAATGCAGGGGACATGGGTTCGAGCCCTGGTCCAGGAAGATCCCACATGCCACGGCTAAGCCCGTGGGCCCCAACTACTGAGCCTGTGCTCTAGAGCCCGCAAGCCACAACTACTGAACCCACGGTCTGCAACTACTGAAGCCTGCACGTCTAGAGTCTGTGTTCCGCAACAAGAGAAGCCACAGCATTGAGAAGCACGCACACAGCAATGAAGAGTAGGCCCTGCTTGCCACAGCTAGAGAAAACCCGCATGTGTCAACAAAGACCCAATGCAGCCAAAAAAAAAACAATCCAAGGTAAGTTATTGTATAGGAAAACAATAAAATTGTAGAGCATAATAATAAGATATAGCTATTTGACTATTGCTTTGAATTAAAGTGAGATTCTCTTCTTTTTAGAATTGATCATTTGACTTCATGTGAAAACCTTAAAGGAATCAAATCAAGGAATAACTACCCTCCATAAATCCTTGCATCACTGGACGACTCATAAAAACATCCCAGGATTTACAAACCGGAATCTTTTACTACTGAAATGAAGAAGAACTCCTTTTCGAAATTGCCCAGTAGTTTGGAATTAAATTTATTGTTGTTAGGACACTTACGACTCAATAATTAGAAAAGAAATAAACCAATTAAAAAATGGGCAAAGGATCTGAATAGATATTTCTCCAAAGAAGACCTACAAATGACTAATAAGCACATAAAAAGATGCTCAATATCATTAGTCATGAAGAAAATGTAAATTCAAGTCACAGTGAGTTACCACTTCAACCCCACTAGGATGGCTAGAATCAAAAATGCACATAATAGCAAGTGTTAGTGAAGATATGAAAAAAATCAGAATCTTAATAAATTGCTGGGAATGTAAATTGGTGTAGCCACTTTGGAAAACAGTCTGACAGCTTCTCCAAAAGTTGAAATAGAACACCAATTCACACATACTAGGATGTCTATAATTTTTTGATGATAATAAGAAGTGTTGGTGAGGATGCAGAGAAACTGGAACCTGCATATGTTGCAGATAGGAATATAAAATGGTGTAGCCACTGTGGAAAACAATTTGGTGGTTCTTCAAAAAGTTAGACATAAAACTACAATATGACCCTGAGAAAACCATAATTCAAAAAGAGTCATGTACCAAAATGTTCATTGCAGCTCTATTTACAATAGTCAGGACATGGAAACAACCTAAGTGTCCATAATTGGATGAATGGATAAAGAAGATGTGGCACATATATACAATGGAGTATTACTCAGCCATAAAAAGAAATGAAATTGAGTTATTTATAGTGAGGTGGATGGACTTAGAGTCTGTCATACAGAGTGAAGTAAGTCAGAAAGAGAAAGGCAAATACCGTATGCTAACACATATATATGGAATCTAAGGGAAAAAAAATGTCATGAAGAACCTAGGGGTAAGACAGGAATAAAGACACAGACCTACTAGAGAATGGACTTGAGGATATGGGGAGGGGGAAGGGTAAGCTGTGACAAAGTGAGAGAGAGGCATGGACGTATATAAACTACCAAACGTAAGGTAGATAGCTAGTGGGAAGCAGCCGCATAGCACAGGGAGATCAGCTCGGTGCTTTGTGACCACCTAGAGGGGTGGGATAGGGAGGGTGGGAGGGAGGGAGATGCAAGAGGGAAGAGATATGGGAACATATGTATATGTATAACTGATTCACTTTGTTATAAAGCAGAAACTAACACACCATTGTAAAGCAATTATACTCCAATAAACATGTAAAAAACAAAAAACCTACTATATGATCCAAAAATTCTACTCCTAGGTGTTTACTCATAAGAATTGAAAGCAGGAACTCAGACAGATACTTGTACGCCAGTGTGTACTGCAGCATTATTCACAATAGCCAAAAGGTGGAAACGACTCAAGTGTCCATGAACAGATGAACTGATAAATAAAATGTGGTGTATAAATACACAAAGAAACATTATTCATTTATAAAAATGAAGTTCTGATACATGCTTCAACATTAATGAACTTTGAAGACATTACCTAAGTGAAATAAGCCAGACATTAAAATGTAAATACTACATGATTCCAATTATATGAGGTACCTAAAATAGGCAAATTCACGGAGACACAAAGTAGAATAGAGGTTACCAGCGTATGGGGGAGGAAGAATTAGGAGTTAGCAGTTACAGAGTTTCAGTTTAGGGTGACTGAATATTTTGGAAATAGATAGTAGTAATGATTGCATAACATTGTGAATGTAATTAATGTCACAATTTGTACAATTAGAAATAGTTCGAATATAAAATTTTATTACATATATCCACAATTTTTAAAATTAATAATGCAACATACCAAAAACCATTGAATTGTATACTTTAAATAGGTGAATTTTGTGTTTTGTGAATTCTATTTCAATAAACCTGCTATTTAAGAAAAAAAAACTATTGCTGCTGAAGTCCCAGATACTTCTTAAATATCACTTACACACATGCACACAAATAAATATATTTGTATATAGCATCTCCAATCTCAAGCAAAAGTTCCTGAGCACCTCTCGTCCCATCAGAGTTAATCCCATTTTGTTCCTTCATAGCACGTATCATGGTTGAAATTTTCTCCCCTACCAGATTCCTTTTAATTCCTCTTGCTTCATAGTGCCCACCACAGTGTCTGGTACATAATTGGTGATGAATGAATGAATGATTGGGCTCAGGGTTTGCATGAGTAGCTGTGGGTCTTAACAAAGACCCACAATGTTAATAAAGTAACACTTGCAGAACCTATGGGTTGAACAGCACAAAGAGAGGTCATATAGGGCAGTGAATAGCATATGATTCTCAAAGTTGCCTTACAAGTCCACCCCGGGAGACATATTATAAGCATATTGAATACAGAGTATGCATTTGTCAAAGAAAGGTTCACTCAACTGTGATTTGAAAGGTGATGAAAGGGGTTTCACCACCTAATGGTTAGGGTGGTATTTTGTATTTCGATAAAAAATTGACTTATCCGTTATGTGAAAATTGAATTTGGGAGATAAAATATTAAAAGAACCTTAAATTCTGGAAACAAACCAAAAAAGCTGCCGATATTAGAAGGAAACTACCAGAGAGAGATCAAGAGATCTGATTTATTTAGGTTAAAGAAATGACATTTCAGGTAGAAAAACACTTTTTAAAAAGTGTCTAACTTAAGAGGAAGGCAGACTTTAGATTGACGACAACTGAAGAACAGTAAAACAAGAGCAAAGGTCAAACTCAAGCTGAAATTGGGAAAATATTCCTGGAGCTAACTGCAGTCAGAAAGTGGAACCATTTCCCTAAAGAAGTAATTATGGTAAGCTCAATAGCGATGTTCAAATGGAAATTAAATGTTTATGGAAAAATGTGGTGTTCATTTCTCTGATACAGGCAGTTCTACTAGCTGACTCATAAATTCATTATCCTTGTCCATCTTCTCCTTCTATCCTTTTGCTTCTTACGAAGTTTTCCATTTTATCCGAGACTGGGTCTGATGAGTGTTTACAATCGTGTGCTTAGTCAGCATTTTATACTTTATAGGAGGCATTTATTTGAACGCCATATTTTATTTATTTATTTGGGTCTTAGTTGGGGCACGCATGTGGAATCTACTTTCCCGATCAGGGATCGAACCCAGACCCCCTGCATTGGGAGCGTGGAGTCTTAACCACTGCACTACCAGGGAAATCCCTGAATGCCATATTTTAAACTTCACTGTGAACAGTTCCACTGGACAGCTTCCTCCCCTAGCTCTCCACCTCTCCATCCAGGCCCCGAATGTTTTTGTTTTTTTTCAACTTTTTATTTTATATTGGAGTATAGTTGATTAACAATGTTGTGATAGTTTCAGGTGTACAGCAAAGTGATTCAGTTGTACATGTACATGTATCTATTGTTTTTCGAATTCTTTTCCCATTTAGGTTGTTACATGATATTGAGCAGAGTTCCCTGTGCTGTACAGTAGGTCCTTGTTGGTTACCTATTTTAAATATAGCAGTGTGTACATGTCAATCCCAGACTCTCTACCTATCCCTTCTCCCCACCCTTCCCCCTGACGGAATGTTATTCCTAGATAAAAATCAGGGGATTCCAATCCAAAAATGGGCAGAAGACCTAAATAGACATTTCTCCAAAGAAGACATACAGATTGCCAACAAACACATGGAAGGATGTTCAACATCACTAATCATTAGAGAAATGCAATCAAAACTACAGTGAGGTATCACCTCACACCTGCCAGAATGGCCATCATCAAAAAATCTACAAACAAGAAATGCTGGAGAGGGTGTGGAGAAAAGGGAACACTCCTGCACTGTTGGTGGGAATGTAAATTGATACAGCCACTATGGAGAACAGTATGGCGGTTCCTTAAAAAACTAAAAATAGAACTACCATACAACCCAGCAATCCCACTACTGGGCATAAACCCTGAGAAAACCATAATTCAAAAAGAGTCATGTACCAAAATGTTCATTGCAGCTCTATTTACAATAGCCAGGACATGGAAGCAACCTAAGTGTCCATCGACAGATGAATGGATAAAGAAGATGTGGTACATATATACAATGGAATATTACTCAGCCATAAAAAGAAACGAAATTGAGTTATTTGTAGTGAGGTGGATGGACCTAGAGTCTGTCATACAGAGTGAAGTAAGTCAGAAAGAGAAAAACAAATACCGTGTGCTAACACATATATATAGAATCTAAAGAGAGGGATGGTTCTGATGAACCTAGGGGCAGGACAGGAATAAAGATGCAGATGTAGAGAATGGACTTGAGGACACAGGGAGGGGGAAGGGTAAGCTGGGACGAAGTGAGAGAATAGCATTGACATATACACACTACCGAGGGTGAAATAGATAGCTAGTGGGAAGCAGCCGCACGGCACAGGGAGATCAGCTCAGTGCTTTGTGACCACTTAGAGGGGTGGGATAGGGAGGGTGTGATGGAGATGCAAGAGGGAGGGGATATGGGGATATATGTATATGTATAGCTGATTCACTTTGTTATAGAGCAGAAACTAACACAACATTGTAAAGCAATTATACTCCAATAAAGATGTTTAAAAAAATAAATCAATAAAAAAATCAGGGGATTCTTCTCTTAAACATGTAGTGCTCTGCCTGAGGAGAGTTAGTTATTAGGGTAGGTACCTGCAGCCACTACCATTTTGACATTTGGAGCCACCCCTGTCTCCTGGCCAGCTCCCTCCCTGTCTCCACACCTCAGGTGTGCAGAACTACTGGTTAGCCATCCTGATTGTGCTAGAGGTCAGATGAGCAAAACAGTACAGACACTCCAGACCAGCTACCAGGAGCAATCAACATAGTCAAATAAGATCATAGACATATAAAGAAAAACATCAGCATGGAGGAGATAGAGAAAGACATCATACAGACAAAACAAAAATCCTCTTAAAAAAAGAACCATCAGAAGTGTTCTTGGGCAAAATAGAATGGATCCAAGATAGTAAATAGCAAAAGGGGAATAGCTGTTCATGATATGATTTTTTTTAAAAAAAAAAAAAAGCAAATATTTTCTCCCTGAAGAAGAAAAATGAGAAACTTTAGGGGGAAAAGAGTATAAAATTCATGCTCCGAATAAGCAAACTAAATTATGGCTGGACTTGATGCAAAACATGAAAAGAGAATTCATGTAGGAATATTCATGACAGGAATATTAGCCTTCTAGTGGCTCAGGGGTCATCACATTGGACCCAGCACGCTCCTTTCCTCTCCAACGGACCATACTTACATAATGATAGTAATGCAAATATTCTCATCCAGCAGAGTAGGAGTCAAGAAAAACTCTTTGAATAAACAAATACCTTAAAAGAGGAACAGCCAAGAGATAGAATTTAAATAAATAAATGCTTAAATATTCAAATGTAACCAATAGAAGATCTAAAATAATAACTACTAAAAATTAGAAGTGGGAAATGAGCTAAGGAACAGAAGTGATCAAAAGATGAGGAAAAGATCCATCTTTCAGGCTTCCCTGGTGGCGCAGTGGTTGAGAGTCCACCTGTCGATGCAGGGGACACGGGTTCGTGCCCCGGTCCGGGAAGATCCCACATGCCGCGGAGCGACTAGGTCCGTGAGCCATGGCCGCTGAGCCTGCGCGTCCGGAGCCTGTGCTTCGCAACGGGAGAGGCCACAACAGTGAGAGGACCGCATACCGCAAAAAAAAAAAAAAAAAAAAAAAATCCATCTTTCAAGGCAGGGAGTATAAAAGACAGGAGCTTAACTGATCAAACAAAAAACAGCATTATAAGCATATTTAGTAGTATGGAGATAATCACCAGAAAAAGTTTTTAAAAAGATTTTAGTTGGTTGCTTCTGTGGGGAAAAAAATGCCTAGGAGATTATACCCTTTTTCTTTATAACCTTTCATATCAATTTTTTTGGTATTCTTGTTTCTACATACTATGTTGCTTTGATAAAAATATTAAACCCCAATTTTTTTTGAAAGTCAAAGAAGGAAATACTAGATTTGAACCATCATCTTCTCATTCATGTGAACATTAAGTGGTCAGTTAAACTGGGGGGAAATAATACAACCTGACACATTCATTAGGGCTTGTCCCTAACCCCCAAGAAGATCAAGCATGACCTTAGGACTTGAAGAATGGTTAAAAAACAAACCAAAAAATTATGCCAAGACAACTATGGGGGTTTGGAAGAAAATACAGCCTCTGCTTCAGAACAAGATGAGGCCGTTGCTGAGGCTGGGAAACCTGGGAGGGCAATGGCCATCATGGATGAGTGGGCGTCAGGAAACCACTAGATGGGACTGCCCACTCAAGGGCACCAGAGGCCAGAAAAGGCAGGGGCCTCGCTTTGGATTAGATAATAGAAAGCAAAACTGAGATCTGCTGTTCTAGACAACATGGTCAGGAACCCTTCATCAGATAAGCTGACATTTGAACAGAGACCTGATCAAAATGAGGGAGTGAGCCATGAAGGTACCTGGAGGAAGGAACATCCAGACAGGGAAACAGCAAGTGAAAAGGCACTGTGGTAGAACCTATGCTCAGTGCAAGTCTTCTCGCTCAATGTCTTAAAGGTGTTTTTAACTCAATATGCTCCAAATTAGACTATCTTTTCCTTCAAACCCATCCCCTTTCAGCACTTCCAACATGAGTAAATGGCACAAGCACACAGGCTTGGTACAAGCCAGGAAGCTTGGAGTCATCCTTGATAAGAGCCCCTTCCTGTCCATGACAGCTAATGCATCTAATGCCTCCTGAGGACGACCACCCTAGTTCACTGCACTCTCATCATTTGCAGGGACTCCTCCATGGCCTTCAGTATCCACTCTCATTATACTCTACCCTGCAGCATGTAAAAATGCAAGTTAAAGCATGTCAATCTCTCCCTAAATTAGAGCCATCCAGTGACTTCCCAGTGCTCTTAGGATAAGTACTACAATAATTAGCTTGGCCAAAGATGTCCTGCAGGGTCTGGGCCTGCCGGCCTCTCCAAGGCTCGTGTTGCACACTCTCACCTTTGTCTTCTCTACTCCATTCACAATGGCTTTCTTTCAGGCCTGAGGACACTAGTCTTTCTCCTGCCCCAGGTTTCTGGCATCTGCTGACCGCTTTGTATGCCATCCCCGTAAGCAGGCTGTATTTTCTTGAAACTTTAGATCTCATTTCAAATGTCACTTCCTCAGGGAGAATTTTCTTGATTAGGTCAGGTCCTATTTTTATCACTTCTTGTGCTTTTCCTTCCACATCAATCTCCTAAGTTTTCTGATGGCAGGAACAGTGTGTATTTTACTTACATCCCTGGAACTTAACAATAGTGCCTGGCATATAACAGCACTTCAGTAAAGTAGACATTTCCTCTCAAGCCCCTGGCTCCCTATCAGTTCCTGGCCTTCCCTCAGAGTATTTAACTTTCTCTTTCACTGAGAGGACAAAATAAGCTATGCCAGACTTCTCCCTGACCAGTGAAAGGAAGGTCACCATTCCCTAGAGTGGGGGTGAAGAGGAGGGGTGTATTTGCTGTGTACATCAGCCAAGTGGGATCTCGCACTGTCTCACCCAGGCTCATTTTATTGCCCTCTGTACTACTGGTCTGCAGACCAGAGGTGGTAAACCCGAGCCAGAGAGAAGAGTTCTTCCTGGGAGAGTAAACCCCAACCCCGACGCCTCACACTCCTGGTTCACGGATGGTGAAAGACTGCCACTGAGGCAAGACTTCCAGCACATGGGACAAAGCTCCTACCCCCAGTAGAATGGGGGGTAATAGGTATGAGAGGCCATTCAAAAGTCTTTTAAATAACTGTTACAATAATAGTTAATATTTATTAAGCATTAACCATGAGACAGTCACTGAGCTAAGCATTGTAAACACATTACCTTATTTAATCCTATCAATAACCTATGAGCTAGGAACTATTATTATTTTATCCATTTTACAAATGAGGAAACACACTTAGAGAAGTTCAATAACTTACCTTCATCTCACAGCTAAACAACTGGCAGAACCAACTTTCCAATGCAAACCACTGTGCTATACTGCGTCTTTGGCAACATGGACTTTCTAAAGGTAAAAGTGGTGCAAACTACTACAATTTACCAAAGTCAGGACATTAACCAGGCAGTCAAGACATAGCATTAGGCAATTTTTCTAGAAAACATAGACTAGTGTCACCTTTTTTTTTTTTTAAATCACAAACTCAGTATGTTTGTCTCAAATATATTCATGGTTGTGTTTATTCAAACAGAATATACATGAACATAATATACATGATTTTAGGTGTGCCAGGTACTTCCACAAGAATAGTTATTCCAAGGCACAGTAGCTATAAATGCATTACAGAGGACATGAGCTCTAGTATATTTCATTATTGAAGAGTTTGCCTTGTAGTCTTCAGGTCAATAAACCTTATAGTTGGGTCAATACTGGACTGTTCTGAACAACTTGGTATCAAGCACTTTGCCTGTGGCTATAGTGTGCTGGAACTCCCAACTGCAGGTTGGAGTTGCAGGTGTGTGCAAATCTACTTAAAATTATACAATCCCAGAGGTAAAAAGAACTTCCTTATTTTTCAGATGTGAAAACCAAGATTTGGAGAGAGTAAGTGAATTCGCTTTTTTAAAATACATTTTCAAAAAGAAATTTCCAGAAATTAAGAATCTGATGATTCTTAATTCATCAGAATAAAAATGTTTGGAGCATATGGGGAGAGAATTTAGTCCTTCCTTTTATAGCTTGGTTCAAATGAGATCCTTTAGGACAGGAAAACCTCTTTCTGTGTTCCTTGTCTGTGTACCTTTTTTGTCTATGGCTCTAGGTATTATTTTAAGTTGTACAAAAGCTCTAGGCTTTTAAAATCTGTCAAAAACAAACAAACAAACAAAATATATCACCCTTGTTATATAAGATACGCTGAGAATTGAACATAAGTAATGCTGGGCAGTTAGATGATCTAAGAATAAGATCACTATCGAATAGAAAAAATCAATTGCCTTACTTTCCTCCCCAGGCGGGGCACAGTAGGGGATAGATAAGTGTGGGCTGTAAATAGTTTATTACTTGGTAGTTCTTCCTAATGGCAGGCAGCACTGAAGCTGAGGAGGTAACAAGTAGTCTCTCAGCCAAAGGTCACTTTCTCTGGCCCAGCAACCTTTTCACTTGGAAATACAATCTGGGTCTAATGTTGATTTGAAAGGAGAGGTTATTATACCATCCAGCTCCAGGCATCAAAGTTCTAAAGGTTTTTAAACTGTGCTTCTTTTAAAAAAGAACTCAAACCTGTGATATTTGTGCTTTATTACTTGTGAAAAGAACTGATTACTGTGGTTAGCATAACTGCTTTTATTGAGAAGTGGAAGCCAAGTAGTGGAAAATAAATCCTGTAGCTCTATGTAGGATGCCTGAAATATAATTCATTGCTTCAGTTAGCTTCCAGAAATAAAAGGGATGAGGACGGGCCTCTGGTTCTTTTAATTACGATTGTCCATGAAATCAGATGGGGGGCTCTGCAGGGTATGGAGAGGGTCACTGGGAGTTTCTGGGTGGAGGGAGGGACCTCCAGACAGCAGAGGCTCTTGTACAGTAGTGAAAGACTAGTTCTGAATCACCCTGCTCTGGGCAGAAAGGCTAGGAACCCCAAAGACAATTGGATTTACATTTACAGTTTTTAAAAAACCCTGCCCTTGAGGCTAAACCTAAACAATTCTACCGGGACTGGGGGAGTGGAACCTGCATTTAAAGATGCAATTTTTATCTCCATTCAGGGAGAGCACTCTTCCACTTTTGGATTTACTGATAGTATTAACTATGTTGGCCACAGCCAGTTCAATTTCAGTCTTTTGACACTGATTCAGGTTTGGCTCTTTTGGGGCCAATTATCTCCAATTTGAATAATGCTGATTATTACATATGATAAGTTCTTCCTAATTACATCACCTGTTTAATCTCTAACACTATATATAATTACAACTTTTTTTTTCCTGAGGTAACTTTGACTTATTATGTTTCATATGTATAACATAATTTGACTTCTGTATATATTATAGCGTGTTCACCACCAAAAGTCTAGTTTCCATCTGTCACCATACAAATGACTCCCTTTACCCATTTAGCCTTCCTCCCGGTCCCCCCTTTCCCCTCTGGTAACAACCAGTCTGTTCTCTGTATCTATGTGTTTGTTTTTGTTTTGTTTTGTTTGTTTGTCTTATGTTCCACATACCAGTGAAATCATATGGTATTTGTCTTTCTCCATCTGACTGATTTTGCTTAGCATAATATCCTCAAGGTCCATCCCTGTGGTTGCAAATGGCAAGATTATATTCACAAATTTTATAACACCTGCTTGAATATATCTCCCATATCTGTGAGTCTATGCGGCCATGTTTAAAACAGAACTAAACTAACTGCTTAGTTCATAATTCAGCTCATATTACTTGAAAAGGGGCAATGACTCAGCCACAATATATATGCATTTCCATGGTTTACATTCTGAAACCTAACTATGAGCAGGTTATTCATATATTATTATGTCTAATAATTCCTTTGGGAATTTTTCTTGGTTATGTGAATACACTTCAGAAGTGAGTTATTCAAGCTAGCATGGATTTGTGTGCTGATCTTGTAGTAACTTCATAATATATTGGCCATAGTTCTTTCAGGTAGACAGCCCCTATTTGTCCCAACCTGCAGCAGTGTAGCTTTATCGAGGGGCCATCACAACTGTAACCTTCACTCATTAGAGGGACAGCATTACAGGCCATTTTGAATCATGTGAAGCTGAAATCAGAGCTTCAGTTTCTATATTTCCATGAAGAAAATATGTCTCTCAGTATTAAGCCGACTAAAATAATCGAAGGATTGGTTCTGCTTCAATAGAATGCATGAGAATAGATGTATTCATGGCAATTTGTAGATTAATTAAGCCATAGGCTAGGGAGAAAACGGCCACAAATATGACAACAGGTTTATATTTGTATCATAAATGGAGTAAAACACATCAGCAAGAAAAACAGTAAGACTCTAATAAATGAAATGCAAAGTGCACAAAGAGACAATACTCAAAAGAATAAATATAGCCAGTAAACAAACTTGGAGAAGTGTTCAGTCCCTACCAGTAATCCAATAAATGCAAATATTTTTTAAAAGATATTGTTTACATCCTTTAAATTGGCAAAAAATTAAACAAAATTCAAATACCCAATGAAGCTGAAGTGGCAGAGTCTGTCACTCTGCTATAGTGTGCCATTTTACTGGCTCATTGCTTTAAAGAATATTTGGACAATATGCACTGAGAACATTAAAAGCATGCATAGTTTCGGTTCCATCCTTCTTAAGAAAATGATCTAAAATGAAAAAAATAAAATCTCTTGTGCATAAAGATAGTCACTTCAAAATTATTTACATTAGCAAAAATTTGAAGCAACCTCAGTAGTCAAGAATAGGAAGATGTTAAACAAATGGCATATTAGCCATAAATTAATGCAGTCGTGAATATTTATTCATACATTAAAAAAAAGTGTTTATAGACTTTTGGCCAGTATGACAGTTTGATATTTCTCCTCCACCTCAAGTACATTAAAATTTCACTTAAAAATTTTTAAATCTATAAGTAAAATCAATTTAAAACATTTTAAGCCTCAATGCCCAAGTTGAACAGTGGCTTAAATACAGCCAAAAAAGAAGTATCGAATTGGGAAACAGATCTGGGAAACAGATCTAGGAAACACACTGAGAATTCCAAAGCAAGATAAAAAGATAGAAAATATGAAAGAGATATTGAGACATGGAGGATAGAAAGATCAGGTCCAATATATATCTATGAAGTTTCAGGAGTAAAGAATAGAGAGAATGGGAAGAGGCAATATTTAAATTAAAAATGGCTTAGATTCTCCAATTGTAAGGAGACATGAGGTCACAAATGAAAGGGGCACGCCAGGTCCTGAGGAGAGTAAAACCGGTTCATATCTAACCATATTATAGTGAAGCCGAGAATATGAAAATCACAGAGAGAAATTCTGATTACCTACAAAAGAACAATGATGGCCTTGGGTAACTCACCTCTGAGGTGTATCCACGTAATACAGAAAATTCCCAGGGTTATTACTGGAAATGTTGAGTATTTCCAACCTATACCAGTAGTTGGATTTCTCAATGTTGCCTGTTTATATATCTATGAAGGATATCTATATCTATATAATTTTGTACTCTGATACCTTACTGAATTCTCTCAGTGTTTACATAGTTTTTTAGTTGATTCTCTTATGTTACCCATGTATATAATTATATCATCTAGAAATAACAATATTTTTACCCCTCTTTACCAACATGTGTTCATTTTGTTTCTTGGTCTTGTCTAATTGTGTTGACCAGAACTTCTGGAACAATATGAAGTAGCCCTCACATCTTCATCTTGCTCATCACTTTATGAACCAGTTCCAGTACAATCTTAAATTACTTGAGAGTGGTGTCACTTGAGAGTGGAAATGGATTCATCTTTAACATAATAAAACATATCTATTGGTTCCTGTTTTATTTATACATTCTTTATGAAAAATGAATGTTGAGCATTATTAACACGTTTTCAGCATCTACAAAGATGATCATGTAATTTTTCCATTCGGATTTATTAATATGATAAATTATATTAATAGCTTTTTCTGATGTTGAATTATTCCTGAACTTCTAGATAAAATGTCTCTTGGTCATGGTTTATTATCTTTTTAATATGCTGCTGAATTTTGTTTGTTAATGTTTTATTTAGATTTATTACATAGATATTCATAAGAAAGATTGATCTGTCATTTTCTTTTTTTTTTCTTTTTCTTTTTCGCTGCCGTATTTGGGACCTGGATATTGCTGTTTTCTCATTTTATGAAGAGTTTGGAGGCTTAATTTGTTTCATATGTTCTGTAACAATTTAGATAGCGCTGGAACTATCTGTCTTTTAGGAGCTAAATAGAATTCTCCTGTGAGAACATCTGGACCTGATGATGTTTTGGGCGTTGCTTTTTGACAACATTTCGTATTTCTTCTCTGGTAATGGCTGTTTGTATTTTCAAATGTCTTCTGAGATCAGTTTTTGTAATTTAATTTTTCCTATGCAATTACTCACATTACCAGGATAGATGTATATTATATATACAAGATCATATTATATCTCATATTACATATATATACATCCAATATATATAATCTCAAACTTACAGAAAAGTTGCAAATACTGTGCAAAGAAGTTTTTTTCTCCCCCAAACCCTCTGAGAGTGACTCATTGACCTGATGCACTATTATCTCCTAACATTAGGATAACTTTTCTACAAACAAGGAAAATCTCCTTTATAACCCAAATATAAGGAATTCAGGAAACTAATATTGATATATTACTACCATCAAATCATCAAACCCCATATAGGTTTTGTCAACTGTACCAACAATATTCTTTATAGCAGCAGTCCCCAACTATTTGGCACCAGGGACCGATTTTGTGGAAGACAATTTTTCCATGGATGGGGGTGGGGAATGGTTCAGGTGGTAATGTGAGTGATGGGGAGCAATGGGGAGAGGCAGATGAAGCTTCAATCACTTGCCTACCACTCACCTCCTGCTGTGTGGCCTGGTTCCTAACAGGCCATGGACTGGTAGTGGTCTGCGGCCCAGGGTTTGGGGACCCCTGCTTTACAGCAAAAATGTGTAGTTCAGAATCATGTGTTCCATGAGTTATCACATCCCTTTAGTTTCCTTCAGTGTGGAAGGAAATTTATCTTTCAGTGACTTTCATGATCTTGGCACTTTAAATCATTATAGACAACTTATTTGGTAGAATGTACCTTAATTTAGGTTTGTCTAATGTTTCCCTGTGATGAGATTCAGATTCAGCAAGTGTCTTTGGCAAAAACATCACAGAAGTAATGGGAAAATTCTTTTATTTCTGTGGTTAAATTTATTGCTGTCTTTTTTAATTGTCTCTGGATTTTGAGTCATAATTACAAAGCATTCTCCACACTAAGATTAAAGAGGCATTACCCATATTCCCTTTGGTACTTAAATTGTTAGAATTTTACAGTTAGATCTCTGATTAATATGAAATTTATTCTTGTGTATATTGTGAGATCTAATTTTACCTTTTCCCAAATGGCTACCCAAGTCCATCTTTGACTCAGTGATTTGAGATGCCACCCTTATAATACACTGAATTTCTTCATGAGCTTGGATATCTGTCTGGGCTTTCTATTCTGTTCTACTTGTCTGTCTGTCTAGTCATGCACCAGTACCACACTGCTTTGATTATAGTGTCTTTGTACTATGTTTTCATGCCTAATAAGAGTACTCCTCATATTTTTGTTTTGTTTTTTCCTGACAATACAGGTATGCTTGTTTTTCCATACAAAATTTAGGACCAACTTTCTAACTCTATATTAAAGCTTGTTGGTGTTTTCATTGGGGTTGCATAATATTAACAAATTCACTTAAAGAGAATGTAATGAGCGTTCTTGTTCAAGAATAGAGTATATATTTTGCATTTGTTCAAGTTCATGTTTGTGTCTTTCAGGAGTGTTTTAAGGTTTACCACATATAGGTTTTGAACATTTCTTAACTTTATTCTTAAATATTTGTTGCTGTCATAAATGGGGGTTTTATTTATCTTTGTGTAGAGAACTTTATATTGAAACTAAACAAACTCTCATCACCCCTACAGTTCCCTATCCTTCTCCTTTTACCTAAATGAGTTTTTTACTCTATAAATCATCCTTCTGCATGTATGTACATCCTTTTACATATTTTCTGAAATCTAAGATATTTTCAATCTTTCCACATTTCAAAATGTAGAAGCTAAAACTTTTCTCAAATTCAGTCCATCACAAGAATTCTTAAAAAAACACACTTCAGGAGACTTTCTTTCTTTCTTTCTTTTTCTTTCTTTCTTTATTTTTGGCTGCGTTGGGTCTTTGTTGCTGCACGAGTTTTCTCTAGTTGCAGCGAGTGGGGGCTACTCTTCGTTGCAGTGCGTGGGCTTCTCATTGTAGTGGCTTCTCTTGTTGTGCAGCACGGGCCCTAGACGCCCAGGCTCAGAAGTTGTGGCTCGCGGGTTCTAGAGTGCAGGCTCAGTAGTTGTGGCACACGAGCTTAGTTGCTCCGTGACATGTGGGATATTCCTGGACCAGGGCTTTTAACCACTGTGCCACTGGAGAAGTTCCCTCATTTCTTTCTGAGGCAGGTTCATACAGTCTGTGATGACTAGAGGTTTAAATGTATTTAGGGTTGCTTTCTGTCTGATAATCTAAATTAAGTATTGTTCATAAGATTAAAAGTTATCATCTCCTTAATACTAAAACCAGGATTTTTAATGTTAAAGTTCTATT
The DNA here is from genome assembly GCF_963924675.1 of Phocoena phocoena. Classification (NCBI taxonomy): domain Eukaryota; kingdom Metazoa; phylum Chordata; class Mammalia; order Artiodactyla; family Phocoenidae; genus Phocoena; species Phocoena phocoena. Next base: position 88,994,890 of record NC_089221.1, on the reverse strand, counting down.
GATACCTTTTGGTTAACTGAAAAACTAATTCACCCGTTGTTTTTTAAATTATTGCAGCCATTCTCTTGACTTTCCCTATAGCAGTAGAATTTATGATATCACAGGAAGAATGGTCATTTTCTCTGCTTCAGTCACTCTTTTTAGGACTGGATGACGATAATATAAATAAGTCTACTTTAAAATACATAAAAGTGTCAAGAGTTTTAAAACTAGCTTTAGGAGGGATCCATAACTACTCCTCCCTCTAACCTGAAGAGATGCAGAATATGCAAGATGACCAAAGAAATTCTGGATTTAAAACCCCTGTGGTAACTATTGATCAGCAAAACTCGAACAGGAAAATCTATGGCTAAATTCATGTGATTATTATCGTGCACAATCTGCTATTAAATTGTTTCTGTTTATCACTACATAACCAATATTCTTGGTTGTGGGGAAACAGCTGAACCACCCTGCCAACTTTAGAGACTCAACTTGTGACTTCAGTCATGGTACAGCCAGCACCTCTACAATCAACAGCAGAAAACAAGAATGTTCTCTTATAATAAATATTAGCAAAGGGTATGTATATTTCCGTTCTTCAGATGACTGTGTTGGTTTAATCTAATTTTAGTTCAAAGATCCATTTGTCTCTGGTTCTGCATCAGAGGCAAAAATTACTTTATTTGATTAACTGAGGTCTGGGAAGAATTCTTCCATATGTCGTGATATTCAAGTCTAATGCATTCATTAGGAAGAAACAATTCCATAACCTAACATAAATCGTTTCAAATTGGAATAGTCAAAAAAAAAGTTAATATGCATATAGAATTTCGTGTGTTACATAAGCATGTGCAATCATCTAAAATTAAAACTAATCACTTTGTATCAGAAGCAGTAATAAAAGCCAAAGTTCTGCCTCATTGTTCTCTAGTGAAGCATGAATAATTCATGATTCAGGTAAGTTTCCCTTCTCCCCTGAGTCTTCCACAAGATTTTACCAATTTCATTATTCAAAATGTGTCTCTTAGGGCTTCCCTGGTGGCGCAGTGGTTGAGAGTCTGCCTGCCGATGCAGGGGGACATAGGTTCATTCCCCGGTCTGGGAGGATCCCAAATCCCGTGGAGCGGCTGGGCCCGTGAGCCATGGCCACTGAGCCTGCGCGTCCAGAGCCTGTGCTCCGCAACGGGAGAGGCCACAACAGTGAGAGGCCCGCGTACCGCAAAAAAAAAAAAAATAAAATAAAATAAAATAAAATGTGTCTCTTTAGAGCATTTTAGCTACACTAGAATTGAACTAACACTAGATGTCATACCTTTTGATGTTACTCTTTGTAGATCTGTCCTTCAGCCCTCTTGCAAAGCAGAGTGTGACCAGGTCTTATGGGACAAAACAAGATCTCAGGGCCTGGCCTTGCTTCAGGGCTTCCCACTCTCCCTGAATGTGGCCTGGCTCCTCTTCATATTCTCTAATGTTCTCCTTGAATTCAAATTTTTTCTCATTCAAAAGTATGTGGTCCCATCTATCCTTTCCAGAAAGCTGCCTATAATGAAAAATTAAAATTACCCTCTTTTATACCTGAAAACACTTCCTTTAATAGCAGTTTCTACTTCTCAATAAATGCCCCCAACAATAGTGTCACTAGTTTCATCCATCACATATATTAATTCATTTATTAACATTAAATATTTATTGAGCTTCTACTGTAGGTGATGTGCTACAGACAGAAAAAATCTCAAAGTCTGCCTTCAAGGAGGTGACAGATGTAGCAGGCTAAATGCTGAAACACCAGTGGTAAGAGGTGCTCTTTCACATGGACTGGAGATGTGAAAACAATGACCAGGGGTAGAGCGATTAGCTCTGCACATAGACTGCAATTGAATCAGCAGGTATTTGGGGGGAAATTGAAGAGGTTTCTGCCTGATTAATTCTATTTTGTCTACAAAGCAGGATTTGAGATTCTTTCTTGAGAGTCATGGTGGTTAAAAGGTATGAGGAGAGTAATAAAGGCTTGAAATAGTCACCAAAATGATGGAGAAAGACAGCTGATTAGGAGAATTAGGATAAATTCCAGTTAGCATAAAAGATCAGCATACATTGGAGGCCATGAATCTGTAGAGGTTCCATATCAACCTGGTTGTGTGATTCTCCTCCATGGATGGTAGAGTGAAAACAAGGGACCAAGGTAAACAGTGTTTATGTGTCATAGATCTCTGCCAGAAGGAAGGAAGTGAAGCCAGGACAAGGCTGATAACCTGAGAGATGATGGAGGGATTAGGAGACAGGATACCAGGGAGTAAGGCAGTATGAGAACCAACATGGTATGATGTTTTAGTCATGTAGTAACATGCAGGGGTCTAAGATTTCATCTGGATCTAATCTGGTTGAAGGATCAGCCATGGAGCAGGTGACTGAATGGGAGGACTTCAGGTGAGGAAGAATGCAACAGTTCAATGAACTCCTATAAAGCCTTTCTTGGTGTCAGGTACTGTATTAAGTCATGAATCAGACCTTATAAGAACTAAAAGAGTTCAGAGTAAAACTGGTAAATATCCCATTTAGTATGTGATAAATAATAATTGAGATGAAATGCCCAATTATAGTAGGCATACAAAGGAGAAAGTATAGTCAATAACTTGGCAAGTTCAGAGAAGACTTTGTTGAGAAGGTAGTGCTTGCCAGAGTTACTCAAGGGAGGGTAATATTAGGAAATAGACAAATGACAGTGATGAAGAGGAGTTGACGGCATCCAGTCTCATGACTTCCAAGTGAGAGTTGCAAGCACCAAAAGAGTACAAGAGGAAAATATCTCCCCTCCAATATCTCTAGCTGTCTTAAATCCCACCTAAACCATTCAGCACATCATTGCCTCAACTACTGGCCTTAAGTACCACTTTCAATACTTCAATTTCCTCTTTAAATCTTTCCATTTCTTTCTAGTTCCTTCACCATTAAAATAAGAAACCTCAACTCTTACATCAGAGAGAAATGAATGTTGTAAAGGCCTTTTGTTTTCCTTTCCCCTCGCTCCCTGTCCAATAGTATTTCCCATCACTTACCTATCATGTACTTCTGCGATGTGTCATCTGCTTCCCTTCTCTCTGATTCATAAACACTCATGCCCATTTCCACATATTTTCCTCATCTGTAATATTTCTCCCAAACTTCCCTTCCAAATTAAGTCATTTTTCACAGTCTGGCTGAAGATCTGTGGCTCCCATGATGCCTTTCCTTGACTATCTCTGAATTATTTTACTGCATATTTTGGTTTTTAGAACTGTGTTATCTCCTGGTATTCTCTAATAGTTCACGCGTGATAGATTTATGTTTTCAAATAAGGTCCCTGAGGACAGAGACCTTGTTTTATACCCCTAGATTCACACAGTGGTTTGTAGAGTATTGAACACAGAATAGGTGCTTGAGAGGCAAATTAATGTGGTAGAAGGTACCTGAGTCGGGAAAACTCATATTTTTAAAATTCAAGTTTTACCCCTCCAGCTAAATTCTCTTTATCTGTGAATTGAGGAACCTGGACCCATGATCACTCAGATCCCCTTCACCTGCTGCAGTCTGATTCTAGCAATACTAATTATTTTATCTATTTGACAAGAAGTTATGATAATGCTCACCATGCACATCATATTGCTTTTTATTTAAGATTCTATCACATAACATGCACCATATTTAATAGGATAAAAACTGAATCTTCAACATAAACTTTAATTGTAAGGGTCAAGCTCAATGTATGATTTAATATAGATAATGAACAAATATTTATAAAATGTATTCATTCATTCAGCAAATATTTACTGAGTACTTATTATGTGTTTCAGGCACAATTCTAGACTCTGTAGGACACAGTGGTAAATAAAATAGACAAGGTCTTTGCTCCCGTGGAACTTATATTCTAGTGGAAACTGACAGATAGTAGGTAAATATATAATATAATGTCACGTGTGCTACATCACTCATGTCAATAAGTGCCATGAAGAAAAATAGAGAATAGAAAAAGGATAGAGAGTCATGGGGGTGGTTACAGATGAGGCAGTCATCTTAATTTCAATTCCATACAGTAAAGATATGGGCATTCTTGTAGACATGACATAGACATGTATAGGTGTAAACATAGATACAGGTATAGATATACAGATAAATGTAAATGTTCTAGATACAGTACTATGTGCCACATAATGAGCTAAAGTGTGTCATACTCACTAGTTTATTTAATTTTCCCAACAATCCTTTGAGATGTACTACCCATTTCATGAATGAAAAAACTCATACTCAGAGAGTTTAAATAACACATCAAAGTCACTTCCCTAAATGTCAGTGCTGGAAACCACATTCTATTTGTGTGCCATTTGCATAAGAAAATGTGTTCCATTGAGGTTCTTGCACAAAAATACTCAAAATAAGAATAGGAAAATAAACCACCATGTATTCTGATTACCAGGAAAGGCAATGTTTTTTCATTTTAAATATGTTTTAAAAAGTCATAGGTCCTTTGTTTATTTAAGAATTGTAATGGAATATTATACCACCATAAAAGCCAATAAAATAGCTAAATATAGAGATCTCCAAGGTATATTGTTATATGAAAAGGCAAGGTGTAAATATGTAATATATTATGCTGAAGTTTGTATATAAAAGTGGATGGACTTTTTATGTGTGTATATATGCATAGGATATCTCTAGCAGGATACAAAGAATGTTAGTATCAGTGGTTGCTCTAAAGATGAGTAAGAAGGAGGCTTACTTTTCACTGTATGTAATTTTTATCACTCTTAAAACTCTATGTGCATGTATTGCTTATTGAAAAATTGGTTTGAAAAAATTTAATGGAATAATTAATGTCAAAAAGACACCCGAGCTCTTGAGTCACCCTCGTCCACCCCTGTTGTGGCGAGTGAGGTTGAGTCAGTCCTTGCCCACTCAGCTCTCTAGTATCTGCGATTCTTATTCTTTAAGATGGCTGAGGAAGTGCACCGTGGAGAGAAGGAGGTGGAGACTTTTGCTTTCCAGGCAGAAATTGCCTAACTCATGTCTCTTATTATCAATACCTTCTATTCCAACAAGGAAATTTTCCTTCGGGAGTTGATCAGTAATGCTTCTGATGCCTTGGACAAGATTTGCTATGAGAGCCTGACAGACCCTTCCAAATTGGACAGTGATAAAGAGCTGAAAATTGACATCATTCCTAACCCTCAGGAGCGCACCCTGACTCTGGTAGACACAGGCTTTGGCATGACCAAAGCTGATCTTGTAAATAATTTGGGAACCATTGCCAAGTCTGGTACTAAAGCATTTATGGAGGCTCTTCAGGCTGGTGCAGACATTTCCATGATTGGGCAATTTGGTGTTGGCTTCTAATCTGCCTACCTAGTGGCAAGAAGGTGGTTGTGATCACAAAGCACAATGATGATGGACAGTATGCCTGGGAGTCTTCTGCTGGGGTTCCTTCACTGTACGTGCTGACCATGGTGAGCCCCTTGGGTGGGGTACCAAAGTGATTCTCCACCTTAAGGAAGACCAGACAGAGTACTTAGAAGAAAGGCGGGTCAAAGAAGTGGTGAAGAAGCACTCACAGTTCATAGGTTATCCCATCACACTCTATCTGGAGAAGGAAAGTGAGAAGGAAATCAGTGATGATGAGGCAGAGGAAGAGAAAGGTGAGAAAGAAGAGGAAGATAAAGATGATGAGGAGAAGCCTAAGATTTAAGATGTGGGCTCAGATGAGGAGGATGATAGTGGCAAGGGTAAGAAAAAGAAGACAAAGAAGATCAAGGAGAAATATATTGATCAGGAAGAAATGAACAAGACCAAGCCCATTTGGACCAGAAACCCTGATGGCATCACCCAGGAAGAATACGGAGAGTCCTGTAAAAGGCTTACAAATGACTGGGAAGATCACTTGGCAGTGAAGCACTTCTCTGTAGAAGGTCAGCTGGAATTCAGAGCATTGCTGTTCATCCCTCCTCGGGCTCCTTTTGACCTCTTTGAGAACAAAAAGAAAAAGAACATCAAACTCTATGTCCACCATGTGTTCATCAAGAACAGCTGTGATGAGTTAATACCAGAATATCTCAACTTCATCTGTGGTGTGGTTGACTTTGAAGACCTTCCCCTGAACATCTCCCAAGAGATGCTCCAGCAGAGTAAAATCTTGAAGATCATTCATAAAAACATTGTTAAGAAGTGCCTTGAGCTCTTCTCGGAGCTGGCAGAAGACAAGGACAACTACAAGAAATTCCATGAGGCGTTCTCTAAAAATCTAAAGCTTGGAATCCATGAGGACTCCACTAACTGGCGACACCTTTCTGAGCTGCTGTGCTATCACATCTCCCAGTCTGGAGATGAGATGACTTCTCTCTCAGAATACGTGTCTCGCATGAAGGAGACCCAGAAGAGAGCAAAGAGCAGGTTGCCAACTCTGCATTTGTAGAGCGAATGTGGAAGCAGGGCTTCAAGGTGGTGTACATGACAGAGCCGATCGATGAGCAATGTGTGCAGCAGCTCAAGGAATTTGATGGGAAGAGTCTGGTCTCGGTTACCAAGGAGGGTCTGGAGCTTCCTGAGGATGAGGAGGAGAAGAAGAAGATGGAGGAGAACAAGGCCAAGTTTGATAACCTCTGCAAACTCATGAAAGAGATCTTGGATAAGAAGGTGAAGAAGGTGACAATCTCCAATAGGCTTGTGTCTTCACCCTGCTGTATCGTGACGAGCACCTACGGCTGGACTGCCAACATGGAGAGCATCATGAAAGCCCAGGCACTTCAGGACAACTCGACCATGGGCTACATGATGGCCAAAAAGCACCTGGAGATCAATCCTGACCCCCGCATTGTGGAGACCCTGCAGCAGAAAGCAGAAGCAGACAAGAATGACAAGACCGTCAAGGACCTGGTGGTGCTGCTGCTCGAAACTGCACTGCTCTCTTTCGGCTTCTCGCTTGAGGATCCCCAGACCCACTCCAACAGCATCTACCGCATGATCAAGCTAGGCTTGGGCATTGATGAAGATGAAGTGACAGCAGAGGAGCCCAGTACTGCTGTTCCTGATGAGATCCACCCCCGCCTTGAGGGTGATGAGGATGCCTCTTGCATGGAAGAAGTAGATTAGGAATTTCTACCTGCAGACTTTTTTCCCTCTGTATAGTGTCCCCATGGCTCCCTCAGCAGCAGCCCCAGTGGCCTTGGCCTACTTGGTTCCTTCTGCTGATGTCTAGTGATTTTATTTCTGTCCTTCTGTCTAAAGCAGGATATAAGGGCTTCAAGCCCTATCCCTTTCCACATTTGACATGGGGTTTGAATGTTGTGTATTGTGTTTTTTTGTTTGTTTTGTTCTGAAATTAAAGTATGCAAAATAAAGATGATGCAGGTTTTTTATACAAAAAAGAAAGACACTGAAATTGTTGATAGAATAAGCTTTTGCAATTAGATCCTTTTCTTAACAAGGCATACACATTTTCCATGGGAGAGCTTTCACGTGTGGCCACACTGAAAATTAATATTATGAGAAGCTTGGCCGACTTTATGATTGTTGAATCACGATCCTCTACAACTAAAGAATAAATGAACACTTGGACAAGTAGAGTAGGAGGTGATGACACTGGAGAGTAGGAAGTGAAAACATAAACAATCTAAACACTATAGTTAGAAACAGTAATTCTCCACCAGACATCCACAGAATAATAGGATCCTAAAAGTTTCTTTAACCAGAACAGAATAAAGATTTGGGTTATTTTTTAAAACTTTCCTCTTATATGACATTTTTCCTTCAAACTTTCAAGTCTCCACCAAAAACTTGTGAAGGAACACGTTATTCACAAGAAAGTGGTTGGAAGTAAGTGAGAAAATATCAGAAATCTCTTTGTATAAAATTTCAAGAATGTCAAATGCCAGTGTTATCCTGTTATTTAATGTATTTTAAATATAAAATGCAGTTTATACTAATCATTTGCCCTTTTGAGTCATGAAATGTAAGTTTTTAGCTGTAATAGGTATGTAAGAAGTTTTATCTAATTCAAATTTACGTCTCTGTATTGAAATATGAGGTGAGTCCAGAGCACAGCTTCACCATAATCCACTGGGAATCAGACCTGTAATTAGCCATTCTTGGGTATCACCACTTGCCATTCAATATGACTACAACTGAGAAAGCATTTATCTGGCAACAGAAAGCTTTTTATATGTTATATGTGTCAGCTTTGTGTAGTTAGTTAGATCTGCAATTAACTCTCCTTTATAAGAAGCTTTGGGGAAGTGTGTGGGAGTATAGGTAATGAAATATGGCAGGTTGGTGCCTTGTGTCATTTTGTAAACTAGCTATAGCACCAGGAAGAGAAAGGTCGTGGGTCAACATAAACTAGAACACAGCATTACAGAGATATTTAATTTCTGAGATTATTTAGAAATAAATGACTATGGTTTGACATACACTGACCCTGCATCTACAGAAATGTAAGCTCTTCACTTTGAAACTTCACTCACAGTGGTGAGGTTGCCACTCAGTTTTCTTCCTTCCTGACAGAGCAGGTGGCTCGTTGAGGTCACTGCCTACAGCAGAAAAAATAGTGTACATGTTTAGAACAGAAATTTCATCAGAATAAACTAACTGGGCTGAAATGAGGCTCTTCTGACCTTATGTAATTAGCATCCAGTTGTAACCAAACAACCCAGATACCTTTGAATCTTTTGCTGGGTTCCATGAATTATTAAGTGGGGACTCTGATGGGTTATCCAATTAATGACATAAATTTTACTTCCAGGAAGGATTTTATTCATCTCTAATAAGTGTTTACCATTTTATGAGATTTTTTAAAAAACCACTTGGAATTTGGGTCAGGAAAACCCAAGGGATTTATGTGACTCATTGACAAGTGGTTAGAACAAGAGTAAAATAACCTTCATCTGGAATGTACAAAAATAAATAGAGCAAATTTTCCAACAAAGTGGTTTCAGAACAGAGAAGAAACATATTGGAAAAGATTCCCTTTGACAAAACATAAAGATTGAGGTGGGAATAACAGAATTATAAAAAGATGTTCTTTTGTAGTTGGAAATATGAAGCCTTCCTGATTAGAGAGCTATATTAGTCATATATCTGGACCATATGTTTGAAACAAGAAATCCTCTATCTGAAAAAAAAAAATGCCTGAAACCACCTTTTGTGTACGGACGGAACTTATCTCTCAACTTCTGTGTTTGCAACTAGATCTCGGAGGCCAAGTTTCCTTTAAATCCCTTCACAGGTGTATGTGAGTGATCAAGGAATCACTTTTTCCTACCCACTTCGAGGTAACACGACAACATCCAGACACCTTTAAACAAAGAAAGCTTGTGCCAGGAGAAACAAAGATATGAACAAAGAAAGGTCAACAAGTTTGCTCAAATCACCAGCCTTCCTGTGCTTCTCCATCATCCCTCACTGAATAATGTCATATCCTTTCTACCAGACATAAGACAAGATGATGGGAAGAATGTAAAAAGAGACAATAATATTCTTTTCTTCTCTGTACTGAATAAGGAATGTACAATTGCTCAAAGCAGATAATAACATACTTAGAGATAATAAACATGTATTCTCCCAAATAGAGAAAAATAAGTGGTAGTATTTTATCAGCTCCCCAATGCATGGGAATGACTATGCAGTTATAGACAATTAGAATGGGGAGTGATTCACATGGACCAGAGTTAGCGTCATGGAAACATTAGGCTGTGAGATGACTTGGGAACATGAGAGGGTTGAGACATGTTGGAAAATGTAACTCAACTGTATAAATATTGCATAAGGGCAAGAGCAAGCAGGGTATATTTAGGAACCAATGATAAGGCCAATGATTGTCTTGGATTGGCTAGGGAAGGAAGAGGGGGTCAGTTTAGAACAACTAATACAAAATATAGAATATAGATTTGTTCCTCTTGACACTGAACACCCTCACTGAAAGGTCATGAACAAGGTAGTGAGCAAGGGAAAATAAATTATGCATAAGTGCAGAGCTTAGCTGTATAAAAAGTCCCTGAAATTTAAAATTAGCTATAAAAGTACTTCATTTAACCAAAGGTCACATCCTCATCTGGACATGGTTGAGAAAACAAGAAGTAAGCAACAAGCAGCCTTTGAATATCCAGGGGGGCGGGGAAATCATAAACACTTTATGCTAAGATCATCCAATTCACCATGAGAAAATTGACTCTCAGAGGCTATTCACTGTTAATATACAGAAAATCTTACTCCTCTCTCCACTGCAGAATAGAAGCAAGAAATTAAGAGGTAGCTTCTAGACTCAAGCATTCTGACCGTTGTAACATTTGATAGCTGACCATCTGAAAATAAAGAAGGAGGCATAAAAAGTATTAAAAGCAGCCATAAAGTGAGAGATGTGGTAATTATTTACTTGAAACTGAGATGAATTACCTCAGTAAAAAAGTCTTCACTAAATTATTTTAATGCTTTATTTTCATTCTCTAATAATTTTGTTTCTGTAATAGAAGCTCATATTGTGCAATACAAGCCAAAAAAGAATGGTTTAAAAATGTGCCCAGAAAGCCAAACTTTCTCTGATTTTATGACCAATTTCAGATGTTACATACTTTACTTAATTTCCCATTATAACATGTGGTTGTACTTACACTAGACATCTATTACATTTGCTTCAAGAGAGCTGAACGAAGCCTATTGTGCAACTACAATATCTTCCTTGTAATGCTGTAATCATATCTTTGCCAGGAAATAACAAATTTTTAAATAACAATGTTTAAAGGCATATGTGGTCTAAGAAAATGTCTTTTGTTACTAGGCAGAGTTCTTGCCAATTTGATTTCATATCATACAAACTGGTCTAAGTGAACATAGAAAAATGGAAATTTCTTCAAGGCTGAATACAATCCTGATACAGTAGTCATAGTTTGTTGCTTTTCTGTATTAAGCATTAACCTACAAGAAACTGAAAACATGGTAAGGGTCTTGTGTTTGTACCTTGGGCTGTCAGACCATGTCCAGATGTGGCTGAAGAAAATGATGAGGATGGTGTCATGATGTGAGAATTCAGGGCTCCATTCTGGGGCCATATGTTGTGATGCCTAATATTAAAGTATTTTGAGTACTTTTTAAAAATAAATGATTAATTAATTAATTTCTGGCTACTTTGGGTCTTTGCTGCTGTGCTCAGGCTTTCTCTAGTTGAGGTGAGTGGGGGCTACTTTTCATTGAGGTGTGTGGGCTTCTTTTTGCAGTGGCTTTTCTTGTTGCGGAGCACAGGCTCTAGAGTGCAGGCTCAGTAGTTGTGGCACATGGGCTTAGTTGCTCCATGGCATGTGGGATCTTCCCAGACCAGGGCTCGAACCCGTGTGCCCTGCATTGGCAGGTGGATTCTTAACCACCAGGGAAGTCCTTGAGTACTTATTATACCCAAGCACTGTTCCAAGCTTATTGCCTAAATTAACTCATTTAATTTTATTTTAAAAAGCCCTATTAGGCAGGACCATTATTATTCCTATTTTAAATGTGAGGCAGCTATGGCTGAGAGGTTAGTAACTTGACCATGATCTGGGGAGCAAAACCTAAATTCAAAAGCATGTCCATCACATGGGAACTCTTCTGTTTATTAATTACTATATTTTTCAACCAAATACTAAGATTTGTTTCAAGATTATAGAGTTGGCAAGATGATATGGCACCAGCACTTCCCTGATTATTGCTCTCTGCCTCTCCAGTTTTATGAAAAGTATAAAGGACAGCAAAGCAGAATTCCAAAACACAGCACCAGGAATATGCAGCACATTTGCTGATCTTCAGGAACATGTCAACAGTTGATTTTGAGGGCTCCTCCATGTTAGCTGAAGTCCTCAAAATGACTGTTTACCTCTTTGGGAAGGCAAATACAGCCATAAAACTGCTCTTGAGATTCAGTCTGTGGTCATTCCCATTGTGTTATTCAGGATTCTTTTGGCTGCAAAGGGCAGAAACCAATTCAATTAACTTAAGCTAATGTAACTTAAGCTAGTGTAGTATTTAGGGTTCACTACTGGCTTCAGGTGAAGATAGATCTAGGTACTCAAACAATGTAGTTTGTATATTTTCCACCTCCCAATTGGCTTACCCCCATGTTGCTTTCATTCTCAGGCTGATCTCAAGTGGTGGCAGAATAGCTATTAGAAGGTCTAGGCTTAGCAACCCCAGAAAACAACGACAGTTTCTCTTTCACAGTGGTTCTGACAAAAGTCCTAAACTGATATTTATGGCTGTGACTGGCCTGCTTGGGCCTCAGGTCTACCTCTGAACTAGTCTCTCTGGCCAAGGCATATACTGCTCTCATATGTCATATACCAACCACTGACTCCAGAAGAAGGTTCAGCCCCAGCAGAATCACGGGCCTCAGCTACGTCAATAGAAGAGTGTGGTTCCCCTAAAGAAGCATGGTTTTACCTCAATATAGGGAAATAGATGCTGAAGAGTATAAACCACAGATGTCCAGTATATTCAGCCTGGCATGTGAGAAGAATAAGTTTCCATCTTACCATATCACTTTGAGGACATTTGGGGTTCTCCATCAAAATGACTTTCCTACAATGAGCTAGCCTGTGGTAAGTTAAGGCAAGAGTGAGCGGAAGAACACCAACAAGGTTTCACTGAATCATACCGATGCAGATGTGTACACAGAGCAGCAGCAGAATACCCAGCAAGCTGTGGCAATCTGAGATGGTGTGACTATTTGAGCAAAGGCAACCTTTAGCACAGAGGGTAGAGAGGCATTGCTAGTAAAGTACTTTGCCACATTACAGTCAACAGATTGAATTCACATGGATGGTGCTTACTGTGGAAGTAACTGCAAGTCGTGCATGTATCAGACTTTGTAGCTTTGCATATATGCAGAAGACAATGTTGACAGCCGTAATATCTTCAAATGCCAAGAATTCTATTTGGAAATAAAATGTGAAAGAGCTTCTACATTTTCCTGCACACAGAGGTTATTCTGATTTAACTCACTTTGTCAGGCTGCATAGATTTCCATTCATTAGAAGTTGCAGTCACCCAATTCAGTCACTTATAAATACGTCGTATTAAAAAACTTCATTTGTAAGTCAGTGCTTTTAAAGTGGGAATCCATTTTTCCATTGAAAATGTATTAAAAATGGGGACTGGGTTCCAAGGCTAGCCCATAAGTATTAATTAAGTAATTCGAATATGCTAGGTATAGTGCCTAGCACATTGTAAACACTTAATAGATATAGCTATTATCATTGATTATAATATAATAATGTGAAAAAAATGATCAAATCAAAATGATTTTTTTAAAATAATAAATAAGCATTAAGCTAATGAGCATTTAGAAAAATAACAGACAGGGAGACTCATTAAGTTACTATGAAAAAAACAAGCTCTACTTCTTTTAATTCCTAATTCCAATTCAAAGAAAAAGGTATTTAATATATTTTAGCTTAAAGATTATTTATTGTTACTAAAAAAATGTAGGGAGTTATCTTAATATTTTTCAAAATAGATTATTTTTATATTATTATATTTTGAATTTGGGGATTCTATGTAGTTGCAAAACTGAATCAAATATTGTGAGTATTACTAGGAATAATGTTTAATGAGTTGCTTTTTATTTACCAAGAATTTTTCAGAACTTCTTCCACCTGCTTGCATCTGGATGCAATTTCATTTATAAACTGAGGAGACAGTATATTTCTATTACTTAAAAAAAAGAACTGTAATGGGGACAGCCATAATTGGATTTACATCTTAATTATTTACACTCTTCTTTTTGCAGCCTAAATATTCTATGCCTTAGAGTTGTTTTGCAGCAGACAAAATATCACCCATGATTAGTAATGCAGATCCTCTTTTGACATAGGTGACAAGTTCTTTTTGGTAACTTGAATAACTTCTCAGTAAAATTAGCTTCATTTAAGAATTAATTCCACAAAAAGGGAACCCTCCTACTCTGTTGGTGGGAATGTAAATTGGTGCAGCCACTAGGGAAACAGTTCATTTGTATCATATTTTCAATTCCACATACAACTGATACCATATGATATTTGTCTTTCTCTGTCTGACTTACTTCACTCAGTAACAAAAAAACAAACAACCCAGTCAAAAAATGGGCAGAAGACCTAAATAGACATTTCTCCATAGAGGACATACAGATGGCCTATATATACATGAAAAGATGTTCAGCATCATTAATTATCAGAGAAATTCAAATCAAAACTGCAATGAGATACCACCTCACATCAGACAAAATGGCCATTATCAAAAAATCTACAAACAGTAAATTCTGGAGAGGGTGTGGAGAAAAGGGAACCCTCCTGCACTGTTGGTGGGAATGTAAATTGATACAGCCACTATGGAGAACAGTATGGCGGTTCCTTAAAAGACTAAAAATAGAACTACCATATGACACAGCAATCCCACTACTGGGCAGACACCCTGAGAAAACCACAATTCAAAAGGACACATGTACCCCAATGTTCACTGCAGCACTATTTACAATAGCTGGGACATGGAAACAACCTAAATGTCCAACAATAGATGAATGGATAAAGAAGATGTGGTACATATAAACAATGGAATATTACTCAGCCATAAAAAGGAACGAAATTGGATCATTTGTCGAGATGTGGATGGACCTAGAGCCTGTCATACAGAGTGAAGTAAGCCAGAAAGAGAAAAACAAATATTGTATATTAACCCATATATGTAGAGTCTAGAAAAATGGTACAGATGAACATATTTGTAGGGCAGGAATAGAGATAGAGGATAGACATGTGGACACAGGGAGCGAAGGGGAGAGTGGGACGAATTGAGAGATTAGGTTTGACATATATACACTATCACGTGTAAAATAGATAGCTAGAGGGAACCTGCTGTATAGCACAGGGAGCTCAGCTCGGTGCTCTGTGATGACTTAGATGGGTGGGATGGAGCGGGGTGGTGAGAGGGAGGTCCAAGAGGGAGGGGATATATGTATACATATAGCTGATTCACTTCATTGTACAGCAGAAACTAACACAACATTGTAAAGTAATTATACTCCAATAATTAAAAAAAAAATTAATTCCACAGAAAGGGAACCCTCCTACACTGTTGGTGAGAATGTAAGTTGGTGCAGCCACTATGGAAACAGTATGGAGTTTCCTCAAAAAACTAAAAATAGAGCTGCCAACGATCCAGCAATCTCACTCCTGGACATATATTCAGACAAAACTATAATTCAAAAAGATACATGCACCCCTATGTTCATAGCAGCACTATTCACTATAGCTAAAACATGGAAACAACCTAAATGTCCATCAACAGATGAATGGATAAAGAAGATGTGGTCCATATATACAATGGAATATTATTCAGCCATAAAAAAGAATGAAATAATGCCATTTGCAGCAACATGGATGCAACTAGAGATTATCATACTAAGTGAAGTAAGTCAGAAAGAGAAAGACAAATACCATATGATATCACTTACATATGGAATCTAAAATATGTCACAAATGAATTTATCTACAAAACAGAAACAGACTCACAGACATAGAGAACAGACTGGTGGTTGCCAAGAGGGAGGGGGTTGGTGTGGGGGATGGAGTGGAAGGTTGGGGTTAGCAGATGTAAGCTTTTATATATAGAATAGATAAACACAAGGTCCTACTGTATAATACAGAGAACTATAGTCAATATGGTATGATAAGCCATAATGGAAAAGAATATTAAGAAGTATGTATATTGGGTTTGCCTGCTGATGCAGACACGGGTTCGTGCCCCGGTCCGGGAAGATCCCACATACAGCTGGGCCTGTGAGCCATGGCCGCCGTGCCTGTGCATCCAGAGCCTGTGCTCCGCAACGGGTGAGGCCACAACAGTGAGAGGCCCTCATACGGCAAATAAATAAATAAATAAACAAATAGAAGTATGTATATGTATAACTGAATCACCTTGCTGTACAGCAGAAAATAACACAACACTGTAAATCAACTATACTTCAATTAAAAATATATATTAAAGGGCTTCCCTGGTGGCGCAGTGGTTGAGAGTCCGCCTGCCGATGCAGGGGACACGAGTTCGTGCCCCGGTCCGGGAAGATCCCACGTGCCGCGGAGCGGCTGGGCCCGTGAGCCATGGCCACTGAGCCTGCGCATCCGGAGCCTGTGCTCCGCAACGCGAGAGGCCACAGCAGTGAGAGGCCCGCGTACCACAAAAAAAAAAAAAAAAAAAAAAAAAAAAAAAAATATATATATTAAAAAGGAATTAATTTCACAGATCTATTATAGGAAAATCTGATGCTAATTTTTTGTTTTTTAAAAATTATGTAAATACTAAAGACATCTAACTGCTATCATTTATCTGATCATTTTTGTTTTAGTGACAATTTGGGGGAGACTTTTTAAAATCAAATATCTGTTTAAAAAATAGAGAATCATGTATGTCAAAAAAACCCAATGTGTTAGTGTCAATAAGACTCCCTCATTAGGGTTTATACTGCTACTTTCTAGGTATCTGGCACACTGCCACATACAAAAGAGATGGAATAAAGACACCAGATTGACTGAATTTTGCTTTATTCTTTCATTCATTCAACAACTAGTTATTGAGCACCTAATATGAATCAGACATGTTTCTAGGTTCTAGGGAAACAGGAGTAAACAAGACAAAGTCCCAACCCTCCATAGAACTTATATTCTGCTTGAGGAGGACAGATAATCAATTATTAGGTGGTATTATTCTTCCACTGAAGAAAAATAAAGCAGAGGAAGGCTAAGGTGAGGGAGAGAGGGACGGTGATCAGGGAAGTCCTATCTGAAGAAAGTGACACTTGTGAAGGAACTAGAAGGAGGAAGTGAGTCATGTAAAAATCAGAGACTACCAGGAAGGGCAAAGGCCCTGAGGTAGAACAAGCTCACGGTGTTCAGGGAACAGCAACACCATGGTGGCTAGAACAAAGTGAGCAGGCAAGAGGGAGAATGATAGACAATGAGGCCACAGAAGTGGGGAGGGCCAGACCCTGTAGAGCATGCAGGTCACGACAAGGAGTTTGGTTTTACTTTAGTTGCAATGGGAAGCCACTGGATGGTTGGGAATAGGAGAGGGACATGATGTGAAGTTTGGAAAAGAGGCCCTAAGGAGACAAGAAGAAGGCCATTTCAGTAGCCCAAGCAAGGGCTGACACTAATGCACTATTATAATATTGACTCTTTACTGCCTAATTCCTAGATGAAAAATAAAAATTGTTTCTGCATAAGTGGTGTGTTGGGAACAGAAAAAGCAGCTATTTAGCTGGAGCAGTACAAATGCAGCTAGAATAAAATACTGGTTTCTATAATGACTGTAGAGCAGGGGTCCGCAGCCCCTGGGCCGCGGACTGGTAGTGGTCCGTAGCCCTGTTAGGAATCGGGCTGCACAGCAGGAGGTGAGCAGACGGCAAGCGATGGAAGCTTCATCTGCCGTTGTTCCCCATCTCTCGCATTACCGCCCGAACCGTTCCTGCCCACCCACGCCCGTCTGTGGAAAAATTGTCTTCCATGAAACCAGTCCCTGGTGCCAAAAAGGTTGGGGACCAGCTGCTGTAGAGAAACTATTTACCTGAACTGCCAGTTTACAGAGGTCTTTGTGGATGGGAAATTAGGGAAGAGTGTAAGAGGTCAGAAATTTTCGAAACCCATCTACCAGCTTGTCTCCATTCCCCTCTCCCTATTGACAGCCTGACTCCTGGGTGCTGTTATGAATTGAAAAGCAGGACTACTGCTGGCACTGAACACCTTCTTCCAAAGTAAAATGCTGCCATCTTGAGGTTTCCAGAGTAAAAAAATAATACAAGAAACAAAAAACCTATTTCAATTTGGGAAAAAAATATATAAATAACATAATTAAATTATATATATGTATACAATTAATTTGAAAGAAGCAGGAAGTTTACCCCCCAGGGATCTTTGTTCACATAAGCTTCGCTTAATTTTGTTACATAGCAAATGCTCTCTGAGAGTGAACTTTCTTTAACCATGCAAACAGTAATAATGAATTTGAAGTTACTAAACACATCTGATTATATTTCTAATTGTTTTCTGTAGGATCTTCTCTCTCATTGTCATAATCAGTCATTTTTTCTGGCTTCATGATGACCTGCTACGACACTTGGTAATACATGAAACTTTCCTGGCAGATGTCATCTAAATAGTAGTATTGGAACTTAAAATTATGGAATAAACCCACTTCTATTTATGGTTCCTGTGATAGTTAACTTTTTATGTCAAATTAGCTAAGCCATGGTACCTCAGTTGTTGGCCAAACACCAATCTAGATGTTGCAGTGAAGATATTTTTTAGGTATGATTAACAGTTAAATCATTAGACTTTGAGTAAAGCAGATTACCTTCCATCACGTGGGTGGGCCTCATCCAGTGAGTCGAAGGCCTTAAGAGAAAAGACTGAGATCCCCTAAGGAGGAAGGAATTCTGCTTCAGACTTGAGACTGCAACATCCACTTTTCTTTGGGTCTCCAGCCTGCCAGCCTGTCTTGCAGATTTCAGACTTGCCAGCCCCTGCAATTGCATAAGCCAATTCCTTAAAACAAATCTCTCCCTTTATACATACACACACACACACACACACACACACACACACACACACACACACACATCCTATTGGTTCTGTTTCTCTGGAGAACACTGATTAATCCAGTTCCTAAATCTTCAGAGGAAAGTCCTATATGACTTTTTGCATGTTTAGAAGTATTCCTTCCTTGCTTCTCCTCCAATCTTCCAAACATCATGTTGGCTGTTAAGAACACGAAGAAGAAAGTCTGAAGTTTCAATATGATGGGAGATAAGGGAGGTAAATGTAAGAGAGGCAGAGATATTTACTACCAGGAAGGCAGGCACTACCCAATGCCAGGAAAAGCTGGGGGAGCTTGACAGAAAAGTCACAATTAAGCTGGATCTTGGAAGATTAGTAGCAGTTGGCTAACTAATGTAAGAAGGAGGAGATCTTCTAGACAGGTATGATGTTGGGTTCTAAAACATGGCAGCCCCCTGCCATTATTGAATTCATTAATTAATGAATTCATTAATTCATTCAACAAATATTTATTGAGTGCATGTTATATGCCAGATATGGGTTTTGTCCTTAATTTCAACTCATATTATTATAGCTGGGGAAGGTCCATCATATTTCTCCTGCTGGGTGGCTGCCTCTCATAGTTCTGCTCTCTTCAGGTACCATAACAGATGCTGAGGATAAAATGGGGAGCAAACCAAACAAACATATGAAAGATGTTTAGGATTAACTTTAGCAACTAATAACAGAAATCCCCAAATAACTATAGCTTAGACACGATAGAATTTTATTTTTCTCTCATCTAAATGCCCAGACCTATGACCTACAGTTGGAATGCGAGCACAAGGCTTCTTTTACCTCGCTGCTCTTGTCAACCCCGTCATGCAGGTATCATTTGATGATCCAGAATGGCTGCTCCAGCTCCACTCTCTTGTCAACATTAAGCCAATAGGAAGAAGAAAAGCAGGAAGAGAAGAGCGTTCATCAAGAAGTCATATATATCACTTTTCATCAATATCCCATTTTCCAGAACTGAGTTACACAACTACAACTAGTCTTCATTAGTAGCAGCCATATGCCCAGCAAAAAAAAATTGAAGAAGGGAAGACAAATACTGAGAGGCCATGGGCTGTGCTTCAGAAAGGAGAGAATCGGGATGAGCATTACTCTGTAGACTACACCCTCGAGCTGAAAAATAGAGTTAATAAGCAGAAGTTAATTGTTGTTTTAATGTCTTTTAAGATCTTTACTACATAATTACGTTGTCTTAATGATAGTTTAGAAGAAAAGTGTACTTGAATTTTACCAAAAATCAGGAAACAAATTTATTTTTTTCTGTGTGAGTTAATTGACCAATAGTTCAAGCAATTGGTTTTTTAATGGTGAATCTATATCCAATAGCTATATCTTCATTCTTTCATGCTTTGAATGCTTTATATGATACATGTGAGAGGAAAACACAACCACTGAAAACAGAAGTCCATAACAAGATTTCTCATTAATAGCAAAAGTCTGAAATATTTTAAATTATGATATTAAACCATATCTATGTGGTGACCATGAAGGAGCACTGCTCAGACTCATGCCTCAAAGGACCTGCTCTGAGGAGCGTTATTGACTGACACGTCTCTGGACCTTCAAAAGTTTCACATTGAGGCCACACACCCTCTGACTGCTCACAGCCAATGACTGAGCACAGCAGGGGTACTAGAGAAGGAACGTGTGGATTTCCAAGCCTGGTCCTCAAGAGACTTTGCAGCTTCTGCTCTCTGTCTTCCCCTGTCAACACTATATGAGGAAGCCCAAGCATCCTCCTTGAGGATATGAGACTGTGTAAAGAGAGCAGCTTAATCAACAGCTGACACTAACTGTGTGAGGACATCTTAAACCATTGAGCTCTAGTCAAACGGCCAGATGACTTGCAACCACGTGAATAACACTAGGCAGAAATAATGCTAATAATGCAGAAGAACCCCCTGAGTCTAACTCACATTCCTAAATGACTGAATCATGAGCAAGTCAAACGGTTGCCGTAAGAAGCTGCTAAATTTTGGAGCAGTATGATAAGCAGCAATAGATAACTTATACACACCTAATATATAAGGTACAGAGTGGCGATTAAAAATATATATACATGGCAAATCCTAGCAAGATGAAAATTCAACATTACGTATGAATACCAAACAGAATGGATTTTAAGACAAAAGCCATTATTAGAGTTAAAGAGGGTCAATATAATTCTAAACTGCATGCAACTAATAAATGTTCTCAGAATAGATAAAGTAGAAAAAAGAAAAAGATGGAGCTACAAGTAGAAATAAATTCACAAGTAACACAACTGTATTAGTGATTAAAATAGGTAAAGCAGACCCAAAACATGTAAGTATAAGGGAGATTTGAATAACGGTTAAAAAGTGGGATTTAATCAACATTTATAAAGACTCATATTCTGTGGTAGGATGAATCCTAAGGTGGTCCCCAAATTCCCACCTCTGAGCTAAACATCTTATATAATCCTCCCCCTTGAGCGGGTGCAGGGCCTTTGAATATGATGGGATAGTCACTTCCTTGATTACATTATGTCATACATGACTCCATCTTATCATATTGGAGAGAGATACCCTTCTGCTGGCTTTAAAAAATAACCTACCATGGGTGAAACCACATGGCTAGGAGCAGAGTGGGCTCAAGGAGCTAAGAGCAACCCCCAGCCCAAGAGCCAGTAAGAAAATGAGGCCTGCCGTTGTCAACTGAGAAATGCAGTTCTACGACTGCAAGGAACTAAATTCTACCAACAACCCACATGAGCTTGGAAGAAGCCCCTGAGTTGCAGATGAGAACACTGCTGGTGGATACTTTGATTTCAGACTTGTGAAACCCTAAGCAGAGAACCCATGCCCGGACTTCTGACTTACAGAAACTGTGAGATGTTAAAAATGGATGTTGTAAAAAAAAAAAAAAAAGGATGTTGTTTTAAGCCTCTAAATTTGTGTTAATTTGTTACACGGGAATAGAACACCAATATAGACTCAAGAATTAGAGAAGCATACTCTTCTCAACCACAAATTGAATATTTATTAAATTGATCCCAAGCAAGGTCTTAGGGCATAAACTATGTTCTTTGATCTCGGTACAATTAACACAATAATCTATTCATGAGTTTTGGGAAATCTAGAAGTTTTCAGTGCCTTAGTGTAGCCTAGAAGTGCTGAGAGTGTTGGCTATACATGAGCAGGTGCCGGGGTCAGGAAAAGGAGGCTGCCAGGAGAGGACACTCTGGAGCCAGGAACAAGTGACTGTGACCGTGGACTAACCAGTGGTGCCTGTACCTGAATAGTGCACGAATGGCCAGGGACTGGCTGTCCTGCCCCAGTCACTGGTCCAGAGGTAGCCAAGCAGCCACTGGACAGGAGGGCCAGCAATGCTACAAGAATACTTCTCACACTCTTCCAGAGTCAAGAAAGACACCCCAACACTATCTGAAGAGAAGCAGCTCGTAGAGAAGAGAAGTAAAAGAGTGAGCATTGAACCCAGAGAGAATGAACCTCCCCTTCGATGACGGCAACGAAGACAACTAAAATGGAAACAGACTGAGATACTATTGATTGGCTAGTTTTAAATATTTGGTTATTTTCCCTGCTACACAGCACAGGTGGCTGGTGAGGTATTTTTTTTCCATACCTGAGAGAAGTGTGATTAAGAATTTTTTAACACATCACACACAATTTTCTTTAAAACTCATTTAAAAGAGCAATAATTAAATTTTAATATCACATTTCATGGCAGGTGTCTGCTTGTTAGACCTATCTCTACACCAGCATCTGAAACTCAAGTGCTTAACAAGAACCAAGAAGGTAACATAAATGAATGAAGTGGATTAAGTTTCAAAGAATAGAATATGTCAGAGTCTTTGGTCACCTGAGGGGCACATGCCCCAAATAAAAGCATCTCAAATTCTGTAGAATGGGGACTTCCCTGGTGGCACACTGGTTAAGAATCCACCTGCCAATGCAGGGAACACAAGTTCAAGCCCTGGTCCAGGAATGTCCCACATGCTGCGGAGCAACTAAGCCTGTGCACCCCAACTACTGAGCCTGTGCTCTAGAGCCCGTGCTCTGCAACAGGAGAAGCCACCGCAATGAGAAGCCCGCGCACCGCAACGAAGAGTAGCCCCTGCCCGCCACAACTAGAGAAAGCCTGCACACAGCAATGAAGACCCAAAGCAGACAATAATTAATTAATTAATTTTTAAAAATCCTGTAGAATGGTTCTGTCCAGTGGGCCACCATTTTGCATTTTCCATAATATGCAATACACATATATATTTGTTTTCTGTATTACAGCTAGATCAAATTGTATCATAGTTAAATATTTTTATATCTGTTTCCCTGACAGAGAGATCCGCCAAATGCTGCATAAGTGTCCTATTCATCTTTATATCCCCAGGATATATCCCCTGGCATACAGTAAGCTTGTAATAAATAGTTGTGAATGAATAAATACTTGTGCAACTGGTGAATGAATGAATAAATGACTAAGGGCCCATAGCAGCAAATCATCCAGATCAATGCATTAACTGAATGATGGCAACATAATCAAATCACAGACATGAGCTTGAAGCCCCTCACAAGGGTCTGCTTGTCTGTGACATGAAGTGCAAACAGCTGACAGCTCTCTGCTTCATGACAGTCTGCAACCTGAGACTCTAGAAACTCAGTGTTTGGAAAAGACACTGGTTTCTTTCATTTTTAATTAGGTGACCAGTGGTTAGGTTATTATTGCTAGAGACAGGCTGATTAAGAAGTCACTGACGAATCATTTGTCCTCCTTGGAGGGCTGTCACACGGGCACATTTACATAATGACAGCTTCCCGCTGGGAGCTCTGCTCTCAGCTTGTGTCACTTCTGGCAATAAATGCTGGTCTCTCACTGTTTGACACTTCAGTAACTTTTTCTGAGCAGGCATCTTTTAGAGGACATTTTTATTGAAAATTTTTAGAAATGGAATTTGTTTTGGCTTCAAGGTCTCTCTGTCTCTCTCTTTCTTTTTCCTAGAAAATAGGTTTCTTAAGGTGGTGGTGGTAGGACGGTAGAAGGAGGGGAGAAAATCTGCTTTGGAGAACTGGTTCCACCCTAGAAAGACTGTTTTGGAGAACTGGTTAAAAGAGAGTCACTGTAGAGGTGGTGGGGAAGTATAGGAGAGAGAGAGAGACAGAGACAGTGTGTATGTGTGTGTGTGTGTGTGTGTGTGTGTGTCTGTGTCTGTGTGTCTGTGTGTGTGTGTGTGCCTGGGGTAGAAGCTGGAGAGTGAGGGGTGGCTTGGACGGCCTCTCCTAAATATTGTTATATCTGAAAAAGCAGAAAAACGTCTTTTCACCTGATAAATTTTCAAACTAGAGCAATCCCAAGCCTCTAGTCTGCCTTGTTACTTTTCTTTTTTTAATTTTCAAAGACTTTCAAGGTTCATTTGTGTTTCTCCACTTTTATGTGAACAGCTGATTATATGCATTAAGTAAAACACTCAGTGAGATAAGACAGAGAGAATGAGTGAGAGAGAGAAAATTCCGCCTCTGAGTACTTCAAATTAGTGAAGCCTTGGTTATTTCCTAAATGGAATACCATTAATCAAGTCTGTAATTTGAATCATAAACACACACACACACACACACACACACACACCAAAAAAACAAAAAAAGAAAAACTAAACTTCAAAATAGCTAAAAATATATATATAGTTCATTTGGATTAAGGATTCCAAATTAAAGAAAAGTCTAATTGTGTAAAATAAGGAAAACTGGCTTTTACAGTGTTGCCAGCCAGGAGTTCTTCTGGACTACTTAATGACTACCCATATGTCTGAAATTTTCTGAAATAGGTGAAATATTTTTATGCATTTTTTAGCATTATTAATTTGCTTGGCAAATCTATTTTTCCATAAACAGTGATGGTTATGCTCAGTACAGTGTCAAAATTGTGGGACTACATAAAGATTAAAAAAGTATATTCCAAGAACACAGGGAATTTAACATCAGAAAATCTACTAATGCAATTGATCATATTAACAGATTAAAAAGGAAAAACATAGCAACACCCACTATTTATTTTGCTCAAGAACTTGTAATTTGGGCAGGACTTGGTAGAGATGGTCCACCTCTGCTCCACACAGCTTTGGTTGGAGTGGCTTGATTGGGGTTTGTAATTCAACTTTTAAGATAGCTCACTTACAAGCAGGTTGGTACCAGCTATTGTCTAGAAGCTCAGCTGGGATGTTTAGGGGAGGCTTAGTTCCTTTCTGCAGGCTGCTTGGGCTTCTCTACAACATGCAGCTGCGTTCCAAGAGCAAGTGTTCCAAAAGACTTGGGTGGAAGCTGTAAGGCTTCTTAGGATTTAGACTTGGGAGTTCCATAATATCATGTCTATTGCATTCTATTAGTTAAGCAAGTCTCTTAAGCCAGCCTAAATTCAAGGGGAGGGAACTACCTAGTCTGGTTTGGAGATGCTGGCATTTTTCTGTTTTATTTTTTTTAAGATTTTTTTTGATGTGGACCATTTTTTAAGTCATTATTGAATTTGTTACAATATTGCTTCTATTTTATGTTTTGGTGTTTTGGCTGTGAAGCATGTGGGATCTTAGCTCCCCAACCAGGTATCAAACCCACACCCCCTGCATTGGAAGGCGAAGTCTTAACCACTGGACTGCCAGGGAAGTCCTGAGGTGCTGGCTTTTATAGGAGTTGTACAAGAATACTAGCTGTGTGCACCAGGAGATCACAGGGTCTGTGGGAAAGTATAGCTCCTCCTCTCTCAAGGGTCAGACATTCTCACCAACACTTGCTATTTACTGTCTTTTTAAAAAAAAAATTAGTACAGCCATTCTAGTCAGTGTGAAGTGGTATCTCATTGTGGTTTTGGTTAGCATTTCCCTAATGACCAATGATGTTGAGCATCTTTTCCTGTGGTTAGTGGCCATTTCTACATCTTCTTTGGAAGCCCTGTTTTTTGTGTTAGCTTTCCTCGTGTGCCTAGAAATCCTTGGCTTTTTGCCCTTAAGTGTAAAGAACTAAAAAACGAAATAGATGACTCCCTCTTGAGAGAGCACTGAAATCACAACTAACTGCTGAACAATCATAGACAGGAAGACACTGGAACTCACCAAAAAAATACCCCACATCCAAAGACAAAGGAGAAGCTGCAGTGAGATGGCAGGAGGGGTGCAATCACAATAAAATCAAATCCCGTAACCACTGGGTGGGTGACTCACAAACTGGAGAACAATTATACCACAGAAGTCCACCCACTGGACTGAAGGTTCTGAGCCCTACATGAGGCTTCCCAACCTGGGGGTCCGGCAACAGGAGGAGGAATTCCCAGAGAATCAGACTTTGAAGCCTAGTGGGAATTGATTGCAGCATTTTGACAGGACTGGGGGAAAGAGAGACACCACACTTGGAGGGCAAACACAAAGTAGTGTGTGCATCAGGACCCGGGGGAAGGAGTAGTGACCCCATAGGAGAGTGAACCAGACCTACCTGCTAGTGTTGGAGGGTCTCCTGCAGAGGCAGGGCATGGCTGTGGCTCACTGCGGGGACAAGGACACTGGCAGCAGAAGTTCTGGGAAGTACTCCTTGGCATGAGCCTCTTGGAGTCCACCATTAGCCCCACCAAAGAGCCTGTAGTCTCCAGTGCTGGTCGTCTCAGACCAAACAACCCACAGGAAGGGAACTCAGCCCCACGCATCAGCAGACAAGTGGATTAAAGTTTTACTGAGCTCTGCCCACCAGAGCAACAGCCAGCTCTACCCACGCCCAGTCCCTCCCATCAGGAAGCTTGCACAAGCCTCTTAGATAGCCTCATCCACCACAAGGCAGACTGCAGAAGCAAGAACTGCAATCCTGCAGCCTGTGGAATGAAAACCACATTCACAGAAAGATAGACAAAATGAAAAGGCAGAGGACTATGTATCAGATGAAGGAACAAGATAAAACCCCAGAAAAACAACTAAACGAAGTGGAGATAGGCAAACTTCTAGAAAAAGAATTCAGAATAATGATAGTGAAGATGATCCAGGACCTCAGAAAAAGAATGGAGGCAGAGATCAAGAAGATGCAATAAATGTTTAACAGAGACCTAGAAGAATTAAAGAACAAACAGAGATGAACAATACAATAACTGAAATGAAAACTACCCTAGAAGGAATCAATAGCAGAATAACTGAGGCAGAAGAACGGATAAGTGATGTGGAAGACAGAATGGTAGAATTCACTGCTGCAGAAAACAGAATAAAGAAAAAAGAATGAAAAGAAATGAAGATAGCCTAAGAGACCTCTGGGACAACATTAAACACACCAACATTTGCATTACAGGGGTCCCAGGATGAGACGAGAGAGAGAAAGACCCAAGAAAATATATGAAGGAATTATAGTCTAAAAATTCCCTAACATAGGAAAGGATATAGCCACCCAGGTCCAGGAAGCACAGAGAGTCCCAGGCAGGATAAACCCAAGGAGAAACATGCTGAGACACATAATAATCAAATTGACCAAAATTAAAGACAAAGAAAAATTATTAAAAGCAACGAAGGAAAACAACAAGTAACGTACAAGGGAACTCTCATAAGGTAAATAGCCGATTTTTCAGCAGAGACTCTAGAAGCCAGAAGCGAGTGGGATGATATATTCAAAGTAATGAAAGGGAAGAACATACAACCAAGATTACTCTACCAGCAAGGATCTCATTCAGATTTGATGGAGAAATCAAAAGCTTTACAGACAAGCAAAAGCTAAGAGAATTCAGCATGGCCAAACTGGCTCTACAACAAATGCTAAAGGAACTTCTCTAAGTGGGAAACACAAGAGAAGAAAAGGACCTACAAAAACAAACCCAAAACAATTAAGAAAATGGCAATAGAAATATACATATCGATAATTATCTTAAATGTGAATGGATTAAATACTCCAAGCAAAAGACACAGGCTCGCTGAATGGATAAAAAAACAAGACTCATATATATGCTGTCTACAAGAGACCCACTTCAGACCAAGGGACACAAACAGACTGGAAGTGAGGGGATGGAAAAAGATATTCCATGTAAATGGAAATCAAAAGAAAGCTGGAGTAGCAATACTCATATCAGATAAAATAGATTTTAAAATAAAGAATGCTACAAGAGACAAGGAAGGACACTACATAATGATCAAGGGATCAATCAAAGGAGAAGATATAACAATTATAAATATATATGCACCCAACATAGGAGCACCTCAATACGTAAGGCAAATGTTAACAGCCATAAAAGAGGAAAATGACAATAACACAACAATAGTGGAGGACTTTAACACCTCACTTACACCAATGGACAGATCATCCAGACAGAAAATTAATAAGGAAATATAAGCTTTAAAGAACACAATAGACCAGATAGATTTAATTGATATTTATAGGACATTCTATCCAAAAACAGCAGATTACACTTTCTTCTCAAGTGCACACAGAACATTCTCCATGATAGATCACAGCTTGGGTCACAAATCAAGCCTCTGTAAATTTAAGAAAATTGAAATCGTATCAAGCATCTTTTCTGACTAGAGCCCTATGAGATTAGAAATCAGTTACAGGGAAAAAAGGTAAAAAACACAAACACACGGAACCTAAACAATGTGTTACTAAATAACCAAGAGATCACTGAAGAAATCAAAGAGTAAATCAAAAATACGTAGAGACAAATGGCAATGAAAACATAATGATCTAAAACCTATGGGATGCAGCAAAAGCAGTTCTAAGAGGGAAGTTTACAGCAATACAATACAATCCTACCTCAAGAAACAAGAAAAATCTCAAATAAACAATCTAACCTTACAGCTAAAGGAACTAGAGAAAGAAGAGCAAACAAAACTTAAAGTTACTAGAAGGAATGAAATCATAAAGATCAGAGTAGAAATAAATGAAATAGAAACAAAGAAAACAATAGCAAAGATCAATAAAACTAAACCCTGGCTCTTTGAGAAGATAAACAAAATTGATAAACCTTTAGCCAGACTCATCAAGAAAAAGAGAGAGAGGACTCAAATGAATAAAATTAGAAATGAAAATGAAGTTACAAGGGATACTGCAGAAATACAAGGCATCATAAGAGACTACTACCAGCAACTCTATGCCAATAAAATGGACAATCTAGAAGAAATGGACAAATTCTTAGAAAGGTATAACCTTCTGAGACTGAACCAAGAAGAAATAGAAAATATGAACAGACAAATCACAAGTAATGAAATTGAAAGTGTGATTAAAAATCTTTCAACAAACAAAAGTCCAGGACAGATGGCTTCACAAGTGAATTCTATCAAACATTTAGAGAAGAGCTAACACCCATTCTTCTCAAGCTCTTCCAAAAAATTGCAGAGGAAAGAACACTCCCAAACTCATTCAAAAGGCCACCATCGGGCTTCCCTGGTGGCTCAGTGGTTGAGAGTCTGCCTGCCAGTGCAGGGGACATGGGTTCATGCCCCGGTCTGGGAAGATCCCACATGCCGTGGAATGGCTGGGCCCATGGGCCATGGCCACTGAGCCTGTGCGTCTGGAGCCTGTGCTCCATAATGGGAGAGGCCCATGTACTGCAAAAAAAAAAAGGCCACCATCACTCTGATGCCAAAACCAGACAGAGATACTACAAAAAAAAAATTAGAGACCAATATCACTGATGAACATAGATGCAAAATTCCTCAACAAAATACTAGCAAACAGAATCCAACAACACATTAAAAGAATCATACACCATGATCAAGTGGGATTTACCCAAGGGATGCAAGGATTCTTCAATATATGCAAATCAATCAATATGACACACCATATTAACAAATTGAAGAATAAAAACCATATGATCATCTCAATAGATGCAGAAAAAGCTTTTGACACAATTCAACACAAATTTATGATAAAAACTGTCCAGAAAGTGGGCATACAGGGAACCTACCTCAACATAATAAAGGCCATATAAGACAAACACACAGCAAATATCATTCTCAATGGTGAAAAACTGAAAGCATTTCTTCTAAGATCAGGAACAAAAGAAGGATGTCCACTCTCGCCACTCTTATTCAACATAGTTTTGGAAGTCCTAGCCACAGCAATCAGAGAAGAAAAAGAATCCAAATTGGAAAAGAAGTAAAACTGTCACTGTTTGCAGATGACTTGATACTATACTTAGAAAGTCCTAAAGATGCCACCAGAAAACTGCTAGAGCTAATCAATGAATTTGGTAAAGTTGCAGGATACAAAATTAATGCACAGAAATATCTTGAATTCCTATACACTAACAATGAAAGATCAGAAAGAGAAATTAAAGAAACAATCCCATTCACCATTGTAACAAAAAGAATAAAATACCTAGGAATAAACCTACCTAAGGAGGTAAAAGACCTGTACTCAGAAAAGTATAAGACAGTGATGAAAGAAATCAAAGGTGACACAAACAGATGGAGAGATATACCATGTTCTTGGATTGGAAGAATCAATATTGTGAAAATAACTATAGTACCCAAAGCAATCTACAGACTGAATGCAACCCCTATCAAATTACCAATGGCATTTTTTACAGAACTAGAACAAAAAAATCTTAAAATTTGTATGGAGACACAAAAGACCCCGAATAGCCAAAGCAATCTTGAGGGGAAAAAATGGAGCTGGAGGTATCAGACTCCCTGGCTTCAGACTATAATACAAAGCTATGGTAATCAAGACAATATGATACTGGCACAAAAACAGAAATATAGATCAATGGAACAGGATAGAAAGCCCAGTCATAAACCCACACACCTATGGTCAACTAATCTATGACAAAGGAGGCAAGGATATACAGTGGAGGAAAGACAGTCTCTTCAATAAGTGGTGTTGAGAAAACTGGACAGCTACATGTAAAAGAATGATATTAGAACACTCCCTACTACCATACGCAAAAATAAACTCAAAATTCATTGAAGACCTAGATGTAAGACCAGACACTATAAAACTCCTAGAGTAAAACATAGGAAGAACAATCTTTGACATAAATCAGAGCGACATCTTTTTTGACTCACCTCCTAGAGTAATGGAAATAAAAACGAAAATAAACAAATGGGACCTAATGAAACTTCAAAGCTTTTGCACAGCAAAGGAAACTATAAACAAGACGAAAAGACAACATTCAGAATAAGAGAAAATATTGCAAACAAATCAATGGACAAAGGATTAATCTCCAAAATATATAAACAAGTCATGCAGCTCAATATTAAAAAACAAACAATCCAAACAAAAAATGGGCAGAAAACCTAAATAGACATTTATCCAAAGAAGACATACAGATGGCCAAGAGGCACAAGAAAAGCTGCTCAACATCTAATTATTAGAGAAATGCAAAACAAAACTACAATGAGGTATCACGTCGCACCAGTTAGAATGGGCATCATCAGAAAGTCTACAAACAACAAATGCTGGAGAGGGTGTGGAGAAAAGGGAACCCTCTTGCACTGTTGGTGGGAATGTAAATTGATTCAGCCACTATGGAGAACAGTATGGAGGTTCCCTAAAAAAACTAAAAATAGAATTACCATATGATCCAGCAACCCCACTAGTGGGCATATGTCCAGAGAAAACCATAATTCAAAAGACACATGCACCTCAATGTTCTTTGCAGCACTATTTACAATAGCCAGGTTGTGGAAGCAACCTAAATACCCATCAATAGGTGAATGAATAAAGAAGATGTGGTACATATATACAGTGGAATATTACTCAGCCATGAAAAGGAACGATATTGGGTCATTTGTAGAGATGTGGATGGACCTAGAGACTGTCATAAAGAATGAAGTAAGTCAGAAAGAGAAAAACAAATATCACATATTAACGCATACATGTGGAATCTAGAAACATGGTATAGATGAACCGGTTTTTAAGGCAGAAATAGAGACACAGATGTAGAGAAAAAATGTATGGACACCAAGTGGGGAAAGTGGGGGTGGTGTTTGGATGAATTGGGAGATCGGGATTGACATATATGCACTAATATGTATAAAATGGATAACTAATAAGAACCTGCTGTATAAAAATAAAATTAAATTAAATAAAAATTTTAAATCTAATTAGAAATGGGTGTGTGAATGAGGGCTATCAACTCTGAGCTTCTCTTTAAGTTTATCTGGATAAACTTCATTTGATGTTGATATATTTAGGTATTTCCTCTTGGCCTTGTTAGATTTCTAAGAGTCTTCTGATACTGACTGGAGGGAAAGAGTCTGGCTGACTGTTCCAGATGCTCAATGAAGGATGAAGGTCTCTGCATTCAGCATTCAGTAAAGCGTATGGTCACTTTTTCCCTCTGTTTCTGTCATTGTACCCGTGTTTCCTCAGCTGTGCATGAATTCCCTTCCCTATCACCCCCTGTACAGAGATTCTGATTTACTCTCTCTGGAGATAAACCTCTGGCAGTTGCCCAGAGGTGTGGAAAGCAAGAGGTAATTTAAAATTATAATCATATATAAAACAATATTAACCCTGTACTACTTTTTATAGTTTGACCCCAACACACACCCGTACATGAACACACTTCACATCCATTTCCAAATGTACCTGGAACTAACGGTTCCTGAGCCTTCTCAAGACTCTGGAGTAAACTGTGAATTGTGTTCATTCTCAGCTTTCTCAGCTCTTAGCTGAAGATCTGGTCTTCTAGTAAGTTTACCCTCCACGATCCACTTTCCACCTTACAAAATTGTGTTGCTGTTTTCTCCTCTCAACTTGACACTATGTTGAGAGTTTCTGACATCTTAAATTATACCCTGTCTCTGGTCAAAAGGTAAAAACTCGCAGTTATAAGATAAATACGTACTGGGGATGCAATGTACAGCATAGTGACTATGGTTAACAATACTGCAGTATTTGAAAGTTGCTAAGAGAGTAGATCTTAAAAGTTCTCATCACAAGAAAAAACTGTAACTGTGTGAGGTAATTAATGTTAACTAAAGTTGCTGTGGTGATCATTTTGCAATATATACATATATCAAATCATTATGTCGCACAGCTTAAACTAATACAATGTTGTATGTCAACTATATCAATAACTTCGGGAGGGGGGAAAAGAAACTTTGGCTGAAGTTTTAGCATATTCTGGGAAAGGAATGAGATTTTATGCATTATTTTATCCCAGTCAGCAACTTAACCTACAGTCTTAGTAGTTTTGTTTTCTATATATATAAATATATATATTTATGATGTATATATTCTTCTAGCTGCTGAACAGTGTTTAAGTTTGTTCCCCACTGGAAATGTTAGCCTCTGAAACTGAGTAAAGAAGACTGACACAAAAATAATCTAGTCTCTAAGTGAAGGGGCTATAACTTTCTGATATATAACCAAGCTTCTAAAACTACTATGAAATGACTAACTACTGTATATTCTTTGGTAGTTTAACTTCTACAGACTTTTAAGTTTACTGGTGTGTAAAATTTTATTGGATGGCATAGCAGTGGATCCTGGAACCAGACTTCATGGGTTTCGAAACAAGACCTTGGGTAGTTTACTGAATTCCTTTGAGACTTAGTTTGTTCAACTCTAAAAAAGAAATGATGTGTATTGACCTAATAGGTTTATTGAGAGGATGAAATGAGTTAAAACATATAAAGTGCTTTGAATAGTGCCTGGTATCTAGTAAGTACACAATAAATGTTAGGAATTAGAAGTGAAATGCAATATAAGGTATTGACATTACATTGTTTTAAGTGTGCAAATCCTTAAGATAATTTTGTATAGTACTTATGAATTAAATGGCCTTACCAATCTTAAAAAAGAGTGACTTTTGAAAAAGTTAACACTTCTGTTTCTTTAAAAGAAAAATTCAAAACATAATATAATAATTTTTAGTTTGTACCTACTTAAACTTCATCCGTTCTGCTAAAACTTAGGAGAAAATAATCCTTTAAATTTTGTTGTAATTGTACTTACATAAATTAAAAGTATGAAGCAGCCATTGTGTATGTCAACTTAATAAAGCCAGTATATAATTAAGAGCAAGTTAAGCTCCATGTGTTAGATAACTCCTTCATTCTTTAGGTGACACGCAGTTTAAAGAATTACCTCTTTTCTTTTGGTAATTAAAGCCAAGCAAATTTTTTGTCTTTCTACTATTAAAATGAACTCCCTTTTAGGCCTTGTTGCTTAATTAGAGGATATGTCTTCCCTAGTGATAAAAATATTTTACCACTTGAAAACCAGCTTTGCATTATCTCTTTTCTAGCCGCTGGTTGAAATCTAGCATGAAGCAAGACTGGCATCTGGTGGTCATATGTGTTCATTACATACAGTTATGCCATTGGAAATATTTCGTTTGGGTTTTAAGGCTCCTTTTTATTAAACAAAGAAACAAACAAAAATAAAATTAAAAACTTTTCAGTGAGTACTTTCATATTTTGTGAACTTCAAAAGTTGTTTTGACGGACTTCCCTGGTGGCGCAGTGGTGAAGAATCAGCCTGCCAATGCAGGAGACACGGGTTCGAGCCCTGGTCTTGGAAGATCCCACATGCCATGGAGCAGCTAAGCCCGTGCGCCACAACGACTGAGGCTGCGTGCTGCAACTACTGAAGCTGTGCGCCTAGAGCCCGTGCTCCACAAGGAGAGAAACCACCACAGTGAGAAGCCTCCCGCGCACGGCAACGAAGAGTAGCCCCCGCTCACCGCAACTAGAGAAAGCCTGCGGGCAGCAACGAAGACCCAACGCAGCCAAAAAAAAAAGTTTTTTTGAGGTAAAATTTGTAGACGATTACAAAAGTAATAAGGGATTTGTATGCAATGAAAATCAATTAGGGGACATTTTGAATTCCAAAAGTACACACAAAAAAATGGCAACTAGATTTATCTTGTTTCATGTTTTTAGGTTGCAAAAAGTATATTGACTCTTCTGAAAATATATGGGGACTTGGCAGAAGATTCCTCCTACAAATCAATTTAAAAAATATCAAAAGCAAAAAAAAAAAAATACCGCAACAAGAACAACAAAAATGTATAAAGACAATATTATCAACACTGAACTTAGGGGATATGTCTAATCTTGTCTATAAACTTCACAAGGCATCAATGAAGAATAATTCAATTTAGAGCAGGGTAAATATAAAGGCCAGGAGTAAAGAGACAAGTTAGCAGGGCAAGACATTGTAAAAACCTTCTTTCATGTTGCCCAATTTGGAAGTACTAGAACTGATGACAGGAGCATACTGGGAAAAAGACTTGGAATCTAGTCTTTGGGGCCCTTCAGCCCACATTCCAAGGCAGAAGCTAGAAGAAATACCAAGAAGGAGAAGTGTTTTCCTCGACCCATCACAAAGTGGGGAGGGGATGGGGATAATTCCTGGGACCACTAACTCAATCTTGAGTGACAGTGGCAAGGAAAAGCAGATAAGTGTGGAGATGTAGGTGCACACACACACACACACACACACACACACACACACACGATAAAACATATGATGACTGTTCCCCAAAGTGGTTCACTCATCCTAAAGATAAGAGAAAAACACATTGAAAATAATATGTCCTCACAATTGGTTAGGAAATATCACTATCTCAATTCATCTAGTCTCAGGTGCAGGAGTTTTAACAGAATTATGAAGAATGGGAAAGCGGAGATAAATTTCTCTGAATATAGTTACCCATAGACATGGCTTCCTCCCTATCCAACACATGCAGCTACATAAATGAACAGAGGATAGAACATTTCATCTTCTAGCTCTAGTGAAGACTCAAATAATGCCCAGAGAAATAGGAAAATAAGCCAATAAGAAGCCATAGATGTTATTTCTACACAAATAATAATTCTGAATAAACTATTCTGACTCAAATTTGAGAATAAGAGAGACAATCTTTAATAATATCTATAAAAAAGAAAAATCAAACACCAGCATCAAAGTTTACTCTTGCAAATAGAAAAAAATTTAGAAAACAATGTTTAATAATGTCAGAGAAAAGTTGACATAAGAGAATTGAATAAAAACAGAACAGAGTTCAGTATTTTAGGAGGAAGATAATATTGTTGGACCTCAAGTTCATTACGAGCAAAATTTACCTTACAGAGAAATGAAAAAATGACATTGAGATATGTTTAAGATATCCACACAATGCAGAGGAAAAAAAGGATAAAGATAATTTAGAAAAAAGATAATTAGATATAGAAGAAAGACAACAGAAAGCCAAAATATAAATAATTGGTAGAAATAAAAGGGCAGGCCCTATGGAACACTAACAATTTTTTAAATTTTTCAATAAATGGAGGCTTACATAAATCTACAGATTAAAGGGATCATTGTATTACAGATAAAAATTAATTAACTGAAATAAACTGCTCCACAAAATCATGTATAAATATGATTAATGTCTCATTCATTTTATTTAATTATTCAGTTTCCTAACTGCTTTATTAGCAGGAAGTCCAATTATCTCCCTGTTGCATCTCCATCCTCTTACAGATCTATACAAGAATTCTTGTGGCCATTACAATCTCCAAAAGGTGAAAAGGAGACTACTCCGGCCTCCACATCTGTGCAGGAATAGAACTGCACCATGATCAGTCCATTTCCATCATTAGCTCCCACTGCAACCCAACAGGTTACTGAAAATCAGTTCATATAAATGAGGGAAATAGCAAATCATCATCAGGCAAATAGCATAGTAATAATGTGGCAGGCAAGAACAATCAATGGATGCCAAGAATGAGTGGGCCAAGTATAATGAGAAATAGGGCACTCTCAAAGAATCTCCCTCCACGATATTTATTAATTGAAAGGAAAAATGAAAACATCACATTGGAAAAATGCTGCCAACACCACTTTAACCAGGTGATCAAGGCTAATGTCACCCCCAGTAATGTGACATAGTGACATCATTGTACCTCCTGAAAGGATGCACTGATAAGAGCATTATTAAATGCTCTTATCTTCACTTCCGTGTTTTTTTGCCAAAATGCATAACTTGCATCTAATCATGCATAATAAAATACTGGACAAACCCAAACTGAGGGACTTTCTAAAAAAATAACTGACCAGTAAGTGCTCTTCAAAAGCGTCAAGATCCTAAAAGACAAAGTAGGACTGAGGGAATGTGACAGATAGAGGAGGTAAAGGAAGCATGAACTAAATGCAATGTGGGATCCCAAATAGGATACTGGACTAGAAAAAGGACACTATGAGAAAACTGAAAAGATTTGAGTAAGATCTGTAGTTTAGCAATATCATTGTTTCAATGTTAATTTCCTGGTTTTGATAATTCTATTGTGATTTGCAATCTGTTGTTAACATTAGGGGAAGCTGGGTGGAGGGCCAATGGGAATTTTCTGTACAGTTTTTGCAACTTTTCTACAAGTCTAGAATTATTTCAAAATAGAAAGGTTTTTTTAAGTCCATATAATTCATTTAATCCTGACACAGATCCCTGTCAGGGGCACATTGTCCTTTGAACAGGAGTGATCCTCAGTGCTGTCCCAGCCAAGTTTGTCCCACCCTTGGGTCCTTGGAGAGTAGCTTTTTGTGCTCAGCTCCTTCCATTTTTTATACACAGGCACATCTCTGGGTCTCTGTTGGGTCAGAAGTTCTGGAGTGGGACTGGTTTCTTGTTTTGGCCTCTGCATGATGTTAAAACTATGTCTGCCTTTCACCACAGAAAATAATCCACAGAGCAGAGTTTTTATTTTTAATTCTTAAAATATGAAAGGTCAGATTATTACCTCTTCCCTAAGCTATTCCCCCACTACCTCATTCACCCCAGATGTAGCAGACATAATTGGTTCCATCCCACCTCCCCTGACCCCATGAGTTCACGTGTTCCTGCTATAGGCAGTTTCCAGTATGCTGAGGTTCTCACCCCCAGTGTCTCTTCACTTCTTTGCTTGAGGGAAGTGAAGAGGCACTGAGGGATCTTAGTCCTGGCCAGCAAGTATAACCTGCAGTGTTGGGAGGGGGCGGGATTGCTTTGTAATGACAAGACAGTGAACTTGCTTAGATAAATCCAGCGGGATTAGGGTCAATGATCATGAGTTTTCGGTGAGGGTGATCTTCTCTGCTGTGTGACTTTCATCATCAATGTCCAGCTGAGCTGGTGCAGACATGAACAGCAGATAGTTGGGTTAATCCAGGGTAAGGTTTTGCCAGACATGGGACAAAAGATAAAAGAGCATAGGAATTTAGAGAATTGGTAAAGGCATTGTTGAAACAATAAACCTTCTAATTTAAGCTGGATAAAAGAGTAGTGTAAAAAAAATGGCTGGCAGACAGAAAAAAAGTGGAGAGACCAAAGAATAAGTATATTTTTATGCATTTCCATCTTTATGCAGATTTCCTACATTTGCTGAATGAATGAATGACTCTTTTAAAAGAGTGAGCCTTTTATTTTATTCTTTATACTTTATACATGTTATATATTCTTGTATATGTTTAATGTTAATTATCAAATATTTTACATAAAAAGAAAATGCAGAGGTGAAAACACAAAATTTATTTCTGTTACAAATCTCTTTACTACATAGATTACACAGTCAAACCTTCCCGTTTACAATTGATGCAACCCATGCTTTGTTCCTCAAACAGAGGATTTCTTTTTCTTCTGAAAAAAAAATAATCATCCTTAGCTGGTAACAGATTAGAAGTGTTATATCTTCAGGTGCCTGTTCCCGGGGACCTTCAGTCGAGGCAAGAATTTAATTGCAAGGTAGCATTGATAAAATGAACATGACATCCCTTTAGGAAAGCTTGCTGACCACACCACATCACCATATTCTAAGGTCTTCTCCATACCATGTCAAATATGACCTGGCTCATGCTAACAAACTCTCCTGCTCTGGTCTGTCCAGCAAGGCCAGGTGGAGTTACATGACAGTTCAGGTGATGATCAAAATGGCTGCGACAACTTAGAACAACCCCGGGACCACAGGAGAAAACTTTACAGAAATTCCGCAAATGCCCTGTGTGCAGATGACCTCACTGCAGCCAACACGGCACCTGTCAGGAGAGCCAGCAAAGACTGGGGCTGGGGCCTTCCCTGGTGGTCCAGTGGTTAAAAGTCCATCTTACAATGCAGGGAACGCTGGTTCAATCCCTGGTCAGGGAACTAAGATCCAACATGCTGCGGGACAACTAAGCCCGGGGGCCACAACTAGAGAGAAACCCACGCAGAGCAATGAAAGATCCTGTGTGCTGCAACTAAGACCCAATGCAGGCAAAAAATAAATAAATAATTATAAAAAAAAAAAGCTTAAAAAGACTACAGTTTCAAATAACCTCCTCTTCAAATATTGGACGGAGATATTAAAAAACAAAAACAAAAGACCGCGGCTGCTCCCGGACATGTGGATTTAGCGTCACTTTGAAGTCTGAAGAAGACCAGGGTCTTCTTCTGCCATCTAGTGATCATTAGTGGAAATGCAGACCCCCAAACTCCCTGAAAGACTGCAGCAGTCTGGTTCCGGGTTAGAGCTGGCCGAAAGAGAAATTAGGGGGAGATCTGGAAAACAGAAGTGAAGCTGCAGTCAGTGCTCTCTGAAGGTCACTGTGGTTAGAGACGGTGTGAGAGCCAGACACAGAGGTGCCGGCGGGTTCCGGCGCTCCCAGCTCTTCCCGACAGCTGGCTGTTCTGAGCAGCAGCAAAGCAACCCCACACCCACCACCAAATGCTCCTCTGTAACTCAGAGGCGACAGCCAAGAGGAGGGAGCGGCCTTCCCTAGACGCTGACGCCAGCCCTTCAGGGTCCCACGCTAGTAGTGGATGTGCCTGGCTTCCTCCACGCTCATGCTCGGACTTGTCCACCTGTGCCCATAGACCAGAACAACTGCCCTTTTCCCTGACCCTCCAACTCCCTTTTCCAAACTTTACTGCCCCAGCCCTTCTCCCACTAGTGTACTATACAGTTCCTATCGTAGGAACTTCCCTGGCAGTCAAGTGGTTAATACTCCGTGCTTCAACTGCAGGGGGCACGGGTTTGATCCCCAGTGGGCGAACTAAGATCCCACATATCGCATGGTGCAGCCAAAAAAAAAAAAAAAAACGCACCAAGCTTCCAGTTGCTATAATAAATCCTTATTCCATATACTTGTAGTGGCTCTGCTTCCCTGAATGAACTTCACTGAAACACTCCCTCTGCAGTAATCCATGACTGCAAAGTGGATGCTTCCCTGGATAACTCCGGGACGACCACGAATCTCAGGAGATTGCATCTGATTGGTGGACTCTAATTCATGTTTGCATTCCTGCAAATAAGGTAAGCAGGAAATGTATGGTGTTTGTTTTGTTTTTAAGCATTAAAATGTGGAGATGATGTTTGCCAGTGTCCTATTTGAAACAGATGGCCTCCTTAAACTGGATAGTTTGATGAGAATTTAAGATGTGGGTAGGGGTTTAGGGAAAGCGGAGAGCAGTTGCAGTCCCTGCGCTTGAAGAATAAAGAGAGGGAGCAGATAATACAACCAGATAGGGGTGTGCAGGGGGCATCAGACAGGAGCTTTAAATATTTAGAAACCCTAAAATTTTGCAAAAGTAATTTCTTCAATACTCTTTTTCTTTCTCCAATATTTCTTTTTTTACCCTCTGAAGTAGTTTATCTTAATTATGGAAGGCACTGGGGAATTAATTATTTTAAAAATATTGCATGAGATCTTCCTTCTTTCCTTCCTTCCTTCCTTCATTCCTTCCCTCCCTCCCTCCCTTCTTTCCTTCCTTCCTTTCTTCCTTCCTTCCTTCCTTTCTCTCTCTCTCTCACTCTTTCTCTCTCTCTCACTCTTTCTTTCTTTTTTTCTCATACCTAAAGTAATTACTTCTGTGAAGTTTTTTTCTCTTGTCATGCCATATCTGATTCCTCTTACCCTTCCAGAAGGCTAGCCTAAACATATTCAGATTGCTCTAACACATATTCTCAAATATCTCAGAAGATTTTTACATAAATGTACTCATTTTCTCCACTAAAATTCTCTTTGTGTCATCTGTATTTCTTTATTTTGCACTTGGCAATTTTTTATTTATTTACTTTTGGCTGCATTTGGTCTTTGTTGTGGTGCGCAGGCTTCTAACCGTGATGGCTTCACTTGTTGTGGAGCATGGGCTCTAGGCACACGGGCTTCAGTAGTTGTGGCTTGCAGGCTCTAAAGCACAGGCTCTGTAGTTGTGGCGCACGGGCCCAGTTGCTCTGAGGCACGTGGGATCTTCCCGGACCAGGGCTTGAACCCCTGTACCCTGCATTGGCAGGCAGATTCTTAACCGCTGTGCTACCAGGGAAGTCCCGCACTTGGCACTTTTAATTTTCTTTTGTTAAGAGTTTTCATGGAGCTTATTTTCCCCCACAGATATTCTTATTTCCTCACAGTCTTTGCTTTAAATAAGTTCTACCATTTTCTTCATTTTCGCTTTAAAGGCCCTAAAGAGACTTTGTGGAGATTTTAGGGGTTCTGGACAATTTTTAAGGAGAATTTTTTTAAACAGTTATTCTTTCTTTGCCAACCTTAGATTCTTAAAGACCTTAGTGGATTTTTCTAAAGGAGAAGCTTCCAAGTAATTTGATTTTTTTCTTTCTCCCTGTTTTCTTTCCTGACAACCTGACCATAGAGACAGAAGCTGAAAATTCCAGATGAGACTCTGGGGAATAGTTTAGGAGGCTAACCCTAAATCTACTTCTTTCTCTTCTACTTAATAGAGGTTCCCCCCCAACCCCCACTCTGGGCGAGGGAGGGTTTTTTTTGTTTGTTTTTTTGGGTTTGTTTTTTTTTGCGGTACACGGGCCTGTCACTGTTGTGTCCTCTCCCGCTGCGGAGCACAGGCTCCGGACGCGCAGGCTCAGCGGCCATGGCTCACGGTCCCAGCCGCCCCGCGGCATGTGGGATCTTCCCGGACCGGGGCACGAACCCATATCCCCTGCATCGTTAGGCGGACTCTCAACCACTGCGCCACCAGGGAAGCCCAGGGAAGGTTTTTTTTAATGAAGATTTTCCTCCTCCTAGTGCCCTAGTTTTAAAGCAAGGGTGAATTTCTTAGACATGAAAATTTTCTGGAGCTCATTTCTTCTCTTACACATTTAAAAGTCTCTGACTTTTTGTAAGAAATCTGCTTCAGAAAATCTTAAAGGCACTGGGGAATTAATTATTGAGGAAGTTTTGCATGAAGCTGTGGTCTTCCTGTCTGCTTCAAATACCCGGTTCTTTCTGAAAGCCTCAGGACATGAGATGGTGTTCTCTGATGAAGAATGACATCATGCAGTAAGTGTTGACTCAAGCTGGTACTGCCTCCCAGTTGTGAAATTGAGGTGTAGATGAAAGAATGTGGTTTTTAGAGTCAGAACACAAATTTCAAGTTTTGTGTCACTACCACCTAATAATTGCATATTTGTAATTGATTTGCTTGGCCTTTCTCAATCTCATTTCCTGTATCTGCTAAAGAGGGAATCATATCTACTCCCAAAGGTTTGTTGGGAGAGTTAAATTTGATAATATACATAAAAGTGCCAAACATGACTTGGCACATAGGGAGGCATTCAGAGGAGAGGCAACCAAGTCCTGATATCCAAGAAAGCTGGCCAGGGGGCTGGGCTGCTTATTGGTAAGAATAGAGAATATCAAACAAGCCCCACTCTTTGGTTAGCCTTGACTATGCCTTTAACAGTCTTGTTATATGCTTTCCCTAATATGGTGGTTTTCAATCCCGGCTACACATTAGGGTCACTTAGGTAACCTTAAAAAATATTGAAGGAGAGGGAGCAGTGAGGAATGAAATCAGAATCTTTGGAGGGGGCAGGCAAAGATACATGTTTTTCTGGTGGTTCTAATGTGTAAGTCATGATTGAGAATCAATGACCTGAGTAATTTTAGGCTAAGGAAAGATAGCATCATAACTTGTGAAGTCTAGTCCCCCTAAAACTAAATTTCCTGCCAAGTTTATGATTAACTTCTCAATCCAAGACTTTATTCCCTGTCTTGTCCTGCCCCTGTTCTCAGGATTGAAGAGTATCAAAGAAGAGGGAAACCGAGCAGAACCTGCAGGGCCTTCCCGGGTACAAAAGCCTCTCTGGTTCCCCTGTTTCTTGTTTGTAGGAAAAAGACTTTGGTCTTCTAGGCCTTCCCTGGGTTCCAAAGAGCAGGCACAAGCAGTTACTAATTAGAGAAGTGAGGGAATGCAGAAACAAAGGAAAAACCATTAAGAAACAATAGTTCAGCTATAAAACAGAGTCCTAATTCATCCTCAAGGGATATACACACCATTCTGACACATATCTTTGAGTTGTTCTGTGGGAATTAAGAACACCTCCAGGGCTTCCCTGGTGGCGCAGTGGTTGAGAGTCCGCCTGCCGATGCAGGCAACAGGGGTTCGTGCCCCAGTCCAGGAAGATCCCACATGCTGTGGAGCGGCTGGGCCCGTGAACCATGGCCGCTGAGCCTGCGTGTCCGGAGCCTGTGCTCCGCAACGGGAGAGGCCACAACAGTGAGAGGCCTGCGCACTGCAAAAAGAAAAAAAGAACACCTCCACCC
The DNA here is from genome assembly GCF_963924675.1 of Phocoena phocoena. Lineage (NCBI taxonomy): Eukaryota > Metazoa > Chordata > Mammalia > Artiodactyla > Phocoenidae > Phocoena > Phocoena phocoena. Next base: position 88,951,857 of record NC_089221.1, on the reverse strand, counting down.
AGGTGGAGGATGTTGACTACATGCTGACCACAAACATGTAGACCCCAGACTGGTTGAAACTAGAAGGTTGATGATTAAGATACCTGAAACACCACCCTGTTACCTCGCCACCAACCAATCACAAGAAAGTCACACACCCTGCAGCCCTCACCCCAAATGTTGCCTTTAAAAACCTTTCCCTGAAAGCCATTGGGGAACTCTAGTCTTTTGAGCATGAACTGACCTCACTCCTTGCTTGGCACCCTGCAAATAAATGCCACACTTTTTTTCACCACAACCTGGTGTCAGTAAAAGTGGACAAGCAGACCCAAGTTTGGTTTGGTAACACTTTTAAGAACAACTCTCCAACTATTAACAAAAAGACATGCCATAGATTGGGAGAAAATATTTGGAAAACACAGATCTGATAAAGGACCACTATCCAAAATTTACAAAGAACTTTTTATCGAGCAAGGGTTTACTGCCTGACACACACAGAAGCCAGTACTATGTCACTGGCTTTTCAGAAAAGAAAAAGCTTTATTGCAAGGTCAACCTGAAAGGAGACTGGGCGCTCTCAAATCTATCTTCCCAATCCAGGATTCAGGGTGAAATTTAAGGGGTTTTGGGGAACAGATTTGTATGTGGAAACGCTGATAAGGCAGGTTTCAACTGAAGGGCTTTGGAACTTGGACATTTATGGTGAGATACAGTAAAGGGGTTTCAGCACTGGATATTCCTGGACAGTGGACCCTTCGCTTCTGAAAGAGTTCCAGTGTTCAGGTTCCAGTCATGTTCCAGGTCCTTTGGTTCTGTCACCGGGGAGGGGAGGTAGAGACTTTGAGGTCAAGATTTTCTCCTCTGCCTATGCTTAGCTGCATGACTTGTGGTTTTGTTCTGTCATCTCTGGAAAACAACTAAGCATCTTGTAATAAACAGAGTAGGTCCAGTTTCGGCTGGTCCTGTGGTTACAAACTCTTACAGTTCAATAATAAGGCAAACAACTCACTTTAAAAGTGGACAAAAGATATGAACAGATAATTTATATTAATCATTTTATTCATTTATTAAAAAAATTTTGGAGTAGAGTTAATTTATAATGTTGTATTAGTTTCAGGTGTACAGCAAAGTGAATCAGTTATACATATACATATATTTGAGGTAGGAGATAGATGGGCCTCTGGCTGAACAGCTGGAGTTTGTCCCCTGTGGACAGATACTCCAAGATGAAGGGGAGGAGGAGCTAAGCCCTGCCCAGATAAGAGACCACATGTTTCTCATTCTCAAGGTCAAGGAGACCTTCCTGACTACACATGCATAGAAAGGCTCCTTGAAGGTCAGAAAGGGAGGGGGTGCCACACCATAGTAGGTGATGTCAACCTACCCATAGACCTCTTTGCTAGAATCCATCTTGGCCAAGAAATGCATGTGCACATGTGGGAGGACCCTGAGATAAACCAAATATGAATTCAGAACCAAGCAAAGCAAGATGATTAGCCAAAGGAAACCCAGAAAAAATGCCCCCTATAAGTGATTCAAACTACCACGAGGGCATGACTCTCTCTCTGAGTCCGCCCGTGTGTCTATCCACATGTACTCTTTTTCCTCCTAATAAACACTTTACTTGTTTCACTACTTTCCACCTTTATGGGAATTCATTTCTGCAAGGCTGTATGGGCCAGGGCCTTCTGGTGGTTAGGATTCAGTGCTCTCACTGCTGTGGCCTGACTTCAGTCTGGGAACCGAAATTCTGCTTCAAACAGGATTGGGAACTGAATAGGAACCAGTTGGGAACTGAAATCCTGCTTCAAGGCCCTGCAAGCTGAGGCCACCAAAGATCATATTCACTCTTTTTAATGTATTAATTGTTAAAAAAATTTTTTTTTGTATTTTGTGATGTTTTGACATCTTACAAAGCTTGCTGGCTGGGGAGAGACTGCCCCTCCCAGGGATAGCCAATTCTAGAGATAGCAAAGACTGAGCTGGGAGCACATCTTTTACAGACAAACCAACCAGTCCCAAATCTATAACCCCAACCACCTCCTTGTCTTCCTCTCACACACCAAACCAGTGTTTTCCTGCTTTACATCATCCTAGGGCCAGGTAGCAGACAAGTAGAGACCATCCTATAGCCCAAATCCCACTAAAATTACTCAAACTAGCTAATCCTCAACTTTTTTTGCCCATGGAAACCCCAGTAAAGATGCTTCCTCTTCCCTTTCCTCTTACCAATCTCAAATGGAGAGGAGGGAGAAGGGGATAGATTTAGTGGGTAGAACTAGGGCTGCTCTTTGGGAAAATTGCAAAGTAGATGTGTGTGTTTGGATTCCTCAACAACCTTTTTGTGCTGTCCCCAAATTTCCCAAGGCCTCCCACCTCTCCCTGTGCTCTTGTTTTCCCTGCAGGAACCAAGTGCCCCTCTCAGTTCTCTAGGGCAACTGTCTTCAAATATTTTTGTTCACTTATCCCTTAAAATAAGTATGAAAATCTGTGTACCTTGCTGCTCATTTTTAAAGTCACAAAATTTTTATCATACATTTAAATAAGCTAGTTTCTTGTTAATAGAGGATACAAAATATTAAATATATTGTAAGATAAAATAGGGTGATTGATTATAATTGGAATCAATATTTTAAGATAAAATTTGATGAAATAGGTCTCAACTACCTTGCTGAATAAGTATAGCCCACCTAAAGAAGTGATGTTGTATTTTTATCTGTGGGTTTTATCCAATGTATGTCAACATTTTGGTAGCCTCACAAACCATTCCATTTGCATTTAAAGGAAAAAGCATCATTATCTATGCTTCCCATCCTGTTGTGAATTTAGTGTCCCAACATGGGCCAAACACCCTATTTCTCAGGCCAAACTTCACCTTTAACAGAAATGTATGTAAGATCCCATGCCTCAATTAATCATTGCAAGAGGGTTCCTTGAAAAAAAAGCTTTGATATTTGTTTGCCTCCTCAGAGGTATTTACATCCCAGAGGATGTGATGAGACTGTGATGAGATTTGGATTAAGGGTGGGAGACAGGTATACCATTCTCATACCACTGGGGACTCAAATATTTCAGACAGATCAATTTGAGGAAAAGACACATAAGGATGTTGAAATCACTTTAAACTATTCATGTAAGTGCACATTTTGGAAAGTTTTCAGGTATCACCATGGGTGTGCATACCTATTGTTATCTTTTAAAACTTAACTCTATTTTAAACCTTAAATTAATGGACTAAAAGGTTTCATCCTGTTTAAAGAAACTTCATGTATCATGGAGCTGGTAGTAAAAGTATTTTGGAAGGTGCTAGTACTTGCCCATTGCCCTGGAAATTACTCATTAATGGTTATCATCCTTTGCCTGTACATAAGATGCACTCTGGTTTTAGATTCTTGAGAAAAATCCACATTTAAATCTTTATTTCTGTATATACTTTCTATTTTATTTCTGAGCTATTAAAATGTAGGTTTCTTTTTCAGATTACTGACAAAAGCTATTTTTTCCTTCTCTATTTTACATATAATCTTATTTCTTTCTGATCATAAAGACTTGAGATTGTATTCACTTAAGATTTCAGTACATTTTCATATATATGTTTGTCTTTTTCTTCATTTTTAAATTTTTTTATTTTTGGTTGTGTTGGGTCTTCATTGCTGTGCACTGCTTTCTCTAGTTGCGGTGAGCGGGGGTTGCTCTTTGTTGCAGTGTGCGGGCTTCTCATTGCGGTGGCTTCTCTTGTTGCGGAGCATGGACTCTAGGCACGCAGGTTTCAGTAGTTGTTTCAGGTGGGCTCAGTAGTTATGGCTCACGGTCTCTAGAGCGCAGGCTCAGTAGTTGTGGCGCATGGGCTTAGTTGCTCCACGGCACGTGGGATTTTCCTGGACCAGGGCTCGAACTCGTGTCCCCTGCATTGGCAGGAGTATTCTTAACCACTGCACCACCAGGGAAGTCCTGTCTTCTTCTTCTTCTTTTTTTTTTTTTAAATTTTATTGGAGTATCGTTGATTTAAAATGTTGTGTTTGTCTTAAATATATAAATGAATGCATTACTTGAGAGATTTCAAAATGGGATTAATTTTTTTCCTTCTGCCACAAGTTCTCATTTCCTCTTTCAGTAGCCTAGAAATAAAAACCCAACTTTGTAGTAGTTATGGTTTAGATAGAGGTTGGCAAACTATAACCAATGAGCCAAATCAGGCCCAACGCATGTTTTGTATGGCCCATGAGCTAAGAATGGTTTTGTAAAATTTTTACATTTTTAAATTGTTGAAAAAAATCAGAAGAAAAATAATACTGAGCTGGTCAAAAAGTTCATTCATTGTTTTTCCGTAAGATGGCTCTAATAGCACTTAGCTGTCTTTAGCTTCATTCGAAACAATTTTGTTATATTGTATTGTGCCATATCAGCGTGCATTTTAAAAAAAACTTACCAAAACTGGTTAATTTTTGTGTAGTCATTTTAACATTGAAGATGGAAGAAAGCAGCAACATTTTCGGCATATTATGCTTTATTATTTCAAGAAAGGTAAAGACGCAACTGAAACACAAAAAAGATTCGTGCAGTGTATGGAGAAGGTGCTGTGACTGATCGAACGTGTCAAAAGTGGTTTGCGAAGTTTCATGTTGGAGATTTCTCGCTGGATGATGCTCTGTGGTCGGGTAGACCAGTTGAAGTTGATAGCGATCAAATTGAGACATTAACCGAGAACAATCAAAGTTATACCACGCAGGAGATAGCCAACATACTCAAAATATCCAAATCAAGCATTGAAAATCATTTGCACCAGCTTGGTTATGTTAATCGCTTTGATGTCTGGGTTCCACATAAGTAAAGCGAAAAAGACCTTCTTGACTGTATTTCTGCATGCGATTCTCTACTTAAATTAAACGTAATGAAAATGCTTTGTTTTTAAAACAAATTGTGACGGGCGATAATAAATGGATACTGTACAATAATATGGGAGGGAAGAGATCGTGGGGCAAGCGAAATGAACCACCACCAACCACGCCAAAGGCCAGTCTTCATCCAAAGAAGGTGATGTTGTGTATATGGTGGGATTGGAAGGGAGTCCTCTATTATGAGCTCAGTCTGGAAAACCAAAAGATTGATTCCAACAAGTACTGCTCCCAATTACACCAACTGAAAACAGCACTCGATGAAAAGCGTCCAATATTAGTCAACAGAAAACGCATAATCTTTCATCAGGATACTGCAAGACCACATGTTTCTTTGATGACCAGGCAAAAACTTACAGCTTGGCTGGAGAGTTCATCTGCCATATTCACCAGATGTTGCACCTTTGGATTTCCATTTATTTTGGTCTTTACAAAATTCTCTTAATGGAAAAAATTTCAATTCCTTGGAAGACTGTAAAAGGCACCTGGAAGAGTTCTTTGCTCAAAAAGATTAAAAGTTTGGGGAAGATGGAATTATGCAGCTGCCTAAAAAATGGCAGAAGGTAGTGGAACAAAACGGTGAATATGTTGTTCAATAAAGTTGTTGGTGAAAATTGAGTCTTTTATTTTTACTTGAAAACCGAAGGAACTTTTTGGCCAATCCAATATTTTATGAAAGAAAAATTACATGAAATTCAAATTTCAGTGTTCATTAATTAAGTTTTATTGGAACACAGTCATATTCTTTTGGCCACAGCTGCTTATGCACTACAATGGCAAGGTTGAGTAGTTGCAACAAAAACTGCATAGATTGAAATGTTGAAAATATTTACTATCTGGTCCTGTACAGATGTTTGTGGTCTCTGCAGCAGTTAATTATCATACAATTAAAAGCATGCTCCAGAGTCAAAATAAAGTAGTGTACAGACTGAGTTAACTTTTCACATTGTTTTTTAAACACCAGAAAGACGCATTTTGAAATAGAATTCTGTCTAGCGGCTTTCCATGTCATTCAGAATGAAATCCAAAGTCGTTATCCTGGTCAAGAAGGTCATTCTTGATATTGCCCCTCCCTACCTCTGTAACTTCTGCTACACTCTGCCTTCAGTCAGTCTGATTCAGTTACACTGGCTCTTTGCTGTTGTGGGACTCCTACCTCAGGACCTTTGCACTTACTTGACCCACCCCCTACCCCCACATACACACCCACAGATATCAGCAGAACCTACTTGCTCATTGCATTTTTCACTCTGTTCAAATGTTAACCTCACCAAGAAGCTTTCCTTAACCATCTTATCTAAAATAGCCCCCAGCCCCCAACACACATACTCCATTTGCTAAAAATGTGAATCCCCTGAGAGCAGGTACTTTAAGACAGTTTTATTCAACTCTGTATCTTAGAAGTATGTGGTGCAGAGTAGATGCTCAAGAGTATTTGTTGATGGAATGAATATATGATCCCCTGAAATGGATATGTGTGAGTTACTACATCAAAAAGAGATTCACATCTAAAATGCTGCAAGTTGCACTTGACAAAACACATGCAAGTACTCATAGACTATCCTGCTTCATTAATGTAAGGCTTTAGGGCAGAAAAGAAAAAAAAAAAAATAAAACACCAGAGAACTCAAGATATTGGCAGATAAAATTGAACCGCTGTGGGTCAGACTTTGTAAACTTGTGCTAGATGTGGACACTCACTCAGAAGCTAGTCGCAGAGTCAGTGGTAAACCAAAGAGGAGGTGCCAGCAAGCTGGGCTGGAGCAGAACAGCAGTGATCATGAACCTGCAGGCTGGTGTGCTAGGGTCTCTCATAATTGTTCATTAGCCATGTAAGTGGCCTGTGGTGTGGACTTTTTTACAAGTAAGAATATTGACTCCCAGAGAAGTAATTTGCCTTAACTTTCACTTTATGCTAGTGAAACTGAGCTAGTGGATTCTATAAGTTTTAGGATTGCCAAATGGAAAACCAATATGTGGGTGGTGGTTTGCAATATGAAAGTATGCCTTATTCGAATTCTTTGAAGCTGAAAATGCTGACATAGTTTTTCCTAACAATTCGCTATGGGAAATAAGACAAGGAAATGGGTGGGAGTTGTCCAAAACTGAAAGTTGGCCTGGAGATAGAATGCAGATGGAGGAGATAAATAAGAAGTGTGAAGAGTTGATCTCTTAAGACTTAGTGGTAGAATCCGCCTTTCTTAGCATCTTTATAAATGATCTGGAGAAGGCTCTATCAGAGAATTATTGGGTTTAAGTTGACTTTTCCGTTGTTTAGCAGGAAGGGTTTAGATAAGAGATAGCAGTCATTGACATGTTAATGAATCCTATCTCCACCTGATGGATTTGAACAGCTGACTTTGGCCTATAAAATGCACTCTTACCACCGGAAAGAGGTGTGTGTGTGTGTGTGTGTGTGTGTGTGTGTGTGTGTGTGTGTGTGTGTGTTCGTGCGTGCCGCCTTGGGAGTCTTGGGGGAAGTACCCACTGACTGAAGTACTGACTGAAGATGGAATATAAATGGGAAATTTGGAAGACCAGGAGCCTGAGTCAGTTTGAGGTTTAAAAAGTAATATTTTTTCTAAGAAGTAACTGAAATCTCCCCTAAGAAACGCTGATGCCACCACCAACAGCCACCACAGAAACCCAAAACACCTTTCCCTACTCTTCTGTAAGAGAGTGGGGTTGATACAGTTGCAGTAGTGTGTATTTGTTCTGATTGTTACTAGTGAAAATGGGATTTTTGAAGGGCAGCTAAACTCACTGGAAAGGTATGGGTAGGAGATGGCTGAGAGATCATGAAAATACTAGGTTGAGAAGAAAGAGGAATATAGGGTGAGAAGAGTGATTTTTGTCTGGGCTTTTTTTTTTGCCAGTCAGGACATGCTGAGGTTTGCATATCTACTGCTGGTTTCCCTGGGTGTAACTGAAGACTTCACGTAACCTGGATTCAAATTACCTTTCCAAAATCATCTCCCGTTCCAGCCTCAGACCACCACCAAGCAGCACTGAAGTGCAGCTAACTACCACATGTTAATTGCTGTCATTATCATATCATTCTTTAAAAACCCACTCAGCTGCCCTATTCTGTGAAGCCTTCCCAAAAGGCCTCTCCACCTCCTGCCCTGAGATTAGCCTATCCTTTTTTCTGGCCTTCCAAAGGACTTGTATTACTCCTGCCCTTAGCACTTCTTTTATTGTCTCATTTCATAGCTAACTGTTTATTCCTCCCTGCCCCCCCATCATTAGTTCCTCAAGCGAGGGAATCTTGTTACATCCAACTTCAAAATTTGCTATGTTTCTTCTCAAGATTTCTATCAGATGTATAAAGAAAGTACACAAATTTTCAATGTGTTTCTAAGATATAACTGATTTCTTACAGGGTCAGAGGAAAGGGAGTATAAAATGATAAAAATGTGTTGTCCTACGCTTTGACATATACCTTTGGTACTTCCTCAAAATGTTCTTAGAAACTCAGCTTGGAGAAAGGAAAATGAGAACTTGAATTCTAGCTGTTTGGAGACAGTAAATCATAAAAGTAGGTAGGGATTAAAGAGATGATAAGATGAACACAAATTTTTATTGATTGTTTTCTCCCAAAAATGAGAATAATAAGAACCTTGTCCAAGATACCACCTGTCGTCGCATCACTTCTTTCTTTTCTTGTATTTTCTAAATTAACAAAATCAATTACATAATTTTCCTCACAGAGTTTTTCTCTAAGCCATTGTTAAAAAATTTTTACTGACGCTTGTTAAAGATAGTTAGGCAACTTTATTTAGTATCATTGTGTTAGGTATAGGGACCACTGCAGTGGGATTTTACAGTGGGAGAGAGATAATGGGCTCAAATCTGAATACATCATGGGCAAGTGGGAAATTTATAGCCAAGGAGCAGGGTGAGGGGTCAGTGGATGGCACATTACTAAGAGAAAACATCAGGGATCAGGAAGATTCTGGCAAAAAACTGACCTAACAGGATTCTCGCTGAAGACAGGTCAGAGTAAACAGACATCACCTGGGGGTTGGTGGGGTGAGCGACCTGATCAGATATCCAGGGTGATCAGATATCCAGGGTGATCAGATATCTAGGGTAAAGGGCTCTGGTTAAAATGACTTAGCAGGGTTCTTGCTAAAATTAGATTTTTACAGGGAAGTTCATGGATGGACCTTGGAAAAGGTTCAGGAGCCTGACTAAAGTTTGGTCAGGCAAAGAATCTTTGTCATCATTATTTGCAGGAGAAAATATTTCAGTAACTTAAAATAGACATGTGGGGCTTCCCTGGTGGCGCAGTGGTTGACAGTCCGCCTGCCAATGCAGGGGACACGGGTTCGTGCCCCGGTCCGGGAAGATCCCACATGCCGCGGAGCGGCTAGGCCCGTGAGCCATGGCCGCTGAGCCTGCGCGTCCAGAGCCTGTGCTCCGCAATGGGAGAGGCCACAACAGTGAGAGGCCCGCGTACCGCTAAAAAAAAAAAAAAAAAAAAAAAATTGACATGTGTAGTAAGTTTCAATAAATTCCACAATGTTAAAAATTACATGAGATGGAAGAAATGTGAAAATAAAAATAATATTAAAGACTGTAACATTAGAGCTTTAACTATTTTAACTCTCCTTAATAAAAATAGGAAACATTACCAAATTTAAATGATCTAAATCACTGCACTGAAGTATCTACTTTTAGGTAAATAAAAGACTTCATAACAATTCTCCCACTTTTTGCAACATGGAAAACATATTACTCACAAGATTTTGTCACCACAGGCTGACTTACATAAACAAAATGATTTTAAATGACCAGAACGTAGTCATTTACCCAATGATTTTTGTCCCTTCAAAAAACAGACAGTTACAGATTTTTAAACATGCCACTTATACAAGACCCACCTGCATATCCAGGCTGTTGCTGACCACACCCCCACTTCACTTCCCTGACCACTGGAGCTCATAGGACCTTTGCTATGAGCTTGTCTATGAAGTCAGAAATTCTGCAGATGACGAACAGCCAGGGGACTTCCCTGGTGGCGCAGTAGTTAAGAATCTGCCTGCCAATGCGGGGGACACGGGTTCAATCCCTGGTCCGGGAAGATCCCACATGCTGTGGAGCAGCTAAACCCATGTGCCACAACTACTGAGCCTGCACTCTAGAGCCCACAAGCCACAACTACTGAGCCCATGAACCACAACTACTGAAGCCCACACACCTAGGGCCTATGCTCTGCAACGGGAAGCCACAACAATGAGAAGCCTGTGCACCGCAACGAAGAGTAGCTCCTGCTCGCCACAACTAGAGAAAGCCCGCGCAGCAACGAAGATGCAACACAGCCAAAAATAAATAAATAAAAATAATTTTTAAAAGTTCCCTTTAAAAAAAAAAGAATGAGAACAGCCAGGGTTTGGGCTGCCTAAGTGTTTGCTCCACATCAAAAACTTGTTCTCTGTATATTGTCTAAAGAATTTTTACTTTGCTTTGATATCCGTTAAAAATACCTTCAATTAGAGATCTCATTTAGGACAAGAAGCATCTTTACTCTTGTTACTGTTAGCATACCCACACCTTTGGGCAGATAAGGTGTAAAGGGCTGAGAGCTTCTTATTATAAATTATTGTAAATTAGTGCTTTTTCTCAAAGTTAATGGAGATGAAGTAGATGGAGCCAAAGGTGAATGGACTTGTGATGAGGGAGGGGAAAGATAGAGAAGGGAAAGGGGAGGTGGAAGCCCTTGAAAAGTGGGAAAAATTGTGGAAGGCTTTGAAAAGTGGGAAAAAAGATTACTGGGTGTTCTATGCAAGGTTAGGTGTTATCCAGCCCAAGCTCCCTGGTTATCCACAGGGATTGTCTCAGAGCTATCTTATCACTGTTAGCTGCAGGAAACAGAGAGTAATATGGTGGGGTTCAGGACACACTGTCCTAAAATATGGCACTTTGGAATATTGAATATTTGAAGCTGCAGGAGTTTGAGAAAGCAACAGAAGCAAGAAGGTATCTCTGACTTTCCCTTCCCCACTCCACCTCCCTGCCCTTCTCCCCTGAAGCAGTCATAAGACCCTCATGTGGGAGGTGCCCTTCCGATACCCAGAAGAAAGGGTCATCCTTATCTCCAAGATGAAAGAACACCAAGAAGAATCCAAGCAGGTCTTGTGAAATTTCTCCAGTTTACTACACTTATCTCATACCCTTTGTCTTACCGTCTTTCTCCATGACTGTCCACTCTTTATCAGACCTAGCATAAAAACAATCAGGTTTAACCATTTCTTTAGGTCTTCATTTCCTTATGAAGGCTCTCATGTCTGGTAAAACTTAAATAAACTCATATGCTTCTCTCCTGTTCATCTGTCTTTGTTGGTTTAATTTTCAGACCCATCCAAGGACCCTAAGAGTGTCAAGGAAAATTTTTTCGTCTCCCACAAATACAAATAATTCTTGTCCATAGAAACACAAATACATTTTTGTTAGTGGGGATGTAATTGATTATTGTCCTGGCAATATTGACCAGTTTGGCATCTGTAACTGAATTCATTTCAGCCTATCTGATTGCCTGTATCTTCTTCTGCTCTTTGACTTCTCCTCTGACCTCATTTTTAACCTTCCTGGTTCCCCCGTTAAATACCGTGTTTTTAAAAAACTTTGACATACATTCATTTTACATTTGATTGACAGCTATGATTTTCCTTTTTTAAAAATTTAAATTTTAACAATTTAAAACACCATCCTCCAAGATGCCCAGTGGCTTCACCTGACAGAGCCAGGGAATATGCACCATGGAGAAGTACACCTCAGAGGGAGCCCCAGTACCTTAGCTGGGGCGAATACCAAGCAATACCAGGACTTTAATTTTGTTGACTTTTCCTCCCATTGGCACAAACTCATATAGATCGCTGAGTTTTTCTGTTTCTTTGTTTAGTCTTGACCTATGGCTGAAGCTGTAGAACTGGAGTTGTAAGTGTTCAATGTGTCTATATATATATGTGTTTATAATTCAGAAAGGCCTTTACCTCTTGGTTTGTAACTGTAAAAGGTTTCCCTATCTTTGGAGAATATTAATATACTAGTTAATAAAGTTTCTTAAACAACTCTATTCTGATTGGTTTATAGACAGCTAAGAATTTACATAAATTTTATATTTCTAGGTTTCCAGAAAATAAGGAAATCAAATATCTAATACTTTAAAAGTGTTGCACTTAAAAATAAATCTATCCTACAGAATGAGCTAAATCAAACATTTTAAGAATTCAAATTTACGTAATGTATGTGAATCTTGGATAAATGAGAATAGTTAAATAATTTTCGTTCAAAAAAAAAGAGAACTCTGTCTTCTCTTTATCAGTGCCAAGTATAATATAAATGTATGTCATGGAGTAAAAACTTTTCCTCTACATTGTTAGGTTCAGGATTTGGGTGCCTTCAAATTAAATTGACAAAAGACAGATTAGCAAGAGAAAAGATCGATTTTATTTATTTATTTTTGGCTGTGTTGGGTCTCGAGTGCAGGCTTTCTCTAGTTGCGGTGGTGGGGGGAAGCTACTCTTCATTGCAGTGGCTTCTCTTGTTGCAGAGCATGGGCTCTAGGCACGTGGGCTTCAGTGGTTGTGGCACGCGGGCTCAGTAGTTGTGGCGCACGGGCTTAGTTGCTACACAGCATGTGGGATCTTCCCGGACCAAGGCTTGAACCCGTGTCCCCTGCATTGGCAACCGGATTTTTAGCCACTGCAACACCAGGGAAGCCCCAAGAAAAGAGATTTTTATGCATGTACCTATGTATATATAACTGAGAATTTCACAGAAAAGTGTGACTCAAAGGGGTGATTAGAATTTGAGGCTTATATACCATCTTAATAGGGACAGGAGCAAAAACAGAAGGGCATTTATGGGCAAACAAATGCTTTTTTGGATAGATAAATGGGCCATAGAAAGGAGACAGGGTTTTGTCGCCATGTCTGTTTCGGTGGGGTGTAGAGTCTTCTCATTTCTGGTGATGGGTCAATCTTCCCTGGTTGCTCCCAGGGAGGGGAGTTATAACAACTAAACTCTTTTGAGTTCTTTGGAAGGCTCTGCCTTTAGGCAGATAAGGGATTTCAGGAACTCAAATGCCTTCTGTTCAAAATAACTTTTGTGCCACAGTGACATATTCTGGACCCCTTCACAAACCTTTTATTTTACTTGGATTTGTTTTTCCTAAGCTATAGGTTTATTGATCAAATAAATTGACATTACTCTTACATAACGTTTAGGACTGTGGAAAATGTAAATTTTGTTCGATTAAATTGAGTCATTATTCTGACAAACTTTTTTTTGATAGTTGCTTTTATTTTATTTTATTTATTTTATTGAAGCATAGTAGATTTACAATATTGTGTTAGTTTTAGGTGTACAGCATAGTGATTCAGTATTTTGTAGATTATATTCCATTATAGGTTATTACAAGATAATGGGTATAATTCCTGTGCTATAGAGTATATCCTTGCTGCTTATCTATCTTGTATGTAGTAGTGTGTAACTGTTAATCCCATACCCTTAATTTGTCCCTCCTCACTTTCTTCTCCTCTTGGTAACCACAAGTTTGTTTTCTATATCTGTGAATCTCTTTCTGTTTTGTATATGTATTCATTTGTATTATTTTATTTTATTTTTTTAACATCTTTACTGGAGTATAATTGCTTTACAATGGTGTGTTAGTTTCTGCTTTATAACAAAGTGAATCAGCTATACATATACATATATCCCCATATCCCCTCCCTATCCACCCCTCCAGGTGGTCACAAAGCACGGAGCTGATCTCCCTGTGCTATGAGGCTGCTTCCCACTAGTGTATTATTTTTTAGATTCCACAAATAAGTGACATCATATAATATTTGTCTTTCCCTGCCTGACACTTCACTAAGCATAATATTCTCTAGGTCCATCCATGTTGTGGCAAATGGTAGTTTTTTATTCTTTTTTTATGGTTGAGTACTATATATATATATACACACACCACATCTTAATATAATCATCTGTTGATAAGGCACTTAGGTTGCTTCCATGTCTTGGTATTCCAACAAACTTTTAATTTCAACAGCAGTTATGTTTTGCTATGTTAGCTTTAAGTATGTCAGCTTTAAGATAATTTTCAGGATCTGTGGTTAATTTAAAACCTTGGATTGTTATTAAATTAAATGAATTAATAGATAATCATTGAATATCAGGATAATTTCTGGGTAAATTAGAATACTGAACCACTGATTATGAAACAAAGTTTGAGATTTATCAACTTTTCATTTTATTTTATATGCTATAGAAAGGCTATATCTTTCAGTCATGTTAATGAATGTGCTCACTTTTGCCATCTTAAGAGGTGTAAAAGAGATGTGCATTGCTGTGGAAAGTTGTATAAAATGTGTTCACAGGCTAGTTTGCAAGTGCTTGTGTATGACATCCGATTCAATAATCCATCCCTGTTGGGAAGAAAACTTTTCCTTTATCCACTTAGGTTCAATTCATTGTGGGTTTGTGAATTAACTGACAAGCAGAAGAAAAGACACAGTTTATTTACACCCATGCTCACAGAAGTCACTAAGTAATGAGTAACTCACTGACTAGCCAAAGGTAAAAGTTTATGTTCCAACTTAACAAAAAAGAGGCATGTTTAGGGCTTCACTGGAAAGTGTGGAAGGTTCTATTGGACGTCATGATGCTAATGAGCAGCCGAATTTGCACTTCCCGGTGCTAAGGGTCAGTCTCCTTCCAAACAGGAAAATCTCTCACAAAAGGGTCAATGGCAGTTGTATTTTCAGGAGTATCTGCTTAAGTTTAGATAAGGTTTCTTTCTGTGGCAGCTGATTGTTCAGGTGTTTTAAGCTTAAAGAAATTTTAATTCCTTCACCCCCATGCCATCATTTTTCTCTGTGAAACAGCAGGTAATTACTTTGGTTGTTTTTCTCTTTTTTTTTTTTTGATTTTGATTTTTTTCCAAGCTATTTTATTGTTTTTAATTTTAAAATTATTTTTTATTGGAGTATAGTTGCTTTACAATGTTGTGTTAGTTTCTGCTGTACAATAAAGTGAATCAGCTATATATATATACATATATCCCCTCTTTTTTGGATTTCCTTCCCATTTAAGTCACCACAGAGCATTGAGTAGAGTTCCCTGTGCTATACAGGAAGTTCTCATTAGTTACCTATTTTATACACAGTAGTGTATATATGTTGATCCCAATCACCCAATTCATCCCACGCCCCCAATAACTTTGTTAAAAGTTATAATTATTAGGGGTAGTTGAGACCATAATAGAAGCAAGAATGACAGAGAAATAAAATTGTGCATTTTTTTAAAAAAAAAAAGAGTAGGGTTTTTTCCTTTAAAATAAAATATCTTTTTTATTCTTTGGGCTCCTTTACATTTAAAAATTATTGAGGACTCCAAAGAGCTTTTGTTTGTATGAGAAATATAAAAAATATTTATTTTTGGGCTTCCCTGGTGGCGCAGTGGTTGAGAGTCCGCCTGCCGATGCAGGGGACACGGGTTCGTGCCCCGGTCCGGGAAGATCCCACATGCCGCGGAGCGGCTGGGCCCGTGAGCCATGGCCGCTGAACCTGCGCGTCCGGAGCCTGTGTTCCGCAACGGGAGAGGCCACAACAGTGAGAAGCCCGAGTACCGCAAAACAAACAAACAAAGAGACAAACAAAAAAATTTATTTTTTGATCATTGGAAAGCAGCAATATCAAAGGAATCCATTGCATATTAAAATAATAACATATTTTTATGAACAATATATTTTATAAAACCAAAAAAATATGATCATAGCATTGTTTTATGTTTTTGGAAATCTCTTAAATGTCTGGCTTACCAGAAAAAAGCTGGATTCTCATATCTACTTCTGCATGTAATCTGTTGTAATATTACACATCCCATAGCTTCTGTACTGTACCCTTGTGAGAAAATGAGAATGAAAAAGGCAAATAGCATTTTAATATTACTATGAGAATAGGTTTTACTTCATGCATCCTCTGAAAGAGATTTAGGGCTCTGTCCTTGCTATAGACTGAATGTTTGTGTCCCCCTGAAAATTCATATGTTGACCCTAATCCCCAATATGTTGGTATTATGAGGTGGAGTTTTTGGAGGTACTTAGGTCAGGAGGGAAGAGCCTTCATGAATGAGACTAGCGTTCTTACAAAATAGACTCCAGAGAGCTCTCTTGTCAGCTTCCAATCATGAGAGGACACAATGAGACTCAGCCATCTATGAACCAAGAAGCGGGGCTCTCAGCAGACACTGATTCTGGCAGGACCTTGATCTTGGACTTCTTAGCCTGCAGATTTGTGAGAAATAAATGTTTATATTTTAAGCTGCCCAGTATATGGTATTTTGTTATAGCAGCCTGTAGACAGAAATAATCAATAAACCAGTCCATAATAGGAATAGAAAAGAGTTTTATTTGAGCCAAACTGAGGACTGTAGCCTGAGAGACAGATTCAAGGAGTTTTGCACTGTGTTCCTCTGGACTACAAAACAGGGGAGGCTTATAAAGACAAAACCCACAGAATTACATAAGTTGTTTGTCAAGCGTTAGGATTGGAGCTGACAGGAAGTTAGGGTGCTTGTTAAGCAAGGATCCAAAATGGTTGCCTAGTTACAAGGGGAGACATTGAGACTGTAAGATTGCATCTGGCAGCTGCTAGCATATTGTTTTGAGAATGGCTGATGCTGTCCTTGAGACTGATGCAGTTCAGAAAATTCAAGTTCTCAGTGATGCAGGAATGTGTCTGAAACCACACTCACAATGGCCACCTGGCTCCATTTTGAATGCCTGAACCACAATAACTCCATTTTGATTTTTAATTGCATTCTTTTCTTCAATGGTTAAAGCAGATATAGGCCATAAAACAGGCTGAGTTAGCATAAAGTTCAAGCCAAATCTCACATGAGCCAGAATGACTTCTCCATACCCAAATATGTGAAAATTTCTCCCATCAAGCCCAAATGGATTAATACAGTCTTTAAGAAAAGGGTCAGTTTATTCCAGAATATAAAATAGTGTAATGGGGAAAACTTGGAAAGTGAATTTTATTTTCTTTGGTTTTATAATACCTGAGCTTGTAAAGAGGCTATAAGATATGTTAAATTTTAGCAAAGATTATTGTGTTTTAATGGCTTACTTCCTTGGTTCACTGATTAATAACCTTCAATTGTAATATGAAAGCTCATTCTTTACCTTTTGGGTTATCTGCCTACATAGCAGAGATTCTGTGGCTTATCAGAATAATTTTGTTTATTTAAGAAAAAAAAAGAACAAAGTCTTCTTACTTTTGAAAGAACTAAGGTTCTTTACATTCATGTTACCTTATATATTTACTTTTAAAATCTTTTATTGTCATTTTGATTAAATAAGTAACCAAGTATTGTTGCTCAGTAACCCATGATCCTACCTTAATGAAGTGTCCACATATCCTCTGCCAATTCTTTGGAAATTGCCTTCCCCAAATGAGAACCCTAAATTTAGGAAAACTAAAATAAAAATTTCAGGATGTCTTTTACACCTAAAAGTGTCTTTGGATTTGCAAAAGTTTCCTGGGAAAACCACAAAGATTTGGTTTCTCACCTTATAAAAAGAGAGCTGCTAAAAATAATTAGGTTTGTTTGAGATGTTCCTATTGTGAGACTTGGATGGGAAGAGTTGTCATATCAGGAGAGATATTCACTCTTCTCTAGAATAGGTTTGTATAGACAAATATTGAGATAACTTTCAGAGTTTGTATTCTTTATTGAATGTCCCTAGAAGTTTGCCAGTGCCCTTGCTATCTATAATAGGATTTTACTCTCAGGAGAAATCAGACCAAAATTTGAAATAGTATGCATTGTATCCCAACAGAGAATTTTACTTTCTTTCATTCTGTTATTATTAGCCACAGTAATAAATGAACCACAGCCATTGAGTCTTTGTAATCTATCTCTATCTTCCTATCTACCTATCTAACCATCTATCTATCTATCCATCTACCTATCCATCTATCTATCCATCCATCTATCTATCCATCTATTTATCTATCTATCTATCTATCTATCTATCTATCTATCTATCTATCATCTATCTATCTCTTGTAATCTGATGCTTGCCTGAGGACTCTGTTATAAGTTACAGCCCAGAGTCTGTGTCTTCAATAAATAAGGACAGTCTTAGAGACTAGTGGGAAAGGACCATAACAAGCACTTCAAAATACTGGCATTTCAAAAAACAGACTCTCGCCCAGGCTTCTGAGTTGATATCACTTAGATAACTTTCAGACCTTATCAACGAACTGAGTCAGAATTTCCAGAACTCTTTTTAGTCCAGAGAGCAGACTGCTGTCCAAGATCCAGCAAAGCAAAAATTAATTACAGATGACCAAATGGAGTGAAGGGGGAAATATTACTATGGCTACTTTTTTGGAATATTGTTCAGGAACCCCCTTGTTTGGAATATTGTTGATGCTGTGTTACCATTTCATTTTTTGGATATATGAAGAAGCCCTTTCTCTTTCTTCTTAAGCAATCTATAACCCACACAACTTAGTAGACTGCTTTGGTGAGCTAAATTAAACATTTTTACATGGTATTTGATTCTTACTGGCTCTCCCAAATTCAGAAACTTTTACTAAGTCTTGTTGCTTTTCATGATAATGTAGTTATTTGCATACATTCAATAAGACTCTATCTGCCTTATATCAGGATACAATTGGACAAATTACTTGGAATTTATGATTTGAGAATGATGCCCTTTTAATCAGGTATGACAGGTCATTTTTATGGATAAAGAAGGTTGATTTTTACATACAGGACCAATACCTGTTAAGCCCACCTAGGAAAATTGACTTTCAGGGTCCCACGCCTACAAATGATAAGAAAATGTCATTTTCTGGCAAGCCAGGAAACAGCCTATTTTGAGAACATCTAAAAGAGTGGAAGTCATCAAATTTATAGGTACTGCAGAAGAAATCTGGTGGAGAGAGGTTTGGGAACTTGATTTCTTAGCCTCAGGATAACAAATAATAGTAGCTTTTAAGATTCCAGTCCAAGATTCCTTATGAAATTTCCCAGTCAGAAATTTATTTGTGGCCTCAATGCTTAGTGCTTAAGTTTGAATAGCAAACTCAAGGAAGCTTGTATGGTTGGTTAACACTCTTGCTCACAAATTTTCTATAAAAGCCCAGTAGTAAATATTTTTAGCTTTGCAACAGGACCAGGATCAGGGTGCAGTAAAATGTAGCAAAGCCTTGCCAAGCCAAACTGGAGCCCGAGGCAAAAGGGAAAAAGGAAAAACAGTATTACTGGTCCTGTCTTCATTTAAAGATTTTGCCATTTTGCTCAATTTGGGGGGGCATTCTTTTGATTTTAAAAAGCATGCATCAGAGCTTCACTGGCGGCGCAGTGGTTGACAGTCCGCCTGCCGATGCAGGGGACACGGGTTCGTGCCCCGGTCCGGGAAGATCCCACATGCCGCGGAGCGGCTGGATCCGTGAGCCATGTCTGCGGAGCCTGTACATCCAGAGCCTGTGCTCCGCAACAGAAAAAAGTACTTTATCATCCCTTTCTATATCCAAAGAGAAGTATCTACTCCCTGAGTGGTGACAAAGAATAACATCTTATCACTTGGCTAAGGAGGCAACATAAAACAAGAAAAATCCCATAATCCAGGGATTAATGAAGCCAGCCGTATCAGAAAGAGGATCAGAGGAGAGGTGGGAGTTACTTCACATCACCACTCCAGCCACCCTTCCTCTGTCTCCCACCTGCCCCAGGAGGGATGACACCTTGAATGGTTCTTTCAGTCCCCGTAGTTTGTGGATCCTGGTTATGACTGTTCAATCTCTGGAAGGAGAGATAAAACCCATGTTATAAAGGGAACAGGTTAGGAAGAGGCAACCTGATACTTGTCATCAGATTTGGGAGTGGAGCAAACAAATTTGGAGTATAGACATTTGATTGATTATTATACTGATACCGCAAATTTTCAACATTTAGAATTGTGGCTTGCCATTTCTGAGTCACTAAAAGTAAATATTATTATCTCTCCTTTCTTTGTTTATTGTGAGCACATATATAACTATTCTAAAATTATACAATAAGAAACAAAAATGTTATGAAGAGGGAAAAACATTAAATTGGTTAGGGAGTCACACATAACTTAATTCTTTCTAAAGGCCCTATTTTACCCGTTGAAAATAAGGAAATACCAGTTATAATATAGGAGATAGCTGGGCACAGAATTGAGGGAATGTAAACATGGTAGAACATCTTTGTGTTGTATTAATTTCGTTTAAATAGAGGAAAAGATAAATATGTGAATCTTAAGCAAAAAAAAAAAAGTAAAATAAACCCCTACATTTGCCTCAATTGCCACATTAACTTATATAAAAGTGGGAGAACAATGAATTCATTGTATTAACTCTTGGTTAATTGTTTCCTTTCATGAGCTTGAATTAATCTTCGGAGAGTTATGGATAATTGATTACTTCACTTTCTCTTTCTCCCATTAAATTGCATGAAGTCTTAGTTTCACAGGACTGTTTGGTGAATACATTTTCTATTCCCACAATAACAAAGTACCACAAATGGAGTGATTTAAAACAACACCTTTTTATTATTTCATAGTTCTGTAGGTCAGAAATCCTGGCGTGGGCTCAGCCGGAGTCTCTGATCGGGTTCCCATGGGGCTGGAATCAAGGCATCAGTGGGGCTGTGCTCCCTTGTTGTTCGGGCTCTTCTTTCATGCTTATGCATTTGTTGGCAGAATTCAGAATTCTGTAGGATGGAGGGCTGGTCTTCTCACTGGCTATCAGCCAGGTGCAGCCCTCTCCTCAACGTGAGAGTTTGCTTCTTTAAGGCCAAAGGTAAAGCAACCGCTGCTGCTTTGAATCTCCTTTATTCTGACTTCCAGACAGTCTTTAAAGATTTCACATGACTACATCAGGCCCACCCAGAATAATTTCCCTTTAAAGTGCAACTGATTAGCGACTTTAGGTGCTGGTGATTCAAGGGTAAAAAGTAGGCCTTAATTCTGGTGATAGTCAACTAATACTAAAAGAAAATACCACAGCTGCAGACTCTGGTAACTGCTGTAAAGGAAATGAACAGGGTGGTATGACACCAGGGAAAAGCTTTTGTGACAGGAGGTGGTACCTGGGCTGAGACCTGGAAGATGAGCACGAATCAGTCATGGGAAGAACTGAGGGAAAACCAGTGAGGTACCAGTTGCAC
The DNA here is from genome assembly GCF_963924675.1 of Phocoena phocoena. Taxonomy (NCBI): domain Eukaryota; kingdom Metazoa; phylum Chordata; class Mammalia; order Artiodactyla; family Phocoenidae; genus Phocoena; species Phocoena phocoena. Next base: position 88,930,765 of record NC_089221.1, on the reverse strand, counting down.
TTTTATATTGTGCCTGAAACAAACTATTAAAGAGTACAGATCAGTTCCTTGAGGGAATTCTCTGAAAGCCTGCTAAGTTATCTTTATCTTTGGCTTTGAGTATTGGAGCAAAAACGCAATTCAATAATGGATTAAATTTATTGAACACTTGGGGTTTTGCATGATTTCCAGATGCATAAACAATGTCTTCTGCCCCCAGAATGTCCTTCTAGGTCATCCATTGCACCTACCACGATCAGTGGGACCAATGGCACATTAACTGATGTCTACTTACATCACTGGTGCCCTAGGATGTTTTAGCCATCATTAGCCAACTGTAAGCATGAAAGCTTTTTATATGTGGGTGTGTTTTTATAGGCAAATGTGAATTTCAAAGTGAGTACATATATTCTATATCAGCAAAGAAGAAAGAAAAGGCTTTTATTTTAAACTGTTTTCAACATTTTAAATTTATGTGCTGGCTTTCAGTGTGAATCTATGTTATAATACATATCTACTCCAGGTTTGAATTTTATTCAAATATCTAAATATTTTATATTGTAGAATCCATTATTTCACCACAATGTTATACACTGAAATAAGTCATATGAATATACATGTTGCTATTCTGGGGTTCTTGGTTTCTTCCCTATCCATCATCCCCTCCTCTCTACCTAATTCATAAGTGAGTTACTAAATCCTGAAAACTCCACATAAAAAATGTTTCTCAATCCCACCCCTACTTCATTATCTCCACCATGCTGGCCTTAATTCATGCGTTTAAGGCCCATCCATTGATCTTTCAAACAGTCTTAACTGGTCTTCCTGCTAAGAGCCTCTTCCTACTTTAGTCCATTTTCTATACAGTTGCCAGATTATCTTCCTAAAAACTGAGCTAAGTCCCTGTCCTCATGGAGTTTACACTCTTCCACTAGAGACTAAAAGTGAAAAAAATGACAAAACAGACACGTGCTAATGAGATATAAAGAAAATAAAGGCACTGTAAGAGGAAAAGTAAAGGAAGGTGTAATTTTATTTGTTTAATTGAGATACAATTGACATACAGCACTATAAAATTTAAGGTGTACAGCATAAAGAGGGAGTAATTTTAGACAGGGTGGTGACATTTGATTATAACAAATGTTAATGCTCTCCAGCCAAAGACCAACAGGAGCACACCCATAGTTGAACCAAGTTGAGTTTACTGACTTGTTACAAAAAGGCACATAGCACATGTGAGGAATTGTGGAGAGTCTCAATAAAAAGGTGTAAAAGACTTACAGGATTGGGCTTGTGCTTGGTGATTTTGAGGAAGGTTTAAGGCTTTGCTCTGGATTGGATGCTGTCAGGAAGCAGAGGTTATTCTATGATTGGATATTTTAATAATTGTTATCTAGCAGGTAGGAAGAGTGGAGCAAGGCTTAGGTTGTAATTGGTCAAGAAACAGTAATCACTTATATTAGGCAGAATGTTTGGTCATTTTTGTGGTTTGGAGTGTTCTTGTGTTGGTTGTGTTCAGACATGATTACAGAGGCATCTTATTTTTTTCTTGTCTGTTATGAACACAGAGTGGCCATGTTCGATGTTGATGTTTTGTGAGATTGTTTTTGTACAACAGAACACTCAAACCTAGTTGAGAATGCCAGTAACACCAAGGCCTAGCAAATAGTTCCAGGCCAGCTCCTGGTTGTTCAGGCTGCTTTCCTTTTCCTCATTAAAAAGGCCATCCAGTGCTATAATTATCTCTAAATTGCAATTTATTACTCTTACTCATAATTCTGTCTCCTGAATATTTAGAATACTTATCAGTATTATCACTTAGGGTAATGAGTTCTAAAACTCATTATAGCTCTGGTGGCAATAGTAGTAGCTTAATTCTTATTAAAACATATGAAACACTCTGCTACATGCTGTGGTACAGCAGCCACCTGCTTGTGGCTGAATGGCTCTGGAATTGGAAGAACCAGTGCTGTATATTTCAGAAACCACTTCAAAAGTCTCAGAGTCACTTGCCTCACCTCTGAAAACAAGAAGCTGTAGTTAGACTTTATGTGTAGTTCTGATAGATCTGCATGGTGCCAGGCTGTTTGTGTAGTAATCACATGGGGAGCTTGTTAAAATCAGGTAAAAATTCTAGGCCTCCAACTCCAGGGTCTAATTCAGCCTAAATTTTTTGAGATTCCTTCATGTTGTTTCCCTCCCTCCCTTCCTTTTAATTGCTGAGTAGTGTTCTATCGAACGAGCATACCAGTTTAGCCATTCTTCTACTGATGGACATCTAGGTTGTTTGTAGATTTTAATTATCATGAATAAAGCTGCTATGAACATTTTTGCACAAGCCTTTTTGTGTGTATAGCTTTTATTTTTCTTCGATAAATACCTATAAGTGGAATTGCTAGGTCATAATGTGTGTTTAATTTATATGAAGCTAATGGGTCCACAATTTTGACACAGAGAGAGTAATAAAAAGGCTTAGAACACACTCTCCTTTTGCTCAAAGTGTAGCCTGGAAGAGATGCAAAGGATTTGTTATAAGGCCTCAGGTAACCCTGTCACTCCTAACCTCCCTTCCTCACCAGTGAAGCTCTGGGGCCCTGAAAGAATCCTTTAAAGTCAGAGGGATGAAAGCTGTGTGGATAATACCCGCAGGTAAATGTAGTTTGGGCAGTGCCTTGATAGAAATGTATGTTAAACCCTTTGATGAATCTTTGCCTCTAGGTTTCTTGGAATTCCATCTCACTGATCTTAAGCTGAGAAAGGGAGATCCCTGAATGCTGGCAGACCAAAAATAAAAGTGATTCCTGACAAAGAGGCCTCTATTAGCAAAGGTTTGATGGTACGTTGGGTGAAGGTGGGGTGAGGCTGGCCACTGTGGTGGGAAAGTCAGGCATGCTCAAACAAAGGTTTCTATGCTGACAGGCCTTGAATATTGCAATACTGCTTCCTCAGTCAGTTCTCTGTTACCCTTAGTAGCTTTTAAAAACATCGGCCACCTTCCACCCTTCAGTATGTAACCAGGCTCCACTTAAAGTAGAGACCATTTGAAAGGAACTCTTTCACTTTCTTGCCAAAAATGTCCACCTATCTGTATTCAACCTTGATCTATCTTTTCCTCCTTCCTTCCAGTCACAGTGAAGCCGGTATCCCTCCCAAGGTAATCGTCACTCCATCTTCTCAGGGGCCTTGTTGTATTATCTCTTCTCATTTCCCTACTTCCTCCTTTATATTGGCTCATTCCCATCAGCATGTCCACTTCCTTGCAAAAGCCTCTCCCGATTTCTCCCTTGTGAAAACTAACCTTCTCTCAACACCAGGTACTGCTCCTAGCTATTGCCTTCTTTCTCTGGTCTCATTGTAGGCAAATCTTCTAAAGGGTTGTCTGCCAAGACTATTTCCTCTTTTTCATCTGGGTCTCCCAAGTCTGCCTAGAACCTTTTATCTTAGAGCAGGCACTGCATAATCATTTTAAAAGTACTGTACCTGATGGATGGATAGATGGGACTTGGAGGGTGCAGACGATAAAGTCATCCATAGCTTGCAGCCTGGGATGTTGGATGACTAACTGGGTTGAAAAAACTTTATCTTTCTGGTGTGTATAAATAATTTGATATATGCTTTCATTCTGAAATAAAGTTATGGAAAGTCAGTAGTCTGTCGCAAGCAACAAGTATGCAAACAAGTGGAGAAACACTACAGAGCCGTACTACCTGCTGTTAGCTCCTTACGTGAGAACTAGAGTCCTCACCAGCCCAGGGCCGCGCATCTGCCACTCCACCCGAGGGGCCGCCGGGGACCCAAGTCGGCCTTCAGGCGGAATCGAGTTTACCTATTCTTCCTGGCCCGGGTCTCCGAGTCGGGAGGTGGGGGTGAAAGAAAGAGCCGAGCGGCTCCCGGCCAATGGCAGTCCTTGAACTTATACCTAGAGACGTCAGCGCGGCAGTGCAAACGGATGCCACACAGCTGGCTCGGAAGCGTCTCCTCCCGCCCCACAAAAGGGGCGTGGGCTACGCGAAACCTTGGGCGATGGGAGGGAAGGGCGCGCGCAGCTCCCCGCGAGCCCCGCACCCTCGCCGGCCCGCTTCCCAGCAGTCCCCACCCGTCCCGGGTGAGCAGCCGGGCGCCCGCGCCCCCGCCCCGAGCGCGCCGCTACCGCGGCTCCGCCCCCTCCCCGAGTAGGTCGCGCGCTCCTGCGGCTCCGAGCTGTGTCGCGGGCGCGCGCGCCGCCAGCAGAGCCGCAGTTAAAATGGTCCGAGCCGGACCCCGCGTTCCCCCTGCAGCCTTACTGACTGACTGAGCCGGCAGGCTCGCTCCCTCCGTCGCGTCCCCAAAGCTCGCGCCCATCGTTCTCCCGGCTTCCCGGGGCAAAGCATGTAGCCCCCATCCGGCGCCAGGCCGGCCCGCAGCTGACGCCCACCCCCCCCCCCACCGTCGCGTGTGTGCCCGTGTGTGCGTGTGTGTGCGTGTGTGTGCGCAAGGCGGGCGACCCCGCCGCCCGCCGCGGGCCCGAGGCCCAGCCAGAGAGGGGCCTTCCTCGCTGCCGGGAGCCCGGCTGTCCGGGCCTCCCTACTTCTCTATCCCGGTCCCCCTCTTCGGGGCCTTCTATATGGGCCACCTTCTCTCGAAGGAGCCGCGTAACCGCCCAAGCCAGAAGAGGCCTCGCTGTTGCAGCTGGTGCCGCCGCCGCCGCCCTCTCCTCAGGCTGCCCCGCCGGACCCCGGCCAAGGCGCCCCCCCAGCCGGCGGCGCCCCGGAGCCGGGACTGCTTCTTCCGCGGGCCCTGCATGCTCTGCTTCATCGTGCACAGCCCCGGCGCGCCCGCCCCCGCCGGCCCAGAGGAGGAGCCGCCGCTCTCGCCGCCGCCGCCGCCGCCGCCGCGGGACGGGGCCTACGCCGCGGCCGCCTCCTCGCAGCACCTGGCGCGGCGCTACGCGGTCCTGGCCGCCGAGGACTGCGCCGCCGCCGCCCGCCGCTTCCTGCTATCCTCGGCCGCCGCCGCCGCCGCCGCCGCTGCTTCGGCCTCGTCGCCCGCCTCCTGCTGCAAAGAGCTGGGGCTGGCCGCGGCAGCCGCCTGGGAACAGCAGGGCCGGAGCCTCTTCTTGGCCAGCCTGGGGCCCGTGCGCTTCCTGGGGCCGCCTGCCGCCGTGCAGCTCTTCCGGGGGCCGCCGCCGCCGGCCGAGCCCCCGACGCCTCCCGAGATGGTGTGCAAGCGGAAGGGGGCCGGGGTCCCCGCCTGCACCCCCTGTAAGCAGCCCCGCTGTGGCGGGGGGGCCTGCGGCGGCGGCGGCGGCAGCGGAGGAGGAGGAGGACCTGCGGGGGGAGGCGCCTCGCCGCCGCGGCCCCCCGACGCCGGCTGCTGCCAGGGCCCAGAGCAGCCACCGCAGCCTCTTTGCTCCCAGCGCTCTTCTCCCACTTCGGAAGGTGCCCCCACAGAGGCCGGTGGGAACGCCGTCCGAGCGGGGGGCACCGCCCCCTCGCCCGCCCAGCAGCACCACGAATGCGGCGACGCGGACTGTCAGGAGACCCCCGAAAATCCGTGCGACTGTCATAGGGAGCCATCCCCCGAAACCCCAGACATCAATCAGCTGCCGCCATCCATCCTGCTCAAGGTGGGTCCGGGCGAGTGGCGCGGGGATGCTCGCTGTCCCCCAACCCCGGCCCCCGCCTCGGAGGTTTTCTCTCTCCTCCCTCTAAGCACGGAGGAGGGGGTTCCCTGACAGCCGGAGACGTCCGAAGGGGAGATTGGGAAGCCAATGGGGAGGATGCCTATGGCATATTATTGAAATAGAAAAACTTGCAGTCTACTAAATGTCTTTTAATAGCTTGGGTCTGTTGCGCATAATTCAGGGTTCATCTATTATTAGATTCCCAGGCCAGGGGTTTAGAAACTATTCGTAAGTTTTGTGTGAAATATTGTTTTATCACTTGAGCAGTTTACACTGACTGGGTGAAGACTTTGTATGTTAGTGTTTGAAAGTCTTCAAACAGTATTTTCAGGTTTGATAGCTGCTAGTTGATGTCAAAAACAGTTAATTTTATTGATCATTTACCATGATCAGGCACTGTGCCAGAGCTTTATATACATAATATCTCATTTAATCCTTCAGTTAACGTTGTGAGAGAAATATTGTTAACATCCTTACTTTATACAAGAAGAAACTGATATTTCAGTGCCATGTGCCTACAGTAGTAAGTCAGGCAGAAGTGGTCTTTGCTCCTACGGAGCTTACAGTCTAGTGGGGCTTGAAGAGGTTGAATGACTTGCCCAAGGTCACACACAGACAGTAAGGGGCAGATCTGGGGAATTTAGGCCTGCCTGACTTGAAAACCCTTTTATTTATGCTGTGTTGTATTACCTTTGTACATTTTAACCCTTACATAAAAGCATACAGATTACCAGAAGGTAAGGACAAATGTATTTTTTGTTGGGGGATAGATGAGTGGGGAAGAGGTAGGTGTCTTGTGGGAGCCTTGTCTCGCAACTACTAAGTAAAATTTGCAATTTTGTCAATGCTAGTGCTAGTCACTTAGTTATGTGATAGTTTGTAGTAAGCTATTATTAAAACGTTATTTTTTCCCTCATTTTCTCTCTTCTCTCCCACCCCCACATCTGCAGCTTTCTGAAGCTTAATAAATATAAACCCGCTTACTCAGTGTGGATGATATTTAAGACTAGATAGAAAAACCTAGATAAGAATTTGGCTACTTTTATTGTTACTGAAGTAAGTGTCATCAATTATAATTGTTGACAGTATAATTATATACTGTCAACAATATACTTTGATTAGACTTCTTGCATATTTGTAATCCTGTGTGTTTGGGTCTGTTTTATTGTGATATTAATATTTTTGTAAATGATATAGCAAAGGAGTGGGAAAGCTTACCTTTTCCTTGTGTCCAAATGTAATTGTTTAATTTACAGAGGTGTATTTTTGGAGGAGTAATTGCCACCTCTGTATGTTCAGGGTGTGCATTTTAGGGCAGAGGAAACATTCTTGAACCTTTTAAATTAGTGGATGACATGGACAAATTAAATATCAACGAATACTTGGTATAGAGGTTTGATTGCTGTCTTGTTTGGTAAGTAAAACTGTTTAAAAACAAAACAAAAACCAGGTACTTCCCACTTTCTACCTAAACCATTATTATTTCATGAAATAGAGAATATTAATACAAAAACAAAAGAAAGAAAAAAAGGTGGTAGGACATGATTTGATAATAAAGAGACTTATATAGAATAAGTTTATTTCATTTGCTACATTGTTCTTTTCCACATTTTTGCTAGGGACCGTTGAAAACCTGATCTAAGGGACATTTGGGGAAATTACTCATTAGACTTACCTATTGTGTTGGAGTATTTAGACATGTTATATAGATTTCCATTACTTGTATTAGAAACTTGGATAAAGATACTCTGTGTGGTTTTCATGGTCCTGGTGGTATTCTGCACAGAGTGAGTCAGACTGTCTGGAATGAATTGAAATCGAAGTTTTTTAGTGTTTACCAACTGAAGTAGAACTTTCGGGGATAAGGCTTTGGGGGGCAGAGGCTCTGTGACACAGGTAGTGTTCATTGCTCTATCTTCTCCCCTAAGTGCAGTGCCTGGCATTTAATAGCACTCAGTAAATATTGATGAACAAGTGAATGACCAGGTTTTTAGGAAGTCTGGGCTGAGACTCTGGGTGAATATGCCATGCCAGTAGGGAAGTCTCTAAGAAGTGTTTCTATCCTGAGTTGTTGTTTTGAGCCACAGTAGAGCCATTGGATGGTGAAGAGTTTCTGGCTCTGTTTAGGCGTGGAGAAGAGAAGACTTAGGGAGCTATGACAATTTTCTTTACAGTACCAGAGAGTTGTTGCATAGAGAGGCACAAATCCATTATCCCCATTAGAAAGTATGTCCTACTCCCCTGATAATGGGCGATAACTTCTATAATTGTATTGCTGCGGCCTTTGTACCAGAAGTTACTACAGTTGTAGAAAAGGGGGATGTGGAGGGGAGAGAGTTTGGGAGAGAGACGTGAGGAAATGTGATTCAAAGATGTTTTTAGGGAAGTTGACTCAAACTACCATACTTGCTCAGTTTTTTCCAGGTATGGCAACAGCAAAAGAAAACTAAATTCTTTCTACTGTGGTTCATAGGCAGATTTTTTGGCCCAATATCAATAGGGGTTTTTCTTTTTCAATTTTACTTTTATGTAAGAAGTATTACTTGCTTTAAAATATTCAAATAATGCCCGTAGAGCAAAAGTTGGCCTTGGTTCACCCCCTACTCTCCTACCTAGTTTTCTCTCCAGAGGTCACTAACCACTGTTATCAGTTTAGATTTTTCTTCTAGACTTGTACTGTGGAGTACAGTAGCCGCTAGCCACATGTTGCTATTTAAATTTAAAGTAGTTAAAATGAAATAAAATTTAAAATTCAGTTTCTCAGTCACAGTAGCTGCATTTCAGGGATCAGTAGTCATGCGTGGCTGGCAGCTACTGTACTGGACTGTGCAGTTCCAGAATATTTTTTTCTTTGTAGAGAGCCCTGTGTAAAACTTCATAGCCTTTCATAAATGGCATCAAAATGTACATGTTCTGCAATTGTTTTCATTAACAGTATGGTTTGGAGGTTTTTTTTTTATTAGTGAGTGTATGGTTTCCTTCATTCTTTTTAACTGTTGTATAGTATCCCATAGTATTATGCCATACTATATTTCAGTATGGTATAATTGGATGTTTTCAATTTATTACTATTGTAAACAATGCTAATAGATGTTTTCTATGCACATGTGGTCATTTTTCTAGGGTAGATTTCAAGAAGTGGAATTTCAGGGTTGAAGAATGTGATTCTCTGAAAATTTAAAAAGTCCTTTCTAACTATAGGAGCTCTGTAAAGATGAAATGAATTTTTTCTTAAAATGGTGAACTTCATTGGAAATCATAATTATGTAACTTCAGGAAGATACCTTTGAGGTCATCTTGTCACTCCCTACTTCTTATGCATGAAGAAACAGGCCTGTAGAAGTGATATGGCTTACCCCAAGACATTTCAGATAGTGAATGGCAGACCCTGGGCTAGAACCCAGCTCAGTGTTTCCAGGTTTAGAGATCTTTTCAACATATGGTGTAAAAGGGCTTAAATAGTCTTCTCTCAGAAATTTATGAAAGAGATTCCTGAATTAGGGAGTGGGGGGAAGCTTACACCAGCCAACATCTAACCATTATGAGTCAGAGGCTAATTTTATAATTGGGTCTGTAAGGTTGAATTGTGTCTTTAAATATTAGAAATTTGAGAAGCAGGGAATGGCTCTTCAAAGGTCAACTGTGGGAATAGCATTTTCTAAAGTACTTAAGCCTGTTACATATGATCTTGGACTGGTAAATGGATTGTTTTGGATCACATAAGCTAGCTTCAGTCTTTGCTACCTGTTGCCTTTATTACTTTAAGCAACCTTACCTACTGATATCACAATTAGATTTTTATATAGTGGATCCACTATAACAGTTTTACCAAATGATGGCAGTGGAATATTTTTCTTTAAGTAGTAGCTATTTGAGTAACTGGGTATTTTGAATCTATATTTAAATTTTAGAGGCTTTGTATGCTATATATTTAGATATCTTGCTCTCTGTCAGCAGACTATTTCTTTCCAAAGGAAACCAGGTGAGTGAGAGACCCAAAATCTATCACCACCATTAGAAAACCACTTCACCATGAATGCATCTCTGATAATGTATCAGTAGTTGTTAAATTTGTATTTTTATAGCTTTATTATGAACAGGTTGCTTTAGTGATCAAGGAAGAGTTTTATAAGAGAAGTGTGCTTTGGAGGAAAGCTTATGTATCTGATCTATTTTTTTCAAATATGAAAACAAGGATAAAAGCAATGACAATAGGAGTTGAAGAAAAAAAGTGATGTGACTTTTTAAAACTTTGAATGTAGATCACTAGTGGGTAAGAGGAGCTAAGTTACCTGTAGCTTTTCATGAGTGCTTTGACTTAAGGCTCCAGTACCAGATAAATTCTAGAAAGTATGGCTCTGGAGTTCTAGGGATGGTTTAGCCCGTGCTAAAATGGAGTGTCCTTAGGAAGTCAGGTTCAAGATTGTTCTTTGCTGGAGAATGCCTAGTAATCTTGGATAATTTAATCAAATCAGGCTACGAAAAGGTGAGATTTTTTTCTTCTCATTTTGAGAAGTCTATACATTTTGGTGCCTTGTAAGGAGTAGCTGTCAAGGGGAGTAACCTTAAGCTGTTCTTTACCAACTTAAGATACCAGGTTGTATAAATGATAGGGAGTGTAAGGGAAGATATGTGAAGGCAAATATGGAAGCATTTAATATTAAAATAAAAGTTTCTTAAAAAGTTACTTATCTTTGGTTAAATATCCTGTTTTATGCTTATCAAGAATCTTGAAGCAACAAACATATATTGTCCAGCACTGGGAAATACAGCCATTATTTTGTAATGACTTTAAATGGAGTATAACTGTAAAAATATTGAATCACTGTGTTGTACACCTGAAACTAATATAATATTGTGAATCAACTATACTTCAATTAGAAATAAAGAATCTTGCCCAAGTCTTGGCCACTTTGGTGTTCAAGTGATGTGGTAAGGGCATCCATGTGGTGGAAGAAGCTAGCAACAGTGACGGGAGATTGGTTACATACATACATACATGCATGCATTCCCTCACTCTGCCCTCTAAGAGGATCTTTGAGCAGCAATACCCAAGACAGTGAGTACACTTAGTGTCCAGATCTTAGCTTCTAAATATCATTCTCTGCTAAAAGGAATCAGTGTTCCTTGGAGAAATGACTGATTCCAGGGCTGGGACAAGTAAAGCACAAGATGAGCTTGGAATATTTTGAGCCAGAATGCAAGGAAGTGCTCAGAGAATAATGGAGATATGTCAAAAGAACACATTATTTCATAGTGTCTCCTCCCAAAATACTTTTAAAAAAGTCTTGTTTTATTGACTTTTGTGACTGGCTTTCGAATAAAACTTATTCTTGTGTAAATACCTGACTTTGCTATAGACTAATACTCTATGTAGTAACAGTTGGGGGTTTTATTAGTTTGCTGTGCTTTAAATTTTAATGATTAAATTGTGAGAAATTATTTTACAGATTAGGAAATAGTTTAAGAATCTGTGACTTCCCTATGGCTGTACGGTTAGAAAAATACCAGAAAGGGAATTCCCTGGAGGTCCAGTGGTTAGGACTCACCGCTTTCACTGCCGGGGCTCGGGTTCAATCCCGGGTCGGAGAACTAAGATCCCTGCAAGCCCCGTGTGGCCAAAAAAAAAAAAAAAAGTACCAGAAATATGTTTTGTGTCTCTGTTTTTCTAAATGGTGCTTTATTCAACAGACTGTTTAGTAAATTTTACTTTCAAGCTTTTGGCAAGCAATATAAGTAGAATATTTAAGAAAGAGGCAAGATATGGTGTACATAGGAAAAAAATTGAAAAGGCCAAAAAAGTTAAACTGACATAGAGAAGATAGTCAATATAAAATAGCTACACAGATTTACTTCTTATATTTCTATAACTTGCATGCTCGTAAGCCTTAACTCCTTTTTGTAGTAATATCTGATAGCAGATAAGATCTCTTCATCAAGAAAAGAAATGGCCAAATGTAGGTGTTGGCATGGTTGATTTTTAAGTACTATAAAGGTCTGTGGGATATGTATGACCAAATGTTAAGCAATGATACGTTCTCTGGAAGTTTTTTTAGTCTGAAATATCTTCTGATACCTTATGTCAATGCCTCAGTCAAAAATAGAATCTTCAAGTTTTAGAAATATTTGGATATTGGCCTGGTAGTGATTAGTTCAGATTATATCAGTAATATGGCTTGTACATTTTCTGGTAATTAATAGCTTAGTTGCATTGTCCAGATCTGCCAGTAAAGATTAAGAATATTAAGCATGTTTTCAACCCAGGTCCTGACTAGAAGTCATTGTTGTTTCCCAATATCCATTCGCCTTATATTATTTTTAGTAACAGTACCCATCGTGTTCTAGTTAGGCACATGATTACCTAACTAGAGACTTTCTTAGCCTCTCATATAGGGGTGGCTATGTGACTAAATATTGGATAATAGGATGTGAGTGGAAGCAATGTATATGACTTCCAGATCATACTATAAAAGGCAGCTGCTTGTCCTTTTGCTTCCTCTTCCCTTTTCCAGGGCTAGACCACCTGTATTAAAAGAGTAACCCATTTTCTACCCTATAAATTAGGGCAGTGATGAAAAAGCAACAAGATATAAGATGATAGATCCTTCGATCTAATACAGCGTTAGAGTACCTACTTGGCTTGGACTTCTGTCACGCTCAAGACATTGCTAACAGGCCTGTGTTAAAGTAAGCAATTTCCTGGCTTGATGCAAGTGCCATTTCAGTTTTTTCATTGTCATTTTTTCCTCTTTCTTATTTAGCAAAAATGTTCCAGGCCAGTCCTTTACAGACCTATGTTCTCTTTCTTCAAAGCAACCTTTGAAATGTTCTTTCTCTTGAATCTCAGATGATCCAGAGATAATTCAGAAATGCCTTTGACCATATAATCTTGAAACCAGTGAATAAATCTCATGCCTTAGTGTCTCCCACAGAAACCTAGGTACATGTGCACAGATGTTTGTTAAATGAGTTAAGAAAATAGCATGGTGCATAGTAGTTTTTTTCTGAGGAGTTAGGATAGGGGCGAGATAGCATTTTAATGACAGAAAGAAAAGTGGGAATATTTAAACACATGTTAGTTAATTATTTCTGTTTAACAAATTATGCAGTTTAAAACCACAAACATTACCTCATATTTTCTGTGGGTTAGAATCCCTTTGTGGCTTAGCTGGGTCCTTCTGATCCAAGGTCTCTTACGAGGTTATATTCAGGTGTTTGCTGGGGCTACTCGACTGGGACTTGAGAATTTTCACCCAAGCTTACTTGCATGGCTTTTGGCAGGCCTCAGGTCCTTACTGGCCGTTGGCCAGATGCTTAAGTTTCTTGCCATGCCATTTGGGCTTCTCCATAGGGCTAATCACATAGAGCAACAGAGTCAAGAACACTCAAAATGGAAGCCACAGTTTTCTTAATCTAATCTCTTCTGCCATACTCTGTTCATTAGAAGTGAGTCAGTAAATCCAGCTTACCCTCAAGAGGAGAGAATTACACAGGTGTAAATACCAGCAGGTGGGGTCATTGAGGGCCATTTTGTAGGTTGCCTACCACAAACCATATGCAAAGATCTATTAAATATGCATTGGTAGTTTAGCTGAGTATTTTGCCTTTTTACTTTTATCCATCTTTGCTGGTACTGGTTTTATCTTTACTCACTAATTTCCTTTCACCTGAATAAATAAGACCCATCTAGATCTATCTAGATTAGTCAATTTTGTGTTAATGATAACAATCCTCTCACTTTTACAAAGGAGAGAACTAAGGTTCAAAGAAGGTATGATCGAAAGTCGGACATATTTTAAACAAGGTGTTTCTTGGTTCCAGTGACTATGTTCCACAAATCTTCTCTTTGTTAAGGGACAAATTAGCCCTTTAAAGCCATGTAGTCCTTTAACCTTAAACAAATGATCTAGTCTCTCTAAATCTCTCTAAATTCTCTCATCTATAAAATGAGGGGAACAAGCATTAAAAATATCCACCAGAGAGGGACTTCCAGCTTTGGCTGCATGAAGAGTTTGGTGAATCCTCTCCACAAACACAAAATAAATATATATAAATTTTATATATATTATATATATATATATAAAATAACTGGGAAGAATTGCCCAAAACTATTTGGGCTTTGGAAATCGACCAAAAGCACACAACAAAATGAGACGCATTTATTCTTAGGTAAACTACTAGAGCTTCAGGTAAGAATAGTGGAGGTCTACACCACACTTGAATGAGGCCCCTACTGTACCCTCGAACCCCAGTACCTTTGGCAAGAATCAGGAGCTTGGAAAACCAGCAGCTTAGGTGTCTTAAGAGGGTAACTTAGTTTGGGGCAATAAGTAACAACCTGTGTTTGTCAACTAAAAGTGATGAACTTGTTAGGAAAAAAATGGTGAAAACCCACATATTTGCAAGTCTCATGTTGTGGTGCCAGTTGGGATGAGTGGGGGACGAGCTAGGAGTTTAACAGCCAGACCTTGGAAAAGAGAGAACCATAAAGGGATAATAAGCTCTTAACATATCCTTGGCTTACTCTGAAACTATGCATATGTGCAGGGGAGACTTGAGAGTATCTAGCAGAAAGCAAGGGCTAAAGCAGACTTGAGATGTTTGAGCATATCTTTGCCCAAATAACTAGCTGGAAACTAAGCAATTTGGACACAGGTTGACCTCCCTAGGAAGCCAGGCTAAAAAAAAAATATGAATAAGAATTAAAACTTGAGCAGAGACATTCAAACTTCAGGGGACTCATATCCTACCATTTAAGGCCAGGGAGATTAAAGTTGAAAAAAAATTCTGAAAAGTAAATCAAATTCCAGAGTTGCTACAATATGTTACCTAAAATGTCTGGTTTTGAATGAAAAATTGAGACATGTAAAGAGACAGAAAAAAATGGAACCTATACTGAGAGAAAAGAAAGCAGTTAATAGAAACTGAGTAGGCACAGATATTAGACTTAGCAGATAAAAACTTTAAACTGCTATTATAAACATGTTAAAAGAATGGAAGGAAACATGATTTAAATTACAGAAGAATATGATAACATTGACCCAACAAATGGGAAATCTCAGTATGAAGAAGTGGAAAGTATAAAAAAGTATTCTTTGATGCTGTTGCAAATAGAACTGCTTTCTTATTTCATTTCTGATTTGTTCATTGCTAGTATACAGAAATATTTGCTTATTAGCTCTAAATTTTTGTATGTATTTTTTTTCTGTATATAAGATCATGATATCTGTGACTATGGAACATTTTCATTCTTCCTTTCTAACCTGGATGCCTTTTATTTCTTTTCCTTACATAATTGCCCAGGCCAGAATCTCCAATACGATGTTGCATAGGAGTGGAGATGGTAGAAATCTTTTTCTTGTTCCTCATCTCAGGGGAAAACATTCAATCTTTCACTATTAGGTATAATGATAATTGTGGAACTTTTATAGATGCCATCTATCACATTAAGGAAGTTTCCTTTTATTCCTAGTTTTCTGAGTATTTTTTGTCAAGAAAGGGTATTGGAGTTTGTCAAATGCTTTTTCTGCATTAATTGAGTTGGTTGGGTTTTTTAAACCTTCATTTTATTAATATGGTTAAATGGATTAATATGTTAAATGGATTTATTTTTGCATGTTGAACCATCTTTGCATTCCTGGGATAGATCCCACTTGGCCATGGTGTATGATCCTTTTAATATGCTGCTGGATTCAGTTTGCTAATACAGTTGACCCTTGAACAACATGGATTTGAACTGTGCAGGTTTTCTTACATGCAGATTTCTTTTCAAGAGTAAATACTGTAGTACTACATGATCCTTGGTTGGTTGAATCCATGGGTGAGGAACCGCATATAGAGAGGGCCAACCAAAAGTGATACTTGGGTTTTCGACTGCATTGAGGGTCAACACCCCAAACCTCTGCATTGTTCAAGGGTCAAATGTATTTTGTTAGGATTGTTTGCATTTAAATTCATAAGGAACGTTGGTCTTTAGTTTTCTTGTGATGTTGGTCTATAGTTTTCTTGTGATGTTTTTGGCTTTGGTATGAGGGTAATGCTAACCTCATAGAATGAATTAGCAAGGGTTCCCTCATGCTCCAATTTTGGGAAGAATTTAAGAAGAATTTGTATTTGTTCTTCTTTAAATATATCACTATTGAGGCCATCTGGTCCTTGGTCTTTCTTTGTTAGAAGTTTTTATATTACTGATTTAATATTTCTACTTGTTATAGGTCTATTCAAATTTTCTATTTCTTCTGAGTCAGTTTTTTGTAGTTTTTATGTTTCTAGAAGTTTGTTTCCTTTAGGTTATCTAATTTGTTGGCATACAGTGTTCATAATATTCTCTTATAATTCTGTTTTTGTAAGGCTGGTAATAATGTCTCTATTTATTCATGATTTTAGTAATTTGAGTGTTTGCTTTTTTTTCCCTCTCTTGGTTGTGTTCTTAGCTTCTCCCATATCATACTTCCTCTTTAGGACAGTCCATAACAATGACTCTTTTAATAATGGCCACTTGTACTTAAGATGGTTTTCTGTTTTTAAAGTTGATTTTTCATGGCTGGAAAGGCGGCCACCCCCTTGCCTGTTGTGCACCCTCGCCCTTCACACAACACACTTTCATAGGGAACCTGGTGCTAAACCATTCGTAGATGACCTGCTTCTGGGTCAGGGTGTCTTACATAGCAGAGCAGCTCCCTCACTGCGATCTATTTAAAGTCAGCCCTCGACAGAAAGGATAAATTAAAAAAAAAAAAAAAAAAAAAAAAAAGGGTAATTTTTTCTAACTGATGAAGACCTTTTCATTGCCTTTAAAATTTTTAGCGCATATTATGTGGTTCCTTTTTTATTCACAGATATTTTCCAATTTATCCCTGGATGAGCGTTGCCTTTCTGCATCATTGGTTTGCAAGTACTGGCGTGACCTTTGTTTAGATTTCCAGTTTTGGAAGCAGCTGGATCTTAGTAGTCGTCAGCAGGTATGGATTCTAATTCTAAAGAAACACTCAGGTTGACCTATTCAAAAAATATCTTTTTCCTCCTCAGAAATCACTTCTTTCACGCTGTTTTTCAAGATAGTTCAAATGACTGTAATCTATAATTCTGTGCTTTAGTAATTTTTTTTCAAATTCAAGTTGAAGCTAGGTTCCTATGATGAAGAATACATTTTTTAGTTTGGATTGGTAATTTTGGGTTGGTTCTTAATCCTCTTTGTCTTAGTCCTCTTCATCCCCCCCCTCAGTTTTTACTACCTTTAAAAAGAGTTATTAAACTTTTCATTTTTTGGAGGGGTCATTTTACAAATATTAGTTTAATAGTAGAAAATAAGGCAGACATTTACATAGTGCTGCTGATGTGCCATGTACATACTGTTCAGTGAGCTTTATATGTATTTATTTGATCAACCAACTTATGAGTTGATACTATCATTATCCCTATTAATTTATTATTATACTTTTCATAACAGTATACTTATAATGTTATTTTGTGTGAAGAAATGGAAGCAAAATGGAATAAGATAACTCATTTTGTTTTAATTTTCATTTTGATGAATTTTCTAATCCTCCCCATTGCCCGACTGCCAATATGTTTATATGGTGGCATAAATTAGGAAAGAAGATAGTTAATAGTGCTTATTACAAATAATTTGTTGGACGTGTTAAATTCTTCCCTTAAACTTGGTTTTCAGTGCTTGGCATTGGAAACATAAAAAAGATATCCAATAAGAATAGGATTTTATTAGACTACTAAACCTGCTTTAAATCCTTCCATGATATTGTTAGTGATGGGCTGCTAAATGTTTAACAGCTGGCTTTCAAAAACAAATGAGCAAAGAAAAAGCCCTGATTTGTTATATTTTCCAGTTTTTGTTGTACAAATATTTTCACCATGACCCATTTCAAGCTACCAATGTGATGTCACTGAATGTAGTGATATGACTGACTTCGAAAGTGGTATATACTATAGACTTGTGATTTGGTACAAGCCAACTCCAACACACCAGTGGTAGCATTTGTGAGTGTTTATAAACACATGTACTTTAAACAAAATAAGCAAGTTCCTGAGCATTTGTGTATGAGTTTTCTTTTTGTTTTACTGCCTCATTGGTAAGAGGTTAAGACAGTTATAGAATTAGTCATTTACCTGTCCAGGTTCATGAAATTTGTGTCCAGGGGGAATGGTGAATATTTAGTTAGTTGTGGCTGGTACAGTGGAGAGAGGTAACGTGAAGTAATCCATTGGCTCTTTACTTCATTAGTCTTGGTTGTCTGAGCTATTTGTTACAAACTCAGACTAAGAAGAGCTTTTCCCCTCTCCTGGTAGTTAGATCTGGAGGTGAAAAAAGAAAAAAAAAAAAAAGAGAGGTATGCTGTTTCCAACAAGCGTAAACAAAGGTATTTTCAACCTTGGCTCTTACTCCTTGTATCCCTCAACATTCCAATTCTTTCCTTTTTCCTTTCTTTTTTTTTTTTCAAATAAATTTATTTATTTATTTATTTTTGGCTGCGTTGGGTCTTCGTTGCTGTGTGTGGGCTTTCTCTAGTTGTGGTGGCCGGGGGCTACTCTTCATTGCGGTGCATGGGCTTCTCGTTGTTGCAGTGGCTTCTCTTGTTGCAGAGCACGGGCTCTAGGTGCGCAGGCTTCAGTAGTGGCACGCGGGCTCAGTAGTTGTGGCTCGTGAGCTCTAGAGTGCAGGCTCAGTAGTTGTGGTGCATGGGCTTAGTTGCTCTGTGGCATATGGGATCTTCCCAGACCAGGGCTCAAACCTGTGTCCCCTGCATTGATGGGCGGATTCTTAACCACTGCGCCACCAGGGAAGCCCTTCTTTTTCCTTTCTAAATTTCATCATGTGCATTTTCTCTCATCATTATTTTTGCACAAAAGACTTGAATAATGTTAACTCTGTTTTCTTTTTTTGGAAATATGATTGGGCAGGGAATGTGTAGAGGTTGGTTTCTAAAATTTGTTTAAAGAATTGAGATGGCCATATGAATTTTTCAGCAGATGAATTTTAAGGTTACTTACAGGTAGCTTTGAGTCTTCCGAGAAAAACTTTTTTTTTTTTTTTTTTTGCGGTACACGGGCCTCTCACTGTTGTGGCCTCTCCTGTTGCGGAGCACAGGCTCCGGACGCGCAGGCTCAGCAGCCATGGCTCACGGACCCAGCCGCTCTGCGGCATGTGGGATCTTCTCGGACTGGGGCACAAACCCATGTCCCCTGCATCGGCAAGCAGACTCTCAACCACTGCGCCACCAGGGAAGCCCGAGAAAAACTTTTTTTAAATGGACTTTTCTATGAAGTCTTCAGTGTGCTGAAACCCAAAATGATATATTGTCTAAGCTATGGATTTAGTTATATGTAATGTATTCTGATAAAAGTAGTAAAACAATTGAAATGTATATACTTTGGTAGGTATCATCTCATAATAAGTGTGAAAAGTCAAGAGTCATACATCATGATGGCTGATATATACTATTTGTTGGGTTAAAAACAGAACCAACTCCAAATCTCAATACAATTTTGTTTGTGGGGAGTTTTTGGTGATTTTGAAAGTTTAAAGTATGTTTTCCTAATAAGGATAGATTTTTAGGCGTTTAATGAAAACTAACACATACATTATCACTTGGTGTTTTCTGACACCAAATCTGTGTTTTTTTCCATTCTGACAACAAATTCTCTGACACCAAATGCGTGTCCAACAATTCAGTTCAATTATGACACTAACTCCTGGAGTTAGTGCAGACCTCACAGGTTAAGGGCTCAGTCCCATAAGACTGTCTCCACTTCATATGCCAGTCACAAGTTCTAGGAGTCACCTATACTTTTGACTGACCAGCTGTAAATTTGGAAGTTCCCCCAACCCCCTCCTTAGGTGTGATCATTTGCTAGAATGATCACAACTCAGGAAAATACTATGTTCACTGATTTATTATAGAGGATGTAAACCAGGACCAGCCAAATGGAAAATATGCATAGGGCAAGGTATGGGGGGAGAGAGTTTGGAGTTTCTATATTGTTTACATCCACATTGACCTCCCAGCACTTTGATGTATTCACCAACCCAGAAGCCCTTCAAATCTCAGTGTTCAAGAGTTTTTATAATCCAGTCTCCAGCTCCCCTTCCCTCCCAGGAAATCGGAGGATGGGGCTGAAAGTTTCCACCCTCTAATCACATGGTGTTTGGTCTTTCTGGTGACCAGCCCCCATCCTGAAGCTATCTAGGGGCCCCAACTTAAGTCATTTCATTAGTATAAACTCAGGCATGGTAAAAGGGGCTTGTTAAAAATAACAAAACACATTCCTGTCACTCAGGAAATGCCTAGAACTTTAGGAGCTCTGTTCCAGGAACTGGAGACAAAGACCAAATATATTTTTTTATTATACCACAGTTCTTATTATGCTTTAATATTAAGTAAGAAGGTTTTCTTTTCATTGTGGTTTTCATGCTATAATCTAATTATTATTTATTGGGGAGAATTTAATAAAAGAATAGAATGTAAGTTTCTACTTTTAGCAGATTTTTAAATTTATTGCTTTTCTTCTCTCTCATAGGTCACTGATGAATTATTGGAAAAAATTGCATCAAGAGGTCAAAATATAATTGAAATCAACATTTCTGATTGTCGCAGTATGTCTGATACTGGCGTGTGTGTTCTAGCATTTAAGTGTCCTGGACTTCTTAGGTATACAGCCTACAGGTGTAAACAGCTTTCTGACACCTCTATTATTGCGGTTGCTTCTCACTGTCCTTTACTTCAGAAAGTTCATGTAGGCAACCAGGACAAACTTACTGATGAAGGACTCAAACAGGTAAATTTTAGCATCTATAAAATGGTTTTACTTGTATTAACTCAACATTGTTTTCTTGCAGCAACACTTTGAAAGATTGCTATGTTGTAGCAACATACATAGCAACATACATATTGTAATGTTCAGAGACTAAAATAAGTCATCCTTTTTATGTATCTATGAATATTTGGGTTAGTGAACTAGAGTGCCATGGCTGTAATTGATAAATTAACTTTTTTGTGTTTTATAATAAGTGCCTGAACTTCTTTGACCAGCCATTTTATTAATTTATTCCTTTGTTACTCCAATTTTATGCGAAATTTTGCTTTAGGTAACAGCAGTATGCAGTTTGGGTCAGCATGAGGTTTTAAAAATTAACTTTTAATTCCTCTTTTATGTTACTAGATGACATGCTTACATGTTTTAAAATATCTTTTAAATGGAAGTCCAAGTTAAGGAGTATAAAATGAAGAAAAAGATGGTAATTACCTATATTAGGTGCAATAATTGGATTAAATATAGTATCATGTGTATTTTCTGGTTGATTCACTTTCTTTGGAAATGGTATTTAAGGTTTCTTGTCTCAAAGTGGATATTGAATGGATTGTATGTGCCAGTCCCTGAATTTGTGAATATTTTGAATATTTAGTAATGTTCCCTCTATTGTACTAGGCACTTCTTGTAGTTTTTATTTAACCTTTGAAATAACTTTGTGGAAATAGTTGATTTAAACTCATTTTGTAAAGGGAGAGATTAAGGCTTAGAGAGATTAAGAAACTTGCCTAATGTGTAGTAGACAGTGGAGCTGGGATTTGAAGCTTGGATTCTCCAAAGCCCTACTGCCCTACAGTCTTTCCATTTTTTCCATGCCAATAGACTGTACTCTTCTAGACCTTGAATAAAGGAGCCTGTTCCATGAGGGCAGAGGCTATGCACATTTACCACTCTACCCACAGTGCCCTTGGCAAACATTTGTTGAAAGAAAGAATTAATAATTTCACTCAAGAACTTTGTCAGAACTATTTTTTAAGTTGAGAATAGAGATGTAGTCCTAATAGTTCCCAGGAAAAGCAGAGTATCAGTAAAGTCCTAGACTTAAGTCTGATCTGAGACGAAGTCAGAAATAATATGAAGATCCCTAAATTTATTGATTTATTTAAATATTTATTTATTTATTTGGCTGTGCCGGGTCTTAATTGCAGCACATGGGATGTTCATTGCCACGTGTGAGATCTTTGTTGCGGCATGCAGGATCTTTTTAGTTGCAGCATGCAGGATCTTTTTAATTGCAGCATGTGGGATCTTTTAGTTGTGGCATGCAGGCTCTTAGTTGCCGCATGTGGGATCTAGTTCCCTGACCAGGGATCAAACCCGGGCCCCCTGCATTGGGAGCACGGAGTCTTAACCACTGGGCCACGAGGGAAGTCCCTGAAGATCCCTAAATTTAAACACTGCATATGAATTAACTGAAAGCTCAGTATTAGAAGAAATTTGGAAAGACTATCCTAAATAGTACTAGGTATGTCAATCCAATTTATGTGTTAAGAATCCTGCAATTTATAAGGGAGCCTATTTTGTCTGCTCAGGCTAATTGTGCAACAACAGTCTTACCTGTTGTAATATTTGTCCTGATCTATTTCTGCTATGTACAGGATTATTCACTAACAAAGCATTTTATGAAGTTCTTAAGTCTGTTAAAACAAATTAATTTTTGAGGTAAATTATAAATTTTATAGACATGGCGTGATTTTTTTGTGACGGAAATTTCCCAGCAAGTTATACTTCACAATGAAACATTTAAAAAGTCTATGTATTTATTAAGAAATGGATTAAATTTGCTATATATTTAAATCTGATATAACACAAATAGGTACCAGTTGACCAGAGTGCCAAGTGTGTTCCTTGTAAAAATAAGGTCATATTTATGGTTGAAATAGAGGGAAACTAAAAAGTTCTTTAAGGAACAAGACAATATGCCAGTTAAGTATTATGAATTTATCTAATATTTACAGCTTTGAGACTAATTATGTAAATCTTCCCTAGAATGTGAGGTATTTTGGAGCCCATTAATTTATGATAAATTAGATGTTTGCTTCAGATTTTTATGGTTTCTGAATTAGTTATATATGAAGTAATAATCTGATAAAAGTAGTAAAATAAATCTTTTTCATTCTAAGTAATTTTTAAAAGTAATTGCATATGAACCTCATTGCAGTACAATGAGTAATCCTTTCCTATGCTTAAGATGGTGCTGTGGTAGGGTGTGTCCTCTTTTAGCCTCTTTCTTCTGTTGGGATAGTGTTACGGTATAGTAGAAAGAGAATGGCTTTCATATATACACAAAATAGAAGTAAAAATTTTATGAAGTAATATATAGCCTTATGAACAGTGCAGTTGATATTTTCTATTCTGTACTATTATGTTAAATAAATGTTGATCTTGATCCACTCAGTAAATTAATTTCATGACCCAGTGATATTTGATAAGCTCTGATGTGGACTACATTATACTTTTAGTGAATTAACAACTTAAAAATGTATAATAAAGTTTCAAAAGGCCTAGTATGGAGCTTTCATAATTGATTAATTTTCCTGGTATTTTTTTCTTTTTTACTCTTAAACATAGCAATTGATTGAATTGTTGCTTCTGTAGAGCAAGTTGAAAGGTTTGGAAAGCATGGACAGAGAACTAAAGGAATTCAAGAAAATGATGCATGAACAAAATGAGAATAGCAATAAAGAGCTAGAAAGTATAAAAAGGAATGAAATAGGAATTTTTGGTGCTGAAAAGTATAATTACTGATATAAAAAATTTAGTAGAAGGATTTAGCATCAAATGTGAGCAGGCGGAAGAAAGACTCAGTGAACCTGGATAGGACAAATGAAATGATCATGTCTGAGGAGCAGAAAGAAGAAAGAATGAAGGAAAGTGAACAGAGTCTAAGGGACCTGTGGGATACCATAAAGTGAAGGGAGAGTGAAAGAGGCAGAAAGAGTATTTTAAGAAATGATATGGCCCAAACTGTTCAAATTTGGTGAAAGACATGAATCTATACATCCAAGAAACTCAGTGAACTCCAAGCAGGATGATTTCAAAGGGGCCTACATTAAAACACATAATAGTCTAATTTTCAAAAACTAGAGCCAAAGAGAATCTTGAAAGCAACAGAGAAGTGATTCATAGCATACAAGGGATCCTCAATAGGATTAACAACTGATTTCTCATCAGAAACCATGGAAGCCAGAAAGCAGTTGGCTAACATATTTAAAGTGTTGAAGGAACAATGTCAACCAAGAACTCTGTATCTGGCAAAACTGTTCTCCAAGAATAAAGGTGACGTTAAGATATTCCCAGGTAAACAAAAACTGAGGAAGTTCGTTTGTAGACTTGCCTTACAAGAAGTGGTAAAGAGAGTTCTTCAGGCTGAAATAAAAAGACACTAGATAGTAACTGAAAGCCATATGAAGAAAAAAAGAATGCGAATATAAGTAACCACATAGGTAAATGTAAAAGATAGATTTATTGTATTTTTGGTTTTTAACTATTTTTTTCTATTTGATTTAAAAGGCACATGTATAGAACAGTATTTACAAGTCTTTGTTAATGGGCACATAATGTATCATCTGTGGTAATAACCATATAAAGTAGGAGGGATAGAGATGTACAGGAATAGGGTGTATACTATTGAAACCAACATGGTAATATTCAAATAAGGTTATTATAAGTTTCAGATGTTAATTGTAATCTCCATGATAACCATTAAGAAAATAACTAAAATATATACATGAAAGTAATAAGAGAATCAAATGGTACACTGCATAAAATCTACCAAATACAAAAAGTGCAGTAATGGAGGAACTGAGGAACAACAGTAAAAAAAGTATGAAACATACAGTAAATGAATAGCTAAACGGTGGAAATAAATCATTCTTTATCAGTACTTTAAATATAAATAGATTAAATTCTCTAAAAGGCAAAGATTGGCAGAATAAAAAAAAATAAATCATGCATATAAAGTCTAAAAGAGACTCATTTCAGATAACAGACACAATGAGGTTGAAAGTAAAAGAATGGGAAAAGATATTCCACTCAAATACTAATAACCAAACAGAGCTAGAGTGGCTATACAGATGGTCCCCAGCTTATGATGGTTCAACTTAAAATTTTTCGACTTTATGATGGTGTGAAAGCCATATGCATTCAGTAGAAACTGTACTTCAGGTTTTAAATTTTCATCTTTTCCCAGGCTGGCAATATGTGGTATGACACTCTCTTATGATGCTGGACAGTAGCAGTGAGCTGCAGCTCCCAGTCACCCACACAATCATGAGGGTAAACAACTGATACACTTATAACCATTCTGTACCCATACAACTGTTCTCTTTTTCAATTTCAGTGAAATTACATAAATACTCAACACTTTATTGTAAAACAGGCTTCATGTTAGATGGTTTTGCTCAACTATAGGCTGATGTAAGTGTTCTGAGCCCATTTAAGGTATGCTAGGCTCAGCTATGATGTTCAGTGGGTTAAGTGTATTAATGCATTTTTGACTTACGATATTTTCAATTTATGATGGGTTTATCAGGATGTAAGCCCATTGTAAACTGAGGAAGATCTGTATTATCACCAGAAAAAAAATCAATTTTAAGTGAAAAAAGGTTGCAGGAAACAATGAAGGTCATTATGTATTGATAAAAGTTTCAGTTAATCAGGAAGATATAGCAATTATAAACATATATGACTCAAACAACACAGCCCCTAAATATATGAAGCAAAAATGGAAAGACTTGAAGGGAGGAAAAGACAGTTTTACATTAGTAGTTGGAGACTTTAATAATCTACTTTCGGTAATGGAGAGAACAACCAGAAAAGATCGACAAGAAACTAGAGGACTTGAACAATGCTGTATGCCAGTTATACCTAACAGGCATATACAGTAGGCTACACTCAACAACAGAAGAGTACACGTGGAATATTCTTAAGATTAGATGATAGTTTGGACCACAAAACAACTTTTAATAAGTCTGGGAAGAAGATTGAAACCATGCAAGTATCTTTTTTGACTATAATGACGTGAATCTAAGAATCAGTAACACGAAGAAATGTGGAAAATACACAAATATGTGGAAGTTAAACAGCATACTCTTGCACAACCAATCGAACATTGAAGAAATCGCAAGGGAAATTAGAAAATACCTTGAAATGAATGAAAATGAAGACACAGTACAGCAAAAATTATGGCAACAAAAATAATGTTTAGAGAGAAATTTATAGCTGTGAAAGTTTATGTTTACAAAGGAAGAAAAATCTGAAATTAGTAACTTAATTGTACTCCTGGAGGCACTTGGAAAAGAAGAGCAAACTAAACCCAAAGCTAACAGAAGGAAGGAAATAATGATCAGAGCAGAAATAAATGAACTAGAAAACAGGAAAATTATAGATAAAGTCAATGAAACCAAAACTGGTTTCTTTGAAAATACCAACAAAAATGACAAACCTTTAACTATATTGATGAAGAAAAATAGAAGATTCAACTTACTAAATCAGAAATTTAAGAGTAGATATTACCACTAACTTTATAGAA
Source organism: Phocoena phocoena (assembly GCF_963924675.1). NCBI lineage: Eukaryota > Metazoa > Chordata > Mammalia > Artiodactyla > Phocoenidae > Phocoena > Phocoena phocoena. Next base: position 88,904,765 of record NC_089221.1, on the reverse strand, counting down.
ATAAAAAGGATTATACAAGAAAATTATGAACCACTATGTATACCACAAACTGGATCACCTAGATGGAATGGGTAAATTCCTAGAAATGTAAAAACTACAAAAATGGACTCAGGGATAAGTAGAAAATCTGAACAGATTTGTAACAAGTAAGGAGATGGAATCAGTAATAAAAATCCTCCCAACAAAGCAAAGTCAGGAATCAGATGGGTTCCCTGTTGAATTTGGTTTAACAGATAAAGAAGAATTAATACCAATCCTTCTCAAACTCTTTCAAAATACTTAAAAGAAGGCAACACTTGCTGATTCCTACAAGGCCAGCATTACCCTGATTCTGAAGCCAGACAAAGACACTACAAGAGAAGACAACTACAGACCAACATCCGTAATGACTATAGATGCAAAAATCCTCAAAAAAACATAGCAAACAGAAGTCAACAATATATTAAAAGGGTTATATACTGTGGCCAAGTATGACTTATCCCATGAATGCAAGGGTGACTCAACATACAAAAATCAGTCAATGTAATACACCACATTACCAGAATGAAGGAAAAGATCCCACATAATCATCTTAATTAGCTCAGAAAATGCATTTGGTGAAATCCAACACCTTTTCATGATAAAAAAACACACAAACTAGGAATAGAAGGGTCTTTCTCAACATAATAAAGGTCAGATGTGACTAAGCTACAACTAATATCACACTCAATGGTGAATAGCTGAAAACATTTCCCCTAAGTTCAGGAACAAAACAAGGATGCCCAGCTTTTGCCACTTCAGTTCAAAATTGTATTGGAAGTTCTAGCCAGAGCAATTAGGAAAGACAAAGAAATAAAAAGCTTCCTAATTGGAAAGGAAGACAAAAAACTACCTCTATTTGCAGATAATGTTTTTTATACGGTAAACCCTAAAGAATCCACAAAAAAACTGGCCTAATAAATGAATAATTCCATTTATCATGGCATCCATAATAATAAAATATTTAGGAGTAAATTTAGTCAAGCAAATGCAAGACTTATACACTGAAAATGGCAAAACATTTTTGAAAGAAAGAGGACCTAAATAAATGTAAAGTCATCCTGAGCTTGTGAATTGGAAGACTTAATATTGTTAAGCTAATACTACCCAAAGTGGGCTACAGATTTGATGCAGTCCCTATTAAAATTCCAGTGGTGGTTTTTGCAGAAATGGAAAATCCATCCTAAAATTCATAAGGAATTTTAAGGGACATAGAAGAGTCACAGCAATCTTGAATCCAAAGAACAAAGTTGGAGGATTCATACTTCTTTATTTTAAAACTTACTACAAAGGTACAGTAAATAAAACCATGTAATATTAGCATAAGGATTGACATATAGACCAATGGAGTAGAATTGGGAGTCCACAAGTAAACCCTCACATCTATGGTCAGTTGATTTTTTTTACCACAGTGGCAAGAACATTCACTGGGGGAAGGAACACTCTTCAAGAAATGGTGCTGGGAAAAGTAGATGTCCACATGCAAAAGAGTGAAACTGGACCCTTACCTTATACCATCTACAGAAATTAATTCTGAATGGATCAAAGAACTAAATTTAAGAGCTAAAACTGTAAAACTCTATGAAGAATGTATAGGTACAAATCTTCATGACCTTGGATTTAGTAATGGTTTCTTAAATATGACACCAAAAGAATAGGCAAGAAAAGTATAAAACAGATAAGGTGGACTTGATTAAAATTAAAAACTTTTTTTTTCAAATGACATTCTCAAGAGAGTGAACAGACAACCCATAAAATGAGAGAAAATATGTAGAAATCATATATTTGATAAGGGTTTAATATCCAGAATATATAAAGAACTCTTACCATCCAACAATAACCCCCCCCCGAACTCAATTGAAAAATTGGCAAAGTACTTGAATAGATATTTATCCAAAGGAAAAATACAATTGGCCCTCAAGCACATGAGAAGATGCCCATCATCATTAGTCATTAGAGAACTGCAAATGAAAATCATGAGACATCACTTCACACCTACTCCAATGGATATTAATAAAAAAAAAAAAAGCAAAAACCAGAAAATAAGAAAGTGCAGTATGGAGGTTCCCTAAAAAACTACAAATAGAACTACCATATGACCCAGCAATCCCACTACTGGGTATATACCCTGAGAAAACCATAATTCAGAAAGAGTCATGTACCAAAATGTTTATTGCAGCTCTATTTACAATAGACCAGAGATGGAAACAACCTAAGTGTCCATCATTGGATGAATGGATAAAGAAGATGTGGCACATATATACAATGGAATATTACTCAGCCATGAGAAGAAATGACATTGAGCTATTTGTAATGAGGTGGATAGACCCAGAGTCTGTCATACAGAGTGAAGTAAGTCAGAAAGAGAAAGACAAATACCGTATGCTAACACATATATATGGAATTTAAGGGAAAAAAATGTCATTAAGAACCTAGGGGTAAGACAGGAATAAAGACACAGACGTACTAGAGAATGGACTTGAGGATATGGGGAGGGGGAAGGGTAAGCTGTGACAAAGCGAGAGAGAGGCATGGACATATATACACTACCAAACGTAAGGTAGATAGCTAGTGGGAAGCAGCCACATAGCACAGGGAGATCAGCTCGGTGCTTTGTGACTGCCTGGAGGGGTGGGATATGGAGGGTGGGAGGGAGGGAGATGCAAGAGGGAAGAGATATGGGAACATATGTATATGTATAACTGATTCACTTTGTTATAAAGCAGAAACTAACACACCATTGTAAAGCAATTATACTCCAATAAAGATGTAAGAAAAAAAAAAGAAAGTGCTTCTTCAGATGTGGAGAAATTTGAATCTTCATACATCGCTAGTGGGAATATAAATGGTGCACATACTGTGGAAAACAGTTTGGTGGTTCCTCAAAAGATTAAACATAGAACTATCATTTGACCCAGCAATTCCACCTAGATGTTTACCCCAAATAATTGAAAACAGTGACTCAAATAGATACTTGTTCACTTATTTTCATTGTATCATTATTCACAATAGCTAAGGGGTAGAAACAACCCAACTGTCCATTAAGAGATGAATGAATGAATGAAATGTATGTCATGCAATGAAATATTATTCAGCCTTATAATGGAGTGAAACACTGTACATGTTACCACATGAATGAACTTTGTAAACATATGCAAAGTTAAATAGGCCAGACACAAAGAACAAAGAACACATATTATAAGATTCTACTTAAATTACCTAGTATAGGCAAATTCCCAGAAACAGAATGTAGGTAGAGGGCTTCAGGGGCTAGGGGAAGTAGGAAATGGGTACTTGTTGCTTAATGGGTAGGGAGTTTCTATTTGGGGTGATGAAAAAGTTTTGGAAAGAGTGGTGTTGGTTGCACAACACTGTGAATATAATGTCACTGAATTATATACCTAAATATGGTTAAATAGCAGTTTTCATGTTTGATATATTTTACCACAATAAAGGAAAAAAGAAACATGTTTTTAGATGCTGAATTTCTGTGAGATAAAGGAAGATGTCAGTCTCATCTAATCTTTACATGTTCTAGTGATATTCAGTCAACTAAGTAAAGAACAAGTATGTAACTTTTATGAGTATCTACCGTGGGTAGGGCACTGTTCATATATTCCAACTATATGTTGATACATTTAATTTCTCTTTTGATTCACAGCCACTCTGTGAGATAGGTATTATTTCATTTTTATAGGTGAGGAAGCAGTTACAGAGAGACCATAAGTAATTTATCTGAGACAAAGTAATAAGTGATAGGGCTGGCATTCTTATCCAGGGACGTCTTGAGTTCATACTAAATCCACTTAGCTCATTTCCTCCCCTTTTCAGATTACGTGACACTCATTTTATCCCTATAATGATAAGTGATATTTATAATGAGACTGAGAAACTAGAGATCTTGAAAAGCCTCCTTTATCAAAATGTGTTACATTTAGGTAGTTTAAGAATGTTTTAAGCATTCTGTTTCTAAATTAGCATCACAGTTTGCAAAGGGAGGTAAATAATATTTTGGGTGCTTTCTATATGACAGGCTTTGTATTTTGTGCTTTCATATTTTGTTGTCCAATTTAATCTTCACAGCAGCGCTGAGGTATTTCAGGATGAAAAGTTGAATCTTTTGGAAGTTAAGTAACTTGTCCAAGTTCACATAGTTGGGAAGGTATGGAGCCAATATTCTCATTAAATTTTGCTTGATCTCTGAATCATGTCATGTGGAATCATATCTAGGATTTTAAGCTGGAATTTTTAGTTCAATGACTAGAGAGAAAATTTTTCATCTGTAACTGGGAGTATTGAGCCTTCATGTAATTCAAGAAGGCTTCTTTCTGGAAATTTATCTTTATAGTATTGAATACTTCTAAAAAGTTCTCTTCACATGAATCCTAATAAATAGTGTTCTAATAGCTTCCTTCTTTACCCATTAATAATAATAGAGGTATAAAACATTTATTTAGTACTTTTATATGCTTTGCAGTGTGCCTTAATAAGCATTTCCATTTGTGTTATTTTATTTAAAATCTTCTCCACAACCCAGTGAGGTATAGGTAGGCATTGTTATAATTCAGCATAAGCCTTCTGGGCCTGAGAATGGAAGTTGGTCAGTTAACTGAAAATCAGTTAAATGATAGAATCACAAAAATCAATATGTACTATAAACATTTTAATTAAAAAATACTATATAACTGTAGATTCATTAGTGAGTCTTCGCGGGCCTCTCACTGTTGTGGCCTCTCTCGTTGCAGAGCACAGGCTCCGGACGCACAAGCCCAGCGGCCATGGCTCACGGGCCCAGCCGCTCCGTGGCACATGGGATCCTCCAGGACCGGGGCACGAACCCGTGTCCCCTGCATCGGCAGGCGGACTCCCAACCACTGTGCCACCAGGGAAGCCCTATTAGTGAGTCTTTTGATACAGGGTCAGGGCCTTTTTCTTGAGTTAGAGACAGCTAGTTAGAATTTGACTTTATTTTACTTAAACTATATCAATGATGTGGCACCCATGATTTTCAGTTGTTTTTTTTTTTTAAATTGAAGTGGGACAGGTAGTCACTACTTATGAAGGAATATGGGTGCAGCTTGTTTTAGAATATGATTTTCCCAATATTTTATAACTTTATAGTTGTCACTGAAAACTAATTCATCAGCACTTTTTTATGGCTTTCATTGAACATAAAACATTCAACCTACTTTTTTTTAGCAAGAGCTTTCTTTTTCCTTCTCATTTGTCGGTTTATTTAATATCTAATGTAATTATGTTATAATAATTATAATTAGAAAAAACAGGTTTGGGAAGAAATATCACTTTCTCTTGACTGTTTTTTTTCATCTCAGGTTTTATTGACATTTGCTGTTTCATTGTGTTGATTTTTTTTACTGTGGCAAAATCTACATAATATTTACCATTTTAACAGCTTTTGAGTGTGCAATTCCAGTGACTTTAAGTATGTTCACAATGTTGTGTAACCATTGTAGGCTCTCTTCTAATTTCTAATTAGCATACTTTCTGGGCCTATCTAGCTACCTCCTGTAAGTAGAATCATACAATATTAACTCTTGTGTCTGGCTTATTTCACTTGCATAATGTTTTCAGTGTTTATCTATGTTGTAGCATATATCAGTTTCATTCCATTTTATGGCCGAATAATATTCTAGTGTATGTATAAACCATATTTTTTTCTACTCATCTGTTGATGGCTTCCCATGTTTTTAAAGTTAAGCTGCAAAAGTTTTAATCACAGTATTTTAAAATTTGAAACATTAATAATAAGTAACAAATGTTTCTATGTACTGGTGCTAAAATAGCATTTTTGCTGGTTTTCTAAAAGATAAAAAAATCTTTTTAGTGTGTAACAAATTAATCAAGTGATTATTCCATGTATGTTCTCAATTTTCATTTACTCTTGAGTTATAATTATACATCATGCTAGTACAACTAAAAAATAGTATTGGTACACATTTTGGGACCTTATGTAGCATATTTTCATGTATTAAATGGAATGTTCTTTAAATGAGGCAAAGTTAGACAATATAAATCTAGGAAAAAGATTCAAATTTGAGTCCTTAAAGAGGGTCAGATGAGTGGCAGTTTGAAAAATTTGCTTTCTTTCATATCTCATTGTCTGTGCTACTCTACTACAAATGATGAAACTAATGAATCAAATTATGAAATTGTCATTTTTATGACTTCACAAACGTGAATAGTTAGCATAGTTGGGTGAAGTTACTAGAATATATGGATTGGGTATTCTTCACTGTTTTCTTTTGCATGTGTATAATAGTGACAGTGGTGACATATTGGGAATGGAAAGTAGAAGGAACAACTTCCCTCTTCTGTTGAAGGTGGCGTACCTCATGTTTTAAAAATATGTTCTTAATACTGGTTTTGAGCAGATTTCGTGTGACATTGGAAGACCTAATCTTATTTTTATCCCAGTGGGTCCCATGTTCTGGTTTCAGTTATCTAGATTCTTTGTCGAAGTATATTCTTCCTAAGGTGTTTGTTTTATTACAAAAATAACTCAGTAACAGCATATAGCTTGCTAAAACAAATTCTCAAGGGTGGTGTGCAAAATTTTAATTAAATTTTGAGGTGCTGGGAAAATCACCTCCAAATATTTTATAGAAAAATTTGAGGGCTTCCCTGGTGGTGCAGTTGTTGAGAGTCCGCCTGCCGATGCAGGGGACACGGGTTCGTACCCCGGTCCGGGAAGATCCCACATGCCGCGGGGCGGCTCGGCCCGTGAGCCATGGCCGCTGAGTCTGTGCGTCCGGAGCCTGTGCTCCGCAATGGGAGAGGCCACAGCAGTGAGAGGCCCGCGTATCGGAAAAAAAAAAAAAAAAAAAAAAAAAAAAATTTGAAAAATACCTTTGGAGTTCTTGAGCAAAATTGTGAATAATCTTAAAGGATTATTACAAAGAAGAAAAGAATAAATCAAAGACAGTCCTTTTTATATTATGTTTATTTACTCTAGTCCATTTTCAGTTTTAATTACTGTCATGTGCTAAAATGAACCATGGATTAATAGGTGGACTAGCTTCATTTAAGTGATAAAGTGGCTACTAACAGCCTTTTCATTAAATGATTTCTTCAGGGTTGACTGATGGGTGCCCTTGACATATTATTAGAGTTAGAGGAAGGCTTCTATTACTGTCCATCTGACTTGCACCTTTCCTAGGGAACTAGATATTGGACTTGTATTGATAAAGATTCAGAACCTCTTAAATGACATACTGGGGTTCTATGTCTTAGGTAACTAAGACCATTTACTTGGTGAAGAGTGAGAGTTAGGATTGGACCTGGCATGAGTGTCAGGTGCAAATAGCAATGAAGGACAGGCTGGGTGTGAATGGATAGGTGTGGTTGGAGCTAAAATTTCACAAGGTTGATAACCTCTTTTACCTGGAAGGGCCCTCAGGGAGGAGTTTTCCATTATCCAACCAAGGTGAGTGGTGGTATTCATCCTGTCAATATCAGCCAGATAGGTATTCTTATCTTATGATGAGTAGTTATTATTTCAGAATGTTCTTTGGTAAAGTAGAAAGTATTATGGAGGTAATTTTGAGGTGTTTGTAGATCCTTTAGCTCTATTGACTTTTTGCTGGGATAAGGTAAGAGTTAAGGATGGGGGGACTTCCCTGGCGTTCCAGTGGTTAAGACTTCACCTTCCAGTGCAGGGGGTGTGGGTGCAATCCCTGGTCGAGGAACTAAGATCCCACATGCCTCACGGCCAAAAAACCAAAACATAAAAAAACACAGAAGCAGTATTGTAAGAAATTCAATAAAGACTTTAAAAATGGTCCACATCAAAAAAAAAAAAAAAAAAAAAGAGTTAATGGCGGTAAGCTTGATACAGGAAGAGATCACCTGGCTGGTGCACTAAGTGTTGAAGTCTCTTTATTGCTCCAGCATCTCATTAAATTGACAAATAAGACACTGGAATAGTGACAGAGGAAAAATATCAACTTTATTACACAGAAAGGCTAGATTGGGAATGTTGCTTAGTAATAGAGTTAAATAGGCTTGTTAACTCAAACGCTGGAGTTTGGCCAGGGGACCCAGTCGTCATCTACTAGGCTGGACCAGCAGTGTCCTGCAAATGTAGAAGTAGATGCTTGCTCCTTGTGGGCAGTTTGTTCTCAAGCGGAAAAAAGATAGAGATGAACTGAACACGTTCAGCTTATTAAATACAAACTAATCAGTGTAGAGACCAGAAGTTAGACCAGTTGAACTCCTTCCAGAAGAAGGAAGCAGTGGTAGAGAAGAAGCATTTGCCCCCTATGTCTGTATGTATTTTCTTGATTTATCCATTTTAGACCATCCCAGGGGTCCCCAACCCCCGGGCCGCACAGCAGGAGGTGAGCAGCAGGTGAGTGAAGCTTTATCTGCCACTTACTATCACTCCGCATCGCTCGTATTACCACCTGAACCTCCCTCCCCTGCATCCGTGGGAAAATTGTCTTCCACGAAACCGGTCCCTGGTGCCAAAAAGGTTGTGGACCGCTGATCTCTGCTGTTTCCTTGCTATGGAAAGATGAGGATTTAGCTCACTATCGTTTTCTATCTCCTATGCCCTCATTGTGTCAAAATAATTCTGTTATAATTTTGATTAAATAAGTATTCAGTATTTACGTTTTATAATTACCTGCCTTTCTTTTCCCTCTGGAATTTTGTTTTTATTGGAATGAATAAATGTCTTTTTGTCCTCATTTAGTTTACTTAGTTTTTATATCTTATTAGTGATGGAGTCCACAGCTTTCCCCCAGTTGCTTTAGTATACCTGTATGTATTTACTTCGTCGAATTTATTTTCTTAAAGTAGACAGCAGTCTGGACTTACTGTATATAACTACTCTTGCATTAATGGTCATCTTAGTATCTTATCTTCACCCTTATTCTCAATGTTTTCCTCACCTTGCTGTTCTATTAGATGTCCTATTACCTAGATGTCATGTGTTCTTTCTCTTGATGTATTCTCATGTTTTGTAGAGCACAGATTGTAATAGCTTCCTGATAAAGAATATATGGGAGGTACATCTTTTGAGAGCTTGCATGTCTGAAAATGTCTCTCTTCTACCCTCAAACTTAATTCATAGTCTGAATCCTGAGTACAGTATTCTAGGTTTGAAATAAGTATTCTTAAATAATTAAGAAGTTTGTTGCCTTTTTTATCCTTAATCCTCTGTATGAAATCTGATTCTCACTAGAAGTCTAGAATATTTTTTTATACCTACGATTATGAAATTTTATGATGATTTGCCTTGATACAGCTCTGCTTTTGTCATTTGTATTGGACATATGAGTGAGTCCTTTTAGTCTGGAAGTCCATATCCTTTCATCTTGGAACATTTTATAGAATTATTTCTTTTAATTCTCCATTTTCACTGTATAAACTTTCACATCCCTACATTTTCTGGAGTGTGCTTCTGCTGTCAGCTGTGCATGGCATACCCCAAAGACCCTATGGTTTACTCCCCTCAGTGAACTCCAGTCTTCTGCTATTGTGGGAGCGTGGGCAGGGGCAGGCTGTGCAGAAATGAGGAGGTGATCTGAGTGCTTAACAACTACTTAAGTAGACTTTCAAGAATCCTGGTGGTTTTAAGACCAACCTCGCCCTCACTGCCAGACATATGTGAGCTTATTGGGAGTTTTGTAGTGATTATCATATTGCTTTTCTGCTTTCCCCACTATTGGCTTTGGATTCAGCTTTCTGGCGTCTAAGTAACATGCCATTGTATGTTTGTTCTAGAAATATATGTGCCTCTTTAATGCATTATAAGATCTGGTAGTAGATCTAATAAACATGATGAATACTGATGAACAAAAATGATATTTCACTATCTGCATAACAGTAGTGTTATATGAAATTATCTTTGATTTCTGTTGTTTACAGAGTCACACATGCTACTAAACTACTTTGATTTTCTGTTTAATAAGTGAAAGAAAAGCTAAAGTTCATTTAGAGAATAGTAAGAAAATAAAAATGTACTCTTTTTTTTTTTTTCTCATCCATTTTACTGGAATCCCTGATTTCCACCTGTGGACCCAATTTAGAACTCTTGAATTAAGTAGAACATGGTGGTATATGAGACCATAATCATAGTTTCCTTTATTTGTCCATTTTTCAAAGAGGCCTCTTTATAATGAATAACTCTGATCAGCCTTTTCATTCATTCAACAAATATTTACTAGGTATCAACTGACTGTAAGACACTGGGCACCAGGCCTATGTTAGTTAAACAAGCTTCAGTCTTCATGGAGTTTACATTTCTAGTGGAATATATAATTGGTTATAGTGTTACCCAGATTAAAATAAGATGGCTTGTATATATCACCACCCCTGGAAAAACTAACTGAAATTGCATATCTTTCTGATAATATCATTACTTTACTTGAAACAGGACTTGAAAGTTTTTATTACAAAAATAATATTTATTTTTAAAAAGATGTAAGAAGACTGATAGAAAAAAAGAACAGTACCCATTATTGCACTGATCAGAAATAACCACTGTAAACACCTTGGTGTATATTTTATCTCTTTTTTATATACATGTGTATAATTAAGTATGTATATGTATATTTAAATGTGCCTAATTTGTTTATAAAAATTGAATTTATTATAAAAACATGTACAGTTTTTGTCAAGTGTTTACTTCAAGTTAATGGCTATATAATACTCAATTTTATAGAAACACCATAATTTATAACTTTAGGTTTTCTGTATTTCACTATTTAAAAAAAAATTCTTGTGCTAATTTCTTGTAGCTAAATCTTACCAAACACCTTTAGTTAATTATTCCAGTAGTCTTTATGAATAATTTTAAATATATGGAAAATTTGAAAGAATTTTACAGTGAACACCCGTATACCCACTACATAGATTGTATAATTAACATTGTAGTATGTTGACTTTACTATGTTATCTATCCAATTATCCATCCCTCTTATATTTTTTGGTAAATATTTAGAAGCTGAGTCATATAATTTTCAGGCAAATTTTATAAAATTTTTTCATTTATGCTAACTAGCCCTCCAAGAAGATTTTTAGTACTAATTTACACTCTTACCAGTGGTGTATCAGCACACTTTGAACCCTTGCCAAACTGGATTTTATTGTCTTAATGTAATTTTTTAGACAATTTTTGATATATAGGTTTTTAGTAAAGTTTCTTATTTTATCTCTAAGATGACTTTCTTTATATGTAATACTTATAAAACATTTATTTATAGTTTGCTTTGATCATCTAATTTCTACTGTAGATTTTGAAAAGAAATTATATAATTTGTTCTTTGTTGTACTTAATGTTTTTTAAGGGGAACATTGTATCTGTTCAGTAGCTGTTTAAGGTACACTTGAGATTTCAATCAGGAAATCACTAGTCCTTTTTTTTTTTTTTTAGTTTATGCAATAAGTGTGTATATAAGTATTAACTAGAATATTGGCTATAGCATATTCAGTCTTTTTTCTCTTTCACAGAATAAATGAGCTGATGGAGAAAAATGATACATTGGGGCAATCAGAACTAGAAGTAGAATCTCCTGAATTAAATATTTGTTCACTCACTGGACCTTTGTCTCACTTTTGGACCTTGGTTTTATTCCTTGGACCTGTGTTCCATTCAGTCTAACACTATGACTGATAAAAAGACTCAAGAGAAATTAAGACATGAATTTGAAGTGTTATGGAATCTAGGCACCTAGGTGGGCATATAATATGTGAGGCAGTTGAAGCAAGGAGATAATTAGAAGGTGAAAAGGCTTACACAACACTATTTTAAATAATAGATTGCCTACATTCTATTTTAAGAGTAATTTATAAGCAATTATTTAACTTTGGTATGGCTATTTAAAAAAATTATATGGAAATCCCACTAGAAATATGTCACCTTTCTTATTTTTGGAGCATTCAGTCAAATCTCTTTGTTTACAGCTGGGCTCAAAATGCAGAGAACTCAAAGATATTCATTTCGGCCAGTGTTACAAGATCTCAGATGAAGGCATGATCGTCATAGCTAAGGGCTGTCTGAAATTACAAAGAATATACATGCAGGAAAACAAATTAGTAAGTACTTATTACCATTCTTGTGTTTTTCATTTTGTTTCTAACTCTTGAATTCCTTATAACTTAGCTTATAAATTTTTTTCTGCTTATTTTTTTTGGATGGTTTAGAGGCAGATTCTACTTAAAAGCAAGAATCTTCTCAAAACAATGATTTGTATAAATTGATTTTATAACTGTGTGGGTGCTTGTATGTGGTACTTACATGTTAAAAATTCTTCATTAGCATGTGCTAATGTGCTTTTTTCTAAACTCTGACAGTGGAAAAAATTAATTTGAAAAAATTAAATTTGGCTGCCAAATATAAGTATGTAGTTGTCGTTCCTTCTGATTCCCCTAGGGATTGTAGTAATTTTAGATAGTTAGGAATTTTTAATATTCGGGAAGATGTATGCTTGTGAAATAGAGCCTTTCACTTAGTATGGTGTAAAATGGGACTTGGTAAATTGAGACAGATAATCTTGTTTTTAGTTGTAAAGACTACTAGTTTAGTTACATAGGTTTTATATTATATTTTAAGCACATGTGTAGGTAACTCATTTACACTTATTGTATATTATAAAGATATTTAAAGCCATGTAATTTTCTCTTATTGAGATATACTTTATATATCATAAAATTCACCTTTTTAAAGTGTACAGTTCAGTGTTTGTTAGTATATTCACAAAGTTGTGCAGTCATCATCACTAATTCCAGAACAGTTTTATTATCCCAGAAAGAAACCCTTTGCCCATTAGCTGTCACTCTTCATTTCCCCTTCCTCTAGCCCATGGCAACTGGTAATCTACTTTCTGTGGACTTTTGTCTCTTCCAGACATTTCATATAAATAGAATCACACAATATGTGGTCTTCTGGGTCTGCCTTCTTTTACATACCATATTTTTTCAAAGTTCATTCCTATTGTAGGATGTATCAGAGCTTCATTCCTTTTTATGGCTGAATAATATTCCAAATCCATTTAATATTGCTTTGATAGGTATATAGTACAGGTTAACAGAAAAAGTTGTCACTGGGGAGGCATTAGTAGAGTTCTCAATGTTGAAAAATACTGTACGTTAAAATGTAGGCAAGGTGGTCCTGAATATGTATATTTACAAAGAAGATTTGCTTTTTAACTGTATCTTCAAAATAACGAGATATTTTAGTTGCCCCTTGGAGTTAGTTTACAAAATTTGATAAATACCTCTCACATAGTAATGTAAGTTTTGAAAGGTCTCTGGAAGCCTCAGCACTTCAAGTGAGACAACGCTTTTTTTTAAAGATTACAGTTAGAAAAGTTGAAATACTATGAATTAAAAGTAAACACTTTTATTACCATGTAGAATTATCTTTTTCTGTGAAATTACACAGTAAAAATACTTCCTATTCCTGTTCACATTTAATACAAATTTAATAATCACTCCTGAGGCATTATGTTCTTGTGGATAGAGTAAGGTCTTCTGGGTAAGAGAGAATGAATTTTTGAATCCCAGTATCCATTTACTTGCATTGTGACCTTGGGAAAGTTACTTAAGATCTTTGAACCTCCTTTGCAAATGGGGTTATTAGTATTTGTATTTTTGCAGGTTGTGGTTTTGAGGAATAAATGATATAATGTCCTTAAATTGTCTAGTATGAACTCTTGACTCATAGAAGACAATAAAAAACTAGTAGTCTTTATGAGAACTTGACCATATTTTTTGTCCATTGGTTTCCACTTTACACTCAAGATAAATTAAAAGGTGGTAATCCCAGCTTACAATTTTTATATTTCTCACATAATGGGAATATTTGTTGAGTGATTAATATTTGTTTTCTTGTTGAGCAAAACCAGAAAAACATTTTTCTTGACACATTAATAATTTTGGTCAGTGGTTTTTCAAAAGAATTAAACCATATGTTTTGAAGGTTCTAGTTATGTTCAAATTTCTTTAATATTGTGGTCCATTAGAAAGGTGTTATATACTTAAATGCTAAGGGAATCAGTTTCCTGTGTAGTGTTATTCAGTAAACACTTTGATTTCATTGCAAATCAGAAGTGATTTTGCTAAATCTTAAGTAAAGTTCAGTTCAATGAAATTCTTTCAATTTAAGGTTTTTAGAAAGGGAAATTTAGAATAGTATGAGCTCTTTCTGTTGGACAGTTGAGCTGTTGATAACTGGTCTCCCATAGGAACTTTAGTTTGTATTTTTAGAATTTATGAAATAAGGAGAAATATTTGAATTACTTGCAAAGCTACAATTTTAAGTAGATTGGGTTTTTCACCCTGAGATGTATTATTGTTAGTCCTTTAATAACAAACATTTTTAAAAGGGTGAGTAGAAATAATAGTCTGATTAAAGGCAAATAATATTTATATATGCATATATATAATCATACCATATATTTAATTACAGACAGGAAATAATAAACATCATTAAATACGACAAACAACTAATAGAAATATTCAGTACTCAGGAGAATATTGTGTCTGAAAGGATGCCAACAGAACTTTACCTGTGCAGATACTGATCATTAGCTAAATTATTTCGCTAATTCTCTTATCAGTCTTCTCAAAAAGAATCTTCTCAAAATAGTATTAGAGTTTTATTGTGTAGCCTAAAAATAATCGTAGCATAGTGCTTTTTTAAAGTATAAACTTTGCTGACTTTAAAATATCAAATTGGTTGTTTTTATATATGTTGACAGTATATGACTAAGTATACATTTTTTTCATATTATATCTTGGCCTTTAGATGGCAGCATTGTCTTTGTATATTTCAGTGACATAGCTTTTGTGTCCTTGATGTAACTATAAAGATAAAATGCTCGTACATGGTTTCTGCAGATATTTATGGTTTATTTTTAATTTTGTCCTTTAGATGGTTTTAGGGAAATTTTCTTTAAAACTATGAAATAATAGTTGCATCTAGAGTGTTACAAGGTGAACTTGCTATCTTACACAAAGTAGCAAGATACTCGAATATTCTTATTTGTGGCACTGTAAGTAAGGTACACTTTAGCATAGGGAAAGGATTCCTGTATTTATCACAAGGAGTTTTATTCAGGTGGAAAGAGGACAATGATCTGACAGCTTAGTACTCAAATGATTTATGGTGAGGCAAATAATTGAGGACATACATGTAAAATCTTACCCCCAAAGAGTGAGTTTTTGTTTTAGTAATTTTTGAGTGAGACAACTGCCATACACCTACATGGATGTATTTTTCATTTGCTATAAAACTGTTGTATAGACTAAAAACAGATCTGAGGAATACAACTATAGTGGGTGTCTAGCATATTATATCCAACTGTCTGCCGTCTTTATTATTATTATTATTTTTTGCGGTACGCGGGCCTCTCACTCTTGTGGCCTCTCTTGTTGCGGAGC
The DNA here is from genome assembly GCF_963924675.1 of Phocoena phocoena. Taxonomy (NCBI): domain Eukaryota; kingdom Metazoa; phylum Chordata; class Mammalia; order Artiodactyla; family Phocoenidae; genus Phocoena; species Phocoena phocoena. The sequence goes on along the minus strand of NC_089221.1, from coordinate 88,889,339 downwards.
ACAGGCTCCGGACGTGCAGGCCCAGCGGCCATGGCTCACGGGCCCAGCCGCTCCGCGGCATGTGGGATCTTCCCGGACCGGGGCACGAACCCGTATCCCCTGCATCGGCAGGCGGACTCTCAAACACTGTGCCACCAGGGAAGCCCATGTCTGCTGTCTTTTAGCTATAGCATTTATATCACTTCTGTGCAGTACTGGCTACAAAATTATTTTAAAGCCATATTTAGTTTGTGTGTATAGTTATTGATGATATACAAACTTCATTAAGTATATTTTCTCTGCTTTCTTACTCTCCTTACTCCAGATTCTGCTTCGCTACTTTTTGGACAGAAGCTCTTTGGGCTGCTTTTTTTAAAAACATTTTTATTGGAGTATAATTGCTTTACAATGTTGTGTTAGTTTCTGCTGTATAACAAAGTGAATCAGCTATATGTATACATATATCCCCATATCCCCTCCCTCTTGCATCTCCCTCCCACCCTCCCTATCCCACCCCTCTAGGTGGTCACAAAGCACCGAGCTGATCTCCCTGTGCTATGTGGCTGCTTCCCACTAGCTATCTGTTTTACATTTGGTAGTGTATATATGTCAGTGCTACTCTCTCACTTCATCCCAGCTTACCCTTCCCTCTCCCTGTGTCCTCAAGTCCATTCCCTACGTCTTGGGCAGCTTTTTATTTGGCTGTAAAATGATGGGGTCAGATAGATTATCTACATTTGTTATCCAACCTGATGTTTTAAAGTACTAGGATTTTACAATTTTGAAAATGGCTTCTATGCTAAGTTCTAGGGTCAGCATATTTGATAGAGATCTCTATGTCTTATATTTATTTGGCTTATTTTATTTTATTTTTTTTGGCTTATTTTTTTTAACACCTTCTACTCTGTAGAGTTGAGTTATGAAACTAGTATAGATTTCTGAGTTACCCAAGAAAGTAGTAATGTATTATGAATAGATTTTAGAAAGTTTTAGGGAAATGTTAAATGTTTTCTGGTTAAAATTTGATTTCCCAATGGTTAATTATGACCTTTTACTTTTTCAACCTCCTGGTGAAGTATTTTACAGTTCTGTGCCATCTCCCATAGTCCTTTGGCTCTTGCTATAACATTATTTGTAACATTGTTTGTTCATTGTTTTTAATTTTATTATCCTTTGGAGGCTTACATGTATCATGTAGGACCTAAATTTACCTCTCTCTGCTTCCTTCTGGGATGAATGAGGCAAATACTGAGTGTGAGTTGAATTGAACTCAATTCATATCTTGATCCTACTGTTTCTTAATCATGTGATTCAGTTAGTTATCTTAATTTTTGTACTTTCATTTCCTTGTTTGTAGAAAAGATATAATACTACCTCAGACTTGTTCTTATGAGGATCAGACTAAATGAGATTGAGGTGAAGTACAAAATATATGGTCCCAAACGTAGGAAGTTCTTTAATAAATGTTTTTTTTTTCTTCCTCTCCCTATCAGAGTTCACTTTCTGGAGTCTACCAGTTTGAATTGGGCTGTGTCAGTACCTACTGTCACTTACTATGTTCTGATTTCATCTGTTAGTTACCCACAGTTTAATTCTTATTTTGCTGCTTGCTGTGGTTTTGAGGTTGTTGCATCAGCTAAGTGAATAGACTGGTAGCCATGTTATCATCAACTAGGGTGAATAAGTAAGGTAAGCATTTGCATCAGAGCTTAAATAACAGTAACTAATTCAGCATTATATTAAGGCTTGCATTTCCTGACTCTTCTACTTCTCAACTTAGAGTTAATACATTAAGGGGTTTGGTCCCTGCTACTCCCCAACACCCCCACTACATTCTTGTTACCTTATTCCTCAGATACTCCTTGTGAAGTGAGTTTACTTGTAATCCCAGACATAAATAATGTACATTTATGAAGAATTCCATTTTACAAGTACTCACTTCAGCCTCCAAAGTCTCCAAGGGTAGATATTCGCCTTCAGTGGCCTTTCTTCTCTGAATGGATGAGGCATTTACTGATACTGAGAGTGGTAGTTTCCAATAAACAGTGATGCATGCATATGGCATTCTAAAGAAGGTGACCTAAAGTTAATAAACTTCATCTTGTTATTGTATACTACCTTTCAGTATTTTGCTGTCATTTTTTGATATCTGAAAATATTTAATAATAGTTATCTCATTGACTGTTTATAATGTACCAGGCACTGTGTAGTTTTACATAATTAATCCTCACAACCACCATATGAGGTAGCTTACTTTTTTAAATTTTTATTTATTTATTTTTATTTTTTGGCCGTGTCACGTGGCATGTGGGATCTTAGTTCCGGACCAGGGATTGAACCCGCACCCCCTGCATTGTAAGTGCAGAGTCTTAACTTCTGGACTGCCAGGGAAGTCCCCATGAGGTAGTTTATTTTTATTCCATTTTACAGATGAAGAAATTGAGGCCTAGAAAGGTTAAGGGACAACAGATAAATGTCAGAGTCAAGATTCTAACCCAGATCTGTTGGACTCTCAAAAGTTTGTCCTCAAGACCTTTGATTGCATGGATACATCACAGGTGGAGCTAATCCATATATGCTTTTGAACCAAGCAATAATTTCCGAAAGGCATTATCCCCATTAAAACACTTAACTGTCAGGTGCTGTGAGACATCAGAGGAGGAAATTAGCTATTAGCATGAGCAGAAGATCCTTTTGCTAGGATAACTGATTTTAGGGGAAGCTGCTAGTACCAATGGAGATACACTGAAATCTTTTCTAGGAAAATTAGTAAAATTACCAAAGAGGAAAACTGTCTTCAGGATAGTGTTTAATGTTGGTTTTAATCCTGTATAAATGTGAACATAATGAACTTTTGTAGAATTGCACTCATTATGCAAAAGTTTTTACTTGGCAAAAACATAATATTGTGTTTTTTGTGATACTTGGATTCAGAAGCTAAATACCATTTCATTTTTGTTCGATAGATTTAATAGAAATTTTAATGGATTAACGAACTGGTAACTTTCTACTCTATTCCTTAACACTGTTTCAGATGTTGTTTCAGTGGGGTTAACATTTGAATGCCTACTATGTGCCAGGCACTATGGAATTTAAAAAGAGTTATATTGCCAAAGAAAGAATATCATTTTCTAGTGATAAGTGCTATGGAAATGCCAATCGCAAAATAGTTACTTGTGTGAGAGATTAGGGAGGAATCAGGAAATCCTATAAATAGTAGGTGACATTTATAACTGGATCTTGAATGATATATAATGATGTGGCAATTGTGCCGCAAGCAAACATTTTTTTGAGGAAAGTGATATCATTAACAGACAAGGCATCAGAAAGATATGTGGAATGTTTAATAAGTGGTAGGTGTTAAAGTAAGATTAGGATTATATCAGGCTGGTGGGGGAAGTGTTCATAGTTGGGTCTCTAAAGGAAGGTGGGGACCAGGTTGTTAAGTTTCTTGAGTGTCATGCTAAGAAATTTATATTTCTCTTGGTAATTGGGATTATACCTGGGATTTCAAATGTGAAAGGTGATCAAATTTTTCGGTCTTGTATCTTTGTTTTAATTTTAGGAACTTAAAAAAACTTGGAATACTGAGAAGAATAATAACATATATATGCCCATCACCTAGACATCAACAGTTGTTAACATTTTGTTAAATTTGTTTCCTCTTCTTGAATTAATAAAGCAAATAATCTTTAAGTCTCTTGTCTTGCATCCCATGTTATTCCACTATCTCTTTCTAGAGGCAACTACTGTGATGATCTAAAATGCTTAAAAAAACAACTGCTTTAACAGACATAATGGATACCATGAACAACAATATAATACTGTTCAGTATGTGGTCCCAAATAGTTTATATCTGATATTATATGGTTAAAATCTGGTCTCACAAAGTGTGTCAATCTACAGTTTGCATTTTTACTTTTAAGTTGTTTTTGATATGTAGCCGTAATGAATATGTAATTCATTTTTTTAAACTTTTAGTATCCTATATATGTATATATCTCCTGTTTATCCATTTTATATTGAGGGACACTTATATTGCTTCCGTCGTTTTGCTATTATAGGCAGTGTTGCAATAAAATCTTGGTGCAAGTCTCTGTGCTTATCTGTGAGAATTTCTCTAGGATCTATTCTAGAAATGTAATTTAAGGGAGCAAGGATGGGTACTTTTGGAAATTTTTGCTAGATAATGTCAAATTGCTCTCCATAAATAACTGTAATTACAGCTGTATCATGCTGATGGATTGTCAACTCTTTTGAGGGTGGAGAGTATCTAGTTATCTTTTCATCCCATCCACCTGCATGTTGGCACATAATAGTCATTCAATAAATGTTGGTTTAGTGACAAATGGCTTACTGCTGAATTAAACATACTTTTAAAAACATATTTCTTCCAGTATTTTGGGAACATGCTTTAAAAAGAAGGTGGATTTAAGCATATAAATAAAAGCTTGAAAAATAGGTTAAAGATGCAGAGTCAGTGGTTTTCTGACTTTTCAAATAAGTAAGTTTCTTTGATCTAGTTACTATATTAATGATGCCATTCTTCATGTATCAAATTTATCTAGCCAGAGTCATTAATGTTCTCAAGGAGTATTTTCTGGGACAATATTTTTTTTTAACAGTGTGGAGTTCTGATCAACTTAGAGTATAATTTCTATTCTTGTCTGAATTACATTGACTTGAACATTCGTACGATTAATAAAATTGGTTTTATTTTGTTCAGTGATATTTGAAAGATCCACTTGAAAAAAAAGTTAAAATGTTATTTGGCAGATTTTTCAGTCTGAAGAATAAATACATTTTTATTCGTTACATATTCTTTATTAGAGCTTACTGTCTCTCTTTTTAATCTGTTTTTCTATTTTCTGTTTTTCTCCTGTGGGTATCTTTTTTATCTATCAGGTATCTGGATAAGAACATGACTGAATTGTATTCCATCATTTGTGAAAGGCATAGAAAACCATAAAGAATGAGTATGTGTGTGTGTATGTATATTTTTCTTCCCCTGTGAACCAGTTTGGTAGAGGGCAAGCAGTGACTTTGATAATATCCAAGTAATTTTTCTTTGGAATGCATTAATTTTTTTACCCAGCATATTTATTTAACATTATATAAATTTAGTAATACTAAAATTAGTTCACAAATTTTGGGAGCCCATCAGCTGATGGTAGGAGTTGCTCAGATGCAAACACGATTGCAGGAGGAAGCTAGCCTAGTATTAAAAACTCTGATACAGATATTCCAGTGTTGATAATGCAGAATTTATTATAGCTAAAAATAGGTGACTCTAAATAGTATGTACATATTCTTAAAAAATTTTTTTCTGGATCAAATTCTAGATTACTAAAAATATCCAATTTGTTTTGGGTTTAAAATTTATAGTTGGTAGGTTATTCCTAGTGTTGCAGTTCTTTTGCTGGTGTTATTTTCCACTTACATAGTCTGTAGTTTAGATCCTTTTTTTAAAATTATTTTTATTTATTTATTATTTTTGGCTGTATTGGGTCTTCGTTGCTGCGTGCGGGCTTTCTCTAGTTGCGGCGAGCAGGGGCTACTCTTTGTTGTGGTACACGGGATTCTCACTGTGGTGGCTTCTCTTGTTGCAGAACATGGGCTCTAGAGTGCATGGGCTTCAGTAGATGTGGCTTGTGGGCTCAGTAGTTGTGGCTCGTGGGCTCTAGAGTGCAGGCTCAGTAGTTGTGGCTCACGGGCTTAGTTGCTTTGCAGCATGTGGGATCTTCCCGGACCAGGGCCCGAACCCGTGTCCCCCTGCATTGGCAGGCGGATTCTTAACCACTGCACCACTAGGGAAGCCCCTAGATCCTTTTATTAAAATGTAATTTTTGTTTACTTCTTTTAGGACTGCATATTAAAAAAATCACAAAGAGTTTTGGAGCAACTCAAATTATCTTTCAGATATAAACATGAAAGTGCTGTCTCAGTCTCTGTGCTCAAGTGTTGGTAACAGTTGATAGTGGGTTGAGATAAAGAGCCAAGTCATTAGACTTAGCAAATAGAAACTTTATAAGGTTAGATGGCAGTGGAATGCTGGGAGTACATTAAGCGTGTCATTTATGAGCACACATTCTTCAACTGCCTTTCTAGACTACATCAGTCAACAAGTGAGATGTATTGTTTGGATCTAGGGAGAAGTTTTGGCTTATATTTTTCTTCATCTACCTATCACAGAGGTGTTAGAGTCTCAGGTTATCCAAGACTTAATCCCATTTAATGTTTTAGTGATTAGGCTTAAGGGGAGAAGAATTTCTCTTTTTCTCTCTTTTTTTAAGATGTGCCTTTCTGAATATCTTTTACAAACTATAGTTGAATCTGGTTACCAGTTGATAAGATGCTTCTTTTTCAAGCATTTTCTTGTCATTATTATCAGAAAGATACATTGTCATGAAAGTGCATCTAGGCATCCTGTGTGGTGACTACTGTTCCTATTCCTGCTACAGATTTTGCTTATTCATATTACCTATATAATCTTTCTTCAAGTTCTTGTTAAAGGTCTAAAGACGAAGCTGCTCAGATGAGAGTGTTAGGGTAAAATCTTTCCCTTGGACTGTACCTTCTGGTTTTTAGTAGCTGATAATTTGAGGCCAGATAAAATCTGTACTTTTTTGATATTATTTTTTTTAACCCTTCTATTGCTTCTTATTTTGTGTAGCCACATAAAATTTAGGTTGTAGAAAAGAGCAATACAGTATTTTTCTTTAATGGGTCCTCTACTTCACTATTTTTGGTTTCTAAAATATGATAGAAATGAGTTATGGAGAGTTCTTGGGGGTAGAAAATTTATAGTGTCTATTGCCAGGTTTTTATTGACTATTTTTGATTTAAGTATAAAATCTAGGTATTTATCATTCACTATAATACGATACATAAATGAATATATTGAGAATTTGTAATCCAAAGAAAAGTAGTTATATATCAGAGTGCTTCTAATTGAGCTGTAGCTGCATGATTATTCTTATCTTTTATTTTCCTCTTATTGAATATATATCTTTGAGAAAATAAAGAGGAAGGTATATATTTATATTCTTTGTTGTTTAAATGCCTACATGAATGCCTACAGATTATAAAATTATCAATATTTTCATCATTTAATGCTAGCTTTTTGTTTTAACTCCTCTGAGAACATGGTAGAATTAGGTGGAGCTGTGATTTGTAGATTCTCTGAATGGGAATATAGATATAATTCCATATCTATTTACTAGGTTAATGTTAACTTTAAATATTTGAAGATACTTACGAGTAGTTTGATATTTCATATATTTTAAGTTATTGCAGGACACAATTTTGTGCACATACACACATATATGCAGGTACCCCTTTTCACTGATATATTAATAAGTATTTTTTTCATCATGCATAAATGTAGTCAGTTCCATTGTATAATCTATTATACATTTTATAAAGTACAATTGTTATCAGCTTATGAGTAAAGAACTTAACGGAAAACAGTGTGAAAGATGATGGTATATTGTATTCCACTGAATTCAGTCATGACCTAAGACATTTCTAAAGATCGACATTTTATTTTTTCACATCCACAACACAGATATACTCTTGCTAAAATACTGTTTTTTTAATCATTTCAAGAATCTGTAGTGGCTAACTACAAAGATTTCTCCAGTTATTTTTCTCTGTTCTCATTGTGTTCTTAACTTGTCCACTTAGTCTTCATTTTCTCTTGTCATCTTGCTTTCTTCCAGTATGTGTTCAAGCTGAGGTAAATATTATTTTTTTTGGTCAAATATTCTTTAAGAATTCTTCCACATTTATTACTTTCCAATATTCTATCAGCTTCCTTTATTTTTTCTTATTAATCCATTGATAATTTGTTGTAGGTTTCACGGCTTCAGTTTAGTCATGTAAGCTCCTTGAAAATGGGGATGAGATTGTCTTTTTTTGTAAACTTGTAGTTAGTAACTGAATATTTGTCAGTTTTGACTAAGTGGTTAAAAATCAATCTTTTTTACATAAAAATTATAAATTTTCTGAAAAGGACTGTTAATTAAGATGAATCATTCTATTCTCAAATCCTTTTGGTTTTGTCCTGGGAAAAATTATTTTTGTGCCAAAAAGAAAGCTATTAAAAATTAATATTTTTAATGAGGCACATGTCAGTAACTTTAAGTATGATTATTTATACTTTTGATATGTACATACAATACAGCTTTTCGTATACAAGTTTCAATTTTTATTAACGGCATTGGTGAAATATGTTTCATTCTATAGCAGTGTGAAGTGATTCTTCACTAGTGTTCTTACCAGAAGAATGGCAGTCATAGTTTGAGGAAGTAAAATCCCAAATAAGTATGTCCTCTTCAAGAATTAAGTAGTTTTTAAGAAATGATTTTTTTAAAGTGAATGTTAAGGGCTTCCCTGGTGGCTCAGTGGTTAAGAATCTGCCGCCAGTGCAGCGGTCATGGGTTCGAGCCCTGGTGCAGGAAGATCCCACATGCCGCGGAGCGACTAAGCCCGTGGGCCACAGCTACTGAGCCCGCGCTGTAGAGCCCACGTGCCACAACTACTAAAGCCCACGCACCTAGAGCCCGTGCTCCGCAACAGGAGAAGCCACAGCAATGAGAAGCCCCCGCTTGCTGCAACTAGAAAAAAAGCCCACGCGCAGCAATGAAGACCCAACGCAGCCAAAACAAACAAAAAAAGAGTGAATGTTGAAGCTTGTGGCTTTAAAGTTCTTTTTATTGCAGATTACCTGTTAGATATTTTCATTTCTTGGTTTACATTCCATTGAGGATATTTGAATTGTTTCAGTGCTTCTACCAGTGCATTTTCCTTCTTTTACTTTCAGAAAACCCTAACAAAAATCTCTTAAGCTTGCTAAGAATTGTGGTCCTTTTTCTTTTGTCATATTCCATCACTTGATTCTTAAAAAGGTGAAAGTTAACAAATTGCCTCTATGTTTGAGTTTGTTTAGAAGAGCTTGCTTTTATTGTTGCAGTTAGAAAGAGATAAATTAAATATATTTGATACATATCTTGATTGCTTGGTACCCAGAAAATGCATCAAGCATATCTGGCAGTAAATGTAGTTAGAACATTGACATTGCTTGCTTTGAGCGTGATATAACACGCAGGAATTACACTGACAATACTTTATATAAAATTCTTAGTTTTAAATATCATAAATTGGTTCCATTTATTTTATTATCTTTTTGTTCTTTAATATGTCCTAATGGTTTTGTAGAATCAAAAATTAGGAAAAGAATACCCCAAAGGAAGCATAACTAGGTATCTTAGTAGAATAATGCAGTCTATTTCTTCATTTTCTTGGAGAATTAAGTGGCATTTGGAAAACTTAAGGAAAAAAATGGGCGAGTATTGGGTCAGCCTACTGAATTGTTTAACCTTGGATTAAGTTTTGTTTTTTCAATCTAGAAGTGCTTTTTCTAGTATACCTAGATGATTTTCTTCTGTACAGTCAGTCCAAGTGTGTATGTAGGCATCATCTATTTTCATATATTAAAGTCTATTTAAAACAATCACATGTGTATAATATACTTTATATTATGATACTTTTAGATTACAGAGTCAAGACAGGCTTTTTCTTTTTAAAGGGTATAATGGTGTTGATTACTGATCAGTCTTAGAATAGGAGGTATTTCACATATAGTCTTTTTCATAGGGGTTAATCATTATCAGTCTAGTGTATGGATTTCCCCAGTGTCACAGGTTAATTCTCAGATGTGAGAGCCTTTCTTCTTTCTCTCCATCAAGGCATATCTTTCTTTAGCTGTTGTAGAAACTAACTTCTCCAGTCATTAGAGTCAACTTGTGATCACCTTAATGCTTCCCTCTCACCTTTGAGATTCTGTATTTGTTGATGTCTAAAGTTATTTGTTTTTATGCATTATAGTATTAAAGGTACATTAAACTTGCATGGCTATATTATTGATCATGTACTTCCTTCTTCTACCCTCCTTTCTTAAAAAAAAAAATAGTAACTTAGCCTTGAAAGTGATCTTAGAAGGCCTCTAAACCTGCTTCCTACAAATCCTTTTATTGCATGCCTGATAATGAGCTCTCCACCAGTGTGTGTGTGTGTGTGTGTGTGTGTGTGTGTGTGTGTGTGTGTGTGTAGAAGGTTATTTATTAATGAATATACAAGAACTCATGCAATATTCTAATGACAGTTGAAAAATTATTAGTAAAATGGTGTCAAAATGATATTTGGCCAAATTTAAAAAATTTTAACATTTTAAAATGATTGTTACTAATGCCTTTTTTAAAAAAAGGATTACATATACTCACCACATTTTTTAAACAGGACTAGAGGAACTTATTTTCAGTACTGGTTAGTACCAAATTAGTGTGAGAATCTATAATTTAACAATTGAAATGATTGCCTCTTCTGAATATGTGCATTGTTTTAGGGGACCTTTCCATTTTAGATGGTGTATGGCACTAAGTAGTGGTCCTCGTAAAACTTTTGTCTTTCATTTACAATTAACATGCTCTTTGACAGCTGGCCTTTAATAATCTCACACCATGGGTTTGAAACTTTTTCCTTAAAGCTTTATAGTTGAATTACAATACATTGTGTCCTTTGTTTTCTCCTGGAAAAGGATTTAAACAACCTTTCTATTGCACTTGTTGAATATGTATTTCATAGTAACCACCATGAAGTTTGCAGCATTTAAGAAGATGAAGAAGCAGAGATAAAAGATACACATTCAAGAAGGCTCGGTTTCACAGTTGGTGCATAATCCTTTCTGCTGTCATTGGTACCCTAACCCTGTACCTACCAGAACAAAAGAAACTGAATTAGAAATTGTGGGAGCTGGGGAGCATTCAGTTGGCAGCCCATCGCATGGCCCATAGGCGTTGTCAGGTCTCAGTTTGATGCCCTTTATTCTTTCTGACAGATGTGAGGTAGGGTCTATGAGGGGGAAGTCATTACTAGAGAGAGGGCAGTGTCAGATCAAAAGTAACCAGTGATCAAACAAGGTAAAGGGCTGTGGAAAATAGGCTCTCTTTCTGGCCTCAACACCTGCCTGATCACTGAAGGGAATAGTCCTTATGTGTCAGGGCAAGTTGATTTTCTTTGATGTACAGTGAATTAGAAGTCAGAATGGAAGCTTAACTGGAGTACAGATTTTTACATCCTAGTTCTTGAGCAGTTTGGGTGTTTAAATTTTTTACTTTAATTATCTAGAGGTTATAGAGTCATTCTCTGTTGAAAAACATATAAAGACTTAACCATACTAACTTTGTTATCAATATATATTTAGAGATAGTACTAATGAACAAGCAAGTTTCAATACAGTATACTACAGGCTTGGAAGTCACCAAACTCTTTCTTTCAAGCATCTTAACTATAACTAATCAGAACATTTATATAATTACAATGGTGGGTAACAAAGTGGATAGTGCTAAGCTTGACACATAGTAGGACCCTTCAATGGTAAAATTTTGGAAGTAACCTCACTAATTTCAAAAAATTTGAATTAACTCTTAACCCCTAAGTGGGAAAATTATTGTTATTATATTATTATTATAAATGATTATTGTATTATCTCTTAAGGTAACCCTTTCTAAGTCAGCTGAAAGAAAATTTGAGACAATCTCATTGGGGTTTTGTATGTGTGGTTCTTTTCTCTGCCCTTTCATCTTTAGAGGTATGTGACCAAAGTCTAGAACAAGGATGGTATTTTTATCTTTCATTAGCTTTCTGTGTGGATAAATTGACAATTGAGGCATATTTCTAAAAATTTTAATTATGCTGTTTTCCTTTACATTAAGAACAAAGATTTGACTGCTACTAGATTTCAGCATCTCAACTTTTGGTATTTTAAATACTGCCGAATTTCATTCAGGCTCATGGTTAACAGTCATTTGCCCTCACATAAGAATTGATTTGAAAATACTGATTTTCCAGTAAGATGAATAAAGAATCTTAGTGGGGCAGCCTTTTAAAAGTGATTTTTAATCTCATAACTTCTTCATTTTTGCCAAAAGTCTCATATTTGTTTATTTTTGATAAGTAACGTAAGTCTTCCTTTATACGTTTAGATATATAAAAGAATATAAAACAATATATATTATGTTGTATTACCTTTACATTAAACTAATATTTGGCTTCTAGACTACTGTTAGGTATAAATATATTTTATGTTTGAGCAATTTCAGAATAATATATTTGAGCATACCTATAAATAGTGGTATTTCTGATTTGGCTTTTAGATAAACTTAGCATTACATAAAGCGTTCAGGGTCTCCTTTTTAAGTAGTTTGACTTAGGAATTCTAATGTTGGCATTGATTCAGGTGGCCTGATTTTTTATTTGATTAATTTTATTTGGAATAAAATGTTTTGTAAATTAAGATTCTATATCTATTTTTGAAGCTTTTTAAAATTTAAGAAATCTTAATACAGATTCAATATACAATCTAAATACAGTTAGACTCTTTTTTTTGTTTCTGATCATTTTTGTTCACGTTTGCCCCGAACTGCCTTTGAAGGACTGAAAATTGAAACCAGTATGATAATATTCCTCTGATTTAAGGACAATGATTTTGGTTTGGCTCTTGGTTGTCTGAGGGCATTCCTCCAGTCTGTCCTTCAGTCTGGATATTTGAAAAAAGGAGTTTGCTTATATTTTAATATTAATGTTAGGAAGAAACATTTGTGAAAGGTAAATTTTTAAAGTAAATGTCAATTTTTCAAAATGGACCTCACCTGCATAAAATTTTACTAGTCATAATCTTTGGTTCATGGCATACTATCCTATTTGGTCCATGCATGATCTTATTGTCTTATGAAAGTCAGTTTATCTAAAAATTATTTAACATTCACTCAAGAACCTCCTATCTAAACCAAGAATTAGAGTATTTCCAGTAACTTTCATCTACCTGTGTGTTCTTTACTTCTCTCATCTCTGACTCCCTTTCAGAGGTAATTAGAAGTAACCACTATCCTAAATTTTATGTTTACCATTTTCCCCAGTTGGTTACCTATGTATATTTGCCTAAACAATAAATTGTTAATTTTTACTTGTTTTTAATCAAATAAATTTTTAAAGAGGTCATTGATGAACTGTAAATATAGTGCTTTAGCAGGTATTTTAACATATTAGTTAAGAGTGGTATAATTTAGTAAATTAATGTAAGGAAAGTATGTTTCTGATCTTAAACTTGATACTATTTAAATCTAACTTTTAAGATATTCTCTGTTGCATTTTCATGTTCTTTTTAGATCTTTCAATTGCAGGTACAATAACTACATGTTGGTCCCTTGCATTTTGCACCTTCCATTTATAAATTGTATTCATAAATATGTGAAATGAGGTCTTTTCTTTCTTAGTTTTGGTTTGCTGCAGTTGTAGCAATTCCTGTGAATTGATTTACAGGTTAGAAAAGTTAACTCTTTTAGGTGGTAAGGGAATATCTGCCCAATCACTTGTTTGGTATGGAGGTAAGTGAATTTTAACCTTACCAAGTGAACTTTTTGTTTTACTTATCAGCTTGGAGTATCACTAGTAATTTAATAAATCCAACCATTGTCATCTTTCATAAGGATAAGATGATCGTACTATATTTCTTTGATTTCTAGATGTACTATGATTTAACAACAACTTCTTTGGGGGGGAAAACCACATTAAATATTTATGTTGATTTTAAGACTTCCTGTGATTTTAGAGCTACTAATTTGTAGAAAAATGAGAGTCCTTTTTTTTTTTTTCCAGCTTAATCAAATCGGTCAGCAATTCAGTACTGGTCTGATACACGTTTTGGTGAAATCAAATCAAACAAAATATTTTCTTAACTGTAGGTGGATTTTTCTCCAGTTGCTATTTTCTAACATGTAGTATAAAAAAAATCTACCTTTTTGTTTCTGTGAATCCTTTGGAAATGTGGTTGATTATACCTAGGAATAGTCAGTACTCAGAATGGTTAATGATATATAAATGTTGAGTGAGCTAACTAATAAAATATTATTGGAGATAAAATTAACACATTTCAACTTTGATTGACACAGATTTTTTCCTTTGAGCAAGTTATGATTGATCATATTTACAAGAATGTGGAATATAGAGTAAATTTTTGTACCAATCTCCATTTTTAGGAGATTTTCAATCTAAATGGAGAGCTCATATGTGGGTGTATGTGTATGTTTATACACACATACATATGTAATATGTATTTGTATCCATATATACAAAGTAATATAAAGTGGTGAAGTGATTTCAGATTAATGTAATTTGAATTTAAAAGGGAGATTTTTTTCCTCTTTATTGATGGATTATGCTTCTTTGCCTTATGAAGGAGTCTAAGAGGTCCGTGTGGAGTGTTGATTTGTCTTTGCTCTCAAAAATGTATCTTAGTGAGATTGCTTGAGTGACAAATACAGTTGGCATAAGGTGTTTAGGGTTGTAGTTTGAGAAGCTGCACATAGTTCATTCCATTGAGGTTTATTCAGTGTTTTGTAATGTGAGGCCTACCTGAAGAAGCAAAGCAGTAAATCCCTTGCATGCTTCTTAGAGATGTCAAATAGCTTTATAAAGATATAATGGTATACTTCCTTGGTTTTTCTCAGTGTAGACCGGTCATTTAGATAATTTGATGGAAATAAATTATTAAATACATTGATTTATGGTATTTGGGAGAATAGAAGCTAAATTTAGAGGCAAAGGTTAGAGGGTGGAATGACATTTTATACCCTAGAAAATGATATTGAAAGCTTGGAAATTAATGGTGCTGTCGTTACAAGTCATATAATTCTGGAAAATATGTTTTCCTTGGCTCCTTCATGGTTATTAGCTACATGGATCAATTAATTATTTTCCATAAGTCCTATCTCCTACCATTCACTGATTCATTCATTAACCATTTGTCGAGTACTAACCACATATGCAGCACTATGCTTCTAGAGCCAATTTATCTTGGGTCATGCCAGCCCACTTACTATAAAGTAACTCAATTAACATGAGCAATTTCTTTCCATCTTGTATTTACTTATGTAAGAGCCCACTGGGGGGGACAGTAACATCCCCCGGTCAAAGCCATTGCTTTAGAGACTGGACTCTTAGCCTTTCTTATATTGAAAACTACATTTTAATAGTAAGAATTTGAAAATAATGACATCTAGATAATATTTTATTTGCTAATGATGATAACCTCTAAGTTAGTTACCTAATTAAGGTGAAATATTTTGAAGGTTAAAATTAAAGGAGTTATTATGTAGTATAAAACATGCTGTATTCATTACAGTGACTTGTTCTGTTAGTTTTTTTATGAAGACACTTTGCTGTTAAAGATAGATTTGTTCCACTGAGCCATAGTAGTTCTTGAGTAGTATATGGGTAGCAATAATTGAAGAATTAAATCTAATGAATTGAGTTTTGGCATTATTCCATTGGGTTCTTTTTCTCATTATTTTTTTAAATTAACTTTTATTAGAGTATAGTTGCTTTACAGTGTTGTGTTAGTTTCTTGCTGTATAGCAAAGTGAATCAGTCATACGTATACATATATCCACTCTTTTTTAGATTTCCTTCCCATTTCGGTCACCACAGAGCGCTGAGTAGACTTCCCTGTGCTATAAAATACGTTCTCATTAGTTATCTATTTTCTACATAATAGTGTATATATGTCAGTCCCAATCTCCTAATTCATCCCATCCCCCACATTCCGTTGGTTTAATGTTTTAATTATTATTAGGATATTTATAAGGAGAGTGTCATCTAGATCACACAGAGTTCTGCCTCATGAGAGCCCTCAGTTATATATTCCCTCTGGGCTTGGTACTGGGGAAAGCTAGACTTCTTTTTTTTTGTTACGTTATGAATTTTATTTTATTTATTTTTTAAATTTTTATTGGGGTATAGTTGATTTACAGTGTTGTGTTAGTTTCAGGTGTACAGCAAAGGGGAAAGCTAGACTTCTGAGCAATTGCTTTCCTTTATTATTTTAACTACTGTGAATTTTTTAAAAAATTTATTTTATTTATTTATTTTTGGCTGTGTTGGGTCTTCATTGTTGCGTACCGGCTTTCTCTAGTTGCGGCGAGCAGGGCTACTCTTTGTTGCAGTGTGCAGGCTTCTCATTGCAGTGGCTTCTCTTGTTGTGGAGCACGGGCTCTAGGCTCGTGGGCTTCAGTGGTTGCAGCACGTGGGCTCAGTAGTTGTGCCTCACGGGCTCTAGAGCGCAGGCTCAGTAGTTGTGGCACACAGGCTTAGTTGCTCTGCGGCATGTGGAGTCTTCCCGGACCAGGGATCGAACCCGTCTCCCCTGCATTGGTAGGCGGATTCTTACCACTGTGCCACCAGGGAAGGCCTGTGAATTTTTTAAAAAGATGTTGTGGTCTGTTTCCCCTCTTTTCTTTGGCATCTTAGAAATCAAGAAACATACTAGTAATTCATCTAAAAGCACTCAGAATTTCTCTCTTTACTATAGAATAACTTTTCTTTTTAACCCTTATTTTCCCTTGCCTCATTTTCTACTTGCTTTTATCCTGTAGGGTGAATTTTCATGAACTATCTCAATTCCTTTTTGGAAAGAGGAGGGGTATACCTGAATACAAACCGAAGTACTTATATAAGCTTATTTCAACTTTAAAACACCATCTTCTTTGAATAGACAATTGTGATATAATGGAGGGTGCTTTGAGGCTTGAATTAGGAAGATACAGGTTTAGCTAGGGCTTCTGTATCTTAGTTGAGTGACTTTGGGTAAGTGCCCGTGAGGTGATTTTCTCTTTGAGGAATGAATAAAAATATTACCTCAGGCAGTTTATGTAAAAGTGGTAGTCTCATGTTAGGTGAATAGTAAGATATTTTTCTTTAGTCATTTGTCTGTCACACTTAATAATATTGAAAGCTAACCATAGTTAAAAGAATATTTGGGAGGATTTTATAAAATACTAAGAAATATAAGAAAAGAGGCTTAAATAACCCTTGCTGTCATAAAAAATCCTTATGCATGTTTACAAAATTCTAATAGTATAGAAAAGTAGAAAGTGAAAAGTGAGAACTTCCTGTTAATCCCTGTGGTGATTATTTTCAGAAAACTTTTAATGCACATACAAATATGTATGCATATGTTTTTATATTATTTCTTTAAACTTTTTTATTTAAAAATTTTAAATTGAAGTATAGTGGACTTATAATATTATATTAGTTTCAGGTGTATAACATAGTGATTCAGTATTTTTTTTCTTGATGTACTGCATTTAAAGTTATTACAGAATAATGGCTATATTTCCCTGTGCTGTGCAATATGCTCTTGTTGCTCATTTATTCTATACATAGTAGTTTGTATCTCAAAATCCCATACCTCTATCCAGCCTCTTCCACCCCCGCCCTCTCCACACTGCTAACCACTAGTTTATTCATTATATTTGTGAATCGTTTCTGTTTTGTTTTATGCATGTTTTATTTTTTAGATTCCACATGTAAGTGATAACATAGAGTATTTGTGTTTCTCCATCTTATTTCACCAAGCATAATACCCCCCTCTAGGACCATTCACGTTGTTGCAAATGGCAGAATTTCATTCTTTTTTATGGCTGAATAATATTCCATTGTGTGTGTGCGCGCATGCATGTGTGTGTGTATACATATACATACCTACCACATCTTCTTTATCCATTCATCTGTTGATGGACACGTAGGTTGCTTCCATATCTTGGCTATTTAAAATAATGCTGCTGTGGGGCTTCCCTGGTGGCGCAGTGGTTGAGAGTCCGCCTGCCGATGCAGGGGACACGGGTTCGTGTCCCGGTCCGGGAAGATCCCACATGCCGCGGAGCGGCTGGGCCTGTGAGCCATGGCCGCTGAGCCTGCACGTCCGGAGCCTGTGCTCTGCAATGGGAGAGGCCACAACAGTGAGAGGCCCGCGTACCGCAAAAAAAAAAAAAAATAATAATAATAATAATAATAATAATGCCGTGAACAGCATGTGTCTTCTCAAATTAGTGTTTCTGTTTTCTTTGGGTATACACCTAGCAGGCGATTTTCTGGATCGTATGGTAGTTCTGTGTTTAGTTTTTTGAGGACATATGTTTTTATTTAAAAAACTGTACCACATATTCTGTTCTACAGATGTCATTATTGGTGAATACTTAGGCTCTTTCCTTTTTTTTTCCCCATTAGAAATGATAATAGCCATAAATTTCAATGGTTTTCTATCAAAAGAATATATTTTCATATGTACCCTTTTTATGATATCTTGTTGATAATTTTCACAAAACCAAGAAACATGTCTTCGCTACATACTGTCCTTCATCTCCATTCCAGGTGTTTTTGTTTTTCTTTTAAATAGTGACCAGGTGTGCCGCTGGATTTTTCTGAGAACATCAAATAGTTTTACACTTAGAGGCAGAGATAAGAATAAACAAGATGCTTGAAAAAAATCTTTGATTCTCTGTGCTCTGTCATATCATTAAGGGACGTACTTTTCTTCTGAGAAGTAACTGACGCTTTCCTGTGGGACAGGTCAGGCAAAGGGACACACAGTGACAGACCTCTTGATGCTTATTCTCATCAAGAGGTTGAGGAAAGGTAGCTTTTGTATCAGGTAGAGATTTCAATTCCAGAATTACCAATTACCAGTTCACAAGTTGTGGATTTCTTCTTAAGCACTTAATTTTTTTTTTAAGGGATCTTTATTTTTATTTATTTATTTTTGGCTGCATTGGGTCTTTGTTGCTGCATGAGCTTTCTTTAGTTGTGGCAAGCGGAGGTTACCTTCGTTGTGGTGCGCGAACTTCTCATTGTGGTGGCTTCTCTTGTTGCGGAGCACAGGCTCTAGGCACGCGGGCTTCAGTAGTTGCAGCGTGTGGGCTTCAGTAGTTGTGGCTCGTGGGCTCTAGAGTGCAGGCTCAGTAGTTGTGGTGCACAGGCTTAGTTGCTCCATGGCATGTGGGATCTTCCCGGACCAGGGCTTGAACCCGTGTCCCCTGCATTGGCAGGCGGATTCTTAACCACTGTGCCACCACGGAAGCCCTAAGCACTTAAAATTTAAACTTCTTGAAGACTTGATTTCCTTATGTATAAATTGGAGATGATACTGTTTACTTTGGTCATTGAGAAAGTTATATGGATTGAGATGATATATGTAAATTGTCCAACAAGGCATCTTGGAAAATAGCAATTCATAAAATGTTAAGTTCCTCTCTTTTCTTGTTAACTTCTCAACTGCCATTTCTCTTCTCTCTCTTTATGACTAAAGGAAACCTGGAAGGAAGTTATTGCCAGAGCTTTGCTGGTAGTGAACATTTTTGTTATTGAGCAACTTGCCAAGGGGGAGAAGTAACTGTTGGTGCTTTATACATTTGAGAGGGTCCAGTGAGCCTTTCATCTTATGGGGAATTTCTGGAAGAGTCATTTTAACCTCTAGTATTTGTGTTTTTTCAAAACTCCACCTATACTTCTTACTGCTTTTATATTTTTTACTCTTAGTAACTTAGTCACAATGGTTATTCCAGTCAATTAATTTTTTTCATGAATTCCTGTCATTTTCTTTGCCATGAGTTCTCATCCTTAGTTAAATTTTCATACTGTTTAGTGGGGAATATTGAAATAATTAAGTGTGAGCTACATCATATCATCTATGATTCATTTGATTGCAAATAACACAACCTGACTCAACTTGCTTAAACAGTAAGAAGTTTATTGACTTGTAACTGCTCTTTGTAGAGGTAGGTCAGGTTTTAGGATTGATTTGATTCAGTGTCTTTTACAGTGTATTTATGGAACTTGTACTTTCTGACTCTTTGCTTAGCTCATTGCTATCTCATTTTCAATCTAAGTCTGGTTCCACTTGTAGTTAAAGGTTGTTGATAACAGTTCCTAAGTACATGTTGTGCATGTATCATAGTTAATTCCTGTGTATTGCTGAGTATGTTGTACTTAATTTGATACTTGGTACAAAATATAAACATACAATAATTTGTTTATCCATTTACCTGTTAATGGACGTTTGGGTTGTTTCCAGTTTTTAACTATTTAACTAACTGCCATGAACATTCATGAACAAGTCTTTGAATGGACAAAGGTTTTCATTTCTCTTGAGTAAATGCCTAGGATTGGTATGGCTGGGTTATATGGTTAGTGCTTCTTTAAATTTCACTTTGTGTGTAACTGCCAAAGGGTTTTACAAAGTGGTTGTGCTGCTTTATGTCCTTCTACAATGTTTGATAGCTCCATTTGTGCTCCATCCTCACCAACAGTGGTAATGTCAGATTTTTAAATGTTAGCCAATCCGAGTGGATGTGTGGTGGTACCTTATCGTGGTTTTCGTTTGCTTTTCCCTGATGTCTCATGCTGTTGAGCACCTTTTTTTTTTTTTGCGGTACGCGGGCCTCGGCTCCGGACGCACAGCCTCAGCGGCCATGGCTCACGGGCCCAGCCGCTCCGCAACATGTGGGATCTTCCCGGACCGGTGCACGAACCCATGTCCCCTGCATCAGCAGGCGGACTCTCAACCACTGCGCCCCAGGGAAGCCCTTGAGCACGCTTTAATTGTGCATATTAGGTATTACTTTCTCTTTTGTGAAGTGTCTGTCTGTACATATATTTTGCCTATTTTTAAGAATTTTGGTTTTCTTCGTATCAATTTGTAAGTTCTTTATATGTTTTAGATACAAGTTCTTGTGTCAAATAGATGCATTGTGATTACTTTCTCCTTGTCTATGTCTTTCCTTTTCCTTTCCTTTTATTTTCCTTTGAAGAACAGGTTTTAGTTTTTATGAAGTCAGATTTATCATTTTTCCTTAATGATAATTGCTTTTGTGTCTTGTGTAAAACCTTTGGATAGTGTCAGCTGTTTTTTCTTTATTATGGTTTGTGTATCATGCACCTCTCCTAGAGTGTAAACTCCATAGGAGTAGGGAGCTCATCTGCCTTATTCACTGATGTATCCTCTGCCTAGAAGGATGCCAGGCACATAGTAATTGCTCAGAAGTAATTTTTGAATGAATGGATTTTGTTGGTCTCATAGACTTGAAAATTTTAGCCATTGATTGTCTTATTCTCTCCCATCCTTTGTATTCCACTTATCCTTACACTGTCTTGATTGACGCCTTGCTTCTCTAGTGCTACTGCTAATTCTTTATTTTTGTGTCTGAATTGCAGTATTTTCATATGCATGTCAGATGCCACCCCCTCCCTCTTAGGGTTTACCTGTAAACCAATTTCAAACAAATCAGTAAGCTATTTACTCTGTTTCTCAAAAATACTACTTTTTTGTTAAGAACTGATTAAAGTTTTATTGTAGATGGTAAGGTAGAACCTGTCATCTTAATATTTGTCTTTCCGTATGTTCTTATTTACCATAGTTTTTACCTTTATTTTTCTCCTTCCTGTAATACTATTTCTTTTCCTCCTGCCAAAATAAATTCCACTTATTCTTGAGGTCTTTTACTTATTCTTAAGATCATGTTTTTGCCTAACTTATCTTGCTGAGTATTTCATGATATCATATTTTGCCCTTCTGGATTGTTTCTTCCTTGTTAAGAATTCATGCATTCTGCTTCTTTGGTAAGGTTTTGGTTATAGAGGTGATGCTTCTTGGTTGATCACTCCTTTTTTTCTTGTCTGAATTTGATGGCAATACTGCATTAGAAGGCAGTGCCTTCTATCAGCTTTCTCCTCTTTTAAAAATCATTTTATTTTTAATTGTAGTAAAATATACATAACATAAAATTTGCCACCTTTACCATTTAAAGTGTACAGATCAGTAGTATTAAATATATTCACGTGTTGTGGACCCATTCTCTAGAACTCTTTTCATCTTGTAAAACTGAAACGTTATACCAGTTAAGCAACAAAGCTAACCGCCTTCCCCCAAGCTCCTGGCAACCACCATTCTGCTTTCTGTCTCTATGAATTTGATTCCTTTTGATACCTCACATAAGTGGAATCATATAATATTTGTCTTTTTTGTGACTTATTCCACTTAGCATAGTGCCTTCAGAGTTCATCCATGTTGTAGCATGTGTCAGAATTTCCTTCCTTTTTAAGGCTGAATAATGGTGCACTGTATGTATATACCTCAGTTTGTTTATCCATTCATTTATCAAAGGAAACTTGGGTTACTTCCCTGTTTTAGCTACTGTGAATAATGCTTCTATGAACATGGGTGTACAAGTATCTCTTTGAGACCCCTACTTTCAGTATTTGGGGGTATATAACCAGGAGTGAAATTGCTGGATCATATGGTCATTCCATTTTTAACTTTTTGAGGAACTGCCATAGTGTTTTCTGTAGTAGCTGTATCGTTTTAATTGTTTTAATTTTTACCATTAGTGCACATGGGTTCTAATTTCTCTGCATCTTCTCCAAACTTTTTTTTTTTTTTTTTTGGTGATAGCCATCTCAATGGGTGTGAAATGTTATTTCATTGTGGTTTTTTTTTTTTTTTTTTTTTTGCGGTACGCAGGCCTCTCACTGTTGTGGCCTCTCCTGTTGCAGAGCACAGGCTCCAGACACGCAGGCCCAGCGGCCATGGCTCACAGGCCCAGCTGCTCCGTGGCATGTGGGATCCTCCCGGACCGGGGCACAAACCCGTGTCCCCTGCATTGGCAGGCGGACTCTCAACCACTGCGCCATCCGGGAAGCCCTCATTGTGGTTTTGATTTGTATTTCCCTAATGATTAGTGATGTTGAGCGTTTTTTCATATGCTTTTTGGCCATTTGTGTATCTTTGGAGAAATGTCTGTTGAAGTCCTTTGCTCATTTTAAAATCGGGTTATTTTGTTGCTATTGTTGAGTTGTAGGAGTTCTTTATATGTTCTGGTTATTAACCTGTTACCAGATATATGATTCAAAAATATTTTCTCCCATTCGGTAGGTTACCTTTTCACTCTGTTGACTGTTTCTTTTGATGCATAGACTTTTAAATTTTGATGTAGTCCAATTTACCTATGTTTACTTTTATTGCCTGGTGTCATATTCAAGAAATCATGGCTAAGTCCAGTGTCGTGAAGCTTTCCCCCTATGGTTTTTTCTAAGAGTTTTATAGTTTTAATTCTATATTTAGGTCTTTGATCTATTTTGAGTTAATTTTTGAATATGATGGAAGGGTCCAACTTCATTCTTTTTTGCCTGTAGATATCCAGTTTTCCCAGCACCATTTGTTGAGAAGACTGTCCTTTTCCCATTGAATGGTCTTGCTACACTGTTGAAAATCATTTGACTATATAAGTGAGGATTTATTTCTGGGTTCTCTATTCTATCCATTGGTCTATATGTCTGTCTTCATGCCACTACTATACTTTTGATTACTGCAGCTTTGTAATAATTTTTTGAGTCAGGGAAGTGTGAGACTTCCAACTTCGTTCTTTTTCAAAATTGTTGTCACTATTCAGGGTCGCTTGAAATTGCATATGCATTTTAAGATAGATTTTTCTATTTCTGCAAAAAATGCTGTTGGGATTTTAATTAAACCTGTATATCCCTTTGGGTAGTACTGACATCTTTTACTTTTAATTTTTTTAAATTTATTTATTTCACGTATTTATTTTTGGCTGTGTTGGGTCTTCGTTACTGCATGCGGGCTTTCTCTAGGTGCAGCGAGCAGGGGCTACTCTTCGTTGTGGTGCACAGGCTTCTCATTGTCGTGGCTTCTCTTGTTGCGGAGCATGGGCTCTAGGCATGCGGGCTTCAGTAGTTGTGGTGCGTGGACTCAGTAGTTGTGGCTCGCAGGCTCTAGAGTGCAGGCTCAGTAGTTGTGGTGCACAGGCTTAGTTGCTCCGTGGCATGTGGGATCTTCTCGGACCAGGGCTTGAACCCATGTCCCCTGCATTGGCAGATGGATTCTTAACTACTGCGCCACCAGGGAAGCCCCAATATTGGCATCTTAATATTAAATCTTTCAATCCATGAACATGGGGTGTCTTTCCATTTATTTGTGTCATCTTTAATTTTTCCAGCAATGTTTTGTAGTTCCCAGTATACGATTCTTAAAACTTCTTGGTTGAGTTTATTTCTAAATATTTTATTCCTTTTGGTGCTATTATAAATAGGGTTATTTTCTTAATTTTCTTTTCAGGTTGTTAATTATTAGTGTAGAGAAATACAACTGATTTTTTTGTGTTCATTTTGTATACTGCAGCTATACTCAATTCATTTATTCTAATATTTTTTTTGGTGTAATATTAGGGTATAGATCATATAATCTACAGAGATAATTTTGTTTCTTCCTTTCTAATTCGAATGCTTTTAATTTCTTTTTCTTGCTTAATTGCTCTGTCTGTGATTTCCAGTACTGTATTAAATAGAAGTGACAAAAAAATGGGCATTTTTACCTGGTTCCTGATCTTAGAAGAAAAGATTTTAGTCTTTCACTATTGAATATGATGTTAGCTGTGGTGAGCCCTTTCTATTTTTTATTGAACAATATTGGTCACCTCTAATATACACAGTATACTGCTTCTAGACATAAACTTACCATGTTTTATTGGCATTAAAGTTTTGAAGCTTCGTCTTTTATTCCAGAAGCCTTGCTTATAGTAAACTCCCAAGTAATATTTTTAATTACTTTACAGGCATTGATATGGCACTTGTGATCTCATTATTCTGTTTGGGAACATCTATTAAATAATTGATGGCAATATTACAAATGATTTAAGAGGGCTAAGGTAGTAGTTTTTTCCACTAATATCTGGCAAGTCAACCCTTTGATTTTAATTTTTGGAAAGGTTAGTGGATCAAAAATAAAATTCTTGGGCTTCCCTGGTGGCACAGTGGTTGAGAGTCCACCTGCCAATGCAGGGGACACGGGTTCGTGCCCTGGTCCGGGAAGATCCCACATGCCGCGGAGCGGCTGGGCCCCTGAGCTGTGGCCACTGAGCCTGCGCGTCTGGAGCCTGTGCTCCGCAACGGGAGAGGCCACAACAGTGAGAGGCCTGCGTACCGCAAAAAAAAAAAAAAATCTTTTAAAAAATACATACCAAGAACTCTTGCTTCTATTCATTTCCATCTTCTCCCTTTCTCCCTATGTGTAACCAGTGTTTCTTATGAAAATATAAGAAAAAGAATAATATATTTTTATATTCTTTTCTTAAATAAAAAATAGATAGTACTTACACAAAGGATGGCATACTATTTACACAGAAGTTAAATTGGTATATATACTGTACTTTTATTTTTTTCACTTCGTAGATCTCTCATAATAGATCCATAAGATTGCTTTCATTGTTTTTTTTTTTTTTCTTTCTTCTTCTTGTCTTCTGTAACTGTGATATAGCAGTTAATTGTTTGGAAGTAGCATAATTCATTCACTCATGGTATGTATCTAATTTGTGCCCACTCTTTTGCTATTACAAGAATTGTTAGGTCAGTTATACATCTATAATTTTGTACAAATTTAAGTGTACTTGTAGGAGAGATTATCAGAGTAAGATTGCTAGGTCAAAGGGTACAGGCACCCATGATGTTGGTAGATATTCCCAGATTCCCCTCCCTAGGGGCTGTATCATTTTGCAGTCATGTAAGCAGTGGATATGCATTGAGAGTGATTGTTTCTCACAGCCTTGCCAATAGTGTGTTGTCAGTCTGTTAGATTTTTGCCATCTTGATAGGCAAGAAATGGTATCTGGGTTAGTTTAAATTTGTATTTATCCCATTGTGAGTCTGATTGGGCATCTTTTCATATGTTTAAAAAACTACTTGGCTTTCTTTAACTGTGATTATTCATCCTTGGCTCATTTTGCTACCAAGTTGCTGATCTTTCTCTTCTTTGTTCCTGGAACACTTTTTATGTATTAGTTATTAGTTCCTTGTATATGATTAGAGTTATAAATATTTTTTTCCATTTTGTCATTTTGCTTTAGCCTTTGCCTATAGCAGTTTTGCCATGCAGAAGTTTTATTTTTTAAAGATTTTTTTAATCTACATTAATCATTTCTTTTGTTTCCTTTTGTTGGCCTCTGAATCTTGAGTTATAGTTAGAAAGGCAGAAGAAGTACTTTCTGAATGGACAGGACAATCATCAGCCACCTAAATCGTACAATTTAATGTGTGGGAGAGACACTGAAACATTTTCAGGACAGTAATATGCAGATGTAATCTTGTATAATAGCATCAACGCCAGTCTGCTTTTGTATAAAACAGAGGCCACTTCATATGTGAAGAAAGTGTGGGAAGAGTGTGAGCATTCTTTCAAATCTGCATTAATAAAAGACATGCATTTAAGTTTGTTCAGCATTTGGGAAGAAGCATCCTTCTTCGCTCTTCTATCCTCAAAGAAGAAGCAGAGTAAATATTATAAAGTTGTGAGTGTATCTCTAGCCATAGTCACTTCCATATCAATTTCTTTAAATTTAGTGCCTTATTGGTAATATATTCAGTATTTAAAGACTTTACATGTGAGTATTGCTATAGATTTGAACATACTACAATAAGTGCCATACGATAGGTAAGTAGTAGTAATAGTATTAATAATAGTATTTTTGTAAGCAACAACTGTTAGGCAACATGAAAATTATGCTCATTAAATATGTCATTGAATACATACTATTAGGACACCCCTGCTAGGCGAACCAGTTGGTGATAATTTATTTAACTTTAGATCTTTGTCATAAAGCTTTCTTTGCATATAGGCATTAAACTTCGGCTTTTTCTTTAAATAAATTTGTATGATCTGAAATTAAAATCAGCATTATCTGTAAGTAGTTACAAAGCTAACCTTTTTTTAAAAAAACTGTTTTCAAATAACCTACTCAAATATGATGATATGCTGAAAATCAAGTTTTTAAAGGGTTATGGAATTACTTTAGCTATTTATTTTTAGTGCAAAATGCAGGATTTTCATTCTAGGATAAGCTAGAAATTACATATTTAGTAATTGATCCTCTTACTAGTTGAGCAGAAATTGTGAGAAGCAGAAAACAGAGTTTAGCCTTCCCTAAGATTTAAGTATTTAAGTGTAATTAAAAATTGTCAAAACATTTAAAGTTCCAGCTTCTAAAGATTCTGTTTAAAGCATTTTTGTGTTCAATAGACTTCTGAAAGTGATTAAATGATTATAGTCCAATTATTTTTTTAGTCCTTTTTTTCTAGACAAGGGAGAATAAAGCAAAAAAATTTTTGGATGCTTTCCAAGAACTCTACGTGTGTGCATGAGAAGTTCTAATCACTTGATTCAGGTCTGAGTTTTATTGGACAGGCTTGTCTGGTGGGTTAAAATCCCCTCATCCTCTCTCAGATGATAACTAGCTTGTTTTCCTCTCCTTAAAAATAGTAAGAATTTATTTTTTATAGCTATCTCCAACCTGGGGACATAAGCCACTTTGGCTTCATATGATGCTGGCTTAAAGAAAAGAATGAAATATGAAAAGACAAAAGCAAAGAAGGGCGTAAAAGGTAAGGAAAGGAACAAAGCTCAAGGTAAAAGAACAGGAGAACATTGAGGATTAAAAAGATGAAATAAGTTCAAAGTAGTAAGGAGAGATAAGTATGCAATGCTAAATGTTCTAAAGGAGGATCTCACTGTCATCTTAGAAAATATTTTTAGAGGTAAGGGAAAAAAATTTTTTTAAAGAAAGAATAATTGTTTTTAAGTAGGAATATCAAAATTGAGTAATTTTTCATGGTGTATAAATAATATTCAAGGCCAACAGATGACTTTTGGACCTTAGGACACAATTTTAGATCGTAGTTGATAAACTTATTTTTCACTGCACACATCTCAGATACATATATTTGAGAAAAAATATTGCTGTTCACTTTTTGGTAGTGCCTAGCCTAGATTCTAGAGGTAATTATCCTAGTGTTTGCTACAGTATTAATAGAAGTGACATATTTAGAAGTAAATTGTTAAATTTAAAAAGTGAAAGTTATCAAAAAATTTAAATACATTGTTTTTCTGATAGATAATTTTATCTAATTAAAATAATTACTTTTAGAGTATTGATTTTTGTCTATTTAAAATATATTATTTTTAGGGGTGTTAATAATTATTTTCAAAATTAGTTTGCATTTATTTAAAATAAAATATTTTTAAATATTTAGGAAATATTAATTTAATGCTGATAGGAAAACATTAAAATCTTCACATTATTTCAGATGTCTTATGAAGTAAATTCTCTTGAAAAATATTAAGTACTTCAAGTTGTTTCATTTGTTAATACTTTTTGCATGGCAGTGCACAGCTGTCATTAAATATAACCTCCCCCTAATGGTAGTTGCTTGTCCTGACAAAAATAGGACTGCTTTAATCCAAGAAATATGATAGTTAGCTTTTGTTTTACTGTAGGTTTAATGCCACACTTATAAATATCCAGAAAAATTTCTAAGAAAGTACATCTTAAATGTTTTAAAACATGTCTTAATGGGAATTTTTTTTCTTTTTCTATGTTGCTAATTCTGCCCATTCTGCACTTAGAATGATCAGTTTCAAGAATTAGATTAGTTATATAAATTAAGCACTGTTACATTGAAGAAAACTTTAAGTGGAATGTCTTATTTGAAATATTTCTTTTGTTGTCTGTATGTGTAGAGTAAAACTATTGGAAGGCAGCTCTGTTTGTCCCCACCTTGTGTCTTTCAGGGGAGTAGACAAAGCAGAATGTTCCAGCTGTGTCAGATCAGGCAGTCAGTCATGGTTGAGTTTGGCCTTGATTTTGGGATTTGCTGTAATTTGTTTTTTAAATGAATATTTAATTTCCACTGTGATTTTTATAGCTATAAAGTTAAAAGAGCTTTTAAATTATTAATTACAGTTGTCCTATGGTAAATATAATGGACATTAGACAATTGTTTTCATAACCATCACTTGTTTGGTTTATAATTTTAAATGCCATGGTTGGGAATGTTAAATGTTTCACTATGAGAGCAGTCATATTGTATCTTTATCTTGTGTGCTAGTGCTTCTTTGTACTAGAAGTCTCTCAAGCCTATAAAATTAGACTGCTGTTTTCTGTTTTCTATTTATGATTGCATACAGTGCCAGAAAAGCTTAATTAAACACAGTTTTGATGAGTAAGAATGAAAATAATATTTCATATTTGAAAAAATCATATATGAATAGTAAAAGATATCAGTCTTTAAAACTGGTTTCCACTTCTTGCCTAAAATTTCAGGGCCTTTTTGTAGGTTGGTTATTGAAGAACATTTTTTTTTTATCAATACTGGATTATTTAGGACCTATTTAAAAATTAAAATAGGAATAGTTGCAAATATATTAACATAACACAAATATATTAACACATAGGTGCAAGTATATAGACATTATAAAAAGAGGTTTGTAAATACTTTTGGTTGATAATCTGTATATCCTACCTACTGTTTAGCAAAGCCGTAGGAAGGGTGTAAACCTGCTAAGGCATTAAGTTACTGGCTGTGGTATTATTCTGTTTTTATGAATGATATGCTGGCTATAGCTCATTACTTTTTTTTTTTTTGAACCAGTAGAAACTTATTACTACTAGTAGAAAATTATTAAGGGTACAGGACATCTTTTTGTTGTGTGCATGGGTTGTTTTTTCCTCTGTATTAGGAAATCTAACATTCATTTGTTAGAAGGAAAAATGTTTACAGTCTTTATAGTTACCTTAGTCCATTGTTTTATGAACTACTTCACAGAAGTCATTTTGGGCAAAACCATGTATTGAATTTTATTGTTACTTAATGATCTATTAAAGTTTTTATCTTGGCAAATACAGTAACAATAAAAACAAGCCTCATGTGATTTTATTTGTAGATAGATAAGATAGGATGCATACATTAAATGCTTTTGCTTTTAAATATCCATATTTGTAAGGTTCTTATTTTACACTAAATAATACTGTTGCACTCGATTGACAGTTGACATTTTATATAGGTCTTGGAATAGATATTTAATCATTTTGTTTTAAGATAGTATTTTTAATGTGACTGTAAGTAGAATGTGCCTACTGGTGTAATTTTTTTCATGAATCTGTCATATTAAGATGTATGGAAATGTTTTCTTATTGTACTTAAGGTGGTTAACCTTCAGTGTAACATATCTTAATTTTTATGCCAAAATACTTATGTTCTTTAGCAGATTGTAGGAAAATTAGTGTCATTATTAAAAGTGCCCTTTGTATCAGAGTTTTTAAAAAGTTATGTCCAAGGTTTTGGGAGTATGATTTTAACAGATAAATGAATATACATAGGTTCAATTTTTGGAGAACTAATGTGTCAACTTTACCTACATTAAAAAAAAACTTTATAATGGAATATTAAATTTAAAAAGTTTAACATTTACCAGTGTACCTATTCCACTTAAAACTTGATGAGATTTGATAGAAGCACAGCTCAGAACTAGATATTGAGGCCATTATATATAACTTGAAATTATTATTACAAAGGTTTTAAATGTGATGGATAAATACACTAACAAGTAATTTTTTAAAAAGCTAAAGTGGAGAAAATTATATTGGCTCGACATTAAAACTGATATTTTATGTAATTAGCTGGGTTTATAATAACTGATAAGGTCTCTAATAGTTTAATAATTTGGTGTGATTTAAGGATTACTGATTTCTAAAATATCAACAGCATAATATCCAATATGTACAGTTTTTTGGTCTGTTCTGTTATGCTTTTACCTAATTCGTTATTTGTTTATTATATTTAGAATATTATTATACTATTTAAAAATGACTACTTGATTGTCTAATAATGAGTAGACATCATTGAACACAGGAAATAAGTGTTGTCTTCTGAATTTGAAGATGTTCCTCACTTTTTGTTTTGATATTTTAATATTAAAACTTTTACAGTTCATATTCAAAGACAACTATCATTTATATGTATAAACTTTTGAATGCCTGCCAGCAAAATGATGACTAGTGCTTGTGTTTTGAAAGATAGGATTTTATTAATCATCTATTAAGTGTCTTTTAGGCTTAATTTGTAATCTATGACAGAAGTAATTTATTGTTTTAGGGAGTTATTTAATGAGAAATTAGAATTTAAAATTGATATTGCCATATAAAAATGGTTTACATTTCAACTATAGTTTTTTTGTTGTCAGTAACCTTTTAAAAATGTATTTGTCTAGCAAGTATTTATTAGTAAATCACCAGTGTTTTTCTCCTGTAAAGTTTTTAGAGGGTCAGGTAAGCAGGATGGAGTTTACTGAGTCTTAATATTTCTTAAGGATAGAGTTTCATCAGATTCATAATACATCATTTTTCATGAATCATAATGCATCATGTTTGAGATAGATCTGTGTGGACCTCACTCAAAGAGGTTTCATTGCTGAAGACCCTTGTTAAATAGATATCCTGAGACAGCCTTATCAGCAAGGGTGTGTGTTTGCAGGGCAGCATTGCAATCAGACTCTAGTTATGTTTTGTGCCCATTTTGGGATGCTTAAAAATAATTACCGGGCTTCCCTGGTGGCGCAGTGGTTGAGAGTCCGCCTGCCTATGCAGGGGACACGGGTTCGTGGCCGGTCCGGGAAGATCCCACATGCCGCGGAGCGGCTGGGCCCGTGAGCCATGGCTGCTGAGCCTGTGTGTCCGGAGCCTGTGCTTCGCAACGGGAGAGGCCACAACAGTGAGAGGCCCGCGTACCGCAAAAAAAAAAAAAAAAAAAAATTACCTATTAGATGTACTCTGTATATCACAGATAATTGTTTCCTAACATAATAAATCCAAAGTGTTATATAGATTTAGAACACGTTAATTTGTTTTTAAGTAGTCTATATATATTTAAAAATATTTGGAAGATATTAGATTTATATCCTAATTGAATTACCAAAAGATATAGATTAGCGAGCATAATTTCAGTTGTGTTTGATGATTCTTTGAGTTTTTAATGAGACTGTGGTGCTGAATTAAATAAGCATATGCTTGATGCTTAGTTGCTTAAGTGATATTTTCTTTTTTTGACAAGGTTCATATTTTGGGGGGAAAATAAAAGGTCTTTTGGTTGTATTGTAATTGGAAGAAAAACAGTGAAAGAGAACTGTTACCAGATTTGGTTAAAATTATGCACATTTGGAGTAATTTGTAGTGTGTTATTTCAGTTTATTGATGTTAGAAAAATATTTTGAAATATAGCGTATTTAACACAATTAATTTATAACCATGTTACTAAAATTATACATAAAATATTTTCACCTCACCATTGTAAAACAAAATATTAAATTATAAATGAGAGAATTTTCATGATCTTACTAAGATATTTCTATTTTTAACAACAAATTTTAAAAAAGTAAAACTGATAATAAGTCACTCAAGCTGATTTTCTCCCTATCTTCTTCTCTAGAGCTCATAGCTATAGATAGATTCTGAAAAATATACTTGAGAATTCGTTTTGTGAATGTGTGTTTATTATTTTTTACTTCAGTAATAAAGTGACCTTATTGATATGTTATTTTCCTAAGTTTTGATTATTTCCCCCTTACTATGAACTGCATTTTGCAGCCTTGTTAGCTGATCAGTTCCAAAAATAATTAATCTATCATTCTTGATTGATTTTTAGAAAGAGTTCTCATGGTAAACATAATGATATATTACACGGCATTTGTTGAGTATCTTTTTGTTCATGAAACTATAAGTAAAAATGGAAAAACTTTTTTAAAATATGAAAACAGGACAATAAATGATCTTAAATTTAATATTGCAATAAGTTATGAAAATTTCCTATTAAATTGATACTATGATACCTATTTTACCTGGCATGCAATGTTATTATGAGACTAAAAATATGATTATAGAGATTGTAGATTTTAAAGCATTTTATAAAGTATTAATGTTACACAAATATAGTAATATTTATTAGAACTGCAATGATTTTCTTGCTTGATTTCAAAATAATGAAATGAAATAAACATATCTCATTGCTCTTATAAGTAGTAATTTCAGAATCTGAATGTTAATTTTTACTGGGGTTTTTTTTGTGTGTGCCTAACTTCCAGGTAGTGTAGACAGACCATTTAACTTTTGAACAAACTTAATCTGAATTAAGTTTGTAATGTGGAAGAAGAAATAGGCTAAGAACAAAATTTAGCATCAAAGTAAATAATATCAGTATGGCATTTGGAGCGCAACATGTGGCAACCGTATGAATAGGATATTAAATTATAAATTATTTCCCTTTTTGTGCTAATTTTTAGAATTTACCTATGGGAAGATCTTAGGAATTTGTTGTTGCATACTGAATTATTTTTCTTTTTTAAGTCTAGTCTTTGTAAGCATAATCTTGATCAAACCATTTCGATATTGTCAGACAACTCAAAGTCTATGTTTATTTTTAAGGATGTATTTGAAGTTCTAGATTTTTCTTTCTTTTACCACACAGTTCAGAAGAAAATGTATTCTGAAGAATGTGGAAAAATGTTAGCATTTAAGGCTGCTTGATTACTTTTTAACTGTTGGTTGTATTAAAGACAGTGTTTTAAATCTGGTGTTTCTTGCCTTCATTTAGGTGTTTAAATTGTTTTACTTTGAAATAATTTCAAAGTAGAAGTGTTCCAAGAGTAGTACAGATATCTCATATACCCTTTACCCCGATTCACTAATTTTTTAATTGATGTATAGTTGATTTACAATATTGTGTTAGTCTCAGGTGTACAGCAAAGTGATTCAGTTATTTTTATATATATATGTATATACAATATATGTTTTTTTCAGATTATTTTCCTCTGTAGTTTTGTTATAAGATACTGAATATAATTCCCTGTGCTATACAGTGAATTCTTTTTTGGTCTGTGTCTACTTTATGTGTATCTATTTCATGTATAGTAGTTTGTATCTGTTAATCAGATTCACTAATTTTTAACGTTTTGCCATCAATATATTTCTCACCACCCTCTGTTTTGATTGTGAAAGCATAAATTTTTCTTGATGATAACTGCTCATATTATTAAGAATTTTGTTTTCAGATTTTTAATCAGATTTTCCTTCTCCTATGCTATGTAACTCTTTTATTATATAATGTAAAATAAAGTGAACACTATAACATTGAATGTTCAGAAATGATTTTTATATATGCATTGGGACTAAGGCTGATAGGCATTAAATAACTGCAATGTAGAGAGTTATAAATGGTGATATTTACCTCCATGTTTTACAAAATATTCTGTCTTCGTTGTCATTGAGACTTGAGTGAACTGATAACCCTTATCTTAGTAATGAGTAGAGAAATAATATACATATAATAATGTATAAATATAAATAATTGAGGACAATCACCAAACCTGATACTGACCTATGTTTAATCTTTCCCTTGCTACTATCCAACTTTTACTGAAAGGTAAATGAGCAGAATAGTTTAGTATAGCTACTAAGGGTATATTTTGCAGTTGTTAGCTTGCTATAAATGAATGACGAATTAGGTCTCTCTGTTTTAATTTTTCCATCAATAACACTGTGGTAGACTACTATGTGATAGAAGGTAGGGTTGAAATGAAATGGCCTTAAGTCTCTTCTTTTTGAAGATACTCAGCCTATCATTTTCAAATTGTAATATCTAGTCCCAAAGGATATGTATCCAATCAGATGCCCAAGGCTGGGAGTAAATGTAAGTGGTGTGTAGGAATTATTCCAGAGGAATTGTGTTCTCAGGTACTTCTCTGAATAGAAGGGCTTATATGTACATCAATATTGTTGGAAGGATTATTCATCAGGTAGAAAGTTGAAATAGATGAATTCTTCTTTCTAACAACTTTATGTATCATCTTAACTGTCTATTCAAAAGATAAGAAGTGAAAAAGAACTAAAAGTGGAAGATGGAAGGAGAAATAAAAGCATCATGAGCATTGGACAGTCTGATCTTTATTAACTGAGATTTGGCTGTATATTAAATGTTTACTTTCATTTGAAAACATGACAGAAATTATCAATTGGAGTTTGTAATTAATTAAGTTTAAATTCATGTTTTATTTCATGTAAGTAACTTGGGTCTGACATAAAAGCAGGAATTCAGAGTCTCTGCCATTAATTTATTATGGTGAAATTAGAAAAGAATACATTTTTAACTACTGAAATGACTATGCATTAGCTTAGAAATGGTCATTATTGGAGCATTTTAATTAGAAGGTTCTGAAAAAATAATACATTTGTGAACATGTTATGTAGAATAATGTAGTTGGCCTGCAAATAATAATGGAGTAAAAATCATTCCTTTGTATTTCTGCAGAGTAGTAAAAAGTTTCCATAGTTGTATTTTAAAAGATATAAAAACATTTAGTATATGACCTGTACTTTTGAAGTAACAAATTCAGAATTAGAACAGCAGGCTTTTTTTCCCTCAAGTTTTAAGGGGCTCTTCAATTGAAACTTAGTTTTATAAAAGTTAATCTCTTTGCTCACACTTTGGCATTTGGACAGTGTCATAACATGTGTGACTGCTTAAATAGAAGATACGTGTGAAATTACTCTCATCCTACTGTTGGATTGCCTTCCAGCAATGCATTGGACTGCTACAGTCAGGCAATCTGCTACTCAGGATATTTAAGTTTAGGAAAAGGAGATCCATTTCTTATATATATAAGAAGAAAAGAAATTGCTTTTCTACATGGAAATGTTGCTGTACTAGCTCTGGTTGCATCAGAAGAATAGGTAGTTCATGACATACAAATAGGCAGTGTTTGAAGAGTTGATTTTTTAAAGTTGTGCCTTTTTTTAGGAGTTGAACTAGGAATACTCTTTCTTTCTTAGGAGTGTTTTGTGTAATGGGTCCCTAATCTGGCCTACAGTAGTCTTTATTGAAGTTACAGAGTTTAAGTGGTCAGTTTCTGACATAATTAAACATTTAGGGATATCAGATGGCCTAATGGGATCATTAAATGGAAATAAGTGGTTAAATTTTGGGCAGAAAATTTTAAAAAATGGTTTCTTAGAGTAAAACAGCTTTCACATTTTGTAATAAGGAGACTCTTGGGTAGAAAAGGAATGGTTAGGCCATAATTTAAGGGTCAGGGTAAGTGGATAGTGTGGTAAGTGCTTTTTTGTTAACTTCACCATCCTTTTGCAGCTATTGAAGAATGTAGTCCGCTCAGAGATACTACCTGTTTTGTGAAATCTTCCAACTGTAAAACTGTGATCTGTAGGAAATTCTATTCCAGAAAATCCTGGTGATGCTTAGGAAGAGCTTGAATTTTCCTCAAACAGAATTATTTAAAAGTGCCTCTTAATGCACAGATATTCACCTGCTTTAAAAAACTCTTAAATATTTAATTTAGAGACTGATACTTTGCATTTTAATAGAAATTTTCAATTTTAGAAAAACTTTTTAGTGATTTTTAGCCATCTATCATACTTATTCTAAATAGAACAGTTTTCATTTGAAGTATTGGTTGTAGAGTTTGTTGCCTGAAACATAAACAGATGAGAAGTGAAGAATCCTTATATTTCTTTATTTTGCTTTTTAAGTTACAAAATCAATACATCCTCACTAAAGAAAGCTTGGAAAACACAAAGCACAAATGGCAGAAATCACAAATTACCCATAATCTACAACCCAAAGACAAATCAATCACTGTTTGTACCGGATTATACTGAGTGAATATTCTCAGTATTTTTCTATGTAAATGTAATTTGTATTTTCCAGAGAAGTTATACTTAATGTATAGCTTCACTAATTAATATATTTTGAACATTATCCCATAACAAGAAATAATCTGATAGAACATTAGTTCTTCATGGCTGGGAAGTATGTTTATTTGGTATTTACATTATTTGTTTTTTGCTCTTTATACTTTTGCACATGCATCTTGGTAGGCATCTTGATTATTTCTTTTGTTTTTAAAGGATGTAAAACATGAAAATGTCATGAAAATGACCCTCTTTTCTGATTATGATGGGAATACATGTTGATTGGAACTTAATACTTTTAAAGTGTATGTTTAAAAGTATTTTTTTAAGTGTATGGTTTCAGGGACTTCCCTGGTGGCGCAGTGATTAAGAATTTGCCTCTGAATGCAGGGGGCGTGGGTTTGAGCCCTGGTCAGGGGAACTAGATCCCACATGCATGCCGCAACTAAAAATTTTGCAGGCCGCAACTAAGACCCGGCACAACCAAAAATATATAAGTGAATGAATAAAGTATATGGTTTCAGAGTTCTTGCAACTACATAATCTATAATGAACAATTTGGTTAGCTCCATTTCCGACTTGTTAATGCATATAGGCATCACATATAAATATTTATTTTAATATAAAAAAGGCTCATATTAAGTGTTGTTTTGTGTTATCTTTTTCTAAATTATCTCAGACGTATTTTTCTATGTTAGTAAATACTGTGCTTTATGTAACTATTACTTATTATTGTATATGTTTCTGACTTTTCAGTATTATAAACATCCCTGAAATAATTAACTATTGCTAGATCAGTTTCTTTTTCTTTTTCTTTTTTTTTTTTATTGGGGTATAGTTGTTGTACAATGTTGTGGTAGTTTCTACTCTACAGTGAGGTGGAGTTCCCTGTGCTATATCTATTTTATACATATTAGTGTATATATGTCAATCCCAGTCTCCCAATTCATCCCACACCCCATGCCCGCTTTCCTCCCTTGGTGTCCATACATTTGTTCTATACATCTGTGTCCCTACTTCTGCCTTGCAAGCCTGTTCATCTGTACCATTTTTCTAGATTCCACATATGCGTTAATATACTATATTTGTTTTTCTCTTTCTGACTTACTTCACTCTATATGACAGTCTTTAGGTCCATCCACATGTCTGCAAATAACCCAGTTTTGTTCCTTTTTATGGCTGAATAATATTCCACTGTATGTATGTACCACATCTTCTTTATCCATTCTTCTGTTGATGGACATTTAGGTTGCTTCCATGACCTGGCTATTGTAAATAGTGCTGCAATGAACATTGGGGTGCATGTGTCTCTTTGAATTATGATTTTCTCTGGGTATATGCCTAGTAGTGGGATTGCTGGGTCATATGGTAATTCTATTTTTAGTATTTTAAGGAACCTCCATACTATTCTCCATTGTAGCTGTATCAATTTATTCCTGTCAACAGTGCAAGAGGGTTCCCTTTTCTCTACACCCTCTGCAGCATTTATTGTTTGTAGATTTTCTGATGATGCTCATTCTAACCGGTGTGAGGTGATACTTTATCGTAGTTTTGTTTTGCATTTCTCTAATAATTAGTGATGTTGAGCAGCTTTTCATGTGCCTCTTGGCCATCTGTATGTCTTCTTTGGAGAAATGTCTATTTAGGTCTTCCACCCATATTTTGATTGGGTTGTTTGTTTTTTTGGTATCGAGCTGCATGAGCTGTTTATATATTTTGGAGATTAATCCTTTGTCCATTGATTTGCAAATATTTTCTCCCATTCTGAGGGTTGTCTTTTTGTCTTGTTTATAGTTTCCTTTGCTGTGCAAAAGCTTTTATGTTTCATTAGGTCCCATTTGTTTATTTTTGTTTTTATTTCCATTACTCTAGGAGGTGGTTCAAAAAAGATGTTGCTGTGATTTATGTCAAAGAGTGTTCTTCCTATGTTTTCCTCTAAGAGGTTTATAGTGTCCAGTCTTACATTTAGGTCTTTAATCCATTTTGAGTTTATTTTTGTGTATGGTGTTAGGGAGTGTTCTAATTTCAGTCTTTTACATGTAGCTGTCCAGTTTTCACAGCACCAGTTATTGAAGAGACTATCTTTTCTCCATTGTATATCCTTGCTTCAGTTTCTTCTTTTTTCTTTTACTTCTGCAATTATTTCCTGGGAATATATTCTGAGAGTGAAATTTTGGAGTCTAGAGGGTATTTGCTTTTAAAATTTGCTACCTGTTGGCAGAATACACTTCAGGGTGAATGGCTGTGTCAGTTTGTAATCTCACCCACAGTATATCTGAATGCTCATTTCCCTGTGTCTATTCTAAACCATTTGTTATCCATCTTTTAATTCCTGAAAATCAGTTAATGAACAGTTATGTTTTTTAAAAATTAATGTTACCTATTTATTTCCTTTTCAAGCAAAAGAGTTTTCTCACCCATTAAGGGCAAAGGATGGAGGAAATGAGGACAAAAGTTACTTCTCTTCTAAATAACAGCAGAGGTGTCACACTGCTCACTTAGATTCTTTTAGTAGTTAAGCAATTTTGTAGAATAATTGCTTATATATAATCTACAAGGGAGGTTCCCCCCAAATTAGATTAACATTTTTTCTCTAAAGCAAAACTTTTTTGGACTGCAGAATATACCAGCAGGAGTCAGGGTTGTGTGTAGTGTTAAGGAAGCCAAGTTGGTTTGATCTTCTTTTCCACTACTTACTAGCCATTGTAATCTTGGGCAAGCTACTTAACCTCTCTGAACCACAGTTTTTCTAAACCATAAAGTGATAATTAAATTTTCCTCATAGGATTGTTGCAATGAGATAATATATATAATATGCTTAGCACAGTGTCTATGCATTCTAGGCACTCAAAAAATGAAAATCACCATTATTTGTTATTGTTGTTGCTGTTCATGCTACTATTATTCTTACTAGTACTACTATCGCCCCCTTGTTAGTTTTTACTATTAATACAAAATGTTCTTTCTCATTCCTTAATTTTATTTGATAAAAATTTAAAAAAAGAAAAGCAAGATAGTTAGAAACAGCAGTAGTAGGAATTTTCTTAGGTAGATGGGGTAGAAATTAGACAAAGTTGTGTTTCTATCAGTTTATAGGAACAAACAGAACTGAGAACATGAATTTTTAAGGCAGTGTTCATTGATCAACTAATATTTAAGAAATCCTATCTTATTATTATGTCTCCTAAAACATACACTATTTAAATGAAATAGTTATATTGTAAACCACGTACACACATAGATAAAACTTAAAACAAGCTGGAGATGCTTAGAAAACTTATGATGACCAGTCTTTTCTTTATTCCTCAATATTTTATAACAATATATCTCAATAGAAGCAACTTTTATTACAATGAATATACTCTCCTGGGCCAAGATTAAAGGTAATTTGTTATACAGAATATTTTGTCCAATAGAACTTATTGTCAGCATATCAGCCAAGTATCTTCATGTAAGGGTCATCTATAAGCAAATGGAAATACATATGTTAAACAGAATCAGAGGTTGATATGGTATAGAGTAAAACAGGATTTTACTTATACTACCAAAGAGTTAACACCTTAGACTAGATAACTGAAGGCCACTCATTTCACTTTAAACCTCTTAAAAGGCAGTCTTTCTAAAATATGTTAAAGAGTATATCAAGATAATTAGCCTTTTCTTGGTGGCTCAAGAAAGTCATCACTATAACAACTATCAATGACATTACTATGTTATGTACAGTGATACAGGCAGGGATAATTGAAAGGTATATGGGTACTTGATCTGATAGTCAGTGGTTCCAGACTTAGTACTTTTGGGGTATACCATCAAAAAGAGAAAGTATAAGAACTGAAAATTGACAGGTAT
Organism: Phocoena phocoena; assembly: GCF_963924675.1. NCBI lineage: Eukaryota > Metazoa > Chordata > Mammalia > Artiodactyla > Phocoenidae > Phocoena > Phocoena phocoena. Next base: position 88,849,026 of record NC_089221.1, on the reverse strand, counting down.
TGAGGCAGGCATAGTCATTAAATGGTAAGCGGCAATTACTAGTGTCAGTATTTTGGATTTTTTTATATACTCAGAAGTGATAATTAGAGAAGAGAGTATGAAGGTTCAAGTTCTCTTTTTATAAAAGACCTTCAGACTGTACTTAACTTAAAATCCTATGACTCAGCAGTCTGTGGACACCATGATGGAAAAAATGGCAGCTTTATTCCCTATACTCAGAATGATGAAATACTTGACAGACCACATAGTGGAAGCCCCTTCACTTAAAAGAAGTAAGAGTCTGGTTAGATAACTTGTTCCAAGGTAAATAATAATAATATTTTAACATTTGAGTCCAACACTCTGTGAAGCATTAAATATATTTTAACTCCTTTAATTCTCACATCATCCCTATGGTAGGTACTGTTATTATCTCCATTTTCCAGATGAGGAAACTTGAAGCACAGAGAGATGACAACTAGTAAATTTCAGGGCCAAGGTTAGAATTTGGGCAGTATGACATCAAAAATACATGTTCCTAACCACTGCTCTGTACTACTTCTGTTATAGCAGATTTTTGAACCTAATGTTTTAGACCTAAACATAGTAAAAATTCCTCTTTGAGACCTGTATCCATTAGTAATATGTATCAAACACATAACCACCAGTGTAGATTTCTCATTTAGTTCACAGCATTACACATTAAACCTTTAGCTCTACTTGAGGCACTGGGAAGTACACTTTCTCTGAATATTTAAATGCTCACAGAATAAAAATAACAATAAATATATATACATCCTTTTTTTCATGAAAATGTATAAAGATTTACCCTCAAAATAAAAAGATCCTCTAAAAATACACAAATTTATTCCTTCATGTACATAAACAATTATGGATAAGACTTAAAAATACAAATGTAATGGCTCTTGAATATAGGAGTCTGCTCTGAGTACTACAACAGTACCTTAAATCAGTATTATTCTGTCAGTAAAGCCTCCAGTAGTGGGTTTTGATATAAATTTATTGGATCCAATTTGGCAGGTTTTTTTTAATAGGAATGGAAGCATTCAGATGTATTAAATAGTAAAGGTCAATATTGTTTTAAGAAACTTTAGTTTTAGAAGTGGATAGATAAATGTATGGATGTTTCTGTGGAGATTGGTCTAAATAGTTGGAAAAGGACCATTTAACAACTGCTTGAGTTCCGACTTCAGCTACTCCCTGTATGCTCAGACTGCTGAATAATTCTCTTAGTCTTATTCTCTTTTGTAAACCTTTATTTTCAGTTCAAATTGAGCATGCCAAAACTCAGTAGAACTAAACTCATAATCTTACCTACTCCCTTCTCTCAGCCTGTTTTTCTTCTGTTTTCATTCTTGGGTAGAAATCCTTAAATGTCTTTTCCTCTCATATAAGGTAGAGATCCCACACTCCTTAGAATGGTTGACTTGGCCTGACTTCTGCTTAGCAAGCCTTGCCCTACTATGTCCTTACAAACCCATTCTGCCTTATCTGAATCCATATGTGGTTTGCAGAACATGCCATTCATGCTCACTTCTTCCTGCTCAAAATTCTCTTTCCCCTCTTTTCCACCAGGCTCATCTTTTAAGACTTGTTGATTTATGACAGCTTTATGAGGTAGGTATTATTATCTCCCCATTTTTCAGAGGAGGAAATTGAAGCTTAGAAAGTTTACCTTTCCCAAGAACTGATCAAATTTTTCTCCTGGGAGTTAGAAGTTGTAAAAAATGAATCAGTTCCTAATAGAAAAGTTTTATTGTAGATGTACAGTAGAGAATCGGTTTCAAATGGAAAAGTTTTATTTTTATTTTACTGTAAAGAAGGATCAGGAAGAAGTCTCACTCCCCACAGGGTACGGAAATTGTTTTTTATCAAGTATGTATAAGGGTTAGATATGAGGTAAGAAAAGAAATACTGAATGTGAGAGGTAGAAACAACACTTAGAGAGAGGGAGTTTAAGAGCTCTCTTGGTGTCTAGGTCTTTTCATTCTTGTGTTGATGATTGTTGAGATTTCCTTTCTCTGGAGTTCATTTGAATTGATTTTTTGTTCTTGGCAACCCAAAGGGTAAAATTAAAGCAACTTGTGTATTTGTGTATACTTGGTAGCTTTGTTTCAATAATTAGAGGAAATCTTCACTGAAAAGTGTTTGTATTCCATAGGTTTATTTATGAATTTGATTGGAATTTAGAAAATGGTTTCTCATGAAAACAATTAAGTGATAATTATGTTCTTTGGTTATTTTATAAATGTTGAGTTAACCTATTAGATTTAACTACTGAAAGTTATAATGAAATAAAAATAAATAACACTATTGAAATATAGTTACTAAAACAGAATCAGTAGTTCAAATTAAGACTAAAATAGTTTTTCTTGAATGCTGGTACTTGAAGAAAAACAGATTTAATTAAATAATCATAAAGTAGTAGATATAAATTTGCATGGAAATTGTGGCTGCTTTGTATTTATTTAAAACAACTGTATTGAGAGTGTTTAGTGTTCATGATAGATTATTTGTTTTGGGTTTGAAACTGTAATAAAATTAAAAGGGCTGGAGATACATGTCTTGCGGCTGTAAAGGAGATAGAGGAAGGAGCATAGTATATGATCTCCCCTCCTAAAGGCAGTATTTCTGGGAACCAAATTTCCTCTGTTCAGTATTTCTTAATCTCTTTGGTTTATGGATTTCTTGTTTGCACTCTTAAGAATTATTCAGGACTCTCATGAACAACATTGTTCATGTTGTTGTATCTATTGATATGTTTTGCATTTGAAATTATAAATGAGAAAATTTAATATACAAGCATATATTCCATCACTCATTAAAGTGATGTCATCGCCGGTTATATAGTTTGTGAAAAACTGCACTATATTCAGAGGATGAGAATGGAATAAACAATTAATGCATTATTATTATTATTAAAATAGTTTTGACATTGCAGATACCCTGAGCAGGTCCTGAGTGAGAATCCCTGGACCAAACTTTAAAAATTGCTCCTGTAGTTAAAATACTTCACTTTTCAATTTCTTTACTTTAAATGAGAGAAGCCTTTAGTTGAAGTAACAAGTAAAGTTTTCAGAATACATATATTTTATGTTGAGCAGACTCATCTCTCTCAAATTCAGAGTTATTTTCCACAGTGAAATAAAGCAATTGGACTTGTCTTTGTTTGCATTTAGTCTTAAATTAGAAGACCAAGATATGGAAAAAAAAAATGGGTAGTGTTGATTGTGGGATATGTGTGTGTGTGTGTGTGTGTGTGTGTGTGTGTGTGTTATATGTGTGTGTTTTGAGGAAGTGATCTAGTCAAATGGAATTGAGCTGGTACTAGAAGTGTGTTCTAGGTGGCTCATCTAATGGTGGTCATTTTGCTCTGTCTTTAGCCATATGTTATGGTTCAGTGTATGGCTATTTGAGTCCTATACTGGGTAGTTTAGAGGCCACGGTTAGTAAAGGGACTATATTTTGAAGCATTGCATATGTATGAGAGAATCTCATGATTTTTCTAAGGCTTAGGGAAGAGTGTTTATGTTAAGATTTCAGCATTTTGTGTTGTTGCTACCACTAGCTGGATCTGCATCAGGGACTTGAATGTAATGGTAAAGCTATACAATTTCATATACAACTGTTTTCTTACAATGGTAGTATTTGTAGCTTTACGTATTAGGTTCTCTATTTTAAAAAGTGAATGCAAATCTCCATTTTTATTTTACCTTGGTAACATGTTAATTTAGTTGTGACATTTTGGGCCTAAAGAAGTTATGTAGCTTTTTTTTTAATAGAATGAAAAATTATTTTGAACTGTGAATTATCACTGATTTCTCTTTCATCGGTTTTTTTAAAAATGAAATATATCTATATATGAATTCCATAGGTTACCTTATAGAAAAAACTATTAGTGTATATATAAAAGATATATGTCAGTTTCTGAAAAAAATAATTTATATTAAAATACCTCACAAAATACAAACATATTATTCCTTAAAGTATTATTTAAATATAGGAAAACATTTAAATTAAAACAATTTATTTCTTAAATGGTTCAATTGGGTTTAAGGATTTGATGAGAAAAATTATTATCTTAATTACAGTTGTTTGGTTAGAAGAAAATTTTCAGACTTTGTAGAAACTATATTTTGTAAGTATCTTAATTTTTCAAGGCTTTCTCAGCCTAAACAATCATAAGCTAATTTACTTTTTAAAAAGGGTTAATTTGAAAGTGATTATTTCCTCAGGCTAAAGACTCATTTAGGGAGGCTTCTAAGACTTAATAAGGTCAAGAAGCAGTATGTGTTTCCAACTTTAATTTTGGGGTTTTGTTTGAAATGGCTATTCCATAAACCAAAAGTGAATCCTCCATCCACCTTTTTGAGAGAAATTACTCTTCAGTTACAGTGTATTGATATATTCATGGAAGTATTTTTGACTGTTGATGACTTTATACTCATCTAGAGATAATCATTATAGTATCTTTGTCTCTATTTTAGTGTAAACTTTTGTTTTTCCTGGGATGTGCCAGTTTAGTTACATTGACATCTGTATTTTCAGCTAAATTAGCCTTGACCAACTGCTTTATTGATTAGTCCAAATTTGTGGCATGTTTTTCAGAAAGACTTATGATGGGTTGGTGCAAAGAAATGTCATATTCCAATCACGACATGAGAAATGGTTGGATTGCCTGTCCTACTAGGAGGTATTCTTAAAATTAGTTATCCTGTTATATCAGTACTTTTATCTTCCATTAAGAATGAGAAGTATCTGGATTTTGTTACTAGCAGAGTTAAAAATATGATACTTACAGATCCATAGAAATTATCATTCTAGGAACTGATGTGCCAAAGATTTTTGGATTCCAACTTTTTATGGCTCTCCTAAATAGAAGAACCATACCATGTCTCTTAGTAAAATAATTATTAACCTACTCCATTTATACTGATAACTGATACACATTTTCCAGGAATAATGCAGTTTTATTATTTACAATTCATTTAAGAATAAGTGTTATTTTTCCAGTGTTTGTCTTTTTTCTTAGGGTTAGATCTATGGTAATTCAACTAACGCCAAAAATACAAAACTTACCACAACTAATTTCTATTGCATTCACATAGTAGTTAACGTAGTGTTTACATTTCTGCCTATTAGAATTGTAACTTAAAGTGCTGCATAAGAAAGATGTAAGAATTTTGCAGCATAGACAAGCTGTAGTAATTGTGTGCTAAAAGAAATTTAGTAAAATTGCTGGCTTAGAATTGTTTTGCAATTCAAATAATGCCAACAGTTCTCCATGAAAAGATGACTTGTTTTATTCTTAAAATTTCCTTTATTAAGATGAATTTTTAAAAACTCTTAAACTCATCTTAGATTTTTATTATTTAATTCATCTATAGAATTTTGTGCCCCCTCCATTTTCAGACAGGGTAATAGAAAACTGAGCAACAAAGTAAAGCCAAAGGTCACAGAATTAATAAGTGGTGGAAATAACAGAATTCAGAGATCCCTGAGTTTTATCTGTATCTTTTCTTAAAATTGGTAGACAAAAATGCAGTAAAAAGCTACAGTGAAAATGCTCTAGTCGTTACTCCATGAATCAATTTCATTTCATTAGAAAAAACTTTAGTAGGTCCGTTACTTTTTATTATGTTCATGTATTTGTGTACTACATTTTACTCTATAATCTAGTTATAGATTTTTTTTTTTTTTTTTTTTTTTTTTTTTTTTTATGCGTTACGCGGGCCTCTCACTGTCGTGGCCTCTCCCGTTGCGGAGGACAGGCTCCGGACGCGCAGGCTCAGCGGCCATGGCTCACGGGCCCAGCCGCTCCGCGGCATGTGGGATCTTCCCAGACCGGGGCACGAACCCGTGTCCCCTGCATCGGCAGGCGGACTCTCAACCACTGCGCCACCAGGGAAGCCCTAGTTATAGATTTTATTTTAAGCTATTAAGCTATAAAGATTTAAACATATATACATATTCTTTAATATTCATTTTATTTTACTAACTATGAGTCATCAATTTTTGGAACTAGGGGAATTTTACCCTTATGTGTGTAAAATAATTGCATATAGACCTTCATTATAAAAATTCTAGGTAATAAAAATGTAGCCAGAAATACACATCTTTAGTTTTTTCCTTTCTCTTTGTTGCCTCTTTTTGTGTAAAAGAAACTGAGTTATTTTATACTAATGAATAATTTTTAGGTCTAGGAGCTTCCCTCTAGGTTTTCTCAAATTGCTGCCATAGCAAAATGAAATTAAACAAAACTTCATAGAATGAATACATCTCTTTTGTATATAGAGCCCTGTTAAACATACTTTACAGAAAAAACCTCCATATGGAGATAATTAGGTAGCATAAAAGAAGCAGTTCTTTTATAGTTAGTAATTTTTAACAACTGCCCTATATAGTACAGTAGATATTTGGTCCACACATTTAATTAAAACCATTATCTTTCTTTTTGGAAGCACTTATTGTACAATTCCAAAATTGTTCCTGAAAACAAAATCATGAATCTATTTGTCTCTAAATTGGGGCACTGAACAAGTAGTAGTCTCTGTATTTGTATTTGTCTCTGTATAAAATATCCTTCATTTTAGATCTGAATATGTTTTCTTCCCTGTTAAAATTTTTTCCATCAAGTAGAAGGAATGCTTTAGTATCAGTTGAGTGAAACTTTTGAAAATTAAGTCCCTAAAATTTTTTTGAGTCAGAGATATAAATATTAAATCATTTAATCTAATCATTAGCAGACCCAATGATTCGATTAAAATGTGTTTTAAAATGTGTTTTAAAAATTTCAAGTGAGACACTGATACGTGACCATCTATTTATGGCTTTAAAAATTATAGATTATACAAACTCAAAACTGTAATCAGAATTCTCTGTGAGAATGGACACATTCCTTTTGAGCTTTAAGAAATTCATCTTCTGAAACTGCAGGGTGCAGGGTATAAATTTGAACATGTAGGTTCATTTACCCATCATTTCAGATGTTCTGGGAAGAAATATCTAATGATTTTTCCATGACATCTACCCTTTTTTTCAGATTCTCGACTGACATTTTATCGTGTTATTGTGTTCCACGCTATTTAGTTCCTCCTGGATCCTTCCGAATTTCACATGCACTGCTTCAATCAGCTCCTGCAGAGCGGATAACATACCTAGGGACCCAGGTCTTACTGGACAAGCAGCCAATCATGAAAAGGGGCAGACTGGCCTTTTTTAAAAAAAAAATTTTATATATTTTTTGCATTTCAAAGTATAGATATTCATTTTAGCTATTGAAAAGTAAAATCCAGTAAGTTTACTGTAGGGAATATTTATCTTAAAAAGGAAGGATTATGTAGAAATGAGCCTACCTGCTGGTTTTTCTTTCCTTTTTCAATAATGTTTACATTGTAACTTAAACATTTTTCTGTCCCTAAAAATTAGGCATGTCTTTGTTTTCTAATGCATATTTCTGTAATGTAAACCTGCTTGTATAGATATGAAAAAAAAAGTTTGAAACTTTTCTGTGTATGCACAAAATATACCTTAATGGTATCTTGGGCGAGGGGTAATAACCTCATGTTTACAAGGGAAGTAGAAGTGAGAGATTTGCTTAAGGAGATTTAAACTACGTAGCTGTGAATTGGGAATTTAGTCTGTGTGTCACAAAGATACAACCAACTCTGCCATCAGTTTAAAAGAAAAACAAGATTTTGGTAGAATCTTGTCTAAGTGACTTTAACACTATTAGAGGATTTTAGAAACTGTTACAAATCAGACTGCTTTAGAAAAGCAACATAAATTTGGGGCTACTATTTCAGATGTGTACTCTTAAATCATGTTAAAACTAGGTTTCAATATTGGCAGTTAGGTAACAAAGGAAAATATGGTTTATTTGTATTTTAATGAAATATTGGTACTATATAAAACTGAAGGTTAATTTTTAGATCAATGAGCCAGGATTTCAATGTGGATATGGAAAAAAAGACTTTCATTTTATAAACAAGAATAAATATATATGTTTTAAATGCCAAAGTATTCAGTTTTAAATTTTTTTGTTTCCTTTTGAAGACATGTAAGAACTAAATTAGACTTTTAATTTGTGGTTAATAACAGTGAATAAATAAACATGGGTCTAAAAATTAAAGAATGAATTGGGAATAAGACTTCTGATACTTTAAAATTCTGTATGAGGAAGATAGTATGTTATCAAGGAATGTACTGTATTTTCTTGATCCAGAACATTGCTTTTTAAAATTTTTTTAAATATTTTCTACGATTACAACGTTGTTTCCCATATCTCAGACTGAATTTGAGTTGACTTCTTTTTAACATTATTGAGTTAGTAATCAGTGGCATTTAATTTTTGTAGAGTAAAACTTAAGGCTTTAGGTGCTTCCAGTAAAACTGTAAGCCCATTGAAATTGTTTTGTTTAGATTTTAGTTTAAATCCATCTCTATCCTGCTTTATTGCTCTCCCTTTGACTAATACGTAGCAACGTCTTTTTTCTATGCACAGAATTTATACAAAAAGTAATTTTTCTTAGTGTCTTCTATCCTTTTTTTTGGACATTTAGAAACCAAATACTGTATGCCTTCTTATCTTCACATTAAGTAGCAAGAAGACTATAACTGGAATAGACTAAAAGTTGTCTTGGGGCATTTTCTATCATATAATGCTATATTTTGCAAAATTTCTGTAGTACTTTGTGCTTCTTTCTCCCTAAGAAGAAAAAAAATTTAGTTATGTGACAGATAAATTAAAATTGTATAAGTTCTACTTGGGTATTTGTGGTAATGAAAGAGTGAAACTGTTTGATCACAGTTCAGATAAGAAGTAAGGATATTGCTTTTGGTGAGAGTAACTTGCATTTAGAATCCAAGCAGACAATTGAGTCTTAAGCTGTTTTTACAAATAAAGGATATAGTGCCATATAGAAATCTGAATTTTCAAAAATTGGCTGATTCTAGTTGAGCCAAATATCTTAGTTTTTGTTAGTTTTAAAAACTGTCTTTCTAGCAAAGGATAGTGTTAAATAGTAAGAATTCTAAAGCATGAGTTAAACTGGTATAAAATGACTAAAAAAAAGTAAAAAAGTAAAATGACTTTAGTCTTTTCTTAATTTATAATGAACACTGGGTTAATTTTTAAAAGTTTATTTCTGTGTTGCATAACATTTTACAGTATTGAATGTTACTTTTTAAAAGAAATGTTTCAGCAGTATTTAAAAAAACTGTTTTAGCAAAGTCTTCTATGGATGAATGGGCAGTCAGTATCAGTTTTAAAATTCTTTTGCAAGGTAACCAATTTTCCTCTGCACAGTAAAACATTTAAAATAATGTTTATACACTGGGTTTTCTGATGTTTGAGTTTTAAAATTTGCCACATAGTCTGCAAATGATTTCATTGTATTGGAAATGCTTTGGGGGAATGTTTATTCTCTTTATAAATGGAGATTGAGCACCACCTGTTGGTCAAACTAATGTATTTTAATTTGTGAATTCAGCAAAAAAATTTTGTTTTAATTTAATGATTGCATTCTTTAACTGTTGAGGTCTTATATATTATATAATTCTGTCACAGTATAGATTTATGTCTGAAAACTATACTTCATGAAATTCACCAGAATGCCTTGTTTATTATAGATTATAAAATGATCCACCTTTACCACCTTTACTATTTGTTTTCTTCACTTTGCTCTTTGCTACTGAATTATAAGTTATCCTTTTTTAAGGAAGTGAATGGTCTTAACCCTGGGTTTATTTATGAAGTTATTAAAGGAGATGATTATTTTATTTGCCTCATGTGGAAATTATCAAAATGAGGAAGTCAGTTCCTATGTTGTTAACTGTGTGTTAACTGAATGATGCTAGATTTAATTTTTAAGAAAATGAAATCCTTTTCTATTTGTTTTTCTTATTTAATAACAATTTGAAGTAAAAAACAATTCTTGTATTAAAAGCAGCAATTACTATTTTTTGTTGCAGTTATGTATCTTTTATAATTTTAGACTATTGAATGTTTTGTTTCATTTGAAATGGATACTTATAACTCTAGTAGGCATTAATAAAGCAAATGATTAATTTTAAAATGTTTATTTTAATATATATTAACACAAAATTAATAAAATAAACTACTACTCAGAGCAAAGCAGAAAATATCTGAAGTGACATATGATACTCAGGTATTAAAAATATATTTTCATTAAGACTGGGTATAGAAGGCAACTGGGGTACTTCTGCTACTGCTGACATCAAAGTAAGTGCTACAGCTGTATCAAAGTCTTAACCATCATACATTAATAATGTACAGTAAATAAATCAGTGTTTTGGGGTTTTAGGGAGGTTGATCTTTTTATTTTAGGTCATACTTTCTAAGAAGAAATTGTTCCATGCTTAGTATTAGATATATTCTTATCAAGAAAATAGTATAAATAGGGTCAAAAGAAACAAGTTTAAGAAACTTACATTTGTATTTTATATACGAATATGTTTCATGACAGAAAGCAGCTGATTTTTTTATCATAAAGATCAAGACTTGTAGTGTCAGCTATATTGTTCGAAATCATGAATCATATCCCAGTTCCCCTTGACTCCTGTTGTTTTCTTCTGTATCCATTTAATGTTATCACTTGTTAGTCTTTCAAGCTAGAAACTTCAGACTCAATCCAGTCTCTCATCTTTCCCACTTTCCCATCAAATTCAGTTTCTGAACTTTGGAAATAACTCTTCATTCTTTCTTCTCTCTGTACTTTTTTTTTCCTGACTCTTCTAGTAGGTTTCTAACTAATGTTATTGTCTTCAATCTCTTTCTTGTTCCACCTATCTTCAATAACACTGAAAAGTATTTTTGCTTTTTTATTATTATTATTACTAAAACACTTGGCTGGACAGAGTAAAAATCCTTCTTTCGCTCTCAATTGCTTACACAGTCAAATCTAAATCCCTTAGAACAGCATTCATTGGGACCGTAGAGTCTGTTTCTAATCTACCTTTCTAGAGTTTTTCCCTTCGCATTCCCACCCTTTGAAACCAAATGTCATCTCCTTTGTGAAGAGTTACTTTAAGAATTAGTTAGACTGATTTGAGCTCTACTGGCAATTGGATCATATTACTAGAAGGTCTCTTATCACTAGAAGAAACATTGTTGGTTTATATATGTATAAATAGTTATGAACTCTTTGAAAACAGAGACTGTGTGTTTTGTTTGATTGTGTGAACTTTGAATTGCAAGTCCTAAGCATAGTCCTTGGCACAGAAGAGGCTGTAAACTTATAGTAAAGAGTGTGGACTCCGGACAAGACTGCCTGGGTTCAAATCCCAGCTCTTCTGCTTTGTCTCCTGGAGCAATTTATTTAATTCCTGAGCCCCTAAATATGTTTATATATGTAATGTGCTCAAGTCCCAGCTCTTCTGCTTTGTCTCCTGGAGCAATTTATTTAATTCCTGAGCCCCTAAATATGTTGATATATGTAATGTGCTTAGAATAGTGCCTGGTACATAGTAAATGCTTACTAAATAGTAACAGTTTTTATTTTAAAAATAAAATAAGCCAGTTAGATAATATTAAATTTCAAAATTTGAGAAAGTACACAAATTTGAAGCATAGTTCTTAAAGATCATTTTTTTGCAGTAAAATATCACATTTTAAAACTAATTTAAAATCTTTCCTTGAATATCTGAAAGCTATTCTGTTTAAGAGTTTAGTAACTGAGAATTCAATTATGTTAAGTTTTAGTAAGCTTATCCTTAAGACTTAAAAAAATATGCACATGTATATAACTAACTTTAATATTTTATTAGAGTTGTTGCTATATTATGGTACAGTAAAATCACTTTAAATAACTATGAACCAAAATGTTTTTTGGAGATACAGAGAAATGTTGTTAAGAAAATAAAATAAGAAATTGACACCTGATCCTTTTAGGTAGACTTTTAAATTAAAAAATGAAGACGTAGCATAGGCTTTTTTTTTTTTTTAAAGATACGCTGAGTATAATAATCTCAGTAGAAGGGTTTGTTTTTTACTTTTTTCCGTCCTTGTTGGTCTGATTAATTTTCTCATCACTTCCAACCAAGTTGAATGTAAAGATTTTCCTGATTTTCTTTCATTGGTTTCTGGAGAGCGGATAGGTGGATACATAAGGAAATGTCAAGGAAATATTTTTATATACATATATAATGTTATAGTTAAATCTGATTTCTTCAGTTAGAGATTTTTTTTTTTTTTTTGCGGTATGCGGGCCTCTCACTGTTGTGGCCTCTCCCGTTGCGGAGCACAGCCTCTGGACACGCAGGCCTAGCGGCCATGGCTCACAGGCCCAGCCGCTCCATGGGATGTGGGATCTTCCCGGACCGGGGCACAAACCCGTGTCCCCTGCATTGGCAGGCGGACTCTCAACCACTGCACCACCAGGGGAGCCCCCAGTTAGAGATTTTTATTCACCATTTGGCACTGGTAAGATGAAGGTTAAAAGCATCCACTGGGATCTATGCTTCTGAATCTAGACAGTTCTCAAAAATTCATAAAAACATTCATAATGAATGAGAATCACTGAGTAGTATTAATATTAGATTGTAAACGCAAAGTGTCTTTAAGGAACTTTCAACTTCTTGGAATTATAAAACATGTATTTCAGACAATAGAGTACACAGAAATTTGATCTTTGGTTGAATCGTGTATTTTGCAATTTAGTACCATTAAGAGTGTACATATTGCTTAAGTTTTAAAATGTATCATTGATATATATCATTTTTTCTGTGGTTGAGTGCTTATATTAGAAATAAGTATTAATTTGACAGTCTGTGTTTGCTTAATTTTATGTGTGTCTGCTTTGAATTATTTTTCTTAATGATTGACATACATTACTCCTGAGTGAGATCCTTGCTGTTGATAGTGTTCTTAAATAATTTATGCAGTTTAAAATGAGTAATTTAACTGCAAATGGCTTTCTGTTTACTTTTTGTATGTTGTTTCATCATATGGTTATCAAATGTATGATGATTCAGTAAATACAATTTTGAGGGGATTTAATTAAACATTTGAGTATGAATATAGTCTTAAATATACAATTTTAAAGTTATATTTTACTGTTTAGTAAATTGAAAATTATTCCTTCAAATTTGTGTGCTCAGAATCAAGTAGAGACATTAAACTTAGAGGAAACATAAATATTCCAGAATTATTTTCTGGGAACAAAATTATGCTTGTCTCCATATTTGAAAATAGCTTTTAATTATTGGATTTACAATTTTCATACTTTGTATTAGATTAGAAAATTTTCAATCCTTTTTTAAATGAATAAGCCACTTAAAACTAGTGTAAACTATTTCAATTTTATATATCACTCATATTAATAGGCAGTATTTCATTTTATAATGAAAATTCCTCATTGTGAGATGTAATGACTGCTACCAAGAAATATTTTAATTTCAAAGTATCAGTGATAACTATATTTTCAGATTAATAAGAAGTTAATAGAAATATACAGTGTTTATTCAAATGTTTTTTGGTGTCTAATGAATACTGGCATTATGCTTTAATTCTGGATATTTCCCAATTAAGTGTTATTTAGGAAGAGACAGATATTAATAGAGAATTAAAATGCAGTGTTATATGTGCTATATAATAAAGCATGATTCAAAGGAAACTTTAGAGCAGTGCTTATTTAAGTCTTCTTCAGGGTTCAGAGAAGGTTTTTGTGAGATGATGATGCTTTGTTTTGTTTACAGAGAATTGAAGAATATTTCCAGGTAGTAATAGAAAATAAAGAAGGGATTTTAGGTTAAGGGAACATTATGTGAAGAGGTATGGAGGCATTTAGAGAGCAGGGCTAGGAAAAGGAGACTATGGACCTATGAGGCTGACTGGAAATGTAGGCTATAAAAGCTTTTTGGATGTTATGCTAAGAATTTTGGATTTTATCCTGTAAGCATTGTTGAGGCATTAAAGAATTTTGAGTGGGAGAGTAACATGTACCTATTTACATTTTCAGAAGATTTTCTGGTGGAGGGATGAGGGTAGAAAGACCAAGTAAAGAAATTACTGCAATAGTAGAGGAAAGGATAATGAGTGTCTGATGAAGGCAGTGGCAGTGAGTAGAAGGAGTATTGAGGTGGAGTCAGCCTTGACGATTAACTGGATGCTGTGGTTCACAACAATAGTTTTGTTTTGAGTACCCAAGACCAACTTCTAGGAGTACCTAGACCAAATTCTAGGTTTGTTGGAATACCCAAGTCAACTTCTAGGTTTCTAGGTTGAGGTGCTACTCACTGACATAGGGACTATTGGAAAGGGGACATAGTTTTGGGACTTGGGGTGGACTGCTCTAGTAAAAAGGTCATGTTTGAGACGTCAGAGGACACTAGTTTAGGAAATGTTCAGGTAGGCAGTTGGATGTCTAAAGATTTGGAGCCCGAGAGACAGAGGTTTGGAAGTTAGCATACTCATCCCGAACTCATTTCATCGATTTTATTCTTTAGTCTGCTAATGACTCTTTAAGAAAAGGGTAAAGTTATGAGAGTAAGGACATTTTAGAACTTGAATTAGAGAAATTTTGGAAAAATAAATGTCTGTGTATAGTCTGTTTCAGATTTTAAGGAAACTGGGATTCATTTCTGCTGCCAGTTCTCTGCCACCAGCTGTCTCATGTAATCAATGAAGTTGTCTTGAGGGAAAGTAGAGCAGATGATGACCCAGCTGTTCTGGATACTTATAAATTTAGGGGAGGCCTAATTTTTTAGTGTATGTTCAACTCACCTGGGTTGGTTATCTGTAGTTTTCTGTTGCAAGCGTCAATGTTTCTCTCTGTTGGTGTGGGCAATAGAGAGTTGACTCTAATAAAATCACTAAAGTGAGCAAGAATAATTGTTTTGATATCACTACCACTCCTATCATTTATTTCAAGGTTGCAGAAATGGAACTAGTCCAGTGTTTAATAACCCACCATTTTATATGTATTGTATGATATTATACATGAATATGGGTTTTGGATGTTATGTTCTTTCCAGGACAGTTTGCATCTGTGCTTCGCTTGTTTTAAATGAAATTGCATATATGTTATGAATCTTTTATTTGGACTTTTGAAGTTTTAATCTGTATCATGGAAATATTTTTGTTATATTTTAAATTATGATACATATAAACATACAGAAAAGCAAGACTAAACATATTAACAATCGTATTACCATATATAGTTGAGATTACTGAATATTCCATCAATTTACAGAAGGTAATTTAAATGCCATTTGCAATTTAAAAAAAAACCCAATAATATATACCAGGGACTAAATCCAACAAAAGATGTGCAAGACCTTTATGGAAAAACATTATACAACTTTATTGAAAGACCTAAAAGCTAAATAAATGGGGATAGGTACTATGCTTTTGAATGGGAAAGCATAAGAATAGAAATTATCCCCCAAATAAATCCAGTAAGTTCAATAATACGATTCTGATCAAAATCTCAACTAGTATTTTTTACAGCATTAGACAGTCTGACTTTAAAATTGATATGGAAGTGTAAGGGGCAAGAAGAACCAAATAATTTTGAAGAACAATATGGGTGAACTCACCCTACCACATACCAAGATTTATACCTTGCCACATACAGCAATATTTAACTAGTATGGTAGTGATTCAGGTAAACAAACTAATGGAACAGACTGCCTTTTCACCCTTGTTTCCTAACTCCTCTTTGTATACAACTGCATACTGGGCAACCCGAACTGTACATGCCAACATTCATGCCTTGGGAATTTCAGTACTGTGCCTTTAGTATTGCTATTCTCTATATAATTCCCTTCATCCCTGTCTACTGTACTTAACTGAATCTATTATTTTATGTACCATTAAGAAAAAATGTTGCCAGTTAAACTGACACATCATCATTGCTGGGTACATTCTGTTTCAGAGATATTAAAACAGGAAAATAATGTGTCTTAGGATCTTTGGAACATGGTGTTTAAAATGCCAGTGTCTCCACAAAAAATAATCCTTGCTTTCCCTTGTCTGAAAGTAAATTTTCTCACTAAGAATTTGTAATCATTTATTTACATCTTTTTGTGAAAGTTTTACAGAGTAACAGATGGGCAGGGCTTTTCCCCTGAATTTTCCATTTCTGAAAGTGTGTATCTTCTACAACAATTCTAGTAGGACCAAGGGCTTCCAAATACTGAGCACCTACTGTGTGTCATGTGGTAGTTGCTTTAAGAATGTTATCTTGATCCTTAGGTAACTCTGTAAGGCAATTTCTATTATTCAAATTTTTACATAGGACACTGGAGCTTGGAGTTTAAGATTGCAGAACCAGGATTGGAACCCCAGACCGCCTGACTTCACAGCCATGACATGGCATATCACACTGCATTTACCTACCTCTCAGCTTCCCTACCTTGATTACAGTAAGCTATTTGAGTGTAGAAACCATGTATTTTGCATCTTTATGTTCCTCGTACCTTTTTATACATTCCTTAAACCTAGTGAGTGGTCGGTACCTGCTGAACGAATAAAAGTAGAGGAGGAGGTTAGGGCACCCCATTCAAACCAATGATTCTTTAAATATTTGTTCACGTTTGTGTGTGGGGTCAGTGCAGGGCAGGCATAATTGAGGCTGAGCTATTCTTTTGACACCAACTAATAGTTCAAATAATAGATGCCATTTCCTACTTCAATAAATTCTGGAACATTTTGGGAAAAAATTTCAATTAAAAATTTACATATCCATTACCAAAAAATTGAAAAATGAAGAAAAATAAAAGGAATAATAATAAGACACATTTATCAAAAGTATATTGTGTACCAACCACTTCACCTGCATTATCTCATTTAATTCACAAAATAACATTATCAGATAGATACTATTGTTATCTGTATTTTACACATGAAAAAATGGAGGTGAAGAGCTGGTAAGTCATTTGTCCATGGTGTCATTGCTAGTAAATAGTGTTCTTGTTTGTCTGGAACAATTTTGTACCCTTCCCACTCTGTTTTGGTTTTCTGTTTTTAAACTTGATACATAAATGTCAGTAGTGAACTAACAGTGCAGTTTTCTATTTTTTTGCCCAATATTTTTTTAGAGATTTTGTCAGTGTTGATTCATGTAGTTCCACTTCATTCAATAATTAAACAATTTTTAGAAACCAGTAAGTGTACATAGTTTAAAAAGTCGAAGTATGTTAGGCTTAGAGGGAAAAATGGGTACCTCCCTCTTCATGCCTTAGTCCTCCTCCACAGAGACGACTGCTTTCAACTTTTTGTTTTTGTTTCCTCCTTTTTATTTACCTCTATATCGTCCTTCCCCAAATCCATACTACTATTTCCTGACTTTGCAATTTTAATACACAATGTCTTTCTACTGTGAAAGAAAATGATTTAGCATTTTCCCCCCTTTCCTCCTACCATAATCTGTTTTCCTTTTTCTCTTTTCTCATCTTCCATTATATTTATATCACATTATTATGACTACGGGAACATTTACAACAGAGCTATATATTGTACTATGTTCACTTTTTTTCCTTGTGTAAATTTTTTTGAGTTAATAACTTCCCCCATTTGCTTAGTTTTCTTTGTACCAGTTACTAATTCTTACCTTGAACTCTGACAGAACTATAAACTCTTTTCAGTATGACCAAACTAATAACATAATTGTGTGTGTGTGTGTGTGTGTGTGTGTGTTTCACTAGAGACATTGCTCCTGGAGCCCTAAACCCTTCTTCAATTTAGATTTCTTTTGTCTCTTTTCTGTGTTAGATCCCTGTTTTCTGTGTTAGATCCCTGTTTCTATATTTTCCTTTCACTTGTTTTGTTTCCTCAATTTTTTTTTTTTTTTGCGGTACGCGGGACTCTCACTGTTGTGGCCTCTCCCGTTGCGGAGCAACAGGCTCCGGACACGCAGACTCAGCGTCCATGGCTCACGGGCCCAGCCGCTCCGCGGCATGTGGGGATCTTCCCGGACTGGGGCATGAACCCGTGTCTCCTGCATTGGCAGGCGGACTCTCAACCACTGCGCCACCAGGGAAGCCCTGTTTCCTCAATTTTTAAATTAATTAATTAATTTATGGCTGCGTTGGGTCTTTTGTTCTTGGTTTCTATATTTTCCTTTCACTTGTTTTAGTTCCTCAATCTTTTTTTAAAATTTATTTATTTATGGCTGCATTGGGTCTTTGTTGCTGTGTGCGGGCTTTCTCTAGTCATGGCAAGTGGGGGCTACTCTTCGTTGCAGTGCGTGGGCTTTTCATTGAAGTGGTTTCTCTTGTTGTGGAGCACGGGCTCTAGGAACACAGGCTCTAGGTGTACGGGCTTCAGTAATTGCAGCACACGGGCTTCAGTAGTTGTGGCATGCGGGCTCTAGAACAGGCTCAGTAGTTGTGGTACACGGGCTTAGTTGGTCCGCAGCATGTGGGATCTTCCTGGACCAGGGCTCAAACCTGTGTCTCCTCCATTGGCAGGTGGATTCTCAATCACAGCGCCATTGAGGAAGTCCTACTTCTTCAATTTTAATTCCTCCAATGGTTTCTTGAGAAAGAATGAATGGAGTTTACATTCCCCCCCCCCCCCGAGTTTAAAGAGATACTTGATATGGAGTTAATTCTCTAAATCCAACTTGATAATGTTTTTCAAGTTGCCCAATAGTAAATATAAATTGTTTCTTCTCATTCTGTAGTTAAATAGTTTGGGAGGAAAAATATCGTGAACTTCTAGCTTGTTGAAACTTTTCCCCTCCAGTTTAGTGCTGTCAGAAATTTCAGGTTATTTGAGTTTAATAAGTGATGAAACACATGGAGATTTAGAGAAGACATAGTTAATATAACTCATTATATAAAAGAGGTACTGTCAGTTGTAAAACAGTGTCATGGCTCTGTTTTCATTGATATAATGGCATTTATTTTAAGTAATTCTTGGCTTAAATGGAAATGTCAAAATTGTAGTATTTAGAGGTAATTATAAACTAATTTCCATATAAAGATGTTCAAGATACAATCTAAATTTAGATAAATAAAACAATGTCTTTTCTAATTGCCTATGGAAAAATTTACCCAGAGTATGCATGTTGGCTTATCTTTTATGGTTTTTAAGTGGAAGCTTTCTGTTTTTGACATTGCCGAGAAGCCTTTTCACATAAATAACCTCCCATAAATCATTTCAAAATGTCTCAGTAAGGGCCTGAATAATTTTTTTCTTGAGTAGTCTGAAAATGACATCTCAGTCATTAACTACTTTAGGATAAAAGCATTTTGCTAACATTGAGCTTCACTCAAAATTCTTAACTTGTTTAGATTGGCATATGCTGTTTATAGTATTGTATTTGACTTGTTTGTTAGATGTCTTTTTTTTTTCCTCAGTAAGAAATTTTACTGTTAGTTAGCTTGTCAGACATCATTATAAATAGGGGGATAAGAATCTTGGTGGTAGATTGCAGTGTTTTATACTGAGCATTATTGATCCATAAAGACTTACAATATATTATTCTAAGGCTGTCATTGCTAGAAAGGATTGAGGAAGGATTAAGAAACTACATTGACAGAAGTCATCATTTTAGTGACAGGCAATTTAGTTTGAGGTAACTGAAGCAAGGAAAAAAGCAATCAATCATCACAGCAAGGATTTTCACAAATGTTTACCAGTCTATTATGAATGTTGTATAGATCATCAAGGTCATTTGATAGTGTCTCTGAAAGTAGTGTTTTCATATTCTCACAAAGCAATTCAAATATTTAAAATAAAATACTATTTCCACTTTCTAAAGTTCTGTGGTACAATCAAGTAATGAAATAGAAAGGATTAAAAAGTTGGGAAACATGCAAAAAATCCAGCTAATTCATTAAACATTTCATTTCATCCTTGGAAATAGACATGTTTTCTCTTCAAGTGATATTTTACTCAAGTGTCTGGCTAAAGAATACATATAAAAGATAATTTTATATTGGATCACGTTTACTTTCTTGTTTTTTGTTTTCAAGTTTTAATACTATATTAAAAATTTACATTTAATATCTCTTCAAATTAACTTCTCTTGATTACCTTGAAGGAGAAATCTGCATTGTGTAGTGTAAATTCCCTTTTATCTGGATTCCCCATCCACACTAGTTCTGGGATAGTAAATGGGAAGGAGTGCTGAGACCAGAGAAGAAAGTGAGGGTGTATGTTTCCCAGTGAGCATAGCCTAGGCTGCTTCTTGGAATCCTTGTTGACAAGGCCTTAGAGTTAGTTTTGGGTTGAAATTTAGGCTCTGTCCTTAATGTAGGGGTGATCTAATCAAGAGCCATAAATCTTTCTTTGTCCTCATTTCCTTTTCTGCAGAATGGGAATAATAATACCTTGCCCACGTGGTGGTTGTGAGGATTAATACCACAGCCTTTGTAGGAGCCTTATAATTCTTGACACAAAATAGCGCTTCAAAGATGTTAGTTCATTCCTCTTCCCACCTCAACTGTCTGAGAGCAAAGATAGCAAAACAGTTGATCTCTTTAATGGCTATAGAGGTAGGTAGAAGGGAGGCATGGTTACTATCATACATTCTAATGAAAATAAGGGTAAGTCACAGTAGGCTTACCACAGGCCAGGGACACCTAGAAGGTGAAAATTGTGGCATATTTTTAAAAACTTGTTTTTTTGAATGATTTCATATAACTGTTTTGATTTAAATTACTCCTCGCACCGCTGCCTAAACAAAACAAAAAACCTGACCTTTTTTTTTTTTTTTTTGATCAAATGGTCAGTCAGAACTCTCATTGTAGTTTATGGTGAAGGAAGTGTCCTTGTCATCTACTTGATGAGGTACACATTTGCATTTAGCATTCATGGTAAGTAATCCTAAAGGTCTGTCTGTCTGTCTGTCTCTATGTATATATGTGTGTGTATATACACACACATATGTATATAGAATTCTTAGCGGGTCGATAGTTATTTGTGGAAGCAGTGTTCATACTGACGAGGAACTCTGGTTTGGGGTTACACAGCCTGGACTTTAATTGTGAATCAGTCACTTCCCTTGTGCGGACTTGAGCAGTTATTTAACCTCTCTGTTCTTCAAGTTTCCTTATATCCTTACTTAGGATACTAATAGTACCTACATTTGTGGTTCTGTTTTTAATTAAATAAGATAATACAGGTATCTTGAGAAAGAAGAGCAAAGCTGGAGACATTATGCTTCTTGATTTCAAACTATATTACAAACTGCAGTAGTCAAATCAGTATGATATTGGCATAAAAACAGGCACAAATTCAATAAAACAGAATTCAGAGAGCCCAGAAATAAACCCATGCATATATGGTCCATTAATTTATGACAGAGGAGCCAAGAATATAAAATGGGGAAAGGACAGTCATTTGAATAAATGGTATTGGGAAAACGGGACCCCTATCTTACACAATACACAAAAATTAAAATGGATTAGAGACTTGAATGTAAGATCTCAAACCATAAAATTTCTAGAAGAAAGCATAGGCAATAAGCTCCTTGATATTGGTCTTGGCAATGATTTTTTGGATTTGACTTTAAAAACCAAGGCAACCAAAGCAAAAATAAGTGGGAATGCATCAAACTGAAAAGCTTCACAGAGAAAACCATCAACAAGATGAAAACACAACCTATCTAATGGGAGAAAAATATTTGCAAATCACTTATCTGATAAGGGGTTAATATCCAAAATATATAAAGATCTCATTCAACTCAATATCAAAAAAGTCTAATTAAAAAATGGGCAAAGGATATAAGACTTTTTTTTCTGAAGACATAAGTGGTACAAATGGCCAGCAGCCTAAGTGTCCATGGATGGATGAATGGGTAAAGAAAATGTGGTCTGTATATAAATGCAATAGAATATTCAGCCATAAAAAAGAAGGAAATCTTGCCATTTGCAACAACACAGATGGCATTATGTTAAGTGAAATAAGTTAGGCAGAGAAAGACAAATACCATATGATCTCCCTTATATGTGGAATCTAAAAAAAAACCCAGCCAACTCATAGATACAGAGAACAGATTGGTGGTTACCTGTGGCATGAAGGTAGTCAAAAGGTAGAAACTTCCAGTTATAAAATAAGTAATGGGATGTAATGTACAGCATGATTGTGGTTAATAATACTGTATTGTATATTTGAAAATTGCTAAGAGAATAGATCTTAAAAGTGATCATTATAGGAAAAAAAAATCTACCACTCTATTTACTGTGGTGATCATTTCACGATATATACAAATATCAAATTATTATGTCATATACCTGAAACTAATAATGTTACATGTCAATTATATCTCAAGTAAAAAAAGATAGGGCTTCCCTGGTGGCGCAGTGGTTGAGACTCTGCCTGCCGATGCAGGGGACACGGGTTCGTGCCCTGGTCCGGGAAGATCCCACATGCCGCGGAGCAGCTGGGCCCGTGAGCCATGGCCACGTCCGGAGCCTGTGCTCCGCAACGGGAGAGGCCACAACAGTGAGAGTCCCGCATAACGCGCAAAAAAAAAAAAAAAAAAAAATATATATATATATATATATATATATATATACAAAGATCCTAATACCCAGAAAGTGCTTCATGTTAATTAATTAATTATGATTACTTTTTCATACCGTACTCTGTATGGTTTATTTTTATATACATGTACACACATATATAAAAAGTAAGCATTCATAATGTGACTTTTTATAATTAGGTGACTAGTTAAATGTGTAATAGGTTTCTGACAAAGAGAATATTGGTTTTCTCCTCAGTGAAATCAGAGACCTGTTACTGGGAAAGTGTGGCATAATTTGTTACAAACATCATAGCTAACGTGTGGGTTGCTTTTTATATGCCGCATGTTATGCCAGCATATTAGCTCATTTAATCCTCACTATGACCCCATACTGTTACTAGCCACATTTTATAGGTGAAGAAACTAAGACACAGAGATTAATTTGCTCACGGTCACATAGGTAGTGAGTGAGGGAACCAGAAATCCCTGTTCTGGACATCTTTGAAGAGTTCTTATGCTTCCTGTCTAGTTTGCTTACTAAGTACTTTGGAAGGATTCTTCCAACTGAGTGAAAGGATCTACATGAAATACTAAGATGTCGTGGTTAGATACGTGGTGAAACCTTGCATTTATAACTGAGTATCTCTTAGCATGTTATTTTAGAGTTGTTGTTTTATAGTATGTAATTTATTGGTAGATATATCCCAACTCGTAAGCCATGTGCCAGCCCACAAATGTGTTCTCAAGCAGTTGGCTGTAAAAAGAGTTTTATTTGTGTTAGAGGCCCATTTTTCATCGTGTGTGGGTTGTTGCACCTTCCCATTTTCTCCTCCAGAGTTTGAATCTGTGTTGTAATGAATAAAGAGAACTCCTGGCCAGGTGTTGAGGGCTCACCAACTATCTTAACTGCCTTTGTTCTGTGTGTGTTTATGTGTGTGTGTGTGCACGTGTATATTCCCCTACATTCTACTAGGTTACTAGGTAGAAGAAGAACAAAAAAAGCCTAAGAGAACCCATTTATTTCATGGACTAAATCTTGGGTTTGGAGTAAACTTCCTCCTTAATTTCAGCACTCCTTACCTCAGCAGTGATCCTTTCTAGCCCGAGTGTAGGGCCTGAAACTTCGAAGATGTTTAATAAAAGTGTGATGAATAAATATAAATGAATGGATGAGATGAATGTTCCCTTTCTTTAGCTTGCAGGTTTCTTTTCTCATCGCAAACAGATATTGGATGTAAAGTGAACGATGGAGAAGCATCTGCTACACGTGAATGTGACTTGCACATTTGTGGGATTAATAGAGAAGATAGACTTTTTAATAGACAGAAAGGGAAGAAAACTCCAAGTTTAGTAGTTTATTTCAGTGGTTCACTAGGGAAAGCGAGACTATCAGGTGTCATGATTTCTACCATGATTTGCTTAGGTATAGGTACTGATTTTCATTAACCATTTTCTTTCCTGTGTTATTCTTTTTTTACATTGTTTTATTCACCAAATCACTTCTCTTCATCATTTCCACTGCTTGCTTGGATGTAATTATATGGAAGGGAGATGAGTACATGTGCCTGCCAGGGGGTGATGAGAGAGGAGGAGGGAGAGGGGAAAGAAGAGAGAGATAGAGAGGGATGTTTCCCAAGAATAAATAGACTTTGGGGGGTGAGTTTCAGCAATCTATTATTCTTTATTTTTATGTGATATTCCCCGTACTGATAATATTAAAATGGGATATGGGAGACATAATTTAGTAAAATATTATGAACATATATATAAAACTTAAGTTCATATAAAACATAAACTTAATACTGAGAGAGGAAATTTTAAATGGCATTTATTCTCAAGGTTAATGACTAATGAATTCTCTGTTTCTTTGGTCTTAATAGATGAATTTCTTTGGGAACATGTGGTTTTTTAAACAATTTAAAGCTCTACTTTTCATTATATAGTTGTTAAATGTATGACATAGCTGCATTTGGAAATATGCTAGGGAAGCACCCTCTTCTCAAACTGCCACTGGAAAGGAATGTAGAGAAGTCCATCACTTCTTCATAGGATGTCTACAGACACTTAGAGTTTCTCAGTATTTAAGGTACCCTTTTTACTCTTAAGAGCTTTTACTGTTTTTTAGAATCTTACCATTTATATGGTAACATGCCTGGCATCCCTCCTTTTTACCTCCCCGTGGATATCTTCTAGATGCTTGGAGATTGTTTACTTCTCTAATGTTTTTTAATCTACATGCTTGAAAACGTAGTTTCAAAGTTGTCGAGGCAATCTTTTAGCTTTGGATATTTGCTGTTGCTGCTTTTTTTGCTTTTGCTGGGACCTGCCTAGTCTCTTTATTGAGGGGGCTATAGCCATACCACTTTACACTAATATTTGTAGTAACAGTAGGAGGAATTGCGTTTTAGAGCAGTACCAATTTTTTGTTTGGTATTTCTAGTAATAAAGTAATCTGGTGGGAAAAAACTCATCTAAAAGATTTCAGGAACATTATTCTTTGAATATCTGTTTTTGTGGCAGTATTGTCTTAGGTGCTGGAGATGCAAAGATGAATAATACATGATCCTCTTTTTGGGGGGAGATATTAGTCTGCGTGGTGGAAGAGGGGCAGGGAGAAAGAAGAGGAGATACAATACCCATAGTTTTATATTCTTGCCTCACTTCAGATTACTACAGTATAGAGAATCAAAATTCTTCTTTTGTGGACCAGCTTTATGATGATGTGGGGCTAGTGCTGATATGAAAAATACATACAAATGAAAGAATTTAGAGGGAGTGAATAGGCAGAGCACAGAGGATTTTTAGGGCAGTAAAATACTCTGTATGATACCGTAATGATGGAGACGTCATTATACATTGTCCAAACCCATAGAATGTACTACAATACTAAGAGTGAACCATAATGTAAAAATAGGACTTTGGGTGACCGTGATGTGTTATTGTAGGTTCATCAGTTGTAATAAATATACCATTCTGGTGGGGGATGCTGATAATGGGGAGGCTATGCATATCCCAGGAAATACTATGGGAAATATCTATACTTTCCCCCCAATTTTGCTCTGAACCTAAAATTGCTTTTAAAAAATGAAGTCTCAATTAAAAAAATAAAGGGATTCATACATTTTTCATTGGTATCCAGTATAATTAAGTTTGATGAAGTTAGCCCTTCTGTGTACATTCTTCCTGTTAAATTCTTCAGATTATTCCTGTCTTGGATTATCTCTAGATAATGGGTCTCAGTACTCATATAAGTTAAAGATTGAAAACTTTCATAACAGTGTAAGGAAAGAATACATTCTAAGATAATTCAATTTATACAAAGTCCTTACATTATAAACCTATAGAAGGAGTTATAACATGCAATAATTTATATCAGCCTCTTGTTAGTAGTGTTTATATATCTTTAAAGAAGATGAATTTCTCCCCTCTATGTCATTTTCTTCAGGAGTTGAATTCTAACTTTTTAGTTTGATACTTAAAAGTAAATTCAGCATAGTTCTGATTGAACAGTTTATCAGGGAAGGAGTGAGGAATCAGGCTTTCTGCAACGACTGAAGTATTGTGCGAAGTGGCTGATGCATCTCAGAAGAAAAACATGAGAATTTATATAATCTAAAGTTCTGGTCCTTTTCTGATAACGTTGAACCAGAGCCGTTTCATAGTTACAGATTTGCCTTTAAACCTTATACTTTGAGATAAAATGCTTTGAAACTAAAAACGCGGAGAGTGCTAGATGAAGTTAGGTATAAAAGCCATGGCACATACATGCCTGTGTGCATAGACACCCCCCCCACTCCATTTAAATTGTTGCCTCTTAGGAATAAAATGAAAATAGAAATGTCATTTACTCATGATTTATTCATGAGCAGTTTATCCAGTTTCTTGATCATTCAGACCCTTTATTTCTCTTTATTCTTCCCCTCTCCCATGTTTTCCCCCATTAGCTTCCTACCAGTAAACTTCTGGTTTTTCTTTCTCATTATTGACTTTACCAGAGGGTGGAACATGCCTGGGACACACAGTAATTTTAACTAGCCAGCTTTGTACCTTGTTAGCAGTTATCATACTAAGAACCAAAATTAGATGGGAATTACTTTGAGCATATAGTTGTTTATGCCATCCCTATTTATCATTATAATGGATTAATGAAAGTTGATTTTTTAATAATAACATTTAGAAAATGTATTTGAAATGAAAAGGACATGATCATTGGTTTTTCAAACATCCTTGGGATAGGTCTCTACTCAAATGTCACTCTCTCAGATAGGGTTTCCCTAATCTAACCCTGTCTAATACAGCAGCCTGAAGTCTTTCTTTATCCTCTTATCCAGCTTTATCTTCATAGGACTTATTTATTCATCTACCTTCCATCCACCTATATACCATGTTTATTGTGGCAGGTAGTTGTCTTTTTCACTCTAGCACAGTGCCTGTCCCAGAGTAGGCACAAAATATTTGTTGAATAAACCACTGGCAAAGGAAGCCATTTTCTCCATTTTATAGAAATGAAAGTTAATACTAAAATATAATAATTTTACCAAGGTTACGTTACTACTAGTAGGGGTAGGGTTAAGTAACACCCTGAATCTTACAATGTATGTACTGAACATTGCAATTTACATAATTAAGAATTTCTAACCACTTAAATTTGTTAATCTCTATATAAAGTAAAAGTTGAATATTTGGTGGTTATACATCATTTCATAGTGGAGTCTTTTGATTTTCAGTCTAGTAGTAAAAATTTGGTCTATTTTATTAATGTTCTGAAGTATGTCTTGGAAATACTGCCTTTGCTATGTTTGGAGAATTCTGTGCATAGCCATTTCAGAAATGTTAGATTTTCTGTTATACATTATCTGAAAAGTCTATTGGAAAAAAGCCATCTCAGACATTTAGATTTGTGAGTGTAAATTTAGAAACTTTGGAATAACAGCAAGGGTACACATTTTAGAAAATACATTTCCAAACTTGAAACTTTTTTCAAGGTGGCATTTGTAAGTTTTGTTTAACACACTTTTAGCTCATACCAACCCAGAAAAATAAGATTAGGTGAACACATTATGAAGACTTTTCTAGAAAAAATTTGAATATCTAGATACAAACACTTCTAGATGTTTGATAATTAGATTATATAACATAATGCCAAGTATAAAAGGTATTGATAATAGTATTAGTTTTCCATCATTCATGTTTTCATTATTTTTATTTAGGGAAACTGGTTTTCTAATGCCAACTAGATTTTTAACGATTTTCTAAAAAGTTTCTAATAATATCTGTTATTGGAAAATCCTGAAAATATTATGCTAGTCTTTTAAAAATTTCACTAATCTCTAAATATTAAATACCTTTAATAGTAAAAAACTGATTTTTAAATTATTTTTTTTGTGGGAACTTTATATAGTTGCAACTTATTATGCTATAGAATAAATATAAATTTCCCCATCATTAGTGTTATTAAAAATTATTTCCCAGTATTCAGACATTAAAGTGTTAATATAGTTCTGGTTAATGGTTGCACCTTACTTAAAGCTACAGTATAAGATTTCAAGCAAATTTTGGTTCATATTTTTAAATCTTGAAAAGATTCTTATATTTATCTATGCCTCAACTCTACCATACTCCCTCATATATCACTTTCTAAAGTTTATAAACTTGAAAGAATTGGAATTAGTTCACCTGTGTAAGAGAAATCTAAAGGACAACTAAGTATCTCTATATATGAAGAGAACTATATTGCATTTCTGTAGAAGTTAAACTTAATTGCAGTTTTGAACCTTGATGTTCAAAGTATGATATGAGGACCAGCAGCATATAGCCATCACTTAAATGTTTGTTAAGAACTGTAGGATCTCAGACTAACTGAATCAGAATCTGCATTTTAGCAAGATGTGATATGAATGCACATTAAAGTTTGAGATGCTCTGGTTTAGAATAAGGTGGTTAAACAAAAAGGAAAACAGAACCTGACTTTAAGATGATTAAATATTGTTTTTCAGAGATTATTAAGATATTTAATAATAACAAGTTCCATAAGTCCTGGTGGAAGTAAGCATGTTACCATATATGTGAGCCCTGACAACAATGGTTGATTGTTAATGATTAATACAGAGGTTGACAAAATACAACTGCACATTGGGGCATCACAAGTGGGATCTTTTTAATATGTGTTGATTTTACTCATTAAATCAACAAATTGGGCTGAACATACTCTAGATATAATAAAAGGAAATAGTTGAGAAGAGTAAATAGTTTTGGCTATGATGGCTTTTGGTCTCTATCATTTGAAAATAGGGTTAATTGGGTCAATTGTTTAGATTTAAGAATTGTATCAATATCCTTATATGTCAAATTGAAATTCCTTTCTGGAAGATGAGTACAAATAGTTTTGTTTTGTTCTTTTCCCTGATTAGGTAGAATGACTGATAAATCAGTATTTCAAGAAATAAGGGAACAGCTGCCTTAGTTTAGTTATATCATAAAAGCAAATAAAAGGGCAATGACATAATCAGTGGCCAAAGATGAAAACATAAAAGGTCTTTTTTTTAAAAACATTTTTGGTTTTTTTGATGTGGACCACTTTTTAAAGTCTTTGTTGAATTTGTTACAATATTGCTTCTGTTTTGGTTTTTTGGCCATGAGACACGTGAGATCTTAGCTCCCCCACCAGAGATTGATCCCACACTCCCTGCACTGGAAGGCAAAGTCTTAACCACTGGACCGCCAGGGAAGTCCCAGAAAAAATCTTTTAATGTAGACAAGAAGCCCCAGTGTCTACAATTTAAGAGTACCACAAACTTTCAAACATATGCTCTGCCCCAAAGATCAAAAGATAAGGAGAACCAATGATGGAACTAAAATTATATAAACTGGTAAAGAGAGAAGAGACAAAACTATTCAGTCAACTTCGGCTTCCCTGGTGGTGCAGTGGTTGAGAGTCCACCTGCCGATGCAGGGGACACGGGTTCGTGCCCCAGTCCAGGAAGATCCCACATGCCATGGAGCGGCTGGGCCCAGGAGCCCTGGCCGCTGAGCCTTTGTGTCCGGAGCCTGTGCTCCACAATGGGAGAGGCCACAACAGTGAGAGGCCCACGTACCGAAAAAAAAAAAGAAAAAAAATTGTAGACACTGAAGTGGGACAAGAATACCTGTTGTTTTTCTGGTTCAGTTGGGACAAAATTAGTTAATTGGCAAAAAAAAAAAAAAGTGTTAATTGAAAAAAGTATAGAGATTATTTAAAACAAACACATAGTCCACATTAAATACTGAAATTTTCTTTTCATATTGGGTAGTTTGTTCAGATGAAGATAATTTTCTCTTTCTTCCTAATTCTGGTTTTTGAAGAGCTGATTAAGTATCATGGACACTTTGGCAATCTGGTGAAGTCTATGTAAACTTTCTCAGGATAATGTTAAAACCCATAGATATATGAAAATATATAGATGTGTTTTTTAATGTATTAAATAATAACATTGCCTACAACTCTCATCATTTTGAAATAATAATGAACATTAATGCTACTTCAAGATAACTAAAAATATTGTAATGCAGTTTGGAAACAACTGTCATTTCTATTGGTGACAGCTACTGTACTTTGTTGCCTATATTCGTAATTGAAGTAAGTGCTGTATAGAGGAAAGTGAAAGTAAAATATAATAGAAGTTAAGGAAAGTACATGAAAGTTACCAAATGTAAAAGTGTAATTTATTTTCCCATCCAAAGTTATGTATCCATTAGAGTTTATGGACTCTATGAGAAGAACCCTTTAATTTATCTGACAACCTTCCTCAACTCCCTTATTCTGAACTTAAAAAATTTGTGTTGTTTTTTTCTAGGTGGATATTTATATCATAAAAAATAATGATTTTTTTTCCCTTTTCTTTCCAATCTTTACAACTTTTCTTTTCCATTTTATTTTGACCAAGAGCTCAAGAACTGTATTTAAGAGTGATGGTGTGAGTAGTCTCCTTTCTTTTGTTCCTGATCTTAGAGAGAATAGAGATTCTATGTTGAATATAATGTTTCATGTAACTTTTTGCTATACAGATATTCTTTGCTATCTAAGATTACTTGGAGCTTGAATTCAGATAGTTAGTTGGTGGAGCAAGATGATCTCAATTAGTTGGTTATATATGGTTCATCAATTTTGGATAGTGAGTGGTGAGAGCTAACATAGGGAGGAAAATTGAAAACTGAAAATTTATTTGAATTAATTTTGTTACTAAGTTCTGCTAGCAGGTGTTCAGCTAAGTTCAAATGGAACAGTATCCCTCTGTAGCTTATACCAACTTAAGGAAGTTCTCTTCCATTTTTCATTTGTTAAGCATTTAAAAAAATTTTGTGAATAGGTAATAAACTTTATCATGTGCTTTTCCTGCATTAATTGAGCTAATCATATGATGATATTGAACCACCTATTTCTTCTTTTGCCATTTCTGGCAAGTTACATTTTTATAGGAATTTATCAATTTTATCTTCATTTTCAACTCAGCCTATACTTGTTATGACACTTTAAAAATCTCTTTAACATTTAATATTTCCCCTTTTCATTCTGTATTTTGCTTTTTTGTTCCATCCCCCCACCTCACCCATGTCTTTGTTGAAAAGTCTGTCAGTAATTGTTAATATTCTAAGTCTTCAGAAAAGCAACCTTTGTTTTCATCTCTCATACTGCTTTTTTGTTCGGTATTTTGTTGATTTATATTTTTTATTATTTCCTAGCTTCTTATTGATATTATTTCTTTGCTTCTTGTTCCTGTTTAGAGTTTTGGTTCTCAGTTGTTATAGGTGTTCTTTGTTTTAGTTTGTGTTTAGTTTAGCTTACTTTGTAAGACATAAACAGATAAGATATTTGGGAAAAAAAGATATTTGATAATCCTTATATCCTGTATATTTGCATTATCTTCCTGATTTGGTTTCTTTCTTTCTTTTTTTTTTTTTTGAGTACCTTCTCTAAGAATGTTTTTAATTTGGGCCTTTCTGAGGCAAACCTTCTGTACTCTTGTATGCCTGAGTAATTTTTATTCTGCCCTTACCTTTGAGAAACAGTTTGGCTTGATGGGAAATTCTAGAGTCAAAATTACTTTTCTTCACTTTAAAATGTTACTGTGTTGTATTGTATCCAGTGTTGTTTCAAAGTTTATCTGCTTGGGCTTCCCTGGTGGCACAGTGGTTGAGAGTCCGCCTGCTGATGCAGGGGACAGGGGTTCGTGCCCCGGTCCGGGAAGATCCCACATGCCGCGGAGCGGCTAGGCCCGTGAGCCATGGCCGCTGAGCCTGCGCGTCCAGAGCCTGTGCTCCGCAACGGGAGAGGCCACAACAGTGAGAGGCCCGCGTACCGCAAAAAAAAAAAAAAAAAAAAAAAAAGTTTATCTGCTTTCTCTATGGAAACTTTAGGAATTTTATCTTTTTTTTTTTTTAATCTAAAATGTAACCAACTTAAGGTTAAAGATGTGTCATGGTATAGAGTTTTCCTTATTTGTCCTGTCAGAGAGCTCTTTCATTCTGAAATATTTCATCTTTCTTTAGTTCTGGAACATTTATTTTAATTATTCCTTTAAAGGTTTACTTTTTCTCCCTTTCTACTTTCTGCTCCCCACCATTTTTCCCTGAGACTCCTATTATCTGGATGTTCACACATCTGCTTCCATCTGCTGGCTTCTCTTTCACGTTGTTACATCTTATCCTTTCCTGTTGCCTTTCAGGAAAGATGTCCAGTGTGATTTTCTAAATCAATAATTCATCCTTTAGCTGTATCCATCCTGCTGTGTATTTCCTCTATTAGATTTTTATTACAGCTATTACGTTTTTGTACCAATATTTAAAATTATTTTTTAATGATTTCCTATTCATGCTTCACATGCTTATATCTTTCCTTATTGCTTTTGTTATATCATGTTTATTTTAAATTATTGATACATCAGTTCTAATAATTCTGCTTCAGCAGATTTGTAAAACTCTTCCAAAAGACAATAAAGGGAGTCCAAGTTTCTAATTGTGTAAGTGCAAGAATGTGTGATATCAATATTGATGGAATGACTGGAGCAAGTCTGTGCATCTCACCTGCCAGATTTTCAGGGCATTGGGCTGAGAGCCAAATCTGTCCTAGTACTGGCTGTGGTTTGGTGCCCCCTAGTGACCATCTCCTCTCCCGGCTTAAATTTCCATGGGCATGATTTAGTTAAGTGCAAGACAGCAGCAGCAGTCGTCTCTCTTTTTGTGGGCCTAATTGGAATAATCAGGAGAAATATGGGAGCATAAGAACCTACTTTCTCCCTCTCTGCTTATGGAAATGGTTGCCTGGCATGGCTTTGCCCTCTCGTTCATTTCCTATTTCCTACCCTTTCTTCATACCTACCAGAAAGGAAAGTTAATGCATGTTTAGATTTGTGTATTTATTTAATTGTGGGTGTTCTTCATAGTTGTCTAAGTGTCTAGATTTCTAGATATTTTCTCGTTCCCAGGACATAGCCACTCTGCCTCTTAATGTGAATTGGGAAGCGCCGAGGGCCAGCCTCTGGTCATTGTTAATCTGGCATATTCAACTCCAGGCACGGCTGACTTCCTGTCGATCACTCATTGTCTCTTCTCTACCTAGGGGTTTCACTCTCACCTCATGAAAGCCTTTAAGCTGCCCCGTATTACCCTGCTGCCTTATTTCTATGATGTGGTGAGGTGTATGCTTTGCTTATCTCAGAGGAGAGGCAAGAGCAGCACTGGAAAGTTTTCCAGCAACCTGTTCCCTCCCAGCCTAGGTGCAGCACACTGACTCCATCATACAGTTTTTGTTTGTTTGTTTTTGTATGGTTTTATCTTTTTCTTTCTTTCTTTTTTAAGTTCCTTGCAACTGTTTCCCTCACTAAGCTGTAGTTTCTCCAGTACTGATTTTTGTGGAGGGAATCAGTAGTGTAGGGAGTTTACCCATCTTCATAGAAACAAGAAAATATACTACCTTATAGGTAACTACAAAGCAAGTTTCATCTTGGCTTAGGTTAAAAGACTAGTATTCTCAAATTAGTAAACTTAAAAGTGGTATTTTTATTCCATTACCTTCTGGTATTTAAATTTTAATTTTATTAGATATTGAAATAATGGTCTTTTAGGGTACTGTCTGTATCCTTATATGATTCTTTTGCTTTAGGAATTCCTTTTTACCTTTTGCTTTGGGAATTCTTTTTTACCTTTGCTTCATATTTTTTACATCTCGTATTATCACATCTTTGACACCGAGAAACTGAACATGCCTTTGGACTTCCTAGAAGCTCTCATATTTTTAGCAACAACATTTTTACACAGCCTTTTTACACTTATTAATCATATTCATTTCGAACAGACACTGTGTGGAGGAAACTGTAAGGCTCAGAGAGGTCGAGTTTGTTGGACACAGTGACACAGCCAGTATATGGTAAGCCAAGGATGTAAACACAGGACCGGTTTCATTCCAGGGCTTTGTCTGATATACTCCAGCTACATGGGGAATAATTTTTTTACATTAGAATCCTCTGAATTCTTTGAGAACTATTCTTAATTCTATTTTTTCATAGTAAAATGAGTTTCACAGTTTTTGCTGTTCAGAAACTTTTAAGTCAAGGATTTCCGCAACCCATATATTAAATATTGATAAACATTTTTGATAGATCATATTGTATTTTCTTTAAACCAACATACTTGCTTGTACCTGACTTCCTCGTAGATCAAATCTCTTTAATTCTTGATACTCACAGCTTGAAAAAGTGTTGTTTGTGCTTTCTTTTCTCCAATTCAAATTATTTTGTGAAAATAGCTGATAGCAGCCAAGGACTTGCTGTTGGGGGGAAAACCTGTCACTTTTAAATCACAGAAACTTGTTATTTAAATGGAAATTATGTAATTGCTTTCATTATGATCTATAGACTGCCTTGGAAATACGTAGGCTCTGGATATAGCATATAATGTTTTTTTATTATGTTCAGTTTTTCTCTTGGTTACTGGGATCTTATTTATATCATTTTAAATTCTCAGTGTGTTACTACTTTAGGAATATATCCTGAGCAGACTCTTGTGTTGACTAGTTTTTTACCACCTACATTATAGGATCCTAGAGTATTTTAGCAGAAAACAGTTAAAGATCATCTAGCCTGATTTCCATGATTAAATCTGAGCAAAAGGAAAGATTAAATGACTTTGCCAAAGCCATCTCGTCAGTAAGGGCCCAAGCCTCCCTAGATTCCATCTCTCATTCTTTATACTGTTCCACTTAATCTCCTGAATGAGTAGTAAACAGAAATTTTGTGATTTTTACTTGAATCTGTTCCTCCTGTGGGAATCTCACATGATTTTTCTTTTCAACAACTAACTGCTTCTTTGCTACCTGTTTTTAACTCCAACATATGAAAGAGTAGAAAGAGGAAGAAGAGAGTTAATATTATCAAGTTCCTTCTAAATTCATGTTCTGTATTAGTCTACTTGGTTGGCCGTACACAATACTGTAGACTGGGTGGCTTAAACAACAGAAACTTATTTTCTCATAGTTCTGGAGGCTGGAAAGTCCAAGATGAAGGTCTGGCCGAGTTCATTTTCTGGTGAGAACTCTCTTCTTGCCACTCTTGCTGTGTCCTTACATGGCACATGGCAGGAAAAGAGAGAAAGAAAGGGAGAGACAGGTCTCTTTTTTTTTTTTCTTGTAAGGCCACAATCCTATCCCATAAGGGCCCTTACCCTATGATTTCATTTAACCTTAATTACTTCCTAAAGACTCTTGTCTCCAGATACAATCACATGGGGGTTAAGGCTTCAACATATGAATTTTGGTGGTACACAGTTCAGTCAGTAGCATGCTCTATATATCATAACCCTGTGAAGTAGCTAGCACTCCTAACAGCTGCTGACATGCTTGCCCCAGTGTCCTTAACGTGATCTGTCTTCAGGGTCAAGGTGTGACTGGTCTGAGGAGATGCAGATTGATGCAAACACAACGTCTTCTGCAACCTTTGGCAAAATGCACACAACCGTATAGGATTGTTCCCAATTCCCCAATCCAGGCACAAATAGGCCTATCTTTCAAAACATTTACTAAATCTGTGATCAATTTAATATCATTTCACCATTTACATTGCTGTTTGGATCTTCATGGAAGGCATGATCAAGGTCATGATTGAGTGCACACATGCACATACTTTGGCATCAGAATACCTAAGTTTGAATCCTGGCTCTGCCACTAAGTCACTGTGAACTTGGACAGGGTGTTTGTCCCTCTGCCTCAGCTTCTCATCTGTAAAGTGGGCAAAATTACCTCACATCTGCTGGCAATGAAGATGAAAGGAGATAGTATCTGCCAAATAGTAAGTATTCAGTTAAAAATAGTGATTATTATCATCTTCATGTGCTATTCTTCCTGACCATTGGGGCCCAAGTGACTCTAACGCACACTCTTTATTCCCCCCTTTGTCATTTAGGGCCTTGGTAAGTTTCAATTAATTTTATATCCTATCTTGATAGGGTAAATGCCTATGGGCATTTTTATTCAGGTTTTTAAAAATGATTATCAAATTATTCCTGTGGGTAGAAAAATCAGAAATCAACTTATGATATTCCACCAGTCCCTATTTTATAGATGAGCAAACTAAGGCTCAAAGAAGTTAGTACTTGTTCAATTAGTGTGAGCCCAGAATTCTCTACAATGTCTGTCTGTCTTCATATCTTTTGCTGTTTCCATCTCACCACATTAAAACCAATCTAACACTTTTAAGTGATAATCTGATTAGCGTAAAATTTTGTAACATCCGAAATACCTGTAACCCATGTAAAACCCAGGCAGTTTGTGACCCAGGCCTAACATAATCCTATTCAGTGAAGGAGCATAACTAAAACTCTGTTAAAAATAATTTAAATATTTGTGCTGTTCCTGAAAATGCCAAAGTGCCACAGCAGGTCATAATGAGCATCAAAACTTCTAAAAATATTCTCTGGCAAAGAATTTGGTGTTGAATTCACGATACACAGATAACTAAGCAAGGAACATACAGAACCACCACCACAACAAACCCCAAGGCATTTGTTAACCTCATAGAAGTAATAATATCACACTAAATGGCTCAGCTCTAGATACTGTTTATATAGTCACAATTATATAAACACTAATATGAATCTAACCAAAGTTATATAACTAAGTAGGAAAGATTGTGTGTATGTTGGATCTGAGTGGAGGAAATAGAACTCAACCCTTGTTTCATGTTGAAAACTCAACAGATAATGGCTAAAACTTGAAATCAAGAAATAGCAACATAAGCATGGTATTTAGAGATAAGGAAGTCAATTCCAAAATAATAATCTGAAAGAACTGAAAATGCTTATTACTCCTTAGAAGGGGGAAATGAGGGCAGGGGAGAGGAGTCTGCTATTTAAAAAAAAATAAACCTTCTGGGGCTTCCCTGGTGGCGCAGTGGTTGAGAGTCCGCCTGCCGATGTGGGGCCACGGGTTCGTGCCCCGGTCCGGGAGGATCCCACGTGCCGCAGAGTGGCTGAGCCTGTGTGTCCGGAGCCTGTGCTCCGCAGCGGGAGAGGCCACGGCAGTGAGAGGCCCGAGTACCGCAAAAAAAAAACCCCAAACCTTCTGAAGTTATTTGCGAATTCAAGCCAGGTGCATATATAATTTTAATAAAATGAAACCTAAAAATAAAGAAAAAAACCACACTTTAGCCCAGTGATAAATGTTTTGACTAACTTTTGTCAGCTAACAAAACTTAGCTGACGTTTTATTTGAATGTCAAGATAAGCATTGATTTTCTTTAGAAGGCATCATAATTAATTTGCCTAATATTAATTTGATGTCTGCAGTGTGCTAGGCATAGCAGGGGATGTAAATGTAAATTAGACACTAATCCTTGCTTCCAAGGAAGTTGTGATCTAGTCAAGAGATGAGATATATGCAAATAACCTAAATGGAGGATGGTACAAAATACCTGCCAGGAGAGCAGGCTTTCCTGAGCCTTCTTGACTCTGAGCTTTGCCTCAGGCCTTAGGTTAATAATACAGCTCATATTTCCAGTGATCGTGGTCTCATTTATGATTTGCAGAGTTGGCTTTGTTCTAGATCTTAATCTGTTTCCAGTCTTGATGGTCTTGACCCTTTTCTCTTGGCTTCTCAGCACTTTTTTGGGTGGACTTTACCTAGGAAGATACTCGCCCAGTGAGAGAAAGCCAGTAGGCAGGAACAGAGTATCTTCATCAGCAGTTATATTTCTATTTTTAATTTTACTCTTATTATATAAGAACAGATGTTTTCTGAGTACCAATGGTAGGGCAGAGGTAAATGTTCTGAAGGTTATTTATAATATTTATATGAGATAGGAACCAGATGTTCTCTCAGATTACCTTCCAGAGAACTCTTCTGACTGCAAGGGTTGGAATCCAGGAGAATGGTTTACAGGTGAAAAAACAAGCCTGGAGAGGTTTAGTGGCTTATCCAAGGGCAGAGAGCTGGCTGTTTTTAGAGTCGACAGAGAAGCCAGTATTCAAAGTTTTGGCTAAAACGTTTTCATGCTTATCATGTGCCTGGATGTTTTGCTAAGCACTTTCTCACATCGTGAACACAACAGCTTTATGTTTTAGGTGCTATTTCCTGCCCCTCCCTGATAACCAGATTCAAAGTTTGAAATCTATTTTTAGTAACATCTTTTTTTTACTTTTTTTTTTTTTTTTTTTTTTTTGGTGGTGGTACGCGGGCCTCTCACCGCTGTGGCCTCTCCCGTTGCGGAGCACAGGCTCCGGACGCGCAGGCCCAGCAGCCATAGCCCACGGGCCCAGCCACCCCGCGGCACGTGGGATCCTCCCGGACCGGGGCACGAACCCGCGTCCCCTGCATCAGCAGGCGGACTCTCAACCACTGCGCCACCAGGGAAGCCCTATTTTTAGTAACATCTTTAAATGTGAGTTTTCCTAAGTGATTTGTCTAGGGTTGCCGTGCTAGGAAGAGGCTTTAGAAAAAAAGTGATGTGTTGTTTATAAAAACCTTGGAAAGAAATTGCATTATTTCAGATTTTAAGAACTCCATTATCTGATTTTCAACCAGTTCAAGACAATATAGTGTGTGAAAGTAAAGTGTGGAAATAAATTGACATGTCTCGCATGTTAGAAATGACATCCTGGGAGGTGGAACCATAACATGTTATGAAGTTGGTCAGTCTTTCCATGGACACAAACTCAGGATTCCTTGGGATTGAGCCTCAATATGCACCCAACACAGTTCTGTTATATTCCCAACAACCAGGGAAACCTATGGCTACTGAATTAAAAGTCAGTTATTGGGACTTCCCTGGTGGCTCAGTGGTTGAGAGTCCACCTGCCGATGCAGGGGACACGGGTTCGTGCCCCAGTCTGGGAAGATCCCCCACATGCCGCGCAGCGGCTGGGCCCGTGAGCCATGGCTGCTGAGCCTGCGCGTCTGGAGCCTGTACTCTGCAACGGGAGAGGCCACAACAGCGAGAGGCCCACATACCGCAAAAAAAAAAAAAAAACAAGTCAGTTATTGGATTGCTTAAAAAAACCCTGAAACCTGTTCTTTCTCTTTTTGAATTTACCTTTGAATCTGACTAAATGTAGGGGTCAATGAAGATATATTGAAACTCATATCATTTTCATTTTCTTTGTAGTATTTTATAAAATACTACAAAGAAAACATTATAGGAACAACCAAATGAAAAAGTTAAAATCCATTTTACAGTGTATATGTATTAAAATATGCTGCATGTTAAGCTTTTAGGACCCTAGAACGTAACTTATTTTTATTTATAAAGTAATTATCTGTATGCCACAATTATGTTCTGTCTTAATGGTTTTCAGGATTTTGAAAGAAATATAGTTCAATATGTCAGAATAAACAGCAAATGTGTATTGAGATACATGCATATAAACTTTTCTTCAAGATTGATTAATCTCTTTGACAGAGTTCTACTCAACACTCTGCTCCATTGCGTTGTACAAATCCTTTGTACATTCACTAAAGCCACAGTAAATTATTTCTAATGTCATAGATATGCATATAAAGCAACATAGTATGTAGGTTGCACAGTGTCCTATTACAATAAATCTGTGAACAAGTAACATGTATATAGCCCATTTGAGGAGGAGGACATTAGGATTAACATAAACATTGATACTAAGTAATTTTCGTTTTTTAAAATTGAAGTATAATTGACTTACAATATTATGGTAGTTTCAGGTGTATAACATATAGTGATCAATAGTTTTATACATTACAAGTTGATCACCAGGATTGTCTAGTTACCATCTTTCACCATACAAAGTTATTACAATATTATTGATTATATTCCCTATGCTGTACATTATATCCTCATGACTTATTTATTTTATAAGTGGAAGTTTGTACGTCTTAATCCCCTTCACCTATTTCACCCATACCCCCTTACCCCACCTCCACTCTGGCAAAGACCAGTTTGTTCTCTGTATCTATGAGTCTGGTTTTATGTTTGATCATTTAGTTTTTTAGATTCCACATATAAGTGAAACCATATGGCATTTGTCTTTCTATGTCTGACTTATCTCACTTAGCATAATACCCCCTAGGTCCATTCATGTTTTCTGAATGATTTCCTGAAGGGCATAATTTAGTACCTCTGACAGCCCTGTATAGGAGAAAGCAGAGGGTAGGCTTGTCTTTTGTCCTTTGTTCTTACCATTATAACTTAGCTTACATTTATGGGGTAAAAAAACATATTTTTATGAAAGTTTTAAAAATTTAATTAATTTTAAAAATTAATTAATTAATTAATTTTTGGCTGCGTTGGGTCTTTGTTGCTGTGCACGGGCTTTCTCTAGTTGTGGCGAGCACGGACTACTCATCATTGTGGTGCGTGGGCTTCCCATCACCGTGGCTTCTCTTGTTGCAGAGCACAGGCTCTAGGCGCGCGGGCTTCAGTAGTTGTGGCACGTGGGCTCAGTAGTTGTGGTGCGCAGGCTCTAGAGTGCAGGCTCAGTAGTTGTGGTGCATGGGCTTAGTTGCTCCGCGGCATGTGGGATCTTCCCGGACCAGGGCTTGAACCCGTGTCCCCTGCATTGGCAGGCAGATTCTTAACCACTGTGCCACCAGGAAAGTCCCTTGTGAAATTGTGGATTATGTTAAATTATTAAATATTATTTCTACAAGTTAACATATTGTCTTCCCTTGGAATACAATTAAGTAGGAATCTGTTACTCTTTAACATTGCAGAATTAATGGTGGAGAAATTAGACGCATTTATGATTTCCATTTTCTCTCAGTGTCCGATGCATCCCTTGGGAATAAGTGATGTCTTTAGGATGTCGTGATGATTATTTTAAATTCTCATTGGATCATTAAACTTAGTCACATCAGTGATTTAAATAGTGGAGAGTAGGAAAGCATGAGGGACAGAGTTTTCTCTCTAGGTGGGTACTGAATTAAGGAAGAAGCTATGTATAGTCAGAATTTTGGGAATTGGTAATTGATGTCTTGTTTCCTCTGAAATATCAGAGAATATATAATTTAGCCAATTCAAGCTCAATCGAGGGAGTATACTTGAATATGTTGCAAATTCTTAAAACTTTATTCCTCTTTCTTTCTTAGAAGCACAGTTGGCCACCTAAGAACTATTTTACCAGTAAGTTTCTTTATCATAATGCACCTTGAAAGTTCTTTACATTTGAAGTTCTAGATTCTATAAAATGTATGCATACCTTAATTAATTTTTTCCATGAATTCAAAACATGAATTTACCTAAGGATACCAATGTTGTAGGAAAAGTTGATTTCATGTTTATTATTACTTTTATGTGGATACTTTTTTTTACAAGTTTTAAATTATTTGCCTAAATATTTCTTAAATTATTGCTAGTCTAATTATCGTCAATAGTTAATGCTGGATGTTAGAATCAGGGAGGATGACATACTTTATTCATTTTATCTTGCAAAGAGCAAAGGAGAGGGGGAGAGAGAGGGGGAGAGGGAGAGCGAGAGGAGAGGGAGGGGGAGGGAAGGGGAGAGAAGGGGAGGGGGAGAGGGAGGGGGAGAGAAGCCATTAAACGGTGAGATAGCACTTCTGCAATCCAAAGGACTTTGAGTGGAGAGGTGGCACCTTATGTTATGCTTTAACAAACACAAAAATATTCGTAAAGATTTAAAGTAATACATTTAGCAGTTATGAATTATTTGAAGGCAGTCTTCAAAGAACCATTCCACATGCTTAAATACAAGGATTACCATTATAGACAACCTGCTGAGGCACAGAAATGAAGATTAAAAAAACACTTTTTTTCTTAGAGTAAAATGTTCTTTCTGTAATTCATATGACTTGTCTTTAAAGGGAAATTTCATATACAGGTTGGGAAAGCTTTGCTTTTCTACATTAGTTTCGACGGTTGCTTTGAACATGCAGTTACAATTTTGAATGTTTTTTCTGGAATGTTTTATTGACATGGTGATTTAAAAAATTTTTTTTTAATTTTTTAATTAATTTATTGATTTTTGGTGCGTTGGGTCTTTGTTGCTGCACGCGGACTTTCTCTAGTTGCGTTGAGCGTGGCTACTCTTCATTGCGGTGCACGGGCTTCTCATTGCGGTGGCTTCTCTTGTTGCGGAGTACGGTCTCTAGGTGTGCGGGCTTCAGTAGTTGTGGCTCACGGGCTCTAGAGCACTGGCTCAGTAGTTGTGGCGCATGGGCTTAGTTGCTCTGCGGCATGTGGGATCTTCCTGGACCAGGGATCGAACCCATGTCCCCTGCATTGGCAAGCGGATTCTTAACCATTTCTCTACCAGGGAAGTCCTTGACATGGTGATTTGCTTTTACTTGCTGAGATAATATGATTGTTCTTTAGAATCTTTTAGATCATTGTTACAGAATCTAAGACCTTGAGAAAATCCAAAGACTCTACTCAGAGGCCTCAGATCATATTCATATTAGCTTATGGCTTTTCTAAGAATACAGGTGTAATGGATTCATCTGATGGTGGACCAGATTCACTATGCGTAATGAGAAATTGAGAATTCCCCAATTAGAACGTAAAGAATAGCAGCAGTACCTGTTACCTAGCTTTGTGAATTAAATAGTGTTTGCCTCCCTGCTGTCAGGGAAATTTGATATCTGTAAAGTTCTCTTGAAGGCCTAGAGTTATTTCTGTGACTTTTACCCTCGTATCAAGGAAAGGCATAGTCAGATATATGTTTCGTGTATCTTTCTATATGTCGTATAATATACTCAAATGGTATTTAAATTCTGAGGCGTATGTTCACTACCAACTTTCAGAAAACAAATGATTGCTGGAAATCACACCAAATATATTACTGTGCTTTTCCTAATTTTAGTAATTTCATTTGTTCCAGAAATTTTTGAAGCAATTCGAAAATAGTGTTTTTTCAGAATTCTGTTTTTCCAAAATTTGTTATCAACATAAGATTCTGATTTAACAAAAACTTGCTGATTTGATTTTGTACTTTTGATGCTTTTTTTTTTTTTTTTTTTTTTTTTTCCCACTGTACACGGGCCTCTCAGTGTTGTGGCCTCTCCCGTTGCGGAGCACAGGCTCCGGACGCACAGGCTCAGTGGCCATGGCTCATGGGCCCAGCCGCTCCGCGGCCTGTGGGATCTTCCCGGACCGGGGCACAAACCCGCGTCCCTTGCATCGGCAGGCGGACTCTCAACCACTGCGCCACCAGGGAAGCCCCTAATTTTGTACTTATAATGCTTTTTAACCCTGTCCAGCTCTATTCTTCAATCACATATGAGTATGTTTCCCATTGTTGCTTAATTGCTCTGAATGCACTTAAGCCAGTTTTATATCTGGTAACAAGAAAATCTCCCAGTTATGAAATTATAAGAGTAGAAGAAATCTTAGGAATAAACTAGTTCACAGGTACAGATCCAGAAACTTTGAAGATATGTCCAAGTCGCTTTCCGAAATGCTTATGACGATTTATCCTCTCACCAGTAATGGAAAGGCGTTCTCTTTTCTTTATTGCATCTCCAACACTTTTGCAAGAGGACTCAGCAGTTTTACTGCTAGGTACATATATACATAAATATGCATATCTCACAGAGGCTTTTGTACATGTTTTCAGAGACGTGGGAGAATGTCCATTGCAACATTGTTTGTGATAATTTAAACATAAATTGATAATATAATTGATAAATAAATCACTGTATATTAAATAATCGGAAGTGGTTGAATTAATGCAGTAGATTTATATGTATCTATGTCTACATCTCAGCAACATAATGTTGAATGAAAAGATAAAAGCAAATTGTAAAAGGATGTATAAAATATACTTTTTATAGAAAGAATAAAACCTGGAAAATGCTACTTTATAGGATTGGTGGAATATTATTTAGCTTTTCAAAAGGTTTATATAATATGGAGAAATGTGTGTTGTGTATAACAGGGTAGAAGGTCGTCTGTGATTATAGCCACAGGAGAGCGACTACATAATGCGTTTACTGTTGTGTGTCCTTTTGTTTGTAACCTGCTTGTTCTATAGTTTTGCCAACTCCTTTTGGCTCATTGTCAAGGAATCTTGAGAATTTTGAAAACCAGGTATTAGATTGTATCAGGACAATACAGTGTGGCTATAAGGAAGGTTTCTTTTAAACTGTTGTTCGATTCATCTAATAAGGGATCAGGCATTTATTGAGTAGCTGTTATGTATCAAGCCCTAAAATAAAGGGATCAGACTTGATTTTCCTGTTCTAACTAAATAAGAAAATAATAATAGCTAAGAACAACCACCTCTGAACAAACATACGAGAAGATTTACATCCTCCTTATTAATAATTAAAGAATTCGAAGTGAGAACACCTTGAGATCATTTTTACCTTGCAGGTTGGTGAAAATAAGAGGTGTGACAATACCTGGTAGAGAAAGAGACATTCTCTCCAATGAAAATCAGTCAGTATAGTCTTTCTGGAAGACAGTGTAGCAAAATCTCTCAAAATTAAAAAGACACATGTTGGGCTTTCCTGGTGGTGCAGTGGTTGAGAGTCCACCTGCCGATGCAGTGGACACGGGTTTGTGCCCCCGTCCGGGAAGATCCCACATGCCACGGAGCGGCTGGGCCCGTGAGCCACGGCCGCTGAGCCTGCGGGTCCGGAGCCTGTGCTCCGCAACGGGAGAGGCCACAACAGTGAGAGGCCTGCGTACTGAAAAATAAATAAAATAAAAAAAAAGAC
Organism: Phocoena phocoena; assembly: GCF_963924675.1. NCBI lineage: Eukaryota > Metazoa > Chordata > Mammalia > Artiodactyla > Phocoenidae > Phocoena > Phocoena phocoena. The sequence continues at coordinate 88,804,419 of NC_089221.1, read as the reverse complement.
ACATGTTCTTTCACCCAGAAGTCACACTGTAAGGAATACTGCAGATAACATTCACATGTTTTTCAAAATATGTGTACAAGCATATTCATTGAAGTACTGTTTGCAATAACAAAACAAAATAGACAACAAAACAATAGATAACTTAGATATTCATCAGTATAAGATTGGTTAAATAAGTTTGTATTTTCACATGATAGAATACTTTGCAGTTCTTATATAATTGAGATAAACCTATGCATGTTGATATGGAAGGATCTCCAAGATATTATAAGTGAAAAAAGAAAGCTGCAGAACAATGTCTCAGGTATGAAACTGTTGTATGAAATTGGAAAGAAAGATAAAGAGGTACATACACTGTACACAAGTATATACATTAAACAGGTTTTTTGTAAGCAACTCTAAGAGACTTGGGTGATTACCTTTGAGAAATGAAAGTGAAAAGGTGGCTTTTACTTTTCATTTGATACCTTTCAGTGCCCTTTATATTTTCTAAACGAATACAGGTTTAACTAGTATCTTTGAAAAATGCTAATAGGGTTTATCCCTGATTTTGTCTTTTTACCCTTCACCCTTATTCCTACTTTCGTGATAAAATAACACCAGCTACAACAAGGAAACAGGCAAAAATCAGCAAGTGACCAAGTGATTATATAAAACACAAAAGCAATCATGTTTTTGGTAAGCATAGATGGTGACTGAAAAACACCCTTCAAAATATGTTGGTGTTAATAGTTATTTATTGTCTTGTTAGTTTAAAACATGATGTAAAGTTCAGGACCGTAATGGCTAAAGCCAATTGGTCATTAACTGTGATAGTCACTGACCTTAAAAAGGAGAGTTGGTCTTCTAAATGATTTTCTGAAGTTGTTAATAACTGTATTTGAAGATTAGCAGTTATATTGTGATGGTGACAAGCGTGCCAAAAGACATTGGCCCCATTCATATGAAAAATTGTGTTTTTAGTGTGTAATTTGCAATAGCATTCATCAAAATTATTCATTCTTTCCAAAAGGAAAAAATTGATTGGTAGCAGTCACAGTGCCAAGGTTAGCATTAATGGTGCTGAAACATCTAAATTTCCTGGCTTCTAAACCTTTTAAAAACCTTTGAAGAGATTTATATGGTTTCTTGGATATGTAACAGTTCTTAAAAAATAATAAGGTCACTTTTTTCTTGCATACAAAAAATGTGTTTCCTAGATGTAGAAGAGAGTTGTCAGCTTTTTCTAACTATTTTTACAATCTCTTCATTCATTGGGGTTTACTTTTGGATAAAGGAAAAAGGAATTCGTTTCCCTGCCCTAATGTGGTAGCCTCCATTGGGACTTCCCCTGTACTCATGTTTTGTTAGTGTAGACAAATATGTCTAATTGTGGGCAGGTGACCTCTAATAGCATGTTTCAGAAAATACGGGTCAGATATGTTTTGTTGTTCTCAGCTCTGCACTGCTCCTCGGGGCATCTGGCTTGGGGTAGTGGATTATGAACCAAAGCCAGAGTAGAGGGCATTTCTAATGCTGGGGTGCAGTGTGCTCCCTTTTCTTTCTGTTTCTGTGTAAGTTGCAGTCTTACGCAAGTTCATGTCCTTGCAAAGATACCAGACAAACAGCTTCACTATTTGAATAAGTTAAATATAGAATTCCCCCAGTTTGTAATAAAATATGCATGATACTATTTTAAATACTGATTTGATATGTTTCTGTAAGTTAACATGTTGGTACAGAATAAAGCAGTATATTTAGTAGTGTTGGGCCAGATCATAAGTAGGAATCAGCCTTCACTTTTAATCTTTTTTTTTTCACCATGGTTAAAAGTCATGTTCAGAGGTCTTATATCAGTCAGATGCATTCCTGGCTTGTCTCATACCATCCCAGCAGGGAAAGAGACTGAAATCCTCTTTTCTTAAAGCAGTAAAAGGGATAAAGCATGTCTAGACATTGTAGTGCGGGGTCAAGAAGGACTTAGGTCTCTAGGCCACATGAGCAAGACCAGTGTGTCCATTTGTTTGTTGAGAAAGAGAAAGGAATAGGAAGGAGGGAGGATTAGGATGGGTTGAACCTGGCTTTGAATTTTTCTCAGCCTATCCCTGCTTGAATGTTTCAGTATCAAATATAATTTAGAAAACTCAAGAGGAGAAGTAAAGTATATTGTATTAATCCAAATTGTTACTTTTTGTCTTCCTCTTCCTTACTTCTCAGTGTTCCAAGATTTCTTTATCATTTCTTTTGCTTTTCAAGAACTACTTGTTATTTTTCAGGGTAGGCCTGCTGGCAAGAAATTCTGTAAGTTTTTCTTCATCTTTGAATGAATGTCTTGGTTTCCTATTCACTTCTGAAGGACATATTTTCTGGATATAGAATTTCAGCTTGACAATTCTTTCAGCACTTGAAAAATATTGTCCCATTTCCATCTGGTGTCCTTGGTTTCTGATGAGAAATCTGCTGTAATATTGAATTGTTTTTCACATTCCAACTATAGAGAGATTTTGCTGCTTTCAAGATTTGTTTGTCTTTAGTAGTTTGATTATGATATGTTCTGGCATGTGTTTCTTTATGTTTATTCTTTTGGGGTTCACTCATCTTTTTGAATTTGTAGGTTTATTGCTTTAACCAAATTTGGGGAAATTTCTGCCATTATTTCTTTGAGTACTGTTTTAGTTCAACATTCTTTCTCTTCTTTTTTCTGGAATACTGATGACGTGAATATTACATTTTCTGCAGTCTGTTTTCTCTGTGTTTTTCAGAGGGAGTACTTTCTATTTTTCTATCTTCCGTTTTACTGTTTTTTTTCCTCTCGTCTTCATTTTGCTTTTGAGACCATCCAGTGACTTTTTTCCTTTTGATTATTTTATTTACTTTTATTTATTTTATTTACTTTTCGGTTCTAAAACTTCCATTTGGTTCTTCTTTATTTCATCTGTTTCTTTACTGAGACTTTTTAAAAAATTTGCTTCAAGAATGTCTGTACTGTACTTGTTTACTGAAGCATTTTTTATGATGTCTGATTTCACACTTTTGTCAGATAATTCCAACATCTGCATCATCATGGTGTTGGCATCTCTTGATCTTTCCCTGGGAACCTGAGGACAACACAGTGGTGAACACCCTGGATTGTCTTTTTGCCTCACACATCCCTCATTGGGTCATGGAGAAGCTAGCAACCTGGAAAAACCAGTGAACACAAGCCAAAACAAAGACAAAAACAAACCTCAGGAAAACCCTGCTGTCCTGCTGTTTCTAGCCAAAAGAAAAGTCTACATGTGTTTGTTTTATGTGTGATGCCCAGGATTTTGTTTTGTTTTGTTTTTTTTTGTTGTTGTACTTGGTGGGAAGAGTAGGATAATACATCTCATTCTGGAACCAGAAGAGAAGTGCTGGTGTGAATGTTAATCCCTGACGTGGCGAATATGAATCACGTCACTTCCTAGCTTCATACAGATAAATAATACAAACCCCCAGAAGCCATGAATACCCTGAAGATTTTTAGAAGGCAGTAAAAGTTAAATTCTATGAGTAAAAATTAAAACATGCTCAAAACTTTAAAAATTCAACTTTGAATATCAAAAATTTAGATATATTAATTTTTAAGACATGTTAGTTAAAAATTTCAAACCTGACATTAGAAGAAATCTGATAACACATAAAACAAAGTTAACTGTAATAGGTTATATTTTAATGAAAGTGACCTTATTTATGAGAAAGTTCTAATCTGATAGTCTTACCTCCATTTTTACAGAATATAAAACGTAGGTATAGAAGATTAAATAATGTGTCCAAGGTGGCCACAGTGCTGCCTAGGGCAGAGCCAGAATTTGATACCTGGATTTTTCATTCTTACCATATGTTTTGTACATTCACGTCTCTGGGCCCTTGTACCTATTGTTCTGAGTGGTCCGACCTCACCTCCATGCCTGAAATGATCTTTTAAAGGTCTCTCCTTTGTGACTTTCAAGATACCATTTGGTCCCCCCCACAAATGTGTAAAACTAATTGCTTTCTCTTCTGTGATCCAAAAGCAATTTTTGCATGACTATTTTAGCATTTATCTCATGTTATTATGGGTATCTGTGTACATTACTCCTCACCATCACTGCACATACATACATACTACACAGGGCTTTTACATACTTGATGATAAACATTTGTAAATTGAATTAAAATTAAAATCTGACTCCCAGTTTGACACTACTTTGTCATATTGCATTGCCTCCTCTAAATAGTTAATGAACTCTACAATGTTAGGTAAGGAGAGATTGCCTAAGATTTCAAAAGACCAAGCCTCTTCAACTAACTAAACCAAAAATCTCATTGAACAAAGATGTTTTTCTTTTGATGCTTTAGTGTTTCTTTCTTTATGAAATTCCAGAAACTTAGTTTTCACCCAGATTAACATATAATCTTTTCTCTCTTTCACCAAATGAACCAATTTATTTGAATACAATTGTATTGAGTTTGTATTGTATGAATTCTTTACATGCATTATATTTTTTAATCCTCACACGACTCAATGGGGGTAGGTACTGCAGTAACTGAGATGAGGATATTGGGATTTGGGGAGTTAAGTATGTAGCTGGTGTGAGGTGAAATGAGTGACTCAAATCTAGTCCTTGTGACTTCAAGTCTTAACCACCTCAAGCTGTAGATTCCTGCCGGCCCATTTCTTTTTATATATGCTTATATACATAGCGTTTGCCAGATCCTGATGCACATATTTTGAAAACATGAGGAAGGGGGAGAGCTTTGTGGTAGGGGAGTAAGGGAAGGTGCAAGTTGTATGGCATCTATTCCTCATTCAACCCCTGGTACTTGGTTTTAATTCCTATGGTTAGAGGGAGAGGGCCAGAAACTGAAGAAACTGTGTATGGAGAGACAGACAGACATTGTGAGATGGTGGCCCCATCGGGGCTCAGGTGGTGAGGTTTGGGGCAGAACTGGGGCAGAGGCCACTGGTTCCACTTGTGCAGTGCTCTGGCACTCCCAGGACTAGGAACTTCGATGCCATGACACTGGAGTGATCATAAGAGGCAGGAAAAGCCTTGAGCTCTGTTGAGTGGCTCTGCTGTAAGGCACACGGAGGCAACAGGAACCAGAGCAAGTCAGCACCTGTGGGACAGCAGCTAAAGCTGAGCACTTGGGCAGGAGCGAGTCACTACTTTGGGCATCCCAGAAAAGACCATGGAGAAAACTTAGAGATGCTAATTTCCATCAGTCAGACTAGTGGGGAATTCTAGCTCCCTAATTAGGTCACTAAAAGCAAATGTGTCTCTATTTTATAATTCCATGCAAGTGAGGTCTGGGATATATTTAATTATTGTTTTCAGACAAAGTACAGGCGAGAAGCTGTGTAATACAAGCACATTATCACCATGTTGCCGAAGCCGTTGGCTTTGAGAATTCCTGGAATATATCCCTCCACTAAGCATTGCATATTTGTGTACATTTCAAGTACCTTTTAATACTGTGTTCTAGATGTATGTCTTTTTCTGCAGTCCAGTTATATGTTGGAACAGTGATTCAGTGTTTTAAATTTTTGCTTTATATTTTGGGTCTAAACTAATGAATTGGCTCTACATAGTATTATGTTTCTTAACAATTTTTTTTAAATGTACATTTCTTCAATATATAGGGGAAATATATAAACAAATTTTCAAAAATTTGTTTTTGGCTTACCCAAGCAAAGCGTATTTAGATGTATATTGTTTTATAATACATTTTCTTCTTATTGCATGGAAGAATAAAGGCCAGGGAGAAATATGGTACTATTTTTTTTTTTTTTTTTTGTGGTACGGGCCTCTCACTGTTGTGGCCTCTCCCGTTGCGGAGCACAGGCTCCGGACGCGCAGGCTCAGTGGCCATGGCTCACGGGCCCAGCCGCTCTGCGGCCTGTGGGATCTTCCCAGACCGGGGCACGAACCCGTGTCCCCTGCATCGGCAGGCAGACTCTCAACCACTGTGCCACCAGGGAAGCCCATATGGTACTAATTTATATCTAATATTTTATAGGTTAAAATAATCTACATCCTATTTCTCTAAATTTTAAGAAAATTTACATTTTATTTCTTATAATTTTCTAAACTTATTTTTTTTTTTTTTTTTTTGCGGTACGCGGGCCTCTCACTGTTGTGGCCTCTCCCGTTGCGGAGCAACAGGCTCCGGACGCGCAGGCTCAGCGGCCATGGCTCACGGGCCCAGCCGCTCCGCGGCACGTGGGATCCTCCCACACCGGGGCACGAACCCGCGTCCCCTGCATCGGCAGGCGGACTCTCAACCACTGCGCCACCAGGGAAGCCCTAAACTTATTTTTTAAACATTTATTTATTTATTTATTTAATTTATTTTTGGCTGCTCTGGGTCTTAGTTGTGGCACGCAGGACCTTTGTTGCCGCCTGCAGGATCTTTAGTTGCTGCATGTGGGCTCTTAGTTGTGGAATGTGGGATCTAGTTCCCTGAGCAGGGATCGAACCCAGGTCCCCTGCATTGTGAGCGTGGAGTCTTAACCACTGGACCACCAGGGAAGTCCCCAAGTTTTCTAAACTTATATGAGTATTATTTAGGTTAAAATAAGAAAATCAATTTTAAAAAGCCTTCTCCCATGTTTTTTTTTCCTTTTTTAGCGTTTGTTTTCTGTGATAATGGAGTATTGATGTAGAACTTTGGAAAAGAAGAACATAAAGAAAATTAAAATCACACATATAATCCCACTACCAAGAGGTAGTTAACATTTTATCTCCTCAGTTTTTTCACTCTGCTTATATACTTAATAGAATGATGTTTAAACTCCTAATAATTATATATCCTGCTTTTTCAATTATATTATATTTTCCAATTTCATTAAATGTTTTAAGAAGATATGATCTTTCATGTCCACATAGCAGTCTATCAAAAATATATACCATCATTTAACCATTATCCTAATTTTAATACATTTGGGAGGCTTCTGTGTTTTTTCATTACTACAAATACTGCTACATTGAGCATCCTGGTCCACAAATCCGTCTCTGGTCTGCTGAGCCTATTGCTAGGAAGTCCCCAGATGTGTTCTTTTTGGGTAAAAATGTGTAACACCTTTAAGACTTTTACACTTTACTTTAAATAAATGTACATAAAACTCATCTAGCACAATGCCTGGCAAATAGGCACTCAAATACTGACTTTTAACATAGAAATTCTGCAGTATACTTGTTATTTCATCCTCAGTGATTTGGTTTTTCTAGTACCTGCCTTTCCTAGATTTGACTGATTCATTCACATATTCCATAAATGTTTAATGAGCACCTACTATCTGTCCAGCCCTGTTAAGGTATATGTTAACTTGGACTTGGGGAATGTTATGAAAATACTTAAAAACCTCCTTTGACCCCTTTTTCCTGAAGAGATGAATCTGGGTCTTGATGTTGTATACCATGAACTTTGCCCTTTCTGAGCTTCTGATTTAAAAAAATGAAATGAAACGTATTTATACAATATAACTTTTTTTTTTTATTCTGCCAAACTGACAAGGGAAATGCCTTTTTCTCACATTCTTGTTACTTGGCATCGCTTCCTCTGTGAAGGGTAAGTGTGTGGACCAAGTGGACTAGGTCAGGGTGGGTGATGGACTCGCCATGTTACTTCTAGTTATTGTGGGAACCTTATTAAAGGAGGTGGGATTTTATAAGCTGTTTGAAATGTAAGAACGAACATTTAGTGAGCTGTGAATGCATTTGTCTGACATGATGAAAAATGTATAACCTAATTTTAGATTTTGTTTTTTGATAATAAGTTTTCTTGTTTAAAGAATGTGAAACATGAATATGTAAGAAATGTTCTATATTCATACATTAGGGTGTTCGTATGCTTTTTTTAAACAGGTGATTATTGGCTCTCACTTATGATTAAAACATGGATAGTTAGGACTTTATACCTTGGTTAGATTTTATTTATTCTGGGAAGCATTTTTCTCTTGTTAAAATATTAATCTGAAATATTTTCACAAACACAAGTGACTTTTTGAAGGTCGTGCTCTTGCTTGTATGTATTTTCTTTTTGCAAATTATGCATCAGCCTCCCAGGGAGGAGGTGGTTCTTTGTGGTTATAGAATATTATACTTATAATAAACTAATTATATATTGATGAGTTAAATTCCTTATAATCACAGGTAAGAAACTTTGCTATTCTACTTATCATCTAAGACATTGGATATTTAGGAGCATTACAAAGCCCAGTTTGGGTGTATATACTTTGTTGTGCTTTCCAAAGGCTTTAACAACAGTAGGAAGGTACTGTCATCTCCAAGGGCTGTTAGAGTATTGTCAAGTGAGAACATTAAAAGTAGAATCGTAAATAGAGCTGCAATGAACATTTTGGTACATGACTCTCTTTGAATTTTGGTTTTCTCAGGGTATATGCCAAGTAGTGGGATTGCTGGGTCATATGGTAATTCTATTTGTAGTTTTTTAAGGAACCTCCATACTGTTCTCCACAGTGGCTGAACCAATTCACATTCCCACCAGCAGTGCAAGAGTGTCCCCTTTTCTCCACACCCTCTCCAGCATTTATTGTTTCTTGATTTTTTGATGATGGCCATTCTGACTGGTGTGAGATGATATCTCATTGTAGTTTTGATTTGCATTTCTCTAATGATTAATGATGTTGAGCATTCTTTCATGTGTTTGTTGGCATTCTGTATATCTTCTTTGGAGAAATGTCTATTTAGGTCTTCTGCCCATTTTTGGATGGGGTTGTTTGTTTTTTTGTTATTGAGCTGCATGAGCTGCTTGTAAATTTTGGAGATTAATCCTTTGTCAGTTGCTTCATTTGCAAATGTTTTCTCCCATTCTGAGGGTTGTCTTTTGGTCTTGGTTATCGTTTCCTTTGCTGTGCAAAAGCTTTGAAGTTTCATTAGGTCCCATTTGTTTATTTTTGTTTTTATTTCCATTACTCTAGGAGGTGGGTCAGAAAGGATCTTGCTGTGATTTATGTCATAGAGTGTTCTATTTACAATAGCCAGGACATGGAAACAACCTAAGCGCCCATCATCGGATGAATGGATAAAGAAGATGTGGCACATATACACAATGGAATATTACTCAGCCTTAAAAAGAAATGAAATTGAGCTATTTGTAATGAGATGGATAGACCTAGAATCTGTCATACAGAGTGAAGTAAGTCAGAAAGAAAAAGACAAATACCGTATGCTAACACATATATATGGAATTTAAGGGAAAAAAATGTCATGAAGAAGCTAGGGGTAAGATAGGAATAAAGACGCAGACCTACTGGAGAACGGACTTAAGGATATGGGGAGGGGGAAGGGTGAGTTTTGACAGGGCGAGAGAGAGTCATGGACATATACACACTAACAAACGTAGTAAGGTAGATAGCTGGGGGGAAGCAGCCGCAAGGCACAGGGATATTAGCTCGGTGCTTTGGAACAGCCTGGAAGGGTGGGATGGGGAGAGTGGGAGGAAAGGAGACGCAAGAGGGAAGACATATGGGAACATATGTATATGTATAACTGATTCACTTTGTTATAAAGCAGAAACTAACACACCATTGTAAAGCAATTATACCCCAATAAAGATGTTTAAAAAAAAAAAAAAAAAAAAAAAAAAAAAGTAGAATCAATATACCCTTAGAAATATAAGGTTATTTGGATTACTTCCTTTTATTATCTATAATTTTAGATATATTACAAAGTACAGGTAAACTTGTTTCGTACAGTTAAACTTTTTACTTTTATTTTACTGAATGAAAGTCTCATTTAACTTAACATTTTTCCATCGATACATAACTTCAGCCTGGTGAACAAGTATAGAATAGACAATTTATGTATTGTCATTTCTGTTTCTTTTCTTTTTGTCATTTCTATTTCTAATGGCCCAGTGGTAGGTAGGTGGGACATATCATAACAGACACTATCATTAAATGCTGCTTTATATTCTATCAAGTATAATGATAGGAATAAAAGTTAATTTTGTACAATAATGTTTGAAGTGACAGCTCCATGGAACTGGGGAAAGGAAGTGTATACATTGAGTAGTGACTAATCTTTATTAAGCACTTTGTATGGTATGTGTCCAGCACATGGGAATTTCTCTTGGAATGCTCACAAGAACCCCATTAGGTTTCTATCTCATTTTCACACTTTTTGGAAAACAGATAACTTCTTTAAGGTAGTAAGCTAGTAAGATGTGGAGCTGGATTGCAACCCAGGCTGAGTTCAGTGATTTCATGCAGTCAGATAATCTTACATTTCTTTTTGAGATAAATAAAAAGTATAATATCACTGATTTGAAATTAGTACAATAATTATATTTAAAATGCTTTCATTCCATATTATGACCAGCCAGTTAAGAAAGGTGTGACAGTGGGCATAAAAGATTCAGAAGAAACATGAGGAAAAGGAAAGGGAAGAACCAGAGAAAGGAGGTAATGTGACAGATGGAAACACAGGAAAGGGGAGAGGACAGCAAATGTCCTGGAGAGGAAGAGATATTCAGGCAGAGGTTGGGGAAGGAAGCAGAGAATGCCCAATTATATAGAAAAGGAGAGAACCCAGATGGTTTGGAAGTCTAAGTTACCTTATAATGGTGGCTTTTCCCTTGCTTTGTGAATCTTAGCGTGCCTTTCGAAATACTAACTAGCTCTTCTGCTATTCAGAGTGCTTCCCCTGTTTTTTGTGTGTTAGCCTTCTGGGACTTAAGTTCATTTCACCCTTTGCGATGAAACCTCAATCATAGATGATTCAGAGTTCAAGTTGTGTTTCCTACTTCTGTTTTTTCCTGTTTTCTTACATAACTCATGATACATCCACACAATCAAATTTTGGTAAGTGATCTGTCTGGTGGATTTAATGTAGCCTTCAGTCATATTCTTATGATTTTCTCCTTATACTCTTTGAAATGAATCCTCAAACTAACCATATCTCTTAATTTAAAAGTTTTATTTAGGAATGAAATAAAGCTTGACAGAATGGAAGAGGCTTTATTTTCAGAGAATTAAAACATATTTTCTGTGGTGTGACCAAAGAATTAATTGTATTTTTATGAAGCAACTACTTTATTATCAATTATGTTTAAGGTCTCAAATTTAGTGCTCATATAGATTCTTTGGTTGTACTTTAAGTATATTATTATGTTCTAATGAAAAGAGTACTGGGCTCCTATGTAACCCTGTATAGATTACTTTAACTTCTCTGTTTCTTCCATTTGTAAAATGGAAATTACACCTGCCCGTTTATCTAACTGGGTGAGTGGACAGATGTATATGTGTACTAGAAAATGCTTTGTAAATATTATTGCTGAATACAACTATGGCTGTTAGGTTAGTAGATTTCTTCTTAGATTACTCCTTTCATTAATTAAAGGATGAGCAGATGCAGAATAGACTAATTGTTCTGTTTCATTTACATTACCCAAATATTATTTCAATAAAATAAAGCAGTATTCGTCAAAGAAACTTGGTCAAAATATTAAAGGAAAGTGGTTGAGTCATACCTAACTTACCATAGATCTTTTTAATAGGGACAAATATCTATGCCATTAGTTCTGGACCAATGTCTTTCCCTTTCACAATACTTTAATGCATAACTTATAAATCTCTTTTTATCAGCCAATCTGACTTTTCCAAACGCAGACTAACATTAAGCAAGACGGGATGAGCAAAAATCAGGCAAGGTCAAATAAGCAATCAAATGATCAGATCCTCATTGGACACTAATGGAATTTTAGACTTTTAGAAAATGATTAGTTATGAATCTCAATGCCCTTTGTTGACAAAAGGTCAGTTTTTATAAAATTGTGGTAAATTTTTAATGAGATTTTTAAATTACCGTGTTGGATTGTTATCTTTATAAAACTATACATAGTTCATTTTTCATATTAAGTCTCACATGAACATTTTTGCTGGAATGATAAGGGTATTATGGCTCTGATTTTTTAAAGAGCCTATTGTTAGAGATATACTGAAATATTTACTGATAAATGTGATGTTTTAGAAGTGGATGGGGCTATTAATGAAATAAGGTTGGCCATGAGTTAGTAACTGTTGAAGCTAGGTGATTGGTGAATGGAGTTTTATGTATTGTTTTTTCTACTTTTTTATATTTTTGGAATTTTTCATAATAAAAGGGTAAAACATTTTACTGTTTTGTGCTTCTGATTTGCTTAATGGAATAGTTGTATCATGCTAATTAAAAGTCAAAGTTGTATTAGTAAATATGAGTTCTTAAATAATCCTTATTTTTCTCATGATATATAAAAGCAATACATATTCTAGCTTGCTACTGAAATGATATCAGGTGTATAATGATATCAGGCATACAATAGCTTAAAATGTTTGAGAAAAATCTTATTTGTAATAATTGAGTATAATTTTTAGTTATATTTTTGTCTTCTTTCTACATGTACTATGTAATTATGGCATATATATAGAAAGTAATAATTCACTGACTACTGCAAATGATTATATTAGTGATCACACCTATAATAAATGTTTTTTCTTATATCTTTATTGGAATATAATTGCTTTACAATCTTGTGTTAGTTTCTGCTGTACAACAAAGTGAATCAGCTATATGTATACATATATCCCATATCCCCTCCCTCTTGAGCCTCCCTCCCACCCACCCTCCTTATCCTGCCCCTCCAGATTGTCACAAAGCATCGAGCTGATCTCCCTGTGCTATACAGCAGCTTCCCATTAGCTATCCATTTTAAATTTGGTGGTGTATATATGTCAGTGCTACTCTCTCACTTCATTCCATCTTCCTCTCCCTCCTCCCCTAACCCCACCATATCCTCAAGTCTGTCCTCTACGTCTGCGTCTTTATTCCTGCTCTGCCACTAGGTTCATCAGTACCGTTTTTTTAGATTCCATATATGTGCGTTAGCATACGGTATTTGTTTTTCTCTTTCTGACTTCACTCTGTGTGACAGACTCTAGGTCCATCCACCTCATTACAAATCACTTAATTTTGTTCCTTTTTATGGCTGAGTAATGTTCCATTGTACATATGTGCCACATCTTCTTTATCACACTTGTAATAAATGTTTAACATTTACTCTTCTCACTAGATTGTAAGGGCAGCCTGTCTTAATCATTGTATGTAACACAGTACTTGGCACATAGTATTTGCTCAGTAAATATTGTTGTCTGACCATAGTTTAAAAGAAAACTATTTCTGTTTATATAACATTATTTTAGATTTCTTTCTAAAATTTACTAACGATATGAAAATTTTATTACATAAAGAGCATAGTGAAAAGGTCTTAATGAAATGATTTATAAAGTGAATCTGTACCAAGTGTTTTGTCTCCATATTTAGCTATTTCCTTTGATATGATCAGTACCAATTTGTTTTGTGTTTTTGTTATACTACTTCAAAGGAGGGGACTTTCTAGTGCATTAATTGTAAGTGTACACTACACCCTGTGAAAAATAATACAGAAAAACAAAGGAAGGTGAAAATGAAAAAGAATTTTTTCATAGAGTTTGAAGACTCCACTAAAGCAATGGAGAAATTTTGTGTTCCATTTTAAAGCTCCTACAAGTATAATGTATGGTTACTTGGTATCTAAGTAAAATTTCTTCATTTGGGACTTTTATCATCACAGTACTTCACATAGTACTTCTTTGTTGTTAGACGTGGATGCTTTCTGACTCTGGCACGTGCCTAGGCCTCACTGAGGTACCCATCTGTGTGGTATGCTGCTGTTCACGTGGGGGCGGGGACCTGCTGCAGCCATAGTCCACTGGCAGCCTCTCTGAGGCCAGAATACCCCTGTAGCTTGTCCTGGGTACACCTGCTGGGTTTTGAAGTACAACTTACCCTTTATCACCCTTCCGTTAGAGTCTTCAATGAATGGCTCCATCAATTATGTGCCTGCCGGAACTCAAGGAGACCTTACAGTTTTTTAATCCCTATATTACTCATGTTACCAATAAAATAGATTACCTCCCTCCCTCCCTCCCATATCAAGTCATAACCATTCTGCCAGGCTTTCAACCCTCCATAGTCTAGTCACCTCTTCAAACTTGGTTTCAGATCTAGTCAGAAGGTCCTGGGAAACTGAACTAAACTAGACTGGGATGCAGTACACAGGCTAAAATATTCCCAGGGATCTCGCTAGTAGTCGTGGCAGCTATACTTGTTCATATCCCAACCTGTCTCCTCTCTGCTCTCTGTACCTCATCTTCATACTGCACTAGTACTTGACATGAAGCATCGTGCATATCGTAGGTACTCAAATGTTTGTTGAACTAAAGGGATTTAAGAGACCGAGCAACTCTGAGTGAAATAAGCCCTTTACTATAAATGTGCTTTCTTCAGTTTTGAAGGTATTGCTGATTCTAGCCATTGACAACTGGGGTCACTTCTCTTCTGCTTTCCTAAACCAATAGGGGATACTTAGACAACCAAACTCTACTCCAGCTGACTTCTGCCCAGAAACATACGACTCTTCTAGTCTGATGAATTTTGCTGAACTGGAACACATGGAAATGTTTTTGCCCTTCAGTTATAAAGCTCAGTAATGAGGTTAGCATTCTTCCTGGAAAATTCTTTAGGAAGTAGACTCACTATGTCCTTGATCCCTGTTGCTCTTTGTCCTTGGTGGTGGAAAGAAGGCCTTGAATTGGTCCTAAAGTCCTAAGTGAGATTAGGTAGTCACCCTGCTAATTTCCTCCCATTCGTTTTCCAGTTCACTCCAGAATCAAAGTGCTGCTGTTTCTTTCTTTGAAAGCTGTATATCCCATTCTTAGCCATGGCTTCTTTGTGGCACTTGGAACCAATAAGATCAACAGATCAAATTTTCTTAGCATTAAAAAGGACTTGTTGGGCTTCCCTGGTGGCGCAGTGGTTGAGAGTCCGCCTGCTGATGCAGGGGACACGGGTTCGTGCCCCGGTCTGGGAAGATCCCACATGCCGCAGAGTGGCTGGGCCTGTGAGCCATGGCCACTGATCCTGCGCGTCCGGAGCCTGTGCTCCGCAATGGGAGAGGCCCGCGTACCACACACACACACAACATCGAAAACAAGGCATTAGCATGCATCAACATCGAAACAAGGCATTAACATGCATCAAGACAGGACTTCATTCGTTCACTCCTTTTCATTTTGGAGCCCCTGTTGTGTGCCAGGCCCTGTGCCAAGCACTGAGCTTAGTGCAGTGAATGGGATAGGTGGGGAGACCACCACTTAGTGAGCAAGGGTAGGGGGTGGTGGGGTGATGAAAACAGGTGGAAGAGTTAGGGAGGAGTCAGATTACGCAGGGCCTGGTAGGTTATAGAGGAGTTGGGATTTTATTCTTGGTGTAATTGGTACCATTGGAGCATTTTGAATGGCAGACTGACACGATCAGATTCACACTTAAAAAGATCACTGTGGCTTGATGGGTGGAGAACAGATTTGCGGGCTCAAGAGTGGCAGAAAGAGGTCCAGTGTGCAAGCTATTGAAAATGTCCAGGAGAAGGAGGACATGTCTTGGACCATGGTGGTCTGTGGTATCAGTACAGATGGCAAAGAGATAGCCCCATGTATACCCAGGGTCATCTTCAGTACTAATATTTGGAGGGTCTAGTTAGTTGTGAATGTTAGATTTAGTTATGGGACTGTTTCTGGATTGATTTCATAAGACTCTTTAAGAGAACTTATTAAAAGTATATATTTCTGGGGCTTCCCTGGTGGCGCAGTGGTTGAGAGTCCGCCTGCCGATGCAGGGGACACCGGTTCGTGCCCTGGTCTGGGAAGATCCCACATGCTGCGGAGCGGCTGGGCCCGTGAGCCATGGCTGCTGAGCCTGCGCATCCGGAGCCTGTGTCCCACAACGGGAGAGGCCACAAGAGTGAGAGGCCTGTCTACAGCAAAAAAAAAAAAAAAGTATATATTTCTGGGTCCTGAATTAGTAAGTTTGGGGTGAAGTCTAGAGAAAACTTTTTTTTTCTGAACAAGGTCACTAAATACTTTTATATTATTTAGGACACTCATGTAGGATTACACAGAACAATTCTTTGATGCCAGCAGTATAAAAATGTCCAAAGATTGCTCTACCTTTTTAGAGTTAATACTACAAATTCCTTTCCTCCCCAGATATGCTAGCATCATTTCCAAAAGTTAATCTTTCAGTGCAGATTACAAAACCCTTTTCATTGACTCAGTCTTACTCTGATAAAGATAGATCTCTCCTCCCATGTTCCAAGAAAACTTTGTCTTAAAATAAGAATAAATTGCATCTCTTTATTTAGAATCCTGAAATTTTTGTAAAAGCTTCTCCCATCCTTATTTTCTTATTCTTTAATTTTAATCCTTTTTAGGTGAAAGCGCTTTCCTGGATTATCAGGTTCTACTTAACGTGGTTTTATAATTCACTACCGTTAATCCAGCTTCTTCAACACTTCTGAATTAGACTACTCCAGTCCTCTCCTATGCTTTCCTCTTTTGGGAGGGTTCTCAGGATATACAGGACTATCACGGCATTGGCAGCACACCTGGTCTACCTATAGGAGATGAAAAAAGTAATCAAGGGAAGCACTTCTCTTCAGAAAATTGTTTAATAAGTTAGACCTACTGTGCCTTGATCCTTTTCACTTTACTTCTCTGGGGCTAAAGGGAGGGCCTTAAATTTGCTTTTGAGTGGAATTAGCACCATGAAATGAATCACAACCTAGTGTGTATAAGTTAAAGGGCATGGGTTTCAAAACCTAAAAGACCAAAGTTTAAAGCCCCACTTTGCCACCTGCTAGTGATTTGATTTTGGGGAAGTCAATCTCTAATAGGCTTATTTTAGTCACCTGTTAAATGGGGAGAATGTTGCCTCTTGAGGCTATTATGAGCATCTCCTGTGATGCATAGAGAGGACTTAGCTTGGCACACAGTAAGGCCTTAGTAAATATAGCCATTTTATTATCTACTCTCTCTTAAACTCTTTAGCTACTAGTACCCCAAACCTCAACAGAGTGAGCTGTGTCCAGAGACTGAATCCCTAGATTCAACAATTCAAAAAAAATTTTGTAAACAATAACTCTCCAAGCAAAATTAGTGACCCTGTACTGCTCACCTTCTGTTCTTTCTCTTTCTTCTAGCCCAGAATAGTTTAGTCATGTATGAACACTTCAAACACAGTGGCTATTACATTTGCCCCGTTTTAGAATTTTCTAGGCCTATTGTTTCTACCTCCTGGAGAGGTTTCTCTCTTGTAGCCACATTTGATCTCCCAAGAAACCACCCTCAAAGGATTTCTGAGTGCAGCTTTCAAGAGCTTATGAGAACTAACATTTTCCTTTTCCCTCTGCCCCCTGTGTTTCTGGTTTTCATTTGCTTAGGGTTTAGCAACTAGAGAAGGCCCCCTTAAGGTTCACAAATGGAAGCTCTACAGGAATCTTTGTGTGTGTTTATATTATTGAGGCTTTTCATGGTTCTTGTGACTCTGAAGGCACAATAGACATTCCCTATCACCAGGGCTTTTCCACCTTGTAACACTAAATGCACTTGCATGCTTTTCATGCCGCTATAAAAGTATAGGCTGGCTTTTAGAATGCCAGCTTAAGGAGACGGTCTTCTCTACGTCTGTCATATGAAGAGATGACCCTATTGAATCTGAGGTTCATCCTCTTTATCTCCATCACAGCTTTGACTAAAAGATCAAAATCTGCTTTGCAAGCTGATCTCATTCCCCCCTGATTTTCCGATACCACTTTCCAAATCCTGAGCCACATTTCTCTTTGCATACGAATTCTTTTCTTCTGCCTGCTTTTCCCACAGTCTGTGAGTAAGTAAGATCCTTCAAAATCAAACCGTTACAGGTGTCTTTGCAACAAATAGCACTGGGGCAATTCATATGCAAAAAAAAAAAAAAATGAACCTTTCACCTTACTTCACACTATTCACAAAAATCAACTCCAAGAGCACCATAGACCTAAATGTTAGAGCTAAGACCACCGTTAAGGAAATGAAAAGACAAGGCACAGAATGGAAGAGAATATTTGTGAAACAAGAATCTGATAAAGGACTTGTATTCAAGTTATATAAAGAACTCTTACAACTTAAGAAGAAAACAACCCGATTTTGAAAATGTGTGAAAAATTAAGCTTATACTTATCACATGACTAGTAATTCCACTCCTAGATATTTACACAAGAGAAATGAAACGTAATGCCCATACCAAGACTTGTATGTGAATGATCACAGAAGCATTATTTATCAAAGCTCCAAACTGGAAACAATTAAAATGTTTATCAACCAGTAAACAGATAAACAAAATGTAGTATAGCCCTACAGTGCAATTCTACTCAGAAATAAAATGAGCCAACTATTTATACATGTAACACCAAGGATGAATCTCAAAAACATTACACTAGTGAAAGAAGCTAGATACAAAAGACTACTTACGATAGAACTCTATATGAAGTTTCTAGAAAAGGCAGGTATGGATGTGTAAAGCATGGTTGTCTAGCGGTGGGAGCTGTGATTGAACATATGGGCATAAGGGATAAAGGGAATTTTGGGGGTGGTGCGATGCAAGTGTTCTACAACTGGATCCTGGTGTTGGTTGCACAACTGTTTAAGTTTAAGGCCTTTTATTAAGTCTCCTAAAACACATCTAAGCCTACTAAGAGTGTTTCTATACTCCAAGGACTTACTCTGGTCTTGTTTGGCTTATAGGACTCTGTTGATGCTGGAGGCTCCTCCGAGCTCTCTTATTCTGATTCCTTGAGCTGAAAGAGAAAGACCCACCAAGCACATTTTAATACCTTTTTTTCTTCTCTCTGAAAGCTCTAACCCCTTGGACTTGAGCTTTCTTGTGTCCTTAATCCTTATCTGAATTCCTCTTCCCCCTTTTGAAGGTGGACCTAGGAGAGGCCTGATGTTAGAGTGAGATTAGGCAGGGTTATTTAACCAAATGGCCATAGTTATTTAACCTTTGTTCTCTCTCATCTTCCCCGCCCACCCCACTTTTTAATAGAAGTTTGTTTTCACTAAAGCTTCAGGCAGTTTTAGTGCCTTAAGTATTCTTTGTTAACATAATGTTTTTAGAAAGCTGAGTGTCAGGAAGGCCCATTTTTAATTTATCAATGGCACCCTTACTCTTAATCTGCTGAAGCATACTTTACTTTTGAGGGCAGAATTAATCTTTTATCAGACGTACCATGGATGCTGTTGGTTTCATTATTTTAGGAAAATATTCTTGGGTTGTTTCAGAATTAATGCTACCCACATACGTTTATTTTCCAATATCTATTCAGAATAGATAAGGAAGATACAAAGTAAGAGTCACCCATATTAAATTTAATGCAAAGGAGATGCAAGTCACTGCTATTTGAAAAACTAACAGTGATGTTTAACTTGTTGATTTCATCTTGACTGTGAAGAAAGTGAATCTGAAATTAAGCCTATGATAGAGAATATTTGGACCTTCTTTAATAAGCTACAACTTTGTGGAACAGTGAAGAAAATGTTAGCACAATTATAAGAAGATAATTTTATACATGGAAAGTTTTTGGAGGTTGAGGGAGACAAAAAAGGAATTTCAATCTGCCCTTTGTTTAAAGCAGGGCCATGTAGAAATGCCAAAAGCTGTCAGTGTAACTTCTTTGCAGCTCTGGGGCCTCAAGTTTTCACATCCCTAAGAGTCTCTTAGGGGCTTGTTAAAAATACAGATCCTTGGGCCACACCCCTTTTGGCTCTGAGATTTTACTAAACTCCTCAGGGGATTCTAATATGTATAACATTAGGTAAGGTTCTTCAGAGAATCGGAATTAGTATGAGGTGTGTGTGTGTGTGTGTGTGTGTGTGTGTGTTTGTAAAAGAGATTATTGTAAGGAATTGGCTCATGTAACTATGGAGGCTGAGAAGTCCCCAAATCGGCAATCTGGAGACCAAGGAAAGCTGATGGTGTGCTTCTAGTCTGAGTGTGAATGCATAGGAACCAGGAGAGCCGATGATATAAGTTCCAGTCCAAGTTTGAGTCTAAAGGTAGGAAACTGGTGTCTCAACTTGAAGACAAGGCAGAGAGAGAGAAAGAGAGAGAGAGAGAGAGAGCAAATTTTCCTTCACTCAACCTTTTTGTTCCATTCAGACCTTCAACGGATTGGATGTGACTAAGGTTGAGTGGTCACCTTGGGGAGAGCAATCTGCTTTACACAGTCTACTGTTTTAAATGTTAATCTCATCCAGAAACACCCTCAGACATACCCAGAATAATGTTTAATCAAATATCTGGGTGCCTCGTGGTGTAGTCAGGGTGACACATAAAATTAACCATCACACCATCCAAATCTGAGGAATTTGAAGCAGTAAGGGACAAAACCAGATTTCTTGGAAGAAACACTTGTAGGGAGAAACTTTATAAAGAGACCATTGTTGCACTTTAGGAAGCAATTGTACAATTTCAGTTATAAAAGATGTCCAGACTAGGCAAATTCATAGTGACAGAAAGTTGCCAGGGGCTGGAGGCTGGAGTTGGAATAGGGGAGTGACTGCTAATGGGCATGGTGTTTCTTCTTGGGGTAAGGAACATGTTCTGGAATTAGATATTGGTGATGGTTGTACAACTTGTGAATATGCTAAAAACCACGTGAACTGTTCCTTTTGAAGGGGTGAATTTTGTAGTTTGTGAAGTGTATGTCAATAAAATATGTACATATCTATTGAGAGAGATGCGAAGAAGTGGAGGTAGATAGTGTTGACATCTCTGGGACATTTTCTGTGAAGAAGTAAACAAACATGGGGTGATAGAAAGGGATGTGGGGTTGAGGAAGAATTAAAAAAAAAAATCACAGGACATATTGCAGCGTGTCTGTATATGGATTCAGATGATCCATTGGAAAGGAAAATATTAATGATGCAAGGTAAGGCAGAGGGAATTTGCAGTAGCCAAATCCTTAAATCCACTCACTGTAATGCCACCTTGACTTTCTTCATGTCTCTTCCCTAGGTGACAGATCAATCGGTGAAAGCATTTGCTGAGCACTGTCCTGAACTTCAGTACGTTGGCTTCATGGGTTGTTCAGTTACTTCTAAAGGAGTCATTCATCTAACCAAGGTAGGAACCGTGGCTACGTCTCCTTAGTTTTTCCGAGTATCATTCATATCAGTGCCCTAGCAATGTTATACGTACTTGAATGAGGACTACTCAGAACCATTATAGAAGTGTAAGTAGTGTTTGGTAAAATTAAAATCACTTTCAGGCAACAATACAAAATCTATCCTTTCTGAAATGGTACATTCATTTAAATAAGAAACTTTTTTGCTTTTTCATTTGCTAATGACTATGAAATATATACATTAAAGAAACTGATATATATGACAAAACATATTGAGATGTTAATGTATTGTGTTAGAAGATATTTTGATGAAAGTGTTCACTGGTCACATATCATTAGATCTTCTGAGCATTTGGCTTTTAAGAAGTGAATATGGTCAGTGCATATGATTAAGCTGAGTATGTAACGTGAAAAGAGAAGCAAATGTATGTCAAAAATTAACTTTATAGTTCAGAGAGTTTACTTATATACCAAATATATGAAATCTCATATTTTAGCAATAATGAAAATACCAGTTCCTTTGTAATCTCTCCCTTTCAATGTGTCATCTCTGCTGTTTTTCAGAGTTCTAAAATAATTAGGAGCTAATTCTTATATACATGCTTTAGAAAACTGGTTACTATAAAATTTACTTGTGTATTATCTGAAATTTGTCAGGTCTCTTCAAGCTTACAGCTTAGCGGGATATAATGTTTCTCTTTCTTCCTAGGAAAAGAGCAAATGTTTACGAGTTACCTAGAACAATGGCAATAAGGCCCAGTGGATAGGAGTCTGGGCTCTGTTGTCAGCTCTTGTTTGAATCTTGGCTCTGCCATTTATTACCTAAGTGAGCAAATTATTTTTCAGGGAATTAATTGAAGTAATATATGCAAGATGCTTGCCTCAGTATCAAAACCACAGTAAGTGCTAAGTAAACTTTAGCTACTATTATTAAAATAGGTGCTACAATATCTAAATTGCTGGAAAATCAGAGCAAACTTTGGAAAAAAAAAATCAAATCACTGTTCTAGTCTAGTGTATCTGAAACAGAGCCTGTGGTTGTTCTGTGTCTTAAATGACTGATCAGCTTTAATTATATTTTGAGGATCAGAACCTAAAGCCAGCAGAGAGGACAGGCACGTTATTCTCTCTTATTGCTCTATCAAAACATCTCAGTGTAACCAAGACCATATGTAACCATAATTTTTTATTCATTTTCTATAACCTTGGCCTGAACATTTTGGTAGATGAATATTTTTCTCGTCACATCTAATGCTGCTTATGGTGTAGAGTAGAAATGCCTTTGGATGAACAGCTTGTGCACAACAAGGGTTATAATGACCGTATGTGGGCTTTTTACGATCACTTGAAATTGTACTCATTAAAGACAAAACAAGACTTATTAGATCAGTAAGTGCTTCCCTGAGCATTTTGAGATGGCCAAAAATTATTGTACACTGGTACTTAAAAGATCAGAATTATTTTCTTTGACAAAATAGTAGCGATAGCAAATGTCAGCTTTGGAAGGCTTAATTTGCTGAGAAGATTATTGTGAAGATTATATACCAGGATTGGTGTTTTGGCCTGTTAGCAGTCAGAATCTACTGGATTCATATCAAAGCTGGTCCACAGCATTTTAGGAGCATCTTTCTTGCTCAGCACAGTATTTGTTTTGATGAGAAGACTGGTTTGTAGCATAATATTGCTTAGTTTCATGGATTCGGGTAAAGGCAAGATAGCATTTTAAGCATGCATAACTTTTGCGAAGCTATTTTGGTTATCTTATCTCTTGAAAACCAAGGGTAGAACTCAAGCTTTAATAAAATAACAGCTTTTTTGTTAAAATATTTGCATTCTGACAGTGTTTTTCTAGTAAGACATTATACAAAGTATAATTTACATTCACAAAATGTCTGTAAATATATAAATGTTCCTAGAAAGTTGTGTTACCCTTATTATAATCATGGTATATAGCTCTAAATAATTTATTATCAACGTGGTATGTAATTCTTAGGTAAATGATTAGGGAGATATGAGATACAGAGTGTTGAGAGTTACTGGTATAAATACATTTAATTTTATATGATTTAGAAAACCTCTCCAAGTTATTACTTTACTAAGTCTCTGGCTCTAAGTTTGCTACTAGAAGCAGGTGCCATAAAATCCCTGTGCCTTAGTTTCCTCCTATGAAGAGATGTGCCTGTATTAGGTGATCTATCTCTGGAATTTCTTACAGCCAGACAAATCTCTGAATTTGAGTCATTGGCCTGGACGGGACTGTGAGTGGCTGTCACTGAAACTAAGGAATGTCAAGTCTTTAGTAAGTTAGAAGGGAAAATTGGGGATTTGTGACATCTTAGATTGTTAAATCAAGGGCAAGAAGACAGAAGATTGGGAATAAATGGAAGAATATTGATATTCTATTACTGTGGTCTCGTGGACTTAATTTTACTTTGATGCTCTCCGTCTTGGCTGGACTCTATTTATTGATGACACACCTTTAGTCTTCAGATAGATTCTGCTAATATCAAGCAATATTGAAGTAAGGGGCCTTCCTTCTAAGCTGCTGTGACTATGTAAATGAGAGTCCAGAAGTAGCCAAGACTGAATGCCCACAGGTTGAGAAGATAAAGTCAGCTTTACCAGAGCGGGTTTAGAAGCAATGATAAGAACTTTTGAGGTCTCTAACAGTTGAGAATGTTAATGACTTGTATCGGGCAGAATTGAGCTTCCTCCAACACAGGTGTGTTCTTTTCACTGCCATGTACCTATTTATAAATGTAAAATATTTCTATCTTGTACTTTTGCTCTCTTTCCCACTTTTCAAAAACAAGTTCAGCAAATGTATAGTTAACCCCTAGTGACTAAACTGTAGTGCCTAAATATCATTTGCCACATTAAGGACTAATAGGAACATGTCAAAGGACCCAAAAGCCAACATGAAGTGCCTCTCACTGGCCTAAGCTGGGATGCGTTGAGCATCAAAAAGGAAAATGGCTGAAATGGATTAAAACAAATGTATAAAAGTCATGAGTTTACAATGATCTATAAAAAAAACAAAACAGAACTGGATTTCTTCTTCCAGTTAAGATGGAGTAGTGGGGACCAGATTTACTCTCTTCCCTGAAACAACCTAGAAAAACTGACAAAATATATGAAACAATGGTCTTCAAGACACTGGATATCAGACAACCAAGGACAGTGATCCCTGAGATCTAAGAAACAAACAAGAGAAGCCCTATGCTTGCCTTCGTCTAATATGTTGGAAGAGTTTCCAGCTTGTAGCACAGAGAGGGATAACATAGGCAAAACTCAGCAGACTATCTGAGTTGAGACAGAACCGAAAGTCCAGGGAGACCAGGATAGCCAGAATTCAGAGGACAGAGTACCAGAGTGGAGAGAACTTGCATAGAAAACCCCAGAGATTGGAGTATGCTCTCCCTTCCTTGCTCATCCAGTCCTAAATAACCCATGAGTAAAGAAGAAATCAAAAGAGAAATTAGAAAGTATTTTGAACTGAATGAGAATGAAAACACAACACATCAGATTTAGTGATGCTACTAAAGTATTTACTTTAAATACCACCAAACACCTGTATAAAAAAAAAAGGTCTCTAATCAACGACCTTAGCGTCTGCCTTATGAAACTTGAAAAAAGAAAAGCAAATTAAACTCAAAGTAAGCAGAGGAAAGGAAATTATAAAGATCAAAGTGGATATCAATGAAATGGAAAACAAAAAAAGAGAAAATTAACGAAATTAAAGGTTGGTTCTTTGATAAACTCGATAAATCTCTATTGAGACTACTTAAAAGAGAGAGAGAGAGAAATTGCCAATACCATGACTCAGAGGAGTAACATAGCTACAGAGTCTCCAGATATTAAAAGGATAACAAGCGAATATTATGGACATCTTTCTGCCTCTAAATTCAACAAGTTAGATGAAATGGAAAATTTATTTGAAAGATGCAAACTTCCAAAGCTCACTGAAGAAGAAATAGATTACTTGAATACCTCTATATCTCTTAAAGAAATTACATCTGTTGTTAAAACCCTTCCCTCCAATGACACTCTGTGCCTAGATTGCTTCATTGGTGAATTCTACCAAATATCTGATATATTTTAAAAGCTTTATCAGTAAGAGATACATACTTGAGTATTTACTAGTGAAGTGACACAATGTTAGGGATTTGCATTAAAATATTACAAAGGGATAAAAAGAAAAAAAAGTGGATAGGCCACTAAAGGAGACAAAAATGGCAAAATATAGATAATTGAGCTGAGCTATAGGACATGGCGGTTCATTATATTATTCTCATTACTTATATTTGAAAATTTCCATAATAATAAAAAAGCTTTTAAGGGGTTAAAAAGTTAAAAATGTTGCTATTAATATAACACGATAAAATCATATTATTCAATAGCATGCTTTTTGAGAATGCATAATACCATGGAAAATGCTCAGGATAATAATTAATAATCATATACATTAATATATAATATTAATTTAAAATCAGTTGAACAGATAAGCCAATGGAATCTGAAATGTCAAAGTGACACATTATTTTTACGTATAGTTGGAGTGCAAACCTCAGAAATGCTGTGGGTTCATGAGTTTAATGCCACAGATCCATTGTGAATTGACTTAGATCAGTTCAAATGATTTCTACCAGTAGTCAGGAAGATGCTATTTTATATGACTATTAAGGACGATGGTGAAGAATTTTTGACAAAATGTTCATTTTCATTATATGCTATATAAAAATTTATATTTGTCATAACTTAAGATTGTTGATAAATTTAAAAGTTGTGTTTATTAATTAATGATATAATTCTGATAATATCTTAATTAATGATATTAATTCTGATGATACCTTAGATCTTATTGTTGCTTCAGTTTTTCAGTTTATAAACATGAACTGAATTCTTAGGATGTGTCAGATATGGGTATGTTTGTTTTTGTTTTTAAATAGAGGGGTTTTTTTTTGAAGGTAACAGCTAAAAAAACGCCCAAAGTTCAGATATTTTCTTGGACCATATCATATTAAAGAACTTTTTTAAAAACACATATTTTAAAAGTGCTTATGGCTGAAAATATGAAATATTTTCTGAAGAAAAACAAAATTGATTTTTTTCACTCAATTTAACATAAGTAAGTGAAAGAATGTTCATTCATGCAGCTAACTCAATTTTCATCTTCCTTTTCATGTTTATTCAGAGACTAGAAATGAAAGATGAACTTTCTTGTCTTTCAAATTTCCAAACAACAGATCAGTTTAGAATGTCTTATTCTAAAGGCAGAACATATTATTTTGCTACTTTAGAGTTGTTTTAGCTGTTAAGTTGTAGATTATCATTTCATTTGTTTCTGATTAATTATAGGTACTTGAGTGATATTTTAAGATGTGGCAAGTGTGTGTTCTTAAGTTCATTCAGCTCTGAAATATTCCCTAGTGAGTATGACCAGTGAGGACTCTGAAGAGGTATTTGTAGGATGACTGTGCTTTTGGTTCTTTTTAGCTTTCCGGGAGTTAAGAGTTGAGCCAAAAATCAAGTGTTGGGAATTTAGGCGCTGATTCTCTAGGCCTGGTGTGATCCATTAATAGATTTTTTCTTTGAAGTTCACAACGGAGAGCAAACTGCTTACTGCTGTCATCAAAGCTAATAGGATGACTGCTATGGTATGACCAGGGCAAATCACCTAATCTCTTAGCCTCAGTTTTCTCATCTGTAAAATGAGGATAGTAATAACATCTACCTATCTCTTGGGTTTTAGAGGAAGAGTGCTTGGCACATACTAAAGCAGCATTTGAAAAATAATATATATAAATAAATAAGTTAATTAGAAAAATATTCATCATTATGTATAAAAGCTTCTTATAACTCTTTAGTCCTAATCCATTCATATTCTTTTATTAAAATAAAAATGAAAAATAATTTTCATGAAAATAAATCTTAGTTAAAAACTTTATGACCCTTCTTTCTACCTGAGTGCCAAGGCTGAATGTTAAGATTAAAAACTGTTTGTCTGCTCTTCATGGTTTGGTTTTGTTTTTTCCCCTTTAATACACTGAACAACTAAAATAATATTTTAAATAAAATCATTAAAAAAATTCCTACCATAGCAATATACTGAATCAGAGGAATACACTTTTGTACCTTATTTTTTCATTTTTTTATAGAAATATAGGGGATTTACATTGTTGCATTAATTTCTGCTGAACAGCAAAGTGATTCAGTTTTACATATATATATACATTCTTTTTTGTAAATATTCGTTTCCATTATGGTTTATAACAATATTGAATATAGTTCTGTGTGCTATACAGTAGGACCTTGTTGTTGATCCATTCTATGTATAATAGTTTGCATCTGCGAACCCCAAACTCCCAATCCTGCCCTTCCCCACCCCACCTCCCCCTTGGCAACCACAAGTCTCTTCTCTATGTCTGTGATTCTGTTTCTGTTTCATAGAAGTTCATTTGTGTCATATTTTAGATTCCATCTATGTGATATCATATGGTATTTATCCTTCTCTTTCTGACTTACTTAGTATGATAATCTCTAGGTCCATCCATGTTGCTGCAAATGGCATTATTTCATTCTTTTTTATGGCTGAGTAATATTCCATTGTATCTATATTACCACATCTTCTTTATCCATTCATCTGTTGTTGGACATTTAGGTTGTTTCCAAGTCTTGGCTATTGTGAATAGTGCTGCTATGAACATAGGGATGCATGTATCTTTTTGAATTACATTTTTGTCCAGATATATGCCCAAGAGTGGGATTGCTGGATCATATGGCACCTCTACTTTTAGTTTTTTAAGGAACCTCTATACTGTTCTCCATAGTGGTTGTACTAATTTACATTCCCACCAACAGTGTAGGAGGGTCCCCTTTTCTCCACACCCTCTCCAACATTTGTTCTTTGTAGACTTCTTAATGATGGCCATTCTGACCAGTGTGAGGTATGTTGTACCTTATTGTTATTGCACAAATTAGTGACTTTGATTTTTATTTTTCTAAATTAGTATAGGCAGTGTCTACGTAAGCTGTGGCAATTTATCACATTTTTTTTTCATTCTGTTAAGTCAGTAATATCTATTCAGTGAGGCTACTCTTTTTATATTTTACAACTCTATTACTCCTACTCTAGTTGTAATGTATATTTGTGCTGGATTTTCATTTCTGCAACTACAGCAGCAAGATGTATCAGTGTGACACTAGTAAAATAAATGAATTCATCTTTCAAATGACTCAGTTTGTGAAAGTCCTAACAAAGTAAAATGAACAAATGAATTTCTTTGTTGCATCTATCCTTTGATAAAATGGTTGCTTCAGGCTCTACTGTAAATATATAAATACAAAATGAGGAAAGCTGGCTATCTTTTTTGAAAGGGCTTTTCCTGGATCTTGGCTTTATACTTTAAATATTACTTTGCTTATGTTATCCTCAGTTCACTCCTTGAATTTTTATCACACACTTGTTCGTAAATTATGGTTTTCGTTGCCAGTATTCTTGTAAAAAAGGATTTCAACTTTATTTATCTGGTCTCTAACACTTGAGGTCAGTCTTTATCCAAGAAAGATATTAGGAGACACTGCTTTCAAGCTCTTTTTGGCTTTCAGATTCATTCACACTGTGTTGTAACAGAAATTTTATTTAAGGATCAGTGTGAATCTGCTTCATTCAATCTTGTGGTTTATACATAAATGCATAGTTATATCAGGCACAGATGGGGTCACATCTCTAAATTGACAGAATAGACTACCTGAATTAGAGAAACCAGATCTGGGGCTTAATGAGAATACGTTATAATGAAACTTAATGAGGAGATACACTACTGAGGGAAAGAAAGTAAGCAGATCTCATTTATTAATTAATTTTTTTATTAAAGTAAAGTTAATTTACAATGTGTTTGTTTCAGGTGTACAGCAAAGTGATTCAGTTATCATTTATTAATTTAAAATAAACATTTACTGAGAATTACAGAGTTAGAGTCCAATTAATTTGAAAACATATTCAATTGATTAAAACATTGACAGTTATATTCACTTAATAGTTTTGAACATTTATAAAATATTTAATGGTGTTTTATTATCAACTTTCAACTGTCTTATTTAAACACTATTTTCACTGCCCCTGGGCAGGTCCTGTTAGCCACAGGGAAATGCTTGCGTATGTACATATTATATATTCACTTATACACAAACACAGTACATGCCCACACTGTGCCAATCATTAACCATAGAGAATCCAAATTATCAGATTTTTCTTTACAATTTTGTTTAACATTGTGCAGTGTTTATAATGATGGCCTAAGGGGCTCCTGAATACTGAGGGGAAGAAAAATTATGTTGCATCATTATTGGAGTCACATTCTTTGAAAACAGGGAATTCATTTCCATGGTAACTCTCTATTAGTCAAAAGTTATCTATGTAACAGCAGAGGTGTGTTCTAAAATTTTATCTTGGAACCTCAGTATTTAACCAGAATTTGGGTCTACATAATATTACTCATTATTTTCCATAATAATTTTTGGAATAGAGTTTGGTTGTGAGCTCCCTCTTCTCCTGGCACACTGGCCCAATAATAGAGTCCAATAGCGTCTACTGACTAAAGGCAGTTGAGCTCTTCGTATGTTTGCTCTCCAGCCCAGAGGTATCACAGGTATTCACACAAAAGCTGTTGATCACAGTGTACTTACAAAACCGTCAGGAACATAGCTGCTTCCCCTACAGTAGACTTCCTTTCAATTGATTGTATCCCAGTGGGATGATTGGCCATCAACATTTTTTTCCAAGAAAAAAGGTGCCCACTGGAACTTTCTCTGTTATATTCATTAGTGGAAATGCTTGGTTATTATGTTTGACCAGAGGTACTTTTCAACATGCAATTGGCTATCAATTTTTGATCTTTAAAAATGAAGCAATACCCCTGTGCCTGAGAAAGCAGAAAGCAGCTCAGGATACTTTTATTTTTTTTTTTTTTATTAATTTATTTTATTTTATTTATTTTTGGCTGTATTAGATCTTGGTCGCCGTGCGCGGGCTTCCTCTAGTTGCGGCAAGCGGGGGCTACTCTTTGTTGAGGTGCGCAGGCTTCTCATTGGGATGGCTTCTCTTGTTGTGGAGCACGGACTCTAGGCGCATGGGCTTCAGCAGTTGTGGCGCGCGGGCTCAGTAGTTGTGGCTCGTGGGCTCTAGAGCGCAGGCTCAGTAGTTTTGGAACATGGTCTTAGCTGCTCCGCGGCACGTGGGATCTTCCCGGACCAGGTCTCGAACCCATGTCCCCTGCATTGGCAGGCAGATTCTTAACCATTTCGCCACCAGGGAAGCCCTCAGGATACTTTTACAGCTTTCATCTAGCTCAAAGGAGAAAAAGTTTATTAGCACCCTGGGTTTCTCAGACAAGGTGTGGGGAATGCTCAGGCAGTTCTTCCTTTTTCTGGGTTGTGATAATGAACTCTCATTAGATTGACTACTTCTTTTCATTTTGGAATCTGGCTCCCCCTTCCCCTTTCTTTCCTTTTGCTTTGTGCTGGTCCTAGGTCTGTTAGCCCTCACATCCTTTCTTCTCTCTAAGCATGCTCTTATATATCATAGGAGGCTTCCCCCTGCAGGCTGCATTTAGTGGGAGGCAGGAAGGCATAGGGAGGGAGACAGTCTGGTATTTCTCAACCTCCCTGTCTGTCTCAGGTAACATTTCTGGCAACAGCTTCATCTCCTTGGTTCCAGCCCTGGACAGACCTCCTGCAGCTCCAGCTTGTATTGGAAGACCAGGCCTGTGGCCATGAACACTGACTTCTTTCTGTCTCCCTAGCCTTAGGGTGTTTGTGGCCTTCTGCTGCTGCTAAATCTGTGGGTTACATTAGTCTCTCCAGTTTGTCTTCTCACCTTCTACTTCATCAGAATAACCACTTTCCTTAATGAAATTCCCTTTGTGTAATTTGATAAATGCTTATGGTGGTTTCTGTTTTCCTGGTTAGATCCTAATACCTATTCCTTTTTGTGTCATTCAGGGTTTCTTATGCAAGAGCACATCTAAGAGAATAGAACTGATATTTATTTCCCCTTAGAAAGTCTGGTAACAATGGGGATCAAGCACAAAGCAGAGAATTGCACATACTATAACATTTAAATTAGACTTGATGATTCCTTAGACACTCTCTAGCCATACTTTGGTCTTGGATCTAGAAAAGCTATAACTAGAGAGGTAGAGGAAGCTAGCTATGTGGTAATTAGGAATAATGAAGCTACAAGGCTGTGGTGATTCTCAAGAATAGGATAGAGGGCTAGGTGCTTAATTATAAAAGAATAGGGTTTTTTTTTGTTTTAGTTTTTTTGGTGGTACGTGGGCCTCTCACTGTTGTGGCCTCTCCCGTTGCGGAGCACAGGCTCCGGACGCGCAGGCTCACCGGCCACGGCTCATGGGCCCAGCCGCTCTGCAGCATGTGGGATCTTCCTGGACTGGGGCACGCACCCGTGTCCCCTGCATCGGCAGGCAAACTCTCAACCACTGCGCCACCAGGGAAGCCCAAAGAATAGGTTTTATACATGACCCTAGAAAGAGTAAAATTTAAATGTTTCTCAGTGCTGTAATGTATAATGTCAATTCACAGAGGCAAATGTAAAGAAAAATATTTGACTAAATAAGTTAATTGCTGTGAACTAGTTACTTGAGTTACCGATTATTAGTTACCAGTTAATTTAAGTTATATCTTGGATGGTTTTGACTGACAAGTAAAAAGTAACATGCTGGGCTTCCCTGGTGGCGCGGTGGTTGAGAGTCTGCCTGCCGATGCTAGGGGACACGGGTTCATGCCCCGGGCCAGGAAGATCCCACATGCCTGTGGTGCGGCTGGGCCTGTGAGCCATGGCCGCTGAGGTTGTGCGTCGGGAGCCTGTGCTCTGCAACAAGTAACATACTATCATGTCAGTACGTCTGTTTATTTTTTAATTTTCAAAAATCTTGGTCATGCTTTTTGTTGATGTGAGAAGGTATAAGTGACCCCAAAGTACATAATATTAAAGTAAATCATAAATTTTGATAAAGTTAGCTATATACTAGATACTGTTATTTAAATTTTCATTTCAGTTAGTTGAAGCTTTTCAACTCATAGATGGAAGAAACTGGTTGAGAGAACAGAATTAGTTCTTTGTATCAGAAAGTAGTGCTTTAATATATAAATCAAAGTTATATAATTTTTACACTTCATTTTTGAAAAATTTGCATTTTATAATAATGTAGTTTCATGTTCTATGTTACTTAAAATCAAGGAAAACTTCATAAAGACCTTCTTTCTGAGTGCTATTTCTTATTGGTATCTGATGTACTGCCTATAGCATAGTCATTAACCTAGAATTTTACATCATTTACTTCCAGCTCTTAACATTGAGTATGATTTGTACATTGTAAACCAAATGCTGTTGCTTCTTGGAACTGCTTTTGTAGGACAAAGGTAAAACTAAGTAAAACAAATGGGACCTGATTCAGTGTTTTGTAGAGTTCCTGATTTGGATTTTGAGTATGAATCCTTACATGCTCTTTAAAAAGTTTGAGTTTTCTAAGATTTTTCTCACCTGGAAAGTGTTCATTCTTTTATTATTATAGGTGATTGTTGCACTTACGTAGTATCAAGTATAATGCCAGAAATGAAGATTGTGGAAGAAATAGTATTTTTCCCAAACGTGCATCCTGATTTTTTTCTTTCTTGCTAGTA
This sequence comes from Phocoena phocoena, assembly GCF_963924675.1. Lineage (NCBI taxonomy): Eukaryota > Metazoa > Chordata > Mammalia > Artiodactyla > Phocoenidae > Phocoena > Phocoena phocoena. The sequence goes on along the minus strand of NC_089221.1, from coordinate 88,771,698 downwards.
AGGGTGATCTGATTGATTCATTTTTAGACTGTTAATATCAGACTTATTAATATTTAGATTAATATCAATGAATTGTTAATTCATTTTAGATTGTTAATAACAATATTAGATTGTTAATACCAACTAGAAGGGGTATTTGAGGCTTTATTTGGGGACTTCAGGAGGGAGGGTAGGGGGGCAGAGTTACATATACATTTTGGAATGTTTCTTCTCATAAAAATGGCTTGGAGATTGAGAGAAGAGAAAGCTAATGGATGCCTAGGTTAGCTGTTTTCTTCCTGAATGACTCAGGGCGCTCCAGACCTATGGGGTAAGCCTCAGAGAGAAGCTGCAGGTACCTACTGAAGGGGCCTCATGCTGTTCCTCTGTGAACAGTACCTGGTCACAGATTAGCAAGACTAATGTCTGAAATTAAGTTTGGGGCCTCTTTCACTCTGAACTTTGACTTTAGTCTAAGGCTCAGAAATGAGAGTGTAAGCCCAAGGGATTTTCCATGTGAAGGTGAATATTCTAAACCAGAAAGAAAGAAATCAGTTGCATATTCTAAACCAGAAAGAAAGAAATAAAAGGCACTTCATTTTAGAGAGTAGGTATATCATTTCTGTAACATTTATTGAATGCCGGAAAATGACAATATATGCCAGAGTATTTTTAATTAAAAATCATTAATGTCGTTTCTTTGTTTTTCAGTTTCATACATTTAGAAATAAAGAATGGAATAATTTGGCTGTTTGACTTTAATAGTATAATATCAAGAGGTCAATGTACAGGTCACTTGGCTTAGGTATGATAAGCTTTTGTCTTGGGCTAATGGCATTTCAGTTATTTTACTACTTTTAAAAATAAGGTCGTAAAACTTTTATTTGGAATATATTTCCAAAACTTTTGACACATTGAAGTGTGATAAGTGGATTCAGGTGACTGAAATGGGTTCAAAATTCCATGAATTGTCTTTTTTAAAAAAACAGATCTGTGAACTTGGTATGAGGAAATGAAAGAGAAGTATACAACCAGTCCAATTAGACAAAGTCATCTTTCCTTGCGTGCTTCACAATTGACTTAATTTATCCTTAATTTATTTAAGCTTTGATTTTTTTCTTATTTAAGTCAAACAGTATGAATGTTTTATTTTTTAACTGAGGAGAAATTCTTTTTCTTAGCTCCTGCTAGGTAAAAAAGTGACAGGGCTGCTTAGTGCTGCTAACTTTAAGTGCTGTTTGTAGTCTGTTATGAGCTCTATGGAGAAAATCTTCTATGGAGAAAAGAAAGGGATTTGGTAGAAAGAAGTCCTAGAAAAAAGTCAATTAGAGACTGTGCTGCCTGCCAGAGTGGAAGAGGAGGAGCGGAGCATCCATTCTGATTTGTTGCACAAAGAAAACAGGAAGCCAGTTAACAAATATGCACATTTCTGCAGCAGAAGACAGTGATTAAAATTTTTGGTGGCTTTCCTGGTGGTGCAGTGGTTGAGAATCTGCCTGCTAATGCAGGGGACACGGGTTTGCGTCCTGGTCTGGGAGGATCCCACATGCCGCGGAGCGGCTGGGCCCGTGAGCCACAACTACTGAGCCTGTGCGTCTGGAGCCTCTGCTCCGCAACAAGAGAGGCCGCGGTAGTGAGAGGCCCGCGTACCGCGATGAAGAGTGGCCCCTGCTTGCCGCAACTAGAGAAAGCCCTCGCACAGAAACTAAGACCCAACACAGCAAAAATAAATAAATTAATTAATAAACTCCTATCCCCAACATCTAAAAAAAAAAAAAATTTTTTTTGGTGAACTACTCAAAAATTCCTGCCAACTCACATCAAAACTGTGAAAACTTACAGATTGTTTAAATGTTCTTCATTTTAAGAACGAACATGAAAATAGAGAACTGATTATGCTTCTTGTTCTAAAGTGATCTTTAATTGCATAGAGTGAGAATGTTGTTTTTTATTATTTAATGCTTATGTATTACTGAGGTTTATGTTCAAATATATCACTTTTAGAAACATGTAGCTTCAGAGCTGCAGATCCTGCGTTCGATATAGTTGAAAGAACGGAGACCTGGTTTACAGAAACCTAGGTACATGAAATTATTGTTAATGTTTTGTTCTTGATTTCAAATTTACTCATTCAGCAATCAGCATTTAATAATTTCGTTTTGTGCACCTAGTACTGTGTGAAGCACTGGTGACACAAAAGTGAATAAGACATGGTCACTGACCTGCATTAGCTTGCCTTAGACTCTAGTGGGAGAAACATACACTTAATTAGACTAAATTATAAAGCAGTGTTTAAGGCCGTGGTGGGAGAACGAGCAACATCAGTGGGTGTACAGAGGGCAGAGTCTCTTAATCTGACGGTGGGCATCCTGGGAGGTTTTACAGAGGATGTGTACTGGAGGTGTGAAGGCTGAATTATGCTTTGACAGGAAGTGAAGCCAGCCTTGTAACCGCTCCAGGTGGCTTGGGACAATATTGCTGCTAATGCTTTTTTTTTAGAATCATGCTAGTCCACTATGTATTGTTTTTTATTACTCGGGGTATGTATGCCCACAAAGTGGTTTAATCAATTAATTAATCATTTTTTTTACTCACTATAAATTGAAAGGCCAGTATGATTGTACCTAGCTAACCTAATGAATTGAGCACATTTATATATAATTAATACTTTGATATATTAAATTTAGAAGTGTAAGTGCTACCTGTGTGCCGATGAGGCCCACATTTATTTGACGTCTCTCCTTGGATATCTAACAGGCATCTCAGATATAGTATATTCAAAACCAAAGTCTCTCCCTACCTGTCCCCAAAGCATCTTAGTTAATTGCAGTAATACCTTCCAGTTGCTCAAACCAGAAACCTTGGAATTATCCCTGATTCTTATTTTTCTCTTGTGCTCCATAACTAATTTGTCAGAAAATTCTGTTGATTCTAATTTCAAATGTATCCAGAATCTGATCACTTTATACTACCTTCAGCTGCTGTCACTGTGGCCCAGGTCACTGATGTTGCTTGACTAGCTTAATTCATTACAGCTTCTCTGCTTCTACCATTGCTCCCTAGTCTAGCTAGACTCACACAGAAGCTAGAATAATCATTTAAAAATGTAGCTTAGATCCTGTCACATACCTGCTTAAAACCCACCAAATTCCCAGATTCCTTAGAGCAGAAGCTAAAATCCTTACTTTGGCCTACAAGGCCTCACCCAGTCTTCCCTTCTTTGCTCCCCTCTTTGGCCATGTCTCTAATTAGTTTTCCTTCTATTCACTCGGCTCCAGAACCTCTGGCTCCTTACTAATCCTCCAAAACGCTAGACCAGTTCCCATCTCAGGGCCTTTGCACTTATTCTTGTCCCAGGCATCAGCATGGGTTTGTTTTCTGCCTCACCTCCTTCAAACTTGTGCCCATATATCTTTTCAATGAGATCATTCTTGATTGCTTATTTAAAATTAAACTCCATCTTTCTTCCCCCCCCCCTGGTTCCCATCTGCTGTGCCTTGCTTTATTTTTTTCTCTATAGTACTTAACACCTTTTAACATACTATACAATTTGTTTACTTATTGTTTCTACTGCCCCCTTCCAACTAGAAATATAAGTACCCTATGGACAGGGATTTTTTTGTCTGTTTTGTTCACTGCTATATTTTTAGCAGCTGGAATATTTTCTGGTACATAATGGATGCCCAATAAATAGTTACTGACTATATGAATAATAGTCTTCTATGTTCTTTTTTGAGTGATTGAAGAGGCTGAGCTTTTTAAATTATTTTTACACTTTCAGTAACTGGATTTAAATATCAGTTGCTCTGCACTAGGGAAGTGGTTCCTTGTCCAGGCTGGGATCAACTGGGTATCTTTTTCAGAAATAGGAATGGTTAGCCTTACCCCAAGCCAATTAAATCAGAACCTCTAAGGATGGGACCTGGTCATTAGTGTTTTTTAAAAGTTTCCCCATATCCTAATGTGTAGCCAAGGTTAGAGCCATGTGCTCAGGAACATTTAAATAAGTATGAATGAATGAATGAAAGTTCACCACAACTACTGCACCAGAGATGCAGATTTGGACCAGCTCAAGCATTAGGATTGGATGTCAAATGTTTGCAATGAGAGCTTGGTCCTGAGCAGCACAGCGCAGGGAGGGCTGGTGGGGGAGGAGGAAGGGAAGGTGAGTAGATGGAGAAAACAAAGAGGGGACTCCCAAGCAGCTGTAGCGGGAAGGAAAGTTTGTTCCCCTGGTCCCTTGGCAGCTGTTGCCAATTGACGATTTCTGTCTAAAAGGCATAGTTCTGTTGTGGGCTGCCTAGTTAGTAATTTGTGTTAAGGCAGGTATATTATATTTTAAGACTCACTAATTTTTCCTCTCTCTGAAGTAATCAGGAAGTGAGCTCAGTTTTAAATAATGAATACAGGTCTCTGAGCACAGTGAGAATAACTTCTCAAAACTTGGAGAAAGAGGTTTGAGCTGTTTTAACTTAAGATGTCAGGGAATAGTAGGTATGGAGAGTGAACGGCCTTGATACGCAAGCTCTGGGATTCCTTTCTGCAGTTGAAATGTTTTTGTTTTCCTGAAGGTTTCAGAGAAGGTGGGAGATATGATCAGAGTTATTTAAGGAATATTTATCTGACTGGTTATGTGGCAAGAAGGAGTTAGAAGGGATCGCTCTGAAGAGAAGCAGTGAGTAAAGTGTCCTAGAAAGCAAAACAGAGAATGAATAAAATGGTGAAAGATGTCAGATCCAGTAGGAGAATGGCAGAACCAGCCAGGCCTTGGGTTTGGAAATAAAGCAAAGAGACAGCATCCCATTGTGATTAACAAGGCAGTGGTTGGAAGGAACACATAAAGAAGGAGCCAGAGAATTAACGTGGTAGCTATTGTGGATGTGATAAGCATTCCAGACTCTGGAAGTCCTATTTTCATGGTTAGAATTAGAAATTTTTATTGTCTCTGCCAGGCTCTCAGGCTATTTGAAAGCTTTCAGTTATACCCTGAGTGTCTCAGTTCTGTGAGGTGCTGGGAAGGATTTGCCTGATGTCCTAAATGTGACTTATCTAGCTTTTATTACTCTCTCCATACTCGAGTACCAGCCTTAACCAAACTGAGGTTCAGCCTAGTTGATGAGCAGAAGGGATGCCCCTCGCTCTCTCCTTTGTCCAACCAAGTTCTCTAAAATAACAGAACCTGTCGAGGTGCGGAAGCCTTCCTGTGCTCAGGGACAGAAATTCCCTCTCTGCCCCATTCCATTCCATTCCCAGCAGTCTCAGTTTCTTTACTATTATTTTTAGTCTTGCCATGCACAACCCCTACTATAGCCCCTCCCTTTCTCCTTGTATCTCCCTCCCTGTCCTTAATAGGTGGCTCTCCCCACTTTCTTATAAATGCCTTTCTCTGACCCCTCTGTCTCCCTGTGCTTTTGGTCTCTCCCATGATCCCCATCTTGGCAGCCTGACAGGTGATTGGCAGGTGAGTGTGTGTTGCTGATCTACAGCCCCAGCAGCCTGTCTTAACCCTTGACTTTGCTCCCTAAAGATTACAACCGATTGCTTTGAAACTCAGTCACAATGAAGCCAACATCGACAGGGCTGGCAAGAAGTAATTTGGGTACTAGTTGACATTTGAACATATTTAACTATACAGAAGTTTTTATTCTTTTCAAAAATTATCTCCTCCAACTGGCTTCACGTAAATTATCCTCGTTAGTCTGAAACAGTGGAACATCCCTGCTGCCTTTGCCAAGGTACTGTAAGTCCTCTTATGCTGCTTCATCCCCTTTAGTCAACCTGCACAATTGAGGATTTTGTTTCATTTTTTACTTTTCCAGAGTCTTAACAAAATTTGGAAGCTATTTGAGGTCTTTTTATAATCCTCCAAGTCTGTGTTTCCTAGGTAACATTTTAGTGTCTCATTTTATTCTTAAGTACATCCACAGCCATACAATCATTGACTAATTTTAGCCTTTAACCTGAATTGGCTATAAGTAATATTTTTTCACAATAAAAGCAGTATTAAACTGAAAGTTGATTACCTGCATTCTACATTCTGACTTGAATTTCTTTTAAAATACCTTATGAAGCTGTTTAAAAATTGGAATGAAACATTTAAAAGATCCTGGTGGTATGGCTTTGCTTATTCAAATCCTCTGTGATTTGTGTAACCCAAGACTACCAGTGAATTTGTAAGGGAAAGAAAGTTTAATTAAAATGTCAGTTTCCTAAATGTAATTATTTGTTTATGAAGGATTATTTTAGGTAGCTTTTTATGAAACGCTGGAGGGCACTATTATGAAATTCCCATAGCTAGGGAGGGAATCTGATGAATTTGACAGAGCTGTTTGTGGGGTTCTGAATAAAAATGCCACGCCCCTTAGAGGTGCTCCGTATGTCGTATATTGATGCCGGTTACCAGGAATTAACCTCCTGGAACTGCCTTTGGATACTGTCATATTTCAAGTTGAACTGGCCAATGTGGTCATAGGGAAGGTGACACCAGCGTAGTCAGTGACTGTCAGCTCATGAAAAATGAGCCTTAATTGAATCCGAGGGCAAAACACTCTTCAAGATCTCAGTAGAAAGCTGGCATGTGAGAGCCAAAGTAAACCTTTTTCCTCATGTTTGAGTCTTTGCTCCATTGGAAGAGAAAGAATGCTCCATTTATGGACAATAAATACAGGGCAGTATCAGCCACAAGTGAACCCGTGTCATCATCTGACCCACCTTGAACTGATGAATGGGCATGGATGTAGGATTTCTGAAAGCTCAGGAGTCAATGAACTAGAATTAGAATTTTATCACATGTAGATAGTTTCTGGAATTGTTACTTCTTGCTATTCCATTAGTTCTAGAAGATATCTTTGGGTTTTCCTATGTCTGAAAAATAGTTTAGATTTGCCATCGACTCTCTGCCTATTATCGGCACTTTAATAAGTTATTCAAACCTCTTTGGTCCTCAGTTACATTCCCTAATACGAGGGGACCGATCTGGCACAAATAAAGTTTTCTTTCCTACAGAACTTTATTGTATCCTCCCACTGGGTCCTGGTCGAGGAAGTAATTTTTTTTTTTATTGTGGTAAAATGTACATAACAAAAGTTTACCTTTTTAACCATTTTTAAGTGTACAGTTCAGTGGTGTTAAGTACATTCACAGTGTTGTGATGAGATATTTTACAGTGAAGGAAGCTAAGAGATAAAGTCATAATTCACATAGAAACTTTGTGCCAGAAGCTGTTGTAGACCCCAGAATATGCATGTGTAGGAGATATTTATGTGGCTGGATAGAATTTTTATGATTTTCATCTTTGTAGTGAGTATAATACAGTATAATTGGGAAAATAAAGTGATGCTGTATATGTATTAAACATGGCTATATTTCATAACAGTTCACATATGCATATGGTTACACGTAGCAAAATTCATCCACAACATTCATAGGTTTAATAGTCATGCTTCAAAATATTTTCTAGCCGCTCTGTGGGTCCATTTCGTGTATTTCTGATTTGGCTGTGGTACAGACGTGAGGCTGCTGTCAGGACATGAGCTCAGCAAGCTGCCCAGTACGTGCAACTCACAGAGGCTACTTCATTCTTTACATGTACCCAGAACAGTAGTGATGAAAATTTTGGGGGTGTTGGGATCAAAAATACCCTGTAAAGAAAGCTAACTATAAAAATAATGTGGCTTTAGAAAATGGTGATTTTTTAATTGAGGTATAGTTGACAATATTATAGTAGTTTATGGTGTACAAGAGTGATTCAAAATTTTTATAGATTATACTCCATTTATAGTCATAAGAAATGGTGATTTTTATATAGAAAATAGAAATACGGGGTACATTACTGAGGGGAACATTAAGAGGGATATCAAATTTAACAGTGATTCTGATCCTTGACATGTATAAGTTCATCTTTGCTTAATCAAGAATGAGAAAACTTGACCAGTGAAACCATTTTAGCTACTAGTTTAGCTCCAATGCAAAATCTTGTGAAAAAGTTTAGTGAAAGTGAAAAGACAGTTACCTTGTGGTATTAAGATATGTATAGGAAATATGTGACTGTTCTCAGAATATGAATTGAAAGCCAGGAGCTATGCAAACATTTTCATAATGGATTTCCATTAAAGTCATCTTTCCATGATTGAAGACTGGTTTGAGAAATTTAGTTCCCCAATGTGGAGCTAGTAAGAGTGACCACATCAGAGTTGCTCGTCTTCCCAGGAAGTGTTTTCTTGGCCACTGAAGATACACCTAGAGAGAAGGCTGAATGGAGCAAGCATCTCCCTCTAAGCTTTTGTGAACATACGATCTAAAGAAGGGCAGTGAGCCTCAGAGTTTAAAGTGGCTAAGGATATTCCCCCTTGTCTTAAGAGAAACCTGACTTCTCTTCAAGTATACAGAGTCCCCTATAGCCCTTCTGTATTGATTTTCTATTGCTGTACAGCAAATTACCATAGACTTAGCATCTTAAAACCACATATATTTATCATCTTACTATATCCATGGGTCAGAAGTCTAGATGCTGCAACTTGGTTTTTCCAGGGTCTCACGAGGTCATAATCAAGGTGTCAGTTGGGGTTGTATCTCTTTCTAGAGTTTAGATCCTCTTACAAGCTCATGTAGTTGTTGGAGGAATTCAGTTCCTTGTAGTTATAGGACTGAGGTCCGCATTTTCTTTCTAGCCGTCAGTCAGGGACTGCTCTCGGCTCCTAGAGGCCTCTTGAGGGTCTTAGCCATGTGGTCTTTTCACTGGGCCTTTCACAGTCCCTCTCAAAACGTGGTTGCTCACTTCTCCGAGGCCAGCAGGAGAATCTCTCTGACCTCTAGATCCTCTGTCAGAGCTCAACTGATTAGGCCAGGCCCATCCAGGATACTGTCTTTTGACTAATTCAGTGTTTAATTGGTCAGGGATCTTAATTATAGCTGCAAAATCCTTTTACTTTTCCTTATAAGGTCCTGCCCACACTCAAGGTCAGGGATTATGTTAGGGCATGGGTCCTTGGGGTCATTTTAGAATTTTACCTACCATACCTGTTCATTTTCTCACTGTGTTTCTCAGGGTCAGAAAGTGGAGGCAGGATCCTCTTTGCTCTCCATGGCTGCTTCCAGACCATTGCTCTTCCAACATTTGTGAAAAATAACAACAACAAATATAACTAACAAAATATCGAGACTTTGAGACTTGTTCCATTTGGCATTACCATTGTCTCTCCTGTTTTATTGCAGTCTTCTCTGTACTCCTTGTGTCTCCTGCTCTTTCATAAAAGACATGGGTACTGGCCTCACAACCTTGTACTTTGCTCCAAGCCTAGCTGTTATTCTGGATGATTTCTGTTTCCATCACCACATGGAGATACGTCAGGAGTTGGGAGGGAAGAAAGCATAGCAAGGAGCACGTGCATCAGCCCTTTGATTCTTTAAATGACTTTAATGATGTCTGAAAGATTATTAGAAACTTATTTTGCTATCTGTTTTGTATTTCATATAGTCTTTTGGTTATTGTTCCTTTAGGTACTTCAAAACATTTTTGTGGTTTTGTTTAATACCAGCCTACCTTATTTGTGGTAGGTAGAGAGGTAAAGGATAGGAATCAGGTGCCATGTTTGGGGTATAAAGCTAGAGCCCAAGCAGCCCACCTATGGGTTCTGGGCGTGGTGTTGGCTATAGCTCTCAGACAGTGGAGTTCGGAGACCCTTGAGGAAGGGGAAGCAGCGAGTCAGCCCGGGTTCTGACTGGTCAACTGTATGGAGCTGCTGAGACAGCCAGAGCAGTCTGTCATTTTGTTTGTTTTTGTTTCTTGTTTTGTTTGTTTAACAAAGGTGAGTCTGTTCCCTTTCGTTATGCTTTGGTTGCCAAGTACCAACAATGTTCTGATGTTGGTAAAGCCTCAGTCCATGATAACTTGAGGAAGAACTTTGTCCAACCCATTTCTTCTTTCCTGGTCCTGCCTCCGTTCTCTCGTGTTGTCCTGAGTCCCACACTGGATGGCGACTTCTTGGAACATCTGACCTGAGAGGCTAATTGCAGAGAGGTTTTCCTGAATCTCGTGCTGAAGGCTCAGAATTCAGCCTTAGTGACAGAGGCTTGCTGTCTCAACTAGAAAGCGTTCCCTACTGTTGTGGACCTTTTTGCATTTCACCCTCTTAGCCATCCCTGTTTCTCTCCGTAGCCCTGCAACATGCATCAGAGCAGGGGGCAGGGACTCTGCATGAAGCCTTTCTGTGAGCTGAGGTGGGGAGGAGGGTGTGCGTGCTGCCTGGCAGACCCAGTTCTCCACAGCTGCTCTGTCCAACACTGTAGCCACTGGCCACAGATAAAAAAAAGTAAATGCAAACTAAACAACATTAAATAAGGTAAAAAAAATTCAGGTGGGGCTTCCCTGGTGGCGCAGTGGTTGAGAGTCCGCCTGCCGATGCAGGGGACAGGGGTTCGTGCCCCGGTCCGGGAAGATCCCACATGCCGCGGAGCGGCTGGGCCTGTGAGCCATGGCCGCTGAGCCTGCGCGTCCGGGGCCTGTGCTCCGCAACGGGAGAGGCCACAACAGCGAGAGGCCGGCGTACCACAAAAAAAAAAAAAAAATTCAGGTCCTTCTTCACACTAGTGGCGTCTCAAGTGCTCAGTAGCCACGTGTGACTAGCAGTTACCATATTCAACAGCGGAATTAGAGAACACTTCCATCATTGCAGAAAGTTCTCTGGGATGGTGCTGCTTTAGAGTGTTTCTTTCCCTTTTGTCCTACAGCAGCGGCAATACCAGTGTCTTGTCTTCTCTTGGGGTCGAAGCTCGCCTCACTCACTGCTCTTACGCCTGCAAGTCAGCGTCATGCAGGAATTACCTCCTTCCGCTACAGCAGGACTTGAGGGTGGCCTAGAGAAGACTGCCATCTCCTGGAGGGCTCCCTGATGGTGCTGGAAAGGCCATGTACTAGCTTTCTATTGCTGTAACAAATTATCGCACACTTAGCAGCTTAAAACAGCACAAATTTGTTATCTCATAGTTTATTAGAAGATCACCACAGGTTTCATCAGACTAAAATCATCCACCTTGTATTCTTTTCTGGAAGATCGAGAGGAGAATGTTTTCTTGCTCCGTCAGGTTTTTGAGGAAATTCAGTTCCCTAAGGTTGTAGGTCTGAAGTCCAGTTTTCTTACTGGCTGTCAGCTCTAGAAGTTGCCCACATTCCTTGACTCCTGGCCCTTTTCCTCCAGACACAAAGCCAGTAAAGGCAGGTTGAATCCCTTTCACAATTCAAATGTCCCCTGTATCTTCCTCCCTCGCATCTCTCTGACTTTAGCTGGACTCACGTGACTAGTGGGCCTAACCTGGGTAGTCTCCTCATCTCAAAATCCGTAACTTTAATCACATCTGCAAAGTCTCCTTTGCCATATGAGGTAGCATATTAAGGCATAGATATCCTTGGGAGGGGTGTTATTTGGTCTACCACATGCTTCCAGATTAATTCTTTGCATGTTATTAAGCAAAAATAGCTTATTTGAGATACAGTTTATTTGAAGAGGATAATTAAGATCCTACCAAAAAAAAAAAAAAGATCCTACCATCTTTGTGTAAATGATATTATTATTAATTTTCCTTGGAGACAACATCAGGGGAAGGCAGGAAACATCAAGAAAGCAGTAGAGAAAGTGAACAAATAGGGAAGGTGGTACATGGAGAAAATCTTTACTTCTTAAACAATGTTTTATATTGCTTTTCACATAGTGGAACATACAACCCATAATACTGCAATTTGGAGTACATTGATAAAATATCACCAAGATATCTCTGAATTAACCACTTACTCATATTTTATCTTTAAAAAAAAAGAGAGAAAACCTATACAAAAGTGGCATTATAATCACGAAGATAAATATCTGAAATGGAACAATGTTAAAGAAAATAAGCCTGTCAAATTGTGGGTAATTATGTGAGAGATTTAACAGCTTTCCCACCTATTAGATTGCTAACTTTTTTGATTTTTATGATGCCTCAATAAATCTATTTGATTTTAATGTTTGTTGCCATTCACTTGTTCATCATAGATTTCTGACCTCATTTCTAATTTAGTATTAAAATATTATGTAACCATTTAGTTTAATCAAATAATTCTAGACTGTTGTCTATTGTACAGTGATACTCTATAATAAACTATATTTATAGTTTTTGAGGATGAATGTAGTATTTATATTTCTCATCTTTCATTTTATTTATCTCATTAGCTAAGAAACCTTTCCAGCTTGGACCTACGTCATATCACTGAACTGGATAATGAAACCGTGATGGAAATTGTCAAGAGGTGCAAAAATCTAAGCTCTCTCAATCTCTGCCTGAACTGGATCATAAATGACAGGTAACCATTGTAACATCTTAAAAATACTTTTCCATAGGGAAACATGTGCTCTATGTACCAAGTACTGATTATCATTATAATAAGGCATGTCTGCTTTAAGGAAAATGTGATAAAGCCATGACTTTTAAAATAGATATGTTTAAGTTTTGAAAACCATTTAGAAGTATACTTTTAACCCATCCATTGCTTATATTTGCAACAAGGTTTTTATGTGCTAAGACTCAAATGTTTGCCTGAACAGTTATAATAATAGAAGTCTATTGAATTTTCTCTTTGTCACCCACCCAAGACATATTGTTTATTTGTCACTTTAATATTTTTGCAACATTTGTGTTAATTTTACTTTTCACTTATCAAGGAAAATGGTTCTGAGAAACTGTTTCAAACATTATGCATTCAGATCCTTTCTCAAGGATGACATTTTGTTTTCTGTATAAATAGAATTTGTTTTGAAAATGAAAGTCATGTGATGGACAGTTTAATATGTAGTGTAAAAATGTGTAAAATGGGTAGTTTTAAAAACAAACAATGATAAACCAGTTTTTATCTGAAATACTTAATGAAGGAAATAAAAAGATGCAAGAACCCTTGAAAATAGATTTCTTTGTAATGAAAACAGCTGCAGAGTTAGCACTACTCTACTACTGCTGATTAGTTTAGGTGGGTTCTTAAATATAAGCGTGAGATAAGATTCTTGCCCAGTAACTTTTCAAGAATAAATTTTTTAAAAAAGTTAGGCCACCAAAAATATTTTGCTTTCAAAATAGAAAGCACTATTTCAGCTATAATTAGAACCTATTTAGATTTAAATATTTTTCACAAATTAGAGCAGAGGTTTATTAAGTTTGTGTGGGATAATGCTTTAAATTCAATACACGTCCCCCTTTCACTTTTAATTTCCTTTTATACTTTTAACAATAAAATCGTGTAGACTACATTTTCCCCAAGTATGGTAAATTCTAGTGACTTTATTTTTTTTTTTTTTGCGGTACGCGGGCCTCTCACTGCTGTGGCCTCTACCGTTGTGGAGCACAGGCTCCGGATGCGCAGGCTCAGCGGCCATGGCTCACGGGCCCAGCTGCTCCGTGGCATGTGGGATCCTCCTGGACTGGGGCACATACCCCTGTCCCCTGCATCGGCAGGCGGACTCTCAACCACTGCGCCACCAGGGAAGCCCTCTAGTGACATTTTTATAAAATACCCTGCATTGCTCTTTAAATTATGTGATCGCTTTTGACTTAGCTCTTTCTTAGTAAAATTTTTCTTGAAAAATTTACTAATCCAGAATTGGCCCATGGTCATCATTTATAAAAGGTGTTTATTGTTTTTGAGTAACAGTCACTATGTGAGGTGGATCAAAATCTAAAGAAAATTGATGAAAATTTTAAAAATTAAATTATTCTCTATAATCAACATTCGCCTACATAGCCAATTATGTGGCAACTTAAAAATAATCTTTTAAGTGTTTTTCATAATAACTAATAAAATAAAGTACATGAAAAACATCATCCTGTGGTTTAGGCATTTAGCATTAGCTTAATATTGAGGTAAACTTCTTGGTAATGCTTCAGGTTGAAAGGTGAAAACTATTTGTGCCACAATATGGTTATGAAAACGATTGCCTTTCATTGCACAACAGTATTCTATGTCCATGCATAGAAGACTCAGTACTTGGAGCCTACAGAGGTAAATTAGATGCAGTCCATATATGATTATAAGGGCTATCTGCTTGGTAAACATTTTGCTTAGGTTTGTATTAGTTACACAAAGATATTCAGAGATTTCTCATCATTTAGCTCTTCAAATGCTTATTTAGCCACAACTGGGTATTTACAAATAAAAAAGTGGGCAGCCCTCACCTTCTCGTTCTTAGGTTCCATCTACTCAGATCTCTTGCTATTTCAGTCATTTTTTTCTAATTATAATGGTTATTTGGTATTTGATCCTAAATACCTGTACTGTAGAGATTTATTTGCAAGGAATGAAAGTGTATTTTTATGTTTTTAATGGAAAAGTTTGGATTAATTGAGAAATCATGCATTTTAATGAGGCTGAGCGGTAGAGTTTTAAAGATCAGACTCTTTTAGGTTTTAATTACACTGCTTGCACTTATCCTGTGTACTGTAATAGGAGTTTCAAACATTAAAACCTACTTTGTAGTATCATCTAAATTACTCAGCTCATTGTTCTTGCCATACTCTATCACTAAGCTAAGTAATATTTGTAATTATATTGGTATAAATCTAGGACTTCCCATCAGACTTAATTATAATTTCAGCACTTAGCCGAGATGGGTTAGTAACCTTTCATATAGAGGACACTGGAATGCACTAATGCATTTAGCCTATCAATTAGCGTCTGTTTTACGTTTGTTCATTATTATTATTCTCTAGTAAATCAGGAGGCATTTATTAACCCCCTACTAAATACTTGGTGCTGTGTCTCAGACTGTGGAGCACTGAGTCCCTGCTGCTCTCAGAAGGTTTTCTCTTTAGGTGACATAAGACTTAATGAGTGAGATAATAGTGAGCCTTGTAAGGATAGAGGGGAGGAAGGTAACCTGTATTACCCAGGTAATTGATAGGCACTTTACATGTGTTCTCAATTAATCCTTTCAACATCTTTTGTCAGCGGAAGGTCATACTATTCCTATTAAATTTAGCCCATTTGTTTGACTTTTCTTTGGCTTTTCCAGTTGTATGTATTTTACATCTTTGCTGCAGTAAAAACTGGATGGGGACAAACAAGAAAAAGCAAATGGCTGATGAGTCAATTTCCATTTCGTAGCTAGGTTCACATACAATTGACATTTATATGTAACATTCTTAGTTTTTTTTTAGACTAATCTCATCATTTTCTTTCATAATAAAGTTACAATAGAACCTTTAGATACTATTTTAAACTTAATACCTGTGAAAAGGATCTATGTTTAATGCTGCTAGCTTTAATAAAGGATTCCTCACGTGAAGATACACTTTGATACTCTTCCCAGATCTTTAGATATAAGATTTATGCTGGACTTTAAAAGATTTTATCAATAAACTTTTTTTGAAGCTCAAAATTTTAAAATATTTAACAATTGAAGATCTTTACTGTTAAGCTCATGAAACCTTTTAGCATTCTGTGGTTCTTGAATTGATCTGTGTGACTAAGACATGCTGTTCTTTATCTTTGTTTTCTAAAAGGACTTTTTGTGTTTAGAGAGTTAAACGGCGTGATATTTTCTTGTATTCAGAAGGATGGTCTTAGTAGTCGTTTGACATTTACCATTGCTTTTGAATACAAATCAAATCCAAGTGGTTTATGAAAAGACGACGCTGACTATTTCTATCAATGATTTAAATTAAACATCTGGTTATTATGTCTCCTCTACTCTCTCTGACTGTAAGTTTATTGGAATGTTTACTTGTATTTGATATAAATCCTTTGTTATTTCACATTCAATTTGGTCTTCATTGTTTTTGTATGTTTGGTATAGAGTCCAGAAGCAGCATGCTTTGAATGTAAAAAAAAGATATATAAAAACGTGAATGGTTCTGAGCATCTTTATAGTAATATGCCTATAATGGTTTTTTTTTTGTCAAGAAGAATTAAGTGAAATCTAATTTATTTTAATAGATCTTTATGGAAGCTATTTTTAATATTTAAATTGGCTACCAAAGAGAGAATTAATCTACCTAATTTCAATTTTTAACATTAGTCCTGAAAATAAAATTTGATCATATAATGTATATACCCATTATCTAATATATGATGCTTTCATTGACAGTTGACCATGCTTGCTCATGAATTAGGAAAACAGTACAAGATAACAATACAAGAGAAGTGAAAGACTCTCTAGCATCCGTCAGCTAAAGTCACAAAACAGCAAAAGTCAGGCTGGTTGTTAAAGTCAGTTATGCTGCCAACTAGTTGAACTTGCCTAGCTAGAGATTTATTCTTTGAATTTGCAGTTTAAAACAAAATTGAATGTAAGTTTGTTGAACATGGATAACTAAGGATACCTTCTTTAAGGAGTTAATTTGCTGTATGAATCTTATATTTATGTAAAGGCAGCTGTTGCATCAGTGGACACTCTAAAATTTGAGGACTTTTAAATCGGAGACTGTTGCAACCAGTTTCTTTCAAGTATAAAATAACGTTTACAATATGTTACTCTTTCACTTTATATGTACTTGTGTTTAGAATAGTAACTATAAATATCTTCTCTTTAAGTAAAACTTTTGAATACCATCATTTTGAAATTGCAAACTGGTGGGCTCAGCTGAGTCCGGTCCACAAAGCTGTTTTGTTTGGCCTATACAATATTTTAAAAATTGAATTAGTTACCAACTTAAAAAAATTGGGGTAGTTCACATAAAAATTCTGCATTTTGGCCTTCTCTTGGGAAAGTTGCAAATCTGGCAACATTGGACCCACAGTTTCTCACGTCAACAGTTTTTCCAGGATGAGTAACGGGCTTTTCTCGTTGGCCATTCTCCAATTTCTCTACTATTCCCACCCAGCATGACCTATTTTTTAATATTATCTACTTGTTCCTTACCCAGTCTACGAATTGAATTCTCCCTTATTGAAATCCAGAATGTAGAGATTTTTAGGTAAAGATTTCTTATTTTAAATCAAGTAGTTCTTTTTAAATTGAGTCTGATAACATATGTTAACAGATAATATAGAGTTGATTAGTTTACCTAAATTAGTTCTTCATTATTTCAGGCCTCAGAACTTTGGCCAACATGTTGAAGTTACAGAGGGAGACAGAATTCAGTTTAAAATAAATTAAAACCTTCGTTTTCATTGACTGCCTTCCAAAATGGAGAACTCACTCCCACTTAGTGTTCAAACGAGTGTTCTAAAACAGTTTCCTGAATAATAGAGTTGAACTAGTTTACTAAATTAACTCCAGCTTCAAGCCTGTGATTTAAAATGAATTTATTTGCAATGCTTAGTATTTGACTCACAATTCCTTTGTTTATAATGTTAAGAAAAATCTTAAGACTATTCTTTCTCTTTTCTTTTTCTGTGCAGAGCCCCTTTTAGTCTTTTAGGTATACTGAGATTGAAGTTGTAGAGTGACAGGTTACTCCACCACCCCTTTCAGGGAGACTGACAGCATCCTGGCTCATGTAACACTCAATGAGGCTTTCTATAAAGATTTTTCTAACTCCCTTGATCTTCTCTGGATGTTTATTCTGTTTCTTCTTTAAAATTTCCGTTGATTCAATAAAAAACGGTGACATTTAGAAATAAAGTTCAAAGGGGATTTGAGCAGGTGTTGGTGATATAAAATATTTGCTGAGTGCCCATTGTGTTTTATTTCCAAGAATTGTTTTGTGAACATATGCTATATATTGTATTTATAAGTGTTCGAGGACTGGGTGGATAATCTACCATCTTCCTGTGAATGTCACGTCACAGTGGACTTAGAATTTTATTTCATTTCAATCCCCTAATATTACTTAATTCTCCTAGAGACTTAGGTTCAAAGATTGCCCAAGGGGGACAAACCTATCCATTAAATCCAGCAGGCATGGTTGAATTTGAGTTGGAGAATATTTTGTTTTCTATTAAAGTTAAGTGATCTGGAGGAGAGGAATACTTTTCACCTTGGAGTATTGAGTGTGAAGTTTGAACAATTTGCTCCTATAAAAGCATGAAAACTTGGAAATAAAGAGGTGGTAAAAATAATGCTGCCCATAGAAGCAGCTCCATGGTGGTATTTAGAGCAGCGCTCTCCTGCCAGTGTAGAATGCTGAGCAGTCTATCTGCATACTTTTGGTGCCTAATAATGTGGTAGGGCTGGTTAGGTGGAGTTTTAGTAAATCTGAATTTTAGTTATTTCCGTAATTTACTACATAGTTTTGAGTATGTTCTATATCTATTCATATTTTTTAAAAAAGGATGAATATATTTTACTGAGTTCTAGGAGAGTTGCAGGGACAGAATGGAGCCTTTCTGAGCTAGTGACGCTTGTTTGAGGTTGGCTTATTATTGATACTCTCTTTTATAGTCACAGTTATTTGTAAGACCATCCCTAGAAGAATAGTATGATATTGGGGTAACTACTATTCAGGCCCCCTAACCATCTTCAGAAATGATGCCTTAGGTGTCCTTCTATCCATTAGACCCTCTCTTTAAAACCATGATTGCTTTTTGTAGTGCCCCTGAGGTTGGAGGGTATAATATTTTCTCTCTTTTTTTTTTTAACCAAGGATAATAACAACAGCTAATAATAGCTACCATTTATTACCATCTGTGCCATACAGTGTGCTAAGTGTTTACACCCTGTGTTTCATTTAATCTTTACAACAGCCCTGAGGAAGAAATTAACCTCATTTTTAAATGGAGGGATTAAGGTCCAGAAAGGTTAGACTGCTCTCAACTAGTAAGTGGTGGAGCCAAGACTGGAACCCATTTTTCTGTGTCTTCAAAGTCCAAGCTCTAACCACGAGGGGCTCACTGTCTCCCAGTACCTTATTCTGACTCAGACCTAATGACCTCATGTTCTGATTTGCTCAGGACAGTATCAGCCCATTCCTGTTGTTTTGGAATTCTGTCAGGGTTAGCACTTGCGCTGCCATTGCTCCTTTCTGTGTTCCAGATGTCCTGCTTTGGATGATAAACTACGTGGTCATCCTACCTCAGACTATGCTTGATCATTCTGAACATCATTAGAGTGTTGCCCTCTCTTTTCCGTATGGGGTATCTGAGCGGTAAAAGTTTCAGATAAGACCTGTAGATTTAAAAAACATGTAATTTTGTAATAAAAAGCAATTTTTCCCCCAACTCCATTTATAAACACTCTTCCTTTCTTACTAAGTTTCTTAAAGGAAAGTAGAAAGTATTGCTCGTTTTTGTGTCTTATACCACATCTAGCTCATACTTGATATCAAAAAGAATTTCAGAATGAATTTTGAGTAGATATTTAAGCATGTGATGATACACACTTACTTTTACAAATAGTTTATTATCTATAAATGCTCTCTGTCAGTTGTAACAAATTAATCGTTGCAGAGTGAAGGAGAATACTGGGTGGTATATACTTTGAGTAAGTTGTTACTGAGTTAAAAAGGAGGAAGTTAACTTCATTGAAGGTTTCAGTACCTTTGGTAAAAAATAACTGCCATAACTAATCTGTACAGTTTCCCTAGCATATGTGATTTTTCAAATAGCTAATGATATTTTTCTACAGAAGGAGAAGTTTTTCTGATAAAGCGATTTGTGCATTTATCCTCAGATGAAATTCAAATTAAAGGTACTTTTTCATTGTTTGCTATGTAGTGCTGTTGGGTATTGGTTCTGATATTGGTTCTTTCAATAATTCTAATTGCCGAATATCATTTTAAAGGAAATATTAATTGATATATAACATTAGAGCATTTAACCTAGTACAGTCACTTGAAAGGAAATCTATATGAGGTCGTCTTTATCTCATCTATGTCAGCCTGCTTTGATTTTTAACTCCAGTTCTGGAGATGGGATGGAAACTGGATTTGATGTGGAAGAGTTTGTCTTATTGATTGTCCACGTTCACCTTTTTGTCGTATCGAAAAACGCGAATTTTTATGATAGTTCCAACGTATAATGGTAATTTTCAATTTCTGCTTTGTCTTTGGTTCCTAGTGAGCAATAATGCATAAGTAAACATTTCTGCAAATAATAAACAGAGCTTTTATAGAATCATATTATTGGTATTCCTGGATGTGCTATTCTAAATGCTGCCATTGATTTTGTGTTTTTAAGACAATATAAAAATGAGTAAATGTATATATTAAGCACTTAGTTTGTGGGATTAAAAAATTATGTCTTATGTGTTATGAATCAGAATTCATGATCAAATTATGGGAAAGAATGGGACACAATGTATCAATATATGATGATGAATGCAGTGCTGTATACACATACATTTGGAGGCTTCCTAACCTCAAAACCCATTTTAAAATTACCAACAATGAACAAAATCTTCACTTATTGATGAAAATGATAATAGTTTATTGACTGTTGGGACAAATTTATGACTTCCTGCCCTCCCCTCTCTTCCCCCCAGCTGTTGTCTTATTCTTAATCCCCAACCAGAAATGGTAATTAAAATAACTCACTGTTGTCAAAATTTTTAAATGTATGATAAATGAAGCCCAGTAAATAGTGAAAATATGAGAAAGGTGATTAAATCTGACAATTTCCTTGTAAAAGGCTTGAGATGATAAATATCTCCTGTGATTAGTTATTAATTTAGTGCAAGAGATTTTGCTTCAGCCTAAAATATTTTATGAACAGTGGCATAAAGAAATATCTTAGAAGATAGGTACACACATGTTCAACCAGAGGAGAAATAGCTGGAACTTGATTGGTATTAATTAAAAATGGCAGACATGACATGTATGTGCCTGGGCTACTTTCCGTATGACGGTCCTTTCAGAAATTAAAAAAGAATACATGAAGACATGAAGAATGACAGAGTACTTTCAGCTTGAACCTTTTTGTTTCATGAAGATGGAAAGGTTTTATGTATATCATTCCTCAACTGATAAAATATTTAGTTTAAGGTAGTATAAAATAACTCCTTGCTTATTGAAGTTGACAAAAGCAAACTTGTTTCATTAACAGTTATAGTTGCACTGCTAATAATTTCCCTTAAAATGAATGCGAATTCCTTTATATTTAAAGAAAAGATAAAATAATAATGGTGGTTGTAATGAAGTGCTGTATCATGTTACTGTTGGCTGAATCCATAGCCCATCAGTCTACTGGTGGCATATATCATTGTGTGGCTGTGTAATGTTTTGTTTATGAATCTCTCTCTTGGCAAGGGCGAATCTGCGTCTTCATCTTTGGCCCTCTGCCCCAGCCTCAGCCCCTGGAACCTCACATAGAGCCCAGCTCAGAGAAGCAATTTAATACCTACGTGTTGAGGGAATTATAAATGTTGCTTTTGTAGGATGGATAAGTCTGTTTTTAAATTTGGCTTGAACTCTGGCTGAAATCCAGGCAACTGGTTCACATGTCCTCCTTCTTCCAGATTTACTTACCTCTGAATAAAGTTGATACTTAATAAAGTGAGGACAATGTCATTGTCTTGATTTAGATAGAGCTTGCTTTATGTATTGCATGCTTTTTATCTGAAAGCCATAGCTTCGTTTTTTGAACAATACCTAGGCTTTAATGTTGAATCGTTGGTTTCTGCTTTTTTAATAGAGTCTTTGGAATACTTTTAAATGAAGATCCAGAAACTTCATTTGCTTTTCATATGTAATGACACCTTGTATTAATTGAAAAGAGGCAGAGGAGACAGTTACAGCTTTTTTTCTGTTTCTTGGTGAGAAAAGTGTGGCTATATGAAAAAACTGTTGCATATTTTTTCTTCATTCTTCCTTGTAGCACTTTTAAGTGCTGCTCTTTAAATGTATGTTTAATATTTGGTTAATTGTAACTATGAACCTAAACATACTGATTTAAGTCCAGGTTCACATTAGAACAATTATCTGGTTAATTGCTCTTGTGCAAAAATAGGCTAAAAATCATCAGAACATCAACTTGTGAAAGCAGTGGCAGGAGTTTCAAAACCACCAAGCATACCTACTGCAAATCACATCAGCAAAGCAATTAATTTAGGCTAATTGCTTTTCTGTTTGTTCAAGATGCACTTTGGAACTGTCTTTTGAAATCGTGGCAATTAATATTAGTAAGCAATATAATTAAAGAATGTTAGAATGGTCACTATTTTTCAAAAATGGTAATTATTCCATATGAACCTATATAGTAGATGTATCACCCATGTGGGACTTGGAAATAATTAAAGCAAAATAAGAGTATTTTAGCACACAAGTTTCCCTTTAAAAATAAATCGAGTAGATTACCTTTTCAGCAACTGTAGCACAGGGTTATCTTTAATCTCTAATTATCAAGAAGAATTATCTCGTTTCAATAATGCACACACTAAGGAGGTTTGTTCACACAGGGGGAGAAATAACCACCGAAGATGGCACTGGCTAGTGGCATTTTCTCTAACAGATGTGTTTCGGGGTTCTTGTATGGCTTGTCCTAATATAATCAGGATTTTTAAATGTCTTAAAAAACAGATTAGGCATACCTCATGTTATTGAAGTTTTCCTTTATTGAGCATTATAATTTGGGCAGCACCAATTTGTCTAAAATTGAAAACGACTTGAGTTTCCAACTGTTTCTGTATGAAGCCATGTTGTAACAGAACCTCAGCTAAAAAAAATGGCAACTTTAGGAATCAGTTCTTCATTGGAAATGTAGGAATGTCATTAGTGGGGGAATTAGTCATTCCCCAAACTGCTTCTCTGTTCACCATATTGTCAAACAGCAAGTAGCTATTTCTTTCATCTCTCTCCTTCCCTAAGGAGCCATTCTTATCACGCAGCGTGTTTAGTGGCCTGTCCTGCCCCATGAAATTATCCAAAGCAAATAGATTGGATTGTATTAAGGACTGTGGCTCTCGGAGTGAATCTTTGAGAGACACACCTGTTAAAGGAAGTCTTGGCCTTCCCTGGTGGCGCAGTGGTTGAGAGTCCGCCTGCCGATGCAGGGGACACGGGTTCGTGCCCCGGTCCGGGAAGATCCCACATGCCGCGGAGCGGCTGGGCCCGTGAGCCATGGCCGCTAAGCCTGTGCGTCCGGAGCCTGTGCTCCGCAACGGGAGAGGCCACAGCAGTGAGAGGCCCGCGTACTGCAAAAAAAAAAAAAAAAAAAAAAAAAGGAAGTCTTGATAGCAGTTACTTTGTGACTTTCCGGGTCTGTGACAAGAAATTTAGGAAGATATTCATTAAAATTAGATTTGATGCAATCAATTAAATTTCAAGTTTTGTTTTGGCATTCTACTTTTTGTTTGTTAGTAGATATAAAAATTATTTTCTTTATTTTTCTTTATTTCTGCTTAAATCGGTATGAATAGATCTCTAAGCCTAGCTAGTTAACTGTATCACAAAACTAGATTTTTCTCTAGTGATCACTTTCATGGAGAAGAACAAAAGTATATTTAGTTTTTACAAGGATATATTTTTCTTTACTTCTTTTACAAGACTTCATAGTTTCTAGAAGTGCAGCATACTTGATCCAGATTTCCCGGTGATGCTGTTTGTTGTGGAATGTTTGATTAGAAAGCTTCATGGTGAAGGTAAAAATATCAAATCAGATGAAAATAAATATATTGATTAGAATAAATAGAAAAGTGTGGAGGACTCCTAGAATACAGAAAAATGAACAAAGAAACCTAAATGATGTTGGTCTTCTTTTGAATCTGTCATTGAAGTAGCAGAACAGTGTTACTCTGGTTTGGGGAAAACTCAAGCTAGTACTTCTTTTTGGCCGTTAAAACATGAATTCTGCAATTATTTATAGTTGAAAGACAGCATAGGTGCTGTAAAATTTGTCACTATTTCACAGCCTTTAGAAGATTGCAAATTATAGCCACATATTTACCCTATCCCTATATGCCTTTGTGCATTGGTATATTGACTACCCTTACATCAAGAGGTGGCACCTGTTTTTCTATCCCCTTGAACTTGGGCTGGCTTTGTGACTTGCTCTAACCAGTAGGATGTAGTGGAAATTATGTTGTGGGACTTCCAAGGTTTGGCTTCAAGGGGCATTGCAACTTGCTTTTCTGGAAGCTGCCCCACCTGAAGAGGCCCAGAGTAGTCTCTCTGAGAATGAGAGATCACATGGAGATAGAGGTCTAGCCAACAGCCAGGGTCGAACTGTCAGACGTGTGACAGAGGCCATCTTAAACCATCCAGCCTCAGTCAAACCTTTGGATTCCTGCAGTCCTGTGAATGAAACCCGCAGAACTGCTCAGCTGAGCCCAGGGAGTTGTAAGCAAGTAAGAGCAGTTTTTTTTAAGCTGTGAAGTTTTGGTGTAGTTTGTTATTCAGACATTGACTTTGTAGCTGCTCTATGTTGAACGTTTTGTATTAAGTTAGGCAAGGTGCCAAGAGTGCTTTATTCATTATCCTATTTAATTATCACATCAACTCTGTGACATAGGTATCATTATGCCCTGTTTTATAGATGAGGTAAAAAAAAGGCTCAGAGAGGTAAAAGATCTTGCTGGCGATCACAGCTAGGAAGTGCAGTCAGGACTGAATGCAGATCTGCCTGACCTCAGTCTCATCTATCAAACTAGCTCCAAAAGCTTATTTTAAGTTTAAAAATACATTTGGTTGCGATAAGCAGTTAAACCTACCAGTAGAGTCTATGAATATAAGTACTAGCTAAATTGCATTATAATAAAATACATCTCATTGATTAAAATAAATATTACAATAAATAACATCCATTTGCAGTTTCTAGGGTAACTATTTAATCTTGGGTAATCACCTAAAAAATGCATGGGGAAAAGAGACAGTTCTTCTGAAAGGAATAGTGTGAATACAAAATTAAGAATACATAAATATAAGGCCTTGATTTTATATGTATTTAAAACCATTTTTGGCGTTTCATATTATTCAGAATAGATCTCTTTCTACCCTATTGTCAAGTTAGGGAGAAATGGAAAAAGAGGAGATCATCTTTTAGAAGAATTGTGGCTGAAGCTTAATCACTGTCATGTTTGTCTTCAACACTGTGTTTTTTAGTAATAAGTCTTGTAAGGACATAACTTCTATGGCCTATAGGCAGTAATGGTACTAATACGTATGACGAAAATACCACAAAAAATTCTAAAAATAGAAGTGGTAGTCTTTTCATTTTTTGAAATGCTTTTTTAAAAATTTTTAACTATCACCTTAGAAACCATACATCAATAAACTAATTCAGACTAGTGGGTGATTCTGA
The DNA here is from genome assembly GCF_963924675.1 of Phocoena phocoena. Classification (NCBI taxonomy): domain Eukaryota; kingdom Metazoa; phylum Chordata; class Mammalia; order Artiodactyla; family Phocoenidae; genus Phocoena; species Phocoena phocoena. Next base: position 88,746,590 of record NC_089221.1, on the reverse strand, counting down.
CATGTATATCATATCTCATCTTACCATTTACTATAGCACCACACTAATCAGACCTGCCTCAGGGTTTTATTGCCTGTTAAATGAAGCCTGGGAGCATTTCCTCCATGATTTATTATGGTATTTGGAGAACTAGTTTCATTTGGGAAATACAGTTTCCATTTGTTTTCCTTGTAACTTGAATTTAAACTCAATTCCTATTTTTGGTTTTGATTAATCTTTTTTTCCATTAGCAAATTACCAGTGTATTTTAATATTTTGATATTTTGTTGTATTACACACAGAGATGAATATTTTGTTCTGTGTGAGTATATATCTGGAGACTCCTGCGTTTGGGGAGAGGAGAGAGAGTAGGTTGCATTTTTTTTCTTTTAGTTTTAACTTACGCGCAGATGGGTTGTAAATTTCTTAGAATGTGACATTGATAACAGCATAGGAATTAAAACTGTATCTGGGAATTTTGACTTTTCCATATTCCTGGGCTCCTAACCAGAAGTTTAGTAAATGTGTGTTGATTGATTAGATGGCAATATAAATAAACCTAGTAAACGTAAGCTTATGTTCAAGGTAAAAGAAAAAGAAAATGAACTGTTCACATTCATCAAGAAATAGAGCAGATCAAAATAAGTCAGTCAAAAGAGTCAAGTTCATTTAATGAATATAGACATAGCCTTTAAAAATGCGTTACAGGTGTAATTGAAGAGTTAAAGAGGCACACACTGAATTCTCTGACAGGGGTGTGGTTTATGTGTGAGGTACTTGGATACAGTTTTAGTCTGACAACATGTTAACCTTGCTGGATTAAAAAAAAACTGAATGAAGGGGCTTCCCTGGTGGCGCAGTGGTTGAGAATCTGCCTGCCGATGCAGGGGACACAGGTTCGTGCCCTGGTCCGGGAAGATCCCACATGCCGCGGAGTGGCTAGGCCCATGAGCCACGGCCGCTGAGCCTGTGCGTCCGGAGCCTGTGCTCCGCAACGGGAGAGGCCACAATTTATTTGGAAAGGGGATGACAAAATATGTCAAGACAATGCCCTGGCTTTCTTCATTAAATTTAGTAATGATTTGGGGAAAAAAAAGAAGAGTTTTTCTGTAACATTTTTTCCTGCAGATTTATAGACGTTTGTGGGATAAATATCTTCAAAGAAATATATATTACTTATCACACAGTTAATATTATGGTCTTATTGGAATTAGAAATGTTTAGTAATTTATATCTTTAAATAGATGTACATCTTCTTTTTGTTTCCAAGATTTTTCTTTTATGAGTTTATTTCCAATACTGAGACATAATTATGTTATAGAGGAGCTTTGTTTTTGTTTTCTTTTTTGATGATGGCTTTTGGCAGCCATCCATCTCCAAGTACAGTGTAACATGTAACAGTGAAGCTTGTTAAAGGGGGAGAAGTATAAACTATCACCAGGCAGGCCCTGACAGACATTCAGACATCCACACAGACACTACTGCTACTTGATGGTGTCTCCCATTTTGAAAATGTAGCTATTTAAAAAGGGACAAGGTCGCAATAACTTTACACGCCTATTGCTTGTTGTATGCACATATATTTTACTTGTGATTCTTTCCCCACTGACAGTATCTTTCTAATGTTTAATTTGAATGGTTACATTTATCTTTGCTAACTTGTTACTGTTAGTTGTATACTATGTTTCAATCCTCTAAATAGATTGTATATGTGCATACTGTACTTGGTAAAGAATTTAGAATTTGTGGTGATCCACACTGATGGGCTTGGGAGTATGTATGGGGGAGAACATGGGTTAGATAGTAATTCAAAGTAGCAGGAAATCCTAACATGCACCTCTCCGTGTTTTTAGCACTGATAGGCATTGATTTCATTTCATTGTTGAGATAATGGTGTCCTGTAAGCATTTAGGTGGAACAAAATGCCTAGGGTTAAACGTGGACTATAGTTAATCTTCAGTGCAACTCATCCTCAGGCAGGTAATCAAAGATATACACTTGTTATTTTGAAAGTTCTGTTAAAGCTGTTATTTAAAAGTGCCAATCATATCCAGATGAAAATTCCAGAATATACCCCCAATATATTATAATCATCAGCATCGAGCTGCAATCATTTATTTTAAGAATCACATTTGCAAGCTAGGTCCATTTAAAATAAATATCCTGAGCTTCCCTGGAGACGCAGTGGTTAAGAATCCGCCTACCAATGCAGGGGACACAGGTTCAAGCCCTGGTCCGGGAAGACCCCACATGCCGTGGAGGAACTAAGCCCGTGCACCACAACTGCTGAGCCCGTGTGCCACAACTACAGAGGCCCATGTGCCTAAAGCCTGTGCTCCGCAACAGGAGAAGCCACCGCAATGAGAAGCCCATGCAACGCAACGAAGAGCAGCCCCCGCTCACTACAACTAGAAGAAAGCCCGCAGGCAGCAACGAAGACCCAACACAGCCAAAAATAAATAAAACATTTAAAATAAAATAAAATATCCCAAATCTTAGTGTAAAAGTAATTTTGTAGTGAAATTACTTCTTTTTTTTTAAAGTAGATACACCCAACTGGGTTGTTTAAGTATATGTATGAGTGAAACTTATTTCCAAAGACTTCAGAGTGGGAAATATCAACAACTTTTTTTTTGTCCTAAGCTCTTTTTTTTTTTTTTTACATCTTTATTGGAGTATAATTGCTTTACAATGGTATGCTAGTTTCTGCTTTATAAAAAAGTGAATCACCTATATGTATACATATATCCCCATATCTCCTCCCTCTTGCCTCTCCCTCTCACCCTCCCTATCCCACCCCTCTAGGTGGTCACAGAGCACCGAGCTGATCTCCCTGTGCTATGCAGCTGCTTCCCACTGGCTATCTATAACCAACAACTTTTGACTTTATATTTTAAGGGCAACACAGAGGAAATTTTCGTTCAATTTCTGTTTAATTTGCTGTGACTGCTGTTGACATTCACAAATTATGTCATTAATTTTGACATGCAAATAAGAAAACCATCGACTTTGGGATTCAGCTCTGAAGAGCTCTCACAGGTGCTTAGACATGTCGCCTCTGTCTCCCCTCCAGGCATAACAGGACGATCGGTAAATGAGATGTTGTAGTTTTCCCACAAGCCTTTGTAAAAGGAGTCTTTTTTCCTCTTTCTGATCCATTACAGAGCAGTTGATTCTCAGGAACTTTTCCCCCTTTAATTTATGCCTTCTTTCCTTACTTAAAGCCGTGGTCGCTTTTACTTTTTTGTTGATGAAGTCATTGATGGCATTTCTCAGGTAATTTTTTCCCCTTTAACTTGGGTCTTCTTCCATTCCTTCAATCTATAGAGTATTTTCTTTTATTGTTGTCAGTGTCACTGATGACATTTTCATCTGGTTCTTGACATACTCATTTTATAATACATGGCATTGTAAGAAGTTTTTTGGTCAGTGACATTTTGGCAAACACTCGCCAGTGGCTACCAGAGAAGGTCAGTTAGACGCGGAGCAATGAAATAAATTACCCTGAAAGGCTTCTGTGCAATACTAATGAATAGGGCTCGCAGAGGACTATGGGAGTCTGGGGTTCTTTGTGTTGTTTTTTGTTGTTGTTGTTGTTCCAGATTTTTATCATTGTCATTCACTATATAACCTTGGTAAACTTATTTAAGTTCTCTTTGATAAGATTGAGTTAATGAGAACCTACCTTAGTGAAATGTTTGGAGGCCTAATCATGTTTCAAAAGCACCTTGAGTATGAATCGTTTGTTCATTATTAGAATGGTGGCTTGGGTGGTACCATCCATCATTGATGCTTTATCACCATTGTAGCCTCATGGTTCCCTGCAAATTGACAGTGAAGGTCTTATATCAAACATTTTAAAGACTCTAGCAGATTCTTGATGGCTACTTACTGCTTATTGTGTGGTAATACTGAAGTGTTCACAATTATCTGAAGAAAATAAGGCAATTAGTGTGTACTCATTATTGTATATTTTCATAAATGTCTCTATTTTCAGATTAAATGGGTGAAGTGTTTTCAGATTCATAAATGGAGGTTTTTTTTAAAAAAACCAGTGACCCCTACTTATGTTGCCATAAAGTAAAATACCTTAATATATAGCTACTTTACCTCTGTGAATGTTTTTCACTTGCAGTTTTTATCCAAATACTGTATATTTTAATGAGTTACATTTTTCAGAATATACTTTAACATTATCTACACACACACATACACACACATGATGGACTAATAAGGAGATTAAATGAAATTCAAAATATCTAAGGAAGCAGGGCTTTCAATTTCTAATTTCTGGTTCAGTTGAGGAAATACAATGACTGAAAATTAAGGAAATTAACTGTTTACTTTGAGTGTTTATATGTAATTCTGTGTTTGATATATTCCAAGAATCCTAGGATCTGATTTGGAAGTAGCTTCAAAGGACATGTAACTCAGCCTTCTACCTGTAAACTGATGACTCTTCATCTATTGCATATATGCGGTTCTTTCTTTTTTCTTTTCTTCCCATCTTCTTACCACTTTTCCTTGATCTCTCATCTGGGTCTATTTAGTTAACATATTAAATCACGTTCTGACTATCTGACATTCAAAATGCTTCATAACTAAAAGATCAGCACTTTCTGAAAGTATTTTAAAAATCAGGTTATTTATTCTCAGTTTTAAAAAAAAGACTGCAACACATCCCCTGAAGTTTAGAGCTTGGGCAGGTTTATCAGAGGTTTTAAAATACAGAGACATCTCCCTGGAGTGTGTGTTTTGCAGGAGTGGAGTGGGGAGGACACAGCGGACTGCCAGGGGGGGCAAACCGCTAGAGGGAAGACACTGCACATGCTGATTTCCCTTTGCTCTGTCTTGCTTTGTTTTTCCAGCCCTGTGGCTTGCAGGTTTATTAAAATGCTAATGATGTTTATTCTATTTTTATTGGCAGCTCTCCAGATTTGATTATTGATATATCTGAATAACAGTGAAATGCAACATCAAGGTCTCACTTGACTCTTTTCCCTAGATTTTTGTCAGTAGAAGTATAAATACCACAATGTCAGATGGATCATATTGTAGTTTTTTTATCTGTATAAAAGTGAAATGTTACAAGAGCACTGTCAACTGTTTGGAAATGAGCTTTTATTGGGATAGCGAGGGGTCTCCCGTGGGCTTCAGCCTTAGGTGAGTGTGCTATCCCACTCTCTGAGGAATAATCATATTTCTAATAACGAGTGCCTGAGTGTGTTTATGGGTTTTCATTGCTGTTCTCATTTTCTGGGTTTTGGTATTTCGCACCTTGTACAAACTGTCTAACGTGTATACTAATAGACTGCAGAATACACCTGTGACTGGCAAGGGATTGAGGCATTACTATATTTCTACCTGCTCTTTCTGAAAATTTTAACCACAGCCCTTTGGGGTTGAAAAGACTTCTGAGAACACCTCATGTGACTTCTTCATCTTGCTGTTTTGAAACTGAGGCTCAAAGATCACCTGTGACTTGTCTAGGTTCACATAGCCTGCTAGTGGTGAAGGTGGCCCTTAGGCTGCTGGGTCCCACTTGGCTGAGCTTCTCCCTTACCTTCCATTATAGCCACTTATTTGCCATCAACACTTGTTTTCTTTCATGGCCTAGAATGGAACTGGGTATCTCTAGATTGTACACTCCTGTGTTTCTTTTATGCCCCTTTGGCAAAACAACAACACACACACAAGGAGGTTTTTAGTAAATATTTTTTTTAAATGGAGACTCTCTAAAATCTCACTTTCTAGACATTTCCATTATTGACATTTTGGTGAACATCTTTTTAGATACGCACATATGTGCATGTCCTCCCCCCACCTCCGTTTGGAATTGCATTGTGTGTGCTATTTTGCAGTCTGTGTTTATGTCAACAATATACTAAGGATTTATTTTTATTTTAATAAATATAGGTACCTCTCACCATTTCTCATGGATTTACGGTAGGGTTTTAGCACATTGCACTTAACCAATCTCTTATTGATAGTCATTCTAATTATTTCCAATTTTTACTCTTATAAATAACTGTATGGTGAACATCCTTATACCTGTGTCTTTGTGTACTTTTAATTTTTGTCTCCTTAGGGTTAAATTCTTGAAATGGAATTCCTGCATATAAGGGTAAATATATGTAAACTTCTTATACATCTTGATTAATTCCCTATAGACGATTATATCAATATATGTCTATATCCCTGGAGAAGAGTATCTGTTTCTTCATACCCATGCCAACCCTGGATGCAATCATCACCTATTTTGGAGCATTTAAAAATTACTTTAGGGCTTCCCTGGTGGCGCAGTGGTTGACGGTCCACCTGCCGATGTAGGGGACACGGGTTCGTGCCCTGGTCCGGGAAGATCCCACATGCCGCGGAGCGGTTGGGCCCGTGAGCCATGGCCGCTGAGCCTGCGTGTCCGGAGCCTGTGCTCCGCAACGGGAGAGGCCACAACAGTGAGAGGCCTGCGTACCACAAAACAATAATAATAATAATAACTTTAATGTTTAAATTTAATGTTTAATAAAATTATTTAGGCACTAAATAATTATTTTCCACTAAGAGACAGTATGCATAGTAGTTATGCCTGGAGCCAGGCAGTCTGGATTTGAATCCTGGTTCTGCCACTTGCTACACATTTGTCACTGGGCAAGTTGCTTAGTCTCCCTCTGTCTTATTATCTGTAAAATGAAGATTCCAATAGTACTCACTTCATAATGTTTTTGTCTGATTTAAATGTGATTATACATGTAAAGCACTTAGGACAGTTTCTGGCACGTAGTTAATTACTCAATACATGCCAGCTATAATAATAATTATTATTACTATCAGTCAGTGAGCATTTGATTTCCATCTACAGTTTATAGTACACAATGCTGGAATATGGGGTTTGAAAAGAAATATAAGACACAAGTATCCCACTGATCAAAAAGACCCACCACATCCCAGAGATAAGGCATAAGTAGTAAATGAAAGTTACATAATCAAGTTAAATAACACAAAATTACACTGTAAGAACAGACATGGATTAAAACATTATTAATTACCAAGTGAATGGTATATTTATGAAACAGGCTTCCTATTATAGTATTTGGAAGAGCAATACCGCAGTTTGCTCTACTGTTTTGTATCCTTTTTTTCCCAACAGGACCGACTCCTCCTGTGCTTTAGGGTGATTGTATATCTCAATTCGTGCAGCACAGTCCTGGTTTGTGTCTGGCCTAATATCATGGTTGGATGATAAATTATATGGTCACCCTTTTATCCCAGTGATACCTTTCTGTGAATGTCATTGTGATGACGATGCGATGTCAAATTCTTGCTTTGGCCTAGGAGCTATTTTGACTATCATCTTTGCTCATTTGTTCTACTTTGGATCAATTTTATAGTTTAATTTAGAGGACAATCTTATTTCCAGGTGCTCAGGGGAAAGCTCATTCTTAACTATCACTTACTGCTTGCAAATGTTAGAAGAGAAACTTGGTTTACTGGCAGAGAACAATAGTTTATTGCTGGATTATTGATGATCCAGCATGTTGCATCAGGGTATCAACTGAGACTTTATTTTTCTGAAACCAAAGGGAGAAATATTTCAGGGTGAATTATGGCAGTGGTGGACAATTTTAAATTTATAAATAAAACAAATCCACTCTTCCTTAGAGGTCTAACATGTTATTTTGCACACAGGTGTGATTGTAATGATAGACATGTTTTGAGCAATGTGTAGTTCTCCACATCTTCAATACAGATTTTTAAAAATATTTTAATGTCCTGCATTGTTGACATCTTAGCCAGTTTCCTAATATTTGATTGTTAGTTGAACCTTCTTATCTGCTTTCCTTGCCATTGATGTCACAATAATACGTTTAAAAGATTGAGAGTTTAGTTTCTGAATGATGAATAAATGCTAAGAAAGAACATAAAGGAATAGAGGTTCACTATGCTGGGCCCTGGCAAAAATGAAACATTTTTTAGCTCTTTCATTATAACTATCTCTTAATTAGATATTATCAAATGTTAAAGGAAGATGCTTGTCACATTTGAATTTATTGTGTAGGAAATTCATGCTCTGAATCATAGTGGGCCTAGATGACTTTTTTCTCATCTAGATGAGAACATTGTCATATTATAATATTAGTGTTTGATTCAATATAATTTGTATTCCTTTTTTTTTTTCTTTTTTTTTTTTAGTCATTGATTATGTGCCAGGCAGTGTGCTTAGGACTGGCAATACATAGTTGAATAAGAAATGGTCTCTGCCTCTCAGAGCAGGGGAGGGTAGGGAGAGGCTAATAAGACTTGTGAATAGCCATAGGATTTAAAAAACCTACCTGCATATCATTATAGAATAACAGCTGAAACACTAACACTTAATATAGCATTGACTATGCTAACCACTGTTCTAAGTGCTTTACATATAGTAAATTTCTAACAACCCTGTGAGGTAGATACTATTATTATTCCCATTTTTCAAATAAGGGAACCAAGGCACACGAGATTAAGTGGCCCAGTGTCACATAAGTAAAATACAGTTTTCTATTCCAAGTGAACTCTTTAGAGAAGCAGTATTCACATGTCTCTTTTGTGTCTGATAAGCATTATGAGAAGTAATTGTCGTGTGACCCAAGAATTTGTGAGAGAAAATTACTGCATATGATTTTGTTTATTTGTCATTTATTCACTTACCAGGTATTTATCAAATACTTACCATGACCGGACATTTGGGCTAGGGCAGTAAGCAGAATCTTTGTGTTCCCTGTCTTCATGGAGTTGATAGTTAGCAATACTTGCCTCTGACATAAGGGATTTCTGGATGATTGTATAATACTTTTGCCACTTTTCATTTTCATCATTTCTATGCACTCTTTTTAACTTTGTTGAGCACACTCTGAAACCCTGTTTGCTCTTTCTGTAACTGAGGGAGTCGATGGTCTCCAGTTTCCATGAGTAGATAGTTTTTAATTACTGTACGTTGCACTTTTGTGTAACCTGGATTTTTACATATTGTACAATGACTCCCTTAAACTGATGTTTATATACCAAATCTCATTGCTCTCACTGATGAAAGATGGTCCCTGGCTCTTACTTAGATTTTCTAACTTATTTTCAGTGACTAACGAATTTAACTAAAATTCGTACTGCAGTTATATTCCATTTTACATATTGGGGAATGAGTAAACTTTTCCTGTCCAAATGAGAAAATAATTCTGGGTCCTGAGTTGATTTATCAGTGCTCAGTGGTGTGACTGCCAACTACTGCAGCTGCTGGGAGAGTGTGACCTGTGTGGAGGCCTTGGCATGCTAATGGGTGATAAGAACTTGTGATAAGAGCTCACTCACTGGTTGAGTTTGCACTGTTTTTTCTTTCAGCATGTCATGATTCTCTCCCCAGGGTCTTGCAGAGAGGCGATCACTTATGTGCAATCTGGGCTGCTGAAAAAGAAAGCTTCTCCCATCTCTCCTTCAGGGACCTAGTGTTTCCCACCTTGGAAGCTAAACGGCTTAAGGGCTGGCTGACCTTCACCTGAGACCCAGAAACAGGGTGGAAAAAAGGGTGGTTGCTCTTAGGTAAGGGAAACTGCTCCCTTCTCAGCCTCAGCCATGAGGCTAAGCCTTTTCCTTAAGGCCCCGTCAAGACTCTTACCTCCGTGCTAAATTATGCAGGCCCAAGGAAGACATGCCTGCAGGATCACAGTTAGGGATTTTATCCTGCCCTTCCTCCATCTGTCCCAAGTAACATCTTAATTCTTTTCTTTTTACTTTCAAACTTGTTTTTAGGACTGGTTTTTTTCCTCAAGTGGGGGACTGTCTCTAAGTATATGAATGAAAAGGGCTTTCATCTGGGATTTTTTCTTTAGTTCAGATATTAAACTAAACATAGAACATAATTTATGGAAAATGATTTTTCTTATTGGTATGGTGGCCCATTTTCCCCCAGTAGAATGCCAACCCAATTTTACTCTGCATTCTCAAAGCTGGTGGCTGAGAGCTTTCTTCCTCTCCTCTTTATTTCAGAAGTAAGTAGTGGTTTGTCTAATTACTGTACTGTAGTTAGAATTATAGAGAAAAGGTCAGTCTAGTCCTTGCCAATTAAAGTAGGAAAAAGCTACATTTATAACCACTAAGAGCCATTATGTCAATTTAATGCTGTTCATCAGTGTGTAACCTGTTTTCTAGGATATATAAATCTTATTTTGGTATTATAGTACACTCACCCTTTTAAAGGCCTTTGGTGCTGCGGAAAAGACATTATTGCGAGTGACATATTAATTGTGCATCCTTTTATTGTGTCTCATCATGGATTTTAGGGTCTGGATTTTGTAAAACCTGGTCATCATAAATAAGTAGGAATAGACCCTCCGAGTCACTGGTTGATCCTTTTATTTTTAATTATTTGACAAATAACATAGCCTGTTGTGATTTAGGTTTTCTAACTTTTTTTCAGTGACAAACAGGCATATACTATATAACTAAAATTCTCATTGCTATGATATTTCATTTTATATATAGGAAAAATCTATAAACTTTTACTATCCTAGTGAGAAAATAATCCTGGGATCTAAGTTGATTTTTCATAGCTATTTTCTTATGTTTGCTATTTTCATTTTTATATCTGTATAGTATTTAAGGATTTTTAACATCATTGATTTAGTACATTAAGAAAATATGATTGAAAATGAAATATTTGTGTTAATTTCACCCATTAAGAAAGGTCTGAACACAATATATCTTTATATGCCGTGCAGGATGTATCACATATCACCAGGTTTTCGCAAATCTGAAATGTTGTCTTCTTAAGTAATCCTTTTGCTTAAGTAGTTTTTTGAATAAAATCGCATAGTGTTTTGAATCAAGAAAAAGCGGGGTGGGAAAGTTGAGTTTGTCTGGCTTAGACTTGTGAGGGTTATGAGAACATACCTACAACTTGATATTCCAGAGTAGATTTCTCTATTCAGAGTAATTGTCTGTAATGTTAGCCAAGGACATTCTGATTCTTGTTCTCTGAGACTTTACAAATCTAAAATATGGGAATACTAATTGAAATACCACCATTTACTTGCTAGGGACCTATTATCTTGGTTTCTTTTTCCTTGTTCCAGTAAGGTTCAAGGTATACCTTCAGGCCTTTGAAGCTCCCCTTAGCTATATTTGCCTCTTTCAGTATCTTCTACATGCAAGAGAAAATGTAAAACTTAGTAGACTTATCATGGCTTTCTTTTCTTGTTTTAGCTCTTAGAAGCTATTGTCTTGAACTCCAAGATCTCAGTATGTCATGGTTGATTACATTAACCTCCCCACCAAGCCTACTTTTCTGTAAGTCAAACTGGGACTGAGACATTCCACTTTTCTATGCAGTGACTTTTTTCCTGACCCTCTAGAAATCAAATTTTGGATTGAATTGATTTTATGATCTTAAATCCTTGGTCCGTATGTCACCTTGGAATAGTCCCTGGCTCTGTTCTTTCTCCTCCAATCTCTCCACTTACTAATGTGTGAATAATAATGCCAGCGAGCACAACCACCATGCGCGCGTGCACACACACACACACACACACACACACACACACACCATTAGAAGTTGGTGGTTATTGCTTTATAGTTACAGTTTTATTTGTGGAAATTTGATATCTTTTTTTTTAATATAAATTTACTTATTTATTTTTGGCTGACATTGGATCTTCATTGCGCGCAGGCTTTCTCTAGTTGCAGCGAGCGGGGGCTACTCTTCGTTGTGGTGCATAGGCTTCTCATTGCGGTGGCTTCTCGTTGCAGAACACTGGGTCTGTGTGCACGGGCTCAGTAGTTGTGGCTCTTGGACTCTAGAGCGCGGGCTCAGTAGTTGTGGCACACAGGCTTAGTTGCTCTGCGGCATGTGGGATCTTCCCGGAGGAGGACTCAAACCGATGTCCCCTGCATTGGCAGGCAGATTCTTAATCACTGCGCCACCAGGGAAGTCCCTGATATCTTTAAATATTATAAAACATAGCACTTCCTATTTGCTTAAGCCTCTCATTCTTGGGATTTATAGTTTTCTTATTATAGGTCCTATGTATTTCATATTACATTTAGTTTTATTCAGTAAGTTTATTGTTGTAGTGAATGATATCAATTTAATGTTTTTTAACTGGTTATTATTGGTCAATGAGAGTATACTTTTTGTACATTTTAAATATACTTCTGTATGTAAATTTTGTAATTGACCATCTTTCTGAATTTATATAGTTTCTAATAGGTTTATAGTTGATTCTCTTGGCTCTTAAAGGTAGACAATCACACCATTTGAAAATAATGATAAATTTACCCTCTTTTTCCTAAGATTTTGCCTTTTATTTCCTTTTATTTATTTATATATTTGATTGTATTCTCTAGAATGTCAAGAGGCAAGTTATAGTGCTTAAAGCTTAATTTAAAAAGTCTAGTTCTTGCTTTTACTGTAAACTTTCTCCACCTCCCGCCCCCACACTTTTTAACATCTTTACTGGAGTATAATTGCTTTACAATGGTGTATTAGTTTCTGCTGTATAACAAAGTGAATCAGCTTTATGTATACATATATCCCCATATCCCATCCCTCTTGTGTCTCCCTCCCTCCCGCTCTCCCTATCCCACCCCTCTAGGTGGTCACAGAGCACCGAGCTGATCTCCCTGTACGATACAGCTGCTTCCCACTAGCTACCTCTTTTACATTTGGTAGTGTATATATGTCCATACCACTCTCTCACTTTGTCCCAGCTTACCCTTCCCCCTCCCCTTGTCCTCAAGTCCACTGTCTACGTCTGTGTCTTTATTCCTGTCCTGCCCCTAGGTTCTTCAGAACCAATTTTGTTTGTTTTTTTTTTTTTTTTAAGAATCCATATATATGTGTTAGCATATGGTATTTGTTTTTCTCTTCCTGACGTACTTCACTCTGTATGACAGACTCTAGGTCCATCCACCTCACTACAAATAACTCAAATAACACTACAAATAACACTACAAATAACTTTGTTTCTTTTTATGGCTGAGTAATATTTCATTGTATATATGTGCCACATCTTCTTTATCCATTCATCTGTCGATGGACACTTAGGTTGCTTCCATGACCTGGCTATTGTAAATAGTGCTACAATGAGCATTGTTGTACATGACTCTTTTTGAATTATGGTTTTCTTAGGGTATATGCCCAGTAGTGGGATTGCTGGGTCATATGGTAGTTCTGTTTTTAGTTTTGAAAGGAAACTCTACTGTTCTCCATAGTGGCTGTATCAATTTACATTCCCACCAACAGTGCAGTTGCCTTTTCTCCACACCCTCTCCAGCATTTATTGTTTGCAGATTTTTTGGTGATGGCCATTCTGACCGGTGTGAGGTGATACCTCATTGTCGTTTTGATTTGTATTTCTCTAATGATTAGTGATGTTGAGCATCCTTTTATGTGTTTGTTGGCAATCTGTATATCATCTTTGGAAAAATGTCTATTTAGGTCTTCTGCCCATTTTCATATTTGGTTGTTTATTGTTTTGATATTAGCTGCATGAGCTGCTTGTAAATTTTGGAGATTAATCCTTTGTCAGTTGCTTTGTTTGCAAACATATTCCCCATTCTGAGGGTTGTCTTTTCATCTTGTTTATGGTTTCCTTTGCTGTGCAAAAGTTTTTTAAGTTTCATTAGGTCCCATTTGTTTATTTTTGTTTTTATTTCCATTTCTCTAGGAGGTGGGTCAAAAAGGATCTTGCTGTGATTTATGTCATAGAGTGTTCTGCCTGTGTTTTCCTCTAAGAGTTTTATAGTGTCTGGCCTTACATTTAGGTCTTTAATTCATTTGGAATTTATTCTGTGTATGGTGTTAGGAAGTATTCTAATTTCATTCTTTTACATGTAGCTGTCCAGTTTTCCCAGCACCACTTACTGAAGAGGCTGTGTTTTCTCCATTTGTGTATTCTTGCCTCCTTTATCAAAGATAAGGCGACCGTATGTGCATGGGTTTATCTCTGGGCTTTCTATCCTCTACCACTGACCTATATTTCTGTTTTTGTGCCAGTACCATACTGTCTTGATTACTGATGCTTTGTAGTATAGTCTGAAGTCAGGGAGCCTGATTCCTCCAGCTCTCAAGATTGTTTTGGCTATTTGGGGTCTTTTGTCTTTCCATACAAATTGTGAAATTTTTTGTTCTAGTTCTGTGAAAAATGCCATTGGTAGTTTGTTAGAGATTGCATTGTGTCTGTAGATTGCTTTGGGTAGTATAGTCATTTTCACAGTGTTGATTCTTCCAGTCCAAGAACACGGTATATCTCGCCATATGTTTGTATTGTCTTTAATTTCCTTCATCAGTGTCTTTTAGATTTCTGCAGACAAGTCATTTATCTCCTTAGGTAGGTTTATTCCTAGGTATCTTATTCTTTTTGTTGCTGTGGTAAATGGGAGTGTTTCCTTAATTTCTCTTTCAGATTTTTCATCCTTAGTGTATAGGAATGCAAGAGATTTCTGTGCATTAATTTTGTATCCTGCTACTTTACCAAATTCATTGATTAGTTCTAGTAGTTTTCTGGTAGCATTTTTAGGATTCTCTATATATAGTATCATGTCATCTGCAAACAGTGACAGTTTTACTTCTTCTTTTCTGATTTGGATGCCTTTTATTTCTTTTTCTTCTCTGATTGCTGTGGCTAAAACTTCTAAAACTTTGTTGAATAATAGTGGTGATAGTGGACATCCTTCTCTTGTTCCTGATCTTAGAGGAAACAGTTTCAGTTTTTCACCATTGAGAACTCTGTTGGCTGTGGGTTTGTCATATATGGCCTTTATTACGTTGAGGTAGGTTCCCTCTATGCCCACTTTCTGGAGAGTTTTTATCATAAGTGGGTGTTGAATTTTGTCTAAAGCTTTTTCTGCGTCTATTGAGATTATCATATGGTTTTTATCCTTCCATTTGTTAATATGGTGTTTCACATTGATTGATTTGCATATATTGAAGAATCCTTGCATTCCTGGGATAAACCCCAGTTGATCATGGTGTATTATCCTTTTAATATGCTGTTGGATTCTGTTTGTTAGTATTTTGTTGAAGATTTTTGCATCTATATTCATCAGTGATATTGACCTATAGTTTTCTTTTTTTGGACATCTTTGTCTGGTTTTGGGATCAGGGTGATGGTAGCCTCGTAGAATGAGTTTGGGAGTGTTCCTCCCTCTGCTATATTTTGGAAGACTTTGAGAAGGATAGGTGTTAGCTCTTCTCTAAATGTTTGATAGAATTCGCCTGTGAAGCCATCTGGTCCTGGGCTTTTGTTTGTTGGAAGATTTTTTTGTTTGTTTGTTTTTCCACGGTACGCGGGCCTCTCACTGTTGTGGCCTCTCCTGTTGCGGAGCACAGGCTCTGGACGTGCAGGCTTAGCGGCCATGGCTCACAGGCACAGCATGTGGGATCTCCCTGGACCAGGGCACGAACCTGTGTCCCCTGCATCGGCAGGCAGACTCTCAACCACTGTGCCACCAGGGAAGCCCTGTTGGAAGATTTTTAATCACAGTTTCAATTTCAGTGCTTCTGGTTGGTCTATTTATATTTTCTATTTCTTCCTGGTTCAGTCTCGGAAGGTTGTGCTTTTCTAAGAATTTGTCCATTTCTTCCAGGTTGTCCATCTTATTGGTATATAGTTGCTTGTACTAATCTCTCATGATCCTTTCTATTTCTGCAATGTCAGTTGTTACTTCTCCTTTTTCATTTCTAGTTCTGTTGATTTGAGACTTCTCTCTTTTTTTCTTGATGAGTCAGGCTAATGGTTTATCAATTTTGTTTATCTTCTCAAAGAACCAGCGTTTAGTTTTACTGATCTTTGCTATTGTTTCCTTCATTTCTTTTTTATTTATTTCTGGTCTGATCTTTATGATTTCTTTCCTTCTGCTAACTTTGGGGTTATTTTGTTCTTCTTTCTCTAATTGCTTTAGGTGTAAGGTTAGGTTTTTTATTTGAGATGCTTCTTGTTTCTTGAGGTAGGATTGTATTGCTATAAACTTCCCTCTTAGAAGTGCTTGTGCTGCATCCCATAGGTTTTGGGTTGTCGTGCTTTCATTGTCATTTGTTTCTAGGTATTTTTTTATTTCCTCTTTGATTTCTTCAGTGATCTCTTGGTTATTGAGTAGCATATTGTTTAGCCTCCATGTGTTTGTATTTTTTTACAGTTTTTTTTTCCTGTAGTTGATATTTAGTCTCATAGCATTGTGGTAAGAAAGGATACTTGATATGATTTCAATTTTCTTAAATTTCTCAAGGCTTGATTTGTGGCCCAAGATATGATCTGTGCATGAGAATGTTCCATGAGCACTTGAGAAGAAAGTGTATTTTGTTGTTTTTGGATGGAATGTCTTATAAATATCAGTTAAGTCTGTCTTGTCTAATGTGTCATTTAAAGCTTGTGCTTATTTATTTTCATTTTGGTTAATCAGTCCATTGGTGAAAGTGGGGTGTTAAAGTCCCCTACTATGATTGTGTTAGTGTCGATTTCCCCTTTTATGGCTGTTAGCATTTGTCTTATGTATTGAGGTGCTCCTATGTTGGGTGCATAAATATTTACAATTGTTATATCTTCTTCTTGGGTTGATCCCTTGACCATTATGTAGTGTCCTTTGTCTCCTGTAATAGTCTTTATTTTAAAGTCTATTTCGCCTGATATGAGAATTGCTACTCCAGCTTTCTTTCGATTTCCATTTGCATGGAATATCTTTTTGCATCCCCTCACTTTCAGTCTGTATGTGTCCCTAGTTCTGAAGTGGGTCTCTTGTAGACAGCATATATATGGGTCTTGTTTTTATATCCATTCAGCCAGTCTGTGTCTTTTGGTTGGAGCATTTAATCCATTTACATTTAAGGTAGTTATCAATATGTATATTCCTATTACCATTTTCTTAATTGTTTGGGGTTTGTTTTTGTAGGTCTTTTCCTTCTCTTGTGTTTCCTGCCTAGAGAAGTTCCTTTAGCATTTGTAGTAAAGCTGGTTTGTTGGTGCTGAATTCTCTTAGCTTTTGCTTGTCTGTAAAGGTTTTAATTTCTCCATTGAATCTGAATGAGATCCTTGCCATGTAGAGTAATCTTGGTTGTAGGTTTTTCCCTTTCATCACTTTAAATATGTCCTGCCAGTCCCTTCTGGCTTGCAGAGTTTCTGCTGAAAGATCAGCTGTTAACCTTATGGGAATTCCCATGTATGTTATTTGTTGCATTTCCCTTGCTGCTTTTAACATTTTTTTCTCTGTATTTAATTTTTGATAGTTTGATTAGTATGTGTCTTAGCATGTTTCTCCTTGGATTTATCCTGTATGGGACTCTGCACTTCCTGGACTTGATTGACTATTTACTTTCCCATGTTAGGGAAGTTTTCAACTATAATCCCTTCAAATATTTTCTCAGACACTTTCTTTCTCTCTTCTTCCTCTGGGACCCTTATAATTTGAATGTTGGTGTGTTTAATGTTTTCCCAGAGGTCTCTGAGACTGTCCTCAGTTCTTTTCATTCTTTTTTCTTTATTCTGCTCTGCAGTAATTATTTCCACTACTTTATCTTCCAGGTTACTTATCCCTTCTTCTGCCATAGTTATTCTGCTATTGATTCCTTCTAGAGAATTTTTAATTTCATTTATTGTGTTTTCATCATTGTCTGTTTGCTCTTTATTTCTTCTAGGTCCTTGTTAAACGTTTCTTGTATTTTCTCCATTCTATTTTCATGATTTTGGATCATCTTTACTATCATTTCTCTGAATTCTTTTTCAGGTAGACTCCTATTTCCTCTTCATTTGTTTGGTCTGCTGGGTTTTTACCTTGCTCTTTCATCTGTTGCATATTTTTTTGTCCTCTCATTTTGTTTAACTTACTGTGTTTTGGGTCTCCTTTTCTCAGGCTGCAGGTTTGTAGTTCCCATTGTTTTTGGTGTCTGCCCCCAGTGGGTGAGGTTGGTTCAATGACTTGTGTAGGATCCCTGGTGTAGGAGACTGGTGCCTGTCTTCTGGTGGGTGGGGCTGGATCTTGTCTTTCCTTGGGTAGGGCAGTGTCTGGTGGTGTGTTGTGGGGTGTCTGTGAACTTAGTATGATTTTAGGCAGCCTCTCTGCTAATGGGCAGGGTTGTGTTCCTGTCTTGCTAGTTGTTTGGCTTAGGGAGTCCAGCATTGGAGTTTGCTGGCCTTTGGGTGGAGCTGGGTCTTACCGTTAAGGCGGAGGTCTCTGGGAGAGTTCTTGCTGATTGATATTTCGTGGGGTCAGGACATCTCTGGTGGTCCAGTGTCCTGAACTTGGCTCTCTCACCTCAGAGGCTCAGGCCTGACACCAGGCTGGAGCACCAAGACCCTGTCAGCCACACTGCTGGATCCACATCAGAAGAGCAAGGAATAGAAAGGGCTTCCTCAGAACTTAAAAGCCTCACTGTCGGCCTCCTGGCTGGGTCTCTGCAACACATAATCCATTACATCGTAAGCTGATGGAGGTCCAAAGCATTGCCCTCCTCTGAATGGCTTCCTGGAGTGGCTTCCTGAGTTGCCATAGTCCGCCCCACTTCGTAAGCTGATGGAGGTCCAAAGCATTGCCCTCCTCTGAATGGCTTCCTGGAGTGGCTTCCTGAGTTGCCATAGTCCGCCCCACTACAGCAGCTGCCTCGAACCAGAAGTGGTGGTGCCAGCACCCCCCTTTGTTTTTTAAAGCAGATATATTAAATAAAACAAAATGGCAAAAAGTATTAGTGGAAAGTTACCTGTGTCTGGGTAATTAGAGTTGAAAGGTGACTTATCAAAGTAATTGGTGCATCAATTTTATTTAACACTGAACATTTAAAAAGCTAAACTGAGTTTTGCTTTTGATTCCTATCAAGTATAAATTTATTGGCTTTCAGAGGTATTTTTCTTTTATCTTTTCTTTTAATTACGTAGCCATATTAAAATTTGACTGTTCTCAAACATCGTTATATAATTTATTTTGTATATAGTGTACTGAAACTAATAATGCATCTATGCCTTTTAGTTCAGTTTTGTTTTTTAAGAAAAATCCAAGTTGAATTCACTGGTTATTGAGTATTCATAGACCATTCCTAAAATTCCATAGAACACAGCAAACATGATCTTTCAAATAAAAAGTGTTGCATTGGGTTTTGTTTCATCTTTTCTCAAAAAAGAGAACCTTCCTATAGGAGATACTTTGGCATATTTCTATGACTAGATCTATATAAAACACTTTATAGTAGTGATTTAGAATTTTAGACTCTTTGTTGATGCAATGTATTTTAATGTCTCTAAGTTGCACCACAAAATGAATTATTTGGAATGGAAAAATGTTCTGGAAAAAATACTCCCCCCCACCCCTAACCCTAAAAAAAGAAATCCCCTTAACTCTCTCACATTTTTATGTTGTCCTTAGCTTACTCTTTTGTTCCCAGTTTGTTCAGTGCCATTTATAGGGGTGCATGAAGTGAAAAATCAAATACTACCTGATGCATATTTTCAGATGATGAATATTTGCATATCTAACAGCTAGATCTAACTCTTATCTTTTGATGTAAAATAAATTTATCAAAACTCTTGTTTTCTAATTTGAATAACATAGATCATTTCAAGAGTGCTTAAAAATAAAATTATATTAACTTAATAGGTTGTTAGTGTAGCCATTTGTATAACTAATTATGCTGGTCCCCATATTTTAATTTTGTTTTCTTTCTTTTTTTTTTTGGTGTCTGTTTGCCCTGCAAAAGAGCTGACATGTGCATTAGGTTCAAATTATTTTTCTTGGAACTTCAGATGAGAGAAGTGCTGCTAATATTTTTTGTTTTTTGATATGTAAAGCTAGAAGTATATTTTAAGAAAAACTCCATTTTAGATAGATACATACAATGATGTTTAAAACCTGTTTTATGAGCAGATGAAAACTTGCTGATATTAAGTGTTTTAATAACAACACATTTAAAATTTCTCTAAGTGAGGAAAAGCAAACAGTAGGGGTTGATTCAGAGCAAGATGCTAAGCTATCAGCTAGCTTTGATACTTTCTCTACTCCAGAAATTTTTAAATCCCCAAGTTGTGAAAAACACAACTATTCCTTCTTTGTACTTTAGTATAGTACATCTAGTATATACAAGTAGGATTTTGTAACCAGAACGACATTAATGTACATTTCTCCGGAAATTATTTTTTGATATCAAGTACATAAATTTTGTTCCTAAGTTGAATAGATTTACATTTTATATTCCATAAAGAATTTTGTCCTGTTGATTAACTGTATGAACTCAAATATCTATGTGTATTTTGAGCACCTAATATATTCTGATACTATGTTAGGTGCTGGGCACAAAAAGGTAAATAAATAATGTGATTTCTTGTGTTAAGTTGCTCATTGGCATCAATAAGGGGAAAGACAGATTTACAGATGAATAACTGTAGCATGGTATGATGCTTATTATAATAGAAATCAAGAGAAGCAAAAGTAAATCCCTTATTAAGGTCAAGGCAAATATTCACCCTAAATTTTAGTAGTTTATGGCTGTATGCGGTTAATCAGAATTATATATAAGCTGCTTCTATAGAATTAAAATTAAATTTTAATCAGTATCCCTTTTTTGGCAAAAGGTAGCCTCTTTGTAATCCTCTAGCTTTCCAGGCAGTCTCTAGGAATTCTGTAATTTTCATATGCTATAAGTTGAATTTAAAAAACAATGCAGAGAAAGAAAGATAATAACTACAATTAAAATTAACTTGAGGGCTTCCCTGGTGGCGCAGTGATTGAGAGTCCGCCTGCCAATGCAGGGGACACGGGTTTGTGCCCCGGTCCGGAAGATCCCACATGCCATGGAGCGGCTAGGCCCGTGAGCTGTGGCCGCTGAGGCTGCGCGTCTGGAGCCTGTGCTCCGCAATGGGAGAGGCCACACCAGTGAGAGGCCCATGTACCGCAAAAAAAAAAAAAAAAAAAAAAAAAAAAAATGACTTGAGAGTAAAAAGTGTGTATTGTAAGATGGATTTGTTAAGGAAGCTTTATTTTTATTTTTTGTTCTAAATTAGAATTTATTTTAAGACAAATTTATATCTGAGCTCTAATAGTATGCTAGATGTTTGCTTACAAATAATGAATTTATAGACCAGGAGGTTAGGGAAATTAGGAAGGCACACTTGTAGGTTAATCAAAAATCAAGACAAATTCTTACAGAACATTTCTGGGATCTGCTAGTCAGGATTTCCTTCATTGTTCAAACCCAGAGAAGCCAAGGTACTTGGGGGTTAATTTTAGAGGCCAGCACTAAAATTTGTATTAGTCTATCTCTAATTGGAAACAACAAACAACTGTAAAAACCTGCTTTATGTATCTCATTTTTCTCAGTCTGAGAAACTTCGCTTGAAGACACCTTTAAAATGTGTGTATGTATTTGAATATGTGTGTGTGTGTATGTTTAAGTTATTTCCCTACTTTGTTACAAAATGATTCAATTAGTTTACCATGAATATTAGTTTATTAGATTAATTTACTGGCAGCTACTTAGAAAAAAGTGGCGAATTTGGATTGTTTTTCTTATTAAGGCCGAAGGGAGGCCTGACTTCTTGTTTATCTCTGGCCTGTTGCTTAAATTTACAGAAATCCCTAGTTTCTTGACTCCAATCCTTGGCTTCTTGCTTTCAGAGCAGTCTGTGAGGTTTATGGTCCTGCCTGATTTCTCTGGTGTTGGTTGGTCTATTCAGGGGTAGTGATTGGGTAAATCACCATATTTTCTCTTTTTACCCCCTTTTTTTCATTTCTTTATCATCATCCCTTGGCTTTTTTTTTTTTTTTTAGATGTTGGGGGTAGGAGTTTATTAATTCATTCATTCATTTTTGCTGTGTTGGGTCTTGCTTTCTGTGCGAGGGCTTTCTCTAGTTGTGGCAAGCGGGGGCCACTCTTCATCGTGGAGCGTGGGCCTCTCACTATCGCGGCCTCTCTTGTTGCGGAGCACAGGCTCCAGATGCACAGGCTCAGTAGTTGTGGTTCACGGGCCTAGTTGCTCCGCAGCATATGGGATCCTCCCAGACCAGGGCTGCGAACCCGTGTCCCCTGCGTTAGCAGGCAGATTCTCAACCACTGCGCCACCAGGGAAGCCCGTTCCTTGGCTTTTTTTTCATATCTCTTTTTTTCCCCTAGCTCTCTCATTTCATCTTTGAGATTATCTATAATCCTTTCTACACCATTTTCTTCTTTCATCTCTTGAATTTACTCATCTCTGTTTCTTTATTATTCCTTTCTCTTGGCTATCTCCCATCCTTCCATTTTGAAGTTAATTTTGCGTTCACATCTTTGGTTTGGTGGAAGATGGAGTACAGCAGAGTAAATCACTTGTTATTGGTCTTACCCTGACATTTACCTGATGTACCAGTTAGATTTGACTGTGAGCCTCTGGGATAAGTGGGAGTTCCTTCACAGGTCGGAGAAGGAAACACTGCCTGCAAGAAGGAAATTTTACAAGTTGCCTGGGCCCTGGACACCTAGAGAGGACACATAGATATCACTGTCAAAGGTGTTTGAGCATTCTGGATTTTATAAAACAGTTTTAAACACATTTTTACACAATAATTCATCATCGGTAGAGGATCCTGACAACAGTGGAACTGAGTGTTCTTGTGAACTTTACCCCTTATCAGAGGATGGTCCCGACTTTGAATAAAGCTTTGTGTTCAAAAAGGCAAGATAGTCCTTGGTATTTTTTCAGTGGAATTTCCTAACTCTTAGTGGCAGACGTCATGGTCCGTGGATCAAGTGGATGAACTGTGGGGTAACCACCTATTAGATCAGCAGAATAGGTGTTGGCTCCCACAATACAGCAATGCTTTATCTTAAATTTTTATTCCACTGATACTTACACCTCAAAAAGCATCTTCAGATCTTTTGAACCTACCTACTCTGCAGTGAATGTAGGGCAAATAATAGTATATTGAGTGGAAAAATTGAAGTTCACAGAAATAACTTATCCAGTCAGTTGGTACCACAATTGTATTTGAATTCAGTTCAATGCTTTATGTCATAATGCTTCCTATTTGTTGAATTGTAATTTCAAAGTAGTGATATAGGAGTTTCTTATTTATATCTATATATGAAGATTCAACTTATATGCTACCTACCACTTTAGGATAGCCAAATAAAATATAAGATGCACAGTTCAATTTGAATTTCAGATCCTTTTAAAAAAAATGAAATTGAGTTATTTGGAGTGAGGTGGATGGACCTAGAGACTGTCATACAGAGTGAAGTAAGTCAGAAAGAGAAAAACAAATACTGTATGCTAACACGTATATACGGAGTCTAAAAAAAAAAAAAAATGGTTCTGAAGAACCTAGGGGCAAGACAGGAATAAAGACACAGACATAGAGAATGGACTTGAGGACACGGGGAGGGGGAAGGGTAAGCTGGGATGAAGTGAGAGAGTAGCATGGACATATATACGCTACCAAATGTAAAATAGATAGCTAGTGGGCAGCTGCCACACAGCACAGGGAGATAAGCTCACTGCTCTGTGACCACCTAGAGGGGGTGGGATAGGGAGGGTGGGAGGGAGACGCAAGAGGGAGGAGATATGGGGACATATGTATAGCTGATTCACTTTGTTATACAGCAGGAACTAATGCACCATTGTAAAGCAATTATACTCCAATAAGATGTTAAAAAAATTGAATTTCAGAATAAAAACAACAAATGCTTTTTAGTATGAATATATCTCATGCAATGTTTGTATTTTTATTTGCTAAATATAGTACTCTATACAACTTCCAGGGGTCTTTTCCTAATTCTCTTTCCCCCAACAGAGGAAGCTCTGATCTCCCTGAATTCTAGGATTTTTGTTTTCTCTCTGTGGTACTTTGTATTTCATTTTACTTCTTTGTAAAACTGACTCTTCATTTCTACATGACTGAAAGCTCCTGGAGTAGAGGTATTTATTTTCAACATTTTGGTGCATCACCCATTGAAAAAATGAATCCTTAGATTTAGTGCCCTACTGAGCCACATTAGAGCTGCAGAGAAATATTAAAAAATGTGTCCCTATGTACATTTATCAAAATATCCTCTCATATTTTGCATCAAGTGGAAAAAGTTGATAAAAGCTCTATAAAAGAAGTATGACTGTATATAAAGTAATTGCCCTGTCTGTTGGACACAGTGCTCGACCCTTATAAACCTTCCTGATGGGGAACAGCCTCATGGACTGGGAGCTGATGGGAAATGACAGTTCCTGTTGCACAATTAATGCAGGGTCATAAAACAAACAACAATGACTGTCTTTGTTTAAAATTTTGATATTTTGTTCATCATAGATTTTTGCGATAATTTTTTAAACTATTGCGCCAAACTATTAATTACCTTGATGGCTGAGTATTTTTGGTACCTCTTTTAGTCTTGTGCTTCTGGTTCAATCTTTTGGGGGAGAGCAAGGAGTTATTTTATTTTAGTATCTATTTATGTTTTGATATCTTAGTCACATATATATTCAGGTTCATAGATCACTGTGACTATAAAATCTTTGGAACTCATCAAGCCTAATCTCTTTTTTCATACATGAAGAAACTGATCACAGTGGCCAAGTTGAGACTAGATTTCCTTGCTCACCATGCTTTCTGCTGGCCATTTAGGCTTCCCTGTGGAAGAATGCATCATTTAAGTCAAACATTTTTTTTTCACCTTTGACAGTAAAGTTCCTGAGAATAAAGAGTGTCATTGGAGCGTATTGTATTCATTACTGGAGGCATTAATGCATATTGCTCATTGCTAGATCACTTACTTTAAAAGCCGGCCAGGTTTTTAAACAGAGGAAAAAAAGTGGAAACATAGGCGTCCTTATTTAAATTGCTTTTCCATTTTGCATAATAGAAAGATCAGTTTTGATTTTTATGGGTAACATTTGAGCCTAGGTCATAGTTACTTGCTCAAAAAGTTCCACTATTATAATTATCTGTCTTAGCAGAGTTTCTTTTCAGTGTCTACAGATGGCTATGCTCTTCCCAGGATTGCCGTCTTGACTTCTGATTTGGGAATTAAGATTTTGATGGAAACCTTATCTCACCTTCCTATGTAGCTTGCTTCATTAGAGCTGATAAAGTAAGATCCACAGCAAATGCAGAACGCTGGAGATATGACAGACAACCTGGTACAAATCTTTTAGGAGAAAAGCTAAGAGTTTGATTGACAGATTGTCCTGTAATTTTGTGAAGCAAAGAGAATTTTCTTTATTAACCAGTGAGACAGATGGGCTCAAGTTTGATGGGCTAAGTTTAGTTCTGCTTGGATTTTGATGACTGTTTTCTTTCTATAGAAAGTAAGGCGAGTGGATAGACTAGAGTTTGTCCAATATGAGCTATGAGGCAACTATTATGTAAAATACTGTATTGAAGCTTTTACTAGAAGGAGGTTTAGAAGATTTAGAAAGGGGTAAAAAAGGGACTCTTTACACTGATAACTTGAGCAAACGTAACAGACTTAAAACTACAGACTTCACAAAAGAACTTTATGGTATTTTCCTTAAATAGGCATTCTGAGGACAGATTGGTTAATATAGCAACCATGAGGAATGAGGGCCCCCATGTGAAAACTAAGGTCGTGAGATTCACCAGTGGTGCTAAAATCATTGTGTGAAAGTTGTTGGGGGAAAGATAGTTTTGTAACCTCAAAGATTATTAATTGTGAAGGGCAAAAGGTACGTGTACAATGTTGAAATCCAACAGACATTACCTTAATCAGGTGATCAATCAGAACCACCAGTATTGGGGAAAATGGACATTATGTGCATTCAGATGTGATCCTGTGGGAATTACAGCACCTCCTGTAGTATTCTCTCCAAAAATGCTTAATCTGAAATTAATCACAAAGCAGTAATCAGACAAATCGAGATTATAGGACATCCTGTTAAGACAATTTATATGGATTCTTTCTTTAAAAATGTCAATGTGATGAAAGTCATGAGGAAAAGTTAAAGGCATATGACAATTAAATGCAAAGCATGATTCTTCATTGGATCCTGGATTGAAAAAAAAAGTCTATTAAGAACATGATTGGGACAGGTGGAGATAGTCTGTATAAGAAAAAAAATGATTGTTATCAAAGTTAAATTTCTTAGGTGTGATAGTGACACCATAATTTAATAGGAGAATGCCCTAGTTCTTTGGATATATATGTTGAAGTATTTATAGATAAAATGTTATGTTTGCAACTTGACTTTCAAATGATTCTGCAAAGAAAAAAAATATATTGAGAGAGCAATACAACAAATGTGGTAAAATATTAGCAATCGATAAATCTAGGTGAAAGGTTCATAGGTATACATTCTACTCTTTCTTCTTTTCAGCATGTTTGAAATTTTTAAAAATTAAAAGTTAAAAACAAACAAATAAGCATCATATCCCTTATCATATACAACATTGAAAGTTAAGGGGATAGGATCAGGGGAAGTCTCCCAAGAGTTTTCTGCCAGCGTTTTTTTTTTTTCTCTCTTATGCATTGGATTTAGATAGGAAGAGAAAAATAATCAAGGTAAAAAGAAGTACTTTTTTAAACACAAGCCATATAGTTCATAAGAAAACACTTAGAGAATGTGTGATATCTTGAAGTTAGGGCTGTTATTTTCTATTCATAATAAATTAATGGATAATTAACTTGGACTTAATATGAGAAAGAATGAATGTGACTTCTTGAAAGTACAAAGAGTGTGGGCTATGATACTAAGGTTGGTATTTGGAATGCCAAGCTGCAGCCACTATCATGGACTGTCCAAAGAGTCCATGGTTTCATTTACTACCCTTGTCCAAGTGTCAAGGGTAGTAAATGAAGCTAAGACTAGAGCCCAGATCTTTTATGCTTTACACATGCTTAACACACTTCAAGGTGGAGAATAAGGAAACTTAAATGTAAAATCTACTTATACTTAAGTAATACAAATGGGTGAGAATCAGAGTAATGAGAAACTGAGTGCCAGTCAAAAACTATCTTTGAAGGAAAAAATCTGTAGCCAAGGGGCTTCCCTGGTGGCGCACTGGTTGAGAGTCCGCCTGCCGATACAGGGGACACGGGTTCGTGCCCCGGTACGGGAAGATCCCACAGGCCGCAGAGCGGCTGGGCCCGTGAGCCATGGCCGCTGAGCCTGTGCATCCGGAGCCTGTGCTCCGCAATGGGAGAGGCCACAGCAGTGAGAGGCCCGTGTACTGCAGCAAAAAAAATTGTAGCTAAGACATCTTTCAAATGTCAGTATCTCTTAATGTTTATACATAATGATCATTAATGTTTAATCACTTATTTAGTTGTTGTGCTATTTTGGCTATTTAATAAAAGTTTCCTCCTCCTCCATAAAAGCCTGTGGTATGTACATTGTTTTTTTTTTAATTTTTATTAAGGTATAGTTGATTTACAATGGTGTGTTAGTTTCAGGTGTACAGTGTACATTGTTAAATGACTTACTCCAAGGCACAGATTGGTTCAGCATGGTGGTGACACAGTTGATTCTGAGCCTGGACCATCTAACTTATCAGGCCTTTATTTCAGTATGCCTCCTACACACCTTCCTCAGAGAATTTGTTAGAAGGTTTCAATGAGATCACTCATGTGAAAAGGTTAGAAAAATTAAAGTGTTTATTCCATGTACAATTTAGACATTCTTTAATTGAATGTTTACTTTGAAGGATGATGAATCAGATATAGATCCTACCCTCAGGGAATTTACGGGTAGTTGAATGAGATATATGTCTATAAATCACTGTCATCCTACAAGCTTCACTGTGGTACGTGCCACAAAACAGTGGTGGGGAGAGAACAGGCTTGGAAGTCACGTATAGAACCCTATCATTTACTATGTACAATGTAACCTTGACAAATTGACCCAAGACTTGGTTTTATCATGAGCAAAGTGAGGAACCCCTGCTTTGCTTATGAGCCATGAGGAGTGATAATGTCTTAATGTCCAGTGACTGACACATTGTTAGTCCTTTATATATAATAATAGTAATGATATTGTTGTGGCCTATTTGTATGTAGTTCAGCATTCTGTGTTTTCTCCAGAATCTGTAGCGTCAACTGCCACTTGGTGGTAGT
The DNA here is from genome assembly GCF_963924675.1 of Phocoena phocoena. Classification (NCBI taxonomy): domain Eukaryota; kingdom Metazoa; phylum Chordata; class Mammalia; order Artiodactyla; family Phocoenidae; genus Phocoena; species Phocoena phocoena. The sequence continues at coordinate 88,718,578 of NC_089221.1, read as the reverse complement.
CATCAAAATTACATACACTAGTATGGAGGATTAAATAACTTGACCTGTTTTGCGCTTTGAGACACCTACCTGAGATATTAATCTGTCATCTTTGGATGTGGATATTCAGTTTTTTTTTTTTTTCTCGTGTTAATTTTTAGATTCGCATGCACTAATCACAGGGAAAGTGTGTGTAGTTCTTTCGGTTGAATATCCCAGGGTGGTCCCTAACGTCAGCGCATTTTTCCTGATCCTTATAACTTTCAAGGTGGTTGTCAAGATGCAGTTTGACCATGAACGTACTCCTTAGATGTCATTGTTTTTTTTTTTTTTTTTTTTTGGGGTACGTGGGCCTCTCACTGTTGTGGCCTCTCCCTTTGCGGAGCACAGGCTCCGGACGCGCAGGCTCAGCGGCCATGGCTCACGGGCCCAGCCGCTCCGCGGCATGTGGGATCTTCCCGGACCGGGGCACGAACCCGTGGTCCCCTGCATCGGCAGGCGGACTCTCAACCACTGCGCCACCAGGGAAGCCCCGTGGATATTCAGCTTTTCAGAGTCCTCCTCATCACACTTAGTCTGTCACATTTTATCACAGATTTATCACCTATGTATGTAATCGTATATGAATAACTTAGTTCTGCCTATTTTTATTTATTTATATAGATGAAATCATACTGTATGAATTTCTCTGTGATTTGATTCTTTCACTCAAAATTATTTTTTGAGATCCATCCATCTTGTATGGAGTTGGAGTTTACTGTTGTTTAGGATTTGATTGAATGAAGATAACATAATTTATGTATCTATTTTATTTTGTAGTATATTTGGATTGTTTCCAGTTTGGGGCTATTACAAGCAATGCTGCTTATATGAATGAATATTCTTATACACGTCTCCTAAGCACATGTGCAAAAGTTTCACACCTAGGAATGTGACAGGTGAATTGTATGTAGGATTGTGTGTTTTCCACTTCCCAATGGAATACCAAACTATTTTCCAAAGTGGTCAAATAAATTTACTGTCAAAACATAGGTGTGTCAGAGTCCCTTTGTTCCATATACTCACAAATGCTTGTGAGACCAGCTTCTTAATTATTCCTCACTCTAGTGAGGTTTAAAAAGAAATATCATTGTAGTCTTAATTTGCATTTTCTGGATTAGATAGCATGCTTTTCCATTTATTTAGGTCTTTTTATGTCTTACGATAAGATTTTATAATTTTCCTCAAGAGCTAGTATATATCTTGTTTATCATTCCTAGATATGGTATTGCTATTGTAAATTTTTTTTAAGTTTCCTAACTCTTGCTGGTATATAGCAATACAATGGACTTTTAATGTTGATATTTGTATCCAACAGCTTTGTTATCTGCTCTTATTAATTTATCTGTAGATTCTTTGGAGTTTTCTACATAGACAGTTGCAACATTTGTAAATGATGACAGTTTTGTTTCTTATCTATTGCTGTGTAACTTTTTGCTTTAGGCTGTGTTACTATATTCTTACAAGTTTAGAATTTCTATATTTTTCTATTGAGAATGTTTTATTATTCTGTCATGACCCTCTTTTTCTCTGTTAATACTTTTGATTTCAGGTATTTTTTGTCTGATATTAATGTAGGACCTTGGCTTTCTTTTACTGTAAATAGTTTGTTGCTGCAGAGTTTAATCATTTGGATTCGTGTGACTTCTAATATATTGGATTTTTTTGATCAGGTTATTATGTTTTTTATCTATTTCACTCTCCTAACCTTTCCCCCCATATTCACTCTTACCTTCTTTTGGATTCACTGATTCATTTGTTTTTTCTCTCTTTAGAAGTTATATGCTCTATGTTTGTTTTTTTAATGGTTACCCTCTCTATTTTAAGATGCATACTTAACAAAGTATAAAAGTTAATCAATATGTACTCTTTGGTCAAACTTACCTTTCCCTTCTCCCAACAGAAATTATTGTTTTATACAATTGATGTTTATTTAGATTTAACCCATGTATTAACTAGTATTTTTGCTTAACATTTTGTCTTACATTTCTCTTCTTCCATCTGGGATTATTTTCCTTCCTCCCCAGTGGTATTCTTTAGAGTTTTCTTTAATGAGAGGCTCTTTCAGTTTTTGGTTTTTTGAATATTTTGTCTTTGTTGTTTTGGAAGATAGTTTGGCTGAGTATGGAATTTTGGTTTACAAGTTATTTTCTTTCAACTCAGTGAAGATATGATTTTACCATCTTCTGGCATCCTTTGTGGTTGTTAAGAAGTCATTATACATCTAATTACTATTCCTTTATGGGTAGCAGTCTTTACTTTCTGACAGGTTTTGACATTTCCTTGTCTTTGGTATCGTGGTTTCATGATGATTTATCAAGCTGTGGATTTCTTTTTATTATTATGCTTATAATTTATTAGACTCTAGATCTGAGGATTGGTTTTCATCAGTTCTCAAAAATCTTTGCCATTGTGTCATTGAAAAATTTCCCTTTCCCATGTGTTGTGTGGAATTCTGGAATTCTGATTACGTAGAATGTCGTTTCCTTCTACGTATCTCCGGCTTAATATCGCCTAACCTCTCCTTCATATTTTTCTTCTCTTTATCTGTCTGTCCTACATTCTGAATAATTTCCTCAGATTCGTCTTGAACTTCTTGGTTTTGATATCGATTTTCTCTAAATTGTAAAGAATATAATTAAGACAATTGAAATTTAATACTATATTCTATAAGAATTTGAAGCATCAAAGTGAATTAATTTGCTGTTGTCTCAATGGCTTACTCCAGTAGAATACTCACACAGTCCTATAGAAAAATGAAAAAATGACATTTCTTACATAAATAATTATGTGAATTGAGATTTATATATTTTTGTATCTAAAAATATTTCCCAATTTCACAAAAATGTCTTATTTTACTTTTTTTTTTTTTTTTTTTTTTTGCGGTACGCGGGCCTCTCACTGTTGTGGCCTCTCCCGTTGCGGAGCACAGGCTCCGGACGTGTAGGCTCAGCGGCCATGGCTCACGGGCCTAGCTGCTCCGCGGCATGTGGGGTCTTCCTGGACCGGGGCACGAACCCGTGTCCCCCTGCATCGACAGGTGGACTCTCAACCACTGCGCCACCAGGGAAGCCCCCTATTTTACTTTTTAATTTGAAAGCAAATCAAGTGATTTTATTTTCTAAGATGTGTATTAATAATTTTAGTTAGCATCAGGGCTAAATTTAAGGTTTTATATGCATCTTTTACCTTTCATTTACCTGTTATTTGTGTCAAATTACTTTATTTATGAGTTTAAAAGAAATCTCTTACTTTTAAAAGTGCTCTTCCAACTAGAGGTGAACTTGGCTCTATGTCAAATAATTTCTGAGTAGTAGTCATTTAAATTAAAAATACTACAATTATTCTGTTTGATTCACTATCATTGCACCAATAAAACCACTTTAAAATTGAAAACATGTTTATTTGATTTTGAGTTGCTGAATAATTTAATATTTCCTTTTAAAATTCAATTAAATTTCAAGAAAGCACATAATGAACAAAACAGAAAGGTCCTTTAAAGGAAACTAAAAACTGGGATCATAGATTTTATTTTAAGGAAAGTTCTTTTAAAAAGGAGAAAAAACTTTAAAGTAACAGCAGTATAATTGCAAATTGGTAAAATTAGATAAAAGCATGTATACACTATGGAAAAAATAGAAGCAAGCCTTTAAAAGATGTAAATATTTAGTTTGATAATGCCAAAAAAGGAATACTCATAAAAAAAATAGCTCTATAAAACATAAATGAAAAATATAATTTGATAAATTATGAATGTTTCCATTTTATTTTTGGAAAGTAAGAATGTAAGTGTTTTTCATTTTTCTGTGAAGAGAGGTCATCAAAATTATATTTCTGCCAATTTTCTCTAAACACAGTACTTTCAATTGATAGAGGAGTGAGGGTGTAGAAGGTGAGAGAGGAGGATGTTCTTGCCTTAGCAGATATTTATTCTGCTCCCATTTCATGCTGGATCCTTCATCATACTTCATTTTCTTGGGAAATTATAGTCTTGGGGGTGAGAGGAATGACTGACTCTCCAGTAGTTTTCTAGATCTTTGATTGATGGCATGAACCATATAACTTAAGTCTTTATAGCTTTTGAAGCTTAAAAATCATGTTATTGCAACTCAGAAGTCTGGATTTATAAAACTCAAAAGAAGGGTTTGATTATTGTTTTCCTGTGATTCCTTGTCTAAGGCACTGAGGTAGATTGTCGTAGCCACTTGGACAGGAGGGTGAGGCATGTACCAGGAACTGAGCTGGAAGAGGGAAACTCCTGTTACTAAGTCCTACTGCAGTGATAATGAAACAGAAAGTAACTTTAGAATTATCTTAAGAGAGCATGAATTAAAACAATCCTTATTTAAATGGGATTTGTAAATCCCTCTTTTTATGCCAGAGAGGTGACAATTTAATTCAGATTCTAAGATTCTGGTTGCTTTGGTGATAAGAGGCTTAATAGCTTATGCTTACTACTGCTGTCTGTGCATTTCTTTCTCAGTGTTGACAATGATTGTCTCCAAATTGTAAGAAGAAAATTTTAAGGCAACAGAGATGTAGTGCTATATTATCTTTCTCTGTCCTTTAAAAATGCCCTTTGGGAACTAACTGAGGCACCTAAAGTTCTGATTTTAAATAACTCTTTAAAACTGACCTCTCTGTTTTTTAGAGTAATTCCCTTTATCTGATTAAGTCGCTTTATTTACTTGTAGAACTGCATCTAAAAATATAACCTCTTTCATATCCCTGACTTCCCCACAGTAATAAACATTGTAAGACACTTCTTACCTTTTGTATTAGTAAATGAAAACAAGTAGGAGAATGAAGGAAACTGATGAGTTTAATGGAGTTAGTATGTGTTTAATTAAGGAAATTTTTGAGTAAGCTGGTTTGGTGGGGAGAGAAAATGGAACTTGTCTTAACCTACCTGAAGTTGGATTATACAAACTTCAAAGTTCTGTCTGCCTCTAACTGTTCTGAGAGAGGGGGTCTGAGATGCTAGTGTCCTTAAAAAATAGAAGTCTGTTTGTTGCCGTATGATCCCTACTCATTTGCTTTTATTAAGTTAATTGTTTTGTTCTTGATGTATTTATCCTACAAGTACATCTAAATGCACAATGACAGTATTAGAAAATGATCTGTCAAGTAAACTTCATGCATACTTTTAAGTCACAAATGTTTCTTAATTTATCATTGGCAAGTGCCATAAATTAGAATTTATCGAAGTATAGGAAAAATTGGGTCCTATTTTACTATTAAAAAAAAACTTTCATAAAACTGATAATGAAGCAACTGTTTTCTCCATTTAATGCCATTAATTTCTTGGTTCTGGTGGGTTTGGAGTGAAAGTGCATGATTCTAAAACAATGGGTTTAAAATGTTATTGTGCTTCTCTATCACATTTGCATTTTTAAATATGAAAAGTATTCAAAATTATTGTCTGAGGATTTAACTAAATTACTTAAATATTAAACATGTTTATTTTCAATATATATGGAGATTCAGAGTCATGAGTTCCATTTTACCAGTTTCTCCAGGTAAAACAGGCCAACTAAAAGATTTTGTCAGTTTCATTCCTATTATGATTTAATTTAGTTTGAGAATTTCAGCAGATTATATGTGTTTAAAAAGTTTCTGATAAGAAAAAGTATGCAAAATCTATTAGACATACTGTATGAGCAATGTTTATGAAATTGTTTAAAATATATTGGCAGTACAGAATTACTAGATACAGTTTTTTTGCCTACAGCATTTGACTATCAAATGATTAGAAATGTTGGAATGCTTGGTATATCTTTGAAAGAGAAATCTGCAGACGTCCATATCTATGCTTGGCAAGTTACCAAATTCATGTATTATTGCATTTTAATATAATTTTATTCTTATGTCAGATTTTAAAATAGTTTCAGCTGTGGGAAATTGCTTTCTCCAGTTGACAAATGGTTAAATGAGGGCCTTTTTATGTTACAAGTAATTCTATTAGATATATATTGGTCCATGAGAGTACATAAATTTAAACCCAAATGATTTAACGTTTATTGTATCATTTGGGTTCATATAGGATTAGCTTATTAAACACCTTTTAAGAATCACTTTTCTTAATAGCACGTGCGTTAACTTTTGAGTGTGTTAGAGTATAATCAAGTGTATGAGATTACATTAATCTAGTGAAGTAGAGTTTCCTCCTTTGAGAAATGGTTGAAATTTTAAAAAAACTTTTATTTAATTTTTGTTTCTTTTTAATTTGATCTGAGTGTGTCGGAAATACCAAAGAATTATAGAACCAGAGAGGCTTCCAGGGATATCACACATCTTTGGTTCTGCTCGCCTTAGAGACATGCATTGCTAATCTATTTTTTGAAAGCCACAGATGAAGAGATGTCGTAACATCTCTCTGTAATTTTTCAGTCATAAGTTTTTTTCCATTGGCTCAAGTTTTTAAAAAATCAAGGTCTCTTTACCAGCTTCCTGGGACATAAATTAAAGAATTAAAGAATGTGAGTTGTACTTTTCCTGTCAAAATGGAGTTTTCTCCCACATTCACATGGAGATAAATTGTAGAAGCACCCAAGGCAGGAGTATCCATCTAAAGCAGCCTTATATGTTTTTTTCATGAAAAAATGCAAGGTCACAGGTATGAAGAGCAGTTCACTTCAGTTGAAAGGCCCAACAAAGGTTTATTGGATGCACCTTTGTTAGAACTATTTGAGTACATTTTGGGCTTCAAACTATACTCACATATTCCTATTCATAAATAAGGATGGAGATAGGAGAGAACAGGGTGTAGCCAGAAAGTTGAGTATTCCATGGTGAGTGAATGTTGTGAAAAGTCTGGGCATGAAGAGTTGCCTGGGGTGGCACTTCCGATTCTTTATAAAATACTGCAGCAATGAATAAATACATGAATAGCGTGTTCTTTTCATGTATATGTGAATGCTGTTCTTCTGATAAAACACATTAGCAATCTATGTTCATTTTGTTTCATTGAAGAATGTATTTAATAGCCGAATAATTCTACATAATGGTACCTGTAATGCCATCATTTCTTCTTTAAGCATTGAAATTCATCATGTAAGCATTGAAATTCATCATGTATGGTTTAAAAGAAATCTTGTCCAATTCCTCATCAACATTTTTTTCCTTACTGTTTTCCTCATTTCCAATTAGTTTTTAAACACAATGATTAGTATTACTTATGTAGGCTTCAGGGGAAAAAAATCAGTTAGCAAACTGATATATATTTATAAACAGACAGCATTTTTGGACAGAGGTGCAAATGCCAGAGTACTGTTGCTTTGAGCTGATTTAAGGAAATAATAAGGAGCATCTGGAAATTCAAGCCCGACTAATTTACCATTTACTGTATCATTTTGGTTCTGTACAGATTTAGCTCATTTAAACACCTTTTAAGAATCTCCTTTTGCTGGAAGTAGAGTGGGAAAAAAATTCCCCAAGCAGTCTTTGAAAAATTACTGTTTACAACAAAGATTATAGGGGAAGTAAAACATTGAATTCAAAATAATTATACTTAGAGTGTAGCTTCTTATAGTTTCTAAAGTGCCAGTACAAAAGTGATAAGAATAGAGGGAGAGAATATTTTAAGTGTAGACAAATTAACGCCAACTAAAGTATGTTATAACGTGTTTGTATTTTTGTATTTGTACATGCTTGGCTTGTCTTCTTATCCTGCTAGCGCCTGAAACATAGGCTTTTATGTGTCAGAGATTTAAAGGTAAATCTAACAACTGCTACTCTGAAGGAGCTGACATTCTCATAGGAGAAACAAACTTTTAAACAAATAATTAAAGTGTGTGAGGTAAATGGAGAAGTTAAAAAAAAAAAAAGGTACACCAGAGGGTAGGTGAATCAACTCAGCCTTGGTTGAATGATGAGGCCAGAAATGTTTCATGGAGGTGTGATGCCTAGACATTAAATGCTTTCATACAGTCATAATGACTTGTAGGATGAGGGGGATTTTCCCATATAGACCCTGAAGGAATGTAGTACCCATGTGTGCAGACCGGGAGGCATAGAACGACAAATAGTCTGATACTGCTGGAATGTCTGATTTGTGGGTGAAGGAGTAGAAAGTGATTGTGGAGAAGTAAACAAGGTTCAAGTAGGTCATGCAGTGACTTGGATGTCATCTTGAGGTATTTGGAAATTCCTTCAGAGGTCTCTCATTGCCTTCAGATTAACTAGAGGAGTAACCTGTTCAGATCCATTCTTAGAAACAGAACTCATGTAGGTGTGTAGAAGGAGAAAAGTGATTGGAAAGAGAACAGACTAGTGTCCTTTTTCACTGAGAAAGTATTGACTGGTTCCTACAATGGCTTGAGCGTGATTTGAGGCTCGAGTTACAAAGCAAAGAAAACCTGGCCTGGCTCTGTTCACAGAATAACAGGCAAAGAGACATTCGACAAATCAGAAGGTAGTGTGGCAAGGACTACATTTTGACAAAAGGAAAAGGAATGTGAGAAACTGCCAGGCCTGTGTGTGTGTCAGGGGTAGGAGTCAGGGGCAATCTGAGGATTGTTTACACTAAGAAGGGAGGAACACCGGATCTGTCACCTGGAAGCTGAGTCGAACTTTGTCGAGTAGTTGAGCCATTCTGCCAGGTAAATAAGCCTCTCTGGGTAGACAGAACTAGACCATAGGAGGGAACACCACATCTGGAGGAATAGGATAGTTCATTGTTATGAGAGCATAAAGGGTAGGAGATGAAACGAGAGAGGCAGACAGGACCCATCCTGAAGAAAACCGACTAGAGAAGTAACATCGTCACATTTCCATGTTAGGACAGATAGGAGAAGTTCAAGATCAAGGTTCAGGAAAATTGATGAAGGGAGACAATTTGGGTGGTCCAGGTAAGAGATGATGATGCCTAGACTTAAGGCAGGAACAGGGAGAAAGTATTAGGGGAAATAAGTTTACAAAATAGGAGATGGAATTAATGAGTCTTGTCATCTGGTTTGATGTGGGGAGTGAAAAAAGGGATGGCTCAGGTTTCTTGTGGATGTAATTGGATGGTGCCAGTCACTGAATAAGGTAAGTAATCTTGAATTTGTGGGATATCCTTGAGTTTATATATACTTCACCATTGAATCTAGAGGTGAGAACGTGGGAGAGAAATCTGAGCCAGGTTTTGAGAGATGTCAGTACTGCTGGCAGCTGTTAAAGCCTTGGGTGTGGATGCACGCTCCTGGGATTGCTATAGTATAAGGATCCAGATGTAACCTCAACAAAACCATGGATAAAGGGTGGGCAGAGACAGATGAATTTCCAGAGAAAATGAAAAAGAGGAATCAGAAAAATAGGCAAAGTTGTTGTTACTTGAAACCAAAGGAAGAGAAAATTTCTAGAAGGAGCTGTCAGATGCCTTAGAGATAGTTATGAAGTTGAGGACTGAGGGGAGGCCTGTGGAGATAGCATTTGCGAGGATCATGCTGCCTTTAGGGAAAGCTGTTTTAGCCAAGTAGTGGGGGAGAAAACCAAGTTTATAGTAGATTGAGGAGGTTTGTTTCCTTTTTTTAAAGTGTGTGAGACTTGAACTTGTTGGGAGGGTGAGGCAAAGGAGATGAGAGATGGAGAGAGGTATAGGTGAGAGGAGGGAGAAATTCATGGAGGGAGGTCCAAGAGCAATTCAGGGGACATGGTTAGGAATAAGGGAATGTCAGGAGGAATTAACCTTGAGAGGGAGAGACATCCTCTAGCTCTGAGAATAGAGGGTGGATGCTGATTAAACATTCCTAGGGTTTGTGGAGTATAAGAAGTTGAATGAGTACATGCTCGATGGCCCCTAATTGTTCTTTGAAGCCAAACTAGTTCTGAGATAAAAGCCCAAGGCAATGAAGGACTTGGGTAGGGCCCTTGGGACGGGAGCTAAAATTTGGAAAGCTGCTGTGGGAAGTGGCAGAGGGAGCTGACAAGCAGAATATAGAATTGCTGAGTGGTTTTGAGAGCTTGGAAACCATAAATCTGTAGTGGCACCAGTCCACATGGTTGTTGTATTTCCTTCAGCAGAACTCAGCAGCCCGGTGATGAAAACTCTAAAAACGTCGATTGAAACTGAATCTGGAGGTGCTGTGAACCTAGGATAGTATAAGACAGGTATCAGATTCCATAAATTCAAATTTGTAGATGACAGTGTAGACTCAATAATCCTATGAATTCTAAATTTAGCAAGTGCTGTATCTCAGGTGCTAAATGGACATAATTTGTTCCTTATTTAGTGTTTTTTATTCAAGAATATCCTCAGTTACTTAAACACTATACTTTCAGTCTACATCCCCTTCCCCTACCCACTTTCTTCACCACACACACATACACACACACACACTCACTCTAAGTATGATGTGATCTTAATTCTTCTAGTGCCTGTTTTATGCCTGGAAGCTTCTTTATTTCAGTCAGATCACTTACTCTAAGTATTGAAGATTTCTAAATTGGTCATGTAAGAATACAAGTTTTTTCTTTGATGAATGATGTCCCTTGAAGGGAAATAAACGCTCATTCCCAATGAATTAGTAAATCTGAGGCACTTCTTACCTCAGAGTCTAGCTCTTATGTGGCCCTCTCCATAAAACTTGCCCTAAGGTCTTTTTCCCCTTTTAGATAGACTGCTGTTCTCTGATCTCTGCCTGCCTGTTCTAGCAGCCTGTTTTCCATACCTTGTCCGTAAAGCAGCTATCACAGAATTTCATGGCATTTTCCATACACTTTTGAGTTCTGTGAATGCAGGGACTGAGTCTTTGTACTTCCAATGTCTCCCCGTTGCCTGGTACAAATTAGACAGTAAATAAGCAGTAAATAAATAATAAAGGCATGAATAAAATAATAAATGCATGAATGACTCATTACTTCCTCAGTGTAAAGGCCATGAGTGAGAGAGAGGAAGAATAAAACTTTGTTTGTGATTAGCTATAATTTCTCTTTGTCCCTACACCCCACTGCAGTTCCTCTGGTTTACCTTTGCAATACAAGAAGGGGTGTTTGGGGCTTCCCTGGTGGCGCAGTGGTTGAGAGTCTGCCTGCCGATGCAGGGGACACGGGTTCGTGACCTGGTCCGGGAAGATCCCACATGCCGTGGAGCGGCTGGGCCTGTGAGCCATGGCCGCTGAGCCTGTGCATCCGGAGCCTGTGCTCCGCAATGGGAGAGGCCACAATAGTGAGAGGCCCACGTACCACAAAAAAAAAAAAAAAAAAAAGAAGGGGTGTTTTACTTTTCTGTTTGATATCAAGCCCAGTTATTCTAGGCAATGAAATAGGCAGAAAGCATAAAATTGCATACAATCTAAAAGCCCACGCAAAATATTTTACCAAAATTACTGTGAGACAAAAAAATGAGAGTTTTAAATTTTCCCTTTTATTCTCTATGCTTAAGTTCTATGGATAATGCATATTTAGAGTAAAGCCGATGAAAAATTAGCCAGACATATCAGAAGACAGAGAAAATGGGAAAGAAGTAAAGGTTTTCTATAAATGTCAGTAATCCTGATGTTTGTAGTCTGAACCATATTGTCGTTGCTTGACATGTTCTCACTTTTGCTCATAAGACCCTTTCCCCCAATTAGCTAGTCTTTTTTTTTTTTTTTAAATAACTTTGGACAAATTCCTTAACAATACATTATCTTGCTAATAGTCTTGTCCTTTTGATTTTTGATGTTTAAGTTATCTTTACATTATAAACACCCTAGTCCTGAGAACTTTTATGGGGAGTGACAAAAAATAGACACAAAGATTTTAGAAAAATAAGACGAAGTAACTTAAAATTTAAGTAATAAGCAGTTATAAATAGTTTTAATAGCTTTGGAGTTTTTATCTTAGAAGTGTTGTGCTCAGATTATGAATAGTCTAGCCATAGATAGTGTATTTCCTAGCAGCTCATCCAGTTTTCCTGGACCTAAAGTTAACTGTGATACTCCTCTTTTCCCCATCATTTGAAGTTTCACATTGTTCAACAGTTACTGTATGAAATAAATGTAAAAGTGGTCATGTCAGACTATTTATTATGAGGAAGAGGGCACTAACAAGGCACCTATCCAGAAATTTTGGTTATCAAACTGATTTCATGACTTTCACTGGAAATACATCATTCACAAGCATAGTGTGTCTCTGAAGCAGATCATTGTTGGGCAGTGATAAGCTCTGGAATAATTAAATGCTCTCATCAGTGTACAGTTATCATCTAGAGCAGCTTTCTCAAAGGAGGCATGCCACTTTACTGTCATTCGTGATTACCAGAAGGTGATCATGCCAGTTTTTTAAAACACAGAGGTTACGGGTGATGTTCCTGATTTTGTGAATGTGGGTGATAGGGAGATTAGGAGCCACATGTCCTGATGTGGAGGCAAAGTGCAGGGAGGAGGCTTTTCTCAGTAACGCAAAAAAGAGAGCAGTGGCCAATCCTCGTACCCTCCTGTCACAGAAAGCAGGCTTAGGGAGGCAGCACGTGCTGTATATCATGTGGTGCAGATAACCAATTTCCATAGAGTTAGAATGAGATAAATTACACTTATAAGAAATGACACTGAGTGTCATTATCCTTCTTTAAAAATGACAGACATTTCAAGATTTTTCCATATTTCATGATTTAATATGATTTTCATCATAGAGGAGATGTATTTAGTTCATAGAGAATTTCAGTTAATGGCAACTTCTATAATACTACAGGTTAATATGGAATTTCTGATGACTCTAGTTTTTAATCTTTATTATTTTTTGTTTAAAAGATGGGTGATGTTATCTGATCATCAAAGTGAGTTTCTTGGAATTTAAAGTAAATGTGACCTTTTCTTTTTATATGTATACGTATATATAATTTTAAGTTATAGTTTTAAAATAATAAGTTAAAACCTGATTTCAAAATACCATAACAATCCTAGATTCATTAAATTTTATTTTTGTGCTATATTAAGAAAAAGTGGAATGATCAAAATAACTTTTTTCAGACTAATATAGAAACATGAGGGTTCCCTCTGAGTTTGGACCACATTTCTAATAACCATTCACAGAAACTTCTGGGATTACCAAGTCCTCTAATTTTTCACTAGTTTGGGCTCTTTTCACAGTGCAAATTTAGTATCATTATAAACTTTTCTTCTGAGGGATAAGTTTTATGTATTAGTAGATACATTTTTTTGTTGTAAGCACAGTACTATTAAATACTACATTGTGTGTGTGTGTGTGTTTGTGTAGATTGGCTATAGCAGTTCTTGTACCTACTTCTTTGACCATAGTCCTTCATTCCATATTGCCTGCCTGGGCAAGAAAAGCTAGTTCTTATATCCACAGCCCACTTTAGGACAAGAAATACCATTGTTTAAACTTGATTACAGCATACCAAGAAACATGTTACTGAAACTTGCTATCACTGCAACTTAGTGGTTTTGGATCTGATATATGAATACTTTTTTCTTACATTTAGCAAGCTTAAAAGTCCATTTTCCTTTTTGTGAGAATGAATGAAACTTATTCAGAGGAAATGAATGATTCAAGAAACATCAACCAGTAGTAATTTGAATTAGTTCTAGAGTTAAGCTCATAAATAGATAAAAGAGGGTCTTTCCATTTCCAAATCTAAGAGATTTAACTTAGCTGCAATATTTTTCTTTTACTGAACACAGCACACATATATACATGTACACATTTAGAGATGAAAACAGAATGTTATCTTCAAAAGGAATCTTACTTTTTTCTCCCGTATTTGGAAATAGCAACTGTTGTTGCTCATCCATGATTGAAATACCCCTTATCTTTGCTATGCCTGCGAAGTACTAACTGTATTGGAGACACTGACAGCTGGATGGTGTGAGAGGAAGAGGTGAATATTTCAGAATTTTCTTTGCCTCCATCCTGCTGCTCCCTAAAATATTCATCTAAAATGTTTCTTTTTCTGAGAGATCAGAGATGTTCAACTTATTATAGAGATTAGAATGATTGATTAGAGAGGAAATAACTGTCTTATTTTTCTAACCCTGAACCCCCAAACCCCAAAACCCCAAATCAAAAATTGAGAAGAAAAAGAAATGCCAAATGCAAATGTTACCTTTTAAAATAAAGACCTTTTTACTCCCTTCCTGTCTCTGGTTTTCTCAAAATTCCACATGTAGCCAAAGTTCCATGCTGTTTAGTCAAAAAGAAATTTTTAAGAGTGTAAAGAATGGTGAAGGAGGCCAAACAGTAGAAGCATCTAGATTTGTTCACTTCACTGCTGATGAGTGCTTAAGGCGTTAGCAGAGGACTGAATCTCTTGCAAACACGGTTTGAATCTCAAGGATGCGTGAAGTTAGCCAAGTCCCTTTTCTCACCAAGATCCAGATCCTTGCGTAATTCTTACCCTTTTGAATGTCAGGGTAAAATTACCAGGAACAAAAATAGCACGTTGTGAGTAAGTATTCTCTTGACTCCTACCTTTGCTTCTACTCCTCATTGAAACCATCCTCTTGAAACATGAAGGAGCTGTATCAAGGAGTGGTTTGTGGGGGGTCTTAGCTCCCCTTAGAACCACCACCAGCTTTCTCCCTCCAAATCTATGCTAAATGAACAGATAGCATGTAAACACTATGGGCCAATTATATAAACACACTGGTAAGATGATTTCCATAGACGACCTCCTCCCATCTGACTGACACCCCAAACCCCTTCTCTAATGAAATTCTGAAGCTGCCACCAAATATATGGAATATATTAGGTGGTTGCTAATCTTTTTAAGTCTGTAAGTTTTTGATTACAAAGAATTATTTTAGACCATAGTAGATAGCAGTAATACTTTCTATCTAAACATATAATAACAAAAATGTATTTAGATAATGCTGTGATTATTAAAATATAAATTTATGGGGGCTTCCTTGGTGGCGCAGTGGTTGAGAATCTGCCTGCTAATGCAGGGGACATGGGTTCGAGCCCTGGTCTGGGAGGATCCCACATGCCGCGAAGCGGCTGGGCCCGTGAGCCACAACTACTGAGCCTGTGCGTCTGGAGCCTGTGCTCTGCAACAAGAGAGGCCGCGATAGTGAGAGGCCCACGCTCCGCGATGAAGAGTGGCTCCCGCTTGCCACAACTAAAGAAAGCCCTCGCACAGAAACGAAGACCCAACACAGCAAAAATAAATTAATTAATTAATAAACTCCTACCCCCAACATCTTCTTTAAAATATATATATATAAATTTATGAAACATGTTTCTAAATTCATAGCAGCTCTTTGTCAACAAGGAAGAGAAAGAAAAGGAAGTGCAGTGGAGGCTTAAGGCGTAGCAGAAGTGGAGGGTAAGGAATCATGATCTGAGAATTTCTACAGAAGAAGCTGCCAACCTATGGGTGACTTCAGGAGCCAGGAGGCTGTCGGAATTAGGATTGGAAATCAGTGGATACATCAGTACAGTACACATTTTACACATATGTATGATCTTAAAGTCTGCTCCTTCATGGAGAACTTCCAGTATTTACTTTTGTCCCAATGTTAGTCTCCTTTGGTGCCTCTAAGGATAAAATTGTGCTTTGCTTTTCTTCACTGCACTGTGCCAGGCACTCCTTGGAAAGAAAACTCTGCTAT
The DNA here is from genome assembly GCF_963924675.1 of Phocoena phocoena. NCBI lineage: Eukaryota > Metazoa > Chordata > Mammalia > Artiodactyla > Phocoenidae > Phocoena > Phocoena phocoena. Next base: position 88,703,024 of record NC_089221.1, on the reverse strand, counting down.
TATCTTAGAAAGAGTGGCTGTGGTTCAGTTGTGTGGTTTGAGGGAAAAATTAGTTGCGTTTTTATTTGTCATTTTCTGAAATTACATCTATCTGTTATTTTTAAATTTATGGGTAGACAGAACAAGTATGCCCCAGTTTAAGAAAACCTGATATATTAAATTATAAAATAAAAAATAAGACAAATTTAAGAGGGAGGTATTTTCACCATAAAATGATTTCTTAAAAGAGACAGAAAACGGATTTTCTCTTTGGCTCTCCTGATGTATTTTGTATATTTATTATCACATATTTATTCATATATTTGCTTCCAACTCTGACTTTGAGATGAAAAACAAGGGTTTTTTGTCCTTCCATATAATTTCCCTTGGTGGTCTATTATGGTCATGTAACAAATACTAGAGTTGTTTGCCATTGGACTTAAGAATTGCTATTTATTGTTTTTTTGCCATTTTTGGAAATTGGACTTAGAAAAATGGACTTTTCTAAATAATGGTGATATATCTTCAAAACAGCTAATAAGGGCAGCCAGTGTTCAGCCTTACTTTACTGGCAGTGGTTTGTAGTATTAGGACATTAGAAATGATTTTAAACTATATATTCTTCCAAGTGTATTGAGGCATTAACAGGGCAGCCAGTATGTACTGAGTACCTACTATGTGTTGGACTTCTACTAAACCTTTTACAGATGCCAACTCATCTGACTCTCAATTTAACTGATGAGGAAAAGGGAACATAAAGATTTAAAAGCATTCAAGATTTTCTACTAGTAAGAATAGACAGAATTCAAGCTGAGATGTTTGACTCTAAAATTTAAGCATTTTTTCACTCTCTTCTCTTCCTCTTCCTTTTCTTTCCCTTATTTTCATTTGCTGTGTACAGACCACACCCTTTTCCTTCCTTTCCCCTCACCCTTCCATTTCTTTCTTTCCTCTACATGCTGTCTGGAATCCTGACACTGGAGTTGGCACTGGGAATTCAGTGTTGCTATCAGGGAACTTAAAATTCATTCTCCAGAATGGGCTGTTCCTTTGTGCTCTGAATGTATGTGTAGAAGAATGAATGAATGGAGAAAATAAAATAGAAATTTTAGATTTCTCATAATTTCAAATAGCTTATTATTGCTATTAGTAAATAAGACTAACTTGGCATATAGAATTTAAAATGAACAATTAGGAAATATTAAAATATAGTGTAGTAAAATCTCAGTGGTCTCCACTTTCCCAAGATATAGTACTAGTTGGTCTCCCCTCAAAGAAAGAACCAGATTTTTAAATTTATTTATATCTATGAACCAGATTTAATATAAAAATTTTTAGACATGGACAGACAGAAAGAGGATACTTCAGAGAGGAGAGAGTTTATGGGAGAAGTTTGAAGTTTAATAATTTCAGAATTTTTAATGTTTTTTCCGCCAACTCTTTATTAATAGTGCCTTTTAAATTGTAATCATAGTGCTTGTACAGTTCACCACTGTTTGCCTCCGTATTCCTCTGGAATCTTCAGAGTGATCATATTCATTACTAGCTTGCTGCCAAGTGTGCCTCTGAGTGGATATTTACCACAGTTTACTTAATCATTTACATTTCCCTCTTTGAAGGGAAAATTTATTAAAGTTATTTCTGATTTTTCCCACCACTACCAATACTGCAGGCAACATCTTTATGCATATAATATTCCTTTCTTTTGGTTCCATGTTTATGTGCTGAGTTTGAGGTAAACTAATCTAGGACATCCAAATGGAGATGTTCTATACATATTTGGAGTTACGGAGTATGTATGACGTCCAGCAGCGTAAACATAAATGTTTTTTGGTGATGTTTATACAGGCTGGCCTGGGAAATCATATTACTTTTTGTACTGTAAGAACATCATTGTTAAATAGTTAAAGTGTTTGTTAAAAAGAAGTAGTAATGAAGGTAAAGATATTTTGTAGATCACTGTTTACTTGAATGAAAGGCTACTGAAATGTAAGCTTTTTAAACTTGCAAATCAAATCAGTTAGAAAATGAAGTCCCTCTAAAGCAATTCTTAAAGAGAAAATATTATTTATATAACTTTTGAATATTTGTTATAAACACATCATATTATATGAAGCAAGAAAAGTTTATTCGTTAGTGTATTAACTAATTAGGGTTTAGAACTGTTTTGTATTTAACGTTAATAACAGTACGCAGATTTCAGTCTCCTGTGGTCATTGTTAACTATATGTAAGGGACAATTTTGAATTGTCAAAGCTGTGTGTAAACTGTTTACACTTTTGCATTTCTTAAAAGGGACTTCCTTCAGTCAAAGTTAACATAAAATAATTTTACTCTAAATAACTAAAGTGATTTCGTGAAAAAATTCCTAAAATTCAGACTTGACATTTATTCAGATATTTTTAGATATTATAAGAGAAAATTAAAGGTTTAATATAACCATAATTATAATAGCTATATAATAATTAGCATTCATAATTATAACAAATACTATAATATTATTTCTTTTTTACTAACCAGTCAGTGTTCTGAATTCCCTCTGTAGTAACGATTTATGTTTTGATGAAAATGTGGTCTCTTGCTGCTCTGAGAATATAAGGGAACTCACAGTGGTGATTAGCTTGTAAGGAGGATATCCCCTCCCCCCCACTTTTTTCCCCTAATGGAATGTTTTATTAGGATTTTCCTTCAAAGGTGTGTATTCTCATTATTAAAACCAATAATGCTCATGTAGTTTGTCTCTCCATAGAAGCGTCTGCCTTACCACAATTTTAAATCATTTATAGTCATCCTATTAATGAAGACTCTGGGGGTCTCTTCATTTGTGATTTTGATACCTGAACTTTTGGGCTGCTTGCAGATCTTTCACAAATCAGTCTTAAAGCAAAATATTATTACCAGTCATGGACTTATTTATAATAGAATTCAGAACTTCCAGTGGCGAATAGTCAAGGAAGAACATTAATTATTTAAGATTCATTAGATACTCAAGGAAATCAAGTAATAATTTACTATTGTCAGAAGTACCTTGAACCAAGAAGTTTGTGTCAGAATAGACATAAAACAGGAGTAGATCTGAACCTTTAAAGTTGTTCCTATTCCTGTTTGAAATATGCTATTTATTTCAGTATCAGAGTCAAGAACTGCATAGAGATTTATGTGGATAGTATCTCTTGAGTTTTGCTGTTTTGCTAAAACTGAAGGTTTAGAAAGACTTGAAAAACCTGGAGTAATGAAAAATATTACTTATTCTACCTTCATTTTTCAGAAACAAAATCTAAATGAGAAGTATATTAAAAATGAGGACTGTAACTTTAAAGTCAGTCTTTCAGGTTTGGTCACAGCAATATGGGGCTATTAATTCAATGTGTAAGAGCTGTCCTACTCTCAGCACACCTGGCTAACGTGGTTGTGGCCGTCTTTGAGCACATAAGTCTTATTATGTAGTTGGAACACAACTGATAGTCTATATGAAGTTTAAAAAAAATACAGTGCGGTATTGAAGCAGATTTTGTTTAGCACTTTCAACCCTAGAAGTTGATAAATGTGCCTATAAGGGAGCAATAGAAAATAATTGGTTTAAGAAATTTTCAGCATGAAGAAAAGCAGTCTTTACAAGTGAACTTTTCCTAGGTTTTTACCTAGAAAAACCTAGAGTAAAATCTTGAAGAGATAGTGGTTTTTTTTTTTCTTCATCCACATAAATTGAATCCACATGTAATAACAACACTTGACATCCTATCCATGGGCCTAATAATGATATTGACACATAGTAATTTCATTGTAGTTTTAAAGGAATCTCCCCGAATTATATGACTGTATCCAAATACTTATGAATATCTTTTTTCTTTTCACTCCCAACTACAGCTTTTTGATTACTAAGATATATGATTTTTCTGCTAATTTTAAGTTTTGTGATTCTTACGTTAGAATGGCAAATTCACGTGTATATGAGAGAAAGAAATTTTTCTTCCTTTCATTTCTTTCCTATTCTAAGTCTCAGTTTTGACTTCACAAAACCTTTTTAATGTTTCTTTTCTCACCTATAATAAAAACTATATATTAAAAGTCAATTATATTTATTATATGTTCATGGTTATATAATAACTTATGACAAAATCTGGAAGGGAACATGAAAAATAAAACGTTTGTTTATAAATATCCTTCCTTTAAAACAACTTTTTAGCCTGTTAAAATGTTACTATTTAAATAAAAAAATTATGAAGAACAGAATTGTTTACATAGACTTATCAGAACGTTTATCAATTCTTACATGGCCTGGTTATTTTTATAGATTATTAAGTATATGTGATTAAAAGACATCATTTCTTTAGATAAAAGACTATGCAACAGTGTCTTTTAAAACCTATCCAAAAAATGGTAATTTAATATTATTTTAAATTTAAGAGATCTTAGTGCGCCTGCCAATAATTATTTTCATTTATTTTGAAAAATCTTTGTTCTAATTAGGTTTTAGAATAGATTTTAGCAATCTATCATGGTAATGAATTACTGCTTTAAGGAATGCTATTAATATATTCTCAGGAGTTATGCAACTACTGTGACATATTTTTATTCAGTAATTTTCATCTCAGTAGATACATATTTAAATAAGTAATGTTATTCAAAACTGTTCGTGAAGTCTTTTGACTCCTTTTCACTGTATAGAAAATATTAAGGTTAAAACTGCAAAGTGATTGAAGCTAAATGGGAGCCTACTTTGATTATGAAGGAAAATGATATTCAATTAGACAGTTTCATACCTGTGAGACTTTTCAACAGATAGTGGTAGGTTGTCTATTTTAAGAGCATAAATCAGACTGCAAATGGATTCCTTAGAAATATGTGTATGGAACTCTGCTTGAAGATGCATCCCCTTAATTTACAATACTGTCATCCTGTGACTGACAACCAGTGAATACATTGCATTGATTTCATAATAGCTGACAGCCTATACAACCACAGTACAAATTGGTAAAACCCTACTTCGTGAAAAGACAGTGCTCAAAGACCCTTTCTTTTGCTTTTCTCTTTCTTAACTCATGTGCCCGGTCAGGATGCAATATAGGTAGATTGATTGCTTACAGTTCAAAGAAAATACTTAAATTCAGATTTTCTGCTAACAATAATCAAGACTGGAGTACATTTTTAAGTCAATCTGTGTGATGCAATTCTCTGAGAATGCAGTTCTCAGTAGCAGTTGGTATCACATCTACTTAAAAAATCACATCAACCAGAAAATTTCATTTAAATAGCTAGATGGGGAAATGAATTTCTATAATACCATGAACATAAATGTAATAATTGAACTTGGTTGTACTTGTTTTTATAGTACAAATATTTAAATATCCAGGTGTTTCTGCTGAAATTATATATAATATTGAAGTTTATTCTCCTTACAGTTGGCATTATCTGCAGAAGTATACACTGGAAGCTGTACTCCCCAGTGTATCCCAGTTACTTTCTTTAGCTAGTGTTGCGCGATCTATATCTCATTAAAATTTTAAAGTGCTTGAAAAAAACTGTGCTATGGATCTTCACATAATTTTTAACTGTGTTTTGTAGACTCTTTTTGATTTTGGTATTTTAATCAGCTATCATGACAAGCCATCAGAAGTGTTGTGTTAAGGGAAGCTTTCTTAGTTATTGTTTTTATCACAGAGTTTCTGTGTGCCACGGGGCAAGTTATAATAAGGTGATAAATTATTGTTGGTATATTAACTCTTTCACTTTTCATTTATTTCATGGCTGTCTTTCTAATTGTAATAGTATTTTTAGCACTGAAGCTGGCACAGGCTAGTTGACTAAAGAACCCTCAGTAACACAACTGACTGTCAATATTAGAGAAAACTACACTGGAAATGAAAAGTATAAAACGTTGTCCTCCCCCCCCACAATAATAGACAAAATCCAGGGAAAGCAAAAAATTGTGACTGGATGATGATTAGATTTTCTGGTTAATGGAGGGTTATGGAGAAATTCTTAATAATGAATAAGTAGAGAAAGCAGAAAAAATATTGTTTCATGAAAACTTGTAATTCTGATTTAAAAATCTCAATTGGGCTTATTATTCAAATCATTTTTCAATGTTTGGATGATTTTATGCATAGCATATTTAAAAATCAATTTTTAATCCATGGCTTTTTTTTTTTTTTACGCGGGCCTCTCACTGTTGTGGCCTCTCCCGTTGCGGAGTACAGGCTCCGGACGCGCAGGCTCAGTGGCCACGGCTCACGGGCCCAGCCGCTCCGCGGCATGTGGGATCTTCCCGAACCAGGTCACGAACCCGTGTCCCCTGCATCGGCAGGCAGACTCTCAACCACTGCGCCACCAGGGAAGCCCTACACATAGTTTTTTGAAACAGAATTTTAAAAATCTATTAAAGTTTTGGGGGGGCTTTTTTTTTGTTGTTGTTTTTGAAACAATGGCCTGCTGCAGAATTTTCTCCTTTCTAGTTTCTTATGTTTCTAACCTCCTCTTTCCTCATCATCTTCCTAAGGCTAAGCACCTCCCTTTCTCCAAGCATTCTGTGTCAATAACCTTTGAAACCCAAAGTCCTTTAGTTATGCTGACTCTGCATTTTACTTACATGAGTCGAACAAGCGTTGATGGCAGTTTTGAAAAGGGAATCAAGATGAACAACCCTCTTGAGCTTGCACAGCTTTTCTATACTGTTTTTCTTCATATTATGTTTTGGACAGGACAATGGCGACTGTTTGGTATTAGTCCTCATGGTAGCTGAGCATCAGAATTTATCACTGTGGACTCATCGTAGCCTCAATTTGTGCTATAGTGAGGATGACAGACAATTCAAAAGCCGCTTATACAAAGACATAAATGTCTGACTCTTCCAAATTTATAATTACTTTCTTAGCCAAAAATGACTTCTTAAATTTTATGTTTATATCTTTCTCTGTGTTCCTATTGGCACAAGCCAAGTAACAACAATAAAGCATAATACAGAGACACAAAGACAGGACTAAAATTGTATTGATTTGAAGATTTTAGACACCCAAAGGCTTCTGGTGACTTTAAATGGAATCTGTGTGATGTTTGTAATATTGTCTTCAGTGACCACTGAGATTTTTTTCCCCCTAAATGTGTCTCTCAGTGAGCTAAAGAATAGACTAAACCTGGTTATCTAAAATGTTGTGCCTTAATAGCTTTAAAGACAGTAAGCTTTTTCATCTGACCCTTCTTTTAGAAAATAGGCCTTCAGCTGACCCATGCTCTATATTTGCTCTGAGAATTAATGATATATTCACGTATAAATGAAATAAAACTATGACTATGGTAAAGATATAAACTGGCAGTTTCTCCCAGGGTCTTAGCTGTCTAGAATGTTAATAAAATCATTTTTAATCTGAAGTGAAAATAGTCTGACTTGAATTGGATGGAATTTTCAGGTTTGTTACTTTAGCAGACAAATTTTTAAAAAATGCTTAGTGGTTTAACAAAAGAAACTGAATCTTAAATGAAAAGAGAGAGAAGTGAGTGACCCTAATCTAGTTTTACCTACAAAACCTCCAAAATAGTTTTAAGAAAATATGCCCTTGGGCTGATATCTCATATGCCAGGTTCTAGCCTAGGGCCCAAGTTTTTTTTTTTTTCTACCTGATTTTTAAACTGATCAAATTAGAGGCTAAATTATACTCTCTATTTTAGTTAAGCCATATGCTATTAGCCGGGTTCTCTAGGACTATCTCTGGTGTACAGCTGACCAGAAACTACTTACCTCTGCACCTCTCGTAACTGCACATGATTGCTGTAGAGAAAATTCTCAAAAGCCCCATTGCATCAGAGCAATCTAAAATTAAGGAGTTACCAAATAGGATTTTTACATTTGTGGGTTTTTAGAATTTTTGTTGACTATTTTGGGTTCCTTGGACTGTGAGCTTATACAGGTGTTGTGTTTCACTTGGTTACATTTCTCAGGAAAATGGAAGAACATATATGGACTAAGGAAAGGTTTCTAGATCTTCCTGGGGTTTGGATAATATTTGAATGATAATACCATAAACTCATCCAGCTTAAAAAGGATCCCCGCTCTCCCATGCACAAACTGTAACATGGTTCTGGTAACACAATGAAAATTATATGCAAATATCAGCCAGAATATCCTTTGACATAGCCAACCAAAGCTATCACCGTTGATCAAAACTGTCTGCCATTTTAGGGCTTCCCTGGTGGCGCAGTGGTTGAGAGTCCGCTGCCGATGGCAGGGGACACGGAATCGTGCCCCGGTCCGGGAAGATCCCTACATGCCGCGGAGCGGCTGGGCCTGTGAGCCATGGCCGCTGAGCCTGCGCGTCCGGAGCCTGTTGCTCCGCAACGGGAGAGGCCACAACAGTGAGAGGCCCGCGTACCACAAAAAAAAAAAAAACCCAAAAACACAAAACTGTCTGCCATTTTAAAAAAGGCTTCATAAAATTCCATTACCTACTCCCCTCCCAAAGACTCTAATAATTAGTTACTCAGAGACATAGATATAAATTCTGAGTGTCTCATTTTAGGAAGTTCTTATTTCTGTCTAACTTAAATTCTAATAGATGTTTAAGTCTTTCTCATTTTGTTCAGTTTTGTTCCTGACCTACTTTTATTGATTTTTCTGGAACTTTCACAAAATTTTCAAGTTCTTTATTTTTATGTACATTAATCTTGTTATCTTTATAGTACAAGTAGAAAAGGTTTTAATATTTAATATTCTTTATGTTGCATTACATTTTTTCCTTGTGTCACTTAGATATGTATGTGATTTTAAATGCATTACTTTAAAAAAAAATAAAATGTAGGATTTTATAGCTTCTTGTACATTGATAACAAGGAAAATATCATCGGCCAGTTTTCCAACCTACATCCCTTTTCCTTGGGTAATGAGTTAGATAATTTCAGGGATGGAATTTTATACTTAGGATAATTGCCCTAGTCGCTTTCCTGTCTCGAAAAGGGGATATTTGATTGCAGTTAAATTGTGAAGTTCTAAAGCTACGTTAGCTAAATTTTTTACTATGTCAGCAAGCAGAATATTGTTTGCACTTCTTTGCTTTTTAAATGCTGCTCAGGGAGCTGTGTAAGTTATAATTGATGCACAGAAGAGGTTTCGAATTTTATATGCCTATAAATTGGCACTGCTACATAGACTAGAAAGATGAGATTCGAGAAGTTATTTTCCCATGAGAATGATACAAATTACTGTCAAACTGTTTATGCTTGCTCTAAAAATATTTTCAATGTACAGGTATTTGCTTACTAGCTGGGTGGCACTCTTATTAGAGTTGAATCACATTTGGAGCCAGAGTGAAATGTTTTCAGTACCATTGCATATTGTTGTAATTCTAGGGCTTAAGTACCTGTAATTATGTTTGTTCTCTAAAACTCAGATAAATTTACTTAAGTTTTGGAGTTTAAAATTTTTAAACAAGTAAGGAGTTTATCTGGGCCATCCTTCTTATTTTACATGTGAAGAAACTGAGGCCCAGCGGAGTTAAGAAATATACCAATGCCAAAGACCTAGAAATTAGCATGAATGCAACCAAAATTAAGTTTTTCTGCATCACTTTGGCCCTTTTCTGATATATTTCATATCTAAGGAAATTGTTGTGATTAATATGTATTTATTTCAGGAATATAAATACCTTTCTCCTTATCAGCTTAACTTAACCTCTAGATGACCTGAAATGTGCAGTGTTGAAGATGAATTTTTGTAGGACTTACTTGGTGAAGTTAGCCAAAACTTTAAATCCGTAGGCTAAAGTAAGCATAAGCAAATCCAATGTTTATCTTACTTTGTCAAGGCAGTTTAGTAATGTCAACATCAGGAGTGTGAAGAGATTCTTTACCACAAATAAGTTGACAGTCACTGACTCAAACTTAGTGCACGCTTTAATATAGTTTCCAAAGAATACTAGTTGGTAGGTGCTCTGTCGTTGGAACTCAAGAGAGGAACTCACAGCCCAAGGTACACAGGAATTTCAATTCATTTTGTGAGTGCCTTCCTTTAAGAATGATGCGATATGTTTTGTATGTGAAGATATTGATTTTGACTGAGCATTTCAAAGGGTAGATTCTTGGTTTTGCTTCCCCTTTACCCAATAACAGAATCTAGGAAGTCGAATGTTTTGCAGTGATTTATTTTTCCTTATTGGTATGTAGAAAAGACACAGGAATAGGGCACATCAGCGAATAAAAGGTGACAATGAGACGACAGTTTGAGGTGTGCTGAAATAGGATGAAACTGGGGTTTGCTTTCACTCAGACTGCTGTTTTTTCTTCCATTCTAGAAAGTAAGCTCCAAGGAGAAGATTCAGCACTATGTCTTTATGAAAAATTCAATAGTACAAAAACACCAGAATATAATTTGTTTACATTAAAGTTATCAATGGAAATGTGAACATAGTAGCTGAATATGTTTCAGTGGCCACAGTGATGTTTATTTTAAGATTTGTCTTTAGGAATTGGCCTACACACATGATTTGCTGATCGTTAGGTAGCCTCCTTCAATTACTTTGAGTGCTTGATGTTACTTTTTGGAGCTTTGCCTGTGCTGAGGGGGAAAAAAATGTGAGGTTGAGAGAAATTAACAGACTAATGCATTTCTCCCAGGAGAAAGCTGTAATAAAAAATAGAGATATTTGAGGAATTCCTACAGAATTTTGACTTTCCTGTGGAAGGTTTTGCCAAAACTGTGTGGTGGCAATAAAAAAAGAAAAAGGCAAAAAACTCAACCAAGCACATACACATAGCAAGCAGTGCCACAACGAAAATATCCGTTTCCTAAAAGATCCAGCATGAAGTAGGAAATCTTATATACAGCAAAAGAATAAGAGTAAAAATCAGACTAGAAGATGAGAAATAATAATGCTTGTACCCCGCAGCCCAGATTAAGGTCATGTGTGAGCAGTATTAGAAGCAGGCGCTCTAGTGAACTAAATGTTAGGCTAATGAATGTGATAGCCCACCAATAAGCAGGGGTAATTGTGGGAGCTTGCTGTTTTCTTGCACATGCTCTTCTCAAAGGCTGTAGGAATGAGCATGCCGTGGGAAGAAGCTGGAGCAGCGATGTCTGGGTAGCTCCTCATGGGCATTTTCTCTAAAGCCTTTTGCCGACCCATAATGCGCTAGATACTATTGAGAGTCACTTGCATCTGCCTCGCTGACTTTGAGTATATGGTACTCAGAGGTCTTGTTTTTATATGAATACAAGTTGGCATATAGCTTAAATCCCATAATGTTGATTTTCTAATTTTAGGTATTTTTCCCTAGAGGTTATTTCTGTTTTTTTCCTCCTGTATGCATGTACCTCCCATTTATGATAATAAAAATTAGGTGCACATTTTAAGGGTAATTCATGAGTAGATTTTTTTTAATATCTTTATTGGAGTATAATTGCTTTACAATGGTGTGTTAGTTTCTGCTGTATAACAAAGTGAATCAGCTATACATATACATACATCCCCATATCTCCTCCCTCTTGCGTCTCCCTCCCACCCTCCCTATCCCACCCCTCTAGGTGGTCACAGAGCAGTGAGCTGATCTCCCTGTGCTATGTGGCTGCTTCCCACTAGCTATCTATTTTACATTTGGTAGTGTATATATGTCCATGCCTCTCTCTCTCTCACTTCGTCCCAGCTTACCCTTCCCCCTCCCTGTGTCCTCAAGTCCATTCTCTATGTCTGCGTCTTTATTCCTGTCCTGCCCCTAGGTTCTTCAAAAGCATTTTTTTTTTTTTTTTTTTAGATTCCATATATATGTGTTAGCATACGGTATTTGTTTTTCTCTTCCTGACTTACTTCACTCTGTATGACAGACTCTAGGTCCACCTACCTCACTACAAATAACTCAGTTTCGTTTCTTTTTATGGCTGAGTAATATTCCATTTTATATTGAAGATGTGCAAAATCTTCTTTATCCATTCATCAGTTGATGGACACTTAGGTTGCTTCCATGTCCTGGCTATTGCAGATAGAGCTGCAATGAACATTGTTGTACATGACTCTTTTTTTTTGTGGTACACGGGCCTGTCACTGTTGTGGCCTCTCCCGTTGCGGAGCACAGGCTCTGGACGTGCAGGCTCAGCGGCCATGGCTCACGGGCCTAGCTGCTCCGCGGCATGTGGGATCTTCCCCGACCGGGGCACGAACCCGTGTCCCCTGCATCAGCAGGCAGACTCTCAACCACTGCACCACCAGGGAAGCCCTGTACATGACTCTTTTTGAATTATGGTTTTCTCAGGGTAAATGCCCAGTAGTGGGATTGCTGGGTCGTATGGTAGTTCTATTTTTAGATTTTTAAGGAACCTCCATACTGTTCTCCATAGTGGCTGTATCAATTTACATTCCCACCAACAGTGCAAGAGGGTTCCCTTTTCTCCACACCCTCTCCAGCATTTATTGTTTGTAGATTTTTTGATGATGGCCATTCTGACACCGGTGTGAGGTGATACCTCATTGTAGTTTTGATTTGCATTTCCATGAGTAAATTTATTAGAAGAAACTGCAAGTACTTATTTTACATTTTCTAACAATGTACTTAATTTATGATGCTTTCACAAAAAATTAAAATCCATTTCTTTGTGAAATATAACATCGTGATTAAGACCACGACCTCAAGAGCCAGACTGTCTGAATTTGAATACTGGCTTTGTTACTTACTAGCTATGTGACTTCTTGGTTTTTTTTTTTTTGGCCGTGCTGCACAGCATGTGGGATTTTAGTTCCCCCACCAGGGATCGAACCTGTGCCCCCTGCAGTGGAAGCACAGAGTCCTAACCACTGGACCACCAGGGAATTCCCTGAAGGCTTCTTCTTCTTCTTTTTTTTATTTTTCCTGCTAAATGACTAATTAGTAAATTATTTAACCTTTGTGTGCCTCAGTTTCCTCATGTTTGAAATGGAAATGATGGTATCTATCTCATAGGATTTTTATGAGGATCAAATATATATGTATTTGTGTGTGTACGTATATATATGTATGTATATATATTAGTTGGTATTTTATTTTAGAAGTTATACAAATTATATAAAATTATCTATCTATATTATAGATAGTACCTACCTGGTACATAATAAGCCCTTTATAAGAGTTTGCTATTGCTATTGTTACTATTTTTATTCTGAGTGCCCAATATACTTTCAAAATTTGACTTGTAATTTAGAGAATAATATTGTATTGCTCTTCAAAGATGTTTTAGTATTTATTAATTTGATTCCACCCTCTTCCAGTGCATGGAATTAGAGTATTAGTTACCAAATAAAATGTAAAATGTTTAGGTTGGAATATAAAAATGCAGAGTAATGAAGTGTCACTTTTCAATATCTTTAAAAATAAGGTGAAGAAAATGTTTAGATTGTAACCACGTTTTTCTGTCCATTAGATTTATGTAGTCTTTGTCTTTTGTATAATGAACAGCTGTATTAAAATATACATAAGATCATCCTGTAAAACTTAGAAATATTTCTTTTCCAATCCTTTGTGTATGTGGGGGAGTGTAGATGTATGTCAATCTATCATCATTTTATATGTTTTATATATTTCATTGCCAAAAAACATTAAGATTCTCTTAATAGTGTAGCCTATTTCTTTAGAATTTCTTTAATGGTGATGGATTAAATCTGAAATCCGTTTATGCTTTTGAGATTTTGACTAATATAAAGAAATAATAAATATGGTGAAAGGGATAGACTCATTCATTCTGTCAGTCAGTCAACTGATCAGTCAATATTTGAGTGCCTGCTATACTGCCAGGCACTGTTCTAGGCACTAAAGATACATCAGTGAAACTTTTGGATCAGACAATAAACTAGTAAGTTTTTTTACTCCATGATATAGGAACTTAATGGTTATAATTATTAATGACATACATATACACATTCAGTACACAGAGTTCTTCTTTTACCTGTTTCATGGTGGTTAAAATGACTTTTTTTTCTCTTCCATAAAATACCTTAGTTATTATAGCAGTGGTTTAATCTGAAACACCATCTAAGAGAAGGTAAGATTGAACACAAGGGAATTGTTCATAGAACTTCCATCTTGATATATAAGCCACCTTTTTCATCAAATTTGGATAAGTTGTGGTTTGCTACCTGATTTAAACTAGTTTTATTTAGCCTGAGGACTGACCTCTTTGTTCCAAAAGGCGAAGGAGCTGGAAGAGGGAAATTTGCTGCCCTCCTCTTTTCCACAGGGAGTTTGTATTCCTCGTAGTGAAGTGAAGATGCAGCTCTCAAGTAAACTTCCCTTCACCTAGCACCTACTTTCTGGAATGGGATGAAGTGTAGATGAATGTTAACTGTAAAGGTAATGCTAATAGCACCAATGCAGCATATGTTAACACTACAGCAGCTCAATGTTGAATGCACAGTACGAAGCAAGGCTAATGCCAGGGCCTGATCAAGCAGTGCCTAGAGCCAGTGGGCGGCTCATCACTAATTGTGGACCACTGCCACTATTTGTGGACCACCTTCTGAATTTCGTCGAGTTGTATACCATGGAAATCCAATCACAGGTTAATTTTTATTAAATCTTGTTCTCTGGAATTATTTGAAAACATAGAGAAATGATCAGGAGTTGTTATTGTTACAGTGTAGGGAGGCTAAATAGATCTCAAGTGAGTAGACCATGCTGACTTGTATTCTCATTACATAGAAACTTCTGCAAAGTGTGTAATTCATGTAAGAAGTTACTATACAGCCAACTCCTCATTAGAATATTAGATGTATTCATTTAATTTTGTGACAGAAATATGAATGCTACAATTTCATTGATTAAAGGTCTACATTCCAGAACTCTCTTCATTGAGTCTTGGAGAGATGGGAAATACATTCTTTCTAAAGTTGAGCCCCCTGATTTTCTCATTGTTAACAATGGGCCCTATTATGATGCTTCCAACTGAGCAAGGCTAGGAAGAACTTCACAGCTGGCTGGGCACCTGACATGCCCAAGGCAGGTACTCTGACCTGCTCATATAGCCCTGGTTCCTCCTGGGGAGAATAGCAGTTTCCATTCCCTGAAGTGCCTAATTTATTCCAGGCTGTGAACAGAATGAGCTTGCTGATTTGGGACTAGTGGCATTCCCCTTGCACAACCTCAGGACACGATTATCCACGCCATGGTCAGGTGGGAGCTGCCTATCTGACGCTGCGAGGTCCTCGCCCCGGGCACTTACCAAGAGTGATAAGAGGCTATTGGAATAACACATTCTCTAACATTTATTTGTATTTTTAATGAGGTACTGACGTCCTCTTTTGCTTTTATCTGAGCCTGACTTTCTAGTAACTTGATTACAAAAAGTGCGCTGATTTAATGTATTGTTAGATGAAAGATATTAATACCTGGATCAGGAAAATCATACTCTTGGAATATTGCCTTTTAGAAACCATGTGTTTTTATAGTTTGTATTGTATGCAGAGCACTGCACTAGGTTCTATCAACAACAACAGAAATAAAACAGAAAGCAGTGCATCTGCTCCCAAGGCAAGGGAAAACATGGAGCCATGGAGAAGTTGAGAAACAAGTAGAAGGAAACATATTAATCAGTAAAACCTTATATACTGTGTTCTAACCAAATGCCTAAGTTATATTTAAACACAAAGAACAAATCACAGAAAGTGATTAGGTTTCTTGTAGATAGTAAATTGTACTGTAAGTCCTAGAGTATTTAAATAAGGTCCAAATGAATGGAAGGCTAGCTGTCATGAGTAGTTTTTGCCAGGTAGGGGAAAACTGGTATCTTCCTAGTGGGGCTGCACCTCTCCTAACAGGGTGACTTTTACTCTAGTGGTTGCTCAGTAAATATTTGTTGAATTGAATCAATTTTCAACTTAGAGGAAGAGAGACTGAGGTCTCTGATGCTGTCAGCCCAATCAGCCCAAGCCCTTCAGATCCTCACATCCTTCCGACATATGGATTTGTGACCAAGAGAGGCCTATATTAAAATTAAGATATTTGAAACTTCAGTATATTTTATGCCTTAGTTGTGGAAGATAGAAGGGGGTATTGTTTACAGTTGGAAAAAAAATTGAGGGAATAAGCAAGGATGTGAGATAGGCATTTCTGCTGGGAGTTTCTAAGAGGGTTAGAATAAGGCAAGGAAGGAAACGGTCAAATTACAAACTTAGGATTTTAAAAACTTATTTTTAAGAAGTATTATCTCAATTTAGGTACAGTATTAGAGAGTTAAACATTTTTTAAAAACCTGTAAAATAATGCATGCCACCTCAGTCTTAGTGGGCAAGGTAGCTATATAAAGCAAATAACTGCAGCAATTTGAAGTGAGTGCCTTTTGTATATATGAATAAAGTACAGTGAATCAGCACAGAAAGGGAAGTATGCAAAGAACAGGGGAGGCTCCCGAGAGGAGGTAACATTTCACTTGAATCTTAATGGATGAGTTAGGAGTTTTTTGGAAGAAGAGAATAGTAAAGGCATTTCAGATCGAGAAAACCGCATGTGTAAAGATAGAGAGATTTGAAGGGTCATGGCCTATCCTAGGAAGTGCAAGAAGTTAGAAGTACCTAAAACACAGGGTAAATGTGGAGGCCATAGTGAGAGAGGGGTTTAGAGAGATAAATAGGAGCCAGAGCATAAGGGACCATGGATATCACACTAAGAATATAGGAAATTTTCATTATAGATGATAGGAAGGCATTGAATGGTTTATACTAAAAACAAAAAAACAGCGATGTACAGTGGACTAGAGGGAGATCAGAAGCAGGGCAACCTGATAGAAGACTACTGCAGTGGTCCAAGGAAAACAATTTTGACATCCTGAACATCAGTAGTGAAAAGCAGAATGCAAAGGAAAGGATAAACTTGAGTCATTCAGCATATGTGTAGGTCTTAGTGATATAAAGGCTGAGGGAGCTGAGAGACTCTAGAATTTACTTTAGTTTTTGGCTTGGACATCTGGGTAGGCAGAACGCTGTTACCAAATTGTAGAAAATTGGAGTATAAACAGATTTTAGGTGGAAAAGAATGAACTCAGTTTTGGACATATTGATTTTGAAGTTATCATGGTCACCCAAGCAGAGATAATCCTTAGGTACCTAGAAAGTTTGGTCTGAATCTGAAGATGGAAATCAGGACTGGAGATAAAGATACTGGAGCCATCAGGATGTAGATCATAGTGAAAATCGTGTATATATGAATGGTGACTAGAGAAAAGAAGAGTCTCAAGTGTAATACTCAGCGAAGCATAAAACAGTGGTTTTGAACTCTGAGAATACATGAACATCTCCTGAGACAGAACTATCCCATTTCATTAAGGCAGCCTACCTGCCAGCTGTTGGGTGATACTATCAAATAATGGAAATGGATCCTGCATAACTGATTTTTCATTCCTTCTGCTGCCAGCATTCTGACAAAGAAGAATCCTTGAGGGAGTTTTCCACAACGATTTAATGTGGGGTTTCCCAAACTGTGTTCTATGGAGCACCTTCTGCAATTCTGCAGATGTTAATAAGCATTAAATAAACTCCTGTATTCAAAAAAAACCCCACAAAAATGGAACATTTCTTTATTGCAGGGCTCCTCAAAACCTTTAATAATGTACATACACTAGAAATTTCCAAGAGGGGTATGTAGCTAATAGCTCCTTCCCAAGCTTTTCTCTTTTTCAACTACAGATCACTTTTCTTCCTGGAATACCTATTAATATCTCAAGGTATTGCAAAAAAAACAAAAACAAACCTCTTGATTGGAGAAGTTAATGTCATCTCCATAGAGTCATTGGACTTTTAATCTTTGAGGTTCTTTTATATTTGAAAGAAATACTCACATTTCCTTATGTTTTTAATTAATACTCAGTTTTTTGAAGTTTCCGATCTTAAAGCCGAGTTTTTATAAGCCTTTAAGCTCAATTTACAAATCTCATTTTTAAAGTTAGTAATTTTAAAATCTCATTTTTAAAGTTAGTAAAATTAGTAATATTTAAACACTCACTTTCATTTGTTCCTTGATTAACTGTCAATTAGCTCATAATTTTGACAGCCTAAATTCTCCTAAACATTTCACACCATTTTCAAACTTGATTAATTAAGTTCCTTTAGGCATTTAAAACGCTAACACCCAATATACTTAATTTATCCAAGCACTTTAACCTTTAGCAAGATAACCTTACACAAACCTTCCTGAGCACTTAAACACAACTTACAAACTGGAAACCTAATGTATGTATTAGTCAATCAGTTTTCAAATGATGTGTGTAAACTTAGTCCATCAGACTATCTTTTTTTTTTTTTTTGTGGTACGCGGGCCTCTCACTGTTGTGGCCTTTCCCGTTGTGGAGCACAGGCTCCGGACACGCAGGCTCAGCGGCCATGGCTCACGGGCCTAGCCGCTCCGCGGCATGTGGGATCTTCCCGGACCAGGGCACGAACCTGTGTCCCCTGCATCGGCAGGCGGACTCTCAACCACTGCGCTACCAGGGAAGCCCCAGACTATCTTTAAATAGTTTAAATTCAAATCTCAAGTTTACTATTAGTCAACTTCTTTTAAATATTTTAAATAAAAATCACAAGCCTAAACTGTCAGATTTCCTAATGTGTCAGATTCTCTTAAATGTTTCAAACATGCTAAATATCAAACAAAACATTCCTAACCCTAGCAAAAGTATACAAATTATTGTTTTGATCCACTTCATTATTTTTGTATGTATCCCTTCCCTCTTTGGGGTTGCAGGGTCACTTACCTGACAAAGTACAGAGAATCATCATCCCAGTCTTGCTGAAGCTAAGGATTCAGCGTTGTTGGCCACACTGGGAATTGAAAACCTGGGTGTTCATTCTTGTAGGGATCTATCTCTGCTACTTTTTAGAATGATGAGATTTTTTTTTGTGCCCATGACTTTTTCTTGCAAAACGTATCATGCATTTTTCATCCCATTATTCTCCATCTTAACCTTTCTTACTGTTTTTAGTTGTTCAATTTGGATTGATGATATTCTTTACCCCACTGTGAATTATTGTTAATCTCTCATCACCTGACCTGGTTCTGCACTCACTTCCTCTTTTGCTTCCCAGTCCTTCTCCTAGACCTCCCTTCTGGAGTCATTTCACTGATGTCAGGCTGAGGGCCTTCCTGTATTCTGTATTGTATGCTTCCATGACTTTAGGACTTCTCTCATTTCTTTCTATTATCTTTCTGGTTTACTACATTCTTTCTAAGGAGATTTTGTTCACTGTCATCTTCATTTCAAAATTTCTTCACTGTGTATCTTTTTGTCATTTTTCAAGCCAGTTATTACTTGGTAAAATATCTAAGCCAATGGTTTTTTAGCTTAAAAACAAACAAAAAACAGTTGTGGAAGGTGATCAACCTGTGTTTTGTTATTTAATTTTAGTGTGACTATGAACAAGTTCATTTTAATCTCTTTGAGACTTGGCTGCTTCAGTTTTTAAACTTGATGAATATCTTCCCTGTCTGAAGGCAGGGTGCCAGATGAGATGCTGTCTTGGGGCCTTCTCTGTCACTGAAAGCTGTAATTACTCCTTTTCATCTCACTCAGCTGCTCATTACGGACATGGTCTGTATAGATGGGCCATATTGTAGAACTCCTCAGAGAAATAACTTTTCAACTTTGAATTAGTTGCAAACATTTTTAAATTGGGAGATTTTCTTTTCTTTTCTTTTTTTCTAAAAATTGGGAGATGTCTGCATTCCCACTTCTCCTCCAGCAGCTTGAGATGAATATTGACTACCATCTCTGGATGGACCTGTGCTTTCCAGTTTGCCCCAGTCCCCCCATATGTATGGCATTTACTTAGAAATGAGTCTAAAAATGACGCCAGTTCTAGAAGTTAAGGACTAATGTTTATGTGTATGATAGTATGTGCATTTTAAACAAAAACAATTTTTTAGCTTACTATAAATTTATTTTTCAACATACACACACACTAAATTCTCGCATTTTAAAAACTAACTTAGGCTTCATAGTCAATGAATAAAGCCCATGCTTCTTCAGTTTTTGTTTTGTTTCTTCCCTCTAAGAAGAACTTAACTGATTTTACCATGCGTAATTGGAAGGGACAAACATTTTTGTTTGGGTAACTTGAGCACTTATTGTTCTGTCAGGTTATTGTACCTAGACGTATATTTCCCAGTTATCCCTCAGCTTTTTCTAATATGTCTTGAATTTGCCCAATTGTCAGGTGATTGATGCATTCGTTTAAAAAATTGCTTGGAGATTACGCTCTTGTATACACTCAAAAGAGTGCATGGCTGTGCTTTTTGGGCTATATTTCTGTATAGGATTAGAGGCACTCTGTTAATATTCTGGGTAAGAAAAGAAATCTGCAACATGTTTGTCATTTACCTTGGTTTTCTGGACTTAGGACATGAAATTCTATCCAGCAGCTTGAGAGCAATATTTAAAAATCATGTAGCATCACAAGTCAGTGATAAATATGTTCACCCTAAGAATTTAAATGTGGTGAGTAGATGCAACAGTGTGATTAGCATTCAGTGGCCTATCTCTAATTCCCTTTTCAGGCATTGAAAAGCCAACCAAGCTTGAAACATTTTGCAATGTGCCAAGCATTTGTGTGCTTCATTTAGTATCAGGGTAAATTTTGCCCATTTGAATGTCTTTCTGATATACACAGTCTGAAAAACAAATGGCCACAGATAAGAATATAAAAGTCACTTAGTATCCTACACTATCACAAACAAAGAATGTGGGGCAACTGAACATACAACAACTTTATTTCTTATTATTGGCTATAAAATTGTTTTCTTGCCTAATTTGTTTCAGTCAGACATTTAGTGATGTGTACCTAGTTGTCTTTCAATAACAATAACACTCAATTAATATAAATGATGATTTATGCTTGATGTCATATTGAATTTATAGTAATTTGGAAGCCAGAGACGACAACTTTTGGGAATTGAATGAAATGTGTTCACTAAGATACTAACAAATCAAAAGTACTTTAGGAGTAAACAAATTGTCACTATGCACAATAAATCCGTAAATAAATAAGTTCTAGGAATTGGCGTATGTAAAAATCTGTACATGTTATATTCACAAAACGGTGTGTAAACTCCTGCAGGATGTTTTCTGTTTATTACAGATAATGGCAACCAAGATTAGCTTTATGACTTTCATATACAGCCTGCTGTGTAATATAAATAGATATTGCCACAGTTCTATAACTGAAAAAGATATATAAAGGGTTGTTGTTCAAATGACTCATAAAATTAATAATTAAAATTTTCTTCTATTTGCAAAAGTTCCAAAAAATGAAAGAAATCAAAGTGTATATTTTTTTTTTTTTTTTTTTTTTTGCGGCACGCGGGCCTCTCACTGTTGTGGTCTCTCCCGTTGCGGAGCACAGGCTCTGGACGTGCAGGCTCAGCGGCCATGGCTCACGGGCCCAGCCGCTCCGCGGCATGTGGGATCCTCCCAGACCGGGGCACGAACCCGCGTCCCCTGCATCGGCAGGCAGACTCAACCACTGTGCCACCAGGGAAGCCCCAAAGTGTATATTTCTTAATTATTTATGCCTTAATTCTGTTTTACTCTTTCTTTTGAAAAACCAATTTTCTAAAGAATAGCTTTCACAGCTCCATTCCTAGGATGGCTATTTCAGGTATGGTGTTCAGGGATTATTATTTCAAGGCAGAAGCGCATGTTGTGTACAAATTCTGGGGACAGACTTTCCAGGTCTTCCTTTCCTCCAAGAAAGGAGGATTTTTAAAATAGGCATCCCTCAAATTGGATCATCTTAATGTGAGGAGTGTACTTTTTAAGGCGACATTTCTCAGAGACTCGTCAGTTTTTGATGCTGTCTTGGTGTCTGTCATGAGAGTCCTTCAGTAGTATTCCTGCCTCTGAGAAGACATCTCAGAAGTACTTTTTTCTTTCCACTTGCCAGTATTTCTCATTTACCTTATTGGATTGTTTCACATATATTACCCCCATTCATAATTCGTCCTATCTTTGATATATTGAAAGCAAAATTTAAGAAAATAGAATTTCCCAACACATTTTATATTACCTGCAATGGTTATTGACTTTGTTCTGTGTTCACTTTAGTCATTTTAAAATTACCATGACTATTAGTAACAAATATTCTTTACTAAACTTCTAACTTTATTAGCAGTAAACTAGCCTATATGTAGGACCTGGATTAGGGCAATGCAGCAATATTTTTCTGTCTATCAGAGTGTATCAGCATAAATTCATATTTGATACTAATAAACACTAGGTTACAGCTACTCTAATGAAAGGTAATGTGTGGTTCCCCTCCCTCATCTTTCCTTATGGAGCTTCTCATTCATCTACAGCCTTCTAGATTGCAGACATGCTCTCATATGTCCCCGGTACCTCATGCATATATCTGACATATAGCAGACGAGTCAATAAATACTTGTAAATAAATGAGTGAATAAGTCTATCATTGGAGGTGCCTGGTGGAGATAACCCAGTAGTTTTTAAACTAGATATCCAGAACCAGAAGGGATGGAATATGTGAAAGGGGGATTGTTTCATCCCTTATCCTGTTCCCTCCTAGAGTACACATATACACTCACTCCAGGAGCAGCATAGCATATGTCTATCCTGCTTATTGCACTTAAAGAGCTCAGTGGCTAAAGAGTGTTTACAAATTGCCCACTAAGATTAAAGTGATCTATTTATTAATTTAAAAAATAAAGAGACTGAGATCCAGCCCCATTAGCCACATGCCCTTGAGGTTTTCACGCAGAGGCGCAGAGGCCAGATGGGAGCTGGTGTCTCCTGATGTCTTGCCCACACTTTTTCTACAACACTGACACGTCTGGAGGAGAGAAGTCTAGATAAGAGTACAAGTATGAGGAAAAATAGGGTGAGGTATTGACAAAATCTAGATTGCATTCAACCAGATCGCTGTATGCTGTGTAATTTTAGAGGAGTAACTTTCTATCTGTAAATGGGGGTAGAATGATGAGAAGTATTAGAGAGATTAGGACTATGAATGGCAGATTAAGAAAAAGTTTGGAACCAATGAAGTGTGATATAATTACCTACTCCCGCTTTACCCCTATTTCAAAGTTTAAATATCAGAGGAAATCAGAGGAAGAAGTTCAAGATTTATGAAAATGTAATACTTGTTAAATGTAGAATATTTTGACCATCAAGCGTATCAGCATACCATTTCATCTCTAGAGATTTGATTTGGGTCTTTTTATGTCTTCCAGTTCTCTCTTGATCATGCTCATGCTTTCCTTCTCCTTCTTTTTTTTTATTTTTACGGCCTTTATTTTGCAGCAGGAAGTGGAAGAGCAAGGGGTATGACAGCTCCAGCTTAACTGGGGCGGCTCCACAGACTTGGTCACCGCTCTCCTCCTTTTTTTTTTTTTTATGTTTTTGACTGCACCCACGGCATGTGGGATCTTAGTTCCCCGATCAGAGATCGAACCCGCGCCTCCTGCATTGGAAGGCGGAGTCTCAACCACTGGACTGCCGGGGAAGTCCCTCCTACTCCTTCATTTTTTTTTTTTTTTTGCGGTACGCGGGCCTCTCACTGCTGTGGCCTCTCCCGTTGCGGAGCACAGGCTCCGGACGCGCAGGCTCAGCGGCCATGGCTCACGGGCCCATCCGCTCCGCGGCAATGTGGGATCTTCCTGGACCGGGGCACGAACCTGTGTCCCCTACATCGGCAGGCAGACTCTCAACCACTGCACCACCAGGGAAGCCCTGTGCCATTTCTTTATCTATTTTTATTGATTGATTTTTCTCCTTGTTGTGGGATATATTTTCCTCCTCCTTTTCATGACTGTTCATTTTGATTGGATGCCAGACATTGTGAATATTAGGTTGTTGGGTGCTGATTTTTTTTATATTCCTTTAAATATGTCTGGACTTTGTTCTGGGATGCAGTTAAGTTATTTGGACACAGTTTGATCGTCTAAGGCTTGCTTTTAAGCTTTGTTAGGTGGATCCGGAACAGCTTTTAGTTGAGGGCTAATTTGGCCACACTAGTGGGGCATTGTCCTTCTGAGGCCTTGAGTTGATGCCCTGTGGATTAGCAGGTTTTTGTATCCTGGCTCATGGAAATCAAGGTATTTCCAGGCCTTTGTGAGCTCCAGACGTTGTTCCACTTAGTCCTGAATGATGATTCTTTCTCTAGACTCAGTAGTTTTCTTTTATGTAAAACCAGACCAGTATTCAGCCCAAGACTCTACTGGACTCCTGTGCATATCTGCACAGCTCACTCACTTGCTCTTTTTGTGTAGCTCCCTCCTTTCTGGTTCTCTATGCAGCAGATTCTAGCCACCTTGGTGTTCTAGAACTCTGAACTCTGTCTCTTGAACTAAGCAAGACTGTTGTGCTCTGTTTGGCGTCTCCTTTCCCGTGCCGTGATCCGGAAGTGCTCTAAGCAGTGAGTGTTTGATGTGTAGGGCTCACTTGTTTGTTTCCTTGCTGTCAGAGATCACTGTTCTGCATTGCCTGTTGTCAGTGTCTGAATACCAGTTTTTAATATGTTGTCTAGCTTAGTGATTTTCTGAGGTAGGAGGGAAAATCTGGTTCCTGTTCTCATCATGGCTGGAAGCAGAAGTTCCAGGATCCACCAAAATTTTGTTGTTTCATATTAAAAAATCTTTAACTCTTGATTTAATTAAGATTCTTGGTCATTTAATCAGAGCCTGAAGTCAGAATCTTTTGGTCAGTTCAGGGTATGCCATAGGGCCCTAGGTTTACGACACAGAGCTCTAATGTGAGCGATGTACTGGGTTCTGTGTGGCAACTGCCTGGACTTCCGTAAGCTTCTCAAGGACTGGAACTAAGTAATCGATCCATTTGGCAAATATTCATTGAAATTTCATTATGCGATAGGATTTTGTTAGTCACTGGGGATATAGAAATGAATAAAGCATGATCCCATATTCTAGTGGGAAAAGCTGGAATGTACAATTTTATATACTGACTGAAAGATTATAAAAATGGGAAAGATCTTTCTGAGAGATCAGAAGGTCTTAGAACACTGTGTTTGCAGGATGTAGCGTATCACTAGATCTTGTGCACAATAGTGTTCAATAAACGCTTATGGATGAAGAACATTGCAACCAATTTATAGACATAGTCTGCTTAGAAGTACGTTAACATATTTTTTCTTCGGTATCTAGAAAAGATAGCTTAAATAAATACACAAGAAAAATATGATGATATGTTTTAAGAAAAAGTTAATTTAGCTTGTACTCTCATGAATATTATTTTTGACAATTTCTAAGACTTTAAATGTAACATTGATAGCTAAGTTATGTAGATCTGCTTTGTTTCTAATTGTCATATCAGACAGTTGAAGAATACCAATTCAATCAAATCTTCATTTTTAACTACAGCTCCCCACTCTTTTTTTTTTTTTTTTTTTGCTCATTCCTGTTCATATTTTTAAAAGCAGCGTCTGCAGATAGTTATTTATATGTATGAATTCACTGGTTCATTCTAGTGCGAAATAGGTCATTCTGGAACAGTGAGAAATGTGATTGCTGAATTTCAAGCAGTTTTTGATGTTCAGCTGGATCTGTAGAAAAAGAAAAGGGGTCAGGCCAACACTTGTTGAAGATTTCTTGTTGCCATTGGCCTGATGAAGGAGACTTGGTGCTGGTAATATGGACTCTTCAGTGTATTGGCAAGAGGAAGAAGGAGACTTAGAACCCAGGTTTAATAACTACTCATATTAGGATATTTTATTTGAACCACTAATTAGAAACAAGGAAGCACATAAAATGCCATCCTAATTAGGTGTGTGGGGCTTCTTCTCCTTAAAAAAATTAAGGTACAGCAAATGATAGTGTGATGTTTTTCAGGCACAAATTTGCTTTTTTTTTTAAAGCATGCCAATGTACTACCAGGAAAGAAAGCATACTGCAGTAGGATTGACAAATGATGATTCTCATCAAAAATAACAAATTCTTAAGTATTAAAATAAAGAATACTTTGAAAAAATTCGACATCACTCAGCATTTGGAAATTGAAATCATTTAAAAGCCTTATTTTCCTCTAAATAGGAAACTGCTTTCAAGCAGTAAACTTTATTTACAAACTTGAGAAAGGGCCCATTAATTAAAATCTAATTCCACAGTCAAGTGGCAAGTTTGTTTATGATACATGTATTAATTCGTTTCTTTGTCTTTTTTGAATGGTATAGCTATAATGCACTGTATTATATCTATTAATATCCAGGTAAGAAATATGAGAAATTCTATATTTAGAAGTACATATTTTAGTCAGTTTCAAGTGTTATTATAAATAAATAGCTTGCATTACTGAAGAATTTGTTTCAAATTAAACTTCAAGAGAGGATCTTAAAAAAAGATTAATTCAGAATTATGCTTCAGGTTCTGCTCGGGTGTTCTTGAATCCAGTGGGTTTTCTCATACACAGTTTAAAGCAGATGAGTGAAGACGAAGGCTGACAGAGCACTGAGAGCTTTGCCTAGCTCTGGTCCAAGAGCCAGAGCGAGCTAGGGTGCACCCGGCCCATCCAGGACTCGGGTGAGGAACAACAACCACACCTTAGTGTCGATAAACTGTGGTCACTTTATTGACCCTTAAGCTAGACGAGAATAAAGGCATTTGACTCTGTTATATGATAGACTTCTAATGACAGACATTATAAAGAAAAGAAATTCTTTCTCTGATTTTAACAGAGTGGATATATTCTACCTCCCACCTCTGCCCATTCCCCCCTCACCGTCTTTGGACTTGATGTATTTGATGTGTGAAAAGTTGGACTTGATGTTATTTGATGTGTGAAAAGTGATTCAAATAAAATGTAGATACTATAAAATGTAGTATTACTATCAAAAAAGATCACAAAAATCTTAATCATGTATTGCTCTTGTATTGCTATATATTGTTTATATTAAACATATGCAATAAAATAATGAAAACTCATAGGACCATGTTTGGGAATCCTGGGAGGGGAGCAGTGGCCAGTATTCCATTCTCTCCATCACTCCTTGTCTTTCCTTTTGCAAAGCCCAGGTATTTCCCTGCCTACTCTACCTTTTTACTTTCCCACTAGGTCTTTGTCCAAGGGTGTGAATCTTTTGGCCTACTAGGGAACATGATCTAATGGGATGCTTTCCCCCAGTTTGTCTTGTTTTAGGTAAGAACACAAACCCAGGATATCTAAGGGGTGTTCTACTTAGTGCTAAAAAAAGGAGAGGGTTAACAAAAAAATGTTTTACGATAGAAAAGCCAAAGGAAATTTTAAAAATGTTTAGTAATAGTTACTCATAACTTTATTCAGATATATAGACCTAGCCTAACCTGATTATCCTTAAACACAACAACTTCATTCATTCAGGAATCCATCTATCCATCCTTCAAACTTAACTTGGTACATTCATTCATGAATTCATTCTTCAAACTTACTAGGTGCTCAGCCCTAAGGGTACGAAGGTGATTCCTGTATCCGAAGAGTTCATAATACTTCATAGTCTTCTAAGCACTTTCATTGAGGTTCACCTGATTATTTATTTATTCAATGAATACTTGCTGATCTCTATTCTTGGCACCGGAGTTACAGCAGTGAACAAAATAGACCCTGTCTTCGGGGAGTTACATTCCAGTAGGAGGGATGGATAATGAACAAGTGAAAATATTCCTCAGAGAGTGATAAGAAAAGTATAACAGCTTAAGTGGATGTAGGGAGTAGGATATGTGCCTGGGGATTATAGTTTTCAGTTTTCTACAGCTTAGTGAGGGTCTGCCTCATGGAAGAGCTGGCACTGGAGCAGAGACTTGAGTGAAGTCAAGGAGTGAGCTGTGTGAATCACTGAGGAAATAGCAAGTACAAAGTCCTTGAAGCAGAACCACATTGGTGTGTTTGAGAAACAGAAAGGAGGGCAGTATGTCCAGAGCAAAAGTCAGTGAAGGAAGGAGGGATAGGAAAATAAGGTCGGAGTACATGACAGCAGGCAGATTATGTGGGGCCTTGTAGGTCATGTGAAGGGGTCTGGATTTTTACATATGGTGAAAAGCTATTGGAAGGTTTTGAGTGAGAGAATGACATGCTCTCATTTAAAAATGATCATGCTACCTGTTGAGTAGTGAATAGACAGTACCAGGGAAAGGAGTTGAGCAGTATTATAACAGCTTAAGTAAGACATGATTGTGGTGTGGACCTGCATGATAGAAGTGGAGATTAGTATATAGTTTAAGGCTAGAGCTAAAAGCATTTGCTGCTGGATTATATGCAGGAACTAAAAAGAAGAGCAGAGAATGTCCTCCCTCGATGATCTGTCTTGGTCCACATATAACCCCATGTTGCTGCACTAAACGGCAGCTAAGGAATGGAGTTCCAAGGTGTTGAGTACTTTTGCAAAGCTTGTTCTGTTTCAGAACCTGGACCAGGTCTGAAAAAAAAAAAAGTTAAATTCTTTTTCTAGTCCATTGTCTTTTCCATTTCTTTCTATTCAGAAAACTAAGACCATCCTATATGCAGGCAAGGAGGCAGTAATCTGGATATCAGCATTATGCATATAATGAACACATATTATTTTATCACCATAAGGACTACAAAAATTTTCATTGCATTTTTTTGGAAGAACATACTCAAGATTCTAGGTCATTTTCTTTAAGATTGAGTCCTCCTTTCCGTTCCAAGTGACCTTTCTTAAGCAGTACAGCAATGAATGACTGACAGCCATGTGTAATTTTAGAGGGAGAAAGAAATACTTAGAAAGGGCTCTTATAAATCAGGAACAGGATAGAAAATGGAGGCAATAAGTAGATAGTAAAAAGGAACATTGAGAATTGAAATAACTCATTTATGGGCAGGATTATCTTTGGTGTGTATTATTATCTCTCAGGAGTGATGGTCCCAACACCCCTTCGTCTCTCTCATATGGACCCACAGGGTGTTTTCCGTGGAGCAGCAGGCTAGGGAACAGAGGCAGCAGTCCTGCTCCTTGTGCTGTGCTCTGTGAGCCTGGAAGCCCAGGTGGGTTAAGGCTGACCCTAGTGCAAGCTGCAAATAAAGGAAGGCACTCAGATGGTCCTTGTTTTCATTACTAAGGAATTAGCTCACACTTAGGCTGCGCTTAATGTTGTATTATGTACACAGCACTGATCAAAGTGCTTTACATATGTTAACTCATATAACCCTCACACAAGCTTGCAAGGAAGTTATGATTATTTTCCTATTTTAAGATGAGGAACCTGACCCCAGAGAGGTCAAGTGACTTAACTTTGGGTTCGTAGAACTATAGCTAATAAATTGCAGAGCCAGGATTAGAACTCGGGAAGTCTGGCTCCGCTGTTCCGCTCTTAACTCTGCACCATACATCTCATGAGGAGTAAGCACATGTGTTGAATCAAATGAAACAGGACAATGCTATTTACATTTCATAGTATAAATTTTCAAGTTTTAGAAAAACAAAGAAAAATAAAGGCTTAGAAAAAATTTTTTGCCTAGGATAGAATTAATTCAATTTCAATAAAAACAGAATCAAACTAAGAGTGGTTTTTGGCAGACATCCGTTAGAAGGATACATGATGTCAGAGAGAGATGATCAAGAAAGAGGACGTGGGATGGGCTTACATGAGTCAACCCTAAGGAAACGGGTGCCCATCCTGACCTGTCAAAGTCCTTATGACTCCTGAGAGGTGTATTTACTTTATTTATGTATGTGTCATCTGTCCCTTTAAAAATACCTTTTGCCTTATCTCTCTACGTATTCCATTCAAATGAAGGATTTCATAAAAACAGTTTGAATTCCGTGATTCACCTTTTAATTTCTCATGTCTTTAAGACTTGTGGAGTGAAAAGAATGAAGTTTTAAAGGAGCCTAGTGAAATGACGTTTTGAAGCTGCAGAAGAAACTGAATTATAAAACAATGCCTAATCGTAG
The DNA here is from genome assembly GCF_963924675.1 of Phocoena phocoena. Classification (NCBI taxonomy): domain Eukaryota; kingdom Metazoa; phylum Chordata; class Mammalia; order Artiodactyla; family Phocoenidae; genus Phocoena; species Phocoena phocoena. The sequence continues at coordinate 88,673,205 of NC_089221.1, read as the reverse complement.
TTTTAAAACTTTCTTTATCTCTCTTAATTAACAAAAGATACTAAATAATATACTTTTCAGAGTTGTGTTTAAAATTCAGAGGTTGTTAGGAAAGAAATTCTATATAATTTATTTTTGTAATTATTTTCTATTTTTAAGTTTCTCTATTTCTCTCCATTTTTTCACCTCCTTTAAAAATAGCAGCTTTGTTGAGATATATGTCACATACCATGAAATTCACCATCTTCAGGTGGTATTTACTGTATTCATAGAATTGTACAACCATCACCACAATCTAATTATCGCATATTTTCATCAGCCCAGAAAGTAACCAATAGCAGTCACTTCCAATTACCCCCTTCCCCAGCCCCTGGCAACCACCAGTCTACTTTCTGTCTACAGATTTGCCTATGCTGGACATTTCATATCAGTGGGATAGTATATATGTGCCTCTTTGTGTCTTTCATTTAAAACAATATTTTCAGTTTTCTTCCATGTTGTAGCATTTATTTGTACTTCATTCCTTTTTATTGCCAAATAATATTCCATTGAATAGATATATACCACATTTTGTCTATCCATTTATTAGTTGATGGACATCTGAGTTGCTTCTACTTCTTGGCTAACGTGAATAATGCTGTCATGAACATTTGTGTACAAGTTGTTATGTGGGCATATGTTTTCACTTCCCTTGGAGGTTACATATATATCCCTTTTCTTTCTCTCCATGTATCTATTTACCTGTTTGTCTATCTGGAAGTGGAATGGCTGGGTCATATGGTAACTTTAGGTATAATATTTTGAGGAACTCTAGACTGTTTTCCAAAGTGACTGTACCATTTGATAGTCCCACCAGCAGTGTATGAGGCCTCTGGTTTCTCCACATTTTTGTCAACACCTGTTATTGTCTGTCTTTTAAGTTGTATTTTATTTTCATATTTACAAGAAGTAGAATCCTGTCCTGCTTTGTTATTCTGCAGTCTCAGTTTTCCCCTGGTGCATACTGTGGTGGCGTTGGTAGAAGTGGTGTAGTAGAAAGAGCCCTCAACTTAGAAGAATTGGCTTTCAGGCCCAGCTTCTTACTTACTGCTTGAGTAACCTTGAGTAAATCAATCACTCCACCTCTGTGAGCCTCAGTTTTCCACCATTTCAAATAGGATTAATCCCTCACTTTCTGGCAGTTGTCCAATAAAATAATATGTAAAATTAATTTGCAAATTGTAAAGCATCAGACTTCTTCCTGTTCCTTCTCTGTCACCGTCACTTTTATTCTCTTTTTGATGCATATTTTTAAGTAAATAAATAGGGAGAGATACTAAGTTTTTTGCTTTAATGACCTTTTTTCTAATAGAATATAAACTCTACAAAAGCTTTATGTTTCTTTCTTGTTTTTATAATTGTTAGTTAACTTTAGAATAGTTATATCAGCAAAAATGTTGAAAGCAGAGCTCTTCTGTCCCATTCCTTTTGGGAAGAATCTTACAAGTTGTCTAGGATAAGAAATGAAGCTACATATACAGATTGTTAAGAGTTAAATGTAGCTCTCTTTCTTTTCTAGCATTTAAAATTTTTTCCCACATTTTTCCTACCTGTGTTTGTAACTTGGGTATGTACCCAGAGAAAGCTGTGTTTTATCCTTTACCTTTTTTATAGTTACAAGCAACTTTGAGAAACATATGCAAGTTCTAATGGCTTAATAACTACATTACGTCAAAGCCTTCACCAGTTTACAACAGCCAGGCTTTTCTACTACAGCTTTACCTGAATCATCTCCTGAAGCCAAATTACATCTTTTCTAAGTGCTAAAAACTTTTCTTCCACAGTGCTGTGTGCTTTCTCTGCCTGTTTTTCAAGGTTCACACCAGTTCTTTCTGCCTTTTCCAAGAAGCCTTCACCCATCTGAATCCATTTTATTTATTGTTAGTTCTTTGTTAATTCATACCTAAGCAATTTATACTTTTTAAAAAAAAGCATGTCCAAACTGTGTGAAGAAAAAGGTAAAATTCTTTCTATTCCCCAGAGTTCTCTGTATCTTTCTAGTCATTTTTTAATATATTTTTAATAGAAATAGGATGATCCTATACATGTTGTTTTGTGCCACTTGCTTTGTCCCAAAACTCTGAAAAATGTTTTACATTCAGTGAATGAATCTTTTACTCTTCGTATCTGTTTTTAACATTTTCATATGTGTTAGTCTCACTCAACTAAAGTAAGAAGCTTCTCAGAGGACAGAGGCTATATCTTAAGCTTTTGTTCTTCGTCATCAGGGATGCACAGAGGTATGTCCTGTAGGAGACAATAAGTATAGTTGGTTGAACTGTACATTTTGAGCCTATATCTTAGTGTGATCCTCTATAAATTCAGGAGAAGTCTTAGAGGATTGATTAATTTCTTTATTTTTATTGTAGGTAACCTTTCTAATGAAAATAATATTTAGAAATGTAATTATGTATAAAATTAATATTTGGCTGAGGGAGAGAATAGAATTGATGAAGGAAATTTGAGAATGTCCAGCATAAGACATAGTGTCTGGCACAGTTTGCTCCGTGGAAGCAAGAAGAGGATGGCAACTTGAGGGGAATAAAGGAAAAATCAATAAAAAGCATCAGAGCAACTTGGTTGTGAACTGTAGAAAAAGGGTGAATTAAGGGAAACTTTTTGAGAAGTAAACTAAATAGAGTCAATACAAAACTACAGAAGAGACCTATTATCCTTTTAACTATAAAATAAAAGACCTACTAGCTTCCAAAATATCTCTTCCATCAAAGTGAAGGAGATACAAGCATTGTGGTAAATGAAAGAGAAAATTTCTTATTTTCCCTGAAACACTTGAAAAATAAAAAGTTTTACTACAAGAGTGTGAGATTTCCTGGTAAGATATATGACATGACATAAAAGCTCATAATTAACCTTCTCACACATTTTCTTCACTTTTAGTGCTCACAAACCTCTGCTGACCAATGCTGTATTTTATTTTTTCTTAAATTAGATTACTAGTGTTTTATACTGCAAGTTTATGTTGAAAATATTAGATGATAGGATCCAAACTGACCAAATGATCATTTAGACAACAATGACAAAAACAACAAATGTACAGTTTTTGAAGCAGAGGCAATGCCCTGCCTTGTGCATTTTTCTAAGGAACGCTGTTTGAATTTGAAAGTTCTTCATGCCCCTTGAAAGCAAAATGGCTGCAGCTTAAAAATCGTAAGTTGCAGGAAGTTTTCTGAAGTTTTAGAAATTGAATTACTGAATACAGGTTACCTTCTGCATAACTGTATAAAGCTGATGAAATGGGTCTTTTTTGCTCTGATTGCTTTCTAAATTCTATCCAAGTGAATTCACAGCTGATGATTTTAAGCAGAGTAAGGACAGATTAACTGGCTCACATAAAATAAAACCTTTAAAGACAGAAAAAATAAGTAGTTCCACACTTTCACAGGGTGTTACGCATATTTGCAAAGTACCCAGTAATTCTGATGGCAAATATCCTTTCTTCCCCCCGATTGGCTTCTTTGTGGTATTTATCACATATTTACCTTTTCCTACTAGCCAACATTCTTTTAGTCTCTCGACTCTGACTTTACAGTGTTTAGAATAGTAAATGTTATTAGCAGAAAAAAAATCATGAGAAAACTGCTTTGTCATAAGATTTCCAGTCTTATAAATGATGTGATTTAAATATTTCTTCTGCCAGGAATTCTTTAGACAGTCAAGCATTACTGATACATGGGGGAAATTACAACACACTGTGCTGTGTTTGCAGGAGTTTCTTCCTGTGTAGGCTTTTTGTCTTGTGTTTTTTGTTGTTGGTACCATAAGTACAGTGGTGAACATAAACAAGAGCAAAACCATAAGGAGGGGGCTTCCCTGGTGGCGCAGTGGTTGAGAGTCCGCCTGCTGATGCAGGGGACGCGGGTTCGTGCTCTGGTCCGGGAAGATCCCACATGCCGCGGAGCAGCTGGGCCCGTGAGCCATGGCCGCTGAGCCTGCGCGTCCAGAGCCTGTGCTCCGCAACGGGAGAGGCCACCACAGTGAGAGGCCCGTGTACCGCAAAAAAAAAAACAAAAAAAAAAACCATAATGAAGGCCAGCAGTAAGACAGTAGCTTTGGACTCTAGTGTTTCTGATCAACAGGGTGGACTAAGCTGAAAGATGGTGATGGGAAAGATATCCCATCACCACACACACTCCAAATTCAAAGCGAATATGTAGGCATTATTTCCATTTTACAAATAAGGAATCTGTGACTAAGAGAGATTAAATAGTTTGCCAAGATCCCAGTTAGTGGTGAAATCAGGATTAGAACTCAGCTCTGTCTGATTCAACATTGCATCTCTTTAATCACCACACTCTTGATTTTTGTTCCTCAGTTCTAAAAATTTGCTGGAAATAAAGCTACCAAATGGAAATTAAAACTTGTAATAAATTATTTTCCTAATTTGAGACTGATTTGGCACTAAAAATTTTAGTATTTAAAAATAGTATCGGTACAATGCCACTTAGGAGTCTGTTTTGGGGGGGATCAGCTTCTCTGATGCCCCCTCTATCTCTCCATATTTCATTTTCATGAATCTCACTCTTTGGAGACAGAAACCCTGTAGTTTGTAATGGCCACCCATTCTGGGGATTGAGGGAAGAAAGCTGTATTTAATCCTCATTCCTTGAGGATAAGCTGCCAAGACTGGTTGAACTCATCTCACTTGAGCCACAGCCGCCCACATTCCACATTGAATGAGTGCCCCAGCCCTGGAGTGCGCATGCCCTGGGAACTGGTGAACCCATTCACATGGGTCTCTGTCGCCATTTTCTCAAGGGTTTTTCGCCTCTGTGATGTCTATTTTGAAATTTTTGCAGAGTATATCCTTACCATTTCTCCCAACTGAAGTGGCATCCTTTGTACATTCAATTCTATATTTTTAGTGGTTTTGAAAAATTTTTGTTAATTAAAATAAAAGCAATAGATGATGATTAAAAGTTGGTACTTGTTGTCCAGTTTCCCTGCCCATGTGCCATTTTAAAGCGTGGGAGAAGATTGCTTGGAAAATTACTATCACGAAGTACATTTTAAAATGAATAATTATAACCATTTTCTTCTTTTTGTGTCAGTTAATGTTAAAATACAGCAGAGAGGTAACTCAATTTAGTTCAAAAGCCATTTTTTAAATGAGAATTAGCTGGGAACAGTGTTACATTAATAGACACTGCCAGCGGCTGGATTCTGCATACAAAACACTTGTTCATGTTTTCCTTGAAGTCCTTTGATTGGGCCCAGCACTAAGTTTATACTGAATGGGCTCAGTCTGGTCCTTGGCAAGCATCAGGGAGTAATGAATAGTGGAACATCGAAAGCCTTATATGTCCTGGCACAAGCCCTGTGTCGGTATGATGAGCTAACCATGGCATTGTTCAAGGAGAAGGCCCTGTGTCCTTTTGGAAATAAAATCTTGGCCTGTGGACAGAGGCCTATGTGCACTCATTGAATTTATCTGTCTTCCTGCTATGCTATTCCATTCATAATTAAACTTTGAAAGCAAAGTTCTGAAGAGGTTCTTGAATGCCTCTCCTCCTAGCATGCCCAGAAACAAGTGGCTGATGTAAAAATGACATAGCCTTACCCCTTTATTCGGTAGCTCTCCGAAATTCACATCAAAGACCTGGAGAACAAATTCTTTAAGCTAGAGAGCAGTGTAGACATTCAGTGTTTTCTCTCCCCCCAAAATGTCTTCCTTCTGAAATCTGTGGTAATTTACCAGAGATTTTTGCTATGGAATTCTGATGTTCTGGTCTTTTATGTTTACAGCTCCATCTGTATTTGTAGTGAGATGTCTAAATTTTTCATAGTACATCTAAATTCCAAGAATGAATTGATCTTCTTATGAATATTTTCACCTTGAAAGCAAAGAAACGAGGAAAAATTAAGCTCTAGTGATTGATTAAAACTATGACATTATAACTTGCCTTTCATTTCTAATTTTTATTCTTAATAACAGAATAAAAATTTGGTAATCAGAGCCTGCCAGAAGGTACCTGAAGAAGCCAGGAATAAAAACTTACTTTAGCTGTGTTGAAACTACTGTTGATATTATAAATTATCAAGAAGAGCCTCCTAAGTGTCCTTTTAAAGCATATTTTAGTTTTGTATAATACAACCAGGCTCCTAGGTGGATGGACCTAGAGTCTGTCATACAGAGTGAAGTAAGTCAGAAAGAGAAAAACAGATACAGTATGCTAACACATATATATGGAATCTATAAAAAAAAAAATGTTCTGAAGAACCTAGGGGCAGGACAGGAATAAAGACGCAGACATAGAGAATGGACTTGAGGACACGGGGAGGGGGAAGGGTAAGCTGGGATGAAGTGAAAGAGTGGTATGGACATACATACACTACCAAATGTAAAATAGATAGCTAGTGGGAAGCAGCTGCATAGCACAGGGAGATCAGCTCAGTGCTCTGTGACCACCTAGAGGGGTAGGATAGGGAGGGTGGGAGGGAGATGCAAGAGGGAAGAGATATGGGGATATATGTATATGTATAGTTGATTCACTTTGTTATAAAGCAGAAACTAACACACCATTGTAAAGCAATTATACTCCAATAAAAATGTTAAAAAAAAAAACCAACAGGCTCCTAATAAAGTATAAACAGGTTAATAAAACCATGAAAAGAATTTGAAAAAGAATAGATACACGTATATGTATAACTGAATCACTTTGCTGTACACCTGAAACTAACACAACATTGTTAATCAACTGTACTCCAATATAAAATAAAAAGTTTAAAAAAATTTTTAAATAAAATAAAATAGAAGAATGACACCCATAAAAAACCCCATGAAAAACCTGCATTATGTGAATATTTAAAATCTGATAATCTATTAGAAATATATTTTGACATATAAATTTAATAACATAATTTCTGGGATTATCTGAAAGCAGTTCAAAGTGGGGAGGGGAATGGAGAGAAGTGTCAACACATAAATGACAAAAGATTGGCCATGAGTTGATCATCGTTGACCTGTGGGGTGCATACATGAATGTCCATTATACCATTTCCTCTATTTTTTTTTTTACTTATTTGAGATTTTTCATAATAAAAAGTTAAAAAATAATTTCTGGTTGCTCAAAATGATGGCTTCATTGAATGAACTGTTTTCTTGCTAAAGAAAATCTAGAAATTGAAGATACCTTAAAAAACTTTACAAGGATTTATGATATGCAAACAATATTCTGACATGTAAATAATTAATTTTTCCTTTAGTGATTGCATTTAGGATGCTAGCGGTGGATATGGATATAAAAATCATGCTATGGGCTTCTCTGGTGGCGCAGTGGTTGGGAGTCCGCCTGCCGATGCTGGGGACGCGGGTTCGTGCCCCGGTCTGGGAAGATCCTACATGCCGTGGAGCAGCTGGGCCCGTGAGCCATGGCCGTGGAGCCTGCGCGTCCGCAGCCTGTGCTCCACAGCGGGAGAGGCCACAACAGTGAGAGGACCGCGTACCGCAAAAAAAAAAAATCATGCTATGAATAGTGTATTAGCTAAAATGCTAGCGTCCTTGAGATAATTAGGATTGTTAAATTAGTCTCTAATATAGATTATCCACAGATGAACACTTCTAAAACATTAATATATTGAAGCATAAGCAGTAAGCCCATACCAGGCATAACCTACTCTCCATAAGGTAACTGAGAAAATGATTGCATTTTTGCGGTTATGACTTATCATACCATTGTAGACGTGGAAAAATTTTGGATTACAGATTATCAGTTAAGAGAATGAAAGATGTACTATGTACCAAAAGTAACTGATAAGTATGCCAATGTCTATTCATATCACATAACAAACTATTTTATGCTTCATTTTTGTTTGGCTTAGTTTGACCACTTATCAACTACATTAGAGTTTAGTTTTTAAAACTAAACTCGAATGTAGAGTCTACTAGGAGTTTACGGAGTGTCTAGTAGATCCAGTGGTCAGTAAGATAGGCAGATTTCCTGTTCTCCTGAAGCTTTCGTTTTAGGGGTTGTGGGAAGATAAACAAGTAAAAAGCCTATCAGATAGTATAAAGTGGTATTTGGAGAATTAGAGTAACTTAATGTGATGGAGAGAGATGTTGGGTGGTCAAGAAGGGCATCTCTGAAGATATAATCTTTAACCTGGGATCAGAATGTCACAAAGAGCCCTTCACTCAAAGATGAGTTTCTTAGTTCTGTGTGTTAAAAACTAAAATCTTAAAGCTGTGACTCATTCTCCTAGGGGTAGGGTTTTTTCTAAATATGTACTTTGATTTGGCTTGACCAATAGTGGACTGGCTAACTATTCCATAGAGGAGCATTTAATCCATGCCACTCCCTCATCACTGACACACTGTAGGTTGGCTTTCTTTCTCCTGTACCTTCTACAGGGCTCTTTAACGTCCAGCAGGAAACCTGAGCAGGATGCTTGGGTTTGGCATGCTTCTGCCGGCCTTTCAGCCCTTGTTGTAGGGCCTGCCCTGTCTAACCCAGAACTTCACACTGCCTCCTGGTTGTTCAGACAGCTCCTTACTTCCTGATCTTTTTCCTTCCATGCTGACTGGACATCCAGGCACAGTGTTGGTGCTGCGTGAACCCCACCCCACCCCACCCCCGCCGCCCAACTCCCCAAATGAGGGGAACCTATTGTTGTCTGTCTGCTTGATGTCAAACTCGTTCTTCCAAGATAAGATAATCAGATAAGATAATCTGATTTCCGAATCTGGGCCAATATGTGGACTATGTTCTCCTTCTCTTTCTCCTACTCCGCTCTACCTTGCTCTCTTATCACATTCTTTCCCTTCAGGGTAGCATAAGCACAGTTTCCGATAGTCTTTTGAGACAGAAGTTTGTCCATAAACTTGGTGTTAATTTTGAGCTGCCACCAAAGACATTCTGGAGAAAATGGGCCTTGTAACACTAAGGTTGTCCTGTGTGAGTAACTGTCTAAATTAAAAGCTGTTCCTGCTCGTGTCTGAAAAACACCATATTTTCCATTTGCACAGGAGCTATGTTACTGATAATGAATTAATGGTTTCTTACTGAGCTGAAAAATCATTTTGCTAGTGCTTCCTATGTGGGCTCTCCATGCCTAAATAAATTGTTGTACATATGCAAAGGATAACTAACATTTAGAAACAAAATCATAGAATATTTTGTGTTGCGGTAATCGATCATGTTTCCTGGAGTCTTTAACTTTATGAAATTGCTAACAAGCATAACCGTTTTAAAACACTGAGTCTATACCTAGGAAGATAACTAGATTGGTATGGTAATCATACTGTTTAAACAGACCCAGAGCATTTCAGCTCTTCAGAATTTTAAACTTTTAAACAACAATTTCATCTATGTTTTTAAAAGTTATGTTTTGTCATAGACAGCATGTCCATGTTCAGCATTGATTTTACCTGTCTAGGAAATTGATTTATCGTTTTTTCTTATTTCTAAGAAGACAGTTCTCTTCATAAAATTCCTAGTTCTTTTCAAACAAATTGAATTTGTGCCATTTTGTTCTGGCATCTGACTTAAAGGTGAAAACTCTATGAATGATGCAATTTATCATCACATCAGCCCTTACTGTGAATAAAGTGTAACTACATTTGCCATTTATTACCTCTGGCCTAATATTAACAGTGATAAATTGTACATAAAGGTTCCTAACATAACAAATGTTAAGATTTGTTGAACAGAAAAATGACCTCAGTTGTCAGGAAATTATCAAATCAGTTCGATGTTAGATTTCATCTTGTTAATTTGAATAGCTTCTCGATTTATTCTATGTAGCATACAGGGTGAAAGCTGGAGGAGACTTCTGTTCTCCAATTTCTTTGTTAATAGCTTACTAAAATAATTTATTTAAATTTTATGTAGCTTGAGTTTTCCCACATAATGGGCATAAATACCATCCCCTCTCTTTCTTCCTAACAGTATGGTAAAAGTTAAATAAATACCACATATCAAGTGAGAAAACGTCTGAGGTTCCCACTGATTTCTGTTCCCAGTTCTTCCTTCATTTTCATGTTGTAGGTGAACAACTCTGCCATCCGATGGTATTTATAAAAGTTGCTCAGAGATCTTCAGAAGTCGGATTCTGAGCACGTGTAAAATACTTAATAGAAAGAAAAATACATGTCCTCCCGCCCCCCAAATGTAAACATATGACATGTTATGATTTTTAAATGAATGTCATAAATGACACATTTGCTTTCTAAGAGGGATTCCTTATGTGTAAAATAGAAAAGCTAAATATATCACTTATCGTATTTGCCCAGAGAAGCAAGTTTTTTTCCCTTGGTGTGATGATTGGTAGCATTGGTTCCCTACCAGTTTTGAAGTGTTCTGATAAAATGCATAAGAAATAGGCATGCCAAGAAAAATATTAAGTTGATTTTTCATAGAAGGTCACTCACCGGTTTATTTTTTGGTACGCTAAGTTTCTATCAATTTTGATATGAGCCTTTCAAAATTTAGGCTTTTAAAATCATTTTTATTTTTGTTTCAGCTTCCATAAGGTTTCTAATCAGAGTAAATCATGTAATACTTAGTCCCCAGAAATGGTTTAGACAGTAACATTTTTAGAACAGAATATGAGAGCCCTTACAGATTTTGAAAGCAATATATTTTCAATTACAAAAAGACCTTTCTCCCATAAAACAGTAGGAGCACATTGGCAGCTTTTGTTTATGTTAGTTAACCACAGACACATTTTTATGCCTGAATGAGAAATTTCTAAATGTTTATTGTCCATGTGAATGAACAGAATGGAATTTAGAAATAGTTTTGGTATTCTTTAAAGATATAGGAGAGAAACAGAATGAGTGAGTAAGGAGAGGTTTCCTGGATTTTTTTCTCCAAATAGCACATACTGTTTACACAGTGTTATATACTTGTCCTACTGGCATTTGTATTAAGGAAACGTGATCATATAATAGTAGCCTCTCCCTTATAGAACTGCCGAGTTTACCAGGGTTTGGACAAGTTTCTGGATATAAGATATACAGAGATATATAATTAATTTTATGCATTTTATCAGAAAGATGATTTTGTAACTTGTGCAGAAGAGCTTTTCCCTCGTGTTTTGCCCTTGCTTCTTGATTAACTAACTGGTCGCAGGGAGCATAATTTGCACAGAATAATGACTGAAGTAGCACACACTGCTAAGTGCCACAGATTGCATTTATATCTGTGCTCTAGTAATCATTTTAAGTTTAAGAGCCCAAGGCTCTTTGTAAGCTTCAGAGAGCATACTATGTACAAGTACAAATTTTGATGTTTAAACCATAGACTTTATGGTGCTATTTTGGAATCTTGAGTGATTGAGGAACTACAAAAGAGCACATCTCACATATGGACATCTCAAATTAAGGATTATAGTGCATGCAGGTGTGTTCTGGCTCTGGCAACCTGAATTTGTGGCTTTCTAAGTACTTAATGGCTTTGATTTTTAAAAATCATGCTTTGTTTCTTTCCACATTATCCTACATTTACTTGCATCTTGAAGTAGAGTTAGGCATTAGAATAAAATAGAGACACCCTACTGAGTTAAAATTTTTAAAGCTTATTCTATTGTCATTACTCTTAGACAGATCTACCCATTTAACTCTCACTCAGGTCTGCATATAATCTTTGCAAATATAAATGCAGTGAAATTACTAAATCGAAAGACGTTAAAAACTGTCAGAGTAGGATTGTGAACCTGAATGGGTAGTAAAGAAAATTCTTCTGAGATGCTAAGATGCTCAGCGCTGTATGCTTTAATGTTTTTTCGTTAGTGACCCTCAGGGAATATCTAGCAGTGTAAATTACCTGTTTAGCTTTTGGATACATTTCAAGGTGGAGTTTCTTATTAAAAATTCAAAGGAAATCTTCTTTGGTAATCATTTTAATGCTCCACATCAGTGGATTCAACTTTGCTTTCTTAAAAAGTTTTGCTTTTCCTTAGTAAATTACTGACAAGATGCGGGAAGGGGAGGTGTTGCAGGACTGAGTTTTCTTATAAAACTCAAGGGGGCTGTAGTTCCACTGGGAGAAAACTCTCTGCCCTAAGCTAGGGCATTTTACCTTTTTAAAGTAGATTAAGATTTTTAGTGGGATTACTATCATAAGAGTGTATTATGGCATGTAAAATACAGAAAAGGAGATTTTTTTCAATAGGGAAATATTTACCAATTTTAATAAATTATAAAAACTGAATTTTAATTACTCTCCATAGAAACATACTTGGAAGTATGTATGACGCATGGTATTTTGGGGCAGGGAGGGAGAGAGGGGAGTGAAGGGGTGCGAAGAAGTCTGTGTATGTGTAAGGTTAAAAATTTAACTGAATATTTTATTATTTATGTGAGTAAATGGTTTAGAAATGTTTTATTCTTCTCTCCATTGCTGATTCTCCAATTATCTCACAGATTCGTTATATATTTATTTAATTTGGTGATTAAAGAGAGCATACTGTAATTGGCCCTTCAATTCATTGTCCTTGCTTTCTTCAAAACAAAACAAAATAACCAAATTCTCTAAAATATATAGTACATCTTAACAGTATGTGCAAATCCAGTACTTACTGCTTATTTTCCTTCTATTCCCTTTGGGAAACATTCATCCCTCCGGTATTTAACAGACCTATTTGTGTACTCATTTCAGGAAAGTCTTTAAATGAGACGTATAAATATTTCCCTGTAAATTTCTTATTTGTTTAAATATAGACACACAGCCCCAGCTTCACCTCTAGTTTCTCAAGGCTGAGTGTTGGGTGTCATTTGGCTACTGTCATTGTGTTCACCATTCCTTGGTGTGTGACAGGTCATTAGAAAAAGTCCAGATATGGACTGGTCCACATGTACACTGGAGGCTTTGTAGAGGTACTCTGATCATTAATCTCAACAAAGATACTAGTTAATTTTTGTTGGCGCATTCAAATAAATTTTAGTATGTAAAGTAATATATGGAAATAAAAAATGCTTGATGTCTGAAGTCACAATTTTTCTCAGCCTAGAAGATGCCAAAGATAACGCCAGAATATAAACAGAGGAGGGATGTTGTGTTTTCTGGACAGAGGAGATTGACACATGAATTAACAAAAGAAAGCATGATTATTTTATACAGTTACTAAAACTAAATTTTTTATTTTGCTACTAGATATTATTCTAATCTGCAATGTAATATAAGGATTAGAGTTTATTAAATATTTACAAGAACTCTTACATGCACCTCAGTTTAACTGAAATGTATTTTAAGCAAATGGAGATTTAAGGAGCTCACAGATTAAGTTAAAAATTCACTTTTATAAGCAGCAGTCCATTTCTTGGAGGGCTGCTCTGGGCTGAACCCTGTCTTAGGGGAGTATGTAGGATATATATTTTGCGTGTAAGGAGCGGGAGAAAAGGCCTGATGCCTGACCTCAAGGAACATACTTAACAGCCTGCCGATGGGTGAAGCAAGGTTCACATAAAACAGACAGCAAAGTAGCAAGTGGTAACAAGAGTATGCGATAAAATGCCAAAGCAGGTGGTGTATTAAAGGAAAAATAAAGTCAAGATCGATCTCCTTTTCCAAACCAGATTGTACACAAGACGCCAACGTAGAAAACAGAAAAATGTGCCTTTTTAAAAACTATAATTTTGTCACACGAGTCCAAATGTATATAATATTTACTCAAGAAGTTAATTCAAAAAGCAAATGGGCTGGTCTATAGTAAGGACTCAGTAAATGTTCGTTACTTTTGTTAGTTTTGCCATTAGTTTTAAATTACGTGTTTTGCAGAGCAGTTGCAAAACAATACTGGCTTTAGCTTTAAATCTATTTCTGTATTTTGTTCAGGTTGCACATTTCAGAGAAAAATCTGGATTCACACAAATAAGTACTTGTACATGGAAAGCTTTGTTTGGTTTTAGTAGTTTGCTTTGTCACATTGTGATAGTCTTCATTTTAATCAAGATGGCAGAGAAGAGATTCTTTTAAGCAGAGCCCCCCTCCCCAAATGGGGGGGAAACCCAAAACTTGGTGGCACAGGTTAATTCACTGGTTATTGTAGTATACCAGGAAAAAGGGGGTGACTGTGTGTATGTGTGTTGTGTTAATGTGTAACAACCCACAGAGTAAAACAGAACCAGATATTTGAGAACCCCTTAAAACACCGCCATGTAATACAAACTTAGGAAGGTGTGCAGTTTCTTATAAGACCCAGGTCATCAAACCACAGCCTGTAGTTCAGATCTGGTGCACCACCTGTTTTTGTAAAGCTCATGAGCTAAAACTGCTTTTTACATTTCAGTGGTTGAAAAGATAAATAAAAAGAAGAATTTATCTTGACACATGAAAAGTTTGGAGGCAGAACTAACAGGACTTGATGATGGATTTGGATGTGGGGAGATAGTGAAGGAGGGAGATGCAGCTAAGACTGTTCGGTTTGGGTTTTTTAGTACAGGATGGAGCGTAGTACCATTCTCTGAGATAGGCAACCTGGGAGAAGGGCTGTCAAGAGTTCAGTCTTTGGCATGTGGAATTGGGAGGTGCCTTTGAGGCTTTCATCTGAAATGTTCTCTGAGTGGTCTGTGTGTAAGTGAACTGTGTGATCTGTGTATTAGTAATCTGTGGAGAGGTGCTGCTCTAGAACCATAGGGACGATTGTGAACACCAGGGATTGCTTATAGAGTGAGAAGGGAAGAAGGCCTTAACCAAGTGTTAAGAGATGTCTTTTAATGGCTGGGTAGAAGAGAATGAGCCTGGAAAGCACAGAGGAAAAAAGTGAGAGTAAAACTAAAAGAGCATTGTGTGGTAGAAGTCAAAGGAAGGGAAGTGGGCTTCCCTGGTGGCGTAGTGGTTGAGAGTCCCCCTGCCGATGCAGGGGACACGGGTTCGTGCCCCGGTCCGGGAAGATCCCACATGCCGCGGAGCAGCTGGGCCCGTGAGCCATGGCCGCTGAGCCTGCGCGTCCGGAGCCTGTGCTCAGCAACGGGAGAGGCCACAAACAGTGAGAGGCCCGCGTAAAAAAAAAGTATGAGAAGTGTCAGGGGAATGACAATGTTTTAGAGAAGACAACCAAAAGGGATGGATGAGTATCCACGGATTTTGAAATGTGAAAGTCTTTGATGACTAGAGAGGAAGACGTGTGATGAGGCAACGAGAATAGAATCCTTAAATCATTGTTTTATCAAAGCTATTTATACCATTAACTGTATTAGTTTTAAAGAAAACCTGCATTCCCAGGTGTGATTTTATTTATTTATTATTTTTTTTTTTTGCGGTACGCGGGCCTCTCACTGTTGTGGCCTCTCCCATTGCGGAGCACAGGCTCCGGATGCGCAGGCTCAGCGGCCATGGCTCACGGGCCCAGCCGCTCCGCGGCATGTGGGATCCTCCGGGACCGGGACACGAACCCGTGTCCCCAGCATTGGCAGGTGGACTCTCAACCACTGCGCCACCAGGGAAGCCCAGCTCCCAGGTGTGATCTTTTTATCGTACAGTTGATCTCCAACTTTACAATGGCAGTTAATTTAAAAATGGGATTCACTTAAAAGAAATTTGCTTCACAGCAAATTTTGATTGAAAACATCTATTTCCTATCACCTAAATACTTGAAATCTTATCCAGATTATACAGCAAATCTCCTTTAATAAAAAATTGCAATAATGAGAAAAAGTTAAAAAGCAAAACTGGTGACTTGGGAAATATCACATTGCTCACAGGCCTTGTCAATTTTCAGTAGGTTCCCAGCCAACTTAATTGTATTACTCCGATTTGTTAAATAATGCCTTACTCCTTTACCAAGGTTTCTATAATATGTGTGGCCAAAGGAAACTGTATTATTAAAGAAAGGTTGGAAAAGCAGAGGGGTGGGTGGGGTAGAAGAAAATCTGTTATGCATTTTGTTTATAGGGATTTGGTGAGGATTTTCCTTATGTGGTTTCACACATATTTTTCTTCGGTTTTCTTATGTTGTTGTGATGTGTTATAATGTGAAAGTTGACACTCTTGGGTTCTTTGGCAGTAGACACTCAGATGGAGGTTGATTGGGGTCTAAGATGTTTATTAGGTATCAACTACTGTGAAAGGAAGTGTGGAGGGAGGATTGGGCAGAGGGAAAACTCAAACCGTGATGCTGGTGCAGCCAAGGTCTTGGCCAACCCTGTGGAGCTAGCATTGCCGGTCCAGGTGTGCTGCTTAGGGCTGAAATGGACAGGTCTTTGTGTACCGCCCACCCCTCAGCCACTGTTATAGGCTGCTGCTTGGATGAGCCGTCTCTTTGCAGCCGAGGCTGACCCTACAGCCCAGGTCAACAGCCGAGGCTGACCCTACAGTCCAGGTCAACAGCCGAGGCTGACCCTACAGTCCAGGTCAACAGCCGAGGCTGGTGCTCTCGCCACCCCATATTTGGCAGCAAGTCCTTGTTTGAAGGGGAATCTGAGCAGCGCATCTCATCACTAACACACTGTCTTGCAATTTTCCATGTAATTGAGTTGAATACCCTGTATACATTTATATTGGTTTGGATTCTTTGCGTTACAAGCAAGAACAACCACTCATTCAAACATTCAGGGACTTTATTGGCTCATGTAAACAGAGACCCAGAGGGCTGGTGGGCTTCATAGTGTTCTTCATCCAACAGCTTCAGCTCCATTCTCTGGGATTCTCTTGACTTTGTCGTCTTCAGGGTATAGAAGGCTTTTCCCACTGGCTGACCTCTCTGGTGGTAGAAAAGAAGCTGTGGCCTCGCATCTGCGTACCACCTGGGCCAAAGCAGGAAAGAGCATCTGGTGGGGCTATGCAGAGCTCAGGCGGTCCTGAGACAACCACGCCTGGACTGTGGGAGCTTAGTGTAGGGGCAGAGGTACTGAAGGCGCTGACTGGCTTAGCCGAGGCTCAGCGGCCCATTCCTGGAGCCAGGGATAGAGTCTATTTCTAGAAGCCCGTGGATTCCCAGGAGAAGTCAGGGGTATTGAAAAGGGAGGGGAAGCCACCAACAAACGATGACACATGGGGTTTTGATAACTATCCCTGACTGTGCTGTTGTCTGATAGCACTAATTGGTTTTCCTAACTTGTGTGTGCTTAACTACAGACCAACTTATATACCAAAAACTTAGCTGCGGAAAACCCAGTTCCCCTTGTTCTTTGAGCTGTTACTAGGAAGATAAATTAAACTTGTAAACACTAAAGCTTTCATACAGTTGGAACATCCAATGCAGGGAAGGAGGGTGGAGGGACTACACAGGACAATGGAATCAACATTTGTAACTGATATGTTGAGTTTCATCTTGTCTCTTTTGCTCTGGTTCACTTCTGCCTGGAGATAATAATAGGGTATTTGGGAGTGAAAGAATCAAGGAGCTCAGAAAATTCAAAACTGTAAACCCCAGTTAAATCACTGAAAGCTGACTTGTGGGTCAAGTTGAAACTCCAGAGAGAAAGAAAAGTGAATATAACTGGCATATATGAATTGTAAGTGTTAAAATATTTATCCACTTAACAAGTTCCTAGTCCCATGTGGGACACCTATTGTATAGATAGGAAGCAGACGCTATAAAAATTTCATTTTCTCGGAGATTTTATTGGAGTTTTTATAAAACAACAGCATTTGATTTCTCTGCCTTTACTAAGTGGTTGAGATTGCAGACTGACACTTACTAATTATACCAGATTTCTAGTTTTAATTAGAGAATCTCTTCTGAGACTAAACCTTTCTACCATTAGGCTGTTTGAAACCTATGAGATAAAAAGGGAGAGTTCTTTCATAAAATTATTTACATGATTTTAATTAATGATTATAATCTCTATGGTCATTTTTGCAAAAAAGCATTTAATCCCTTAACCAGTTTTCATGATTTGCATTTTGCAAAAACATGTCGGCCCTGCAGGCTTATTATGTGTTTTTTTCCAGATGAAACTTATTTGGGGTGAGTTTTAGTTTGCTGCTGCTCCGAGCCTCGTTTCACACCTTAACACCTGTTTCTCATGCGGAGCAAACTGGTAGAAAAGTAAAGTTTGCTTCTTTCTGCCAAGACATAGCCCTTAGCAAGGTTACCTTTGAAAGCAGTTTTTCATGCAGAGACAGTATACAAGTAGCATTGCTGTTGGCAAGATTCTCTGACTAATGAAGGGTCGGAGAGATGGTGTATTCTTTTTCATTGCTCGCTGCCTGTATATGTAGCATTGCTTCTGAGAAAAGGCACTCTAGCATTTCAAACAGAAGCTAAAAGTTTAACCTTCCAGGAGGAAGGTCAGTGTTAGTTTTTACTGATAACACAGAAGAAAGCCACTTTATAAGAATCTGAAAGATAAATTATTTGCTAAGTAGAAACGATTAAACAGTGAGTTTCCCACCTTTCTTATGAAAATCAGTCTGAAACTATTTTCCATTTTCAAAGTTGTTTTTTTCCCTTTCCTAGCTGAGGTGTCGAACAGATCCTTCATATAGATGATGCTAAACGCTGCTGCCCAAACTGTGGACAACTGGCCAGGGTTCAAGGCCCAGGTCTCTGTATATGGCTGCCTGCTCTGATTTGGTGCAATTCTGCCATACATATTTTTGGTCGTGTTTAATTATATTTAATGAGTACATTTACATTTCCCATATACTTTAAGGTGTCTATAGTTGAATGGTTTCATAAACTCTGAGACTGATGCCTTGTTTCATGAGTGGGAAAATCCTAGAGCGTATACACAGATGTTTTGTGAGTATACACAGAGCTAGGGAAGGAATGGAAAATGTGTATCCCTATATGTGTGATCAAAATAGTTGCTATCGTAACTGTGTGTTTGTGTGTGTGTGTGTGTGTATGTGTGTGTTTGTGTGTGTGTGTCTGTGTGTCTGTGTGTCTGTGTGTGTGTGTGTGTATGAAGCCATAAGGATAGGGGTCTAGTGTTTCTCACTTTATTTTCCTTTTCCAAAAACAGTCATTAGGTAGATGTTTTCTACCATTTAAAGAGTTTTCATATTTTATACCTTCTTAAATATTGATTATTTGGAGGTTATATTTTTCATTGGTTTTCCTTATATTTTTCTGTCCTTTCAGTCATGGACAAAGACAAAGTAAGGCATTAATTCCATAAAATTTCCGTAATACTGATGTATAATTTTGCCTTCCTGAAAAAATGCAGGTAGCTGATTGACAGCGTTTCTTTAAATAACAAATTTTGTTATTGAGATACTACTGAAAGGCTTCCCTTACCCCTAGGTATTGTAAGAATTCAACTTTCTTCACTTTAGTTTTACGATCTTTTCTTATTACTTTTGGCCAAAGATGATCGGCCACAGCATAGTTCAATCTGTTCATCAAAAGTTGGGAAATAAATTCTATAAAAGGGACTGAAGACAAAACAATAACGCTCCTATTACAGTTTTTGTTTTCATTATTATTATCAGTTGATGTTTTCCAAAAAGGAACTCATGGATCACTCTGGGCTGTCACTGTGATTCATGTTCTAGCGCACATTGCAAATTATAAAGGAATATTTCCAGGAAGCAAGAAAACTTGAAATAAGTAGAAGAGATTGCTATTATGTGAAATGGATCACTCTGGGCTGTCATTGTGGCTCATGTTTTAGCTCACATTGCAAATTATAAAGGAAGATTTCCAGGAAGTAAGAAAACTTGAAATAAGAAAAGATTGCTACTATGTGAAATTTTATCTACTCTGAACAGAGGCAGAGTGTCAGGTGGCTCCTGCACACCAATCTGTGGTTGGAAATTTTTAGAATGACAATGAGGACAGCTAACACATACGGAACATTTGCTATGTGTCAGGCATTATCCTGGGCACTTATTGATAATACTGAGTAATTTAATTTTCATAACAATGCTATGAGGTTCATCACCATTTTAGAGATGAGAGACCAGGCATTTATTGCTAGGAAGTGACCCAGCTGAGGTTTGAACCAGGCGATCTGAGCCTAAGTCCATGGTTGAACTACTGCTCTTTCTACGTTACAGCTTTAGTGCTTTGTTACCAGAGGGGACTTTGAGAAACACTCTGTAACCCTTATTTTCCATATGTCCTTATATGTAAATATGTAACTGGCTGGGAGACACTGAGTAATTTTCCCAAGGTCAGAGAGTAGGGACAGAGATGGAATTACAGTTGAGCCTGTGTGCTTCCTGCTTCCCCAGTTTTCTCACCCACTGGGGCCTTATGCTGGTGACAAACATTGGAGATCTGTTTTACCAGGAAGCCTTTTGTCCTCAATTTGTATGTAGAATTGAGAGTTGGACTTAAGCTTTTTCGTCTTAATGAATTTGCAACCCAGAGGGTGCTGGAGTATAGCTAAGTAGGCAGAGTAGAAAGTTACTTGGAGAGAGAAAAAAGGGAAGGGAAACTGTGTGGGTTCAGATGGAGTGGAGCCTGGAGGAACAACTGGGACATTATTTGCCAGGCGAAGCTTGAGTACTGTCTGAACCTATGATTATAAGGAGACCCTGTGTGTTACTGTCCCGTGCCTTTTATATTAGAGGAGGAAAGGCCTAACTGCTCAATGTGTGAGCATTTGGTATGTGACTCTGCTGATTCCTGATTTTGCCTCTATTAACAAAGTAGGTGATTTCTCCTTTAAAGAATGGGAAATGCAAATCCTTGTGAAAAAGATTGTTTCCCCATGCCAGTTTGATTGGAAACATCTCATTGAAGAGGAAAATTCTACTCTCACTATATACCGAAATAATCCATAGGCCAGATCATTATCCTTTGTATTTCTAAGAGAAAATTAAGTTTTAGCTGTATTTAGGCTTTTGTGTTAGAACGCACTTCTTAATAAGTTAAATTTATCTGGTTTTAATTTTTCTCTAAGACATTTACTTTAAATCCTATTCATTTTCATCACCCATAACCCCAGTGTCACAGGGATGTACTGAATAAATCAAGTGCCTGCAGACAGTAGGTGGTGGTGTTCAATCCCGTATGAAAGTGCTGTGTGATATAGAAATAGTTCGCTTAATATCTGCCTCCCTGCCTTGTTTCTTAATTGGATCTATGCTCTAGGGGGCATTAGGTTGAAGTGAACAACAGTGTAGAAACAACATTGCATTCCTGAAGCCAAGTCAATTAATCACACAATGCATTTCAAAGGAGTTACTTCTAAATAATTGTTGTGTAAATGACCCCCATTGCAACTGCTGGGTAGTAAACAAGAGACAAGCCAGAAATACAAGAAAAGTTTGCCACTTCTGCAGCCCCTGTGAGATAATCCTTCAAACCTCATTGCTCACACCCACAAAATAACCATACAGATTTTATAACTAGGTTGGTTATGTTTTCCCAGTGAGCCTATAATTGCACATTTAACTTTTTCAAGCAGAGGTTAATAATGATGAAATTTTTGAGTTTGAGGATATTTTATTTTTCTCTAATGAATTTCTCTGGTCCTTCTGTAATGCTGAGGATTAAAACACAGGTAAGGAATGTCTTGTCTTTAAAAACATTGAAACTCCACCCTGTGGCTTCCATCACATCAAATATCAAATATTTTATTTTTAATCAGGAGTCAGCAATTATATCTTGAGACTTCCTATTTAAGGAACATGTCCAAAATTCTAAAAAGGCCCTTGTGGAGAGTTTCAGGATCACTTTGCCTCATCATTATACAAATTATTTTTCAGCAACATAGTCAAGGCCGTCAGTAAAGTTTACACCAGCTTCATTAGGAAGCACCCAGCTTTCTAGTAAGCAGGCCCAGAGAGTGCAATTCCTGCTGAACCAGGACTAACCACTTGACCTTTGCTGTTCACATTTCATCACCTTCTCAGACATCAAATGGGTTTGGCTTCAGATCTCTAAGGTAGTGTTCCTAAGAGGGCTTGTTTAGTGATTATTCTGGATCAACGGTAAGCATAGCTCAAGATCGCCAGTCCAGTGCCAAGCCTGGGGAGGTGTCAAAACAGAGCTTCCTCAGCCGTGGTTCTGAGTTGTGCAGGCAATGATTCTGAGAGAATGAAGCCAATGTATAGAGAGAAATGGAAAGAAACACAGAGAAAGTAGGACTTCACTGTCCTTGCTTCCAGTTGTTCCTGAATGCATCTTCCTCTTCTGTGGAACCCAGTCTACTGGCCTTTTAATCCAAACCTAGTTCTAACTGCGTTTCTTTCACATTAAACAAAAGAGACCTGCTAGGTTAGGTACATCTCCCCTAGGTTTCCATAGCACCCTCGCAAACGTCTGTGATAGCACTCACCAGGTTGCTCAGTTTTGTCTGTTTCTGTGAGGAGAGGCGTCATCTTCATTATTACTTAGCACAGAGCCTGGCAGTTAATGGTTAAGAGGTAAATATTGGATAAAGAATGAATGAATGAGCAACCATATAGCTTTCAGTGTCCTACTTTTCTAACAAGAAAATGATTTAAATCTACCTGATTTTGCATGATCTGGTCATACAATGACTTATTATAAGACAAGTATAGAAGCTGTTATCGTGTCACCCTCCCCCCACCCCATTCTTCCCCCCCCGCCCCGTACTTCTTTCCTACCTAAAAACATGTGCCTGGTTTCATGAGATTGACCTAATCCTCAGTACGAATTTATGTTATTCCATTATATTTCATCATAGAAAATGCTTTATAAATATAGCACTGAATGCTTTCCTTAATAAGGTCCTTAACATGTTGGATTTTCGAGAAACTAGCTTATGCTATAAAGCTTTGCTATATTGTTTTCTCATCTTCATCTGCTGAGCCTTCCACGTAGAACAGGTTAGTTACTTTTTTATTTTTAAGTTTTGGTTGTCATTCATTTCCTCTTGTGTACTGTTTTCCATGGTAGGTTTTGACTTCAATTTAGATCCCTGTAGATAGTACCTTATAATTGATGGTAATTAAATGCATGAGTAACATTTTCTTTTATTTGTTTATATCTCAAGTCTTCATAGCTACTTCAGAAAGTAAGCAAGGTGTTCATAGATGTTTAAAATACTCTTCTCTTCCACCCTTGTAACCACTTTAGCTCTGAGATTTCAAAATCAATGCAGTTCAGTCTTTATCCATTAAATAAAGGGAGTGGCTTCTCCCTAGATTTCATGTTCCAAACGTAGTAGTATAGACACAGAGTTTTTCATTTTTTATTTTGTCCTTTTTACTCTGCCATTTTGCCAGCTATTGCTATGAAGTAGCATTAAAATATAGCCTTATGGGCATTTCTAACTTTTGTAACTTGACATAGGACTAAAAGTGTTCTTCCTGAAGCAAAAACATGTGTAAATGAAAAGAAGCTTATCAGAAAATAAGCACATGTATTTCAGCAGTTTTGTGAATGGGATCCCATGTACCTTTTTTAATCTTTTCCACTTCAGGTATGGTCCTTTTATTTGTTTAGCTCCATAACATTTTTCTGCTAAATGCAACATATCTCACGTCGAGAAGGTTGAGCAACACTTAGCCTGCCACTAGACATCTGAAATGTCTAATGCAGAAGAGTTTAAGAAGAATGAGTTGGTGGTTAAGATCAAGATACTGCTGAGGACTTCCTTGTCATCCTCTCTAGGAATATTTCTGCAGATCGTGACATTATAACTGTTCTTGACTTGGCTTTTGCTCATTCTTGAATTTGCGGTATTAACTCTCTCATTTATGTAACATGTTGTGAAGGTTTGGGGGTGTTAGTAAGAATTCTTTTAGCATTCTTACTTAACTCTTTACATTTGGTCAAGTAAGCTTTCTTAAACTTTAGTTAGGTAAAATAAGGTGTGAGGGGATATAGATGATGACTGGTTTTAGACATGTTAAATCTCAGTTGAAGTCTATTTAGACAAGTGTCGCAGGCATAAAGATTAGGGATAAAGATCAGGACCAAGGATGCATTTGGGAGGCATTCGGTAAGAGTGATATACACATCACTTGAAGTAAATGAGGTTACGCCATTCAAGGGAGCTGAGGAAACACATGCTAGGAAACTAAGAAGCAATCAGTACGATAGGAGAAGAGCCAATCTGATGCTGCCAAAGAGAAGACGGCTTCATGAATTGGGTATTTGGCAAAACCAGATATTGTGGAAGCTGTTTAGGGTAAGATCCTAAGCTGGATTTTTGGTTTAGGAAATCGTGTGACTTAGGTAGTTTTGCTGGAGTTGTAATCTACTATTTGTGGGTTAGAAACTAGAGTATAATGTACCAATGAGTAAATGAAAGATGAGACAGAAGGGACAGCAAGTTTAACTGATTTGGTGTGTATTCATGAAGGGGAAGGAAAAATGTGATAATGACTTTGGGGTAAAACAGAATAAGGGAAGTTCCTTTTAGAATTCGAGAAAGGAGCATGGAGAAACACAGGAGAGAGAGAAAGGCTGACTGAGGTTGGGAGAGAGGAATAAGAAGAAAAAAATAGTCAGGTTTGGAATGAGGTAGGTAAGGATTCTGATTACTGATTCCAACATGTGGAGATTTTTCCCACGCCAACAAACAAGCTCTGATGCCGGCTGGGTGTCCCGCACTTCAACTCAGTTCTGACACTGTTTACCCAGAGATAGCATCAAATTCCAAAGTGAAGGATTTGGTCCCACAAGACTGCCCTCCACTTCAGATGCCAGCTGAAGCATTTGGCTGAATGATTTGGCTACATATTGGAGGTTCTAATGCACCCCTCATTGAGTTCAATTAGTTTGCTAGATCAGCTCACAGAACTCAGAGAAACATTTTACTTACTGGGTTACTGGTTTATTATAGTAAAAGGATATAACTCTGAAACAGCCAGGTGGAAGAGATGCACAGGGCAAGGTATGGGGAGAGGGTGAGGAGCTTCCATGCAGTCTCTAAACGGGCCACTTTCCCCAAATCTCCACGTGTTCACCAACCCAGAAGCTCTACAAACACCATCCTTTTGGGTTTTTATGGAGGCTTCTTTAAGTTGGTACCATTGATTAAATCATTGATTAAACCTCCAGCCCCTCTCCCCTCCCAGAGGTGGTCGGGGGAAGAGGTCGGGACAGAAAGTTCCAATCCTCTAAGGACAAGGTTGGTTCTCCTGGCAATCAGCCCCTTCCTTAAATGGGATCCAAAAGTCACCTCATTATCATAACAAAAACACGTTTATATCTCTCAGCGCTTTGGAAAGTCTAAGGATTTTAGGAGCTCTGTGCCAGAAATGAGGGAGAAAGATGAAGTATTTGTTTCTTATTATACATCACAATATCACAGGGGGACTGAAGAGATTAGGCTTGGGAAGGATGTGTTCAGAGCTACTTCCTCTGTGACGTCAGGGCAAGGTTAGAGGAGGACAGAATGATTCTCAGCACCAGCCTCCACCCCGAAGTGCTGTGGATAAGGAAGGTGACTTAGAATCAGGTTGGTATCAGTTTGGATCCGTATTGAGATTGGCACAAAGAGGAATCCATGCAGTTCAATTAAGTCATCCTCACAACTGGAGATGCCAACAATGAGATGAAGTTTTCTGTTTAATTTCAAGCCTACACCTGAGATATGTGACACAGATGGAGTTGTGGTTTTTTTTTTGGCGGTATGCAGGCCTCTCACTGTTTTGGCCTCTCCCGCTGCGGAGCACAGGCTCCGGACGCGCAGGCCCAGCGGCCATGGCTCACGGGCCCAGCCGCTCCGCGGCATGTGGGATCTTCCCGGAATAGGGCACGAACCTGTGTCCCCTGCATCGGCAGGCGGACTCTCAACCACTGAGCCACCAGGGAAGCCCACAGATGGAGTTTTGTTTTTCAAATGTTACTGAGTCCTGAAGCACATACTTCCTGTTAAAGATTTTGCTCATTGTCTTTTACCTGAGAACTTCATACAGATAGGTTGAGTATAATAGAATTATAAAAATCTTAGTGCCTGTAGTCCTACTTTCGAAACAGGATATTAAAATGCATGTTTTGGCAGCCAAGCCAAAAGTTACACATTGGGAATTTCGGTGGGACGACTGAGTTTGTCCTAGCCGTGCCGTCTATGGATGGTAGTGCATTTTATCTCAGTAACAAAAAATGTTTTCACAAATCGATCTTTCGTGAAATTTTATCTCAAGGTGCTTTGCATTCTGATTAGTTCAGAGAGCTCTTTCCAATCAAGAAACTGCATTTGGCTGGTTTTAAAAGTGTTGTAGCAATGTCTTATCTGCTTCATCTGCAAAATTATTGAATTCCCTTTTTTTTTTTTTTTGGTTAGGATTCACTGTTATTTACCCTGAAGAGTTTCCTTAAAATCCTCCTGCAAATTAAAATTGCATTTCCCAGTGGTAGTTACATGGTGGTGGGTATTCTGGATTTGGGCCTCTTTATTTTTTTTTTTTTTTTTTTTTTTTTTTTTTATGCGTTACGCGGGCCTCTCACTGTTGTGGCCTCTCCCGTTGCGGAGGACAGGCTCCGGACGCGCAGGCTCAGCGGCCATGGCTCACGGGCCCAGCCGCTCCGCAGCACGTGGGATCTTCCCAGACCGGGGCACGAACCCGTGTCCCCTGCATCGGCAGGCGGACTCTCAACCACTGCGCCACCAGGGAAGCCCTGGGCCTCTTTATTTTAGAAGGCCTTTATGCTCTGCTGCACTCTGGAACTATTCAGCCCTAAATTATCTTAATCTCACTAGTTCAGATAATAAGGACCAGGGTTAGTAAAAACTGTCCAGAGCAACCTATATATTTTTAATTAAGTGACATTAACTTGGATATCTTTATATCTATGTTTTCAGAAATGCTGAGATCCTTGCAATTGAAGTTTGGTTTACCCTAA
Organism: Phocoena phocoena; assembly: GCF_963924675.1. Taxonomy (NCBI): domain Eukaryota; kingdom Metazoa; phylum Chordata; class Mammalia; order Artiodactyla; family Phocoenidae; genus Phocoena; species Phocoena phocoena. Next base: position 88,646,568 of record NC_089221.1, on the reverse strand, counting down.
TGAGTCCTGTTTTGATTTATGCAATAGAAACGACAGTAGGAAAAGAAGATGCATCTTGTGAGACGGGTTGAAGGCATTTGTAGTGATAAAGTATACCCTTGTTAAATAAACCCTGTTTGGTAACTTAAAAACAGTATGTTTTTCAGTTTTCATTTTATGGCAGTTTCTTTCTTCATGCTACCATGAAAAGCTCTTTGTATTTACTAGCGCGAAAGGTAAGATTTTTAGTAATAGGGAAGAACTGTTAAAAGTATCTTTAAAAGTTAATGTCTCTGAACCTAACAGTGGTTAGGTTAGACAACCACACTTTGTGAAGATGAATGCAATCCTGAAGGAAACTATCGTTAACCTGATCAGAGCCTTAAGATTAGATGTGTTATTGAACGTTTTGCAGAATTTGGCTTTATAGGGCCTAAATGGATATAAGGGAATGACATAGTGAACAGAGTAATTTATGATGAGATTTCCAACACTTAATGATTCATTTACAAATCTGTTATAAGGAGAAAAACTTCTACTTAACCTGCTGTTTTAATGCGTAATATTTTAATTTGAAATATATGCCATGTGTCCAAAGAAGTATCTTAGGACGTCAGTAGAGGAAGAATCCAACAACTAATCTAGAAGGGTAGTTCTCCTTGTAAGAGTAGTCTGCAGATTAATTTTGTTATTTGACCACTGGAGTGCTGTCTAGCCTCAAAATAATTTTATCTAGCAGCCTAGAATATAAAGTGAAACAAAATCATTTATCAGCACTGTAGAACTTGGTTTCAGGCATCTGCTTGAGGAAGGTTTTGAAATTAGAAAGATATATGTATGGAGTCGTCAGCTCTCATTTCTTCTTCCAGCAGTGTGGGGGGCACGACACCCTTTGAAACCAGGAAAAGGAAGGCAGCTTTCTTGACTGACTGTAACCACTGGGGCTAGGTGAGGGGAGGGAGCAGGAAAAATAAAATAATCTTCCTTTTCTCAGTGGATCAGCAGGAAGTTTAGTTTACCTCTGTGATTTTCTGACTTGCCGGTTACAGAATCTAGCTTTCTAATGAGGATAACTTCCTTTGCAACTTTCTCCTATGAGTTCTTATTTTCTATTTATACCCACTGTTGGCATGATGCATATACACGAAAACACAGTAACAGATAACACAAAATTATCCTTTAAGAATGATTTTTCCCTTATTCTTGCTTTGCACATGGCCGTCACTCATATTCCTTACCTTCTTGACTTAAAAAAGGTATGTCCTTAATGTTTCTACTTTCCAAATAAAATAAGTGTTCTAGAGTAGCCTTACTATAAGTCAAACTGTTAAGTCCTGTTCTCCTAAATCTTTAGTATCCATCTCTTAAAATACATACTCTACAAAATAATGTAGATATAGCATAATACAAGAAAGGAAAGCAAATGATGTAATAGTTGTAGTAAACATGATTCGGTTGTAAATTGTAGGGCATGTTCTCCATATAGTTTTTCTTATTTCTCTTAGCTTCTACCCCCGCAAAATAACAAAATGTCCTTTGAAAAGGATCAAAATATTTCTTGCTGTAGACCATGGTATGTGTGTGTGGCATGTGTGTAGTGTGTGTGTGTGTGTGTGTGTGTGTGTATGTGTGTGTGTGTATCTAAGTAATATCATACTCACACCTTCAGGCATTTGTTTTAACAAAAATCTTATGGTCTTATTTTCAGCGGAATCAGATGTTCTTTAAATGTTTTCTTACATCATTCCAAGGCCAAGAGTATTCTAATTGCCCTGTTAAGCTAGCACTGATATATAAGTTTAGTAGTTTTTTCTGGTGAAAACTGTGTCAGCGTTTCCACGTAAATGTTATTTTCCACGCATCCATTACTCAGCATAGGTTGTAAGCATTCATTTTGGGCTAACACTTGTCAAAAGAAGTCTGTTAGCAATTAGGAGTATTTATGTTTTATTGGTGTAAAGAGAACTTTTTTTTTTTTTTTTTTTGCTGGCCTTAACAAAAACATTGACTCACGTATTTCATGGCGCTTTCATGATGGTTGACTTTTGATATTTTGGTAGAATAAGTATGTCAGAATATTTAACAGAAAAGTGAGTGTTATATGTGTATTGTAATTACTGCACATTTTTTAACGAGACATAAGATCACACAGGCAAAGACAACAACTTGATGATATTTTACATGCTGAATGAATCATAAAGAATTAAAAAAGTAATATAAAAGTGTCTGTTTTCTTCAAGTACCTTAGGCTACCTGAAAATATGAGTAAATGTGAAATGTCAACACATGAAGTAAAATAAGTGAAGTAGTAGAGCGGCCGTTAACTGTCAATAAATGTCCAAGAATAATTACCAGAAAAGAAAACTGCAATTTGAGAAAATGTGCTGATAACTAATTGAAATCTCACCACATGATTTGTTAGAGGACGAACTGTATTTCAGAGTAGCGTGCTAGCCCATAACTTAGGATTGGCCATATGTTGATTTTTCAACAAGAGATGACAGATACTTGTAAATGTAAATCAAATCTTTGTTACCTGTCCAAATGTTGGTTTACTTTCAGTTCTTGTGTCAGGTATCTTAAGTGTAATAGGAAACTATGGTGGAGCGGATCCAAGTTTGTGGAGCCTGCCACTATTATAACTTTCCCTCCGCCTCTAAAGAAATCAAACACAAAATTACAAATAAAAAATTGGTTCTAAATGTGCAATAGTTTAAATGACTGTTAAAATATCTTATGAAAACTTATGATCATGTGACTACAATGCTAGGAGTACTTCCAGGCCTTGGAAGGGGCTCATGCAATCTAGAGGCCCTCAAGATTGTAGATGACAGAAACTAACATTCTAGTCAATATAATTATTCTGTTAAGTTTTTGTTTTCTCGTTGTGTATAATAGTAATTTTTCTCATTTTACCATTTACTTTGAGTTCTTTAGCATGTTTTAACTGAAAATTGAATATTATAATCAATTAATTCATTCAGTATTCACTGAGAGATCAATTATTGAACTCCTAATATTTATGAGGCTTGGTGCTTACTAATAGGAATACAGTGATATATATGTTGCTGGAGAGAAGATAAAATAAGGACATATATAACAATAAAATGATATGAGGTATATATTGTCTATTTTATGTGACTCAAATATTCCGTATAGTTAGTACCAAAAAATCCATATTGTTATGATAATGATACAAACTTTTCTCTGTTACATAAATTATTAATGATATCCATCACATTTCTTATAGAATATTCATTCAACAAACATGAGATATTATCTAGGTAATATATTTTAAGACATCTATTTAAAACATGGTGTAGATTCAGAGTTATATGATACTGTGACCTTGCTTTATTGTAGATATAAGATGAAAATTAATAATTCATTCTCAGAAGATAAACTGAATTATTTCATTTGTGAAATATATTTTTGCTTTAAATTATTATTTAGCTTTTATGTTTAAATGCTTGGTGCTCATTTTCAAGATCCAAATGCTTTATTTAATTTCAGATATAATTATCTCATTTATTTTCATATACTAATCAGAAAACCTAAAGGCATATTTGTTTTATTTTGAATAATTGAGAATAAAACTGAGAAATTCTTAAATCCCACTTCAGGTAAATTATAAAATAAGTGATAGTTTTGTGAAAATATGTAAGTTTGTAAAAAAGATAATAAAATGGAGGAAAATTGTAATTACTTGCCTTCCAAAATGATAATGAAAAGAACACTTCAGTATTTTGACACTGTCCTTAAATTTTAGATGCAAATAATACACTTAAACCTATTTTATATTCTGATTTATTAAAGAAAATTAATATATAGGTAATTTAAAGATTATATTATAGTTCTCTAGAATTATATAAGTTGTTTGAAGTCACTTTAGAATGGAAATTATAATTACGATTGATCCTTTCATTTTGTATTCTGATAAGGCAGTGAGGGTCGTATACATGCATGAGGCCATGCCACGTATATATCCCAGACTTTTTAAGTTTAAAAATATTTAAAAGGTAATCTATATATTTAGGTTTTATGTTAAAAACAACTTTAATGGTTACTATACCTTGGATATTAAAAAATATTTTTTTCTTTAGCCCAACATATTGATTTAATTAATAACAGTATTAGCAGACTGTGAAGGATCTCTAAGATTTCATAACCTTCCTCATAATCAATGTCATGATATCGCTCTTGTTCTCAATAAAGACATTTTGGGTTTGGAGTCTGAAGTTTCATAACTTAGTCTGCGCCTTTTCTCTTCCTCCCTTCCCCTTTTTAGCATTTGGAAGAAGTTCTTACCAGTAAGGATATCTGAAAATTCCTGCCAGAAACCTGATCTTCAATAGTCCCCAGTCCTCTTAAGAAACCTTTCTTCCCCAGGTTCCCTCAGTATTTCCTTTGACAGCCATTCCTTCCTCATATGAGACTGTATTGGTAATGTTAGAATTTCCGATTCAGACAGCTCTGGTAGTTTTATTTCACTTTTCTCACTTAAAAAAAAAAAATGTACTCTCATCACCTCTTGCTTGAGAGGAGTTTTGCCCTGAAACTGCAGTTACTAGAAAAGGGAAACCTTTTGAACCCCAGGTCTAAAATCTTTTCTTTCATGTTCTCTCCATTTATTTTTCTTGCTTTCCCATCTATCAGGCATATATTTCATGTAATTCATGGCCTATTTTCTAGGGTTCAGTAATCAGTCGTACACCTTGAATTATTACCTTTGAGGATAAGAGAGTGACTAGAAGCAAGCTTTATTGAATTTGAATTGTCTTTCCCTTCTGTAAAAATTCACAGTAAACCATTCTATGGTCACGACATGCAAGAAGTTAATTGCCATGTTGTGTTTTTAAATTCCAAGTTTTAACCATTACAAAATATGACCAAAAATTAGCAGTACTTTTCAAATTAAAAATGTGCATATTTTTTGACCTAGAATTCCATTTCAAGGTATTTATGTAACAGATAAACTCTCACATGAGGGAAATAATATTTAAGGATGTTTGTTGTTATTCATATGTCCAATGTGCATTTTAAAACTAAAAAGTTCTGTATATGGAAAGTTAAAAAAAAATGCCAAAATAACATATGGTATTTATAGACAGACAAATTGCATATATACACGGATACATATGTATCTGTATATATATGTAAGACACACGTATATGTATACACACACATATGGAATATATTTATAAGTACATAGGTTATCTCTGGAAAGCTACTCAAGAAATTGCTAGTAGTGTAGCTGGCCTCCAGGGAAAGATACTGGACATCTAGGAATAGAAGAAGGAAGTAGACTTCATTTTCACTATCTTACTGTTGTATCATTTAAATGTAATGCCCATCTAGAAGTAAATAGAATGTTTAAAATTAATATTATGGGCTTCCCTGGTGGCACAGTGGTTGAGAGTCCGCCTGCCGATGCAGGGGACACGGGTTCGTGCCCTATTCCGGGAAGATCCCACATGCCGCCGCGGAGCGGCTGGGCCCGTGAGCCATGGCCGCTGAGCCTGCGCGTCCTGAGCCTGTGCTCTGCAACGGGAGAGGCCACAACAGTGAGAGGCCCGCGTACCGCAAAAAGAAAAACAAAAACAAAATAAAATTAATATTATGTTTAAAAAGTTAGAATTAAAAAGCAGCAGCCCAGTTGAGAACTTCTGACCGAATGAAGCTGTAGGAAGACTGCTCTGAACAGATTAAGCCTAGGAACGCTGAGATAAAATCCCCAAGCCCTTTAGGTTTAACTCTGTCCATGATGCAAACTCTGTACTGTCAGTTTCTGTGTGGATGAGAATGCACTAATCTGACAAGGCCAGAGATCCAGCTTGGATTACAGTAATGTGCCATTCTAAATTAATAAATTAGCACTCTATAGGAATTTGATTTTCATGGGTTTATCCCAGAGAGGCTTCTCAGTTTTAATTAAAGCACAAAATCATTTCTGGAGTGCGAAGGTAGGGACTAGGTCCTCACTGCAGTGACCTAGATGAAGTGTTGCCCCCGAGAGGCCTGCCAGGCCTCCGCTGGGCACCCTCAGATGCCCCCTCTCCTCCATGACTGTAGCAGGTCTGGAGGCACATGTCGTTCACTGCCCATCCACGGTCTCCCTTGTCTCAGATTTTCATTTCAGGTCTTCAGTTTTTACTTCATAGACTAGACTGAGCTCCAATCCCAAGAGAAGTTGGGAAAATGAGTGCTCGTTTATCTATATTACAAATTGTGAAATTATTTCTCAGAAAGCGAAAACACTTGATGGACTCGTAAGTGAATATTATCTCTATGCAGAATACCTCAGAACAGAATAAAAAGCACAGTAAGCGACTGACATAAATATAGGTGTGCCTACAATATATGTTAGTAAACAGGGCTATAATATTAGGGACCAGAAGCAATCTGTTTCATATTTAAAATATCAAGTAAAAATTATCTTCACAATTATGAATTTTCAAACAGTGTTATTGCTTCTCAATATATAAGACATGCAAACATACCACATCATTTTTATTGCAAAAACAGAAAAAAATAATTAAAACTATAAAACGCTGTTCTTAGTGTCATTTTAATGTGTCTTTGTTATTGCCATTTATCTCTGAGAGATAATAAGAGAAAGAAATTGAGAAATAATGCATCAGTAGATGATAAATTTTGTTCATAGCAAACTGTTTTAAAAAAATCACTATTGTCTTTCATCCAAGAGAACAATGGAGAAAACAAGACACATCTATTGTAAATGTCTGTTTTGATTTTACGTCATTTTAAAAGTAAAGGTTTGTTTTTTTCCCCAAATTTTCAATTTAGTATTCCTCTGTGTGTGATTTCCATCTTACCTAATTTTCTTCAACATAAGGAAGCATTTTATTCATTTCAATGAATGTGAGTATGAAGGAGTTTCCGTCTCATACATTCTTACAGGTTCACACACAGATCCTTCACTGATGAATCTGACAAATTGGGAATAGTAGTTCAAAGATTGGGCTTCTTATTTTCTTACATGTTAACAGCAGTAGGCTGAGGGGCCCAGAGGGTGGAAGAGCTGCTGAAGAGAGAAATTGACAGCTCACATCTTTAAAAACCAAGTTAAGCTGAGGTTACTGAATAGCTTTTACCTTATACGTAACCACACCTCAGGCTTTCCTGTAACTGAAATATGAGGCTAAATTCTTAGATAGTTGACTAGGAGAAATTCTGGCCCCTCTCTAAGTTTAGACACCAGTGCACTATGACATCTACTTTTCTTGGAGTGCTCTCTAGGTAAGACCATCACCATCATTTGTGAAGCCATTGAGGAACAGTCTGTAGGACAAATGACCAACTTCTGGGGAATGTCCGCTTTCCATTGATAAAACAACTTTTTGAAAGGAAATATGAACTCTAAATAGAAAAGAAACACATGCTTTGGGTATAAAATGCTTCTTGACATATTAACTGAAAAGAGCATGGTATAACATTGTATCCCTAATATAACAGTGTATGAGATACAAGAAAGATAAACACACACGAACAAAAAAAGCTAGGTATTGGAAAACAATAAAGGAAATATAAAAGAAGTGACTACTGACTGCATTAGACTCATAGGATTCTTTTTTTCTCACTTCACTTTCCTGAACTCCAAATTTTCTTTTATGAACCTGTACTGCTTGCATAATAATGAAATGAAAGGAAAGCCCTGTCCTTTGGAAATTTGATAATTTTAAGTTGTTTATGTCTTTGCAATTACTTTGTTGTCCATTCTCTTAATATTCTGTAAATTTATGTATTACACGTCAAAAAGAAAAAAGGAAAAAGGAAATTAAACCATAGAAAGGAATAAATACTAGAAAAATATTTAATAAATGCTTTATTATCCCCAAAAAGGCTGGTATGAAAATTGCCTTAGTATTTTAAATCCTACATGGAGAATATTAATTTTCATTAAGCTAGGGAGTTTATTTAATGTTTCCTATAGCATAGAATCCAGCTCTCTCCCAATTACTGAATAGCTTGTAATTATTTGTGGTTCTCTTTAGTGATTCTCTCCTCATTCCTTTCTTTTTTATCCCGGATGGAATAGCCGACTTTGTTAGAAAAGTTTGCATTCTTTTTAATTGATAGCTGTACTATGATAAATGTGAATTTTATATAGATGGATTTCTAGCTTTATGTTGGATAGCCTCATATCCATGGCCACATAAGCATGATGTCTGTAGGCTAATATGCTTACTTAATCTTTAATACATTATATTTTAATAATATAGGAATGCCAAGCTACAGAAAAACAAATGAAAAGGTTATTTTTAATTCATGTACTACTGAATGTACCTTCTGCTTGTAGCTCATTATACATGCAGTGGAGCCCAATTTTTTAAAAGTGGAAAGCATACCAAATTAAACCACAAGTTTTGCAACTGATGTTCCTTTTGTAAAAGGAGTACTCTCCATCTTTTCAGTTTTATTTATTCTGACTGCTTGTTACTCATTTGTGCTTCTCTCTTCTCCGTTATAGTCAGAATTTTTAATCCCATTTCAAGCAGAAGGCTGCCACTTTTCATCAGAGAAGAGGCAATAAACATGCATCACACTTATATATTCTGGCTTTCATCTGGGGAGCTCAAAGTGTTTTATGCATAAGTAGTGTTTCCCCTGGCTTTTTTTTTTTTTTTTAAGTAGGAAAACTGAAGCCTAGAGAGCTTAAATGACTGAAGGAAGCCTACACCTGCAACAATGAAAGTCGTGATTTTAATTAAATATATATCTGAAAATACTCAGAATTTCTTGACCTGGATATCAGTTTATATGCTGTGCTTGAAGAGTGACACAATTGTGGAGAGTAAAAATTGGTACTAGCACATTTTTGTCATGGCCCAGTCAGGGGAAATTGTGCCATAACAAAAATGAGCGCTAACAGAGGGAAACTTCATGAACATGACTATTCATTTCACGTCTTTAAATTCAAAATTATAAAAAGAACTCAGCTGGAAAGAAAGAGTGTTTTCAGGGTCAAACTTTTTAGAGTTTTGTGGCTGTGGTTGAGCAGGCTAGAGAAAGGGCAGCCTATGGCTGGGGTCTAGTCAGTGTAGCAGGCGAGGCTGGTTCTCAGGAACGAGCCCCTTCCTCATTTAATCTCTCTCTCTCTCCCTTTTTTTTTTTTTCCAAAGACATAAATGATCTCAATGGAATTCAAATGTGGATTATTAGTCATAAAAGCATGAGTAAGAGATTAATAGAAAATAGGCAGTTTTTTTAAATATTAATTTTAAAAGACCATCTTGTTCTAAGGATGTCTGGATGTAGGTCTGTGATTCTCAACTTGCCTTGCACTGGTCTATGGGGCAGGGGACTGGGGATGTAGAAAATCAAAGGAATGAGGACTCAGAAGGTCTTTTTCTCTCCTGCACTTTTGGTGGTGGTGTTCAGATTAGTTTAATGCATGCGTGGGGAGTGGAGATGACTGGGAAGTTTGACTTACATTGAGAAAGGAGGCATAAGGTGTGGAGGTGGTGGTGGAAGGAGAAAAATTAAAACCAAAGAAGACTGTGTCTTTGAGAGAGTGGTGGTAGAATTTAGAGGTTTAAATGTGGAGGTTAGAGGAAATGAGAGCTTTTATTAGAGTTGATTCAGTAACTATATTACTTAAGAATTTAATCTGGTTTGCGTTATAAATGGTAAAGAGATACAGTGAGATCACGTGGACGTTCCTCTGCTGTTCGACCAACCCATTATTTGATATCCTTAGCTCTCAGTCACCCATCACTAACATGAGTGTAGGGGACACAGCACTTTTTGGATATACTTTTTTCACCTGGCAGAAAGTATCACACACAGGCGAGTTCAATAATCCCTTACTCAGTAGCACTTTATCTAGCCACTAGTCTCTCACTATCTAGTTACACTTCCAAAAATCCTTTTCAGAAATCTATCTTCCCAAAGTCCCACTCATCACAGAAAGCAACTTAGAATTTCCTGCTGAATTCCAAGATATTTATGTATTTATTTCCCCTAGAAAACCACTTTAAAATCCCTCCCTATATAGATATGGTAAAAAGTACTTATTTTTTTTCCTCAAATTATCCTTATAAAATTTAGAAATACTCTTGGGTGTTGTAAATGCCTGTCAATACAGTAGTTGGGGGTAAATTGTGGGTATATTAGCCTAGAAACAAACATCTTAGGATGTCAGACACCTGTCTGATATTCCCACTGCAAACATTTCATGCTCAAAATCGCAACCTGTCTATGTTTGGGGTGGTTCCTTTGGAGAACAAAACAGCAAAGCAAGAAGGCAGAACACCTCCTTAGCCTTCTGCCTGTTGGCCTTGGGTCAGACCAGCAGAGAATACCGAGACGTGGTAGATAGGAAGCCTCTGACTTGCCGTGCTGCTAAGACACCATGGCCTACCCTAGTGAGGAGAGGCCATCTCTCATTAGCAGTGCAGCCACTTCTCAAGGTCCTAGGATCTTGGAGCAGGATCTCAATTGCTCTGGGCTCTTGCTTCTTCATATGTAAATGAAGGAATGATATGACCTTTAAGGCCCAGCCAGTTCTAATATCCAGAGATTACACCAATTAGTCTCATCTGCCCTGGGGCTATTTCTTACCTATACCTTTAGAATAATGCACTAGAGGTGTGGATCTTGGAGATAATGCCCTAAAGATTTCACTCCGTAGTAATTATCCTAAGAGAAAAGCACAGTGTGTTTCATACTCATAGATTATTTTCAGACTCAAGTCTGAAATATCAGAAGCTGTTCCCTAGAATATTAATAGGTCTTACCCTTAGGAAATACTTGATCAAGCCAAATGAAATAAGCCTTTGTTCTGCAATACTGCTCAAAGCTTTTTCTGTGCTTGGATGCATTGTGACCCAAGGATCTGAGGGTTCCACAATGCAGTGTTTTTCCAGTTGATTTGAGTGAAGTCTCCCTTTTTTGTGTGGAAAGTCTCTATGCTCTGAGAAACGATGTTTTTGGCTGTTTTCAGTCTATCCACAGACATATTCAACTAAATGATCCTCAGATATAGTTGAGTGTTCCTCTTCCTAAAATCTGACCTTCTACTTTGCTTTGGCCTCCAGGAGCAGCTTCTGCAGGAGCGCCTGAAGGCATTGGGCTATGAGTTCAGGGTTAGGCAGAACTGTAGGAATGTCAGAATACTAAGAATCTACAGACCAGGCCCAAATTTACCTGGTATTTTGAGTTCATTCCCCTCTCCCCTTTCTCATGTAAGAAAGTGTCCATGTAGACAAGTACTAGGCTTCTAGTACTAGGCTTATCTTAGCTTCTGAATTCTTTCTAGCTCTAAGTTTTTTCTTGTAGGGAAAAAACATGAACTTTGTAATCATACTCATGCTGATCTCAGTTTAAATCTGCCCCTTACTGGATCTAAGTCTCAGACTGAGCCATTGTTCTGCATTGTAAAATGGACATGGTAAAATGGAGTTGTATTTTACAGAATTAAATAAGTAAATATTTAGCAAATTACCAGCTAAGGAATGTTCACTAATGTTAGCTACTTTAATTCTTTCATTGTCTAGCAGAGAGGTCCTAGATCTAGGAGTGAGTAACCTGGTCTCATTTCATTACTAGTTTATTACTAACTATCCCAACATATAATACGTTGGCCCCAGGATTTAATTTCTCTATAACTCAGCCCCCTCACTCATCAAATGAAGATAAAACTACCTTACATGGTGTTTTAAAGTATAAACTGAGATAATAGAGCTGTAGTTAATTTCAAAAGTACCAATTAATGTTACTTATTTTTAGTAGTGGTAAAATTATTATTGACTTTTAGTTTGACAAAGGAACCTTTTTGTTTCCAGTGCGATTTCTGTTGTAATGGGATTGCTGTAATGGGACCTGTTGTAAGAGCATACTATTTTAATAGAATCCCTTAGGACGGATTTAAGAAACAGTACTGAGCCTCTTGTTTTCCATCTTATGTAGGAAGGTTTATATAATTTAAACATTTGTGTACAAGTTCTTTCATCTTCAACTGCAAAACTGTAAAAGATTTAGAGTTTTTGAAGATTGTGCATTTAATTTTTAGCTGAATTGTATATAGATCAAATCCATGCATCAGAAAGTCTACAAAAAGAGAATTTATAGAGCTTGGGGAGATGGAGTTAAAAATTTATAAGTCTTTGGGACCCTTAAATGGGAAAGATGGGAAAAATCTGTTTTTGACTTAAAAACTACATTTTAGAACTGTGGGAAACTAATGCTGTAAATTCTTACTTGAGAAATCCTACTACTGATTTCTTCTATCACATGTCATTATTAAATCTTTGAATTTCATAACGCAAAGATATGATTGGCATTGAAATCTTGTTCAAGTTATTTTATTTTATTTTTATTTATGTATTTTTTTTGTCCATGCTGCACAGCTTGTCGGCTCTTAGTTCCCCCGATCAGGGATCTAACCCGGGCACTTGGCAGCGAGAACGTGGAGCCCTAACCTCTGGACCACCAGGGAATTCCCATTGTTCAAGTTATTTTAAAGCATTTTCTTCTGAAATTAATTTCTTTAAAAAAAATATTTTTTTGAATTTTATTTTATTTTTTTATACAGCGGGTTCTTATTAGTTATCTATTTTATACATATTAGTGTATATATGTCAGTCCCAATCTGAAATTAATTTCTGATGGGAGATTTTGATAGTTTAGTACAAAAAGCTTAGGCCTTTTTTTAAAAAAACTAGATTTTAAAATTTATTGTGAGACATGTATTATGTTTATCTTACGTTATGTCAAACACTTTTTGCCTAAGTTTTTCATTTGTGTATCTGACCTCTTTGAATAGACTAATGGTTTTGAAGACATTTGCAAAATGCTTTTGGGTAGTAGATAGCTTACCTGTCTTTTCTGATAAATCTCCATTCCTTACTGGATAGTTAGGAGAGAGATCTAGATTACCAGGTATGTCTCTAAAGGCCTTGCTGCTTATTCTGTCTCTTGCAGCCATCTATTCATAATTCACTTTCCAAGTGCCAGTTGTTAGGTGGGCATTTTGTAATTTCCTGTAGGAGTTAAGTGTGTAGACAGAAAAAGTCTTAAAATTGTATTGTTGAGAAAAGATTTCAAAACATGTAAATCATTGGTAACACTGTGTTCCATCTAAGACGTGCTTAAATCGGTGACATTGCCCAAGATCATAGATCAGGTGTTTATTGTAGAGTGTATGAGGCTGTGAATTTCTGTAAGTTCCATTTCTGGACACAGCACTGTATCAACACCATGGTATGAGAAATCCTTCCTACTTAGCACTCAATCATGAAAGTTAGTTAAACATGAGCCTCCTTTGTTGCAAGGAGGAACATTCTCAGGTTGAGACTTTCAATATAAAATACTAAGGAAAAAAATCTTTAAATATTTTACAAATATATATTTTCTGAGTTAGAAGTATTTAATCATAGCTAGCAATTAATATAATAATTGAGCATCTTTACATGTCAAGGAAAATATGTATCATCCTATTACATACCTGCATCTGGATACCATAATTTATTTAACCTATCCTATTTGTGTTTGCAGTAATAGAATTTCTGGGTCACAGGACATATTCATTGAAAGCTTTCTTAGTTTTGTTCATCCTGGAATTCCAGGATCCAGTGTATCCCTAGGCATATGTGGTGGTCCCTAAGTATATAAATGAAGGAGTGAATAATAGTAGACTACGCTCCAGAATGGTTTTGCTAATTTGTGTTGTTGCTACATGTGTATCTGTTTCCCCTCAACAAGGTATGAAAGTTGACAACTAAGTCCACAGTTACCTTTTTATAAATAAACTGCTCTTAGAGTGAGAATAGAAGCTCCAAATGGTCAGAGACTCATAGTGGTGACTGTTTCCAGTGGCTCTGAGAGGGCAGTCATATAGTCCACTGGTTTTTGAAGAGGCATTAGTCTGATTCATAAGTGCTTATTTGTAATTCAAGATTTTATTAGACCTAAATATTTTTTAATATTTTGAAAGTTTGTCTTAGAGAAACTGTAATATAAAGTTTTCTATTTTGTTTCCCAAGATATAAAGTAATATGCTTCAATATTTTTACTATTTTTAAATAAACAATTAAACAATGTCATTTTTAAATTTATGATGAGGAATTCTGGCATGGGGCTTTAGGCACTAATTATATATTCATTTTATGCTGATTTGTTGCTTTTGTCTCAGTTTCCAAGAGCTTTGAGATGGGGGCTATATTTAAATCAAATCTATGATAAAATATTTTTTATCGAGATCCGTTGTTTTTTTTTTTCCCAACTTCAGTTTATTAGAACACACAGGCCAGGATTTTGGTTAGCTTTCTGTGATTATACTGTTGTCCCCAAAGTGTATGAATCAAACTCAGAATTATGCTTGCATTGATAATTCAGCTGTACTAATGAAGAATGATAATTTTTAATAGAAAAGATATTGAAATTCTGGAACTTTATAATAGTGACTTTGAATATTTTACGTAACCTGGCTTTCAGAAGAAAGCCTATTTTAAGCACTGCTTTTCCTTTTAGAGCAAAGTTCAAAGTCATCTTGTTGTTTTATTAACTAGGTAAAATGAACATTTTCTTTCATTTTAAGCTACTGCCAACTCTTTTGCCAAATGGGAATAATATAAATAAATTGTCACAGCTATAGTATTTATTAAGTCTAGTTGATATCAGTACATTTTATTGTATATTTTGTCTTTGGTCAAATACAAAATATGGCTTTTTGCAATTTGGAAAGGCCTCTAGCTTCTAGACTATATTTATTGAGGCAATAGTTGGGCCATAGGATTTTCATTATTTAAACTTTAAAACATCATATCATTTTCTCAGTTTATAGCACTTTAATCTTATATTGTGAATTAATCAATCTAAATAGTTGAAATAATATTTTGAAAATGATTTTAAAACATAAATAACCTTTGGACTCTGTTAACCAAAAAAGGGGTCCAAAACTTATTAGAGAGCAACGAAGCAAACTTGTAACTCGGTGAAAGCCCTCTTTTCTGCCCTGATGGAGATTAGTATTTGTTGATTTAAAGAGTTAAGGTAGGAGCATTGTAAAATAATATATTCAAGGAATTTGCATAATTTAAAATTATATAAATGCCCATTTATTCATGAGTATTCTGTTGAAGGACCAAGGCATTTTATTTGTATAAGAGCATGCTGATGGGAGTCACGTCATGTTTCTTCTGTAAACTACACCCCAATTGCATCATCGGTGATTTCCAGTTTTCAGTACATTAAAGTGGGGTGAGAAAGATACTTGTAAAGCAATATAAATAGAATCCTTTAAAATTTTAAAGACCTTTCCCTAAACATTTTATTTATTTTTTTTTAAGTTTTTGCTTTTGCTTGCTTGCTTGGCTTAATTAATGACATTTACATACATCATGAAATGATCACTATGATAAATCTAGTAACCATCTGTCCCCATACAAAGTTATTAGATTATTATTGACCATATTCCTCATACTGTTTATTATATCCTCGTTGCTTTATTTATTTTATTACTGGAGGTTTGTACCTCTTAATCCCCTTCACCTCTTTCTCCTCACCTCCCCTTCCCTCTGGCAACCACGTGTTTGTTTTCTGGATCTATATTTTTGTTTTGTGTGAGAACATATGGTATCTTTGTCTGATTTATTTGTCTGATTTATTTCACTTAGCATAATACCCTCTATATCCATCCATGTTATCACAAATGACAAGCTTTCTTTTTTTTAATTTTTTTTTTTTTTTTTTTTGCGGTATGCGGGCCTCTCACTGTTGTGGGGCCTCTCACTGTTGTGGCCCCTCCCGTCGCAGAGCACAGGTTCCGGAAGCGCAGGCCCAGCAGCCATGGCCCACGGGCCCAGCCGCTCCCCGGCATGTGGGATCCTCCCGGACCAGGGCATGAACCTGCGTCCCCTGCATCGGCAGGCGGACTCCCAACCACTACGCCACCAGGGAAGCCCAGATTTCTTTTTTTTTTTTTAATGGCTGAGTAATATTCCATTGCGTGTATATATACCACATCTTCTTTATCCATATGTCTATTGATGGACACTTAGGTTATTTCCATTTCTTGGCTATTGTAAATAATGCTGCAGTGAATAGTGGGTGATATCTTTTTGAATTTGTGTTCTTCAATTAAGTACCCAGAAATGAAATTGCTGAATCATATGGCAGTTTTATTTTTAATTTTTTGAGGAATCTCCATACTGCTTTCCATAGTGGCTGCACCAATTTACAATCCCATCAACCGTGCACAAGGGTTCCCTTTTCTCCACATCGTCTAACAACACTTGTTATTTGTTGTTTTACTATCATTGTGACAGGTGTGATTTGGTATCTCACTGTGGTTTCGATTTGCATTGCCCTGATGATTAGTAATGTTAAACATCTTTTCATGTGTCTGTTGGCCATTTGTATGCCTTTTCTTGGGGGAAAAAAAAGTCTATCCAGGTCCTCTGCCCATTTTTTAATCAGGTTGTTTGTTATTTTTGATATTGAGTTGTGTGAGTTTTTTTGTATATTTTGGATATTAACCTGTTATTGGATATATCATTTGCAACTATTGTCTCTTATTCAGTAGGGGACCTTTTTGTTTTGTTTCTAGTTTCCTTCACTGTACAAAAGCTTTTTAGTTTTATGTAGTTCCATTTGTTTATTTTTGCTTCAGTTTTCCTCTCCTGAGGAAACAGATCCAAAAAAACATTTCTAAGACCGATGTCAAAGAGCACACTGCCTATGTTTTCTTCTAGGAATTTTATGGTTTCACATCTTGCATTTAAGTCTTTAATACATTTTAAGTTTCTTTAGTATATGGTGTGAGAAAGTAGTCCAGTTTTATTCTTTTGCATATAGCTGTCCAGTTTTCCCAACACCATTTATTGAGAAGGCTGTCTTTTCTCTGTTGTATATTCTTGCCTCCTTTGGCATAGATTAACTTGCCATATAAGTGGGGGTTTATTTCTAGGCTCTCTATTCTGTTCCATTGATTTATGTGTCTTTTTGTGCCAATACCATGCTGTTTTTGATTACTATAGTTTTGTAGTATAATTTGAAATTAGGGAGCGTGGCACTTGCAGCTTTGTTCTTTTCTCTCAAGATTGCTTTGGCTTTTTGGGGTCTTTTGTGTTTCCATACAAATTTTAGAATTATTTGTTCTCATTCTGTGAAAAATGCCATTGATATTTTGATAAGGATTGCATTGAATCTGTAGATTGCCTTGGGTAATGTCATTTTAACAATGTTAATTTTTCCAATTCATAAACACATTAGTTTGGGTTGTCTTCAACTTCCTTTTATCAGTCTCTTATAGTTTTAGAGTACAAGTCTTTTACCTCCTTAGATTCTTTCCTAGGTATATTATTCTTGTAGATGCTGTTGTAAATAGGACTGTTTTCTTTATTTCTCTTTCTGATAGTTTGTTATTTCTGTACACTGATAAACTATCTGAACTCCTGTATATTAATTCTGTATTCTGTAACTTTACCAAATTCATTTATTAGTTCTAACAGTTTTTTGGTGGCATCTTTAGGACTTTCTATATATATAGTATCATGTCATCTGCAACCAGTGACAGTTTACTTCTTCCTTTCCAATTTGGATTCCTTTTATTTCTTTTTCTTGTCTGGGGATTGCCATGGCTAGGATTGCTAATATTATGTTGAATAAAAGTGATGAGAGTGGTCATCCTTGTCTTGTTCCTGATCTTAGAGGAAATGCTTTCAGCTTTTCACTGTTGTGTATAATGTTGGCTGTGGATTTGTCACATACGGCTTTTATTATGTTGAGGAATATTCCCTCTATATCCACCTTGCTGAGAGTTTTTTTTAAATCATAAATGGATATTGAATTTTTTCAAAAGCTTTTTCTTCATCTACTGAGATCATATGATTTTTATTTTTTAATTTGTTAATGTTGTGTATCGTATTGATGGATTTGTGCATACTGAACCATCCTTGCATACCTGACATAATTTCCACTTGCTCATGGTGCATGATCCTTTTAGAGTATTGTTCAATTCAGTTTGCTAATATTTCGTTGAGGATTTTTGCATCTATATTCATCAGGGATATTGGCATGTGATTTTCTTTCTTTTTTTTTTTTCTTTTCTGTGCTCTCTTTGTCTGGTTTTGGTATTGGTGTGATGCTGGCCTTGTAAAATTAGTTCAAAAGCATTTCTTCCTCTTCAATTTTTTGGATTAGTTTGAAAAGGTTAGGCATTAACTCTTCTCTAAATGTTTGACACAATTCACGTATGAAGCTGTCTAGTCCTGGACTTTTATTTGTTGGGAGTTTTTTTATTACTAATTCAATTTCATTACTGGTAATCAGTCTGTTATCTTTTCTATTTCTTCCTGGTTCATCTTGAGAGATTGTACATTTCCAGGAATTTATCAATTTCTTCTAGGTTGTCCATTTTATTGGTATATAACTGCTCATCATAATTTCTTATGATCCATTGTATTTCTGTGGTGTCGGTTTTAACTTCTCTTTCATTTCTGATTTTATTTATTGGGCCTTACCTCTTTTTTTCTTGGTGAGCCTTGCTAAAGGCTTATCAATTTTGTTTATCTTTTTTAAAAAGCAGCTCTTAGTTTCATTGATCTTTTCTAATGTTTTTTAGTCCCTATTTCATTTATTTCCACTCTGATATTTATAATTTTCTTTCTACTAACATTGAGTTTTGTTTGTTCTTTTTCTAGTTCCTTTTATTGTAAGGTTAGATTGTTTATTTGAGTTTTTTGTTTGTTTGTTTCTTAAGGTAGGCTTGTATTGCTATAAAATTTTCTTTTAAAACTGCTTTTGCTGCATCCCATAGATTTTGGATTTTTGTTTTTACATTTTCTTTTGTCTAAAGGTATTTTTAAAATTCCCTCTTTTATTTATTCAGTGACCCAGTGGTCGTTTAGTAGCATGTTATTCAGACTCCAGTTGTTTGTGGGTTTTGTAATTTTTTTCTTGTTGTTGATTTCTAGTCTCATACCATCATGGTTGTAAAAGATGTTTGATTCTCCTAAACTTTTAAATCATTTCATACCGAAGTAAAATCATTTTTAATGAGTTACTTTTATCAAATATATGTGAAGCATTTAGTGTAGTTTTATAAAAATAATTCTTTTTCACTTTCACATTTAATTTAGTTAAATTGCACAATCAGAATAACAAATATTATTGGCAAAGTAGATTTGAGGGCAAACATACAAGATAATGAATTTTTAAAATTTAATGTTTATTGTGGAAGGTTTTAAACACACATAAATATAGAAAGAATCATATAATGAATTCTTGCGTACCCATCACCTGAATTCAGCAATTACCAACATTTTGCCATTCTTATTTCATTGATTGATCCCCTCAACTTACTTTTTCCTGGAGTATTTTAAATTAAATTCTGGACAAATTACCATTTGGAAACGCTTCAGTTATCTCTAACAGATGAAGATTTTTTTAAATGCACACATACAATACTATTATTACAACTAACGAACATAATGATAATTCCTTGAAGCCTCTTTTCAGCTCATTTATTTGAATTAGGATCCAAGCTAGGTTACATGTTGCATTTGGTCTCTTTTAATGAATAACACTACTCTTCTTTTGCCTGTCAGTCATTTGTTGTGGAACATGAATAGTTTGTCCTGCAAAATTTCTTTCATACTGGATTTAGCTGATTGTCTTCTTATGGTGCCATTCAATATGTTTTGCTACCTGCCCACCCCCATATATTGTCTATAAATTGATAGATAAATTAGAGTCTTGATTAAATTTAGGTTCCTGGTTTGGTGGCAATATACTGCATAGGTAGTGCTGGAGTGCTGAATAGCTCTTATTATATTAAATCAGGAGGCACATATTAGCTAGAGATAATGGAAATTTTAAATTAAGTTATAATAGCTAAGATATGTATCATTTAATTTGTGCAAGGCACTGTTCTAAACACTTTATATATATCATTTCTTTTAATCCTTACAAAAGCCTTTTGAAGTAGATGTTCTTATTACACCCACTGTACGGATAAGGAAAGTGAGGCACAGGGAGGCTAAATAACTTGCTGAGGTTCCCAAGCCTGGATTTGGTCTGGTCTCTGGAACTGAGACTACTGAGTCTGTGCTCCAGAGCACCCATTCTGCCTCTTGAAGGCAGTGACATTTCTAAATTACACTAAAAATAGTTAGGTGTGTACCAGACCCCTCCAGTAAACATACTGCCTTAATTCTATAAGCAAATGAATGTTAAAGGGTATATATTTTAAATAAAAAGTACTTTTGAGCTATGTTGTTTACCACATCAACCTTCTTTGAAAATAATACCTTATAAAACCCATATTTATTTTCTTACTGTGATATTTACTCTTACATTGACAAATTGTGATATTTTCCTTTTCCTGTAGTGGAACTTATAGAAAGTAAACTTACTTCCCTTAGGTAAATAGGTAAACATTTCTTTTGCAGCATCAAGAAATAAAAAGTGAGTTCCTTGAAATTCATGGCAGTTTGTAATTTTCAATAGCCATAGCATTTACGAAAGAAATTATTACAGTTTTTGTTGCTTCTTTTGCTTACATAACAATGAGTATTCTAGTGTCTTCTCAATCAGTTTGGCTTAACTATTGTAGGAGGTATGTTTACTGAGGGAAATTCAACAAAATCCACTTTATGTTTCCTTTGCACATTCTTATCCTATTTATATTTTAAAGTCTGCCTACCTTCATGTACAGTTTTTTCCCCTTTAAGTCCCTCTATATTTTAATACATGCTCTTCATCCTTTTTATTAGACAGATTTTACATAGATATTTCACTTTATAACTGCAAGTAATTCATTCCTTGTGCCTAAAAATAATGTTCTGCTTTGTTGACATATGCTTATTAAAAGTGGTACATCTGCTATTTTTATTCAGAATTCCAAGTATATACAAGAGCATGACTTGTCTTATCAGTGTGTACCAATCCTTCACACTTTCATTCAACAAACCTGTCATGAGCATCTCATCAAGGATGAGTAAAACATAGGCCCCATGTCAGGTCAGACTCGAAGTCAGGTCAAGGTGATGACATATACTTCATACAGTGGTCACAACAGAGGGAGGAAAAACTACGAGTCAAGATCAACTGTCAGTCTGAGAAGAGTCCACTGCTGGAGTCTGACCAAACATAGAATGTAAATGAGTAAAGTGGGTCAGATGTAATCATTGGGGAATAGTGGGGACTGTAACAACTGAAGAATGCATGTCTGATCTAAGGACACTCATATTCACAGGTTTGTTTAAAACACTGACTCAGCCACACAGACTATGGCTAGGATGCCTATTTGAGACTCTGGTAAGGTCTTAAGTACATGAAAAATTTAGTGTTTTGAGAAACTATCTATGTAATAATTCTCTTTAGTGGGCCAAGTCAGATAGACTTATGTAGAATTTTGGGGCCAGAAGTCAATATCTAGGGTTTCAAGCTACAATGAAAGAAATAAATGGGGGACAAAATTTGAACAAAAGAAATGTGCCAAAATCATCTTGGTCCATAAAACAGGGGCATAGAGGTTCCCAGTGAAGGGTATAGCAGTAAGTTGGTACAAGTCTGGCATTCTGCTGGATTACCATTAAGCAAACCAAGCACATGCCTAGTGTATCACCCCCAGAAGGACAGCATCAACAATCTGAGAAAAAAAAATTAAAATTAGACTTTGGTCTTTCATTCATGAATTTTGCAGTTTAGTGGAGTTTTAAATTATTATTATGAAATTAGAGATGGAAGAGGAACCATATTTTTTCCCAGGACTCATGGCCTCTACATGCCTTAATCTGGCCTGGATAAGCCAATAAAATTGAAGATTCCAAGCATAGAGGAATTAGGTGTTTGGCTGAAGACCAGACTCAGGGTGACTGGGCATGGATGTTGGAAGGTAGGCTCAGTAACAAATGTGGCTGTACCCAGTTTGTATGAATACACAACCTGCTGGCCATTAAAACTTTTTTCAACCCCAAATAATTCTGAATGTCTCTTTATAATTAATGTTTGACATTGGTTGTACTAGCTATTAAGAGAGATTTCCAAACTCATAGATTTGGGCTCTGTATTAATTTTTGCAATAAACATGTATTTATTCTCCCTTTGTAGGGATTTACAGACATTGATTCTAATCAGTGTTTACTTCAAAAAGAATTAGGTTGAATGTCTTAAAAGTTATATGGTGTAATTGAATAATATAAAAGTATAAAATAACTTTTAAAGGCTTTCATACAGTAACTGCAATTATTTCTCAGTGGTTTCCATTTTTAAATATTAATCTTTTGAAAAATAATATAATGGTTATATAATTCTTACTATATTTTTACATATTATATTTTGAAATCAAGGTATAATATCCTTTCCTCTCATTGAATATCAGACTTTGGTCATGTGAGGTTTATAGTAATATGCCCAATGTTATTAATATCTTCATTATTTTTATATTATATATCAAAAAGATATTTCAGATCTAATAGATATCCTCAAATATAGAAACCTATACTGTGCTTGGCAATGTTAATATGGCTGTTCACAAACTTTTGCATGTCTTGAACCTTAACTAAATGCTTTAAGAGATGTGTGACTCTTTCCTTGATCCTATTTGGGGGCTCTGTTTACAAAGAGTTCTTTAAGTACCTAATGTTTGGTTGCTTAGCACAAATCATCTTGATCATAGGTGAATCATTTTATGTGAGACCAAAGTAAAATTTACATTGGAGCGAAAAAAGACAAAACTGTCAGGTTAAATTTTCTTTGATCTGTTTTGTTCTTTGTTTACTTACGATTGGAGAAAAACACTGACCTTGTCTCTTCAGCAGTACTAAGCATCTTTATGTTCATTTGCAACTTCCATGGTTTTCAGCATGTTTTGGTGACGTCTTTTATTTTATGTGCAGTATATGTAGCTATGAAAATCAGCAGACTGCGTGTTACTTAAAATTGGGCAATTCACTTAGATAATTAGTAACACTAAAAGAAAGGCAGTTCCATTATTTTTTTTCCCAGATTGAGGAAAACTCTGCTGAAAGGTCCATGGTATCCAGCTTTTACTCTATGCTGACTAGTGCCAGAATCCTAACCCAGTTTAAGGCAACACATTTTAAAAAATGCTCTTGGTGATTGGATAAGCAGTCTACCTTTTAAGGCACAAAATTATATAATGTCTTTCACCAAATATTCAGTTAGGGTAGGAACCTTAAATGAAAAGCTTGATGCTTATCAAGGAGATCATAGTTTGGGGGCTGATTTTATATTCGTTTTTAACTTTTAGTTCAACTCATGAGAGGTAACGTGGAAGACAACATATAACGTTGAAGGCTAAGAACAGTCTGAGATCCCTTTCCTGAAGTTATCTGGTTATTGTTGGATAGTCAGGTGCTTGGAATAAAGATGATAGACGAGATAGAATTAGATATCCCTTGAAGATATCCCAAAGAACATGCAGATGGGACGTTGCATCTGGGCAAGAAGGCTATTGCAAAGAATCTGCAGCGAGCATTGTCTGTTTAATGAATAAATTATATCATGTATGTGTACTTTTATATCATGTGCATTAAAAAAATTCTGGAAATATACAAATAAATTTAAAAATATTGATCAGTTTCTAGCTATCTTTTATTATTGTGTATTTTCTTAAAAGATAAAAAGAGTAGGGGCTTCCCTGGTGGCGCAGTGATTGAGAGTCCGCCTGCCGATGCAGGGGACGCGGGTTTGTGCCCCAGTCCGGGAGGATCCCACATGCCGCGGAGCGGCTGGGCCCGTGAGCCATGGCCGCTAAGCCTGAGCGTCTGGAGCCTGTGCTCTGCAACGGGAGAGAGCACAACAGTGAGAGGCCCGCGTACCGCAAAAAAAAAAAAAAAAAAGAGTAGAATTATTATCATGATGGGATCTTTGAATTTTTAAATGTAGAATGGTCTTAATTACATACTCAAATGGCTGAAAGTCTGATAACATCAGTATTGGTGAGGATTTGAAGAAACTCCAATTCTCATAGATGTTGATGGGCATGTAAAATGGTATAACAACTTTGGAAGGAAATTCATTCATCTACTACATACATACTGGTAATAGTCTGTGACTTAGCAATTCTACTCCCAGGTTTTTACCCATGAGAAATGAAACCATATGTCCACGGAAAAACTGTATAAGAATGTTCCTAGCAGTGTTATTTATTTATTTATTTTGCGGTACGCGGGCCTCTCACTGTTTTGGCCTCTCTTGTTGCGGAGCACAGGCTCCGGACGCGCAGGCTCAGTGGCCATGGCTCACCGGCCTAGCCGCTCCGCCGCATGTGGGATCTTTCCAGACCGGGGCACAAACCCGTGTCCCCTGCATTGGCAGGCAGACTCTCAACCACTGCGCCACCAGGGAAGCCCTAGCAGTGTTATTAATGAATTCCCCCCAAACTGTGAACAATTCACCTGCCATTCAAGAGAAGAATGGATAAAGAAACTATGCTATATTCATATAATGGAATGCCTCTTGGCAACTGAAAGGTACAATCAGGAAAAACTACTGAAATGTTAAACAAAATAGATGAATCTCAACCTCTTACACTGAGTAAAAATAAGTTACCCAAATATGATTCTATTTTTATGAAATTTCTGAACAGAGAAAACTAAGCTACAGGGCTTCCCTGGTGGCGCAGTGGTTGAGAGTCCGCCTGCCGATGCAGGACACAGGTTCATGCCCGGTCTCGGAAGATCCCCCACATGCCGCGCAGAGGCTGGGCCCGTGAGCCATGGCCGCTGAGCCTGCGCGTCCGCAGCCTGTGCTCCACAACGGGAGAGGCCACGACAGTGAGAGGCCCACGTACCGCAAAAAACAAAACAAAACAAAACAACTAAGCTATGGTAAAATAAAACAAAGTAACAAAACATATACAATGGTAGTTGCCTTTGTGGGTGGATATGGGCATTGACTGGAAGGCGGGGCATGAGGGAACTTGGTGGGGTGCTAGGAATAGTCTAGATCTGATAGGGGTTCAAGGTAGACAGGTATATGCACTTGTCAAACCTGATTGCATTTGAGATTTGTGTATTTCACAGCAGGTAAAACTTTTTTTTTTTTAAGAGAACCATTATAAACATTGAACTTTAATGATGTGTGTGATAAAGTATTTATGGGTGAAATGTACTGATGTCTGCACTTAACTTTAAAATGCATTAAAAAGTAAGAATGGATAGATAGATACCTGGGTGGATAGAGAAATAGATGGGATACATCTGAGATAAAGCAGATGTAGAAAAATGTTAATTATGGAATCTAGATGGTGAATAATGGCTTTGAGTGAACAATTCCTTTAAATTTCGGTATGCTTCAAATTTTCGATAATAAATTGTGCAAAAATGAGTGTTTATTCTAAAAAAGTTTAGAAGACATACCTTTTTGGAATTTATTCTAATTCAGGCTGAAGATTTGGTAGGATTCTTTAAGGTTTTCTTTTTTTCTCCCTTTCACAACTTAAAATTTTGTCTTATCTGATTATGTCATCTTAATTGCAATTAGTTTGTTACCTTTATTTTTTTTAAAATAAGTTTATTCATTTTATTTATTTATTTTTGGCTGAGTTAGGTCTTCACTGCTGCACGCGGGCTTTCTCTAGTTGCGGTGAGCGGGCTTCTCATTGCGGTGGCTTCTCTTGTTGCGGAGCACAGGCTCTAGGCACGCGGGCTTGAGTAGTTGCGGCATGCGGGCTCAGTAGTTGTGGTGCACAGGCTTAGTTGCTGCGTGGCATGTGGGATCTTCCCTGACCAGGGATTGAACCCGTATCCCCTGCATTGGCAGACGGATTCTCAACCCCTGCGCCACCAGGGAAGCCCCAGTTTGTTACCTTTATAAGTCGTATTTCTTGGTGCCACATGTGTAATCCAGTGATTAGTTTAATGCCATTTATTAGGCAGTATATTCATTTCCTGTGGCTACTGTAACAAACTACTACAAATCTGGTTGCTTGAAAGCAAAACTATTTATTTTCTCACAGTTGTGGAGGTCAGACATCCAAAATCAGTTTCACTGGGCCAAAATCAAGGTGTCAGTCTCCCTCTGGAGGGAAGAATTCATTCCTTTTCTTTCTGGCTTCTGGTGGCTACCAACATTCCTTGGCTTATGGTCATATCACTCCAGTCTGCTTCTGGGGTAATATTACTCTCTCCTCTCTTGTCTATGTCAAATCTCCCTCTGCCTCTTTCTTGAAAGTATACCTGTGATTGTATTTAGGGCCCACTCAGATAATCTAGAATAATCTCCCCATCTCAAATCTTTAATTTAATCGCACCTGCAAAGACCCTTTTTCCATAAAAAAGTATAAAGTATATATAAAGTAACACTTAAAGGTTGCATGGATTAGGACCTGATGTCTTTGGGGGCCATTATTCAGCCTACCACAGGCATTTTTTTATGTGCCAAGTTCTGTGCTAGGGCCTAAATAATAATAATTAAAATTTAATTGCTTCCTGTGTGCTAGGTGCTGTCCTATGTGCTTTACATTCATTTTTTTACTAAGGAAAAAAATCGATTTAACATGAACTTATTGGAGGATACATTTCTTTCTTGCATATGTCAACTATTAAAGTCCCACATTGCTAGTTTTCTAAGAGATGTACTTGAAAATTCTATTCGCTCCTAAATAACCCTGTCTTATTTGTGTGGAAGGTGTTAAAATTGACAAGATTGTGAATTCCCTTTGGGAAGAGACTTGTCTTTTCCATCTTTGTATCCATTAGTTAGGGGCAGAGTAAGGGTTAGTAAATGTTTGTTGAATAACTAAAAGCACCTTTGCAAACATTGTGAAATGTAACATTTGCAAAATCCTTGGAGATAGGTATTGTAATTTCCAGAATTTTACAGAAAAGCCTTAGAGAAGTTCAATTACATTCCGAACCCCAGGACTGTGTCTTACACGTACACACATACAAAACTTTGACAATGTGAGCATTGGAAGCATATTTCTACTGTCCATGACTGATTGATTTTGTACAAGAAACATTAAACTTCAGTAAAATTTTGATATAGCTAAATATCATCTCTGTTTTATTATTGCATTATATTATTAATCATGTGCGATATACTTTTAAATTTTCAGCTTTTTGAGAGGCCATTTTCATGTGAATTAAGTCCACAGTGGTATTAAGAAATGGGAGGAAATTTTCCAAATGATTCCGAATATTTTAACACTTTCTTGAAACTTCAGCCTTTCCCCAGAGATATGTCAAGCCTATCTAGTCTTTTTGTAACTTCTTTTGATCAGATTTTTTTAACTCACTGATATTATGAATCTTATAAATAATCATACTTCCCTCTTTACTTTGGTTCCTTGAAAGTTTATTCCAAAATCTTATTCCACTTGTCATATCAATCCCTTCAGGGTGAGTATATCCCTAACTTTATTATTTACTATCCGTATTTTCTACCTTCTTTGCCCCTCTCAAACATTTCTTTTGTAGTTTTGTATGCATTTCTAGGGAAATAAGGCTGGATATAAGTAAACAGATGAAATGAATTTAGGCTCCTTAGTAATTATGAAATATATGAATGTATTATTGTATATGTTACATATAAAATGTTATTTTATATAGATATTATGTTCTGTATATATTGTTTTTCTTCTTTTTCCTCTTTACAGCCACTATTTCAACTGATGTGTCCCTGAGTATATATCATGGTCACTGACTTGCTTATACTATTACCCTTTATATTTTCTTTCACCTTTTTCAAAGTGTGATGTGGCATTGGATTGCCATTAATTTTCCCAAAGCCCCAAATTTTGCCCAATGGCCGAAGAGTGTCCTGTGTCTGATGAGCACGCACTTACCTTTCAATAACGGATCACAAAAAGGAAATTGTTCTCTTAATTTTTTTATAAAATTCTATCATTACCAGGGCAGCACTCATAGTAGCCCCCAGTAACCAACCATAGGAACACACAACTGACTCCAAGCACATTTACCTGACGTCCCTTTCAAACGCCTGGCATTGCTCTTGCCTCTTTATTCCACTAACAACCTTAGAAAACAATCAATTGCCCCTCTTCTCACCTCAATCTTCTTCCTCAGAATATCAGAATGTATTTCTTTATTTACTTGGGTACATGAGAGAAGTGTTTTGTGTGTAGAGCAGAAATATTAATACTGTTACTCCATTTTGCTACATGGTTTGTTGATTATGCAGACAGAACAGTAACTATAATAATCAACAACTAATCAACAGCGGAGCATTTAGAAACATGCCTCTCATTGTTGCGGCCTCTCCCGTCGTGGAGCACAGGCTCCGGACACGCAGGCTCAGCGGCCATGGCTCACGGGCCCAGCCGCTTCGCAGCATGTGGGATCTTCCCGGACCGGGGCACGAACCCGCATCCCCTGCATCGGCAGGCGGACTCTCAACCACTGCGCCACCAGGGAAGCCCTGATTTACCTTTTTAAAATAACATAAAACAGGACTGGGTTTGGGAGTGTTGCTTGTTCCTGCTGGCTGTCAGACATGATGTTGCCTGTAAGGTACTCGCTGTCTGAAACAAATTGTGAAATGTGCTGTCTTCTTTCTCCATGCTTACTTACTGTCTTGCTTTTGCAACTCTCTGCAAGGAGAAAATGGGTAATGCTTCCCCACTATGGTTTCTATCAGTCTTAGCACTGGTTTCATTAGCTTTCCACCACTTTCTCCAAGAACAAAGAGATGTGTTTTCCCTTCATAGGGAATAGACTGAGGACTAATTTAAGCAAAGCAACCTGAATTTTAGTGATCATGGCATTTCAGGGGCTAGGCTGCTAAAATTCCTTTACTATGTGCATTTACAACAATTAGATATTTTTTGATTGAGATAATTTGTTGATTTACAACAATTAGTTATTTGTTGATTGGGAAGGGAAAAGTATTTGTTAAGAATTGTATTTATAAGTGTATTTATATACATGTGGACATCTATACTACATAGCACTTTGAATATAAATTAAATTGCTGATAATCAGTTCTTGTCATTGATGGATAAATTAAAGTGTTAAGAAAGAATCCTCTAGAAGTATATTTTACAGGCAAATGGACTTTATAGTGTCAAGTATCATTGAACTGGCCAGGTGAAGCTAAGTAAGATTCAATAGCCTTTCTCTGGAATTTTAAAATCTCATTCTATTGCACTTACTTGAATATTATTTAAGAAGGAAATGGGGAGGCCTTTGTTTCTCTATCCTTCAGATAAATAAAAATTAACTGAAATCAGTTGTCATTCTTCCTTTGGGATTAAAAATGTAAACTGCATACTTTTCATAAGAGGATTCTTGGTTAATGTCCCTTATTGTAGTTTGTAGAAATATATGAATTGTTTCTTTCGTTTTTATTTTTAAAGAAGTGTAAATGTTATTTCTTTTTACTAAGTAAGAAAGTTATCTTTCCGTGTAAACATAATGTACCAAAACAACTAAAGGTGACCCGCTGCCTCTCTTACCTGTAAATGTTAGAGCAAAGATTATTTCACCCCTGACATGACATTAATATGTAATGATATGGAAGAAAATAGGAATAAAGTAATGAGAGTCCCGGAGCTTTGGAAGTAGGTTTTATGAATTCAGCAGTGATGACCCTTAAGCCTCAAAGGGTTCAGAGTTCAATCTAGCTAAGCATCAATAAGGTCAAGTTTATGTAGTGTCCTTGTCTTCATCAGTGCCATGTGATCTTTCTCCTTTGGTCTTTCCGAATGAATATGTGGATAACTTTATTCCTACTGCCTATACTTTTCCCACTCCCTAACCTAGAACTCCTTCCTCATACTTTCCTTTTCAGAAACTAATAAGAAGCCTTCACCATTTTCTTCTCCCAATTACAGGATTAATTAGTTTTTTATAATTGTACTTAAAATCACCTGTAAAAATTCTTTTATTGGCTTTTGATTGGGCCAGAAATTTGCTAAGCTTAAAAATTAGTGACAAAGTGCAGGCTTCCTGAATATGAACGCTTGAAGCATGTGGGAAACATTTGGAACGGAGAATGTTGACCTGCTTTCTTTGTGTCCTACTACAGCTATCTAATTATAAGCTTTCAAAGATATCAAATTAGGTGCCCTCTTCATTGCATTTTACAAATATAGTTTTTTCATATTGCTAAAACCATTCTCAAACAAAATTTTGAGTGGTACATTGGGATGTTGGGAATCATTGTTAGCTAAAGTGAAACCATTCTTTTGACTTTTATAATTGTCTTTACCGCTGTGTTTTATAGTCTTCTGAGAATTTGGCTTATCCAAAAAGAGATTCTGTGCCTTCCCAAGTGAGAAGGAAACCTTTTGTCAGCATCTTGTCTGAGTTAACTCCTTGGCTACACAGGTCATGGGAGGTCTCTGTTGAACATCAGTCTTTGGCTCTATCACAAAACTGGTATTGAAGCACAGGCCAGCTCCCCCAGTACAGAGGTTAAAGAGGCAATTAGTCACTACAAAGCCGACTTGTGGCATCTTCTGGTAAGGAAGTACTTAACTCTTTCCTGAAAAATGCCTGGAATCTCATCTTCAGTTTATTTTTATAGTCCACTAAAATAATTTTCTCTTGTCCATTTTAAATTAAAGGTGAGCTTAAAATATATGATGTCTGTTGAATTGAGACTTTCTCATCAATACTTAAAGCAGTAAGTGTAATGGGGGTGGAGATGGGCAGGGAGATTATCATCAATTGTATGTTTAATATTCCATCTAAATTTCATGTTAGCTGTTTGGAAGCCTAACAAGTCTCTGAAATATTTCTAGCTTTACCATTAAAGTTCTTATTTATTATTGTAGGATGGGGTAGGAGTTGGAACTTGCCAGAATTTTGCCTGACTTTTTTTTTCAGAAAAGGAATGGGCTCTGATGGATCACAATTCACTGAACTGGACCATAGTTTTATATGTTTTTATATTCCTGTTTTATTTTTTTTTTCAGGGGCTGGGCTTTTGCTTCCAGACAGTAAATTTTTGTTACATGTAGGATAATAAAATCTTCTCTTCCACCCTCTATCTTAAAATATGCCAGAATACCATAAAGATAGCACCAGTCTTAACTGTATCAACATTGTGCAATGCCTGGATTCCCCCAGAGATGTTGGCTATAAATTGATGGAACCCCAAAAACCTTTAAGGATGGAAGAGATTTCTTAACTTTTCCTATTTCAAAATAACTACATTTTTTTTTCCATTGAAGAATGACTACTCTGCTGAATTAGGAATTCTTACCTTTAAATTTTCCCCTTCCCTTTCTTTCTAGCATTTCCTTCAGTCCTGAAACATGACTCTTTTCAGTTGATTTTCAGTAGATATAGAGGTAGTGATATGCTTTTTCTGCTGCTGGGTATGAACATTAATATCAGCCGTAGCAGCAAAAATAAATAGTAGTTGATCTATCAAGGTTATAAGTATTATGGGTATCATTTTATAATAATGTGGCTTTCTGATTAGATCTTTTAACTTTTCTAACACATAATTTGCACTTAATAAAACCTTGTTGAAATAAATAAATCAGAAATAGCTTAGAATCTTTTTTTTTTTGCTTCTTACATACTCGGAGGCACGCTTAGAAAAAGTTAGCTCAAGTTATTATATAATGATTTAGTGTAGCTGCGGTAAAAGGGTGGATCAACGGCTAAAATTAAAAACAAGACTTTTGGATAAATGTATCTGAAATATTAAAGCCAGAACCAAGTTTATCCAAATGTGTTAGTGTGGTTTCCTCTCCCCTGCCCCCTTGCTTTGGAAAAACATTTAACCATTTTGTTTCTTAGTAGCTTAAGGAAAATGTGCATTTAAAAAAATACTGCAGGCTTTATTCTATTTGAAAAACATTTTTAAAGTTCTCTAAGAAACATTCAAATTACATTAAACATGTTTTGCTATATAAACGAAGGAACAAAATATTCCCGTAAGAGCTGGTTTGTGATGGTCACTCCTAAATATGTTAGAAAATATTATTTTGCTGTTGTATTACTCCTTTTTCAGTGCTGACTCCTACTTACTCTCCAGTTAGGAAACCTACCTAATGCTAGAGACTGTCAGGGAAAGGGTGGTCCAGACAGAATCAGCAGATGACAACATCTGCTCCACCTCTTCCAAAGGTGTAACACCTCTGTTGGCAGAGATGTAAACCCATAGAATTTACGTTTCAATAACATCTCAGGCCACTTATTGTGGTACATCTTATTAAAAACAAACAAACAAACCACTCTTCTCATTGTGTAATCTTTCACTATCTCTGTGTGACAAAATGGGCATCAGTTTTCCACTGTTTAAGTAGCAGCTACCTAAATTAATCTTGGATTCACTAATCAGATTTTGGCTTTCCAGAGAATAACATTTGGTAAGTGAGAACTTAATGAATATCCTAAGAGAATTGTAACTGGTGGAGCTGGTGACATTTTGCATGTCACTCCTAGTCTTTGTCCCTGAGATATATTGTGTTTTGAGTGAACGCTTTAGCATTTTAACTGCAAGTCATCCTTTTAAAAATATCTCTCTTGCAGTGAACATCTCTTTTATGAGATTATCTTTAGATGTTTGCATGAAAAATTGACTTAAGCATACATTTGATACTGTGCTGTTAAAGGGATGGAACAGAAGAACGTTTACAAGAAAGTGTACCATGAAATACAAAGGGTGCTCAATGTATCAATATGATGCCATGTATCACTTTCTCAAAATAGGCTTTCATTTGTCATTATGTACATTTCTTTAAGTTAAAGATAAAAATAACCACTGCATGCTATATAATGTTAAGGTGTCCTGTTACTAAAAAAAGTACCTATGAATGGAATGTTTATAAATGAAATTATATTCACATATAACGGGAAAGGTACTGTTAGTAAATTCTTGAATTGATTCATCTTGTAAATGTTTAACTGTAAATTTATCTTTTTTTATCATAGAAATCTGTTATATAGTGCACATTCTGAAAGCAGGGTATACCTATAAATCATGTCCATTCATTTGCTGCACTGGGATTAGACTATACGTCAGTAAAACTCGATTTGGGGCTTTAGAAAAATCAATCAAATATCAATATTCTTTGTGTAAGATGCCAAATTGTGTTTTGGTGACCTCTGCTATCATTTAAATGACCCGTATATGAGTTAGTCACAATGAGCTTTTGTAGCACAGAATTGGACCAAGTTTGCTCCCTTGTTTCTCTCTTTAGATCTTGTAAATCCTTTTTATTCCTTTTCGTGTGTGTGTGTGTGTGTGTGTGTGTGTGTGTGTGTGTGTGTGTTGCAGGCTCTTCTGCTTTTACCCACTTACAATCTATATAACACAGCGTGGCTTGTTGGCTTGTCTAGTTTCAGGAAATGATGAAAATTAAGTTCTATTTCTAAAACCCCCAAATAGATCACTTTTATGATGTGTTTGTATTTCAGGAGTTTTAACGTTTGATCTACGTGTTTATTCGACTTTAAACATACTTAGC
This sequence comes from Phocoena phocoena, assembly GCF_963924675.1. Classification (NCBI taxonomy): domain Eukaryota; kingdom Metazoa; phylum Chordata; class Mammalia; order Artiodactyla; family Phocoenidae; genus Phocoena; species Phocoena phocoena. The sequence continues at coordinate 88,613,207 of NC_089221.1, read as the reverse complement.
TCACCGTTGCACTTATTTGCCAATTACTTTATAGCACTGTTCTTACTTTTTGTTTTAAATCTGTAGGGTTGTTTTTGTCTTGTTGCATTTTTTCTTCTGCTTGAAGATATGTCTATTATTCAAATATAAAATGACTTAGGAAAGAACATCCTAAAGTTTATTTAGAAATTCACCAAGCCACATACTAATGCATCTCTAATGGGGACATTTCTTTTCACACCTCTAAGGTGATTGAGCCTGTCCTTTAAAGTGAGATTTGCAAACCAGTGTCTGGCAGCTCCAATTAGCTTCATTTGGATTTGAAACACATCACAAACAGTAACAAGGTCTCCTAGGACACTCCTCTTTGCAAGCAATGTAGTCATATTTCCTCATTAGTTCTTTTCAATTGTCACTAATGCCATGTTCCAGCTTTTGAGTTGGAGACAAAAAACATAAAAATTTGATATGTATGTAGAATGGCCATTGTTTTCTATAATTCAAGGCTCTTTTGAATTCCTTTGATAGTTTTGAAGCTTACACAGCTTAATTCATTAACCTTTACCCTTCACATAAATCAGGTTACCAGGAATCTATTGCTAGGGAGACAGATTTTTCCCTCCACTGAAACTAAGTAATGCCTTCTCTTTTTTAAGAAAAAAAAACCCTATATTGATCACAAAAGTACCTTTTTACTGTTTTTCATATTTCATCAAATGTTTTAGGTGCATTTTAGAACATCATCAAAAGCAAGTGAGCATAAAATCACATTATTATAAAAAATAATTCTGGACGCTTTGGATACTTTGGAGCAGGTTTTCTGGCCCTTTTCACTGTTCTAACGGAGTTTATACATATATGTACTCAACAGCTGTTACTCAGGAATTTACAGTGGTTGCAATTTTTTAATTCTCTTCAGAACCCTGCCAAAACATAAAAGCAAGAAAATAATCTGAGGGGAGGCAATTCAGAATGAACTAAAATATATTTAAATGAACCTAGGACATTTCATTTGGATAAATTTTTCATATAGGCCCTCATTTTTATAAAGAATGATGATGTGGGACTTCGAAGAAGATAGGGGTTTTTCTGTGGTTTCATGCAGGTGAAAATAGAATGTATGTCTTCTGATTCTTTATTCACTCTTGTTAAAGCATGTCTCCTCTTGTTTCTCAGAACTCAGAAAGGTGGTTTAGTAGGCTTGTGTTTGATGTTCATGGGCTACTTTAACAATATTTGATATTCTGCATTTTTCCACTATGCCATATTCCTATATTATGAATTTGTTCTTAATAATCTTATAGATTATTACTTTCCCTAAGGATATTGTTCTTTTCCCAAGTTTTGTAATTCCTTAGGTTGTCATGCATGAAATAGAAAATCTTCGAATGCACTGACCCATAGAAAATGTTGGTCGTATGGTATTCTGAGGTTTATCCTTAGGGATGGTGGGGACGGGTAGGGGGATAACGGGAAAATTTTGAATTCTGGATTCTGAGTTTAGGAATTCATGGCTTACCCCTAGGGACAAAACTATAATTAATCACTGAGATTAATGCATATTCTCCTATTTGATATCTGTGAATAAGAGAGGGGATGGAGAAGCAAAGGTTTTAAATGTGGTCTTTGGTTCTTTCACTCTCCTCACAGACTATGACTTTGCAAACATTCCTCCCTTTTTTTGGTATCATTTTTAATACCCCTTAAAAATTTACATGAATACCTGTAGTCAAAAGGTGTACATAATTACTAAGCCTTGTTTGTTGCCTGCATACAGTCTATGCAGTGAACTGGGAAATTCTCTGATGTTAATACACTAAAGGCCACGACTAAAGCCAAGACTCTTGAAACAGAGTAGATTTAGAGTAAATGTGATCAACAGACTTGTGTTAGGGTACCTCCTGTAAATATACTCTAGAATGAACTCTAAAAGTTTTAGAAGGAAAGGACAGTCACCAGCGTGGTCTCTCATCATGACTTGCTCTCACTACAAGCTGCCTGGGGAACTAGGTAGGCCTAGACTAATCACAGGACTTAAGACACTAGCCAGGGACCTGATGTGGGGTTCCATTTTCACCAATTTGCAGTAACAGGATAATATAAACCACTTGCATTTTCAACTCTCAAAAAAATAGCTATTTTACCTATTTATTTGAACCACTCAATTTTGTGTGTTAATATGATATTGAGTTTCAGTCCAGGTTCACAGAACTTGGGACTTCTCAAATATCACATCCATGAAATATGTGATATTTAAATTAAAAAAATAATTTTTGCTAAAAATCTTCCAGGGAATACTTTTTTTTCCTCCATGAATTCCTATTTGCGGAATAGTTTTATGTTGTGCATAACTTCTAGCACACTGGCTGTGATTACAGGGTAATTAGAAGTATTTGGAAAACCTTATGTGACTGAACTTTTTTCTTTTTGCCGTACGCGGGCCCTCCACCGCTGCGGCCCCTCCCGCTGCGGAGCACAGGCTCTGGACGCACAGGCCCAGCGGCCACAGCCCACAGGTCCAGCCGCTCCGCGGCACGTGGGATCCTCCTGGACCGGGGCACGAACCCGTGTCTCTTGCATCGGCAGGCGGGCTCTCAACCACCGCGCCACCAGGGAAGCCCGTGACTGGACTTTTAAAAACAGAGCAAGTGCTTGCTTCGGCAGCACATACACTAAAATTGGAATGATACAGAGAAGATTAGCATGGTCCCTGCGCAAGAATGACACACAAATTCATGAAGCGTTCCTTATTTTTAAAATAATTAATTAATTTAAAAAACATTTAAACAAAAGAACAAAAATCCTAGGTGATCCTTTGTAAAAGCAAAGTGCTTTTCTCTTATGTTCCTCTATTTTTTCCTCTAAAAGATATGTACTGTACTGTTTTTTATTTCTTAATCACATGTTTTCTCTTGGCTATTGCCTCTTGAGTAAGCTAAATATATGTGTAATATCTATTCATAACTTTCTCTGTCATGTAGGGAGGAAACCTGACGCTCATGGCCTTTCATCAGTTTTAGGACAGTTTTTATCCAGTGATTGATTATCTGATTTTATGTGAATACCGGTTTTTGTTGCCTATGAAATAGCATTTGATCTGGCTTGTACACTGAAATCAATTTGTGTTTGCTGTCTGTAGTCTGCTCTGTGTGTCTTTAATGTTCTCGTGTGCTTGTAGCATACCTATTAATATAGAATCTAGTAGCAGGAACACAAATAGAATATTGTATTTGCTTAGAGTTTTTCCATAATCAGATGTAAAATCAGGTGTTTTGAACTATTTGAAAAGATCATGAGAACAAAATAAATGATATGAACATTATTTCTGCACTAACTTATTTCATTTTGTGGTGGTCATACAAAATGTTGGATCTGCTAACTTTTTTGGTAGGTAATGGAGGAGGACAGAGAGCTATGCACATTTGATACAGTAGAAAGTAGACTTTTTATTAACTATTTATAATATAATCATCTAGGGCCTTTATTTTTATCCTTAGTATGTGAAAATTAGTTTTTAAAGTCATATGTAAAACATGGTTGTTGCCTGTAATGTTTTACTTTCCCTTTTTTTATGGCTTTATTCAAATATTACAGTAAAGCGAAATGACACGGAATTAGATTTTAAAATTTCCCTTTGGGCTTCCCTGGTGGCGCAGTGGTTGAGAGTCCGCCTGCCGATGCAGGGGACACGGGTTCGTGCCCCGGTCCGGGAAGATCCCACATGCCGTGGAGCAGCTGGGCCCGTGAGCCATGGCCGCTGAGCCTGCGCGTCCGGAGCCTGTGCTCTGCAATGGGAGAGGCCACAACAGTGAGAGGCCAGCGTAACTCAAAAAAAAAAAAAAAAATTCCCTTCATAATAACCTGTATCAATCATAATTACATTGTTACTGTTTTAAGTTTTCTGTTGTAACCATGGAAGAGCTTACCCATTTTTATCATATACCTTTTTTTTTTTAAATAGCCAAAAAAATGTTTATTCAGTTATTCTGAGGAACTTAGAAATGTTTATCATTCCATTAAAACAATATTCTATAAAAATATTTTTAAAAGAAAAATATGTCTTCTCTATAATTAATTTAACCTTCAGTAATAAATTATGTGAAGTAAAATTGTATAAAATTTCCTGACATTTTATGAAGATACTTACAAATAAGCCAGACAGCAAATAAAATATCTGGGAGACAGAGATGGATACTCAGTAATTTTTTGATGGATTATACACATAGGTATCAATTACTTGATCCTTACTTTCTAGAAAAGGTTAATGACTCTTTTTGCTTTTACCCTTTTACTTAACTGTTATTTATAAAGATTAAAACAGGAGCTGCATTGAAGGATGCATCTGCCAATGTGTCAGTTTGACTGTACAGGTTTTTCTGATAATTCAGGGGACTGAGCCACACTGTTAATCATTGTTTTCAAAGTTCATTCAATTCTGTACTACATGTTCCACTATGGCCATTAGAGCAGAGTACACCATTCAAAAACCTTTTAACTGAAATGAAACCAGAAAAGACTTTAAATCTTACATATCTGTATCTATATTATGAATATGGCCTATATGTATGCAACAATTCATTTAAAATGTTAAGAGTAAAACATTTTAAAGTAAAAGATTTTAAAGTTCTTATGTGTACGATTTTTCTTTCATCTTTAATCAGTGTTACAGATTTTTAAAACATTTTTATTTTGAATAAAATTTCACAAAATGTGTACTTCAGTGTTATCAAAGTCCATCATTAATAATTAAACCATGAGCAATATTACCATTCTTTTATAATGACCATCTGTCTATATTCTACACTTTAATTACATTATTTTTTATGTAAATAACATGTTCATTATATAGCACATGTTTACAAATCCTTTATTACCAAATGTAACACTACTCTTACAGGAATATCTCTCTTTCATCACTGTGGTTTTAAAAGATGTGCTAGTCATAAATGTATTTAATTAAAGTCATTTAGGTATTAGAGCACTTGAGTTTAAAGCAGGGAATATAATACCTTTTCCTGAAACACCCTGAAAGAGGTTTGTTGAAAGGAGAGAGCTGTGGCATTCATCAAACGCTGACCTCTTCCTGTTATAGTCCTGGCCAAACTCTTGCTAATTTAACTTGAAACGCATTAGTGTAACTCACCATTTTTTGTATGTGTTTTAGGTGTGTGGAGGTCATTGCAAAGGAAGGACAAAACCTGAAAGAGCTGTATTTGGTGTCCTGTAAAATCACAGATTATGGTATGTAATGAGCCATTGTCCTAATCATTTTCAAGAATAAAAAGGTACAAGATCTTTGAAAGCTTTTTTAAAAGAAATCAAAAGCTACTAACTCATAGAGACTATGAGTTTTATCTTTACTTGTAGTCTCTGATCACACCCCCCGCCGAATCAAGAAATCATGAAAATGGAACCAGAGTAAAAATGAACATGTATATCAGTTTATCACCACATGTAATCATACACACATATGTGCACATGCACGTACACACTCACATAGGATTAAAAAGTATGGCTAAAATTGCTGTATGATGAAAATAAATACTGGGATAATTACATATTTGATATAATAAATATAAAGTAACTATTACATTGAGTTGATTTGCTTAATGTCATGTAAAATGCATTCTTGTGCCATTCCAAATGCCAACCTTCTTAGTGCCTTAAATTCTTTAAAACGCTGGAAACTTCCAATAGGAAGTTCAGATATACAGGAAGTAAAGGGTATACATTTGTTTGTAAGAGTTTAAATTATCTTAATTTTAAATATCCCTTTAAAGTGGAGAAAAGCAAGTTGTTTTTTAAAAATATGAAAAGTATGAAATCATCCTATTGGAGTAATAAAGAAAAGTAAGCTAGCCTTTCCTTTTTCATTCAGCTTTATATATTTTTTCCTATTAATTTGCATATGTAATCTAAATACAGAGTTTTAACTAATTATTTGGCTTTATGGGAGACTAAAATGGTTTCCATTTTTCTTTTCTGATTTTTAAATTTGTTCCTTTAAACTGGAGAATATGCTTTCTGCCTTGAAGGGAACTAATAATCCATTAAGTTTTTTATTGTTAACTCCAACATATGCTAATAACCGACTCCAATCCTAAGATGTCATACTGACCATCTGCCCTGGGTGGGAGAGTTGTATTTTATCAGCTACTAAATTCATCCTTTGGAAAAATTCTATGAAAGCTGTAACAAAAAATAAAAAATAACATAAAGGATTTGGCTTGAAAACCCTAATTTCTTTTCAAAGTTTATTTTTTGAGAATGGTAAATGTCTTACATGGATTTATCTATAATGTTTCTGGGTTGTTGTCTTTTTCCTAATTATACCATGAGAAAGGAGTGTTTTGATATGTTTTCTTTTTACTTGTAGTTTGTTTTCTGGTTTGGCATGTTAGATTGCCACTTAGATACAGTAACTCTAAAACCTCCAATATCTCCCTATTGTCTAGGCCTTAGAGTGTTCTCTCTGCCCAACACAGGGCATATCCTCAATACCTGTAGATTTGTTAATTAGTACATTCATACATTGCAGACTCTTTACTTGGCATTCAAGATCCTTTACCATTAGTCTCCTACCTGCCCCTCCAACCTTACTTTATATTTCTCCCTTTTACCTGTTTGCTGTCAATGTCAGATTGCTAATTGCCAGGAGAGCTATGGATTAAGTTCCTTAGAATGAACTCTTCAAGGTCCTGCAGTGGAAAATGTTGCTAAAGTTACACTCTGTCCCAGTACCAGTTAAGTTAGCCAGTGCAAAGAAGTGTTCCAGAAGATACGGAAATGAGAAAAAGCTTTGGACTTGGGACAGATCTGGGATCGAGTTCTGTCTTCGTTCCTTGTTCTTTGGCCTTAGGGAAGTTCCTTCACGTCTCTGAGGCTGTTTCCTCATTTGTGAATTGACTTCATGCTCCTGTGTGTACCTGGTACCTAGTCTAATGATTAGCACAATGTATACTGCTGAGAAAAATTGCTTTCCTACAGGAGTGGGACAGAGAAAAGATTCACACAAAATTCTTCTACCTCCTTTCCTTTGCTTGGAAGGAAGGAAGGTTTATTGCTATTGTTTATTGCTATTGTTTAGTGATATCCTCAGGTTCTGATATTTTGAGATCTCAGGATTTTTTTCTCCTGGCGAGGTGAAAACGGTTAGAACTTTGCCCGTGTGGTTTGCATTTATTCCTATCTCTGAATTATTGAGGCAGCCGTTCTCAACCCTCTCTGCACATTAGGATCACCTGGGGAGTTTCTAAAGCATTCAGATGCCTGAACCTTACACAAGACTAATTAAATCAGAATTTCTAGGAGGTGGTACCCAGGCAGTAAAACCTGCCTAACTGTTGTCAATGTCAGCCAAAGTTGAGAACCACTGATCTAGTCTAGTCGAGAGGAAGTAGAAGTGAAAATTTTGAGGACTTCCTTCCTCCACCCAGACATGAAATCTATCACCGTTTTTTTCATACCTCAGTCCCTCCAGCTTTCAAGCTCTCCGCCCCACCTAGTCTCTCTTCCTTCTTCCGTGAGGTTTTAGGTGTTCTAAGGATTTGTGATGAAAGTCTCTGTGCATCTGTTGGTTCTGTTTTTCAAAATGTTTGGGCACAGTTGAGGATGAGGGGGAAAGGTCAATAGTTTATGAGATTTTACTATAATTGCTACTTGATTTTAAAATTAAAAGAAGTTACTAAACACTCAGCTCAGTGCATCTTTTTTCCTCTGGTACCATGCCAATAACACGTGAACAATTTTTGTCAAAAAGACAGCAAGAAAGATTCTTCATTGTAACCAGAGAAACGGCATGTTATTGGAGGTCATTGCTCTACTAGGGGAGGCTGTGATCCCTTGCCCTGTGTTAATTATAAATTTTAAGAAGGAAAAGCAGATGCTTTCTTCCTTCTTTAACTGGATAATTAAAGACATATTCTGTGGGACTTTTTGATTTTTGAGGCTACTTAGAAATTGTAAAATTTGATGTACACCTGATACCAGGGGAACTTCATCCTTCAAGAGACTACTCCCTAATTCTGCTTCCTATTGCTTTGCTCATATTCTAGCTAGTCTTCTCCTCACCTCCTTTTTCTTTGGTGCTGTGTTCGTACATGCATTCAGTACTGTATCCTGAGATTTTTGAAGTGTTTTTGCAGGATGCATTGATTCAGAAACAGCAGCTCGCCTGGCTTATCATTTGTAATTTTTCTCAAGATTCTCATAGTTGTTGAGTGTAGTATTATAGTACTTAGCAACACCTGCCCAGGCTGTTAGGAAGCTATGTTCTTTTTTTTTTAATTAATTTATTTATTTTTGGCTGCATTGGGTCTTTGTTGTCGTGCATGGGCTTCTCCTTGCGGTGGCTTCTCTTGTTGTGGAGCACGGGCTCTAGGCGCACAGGCTTCAGTAGTTGTGGCACACAGGCTTAGTTGCTCTGCAGCATGTGGAATCTTCCCGGACCAGGGCTCGAACCCATGTCCCCTGCATTGGCAGGCAAGTTCTTAACCACTGTGCCACCAGGGAAGCCCAGTTATGTTCATTTTAATTGATATGTGATACAGTTGTCATGAAGAAAACTATCATTCTAATAGGCTTCTTATTCCCCAGATTGAACATAGATCTTTATGGTAAAGGATAACAATTATAAACAAATCAATAATTCAGGCACAGCTAAATGGAAAATACAGTCTTGGGAAATTGCTCCCTAAAGAGAAATCTAATATTGTCACTCTTCTGTCACTAAACAAATAAATGTTATAGGTAGTATCATGGGGAAAAAAACTCAAACTGAGAGAAGTAGGTTAGAATTCGCCTCTTCTTTTCTTTGTGACCTTGAGCAAGTTACTTAACCTCTTAGTTTTGTCATCTGTTAAGCATATGATAATACACACCATAAAAGGTAGTGAAAATGAATACAAAATATCTGTGTTGTGCCTGGTGGCATAGTGGACACTCACTAATTGGCAGTTTTTATAATTACAGAATCATCTCTTTTTCTGAAGAAGAATTAGCCCTCCTCCTCCAAGTGTGGCTTTCTGTTTGTGGGAATCATTATTTAGAAATTTGACCTGTATTAGTCTATACATGCCTAGTTGACTTTCACACCTAAGCTATCTAAACCAGATTCTTATTAGTGGGGAATAAAAAGAAAGATGCAGCAAAAAGTATAAAATCTTTAATTTGTCTCCCTATCTTAGGTTTCTTCCCTATCTCTTCTCTATGTTACCTTCATTTTTGTTTGGATAATTTTCTCTTGGCTTCCCGTATGCTTTTGTTTTTTGTTCTTATAATAATTTATCAACTAATAATTTCCAACCAACCTTTCTGCTCACCTTCAAACACTTTTCTGTTGAAAATTCACCTCCTTCAGAACAGTGTATCCTTAGGATTAAAGGGAAAACAACTTGTATCATTCAAGCCTACAGAGGTCAGAGCCAGTCTTACTCCAGCTGCAAGGCATAGAACATGTGGTATAGTAAATGGGTTGGATGAATAAAGCCCGTTTCTCCATTAGCATCTCCGTAGTGAAGGTTACCAGTGTGACCCTGTGTCAGGGAGCAGTTGTAAAAAGGACCCAGGTTCCTTTCTGGGTTGTTATCACATTTCCTTTGACTTTATTTAGCACTCCTCAGGGCCCTTGAAATACACTCTAGAGGATACCTTTTTGCTTCCCATCTCAGGTTGTCAAATAACCTTTTAATTAAAGAGGACTGTAAACACTCAACTACTGACATCGATGTCTGGGGCCTACAAGTCTCTGACAACCCACAGGCTAATCTGGGCCGCTCCACATTCTCCCGTCACTCCCGCAGGCCCTGGGGCTGCTCTCTGAGGACAGTCTTTGACTGCCCCTTACTCTGCTTGCCAATGCGCTTCTGCCTGATCTGGGCCTTTTAAACCTAACCCCAAGGCTTGCCATAAAAGCTTTTGGATTGCTCTGGGCAAAAGGTCTTCCAAGACAAGGAGGTCATTTGTTCCGGTGGTTATCATGTGAGATGTCATTTCAGTTGGTCTGCCACACGACAGACGTGATGTATATTCATTCTGTTAACAAATATTGATTCAGTACCTACTATGTGCTGGGCTCTGTGCTAGAGGCAGGACATGTAGTTTCTGCATTCCTGGAGCTTTCACCCTGTTGGGATCCAGAAGACAGGGCTGGCCTGCTTATTAAAAAAAAAAAAAGAGAAAAAGAAAAAAAAAACAGGTAATGCATCTTTTTCCAGACAAGAAGAATGGCAGGGAGTGCCAGCAGCCATAAATCTTTGCTTTGGTCTAACCCATGCCTCACCCCAGCCTTGTTGGCCTTCTGACGCTATTGAAAGATTAATAAGTTGTACATTCGCTACCTCTTCTTGGAATACCAGACCTCTTTAGCTATTAGTTAATCCAAATTGGGATCTGGGATACATTTTCAGAATAAGCACACTGAAGAAACAAAAAGAGATCCCAAGAAGCATTCTGGGTTATACTAGTATCAGGAGTGTTTCTTTTTTTTTTTTTCTCTTGCCAAACCAACACTGATATATTATTCAAGAAAAAAATCTTATACCAAAAATAATTTTGCTCTTTCTTACACCATCTTATTTTTCATATTATTAGGTATGTATTACATACAGTGATGTTCCATTTAATATTTAATTCTTGGTTTTTTTCTTTTATGTTTTGTCTCATTTTCATATTGTATTTCAGACTGCTCCAAGGTTGCTGGGTAAGATTCAACTCCTTTTGTCAGCAGGAATAACTCTAATAGTTGTAAAGTGACAGAGAAGAACTTTAGAAAATACAGTTGCAAGTCAAAAAGAATGTCTTATTGTTTACTGTTGATTATTCACACTTTCTCTCCATTCTGTCATTTAAATATAGATAGCTTTTATTGTTTCTAACAAAATAGTACTAAATTGCTAAATCTTCTACTGTTGCAAATTCACCTTGTTTTTATGTCCATCTTAAAAGTTATTTCTCTCCACTTCTAATTCTTTCATATGTCATGATTTTTAACCAAAAAATTGGTATTTAATTATAAGTGTTTTCTAAATGCTTCCCGCCCCCCCCCCTCCCTCAACAGCAAAGAAATTGTTGACTTTCTTCCCTAGGTCATCCTAAGCCTGCAGCTATATAACCCTGAAATAAAAGGCTTAACAATAACCATGCTTATCATAATAGACTTTTCATAATAGACTTTCATCTCAAATGTATTGAGAAGCACTTCCTTTTTTTTTTTTTTTTTTTTTTTGCGGTACACGCGCCTCTCACTGTTGTGGCCTCTCCCGTTGCGGAGCATAGGCTCCGGACGCGCAGGCTCAGCGGCCACGGCTCACGGGCCCAGCCGCTCCGCGGCATGTGGGATCTTCCCGGACCGGGGCACGAACCTGTGTCCTGTGCATCGGCAGGCGGACTGTCAGCCACTGAGCCACCAGGGAAGCCCGAGAAGCACTTCTTGAGACGTTTGGGTTTTTTTTAATAAATTTATTTATTTTATTTATTTATTTTTGGCTGCGTTGGGTGTCCGTTGCTGTGCGCGGGCTTTCCTCTAGTTGCAGGGAGCGGGGACTACTCTTCCTTGCGGTGTGCAGACTTCTCACTGCAGTGGCTTCTCATGTTGCGGAGCACGGGCTCTAGGCACGCGGGCTTCAGTAGTTGTGGCTCGCGGGCTCTAGAGCACAGGCTCAGTAGTTGTGGTGCACGGGCTTGGTTGCTCCGTGGCATGTGGGATCTTCCCAGACCAGGGGTCGAACCCCTGTCCCCTGCATTGACAGGCGGATTCTTAACCACTGCGCCACCAGGGAAGCCCTTAAGACATTTATTTTAAGAAAAGTCTCCCATAACCAATTCAAAGGCCATCTCTAGCTTCCTATATAATAGGGTTCTTTTTTTTGATTAAGGAATCTTCTAACTTACATGTAAAAGACGAATGGACCGGTTTCTGTGCTTGCCCCTGAACTTTCTTACACCACCAAATACATGAATGTTGTTGCTGCAAATTATTTAGTTTATTAATTTTTATAGCCAAATACTCAATTTCCATATACAACCGAATCACTAGCTAAAATATTAACTTTCCCACTTTCCTTCTCTCAACTGCTTTTAGCATTTCTAAAATAGAGTGTTTGATTTTAGTATTAATTAGCTGTTTTAGCGTTAATCTTATGAAGGAGTCCTGTTACAGATAAAAGAAATTTATCCCAAATCACATGAAAAGTAATTTTTTGGAGTTCCTATTTTTAACCCCCACTGCTTAGTACCCTTAAGTATGCAGACTAAGCATTTATTTTCCTTGAAATATGCTGTAATATAGAGTCATTATTGACCATTATCAGTATTGTATCAGCAATGAGTAGATCTAAAGGGGACTACAATAAACACCAAGATAACTGCAATAATACTAAATTTCTAGTATCCCACAAAATAAACAATCTTCTAATGTTTAAAACTTCTTAAAAATAGAAATTTTGAGTGGTAGTGAGTCCTCTATTACAAGAGTTATTCACACCAAAATAATCTCTCGAAAAGAATATGGAAAGATGGAAGCACTAGGTAAGGAATTGACGTACATAATGTTTAAATTTCTTTCTAATCCTGGGATTTATACTGGACCAGTTCCATTTTTGTTTCATTCAACAAATGTTTACTGTATGTGTACTAGCTGGGTGCTGAGGAGAATACAGAGATGGGTGAGAAGTATATACTCTTACATAGAGAAAGAAGACATAAGCAGTGAAAATGTTTTCCAACATATTAAGCAACATGATGGTGTCAATTTTTTTTTTAACAAATAGGCCCTACAAGATGTAGGGGCTCAGGAGGACAAGGTCATAAGAGGCTGAAATCTTTGGGGAAGGATTTTTGTTGGAGGAGGCATGGGAGGACAGATATGAGAAGCAAGGGCATTTGAGGTAGTACAGCCTTAGGAAAGGCTCAGAGCAAGAGCAGGTGTCTGAATGGATGAGTTTGTATGCATTGGTTAATCTAAAGAAAGAGCAGAAATCATCCAAAGTGATTACGTGCACACACAGGCAAATTTTGAAGAAACCTTATGAAAATACTCTAGTTGAAAATTCAGGGTAAGTTCCAACTTTCATCTAGACTTTTCCTGTCTTATTCACCATTCCCATGGTAACAACTTCACTTAACATATATAAAAGGAAACACTACTTTGGGTTTTAACTACTAATCAAGTACCCAGTTCAATTGAGAGAAGTGTAAATTTTCATAATAATATAATAGAATAGTTACCATTTATTGGATATTTTCTGTGGGGCATTATTCATTTAATCCCCTTAGATATGGACTGTTAGTATTCAAGCCTAGAGATGTGGAAACTGCGGCTAGGAAACCCTCAGGTTCACACTGTCTGTGAATAACCATATGGTATAGATTCAGTGTTAAATATCTCTTGGATAACCACTCATAGGTCAGTGATATGCTTAGTAGTATTTATTACTAGAAAGCTTTGTTGGATTTTCCCGGTTGTCAAAGCTTAAACAAAGGTAACTGAATCCCATGATAACCATGTTTGTCCATCTGTGTATAAAAAAACAATGTCGCAAAGCAGCTACCCCATGAGATCTAATTATATAGTTATAGAACTTAATAGGTTTAATGTGCTTATTCACTATAACTTTGTTGTGCTGCCACCAAATATCAGTTATATTCTATGATTAAACATTCCCTAGCTGGAAGATAGAGACTCTCATTGATATTCAGTGTGTATTCATGCATTCAATAAATGTTTTCTTAATTATTTCAAAACTGTATATAATTCTTCATGAGTTAAAATTTTTTCTTATACTCTCCTTCTAAATTATTACCAAAAGCTTATGAAGGAAGCAGAAATATTACTTTTTTAATAGATGAGAAAATTGAGCCCAGATAGGTTTTAATTAATTAACAAAACCGGAACTATAATCTCCTCACTCCAAATCGTTTACTGGATTATGTGCAGATAACTTCTTAAATTTCTCTTCTTTTCATATAGAAATAATTTCTTCATTTAAATGATCCTTTAAAAGCAATTTTAGTTAATGCCAAATGACATGTTTCATAAAATTTTTTTAACATCTTTATTGGAGTATAATTGCTTTACAATGGTGTGTTAGTTTCTGCTTTATAACAAAGTGAATCAGCTATACATATATCCCCATATCTCCTCCCTCTTGCATCTCCCTCCCATCTTTCCTATCCCACCCCGCTAGATGGTCACAAAGCACAGAGCTGATCTCCCTGTGCTATGCGGCTGCTTCCCACTACCTATCTATTTTACATATGGTAGTATGTATAAGTCCATGCCACTCTCTCACTTTGTCCCAGGTTACCCTTCCCCCTCCCCGTGTCCTCAAGTCCATTCTCTACATCTGCGTCTTTATTCCTGTCCTGCCCCTAGGTTCTTCAGAACCATGGTCTTGTTTATGGTTTCCTTTGCTGTGTAAAAGCTTTTAAGTTTCATCAGGTCCCATTTGTTTATTTTTGTTTTTATTTCCATTTCTCTAGGAAGTGGGTCAAAAAGGATCTTGCTGTGATTTATGTCAAAGAGTGTTCTGCCTATGTTTTCCTCTAAGAGTTTGATAGTTTCTGGCCTTACCTTTAGGTCTTTAATCCATTTTGAGTTTATTTTTGTATGTGGTGTTAGGGAGTGATCTAGTTTCATTCTTTTTCATGTAGCTGTCCAATTTTCCCAGCATCACCTATTGAAGAGGCTGTCTTTTCTCCACTGTATATTCTTGCCTCCTTTATCAAAAATAAGGTGACCATATGTGTGTGGGTTTATCTCTGGGCTTTCTATCCTGTTCCATTGATCTATATTTCTGTTTTTGTGCCAGTACCATACTGTCTTGATTATTGTAGCTTTGTAGTATAGTCTGAAGTCCGGGAGCCTGATTCCTCTAGCTCCGTTTTTTTCTCAATATTGTTTTGGCTATTTGGGGTCTTTTGTGTTTCCACATACAAATTGTGAAATTTTTTGTTCTAGTTCTGTGAAAAATGCCATTGGTAGTCTGGTAGGGATTGTATTGAATCTGTAGATTGCTTTGGGTAGTATAGTCATTTTCACAATGTTGATTCTTCCAATCCAAGAACATGGTATATCTCTCCATCTGTTTGTATCATCTTTAATTTCTTTCATCAGTGTCTTATAGTTTTCTGCATACAGGTCTTTTGTCTCCTTAGGTAGGTTTGTTCCTAGATATTTTATTCCATAGCAGTTTTTTAAAGTACAGATATTTCTAAAGATACACAGTTGTACCATTCTCAAAAACGTAACTAATTGTTCTCTTCTTTAAGTTCTTCCTTAAACCTGGGCTCAGAAGTTCCCAGGGCCTCAGAGTCATCACCTGCATCAGGTGCCCCTTACTTTTCTTCCCTCTTCCGAGAATGTCCTCTGAGAAGTCAAAATTGAATCTCTCTTCAATGTGGCTTTGCTCTCTGCCTCCTTTATGCTGCTTAGCATCAGTGCTCCTCATTTTCTGAAATATCATGAGAAGTAGGAGCCGAAAGGGGGTAAAAACACAAGGGCTGCATCTCTTCCTTCTAAAGCAGTAAATTATATCTACAAGTGCTCTCGTAGGGTCTCACCTTCTCTTTAAGATAATTTAAGATAATTATGCCCTCCCCAGCTGTGTGTTTGACTAAATCTCCTTCACTATTTACTGGTTAATTAGCCTACTTAAGACACTTGGCATCTGATTTATTTTGGGGAAAAAAAAAACGGAAAAGCAAAACAAAACAAACGTCCACCAAGTTTCCCATTAGAAAATGATAGTAACGCTCATAGCAAAATATAAATTAAACATTAAACTAGGGCTTCCCTGGTGGTGCAGTGGTTGAGAGTCTGCATGCCGATGCAGGGGACATGGGTTCGTGCCCCGGTCCGGGAAGATCCCACATGCCGCGGAGCGGCTGGGCCCGTGAGCCATGGCCGCTGAGCCTGTGCGTCTGGAGCCTGTGCTCTGCAACGGGAGAGGCCACAACAGTGAGAGGCCCGCATAACGCAAAAAAACAAAACAAAACTAAACTAAAAAAACATTAAACTAATTGATTTTACTGTATGTCTTTCACAAATTAGTCTCACATTGTTATATCCATTAACACTGGTAGGATTAAACCTTACCAGAAGTTCTTTCTCTTTTTATTTATTAGCAGAATTTCCTTATTATTAAGAGCAGCTTTCCTTTATTGACTTCTTGGTTTACTTGAGTTCAATTTATATAGGAAAGGAAGGAATGATTCTTTCTCTTTATTTACCAGTTTTTAAAATGCTAATTTCATTTCCATTATTCTTCCAAGGTGACCAATGAGGTGTTGTTGTTGCTTTTGTTTAAGTATTATTATAAACTCAATAATCCACTGCAGTTATTTTTAAATTGATACTCAAATTGTCCTATCTTTTGGTAGTACAAGCTTCTTCAAAATGGTTCCCCTGTCCATTTGACATAGACTGATTATGTCAAGATATGCCCGGCTCATCTTGTGCATTTCATGCTGGAGACATGGCATCAGCCGTTTTTCTAAAGAACTTTGGTTCTTCGAATGAATTAGGATTTTTTTAAAAATGTATCTTCGAAATCTATGCTGCTCTCTGAATCTTACATCACAGTATTTTCTGTATTTTAAGCCTCCAGCTTAAAACCTATTTTAGATCTCATCACAAGTCCAACCTTTCCATTACAGCTCAGTAACATCAGCCCCCTGGGTTTTAGAGAATCCTCATTTAGGGATTCTCAACACACTAGAAATTTCTAGTTCCTTACACAGGCATACCTCATTTTATTTTGCTTTGCCTTATTGCACTTTGTAAATACTGCGATATTTACAAATTGGAGGTTTGTGGCAACCCTATGTCCAACAAGTCTATTGGCACCATTTCTCCAACACATTTGCTCATTTTGTGTCTGTGTGTTGCATTTTGGTAATTCTCAAAATGTTTCAAACTTTCCCTTTATTACTTTATTTCTTATTGTGATCTGTGATCAGTAATCTTTGACGTTCTGCTATGACTCACTGAAAGCTCAGATGATGGTTAGCATTTTTTAGCAATAAAGTATATTTTAATTAAGTTATCTACCTTGGTTTTTTTAAACATAATGCTATTGCACACATAATAGACTACATTATAGTATAAACATAACCTTTATATGCACTGGGAAACCAAAAAATTCGTGTGACTTGCTTTATTGCAATATTCACTTTATTGTGGTGGTCTGGAACCTACCCTGCAATAGCTCCGAGGTATGCCTGTATCCAACACTCTTTTAATTCTACCCACATTATCTGCTTTTGGAGAAATTAGGAGTGGAACTTGGGAAGGAGAGGTACTTTTACATTTTAGCTACCCCATCAATTTTCTGGGGATTTCCTTCTAATTTTGTCTCAGATATTCTGCATTTGTTTTAAGTAAGTCCTAAAATATGACCTCTTGGACCCATTTGGAAATATGTAGAAAAGTGTTCAAACTGTATGGTGTTACATAATCTTATTCAGGGCTTTTAAACTTCCTTGTTCTACTGTGAAAAATACATTTTGCATTTAAAGTGCTTGTTGGATTTTCACTAAAGTTGTTTCATCGCTTACTAGAATGACTAGCAGTTTGTAAAACACTGCTCTAGTTCATCTCCTTCAAAGTATATATAAAAACTAGACCTCTCAGTCAGTGACCTGCTTAAGAGCAGGAAACTGGTGGATTTCCTTGATACAAAATGGACACTGTTCTTGAGGTAGAAGGTGCCAACCTTCCCAAGCTCATCAAATCCAGTGTGTTGATCTTATTATCTATGAAATAAGGAGTTAATATTCCTTTCCTCTCATATCTTTGGGAGTAAGAGAATCAAATAGATTCCCTTTATGATTTCACTTTAGGATAGATATGAAATGGAACTTTCACTTGAGGCAGAAAGGTAGTTTGGTTAATTTAATTTCCTAATTAAGTCAAACTTACTTTTAACTTGAATATGAAACTATTCATTTTAGCCCATATCCTAAAACATTGCCTTGGCTTTTTAAGACTCAGTCAATGAGAATTTGTCTGTCAAATGTTTTCCTTTTCTTGGGTTTATCTGCATGACATTAAATAAATAGTTTGAACTTTTCAACTTTTCAAACAATTGTGTTGAGTTTGATGTGACTGATCCAGCCTACGTGCCTCTGTATGCATTGCATGCCAAATGCCTGAAAGCAACTTGTCTTTCATTGAGAATGACTGAGTATGGGCAGAGAAAAGGAGATTTTAAAAATTAGAAATAAGAAGTAAACAAAAAAGTTCTCTCTGTCTTCAGGGGGTTATCGTACTCTTCTATTTTATATATATTAATATGTATGGCTTTTTTAAATGAACTACCTTCATACTGGTATAATGTAAATTTTGCTTGCCAGAAATATTTTATATGGTAAATAATTGTTAGAAGTGGAAAAAGAATGTATGTAGAAAACTAGCTAAGTAATGTTTGATGAGTGATACTTGTAATATATTTTTAATCATCTCTATCTCTTTCTTAGGTTAAATTTCCCATTTTCTTTCTTTCTATTATCTCTTTCCTCACATACGGCTGTAGGAGCTTCTCCAAGAAAGCAGTTTTGCTTTGAAGATATTTCACTTCCTCTCATAAAGGATTCTTCTGTTCTTTTAGATTTGAAATCACAATAACGCCCTCATAGGATCCAGCCCCTTCTTCTGCCCTCTGTTTGAGAATCTTTCTGAAGTCAGCCTTGGAAAGTCAGATTTGGAGATTTGAAGTCCAGAGGTGCTTCTCTGGGGTACTGAGGATGAGACAGTCATGCAGGAAGCAGCTCATGACCAAGACAAAACCATCTAGAATAACACTTTCTGAACATACTTGAGGAGAATATATTTGAAATTTTAAATCATTTATATCCTATAGTAACCAAAAACTTCCTTTAAATGAATGAGAATACAGTAATCTCCCTTATTCATGATTTCAGTTACCCACAGTCAACCTTGGTCCAAAAATATGAAGTGGAAAATTCCAGAAATAAAGTTTGTAAGTTTTAAATTTTGTGCCTTGCTGACTAGCATGATGAAATCTTGCACTGTCCCACTCCATCCCACCCAGGAGGTGAATTATCCCTTTGCCCAGTGTGTCCAGGTTGCTTACTGTACACACCCATTAGTCATAGTAGCCCTTTCAGTCCTCAGATGATTATTGGAGTATAACAGTGCATGTGTTCAAGGAACTCTTATTTTACTTAATAATGACCCCAAAGTTGCAAGAGCAGTGATGATGGCAATTTGGATACTCTGTCACTGTGCCTAAATTTATGAATTAAACTTTATCATAGGCAAGTATGTATAGGAAAAAACATAGTATATGTAAGGTTCGGTGCTGTCCAAGGCTTCAGCATCCTCTGGGGGTCTTGGAACGAATCCCCCACAGATAAGGAGGGACTACTGTTATATCTATGTATTGATAATAGCACATACACATTACAATAGTACATATATGATATATATACATGTATGTCAGGATAAATAAGATTCAAGCCAATTTTGAACAGCAGTAAGGAACTTAACATTTCAACTCTACAAAATAAATGAAGAGTTTGAAATTCAATCAGTCCTATTTTATGTTGAGGCAGATGTACTCGGCTTTTCATGAGAATCATACCTTCTGCACTAGTTTACATAAGAAATTGGGTGAAATCCTCTAAAGCATTCGTTTTCAACTTCGGGATTACAACACACCTTGCAATCAAGGTTTGCAAAGGATTTTCTTTCTAAAAAATTAGAAATTAGAACAGATTTAGTGACTTCTTTTCACTCACTTGGACTCTGATGATTTCTTCTTGAGTGGCAGAAAGAGAGATAAGTCTAGCAGACATGCTGAAATTTGCACATAATTTGTGGCTTCTTTGTTGTCAGAGCATTCGGTGTGGTACTTACAAGTATACCATTACTAATCATTTACATGCTTACAAAATATATTATTGTGAACGCCAGTCCTTTACTCCACATAGACATATTCTCCTAAAATTTACTTCCACAGTATTTTGGGGTTAGAGCAAATTCAGGGAATGTGCATGAGTATGTGCTACACATGTCAGTATTATCTGTCACATTCATCAATCTGTGGAGGAAAACATGGATTCTAGAGCTGGGGGCACTGAGGGCAAATAGGGCAGCAAACACAGTACAAACCTGGAGAAAGATCCCCACCCACCCACAAATTATGCAGAAAGGCAAATTATGTGGAAAAAGCCTTTCAATAATTATACCGCTTTTCTCACATAGCTCGTACTTCATCTTTTCGTTAAACAGAATGTTGATTTGAAATCTATTCTAGTCTCTCAAATATATGAAAAAATAGAATTTTTAACTTTTTATTCAAGAAAATGATTTTTATTTTTAATAGCCTATATAGCATATACCTTTAAATTAGTTATTTTAAGATACAGCATTTAAGTTAGATACCTACTGTAATTTCTTAAGGTTTCCTGATATATCGCAAGCCTCTTTAAAACAAGTTTTACATGCAGTGGGCTCTACAAATATTTACCTCGTTTTTTTCAACTTCAGGAAACCAGTTGAAAATTTTAGAATTAGACTTTGGAGCTGTGTAGTGTGTTTTCAGACTATTACAAGTGTATCTAAATCTACAACCTGCTAGGCAAGATCGAATCCCTTCCAGCTTGTGATTGTAATATATGATTTGTGCAGACTTGAGTCTGTCTCACAGATGCATTTAGTATTTTCTGAACCGAGTTTCTGTTCTGTGCCAAGCAGGTTTCTAACTGTGAGTGTTCAGTCCACTGATTGACTGACTGAGAGCTAAATTATGCTCGCTAACACATACTCAATTCCCAACTACTACAGAAAAGATGGACTCCAGGCCCAAAATTGGACCCTCACTAACAAAGCCTGCTTTCTGCCACTAGTAATACTCACACAGTGAATGAAAATTCAGTGACCTATATTCTTCCATTTAAACCCTTAAAAATTTAAATTAAAACTTTGTCAACAGTAATTCTACCATACTGAGGCAAAAAGAGCGTTCCCTGCAATCTGGCAGCACTAAATGTAATTCATAACTATCAAAAATCCGTTTTCTCTGCGTAACTTTTAAGAACGCTCCTGATGTCTTGAAAATTCCATGCAATTTTCTTTAAAAGTTGGTTTGGAATGCCACTGTGCATCTTGAAGCCCACATACAGTGAGTTAAATTACAGCAATAGCATATTTCTCAAGCACCATATAGTTGCAAATCCTTTATCGTGAAGTACATAGTAAAGGATTTTCTCCTTGAACAGTGAAGGAAGTTGAAATTTGGGGTTGTTTCAATTTAACACATGATGTGCTGTACACTGAAAGATGTGTTTTGCCTTTCCTCCTTTTTCTTCTTTATTCGTTCCTGCTCCCTGTAAAAGGAATTAAGTATGTAATGCTGATTATAAAACTGGATCCTTATTATCACTATTCTCAGAGCACCATTTCCCCAAACTGGCTTATGTAAGTACTTACTTTTCAGTGGGTTAATCTAAATGCAGAGTGGAAGGCTGTTTACTCTTCACCATGTCTACCACGTCTTTGTTAGCACTACCTGTCTTCTCTGACTCAGAAAGGGCATCACTATTCACCTACTTACTCCAGCCAAAACTTAGGTGTCTCTGATGCCTCACTTTTCTTCATACCTCATCAACATGCATTAACAAGCCAGGTCAACTCTACCCTCAAAATGTATCTCGAATAGAGCCAGCTCCACTGATAACTGCACTGGCCACTTAATTGTATCCCCTATTTGTCTTCTCCTTACCTTACAGTCTATCACAAAACAGCTACGATGAACTTTCTAAAATATTCTTGGGCGAATGAATGAATTAAAATGTTATTAAAGTTAATTTGTTCATGACTTTAGCAGTATTGTTGTTTATCCTGGGTTACATGTAGGGCTAAAACCAAAAGCAATACTAAAAGTTAAACATTTAGGCGCCTTGCCTACCATGAGGTCGTATTAGGTTCAACTAAACACTTAGACATTTAGCTGTTGCACGGGGCACTTGGCACAGTCTACTCAGAAGGGCGAAGGATGGGGACCTCAGCTTGCCATAGGGCAGTGTCAGTTGGTCCTTTTCTGTGGGAGACCTCGCAGCAGCCCGTTCCACAGCTCACCCAGCAGCCAGGAAACCTCTTTCACCAACCAGGTGAAGGCTTAAGTACCAGGAGATGAGATCCACATTGCATGGGTTTAGGCACTACTTTGGCTTAGAAGCTTCAAACCCCTGAGAACTAATAATCTTTTAAAACAACCAATAGGCATAGCATCTAGCATCCCTAACAGTTACATGTCCAGTTACAAGAATGAGTGTACTCAGGGAATCTAAGCAGTGGTGTCCCCACCAGGTATTTATAGTTCCCTTAAACCAGACAGATGCTGTCTACCAATTAGGGGATCATTGATACTATAAGCAATGTTGCCTAGCAACATGGTTAATGTACCATTTTTGGAGAACACATCTAGGAAGTTAACCAAAGGTCAGATTCTCATTCAGAAAGGGAATGTTTTTGTTTGTTTGTAGTTTGTTTTTGTTTTTATTCTAGGACATAGGAGAGCTAACCCCAAGAAACTAATTTCTTTTCTGTTCTTTCAGCCAAAGAATTAGGTTGAAAGAGATACATTTTTAATTTACTCAAATATTTAAATTCAGATTACCTAAGTTCTACTTTTGTTATTATAATGAGCATTTAATATTATAATAAGCATTAACTTAAAAATTTGTAATGATGAAGTCATTTAATTAGAAATTAGTTCCATTTTGGAGACTTGGTTTTGACTTGTCATTCTTTCATTACAAACATAAAAACATCCACACATACCATCCTTATTTCTGCTTGGGGTTTTCTCTTCTCTAAATCAGATCGTAGCTAGTAAATAGTTACAACTGTTCTATATAAAAATATTGCAAAACTAACAAAGTCTACTACCATATATGAAGATAATTTTTCTTCCTTCTACTCTTAGGTTATTTAGGGCTATGAGGACATCATTCATATACAATACCATATGAAACCTCAATCATTTGAGGTTTTATATTTGCAGATCAATTTAATGATATGTGCATCAGCTAGTTCATAATTCCATGTGTCCATAGTAAATGGAAGTGAGCACAGGTGTTTTTGATTACCCATCACCTATGACTACTTCGTGATTCAAGGGCTTATGTTCTGTTCCACCTAGCAGATGATGTTACTTCACTAGCCAAATGCTTTAAAATAACTTATTGTGCTATTTCTCTTTTTCTTTACAACAAACTCATTTTTGCGAGATCTTTCTAAATGGATATTGTTTTTGTTCATGGAAAATTTCAAGGATGTAAGGTTGATTTAAATGCTTTTAACCAATCACTTACCATTAATGCACTGAATCATCATGGAGATGCTGAGAGCAATTTAAGGCTCTGCTATTTGATACCCTCTAGTTCGATTTTATTGTCTTGAGATTCTGGCTATCTCTCTTAATAGAAAGTTGAAGATAGAATTTTTATTCAGTGTATGGATTACATTAGTATAGGATGTTATGAAATTTACCTTTCCATCAAGCATATGTATTAAATTTTAGCAGGAATCACATATCCATTGTCATTTCTGAAATATCGTTACTGTGCTTCTGAGTGTGCCATCTAAAAAAGAGACTTGATTTTCCTTGGTAGACTCTCTGGAAAAAAACAAGCAAACAAAAAAGATGATTAACATATAGATGTAAGTAGAACTCTGCCTTTACAGTGCTGCTAGAAGGAACCTGTCTTCATGTCCTCCCCACATACTTTCCATTACCAAGTGTAACCGCTTCTTTCTGTTTCCACCCTAGTCTGGTGAAGCCTCAGCAATAAGTGTATAATCTCCAAAATTTACAAGCAGCTCATGCAGTTCAATATCAAAAAGACAAACAACCCCATCCAAAAATGCGAGGAAGACCTAAGTAGACATTTCTCTCTCCAAAGAAGATATACAGATTGCCAACAAACACATGAAAGGATGCTGAACATCACTAATCATTAGAGAAATGCAAATCAAAACTACAATGAGGTATCACCTCACTGGTCAGAATGGCCGTCATCAAAACATCTACAAACAATAAATGCTGGAGAGGGTGTGGAGAAAAGGGAACCCTCTTGCACTGTTGGTGGGAATGTAAATTGATACAGCCACTATAGAGAACAGTATGGAGGTTCCTTAAGAAACTAAAAATAGGACTACCATACGACCCAGCAGTCCCACTACTGGGCATATACCCTGAGAAAACCATAATTCAAAAAGAGTCATGTACAACAATGTTCATTGCAGCTCTATTTACAATAGCCAGGACATGGAAGCAACCTAAGTGTCCATCAACAGATGAATGGGTAAAGAAGATGTGGCACATATACACAATGGAATATTACTCAGCCATAAAAAGAAACGAAATTGAGTTATTTGTAGTGAGGTGGATGGACCTAGAGTCTGTCATACAGAGTGAAGTAAGTCAGAAAGAGAAAAACCAATACCATATGCTAACACATATATATGGAATGTAAGAATAAAAATGGTCATGAAAAACCTAGAGGCAAGACGGGAATAAAGACACAGACCTACTAGAGAATGGACTTGAGGATATGGGGAGGGGGAAGGGTAAGCTGTGACAGAGAGAGTGGCATGGACATATATACACTACCAAATGTAAAACAGCTAGTGGGAAGCAGCTGCATAGCACAGAGAGATCAGCTCGGTGCTTTGTGACCACCTAGAGTGGTGGGATAGGGAGGGTGGGAGGGAGACGCAAGAGGGAGGAGATATGGGGATATATGTATACATACAGCTGATTCACTTTGTTATAAAGCAGAAACTAACACACCATTGTAAAGCAATTATACCCCAATAAAAATGTTTTAAAAAAAAGTGTATAAGAAGCTTCTGGTTAAGCCATCAGTCTGCCTCATCTTCAAGGTTTCCAGAGTGATGTTATTGTTATTATTATTCCCATATACATACCCAGGAATAA
This sequence comes from Phocoena phocoena, assembly GCF_963924675.1. NCBI lineage: Eukaryota > Metazoa > Chordata > Mammalia > Artiodactyla > Phocoenidae > Phocoena > Phocoena phocoena. The sequence goes on along the minus strand of NC_089221.1, from coordinate 88,588,263 downwards.
GAAAGCAGCTTCCATTTATAGAGCATACCATACACTTACGGCAAATCTGGAAAGGAAGGAGCATTATCCCCATTTTATAGATAAGAAAACTGAGACCCAGGAAAGTTCTGTAATTTACCCAAGCCTATGCAGCTAGAAGGCAAATCTAAGTTTATCTGAATCTAAATTTCATTCACATTCTATTATGTGACTACTCTGACCTTTTTAACTTTGGAGAATTTCCTGTTTTCCACCCACCTTGTCTTGCCTTTCATTATCTCCTTCCTACTTCTTAATTGACACCCCATTTTAACTTGTTACTTTGCTTTGACTGTGGTATATGAAGGTATCTCTGATTCAGACTGTTGAGTAGTTTGTGCTCAAGCACCAAAGAGCATGAATATTCACTTATCCATTCATTTAATCAAGCAACAAGGGTTTATTGAGTATCTATTATATTAAAGTAAAGTACTCTGCAAGACATTTTAGTGAGCATGAAGATTGAGATAGACCTGCCTTCTTTTGCCTATGTCCTCCTTGAGAACAAGGCCTGAGAAATATAAGAATGAAGGGAAAAATTTTTAAAAGACCTAAGTAGTTGGAAATAGTTGATTTCAGGAAGTAGGGTTTGGAAATGAGGACACGTACAGCCTGAGACTGCTGGTTGTAGCATTTAACTTTTTTTTTTTTAACAATAAACATGTATTATTCTGATAGAACTAAAACCAAAAGTAAACAAATTTCAAAAAGAAAAGCACTCCAAGCTGTGATGGGACAGTAGGCATGTAGGAAAGTGCTACATGTTTCAGAAACGTGAGAGTCTTACGTGGCTAGTGCCTAAGGTGATAGAGGAAAAAAACATAATTCTCTTAACCAATAAATATTTATTGAACACCTAGTTCATGTCTGTCACTGTACTAGATACTGGGGACACAAAGGTAAAATAAACCATACTTCAAAAAGACACATGCACCCCAATGTTCATTGCAGCACTATTTACAATAGCCAGAACACGGAAGCATCCTAAATGCCCATCGATGAATGGATAAAGAAGGTGTGGTACATAAATACAATGGAATATTACTCAGCCATAAAAAGGAATGAAATTGGGTCATTTGTAGAGATGTGGATGGACCTAGAGACTGTCATACAGAGTGAAGTAAGTCAGAAAGAGAAAAACATATATTGTATATTAACGCATGTATGTGGAATCTAGAAAAATGGTACAGATGAACCGGTTTGCAAGGCAGAAATAGAGACAGATGTAGAGAACAAACGTATGGACACCAAGGTGGGGAAAGCAGGGGAGGTGGTGGTGGGATGAATTGGGAGATTGGGATTGACATATATATACTAATATGTATAACATAGATAACTAATGAGAACCTGCTGTATAAAAAAATAAAATGAAATAAAAATTTTAAGATAATAATAAAAAATAAACCTACATTAACACATCAAAAAAGATACTGCATTGCATATTTACAAGTTGATAAGACAGTAAGTCTTAAAAGTTCTCATCACACACACAAAATTGTAACTATGTGTGGAGATAGATGTTAAGTGAACTTATTGTGGTAACCATTTCACAGTATATACATATATCAAATCATTATGTTGTACACCTGGAACTAATATGTTATATGTTGATTATATCTCAATAATAATTTTTAAAAAGAACAAGAAAAAAAACAACAACACTAGGTTCTTATCTTTATCCTACTCCCTATCTAACTGGTCTTGGCAGGGGCGCTAGACCTGTACAGTATAGTGCGGTGAGTGGGATATATGATGATAGCCATGTACCAGATTCCTGGAGGTCACCTGGGGGTAGCACTGAAGGCAGGGAGAGCTCACCAGCAGACAAGGAGGGAGACAGGGGCAGCAGAGCTATGAGCAAGCTTGGCATGATTGGGGAGGGCGAGGCATTCGCCTGCAGTGGAGAATTCTCAAAGATGAAAGTGGAAAGTTAATTTGGAGTGAGATGTTGGCAAGCTTTAACTCTAAAGATTTTAGACTTTATGCTATAAATGTTGGGAGTTATTGGAGGTGTTTGAAGAGGAAAGTGATAAAATCCAATTTATCTTCCAAAAGAGGACTCTAACAGCGGTGTGAGGATGAGTTGCACTGAGAAGAGATCAGTGGAGAGAGTGATAACAGGAAAGATATTGGAGTAGTTTAGGAAAGAAATGACAAATCTCAGTTTCCTCAAGGTTTTTGTTTGACTTTCTGACCTCAAAAATTTTACATATACATATATAATGTACTGAACTCCATATTCTAGTGACATCTGTGTCATTTAGAATTTATATTTATGTATTAGAATTTATATTTATAGTATATATTTACAATTAAGTTCTTTAAATCTTATCTTGTTAGATCATAATCCTAAAGAGCAAAAACATTTCAGGTAGCAATGTAACATGCTAAATACCTACTGTATAAAATCACATCAGCATCTGTGACTCAAGAAACAGTTTGCACATGGAATTCTTAATGAAGTTCAACCCCTTCTGTTTGAGTCAGAGAGAGTATTTCTCATGTATTGTCACTTGCCTGAGTATCAAATACCAAATTGATTCTCATTCTAGGCCAGTACTGTCCAATACAAATGTAATGCAAGCCACAGATTTGAGCTACATATGTAATTTAAAGTTTTCTAATAGCATATTGAAAGAAGTGAAAAGGAGCTGGTGAAATTCCTTTCAATGATATACTTAATAAAATGTAATCAAAATATTATCATTCCATCATGCAATTAATTAAAAATATTACTACCGAGATATTTTACATTCTTCTTTCTTATATGAAGTCTTTGAAATCTGGTGTGTATTTTCCCTTTAAGCACATCTCAATTTGGACTCTCCATGTTGCAAGTGCCCAAGTGCACTAATCGCTGGAGTGGCTACTATATTGGAGAGTGCAGCTCTAGATTAACCATCTTTAATGTAAAACTCCATTTCGGATTTCATTCTAAGTTAGTGTAATATAAGAAAGATGGGTGTCAGTGTGACTTCTGTTTTTCTTTCTTTGTGGCAAAGATGCAACCAGTCACTGAAAATGGATTTTATTTATTTTATTGACTTGGTGACTCAGGGTGTTAATTCATACATCTAATTAATAGGCCTTAAGTTTACCTCCTTCATCTTTCTGAGGCTTTTTCTTTCTTTTTGTAACCTCATCCTTTGTTCTCAGCTGTACTATCATTTATAAATAGAGCAGACTATCCATCTGACATCCTGGAAGACAGATAGGAACAAATCAGACAAATAAAAAGGAAACCATCTTCTTCATAACTCCTTGCCCTCTTGTAATGAAACCTGTATTAGTTGATATGATAGTCAATTCTTGAAATTGTTTTCAAGATGCCATCTCTTTAATATTCTTGGGTAATGAAAAGTAAGGAGCACTGTTTTCTCATTAGGCTGCCTAGAGGGGTCACGGGAAGCCCACGTGGGGTGGATCCCCTGTAGAGGACATCCGTCGGATTTCTGGGCTGTGCTTTATGATGAACCCTTGGAAATGATGTGGTGTCAGTAGAATACCAGAGTTCAGCATTTTAATATTACATATCAATTGGGAGGAGCAGAGAGACTAGCTCTGAGTATTTTGTTAGTAATTTAACATATGCTGGATCCCTTAGTCTTCACATTATAGACCTTCAGTATCGGTATTATTATTGTTGTACTGATAAGGAAATATACTCAAAAGTTGCCTAAGGATATAAATTAATGGTAGAGAAAGGATTTAAGCCCGCATCTCTCTGCCCCTAAATCTGGTACTCTTTCCACTGCAATGTGCTGCCTGCTTAGATATAATCTTTCATCCTTGAACTCTCTTGAGTGTGGTGCAGAGGACCCAGGAGATGGTTTCTAGTCCCTGTCCTGCCACTAACAGTGTGTACGAAAATGAGCAAATTCTTTATCTTCCTTCCAATATTTTTTATCTACATCTGTCTCAGGTAATGTGCTAGGAGTAGTGAACTTAGTAATGCAGTCCATTTTCTAGGAGAGGTTTCATGGTGAAATATGATTCTCTCTGTCTTCCCAAATCACCATCTGCTTGAAGGCAGAGGCTTTAATACCTTGGAGTCAAGCAGGCCCGAGTTCAGAACCCAGTCTTGCTTCTTAATATCTGTGTGAAGACAAGCAAATTATTCAGTCTCCCTGAGTCCCAATTTCTTTGTGAATCGGACTGTCGTGGAGATGCAAAGAGAAAATGGAGTAGACAGGATTTGTCCTTTCTTTACTTTCCCCATCAGAAAAAATGAGAGTTTCATTCATAAAACACTGCTTACATAAGAGTTAAGCCGTGTCAAGGGAATTTAGAGAAGGAAAAAGATAATTGAGCACTGGAGTGTGATCAGGGAAGATTTTGGAGAGGATGAAGATTTTAGACTGGTGGAAGAAGGAAGGGAGGATTTGAGCAGGAAACCTGGGCCGCAGAGTGAGCAGCATTATATGAACAAAGGTGAAAACCAGGCACGGCAGATATGAGAACATTCGGAATTTGTAATGGTTTATGAGCATTTCAACATGGTTAAAGTTGTTGAGTTTTTGGTGATAAGTTAACTGTAAAATTAAGTAGCTTCTTCTTCTACCTGAGTGTCTAACTGTAGCTAAAGGAATAAATCTGTTCTGGTGGGCTGTCTCTTCCAGACTCAACTACCCCACTGTACTTCATCAGTCGCAGATTTCAATTTTTTGACTCCTTTAATGCCTGCGTTTTTCCGTGTCTGCGTTTTTTCATTTTCCATGTTCCATGTCCAGAACTTTCACCTTCTTTTGTAATAGCAGTTTTAGGCCTTTTACTAGGTTTCACAGAACTAAGTTAAATACTCATTGATTTAATACTACTTATTTATTTAATATTATTTATTTTTATTTGATAATATTATTAAATTAAACTTTAAGTGGGACCAGACTACTTGAATTTCTTACATCTCATTATTTTTCAAAAATAACTCTTTTAAAGATCTGAATAATTTATAAACCCCTCAGAAATTTGAGTTCATAAGGCTTTGGGTTACATTAATACATACCTATACAAACTCTTAAGGGACAGATGATTTTTTTTCCTTAAAAGTAAGGGAAGTTTTATAGTCTCTAAAATAAGGCCTACTGGAATTGATGAGGAATATATCCTTGTTTTTTGGTTCTTTTCATTCACCTGACATAGTTTAAATATCCTATACTAAAGAGTTTATTTAGCCATCTTTACTCTTAATGGAGGCTGTGTCACATTCAAAATTATTCCTAAAACCTCAAAGATGCATATATTTTAAATAAATCAGGTTAAAAAAAATTGGCCTTGTACACCATTGAAATTATTTAGAAGAACCGCTTCTGTATATTTTATATGTATATAAAAGTATTTATTAATACATAAAATTCAGAAATAGCAAATACTACATGTGATACAGTGTGAAAAATGGTCTAATACTATTTTAATTCATTTTCTACTTTTTAAAAAACCTCTAAGTATAGTATGAAGTGAACATATAAGTTCAGTGAATCTTCACAAACGGAATACATCATATTACCAGCAGCTAGATCAAGAAACAAACATTTCCAGTACCTCACAATCCTCACCCCTCCCTTTACCCTTTCCAGTCATTACCCTACCCCAAGGGTAATCAGTATCATTCCTTCTGACAGCATAGATTAATTTTGCCTCCTTTTCTACTTAAAAAAACATTTTTCTTTAAACATATGTAACATTATAGAAATATCTAAATAAGTTTTTTAGTATGCTTATTGTCTTTTTTTTTTTTAATATTCAATTTAAAATGCTATCTTCAGCCTGAAGATAAATGGTTCATAAATGAATTATCTGTGGCCTCAAAGGGAGGGAGGGAGGCTAATACACACACACACACACACACACACACACACACACAAACACACACGCACAGATTTTGCCCTACCACAAATTCTTCTGACTTAAACCAATGCAATATTAAGAAAACACACTATTTCATTGATTTTTTTGGTAACATTTGGAATTATTTGGCATCAAAATGGAAGCTTTTCTTTTTAAAAACAATTTTTGTGATACCATGTCACTAGCCTTTATTGGAAATAATTTTGAAACCTCCTTGAATAGTCAGAAAAACAATCCAGCTTTATGAATCAGTGTTTATTCTATTTATGAATCAGCATTATTCTGCCTCTTCCAAGCTTTCTTGGTTATTCGTCTTTACCTTTAAAATTTATTTTAAAATATGTAGAATTAATCATAATGATGATTTTAGTATAATTTTAACATAATGTGGAAAATCTCTACTAGCTAATTCTTACTCTTCAGTCTCTGCACCACAGCCCTGAATAGGACACTGAAGGGATCGTGCATTCTTGAGCTAAAGGATGTTAGTCTGAAGTGAGCTTCATCCGTTAGGATGCGCTCTATTCAAAAATTGGTGGGCTGTGGCATTATCGGGTATAAATTCTGGTTTACCAGCACATTTTGTTTTAGTACTGCCGTAACTTATCTATTTGGGATAGCACTATAATACGAAGGAGTATGATTTAGAGGAAGATTCCTGAAAAACAATAACACATACCCACTTTTTCAAGCTAAGCATTATATTAAAAGAAGATATTATATGTAAAAATGGGACACCCTCAGGAAAATATATATTAGAATATATATCAGATTAAATAAAGGAAAATATAAGAAATGTTCCTAATTATGCAGGCCTTGACTTTTAGATACATGAAAAACATCTGCCTAGACTATTTATTGCTTAGTCAAATGAATGCAAAAGTAAAGGCTGCACTGACATTGAACTTTCCTGGTATATCAAAAATGTCAGGAAAACTACATGTGTTTAATAGCTTTGTTTAGAACATATTTGCAAATGGGGGTTTAGAAGATCCCTGAACCTCTGATTTCTTACCTGATGATTGTTTTGATAGAGCCACAGATTAGACATCAGAAAAACACATGGCTAAAGAATGATCACTCATCGTCTCACCATGTGAGTCTAAAAGAATCTTCTTTTGTCCAGGCAAGCTAATAAAAGTATTAAGACATAAGAGAAAAAAATTCTAGGAATGAAAAAAGTGTAAGAGCTATGCCTTGAAAAAGAAAGCAAATTCCTAATTATTCAGGTGCTGGATAATCGCTTGATGAAACGCTGACACCCTCCCCCTCCAATGGTATGTCATGCAGTTTGACATTTGCTTTAAAACAATCCAGTCAGTGTGCCCATGAGGGTGGGGGAAGTCGGCAGAGGTATATGTGAAACAATTTTGCCTGTGGGTTAATTGTTGAAGCTAGGTGATGAATACGTGGAAGGTCATTATACTATTTTATTACTTTTGTGTATGTTGAAAAGTTTCCATGATAAAAGAGTTTTTAAAATTTGTCCCCCAAAGCACTCTTAGAACTGATCTGAAAAATTCTTCCTGTTTCAAAATCCACTTAATAATGGCAAGATTTTTAACATTAAAAAAAGATAAAAATTGGAAGAGTCATAGCTTTGTTTATACATCTTTCTCAAGGCCAACAGTTTTTGGATTCTAGTTCCAGTCTCAAGGAGACAAAGTATTCTTGTCTGATGTTCAATAATAGAAAATTTCACCGTGCTCTGAATTTAATACTATACTTTTCATGTTAGTGCAGGATATTTGTAATATGTTATATTTCCATAATAGAAAGTTAAATTCTTCCTAGTCTGACTAGATCTATTTGATCATTAAACTGTATAAAGAGAGATGATTTGTACGTAGTTCCTCCTAGTTCTTGTTTGTCATAAGGAAAATCCCAGCATTACATGGTTATATACCTGCCTACATGGTTATATACCTGCCCCAATTTAATATTTTTAAAAGTCGTGTGTGTGTGTGTATAATTTTATCTCAGTATTTTTAGATGTAAACAGGTGAAGTCATATTTCATCTCTCCTCTCCCTTCATTTGAAAGAAATTCTGATTTAGTTTTTATTTCATTAAATATTGTGATTAAATCTCCCTACCAGAAGCAATGGAGTGATATGCTTAGATATGTTAAAGTGTGTTTTATATAAGGTGCCCCTGAAAATAAATTATGTTGATGCCTCATTTCCCAAGCCGATGACAGGATATTGTAAAATAACAGATAAACCATGCAGGATTGTTTTTCTTCCAGCATAAGCAGTATCTAAATACCAAAAGCAGAAAGAGATAAAGTAGTAAGAGGAACTTAGATCTGAAAGAGCAGCCTTCAGGTTATTTCTGGGGAAGTGGATGAAGGTTACATAGCACGTTTGCCATCCTGGAGTTTAATTTTTTTTTTAATTTTTTAATCTTATCTGTAATTTGGCTTCATCACTGGTTAGGATGTAACAAGTTATGTTTGTGTCTTCACTCAGTGCTGTAGCTTATGCAGAGTAAGAGCTCAGGTAACACCTTCTGGTAATGACAGTAGCATCTGGTCTTTGCTTTGAAGCACAGAAATCACGTCCAGTTTTGCAATAAAAGGCTCAGCAGGAAAGCATTGAACTAGGGCCCCTGGTACACAGCTCTCACTGTACCTTAGGAACACTTGGGTGTGCTCTCTAACACACCAGCGCCAGGCCCCACCCCAGACCGATGAAACCAGGGTCTCTATGGAAGTTGGGGACTGAGTGATGATTCTAAAGATCAGATCGAGATGAGTGCATCCAATCCTGGTACTGCCTTCAAATATTCTGGGTATCTTTGCGGGAAGTGGGGCATTGGTGAGTACAAATTACTACCCCTATATCAGACTTACTAAAATCTGACTCTTGGCAGGAGTAGTGTAAGGGTGTAAGGATGGTAGGCAGAGCTCTGTAGCTTTTTGTTAATGTTATTTAGTGTTTTTCTGGTGAGTTTTATGATTAGTTAGATTTAGGTATCACTGCTCCAGAGAACATTATCCTCTTTCAAAAAAAAAAAAAAAAATGTGGATTTAGAAACATATACATCTTCTATGTGTATGATATTTGCTTTCCACAACACTTCTCAGGCCTCCAGGACTACAAACCATGAGACCTCAGCCTTGTTCCTTGAACTCAGCCTTTTATAGTCTCATCTCTACTTTCAGAAGCTGTGTAGTCATGTTAGACAAACCGAACAGAGGCTTTTAGAAAGCAAGCCCCCGCGTTTGAAGATAGGCACAAGGAGCTGAGAAGAAAGGCTGACGTTCTTTGTGTTTTTGGCTTCCAGTTATCTACAGTCATGTACATTTCAATTCATCTTCAGGAAGTCTTACTTTCATATGCCTATCAATATAATCACTTTTTAAAATCTTTCGTTAATATAAGTCAACCTTGAAGTATAAAGTTGGGCTTCTTCAAATATAAAAAAATTTTAGCCACTTAGCCTCAGATTTGATCCTGGCTTCATTCTGAAAATTGATGTTTGTTATAAGGATACAATTAGGTGGTTATTAAGATGGTACTTCACCTCAGGAATCCTGACGCAGACAGATCCTATCAGTCCCTAAGAAGATGCATGCCCGATACCAGCAGACAGGTTCCCTGGCAGGGACCTTGTCTTTCATGTCTGTCTGCATCCTCCCTTGCTTAGCTGCTTGTCAAGCAAGACTTAACATTATTCATATTTCTTATATTAAAAATTATTAATAATATTTATTGAGCACTTGTTATGTGTGAGGTCTATTTTAAGGGTTTCCACATTTATTAACTTAATTCTCACAACAGTCCTAACTAGGGAGTTATTATTGTTATTATTCTCGTATTACAGATGAGAAAATGAAGACACAAATAAATAACTTGCCCAAATTTATGCAGGTTTTACGTGACAGAGCTAGAATTCAGATTTACAAGGACTAACCCCAGAGTTTGCACCCTTATTCATTACTCACCTAATAATTAATTGTTAACTGAATAAATGATGATGACCCCCTTTGGCCCCAAACCTAACACAGAACTCTAATTAAGAAAAAAAAAAAAAAATACATGGAGGACTCCTTTTTTCCTGGTTGTAGGACCACCTGGGTGTTCCTGCCACTAAACACCAATCTTAGAATTAATAACCCCATTGAAACAAAAAGGCACATCTGTCCGCACCCTCACCCGCCTGTCCTCCCTGGGGCAATAGCTCCAGTTCTGTCTGCGCATGCTGAAGGAAAAGGGATGGTAGGGAGGCTGCTGAGCAGAGCCTCATGGGAGGATGCCGGAAGAAAGCAACCACCACAGCTGGTATAGAAAAGCTCTTATCTCTTGAAAGTTTCATCCCTAGAACATGTTGCTCAATTACCGTCCTGGAATCCAACTTCAGATCCACACTCCTCTTCCATAGAGAGATGAAGAGGGGTTAGGAAAGGAACAGAAAGGAACATCAAAGCTTTCTCTTGGAGCCCAGCAGTCGTGGTCCTTGTTGAGTAGAGATCTACGAATGGTTTCAACAGGGAGAACCTGGTGGAGAAATTAACTTAATTCAAGGAATCACAGTATGTCATTATTTATCTAGAAATATTACAAACTCCAAATATAGGAAATACACTCTTAGTTATATGTTCAGATGACAACACCCACATGGGCAAATAGACATGATATGAGGTTAAATAGCCATTTGGGATTATCCTCTTTATTCTCAGGTATAATCAAGAGTTGACTGCTTTGCCCAAAGTTCTTTCTTTTTCAAATTTCATTGCTGTCTAAGAGAAAATTTATCTTGGGCTTAAATTCCAGGTGGGCAGTTACCTACATTACACTAAACAAAAGATCAGATCAGGCTGTTTTTCAATTTACATTTAATTAATGGGTCTAAAAATTCAAATATAGTACCATATCTAGATGAGAAATTTTATTCTTTTAATCCATTTAAGCAAAATTTTTACATTTAAAAACTAAACCTCCAAATTTGGTCTATTATCAATAGTACTGGTTATTTGTGTGTTTGATATTTCACTCATGTATAGGAAATGATCTTTAATTTCAATGCATTGCTCTATTTTTATAAAATAATTTCTTTGGTTCTCTATAAGAATATTACTCCTAAAACTAAACCACTTAGGAAAGGACTATTTGTAGCAGCCTATATATTCAACGTATATCAATCTTTCAGTGCTCTAAACGTGTTGATTTTGCTTATGAAAGTGTTAGCACCCTATATGACATCTTCAGGAGAAAATGATTGAAACTCTTTTTTTAAATTTCAAAAGTGGAAGAAAAGTGTTTGACCAGTAAGTTCTCAGATTAATCTGTTTCTGCAGTAGAAAAAAGTGGTAATGAGTTGAAAGGTGATATCTTGCTAGACTCCCAGATATCGAATTACTTGGTTTCAGACTAATCATAGAATTCAGGATATTGTAGCTATATTACATACAGCATATATTATGAAGAGGACATTTGAATTTTTTGTCATTTGATCTTTATTTTTTTAATTATTTTTCTTTTAGAAAAAGAAGAAATATATTAAAATTGTCTCTGTACACTAAAGTAAACCTGACGATATTTGTGTTTGTATTGGTGACTTAAAATTATCATTAGTTAACTTTTGTTTGTTTTCAAACATGTAGGTATAAAAAAATAAATCCAACAGTGTTCTCTTTTAGCCTATATTTATACAAAAAGATTTAATTAGTTTAGAAAATAATTCTCTCAGCTATCAGCATCAACTCAATTTCACCTAATCCATCCATGATGAATTAAACACTATCAAAGTGTTGTCTTTATCATTAAAATAGGTATAGATTTAGTCATTGCTTGGCCTGACCAGAGCTTTTCAATCATTCCTAAGGACACTCAAACCCATTTTTCAGTCTTGCCATAACCAGCCGTGGTTGCAGAGCATCTATTCAACATGTGCTAAATTATGCTACATTTCTTGGCTTTGCATATCTTTATAGTAGACATTCCTTAAAAACAATAACAAGATGCCCACTGAAGACGGGTTTTATTTTCTGGACACACAACACGCAAAGAGCATGAGCAGGCCTCAGGCTGAATCACTACTACTTTCTTATTAGGTATGTGCCTTGGGCTACTAAATATACGTGAGCCTTTTTTCTCACCTGAAAAAAATTGAAGAATTTACGAAGGAGGGCATAAAGAACTTATACAAACCACCTGGCTTATAGTAGATTTCATTCTGTAATTGATTGTTATTATTCTTTTTAAATTTTTTTTTTTTTTTATTTTTTTTTATTTTTTGCGGTATGCGGGCCTCTCACTGTTGTGGCCTCTCCCGTTGCGGAGCACAGGCTCCGGACGCGCAGGCTCAGTGGCCATGGCTCACGGGCCTAGCCGCTCCGCGGCATGTGGGATCTTCCCAGACCGGGGCACGATCCCGTGTCCCCTGCCATCGGCAGGCAGACTCTCAACCACTGCGCCACCAGGGAAGCCCTATTATTCTTTTAAAATGAAAATCTTATAGGTTTTAGCACCTGGAGAAAAAATTTTTACTTATCTGCCTGACCATTATGAATCTGATATTGTTTTCTTTTAAGAAAAGATGAATGTTGGTTAAAAAATTAAGCAGTAGCAGATATGAAAAGCTGGAAATCTGCACTATTTATGTGGTTTTGGCTTTTATATATCACTTAGAAAATACATTTCTCTTAATGCCACTTTTTTTTTTCAAATAATCAAGTATCGTACAGACAAAATATCTAAAGTGTATGAGCTATCATATATTTTAAATTTGACTCCTGTGTTTTTCCTTCTCTTCTCAAAGGAGCGGATCATATCCAGCCATCCTTTTATAAATGCTGTTGCTAAAAAATGTGTTAAAGTTTCAGTTATGTGACTTTTTTGGCCCGAGTTTATTAGTAATTTTCAACCTAAGATGTCAGTAAATTTGTATGGACTTTTGGAAAATTTAGTAGCTTTTATATTCGAGAAAATATTGCTCAACCATATAAACATAGCTTTCCCACAACTGATTTTACAGTAAGGTTGAAATGATATTATTCGTTAGATATTTCCACCTTCAAATGTGATTACTGGAATATATTGTTAAATTTTGAGCGACTGATAGTTTTCAAAATTGTTATTATAAATAGGACTGCACATTCTTAAATGTGTCACTATTAACTAGAATGTTTAGTGTGTTAATGTATATGCTTTATTTTTTAATTAAAATAATTATCGATTTGTCAAAATAATTCCAATAAAATATAATTTAATAGACTATTCTAAGTGATTTAGATCAGTTTTAAACAGTTTACTTGATTTCAGTGTGTATTCCTGTTACATTCAAAAGGCTATCAATATATGATATTGAAGTTTGAGTTCTTTTAATGTAAATAGGGATACTTCTTGTAACCTTATTCACATTGCAAGTAAAATGATAAATATATCTAAATCAGTGTTATGCTTGTGTTCTAACATTTGAATAAGCTGATTTTTTTGGGTGTTTAATCTTATAATTTTTCTTAGCCCTAAAAAAAGTTAAGTTGAGAGCATTGATGTCTTTTGTGATGAGAGAATTAAACATGCCAACAAAAACCCTCTCTATTAAAATAATTATTTATTTCAGGTTTCCATGTATTATCTTAGTTATGGTCGGTTTGACAAGGCAAGAAGTAGATTTAACAGTATAAAAAAATGTATATCTAGGGCTTCCCTAGTGGCACAGTGGTTGCGAGTCCGCCTGCCGATGCAGGGGACACGGGTTCGTGCCCCGGTCTGGGAAGATCCCACATGCCGCGGAGTGGCTGAGCCCGTGAGCCATGGACACTGAGCCTGCGCGTCCGGAGCCTGTGCTCCGCAACGGGAGAGGCCACAACAGTGAGAGGCCCGCGTACCAAAAAAAAAAAAAAAAAATGCCTAAAGTTGCTTTATATTACGTTTCTTAGCAGTATGGCAGAGTGAAAAAAAAACAAGAGACCAGTTTAAGAAGGTCCACTTAGGGCAGTCTGAAAACACACATCATAGGCACAAAGAGAATAGATATCAAACTCTGACAGGCTTTCAACAGAAAAGCCAGAATGTTCTCTGAGGTAATCCTGGAATAGCTACACAGTCTGCACCACCTCCACTGAACTTTTTAGCTTTCTCTTGAGACACTTGGCAACATGCCATATCAGCCTGATGCCAGAGGTACAAGGACTAATCATCCTTAGACGTGGCATGCTCTAAAGGTGCATATAATTCTTTCAAAAACTGAAATAGGATCACAAGTCTGAGGCATCTATTTCCAATTAATTTGGTCACAGGAGTTTATCTGTCATCTTTGTTCTGTCACAGCAGTTTGTGGTAAACCTGCTTCACATGGATTATCAAATATTAAGAACAGTGGATTGCAGAATTTTCCCCCCAGTCAATTCCTATTTTGTCACTTTTGGTTTAAAGTAGATGAAACTAGCCATGGGTTTAAAAACGAACTTGACATTTTCAAACTTCCATGAAGAGGAATTGGTCAAACTTCTGGCACGATGACATAGTAGATTATCATATACACCATACTAATTCATTCTGATTTTCTACAAAAGCTTAGTATAAAGTTTTGACTCTAGAAAAGTATATACAACTTCAGCAACAGAAATACTTCCTTCTTTTTGTCCAAAGATGAATATATGGGGATTCTATGCACAATATCCTTATCGTGTGCTAAAATGAATACTAATTTTCTGAATAATGTCTTTCAATATTTAAATATCTTTTATCCACCTTAAAAGCATATCAGATTATTTCCCCCTCTATGATCATATAATTCCAGTGCAAAACAGGTAAGAAGTTAGATGGTGTGATAACCATTTTTAATTTTTATTTAACTTTGATTTAACTGTTTTAGTGCAAGAAGTAAAACTTTGCTTGGGTATGAGCAAAGGGATAGGTCATTAGAAGAATGCAGTGTGCCTTATAGCAAGTGGATACCAGAAACTCATGGGCACCTGGGAACTGAAATTGTGTGGCTGGCTTCCTCTACCCTGGAATTAGATCCAGAGTACCTCTGGGGACCTCACAGGATGAGGGAGTAGACCTTTGTTAATATTGTCATTCCAAAAATGTGTGCTCACTTGTTAACAGTCAATACACTATGTCTGAATTTTATAAAAATAAGAATTAAGCACAACTTATGTTACAAATTTAAAGAATTTAATAGCTTGAATGTTCATAATAGGAGATGGAAATGTGACTGTGACTCTGAAAATGTTTTAAATATCTAAGCCTGCCTTCATAATAGCTTTGGGTAGTTTATGTTATTGTCCCCAGGTGACTTGTCCAAGTTGATGAACCAGCTCATAAGGAGAAAAGCTAAGAATCAAAATCCTCACCTGTGCAAGCCCCCAAGGTTGTGCTTGCTCATGAGACCACACAGTCTGCCTGTGATGGAAATAACAAGATTTAAAATCACTTATGGAAAAAATAAAATAAATAATAAAAAATTAAAATAGGGGCTTCCCTGGTGGCACAGTGGTTGAGAGTCCGCCTGCCAATGCAGGGGACACAGGTTCGTGCCCCGGTCCGGGAAGATCCCACATGCCGCGGAGCGGCTGGGCCTGTGGGCCATGGCCACTGAGCCTGCGCGTCCGGAGCCTGTGCTCTGCAACGGGAGAGGGTGCAACAGTGAGAGGCCCGTGTACCGCAAAAAATAATAATAATAGATAAATAAATAAAAATAAAAATTACTTATGTCTGAGAGGCATGATTGGCCACTCCATTTCTTCTCTTTAGGTCCTCAGATTTTTTTTGTTCATTTCAAAGCAGGTTAAACCAATCCAGAACACCCCTCCACCTTTTTTATCATTGTGTCTTCCCCTTTGTCCTATGCTCCCCTCTACTTTTGTTATTCCCTGCACTGCCCAATCCCTTCTATTTCAATTTCTGATAAGTGTTAATGCGGGTGGGATGTGATGCATGCCCACAAAATAACTTGGGGAACATGCAAGGCGTCAGCTTCCAGTCCTACCCAGGCTCTACCCACCTCGTCTGGCTTAGCTGTTCTGACGTTCTCACTGTTAGAAACGTTACTTTGGGGGTGGACCTTAGAGGCTGTAGTTTTATCCTCTGAATTTTCTGATAAGTTCATGTTTATTGTGTGGAGAGAGGTTCCTCATCAACCGTATACCCCTCTCCCTTTGCCATCTTAGTATTGGTTTTGTTTATGAAGGTCCTTCATTGTTATTCAAAAGGCAGAGAATGCTGACACTGTGCAACTCAGATGCAGGGCGGACAGATTTCTTCCAGAGCAAACAGCAGGGCAGCAACCAAGTCTGGGAAAGAAAATGGCATCAAAGAGAAGTCATCAAGTCCACCCCTGATGAAGGAGAATAGGATGCTTTTGAGTAAGAAAGTAGAGAAGCAGAGGCTGAGAGAAAGGGCAAGTAAGCTAGGAAAAGAAAGGGAACGACTTGATAAAAACGGACGTTGCTAATAATTAAACAGCCAACTTCCCAAACTTTTTTCTGAGAGAGGCCTCATAGGTGTGTTCCCCGTGGCCCCCATAGCGGAGCATGAGGGAAGCCCTGTGGTCAGTGCCAGGAAACATGAAAACCACTCCTTTTGTTCCCTCCCTCAGAGGAGTCTTGATTGTAATGGAAATCCTGCCAGACCCTTAATTAGGAAAGTACAACAGGGCGTTAATATAATTCATCACCTGTTAGAAGGAGCACTTGTGGGCTAGTTACTAGAAATCTATTAAATATGACACGAAGACAGATCGCACTCCATTTCTTAACATGACATTATAATCAGGATGTATGCTCAGTAAAATGGTTTATAGAACCCTTGTCTGTGAGTCCTATCAATTAACCTAAATTCTGCATCAATGAGGTATAGCCAGTGTAGCACCCTGAGAAACTGGACGCATTTTTCCTCTGGTTCTCAGCAAAGTTTCATTTTGAAATAAAAGTGTTGTTTCCATGGCCAAGTTCATTGCCATATATTTTACTCATCAATGCATTGAGTGAAAGGATTATAAGAGTACTCACTTCATAGTTGTGTAACTGAATATTGAAGGACTTGTTTTTATGTGAACCTGGTACATTTCCTTGACATCCTAATATAAAAATCTTTTGTATAGATAAGGTCAATATTGATGGCCCAGTACTCTAATTCTGTAAAATATGCCCTGATGTTTCTTAAAGTACAAATATCCTTTTAAGCTTTTGTGTTTACAAATGAAAGAAAATTCATTTATGTATTATCTGCATATCAGTTAAAGATGAGAATCTCTGACTTTAAGTGGAGGGTATGTATTTTCAAATGTATTTTACCCTGTGCTCAGGGTTCATTCTAGTCTTTTTTTTTTTTTTCACCTAATATGTGACTCTTCTCATTAAGTTATCATTATAGTTAGGACTCCACTCTGTATTGCTCTAAAATTATGTTAGAAATGTTGCACAATGACCAAGGAGTCATGTTTAACATTTTCATAATCAGCCTTGGTTCAAGTCTCTGTATTTCTGTAATCAAGTTATATGCAAACATAGCTTTATCCATAGGGAGGCATTGTGTTCTTGGCTGCAATGAAGGAAAGTAGTGGAAGAGGTCAACCCACATGGTGGAGTAAAAACGTCATCTGGGCGTGGCTCGGGAATAACTATTTGTTTTTACTTACTATGTTTATTCATTGGTTTTTCTCCCTTTCACATGCTGGCAAGAGCATCGAGGAGAATGTTTTTCTCATATAATGTCCCCTGCCCTGGTGCCATATTGTATTATGCTTTAAAGTAGAAGCTGCCACTGCCAACCCAGATTTCTTTAAAGAAAACGTACTTTCTTCTGGCAGGAGTAGAGCAAATGTTCATTAGACCAGTGGGACACTTAAAGCCCAAAGGAGTAGATAACAATGACGTAGTCCGGTCTCTCCTCGTCTCCCTGCCGTGACTCAGCAGCTTTCCACCTCTACTCTTTCTGTCTGCCTGTAGCAAAGGGTTACTCCCTTAGTCAAATCTCTATCACTGTGGAGACAGAGAAGGCGTATCTGTGACCAGCACAGGGGTGCAGAAACAGTAAGGAAAAATAAAATGCTATGATGACATCAGGATTCTGGCTAAGAAGGCCTTTGACTGTGAAAGGGATGATCAGGTCCAAAGAATTCATTTTCACCCCCAGGTCTCCTTCTATTTCACTTTATCTCCTGCTTCTCTCCAGCATGAGCTCTTCCTCAAGCCAAGCCGAGCTTCTTCTCATTCTCAGCCTCAGTCCAGTCTCTGTGACCTTGCCCATGCCTCAAATGCCCTCCCTTTTTCCCTCACTATCGTGTATCATCTCCTCTTTGAAGTATCAGTTCCCTGATAACAGTCAAGCACTATTCACTTTTGTATCTCTTCCAGAATTTAATACAGGATATTTTACTAAGGAGACAGTAAATATGCATAGAGTTAAAAAGTATTATTTTATTAGGTAAAATTTCTGTGTAGTTTTTAGGTCTGTAATATCTTTAGAATTAAGGTTAAGGATTTATGAGAGCATGAAGATGCATTTATATTTAAAACTGTTCTTGTTAAAGTTTATTTCTTTATTTTTAAATCTCTTTTCCTTTTCTGTGTACATCTTCAGTGTAAGTAAACAGGTTATATTTCTTGAAATCTAAAGGCATGAAAATAATCCTTTCATTGTGTTCTTGTGTATCTCATGCATCTAAAATTAATGTTCTCTGAAGGACAGTTCAGGGTTCATGATGAATACTCATTAAAATGAACAATAAAAGTCCTTAGTTAGCTGTTAGCCCCAAAATAGAAATGGTCATTATCAATAATCAAGTCCCTGTAATAGATTCTTACTCTTTTAGAGGAGACCTCAATGTTTGCTGCCTCATTTTCAGAAGAGGCGTGTGAGAGAATCAGTGCCGGAAGTCACAGCTGTCAGACTCTGGAGTCTCAGCCAGGCATACTGGGTTGGAAAACCAGCTTTCCAAAGGGTCAAGGAAGCAGAAACTGATTTCTCACACACCATTACACAGTTTAACTAACATAACAAATGCCAAATAATTGCTGGCACTAATGGGTAGGTGGATGTTTACTTTGTATGGTTACCATGGATTCCCTTAGCATCGGTGGGCCTGCTGTGATTGAAATGCTGCAAATTTAAGGAAATAGCAATGATATGATTAACTTGACTCAGTAATTTGAAAAGGGTTTATTTATCTGAAAGACAAAACTATATCATACTCAGCTTGCTTTGATTTAACATATTGTCTATGGAAGTTTTCAGTATTACATAATTTTGTTTAATCCAAGTATGTATGTGTGTGTGTATAACTATTATATATCTTAACGTGTCATGCACTGGAATAAGCACTTTACATGCATTATCCTATTAAATTTCATTAGGTATAATCATCCCCACTTTACAGATTAGAAAACTGAGGTGGAGAGAGGTTAAGTAACTTGTCAATGATTCCATACTAGTAAGTAGTAGACAAAGGATTTAAACCCCATCGGGCCCCAGAGCCTAGGCCTCAACCCTTATATGTGGTTCCTTATCCAGCACTACCTGGAAACTTGTCCGAAATGCAACTTCTCAGGCCCCACCACAGACCGACAGAAGCAGAAACTCTGGGGATGGGGCTCGGCAATCTGTTTTCACAAGCCCTCCAGGTGATTCTGGTCATGCTGAAGTTTGAGAATCACAGCCTTCCACTCCTCTCCCCTCTCAAGCATAGGTTCCCAGCCTGTGTGTGCCCAGCTGCAGCTGCCTTCTGGCATCCACCCCGTCCCCTCCAGCCCCTCCTCTAATCACCCTGCTGTCTTTCATGAATCCAGCCATACAAGGAATATTACTTAAGTTTATTGAAAGAACAAACTATGTGCTAGCTTTTACTCTTGAACAAGCACTTTATGTAATCATTATCTGATGAAAGGTATGAACCTCCTGCCCAGAGAAATGCACGTGTATATGTCCATGTAGAACTCATTAATCGTGTCTCCCTGGTGCCAATCCATGGGATGACCATGGAGTTCAGGTGAAGATTCTCAGGTAGCAGCTGTAAAGTATCATCAAGTTTATATACAAGGCCCCTATATGCCCCTCACAACACAATAAGCAGTTCATCTCTGTTCAGTAGTATTTTTCCTTTAAAAAAATCTGACCTCTGTGTTCAGTAGTATATTTTTCTTTAAAAAAATATTATCTCTGGGCTTCCCTGGTGGCGCAGTGGTTGAGAGTCCGCCTGCCGATGCAGGGGACACGGGTTCGTGCCCCGGTCCGGGAAGATCCCACATGCTGCGGAGCGGCTGTGCCTGTGAGCCATGGCCGCTGAGCCTGCGCGTCCGGAGCCTGTGCTCCGCAATGGGAGAGGCCACAACAGTGAGAGGCCCACATAACGCAAAAAAAAAAAAAAAAAGATCTGAGACACTTAAGTATCTATGTGTGAACTTAAACAAGACTAACCTTCTCTGAGCTTCAGTTTTTTTTAAATCTGTAAACTAGGGGTAATAATACCCACCTTGTAGGATCCTTGAAAATTTAGAGTAATAAATTTAAAGCTCCTAGCATTATAGTAGGGCACTCATTAAATTATGTAGATGTGTGTATTCTTTATCATTTGGAAAATACAGATGAATACAAAGAAAATAAATGATAAACCATAAATAAGATAACTAATAACTCAGGAATAACCACAATTGCTTCTAATTTTAAAAACATTTCGGGGCTTCCCTGGTGGCGCAGTGGTTAAGAGTCCGCCTGCCAATGAAGGGGATGCGGGTTCGTGCCCCGGTCCGGGAAGATCCCACATGCCGCGGAGCGGCTGGGCCCGTGAGCCATGACCACTGAGCCTGCGCGTCCGGAGCCTGTGCTCCGCAGTGGGAGAGGCCATGGCAGTGAGAGGACCGCATACCGCAAAAAAAAAAAAACATTTGGGATATGCACAGTTTAGTAACCCCCGTTTTTACTAAATAGTATATTATCATTCTTTGTAAACCTGCTTAGAAAGAATTATCTTCAATGAATAATTTAGTATAGTACACGAATAAGATTTAGCATGTCTACACCCAACTATATATTCTTTGTCCTATAATAGTGGCAAGGGATAAGCCTTTAAAATTTTTAATTTGGTACTTAAATAGCAAACATCCTTGAAATTTCCAGCCCCTTTTTGCAGTCAATTCCCAGTGATAATGAGCTTGGAAAGTGGGAAGGGAATGGCGGTGAATGTGGATTTAAAATGTCTCTCATTCTCTTAGTGTATTCTAATACTTATAATTTCCCTCCAGCAAGACTAGAATTAATTGTGTTTTATCTCTAGATGTTACAGCCTGAGACCACAATTTAAGCACTATTTATTTATATGGAAGTCTGTTCCATGATCTCTTTTACTGTCTTATCCTTTTCTTTTCCTCCTTGTTTGCCATAACATGAAATGTCTCAAGAAGTAAGAGAAAAAAATGTCATTCAAGCACTTTTTAAAAAATAAAATATGTTTCTTTTTCTACTCACATCTTATCTCCCATGATTGTCTGGAATGGGTGTCCCAAATAGTCAAACTGAAAGCGCAAACTTTACAATCACAGGAGATCATGGGCAGACCCTACCTGCCCTCAGATCCCTGATACCAGTGTCACCGCCACCTAGTCTTTGAGTTTATACATTATGAGCCCTGAGAAGGAAAGTGTAGGTCTTTTTTTCTTCATTTTTGTCCAGTCTCTAGTACTGCGTAAAATTAACAATTTACCCAATAACTCTTTGTTGACTGAATGCTATGTATTAGCTTCAGATAAGCATGAACAATTCAAATATCTTTTTCCCCCATATTTCAGACATTCTTATATCAACTTCAATAATTGTTGGTTTAAGGGACATTCAGTGATGAGAAGAAAAATTGCAGATACAGAATTCTAGATTCTTCTGCTTCCTTAATACTTAAAAATGTTCTTTAAAGTGTTTCTCTTCCCGTGTTGTTTTTGGTAGAATTGTTTCTTAAAGCAAACCACTCACTCTTTGATCTTGGCTCTCCTGGGCAGAATTTTGTGCATTCTGTAACATCTTTGGTGGTGGCAGCCCAGTTCTTCCAGTAACTTTGTTAACGTGCTGTGAACAATTGACAATTTGAGTATGTAGTGTATATGATATTAAATTGTGAATTAGTGAGACTTACGATGTAACAGCATATCAATATTTGAAGATATTGGTACTTGGTATCCTGTCAAGGAAAATTTGCCTCCAAATTTTAAGCTGGAAAGTCACTGGAATAACTGTTCAGAAAAGAATCACAATTACTTGATTTTTTATATTTTTGGTACATTATGTTAAGAATTGTGTACAACTTGAAATGTCTGCGTACTGATCCTCAAAACAACCAATAAATCTCAATTATGAAAGAAAAAAAATCTTCTTTATACTTGTAACTAGTGAGGATAAGATAGGCTTTTAAGATAAAGTCATGATTCTTCCAAGTGGCCGTATATCAGCCCTGAGAGAAGTCAGCTTGTATCATATATAACATCTGGAGATTTATGATCTCTTGTAGAATGCTAGCAGAAATCTTCCAGTCTTCTCACAATTGTATTTAGCTTATTAATACCTTTTTATTTGTCTGTAAACATGATATTCATAGTCAAATATTTGAAAGATATAGAAATTGTAGGGGAAAAAAAATCCCCATCACCGCCATTCAAATACAACATAACCATTCTAACCTTTTGTTGAATTTCCTGTTATCAAGTCCACATTTGTTCAATGTATTATAAAACAAAGGGTTGGAGTAAACTAATATTTATATTCATTTTGATATTATACAACCATTTTATTACATACCCACTATTGGTATAATTATCTTCATGCTAGAACATTAAACATTTCCCCCATAAAACTTTGTTACCTATATTAGGTCAACTGTCTTTAAGTTTCTTTTTGGAAAAATCAGATTTAACTAAGCTAGGAAAAACAGAACAATCTAGTAAGAGCAAGATTCCTCATTGAACCTTACAAATGGGATCTTTGGTGTTATTTTTAAGCTTGTTATTTCAAAAACTTCAATTATCATTGTAACAAAAATGAACTGTCAGATTTACATTTAGATTGATTCAGATTCCTGGCATCCTTTTGATTTCTAGAATTCTTTGTGTATTACCTAAGAAAATAGTAAGTTCATCCAACCCATTTCAATTCAAATTCCAGTAATCCTAATGCCATTAAAATGAAAAATACTATAATAAAAAAGTATCCAAATCTCAGGCAATGACATGTTTTTTTCAAGTCCTCTTTAATGGAATAGATTGTTCCAAAACAAATTTTTAAATATATTAATTTTAAAAGGGTTTACTTACATCTTTAATCTTGAAAACTATATAAAATAAAAATACAAATATCAGATAGTATTTAGTAAGAATACATTATAAGTTGATGATATGTTAGAATTGAATGTGTATTATGATATTTCTTTATGTGATCTGTTTACCTGACCTTGGATTTAATCCTGTTAATTAAACATATTTCAAGAACTGTAATGAAAAATAAGATTACTGTAGGGAAGTGAATTTCCACAAGTTTTTGGCAAGGCTTCTAAATTGATAGATTTGCATCACCCAGCCTGTCTTGTCCTGGATATGCTAATGAGCATTCAAAGCCAATACATGAAAAAAAGGAAGAGGAGAAGTATTTGAGCACATTTATAGGCAATCCATAGCTCAATGACTAGACACTGAATATCTGAGAATTGATTTTATAAAATGGCATATTTTAAGAATGAGAACTTTCTCAAGTTCTTTTACTCCCAGAACAAAGACTGTTATCTTACTATATTTTTAGGATGATTGTCTAGGGCAGCCTTTTGATATAAATAAATGATGCATTAACATTATATGCAGACAGAGTGTATATGCCAGCAGAAAACTAAATGCGGGAGAATTGTGTGTTTATACAATACTATTCCAAGGTCAGTTCACTAACTCTTTGCTGAACATCACAGCTCAGATTTTTTTTCCTTTTTTGATATATTTTCCTTTTTCTGTTAACAGCAGTTATCCCTTTATGAAACATTCCATAAATCGGAGTCTAGTGAGATAAATTTTTGTAATTCTCCCTTGACCCATTT
Organism: Phocoena phocoena; assembly: GCF_963924675.1. Lineage (NCBI taxonomy): Eukaryota > Metazoa > Chordata > Mammalia > Artiodactyla > Phocoenidae > Phocoena > Phocoena phocoena. The sequence goes on along the minus strand of NC_089221.1, from coordinate 88,564,387 downwards.
CTGTGCATGCAGTGCTGTAAACATCTAAAACAGTTACACAAAACAACTTAGTAGTCTAAAATAACTGAACCTGGAACTAAAAGAAATTAGGAAATAATCAAGAAAGAGATTCCATATAGCAATCAAATTTTCAGTCAATAAATATTTTTGATTGACTGAACACTACCCTTGAAGGACATTATTGTTCATTGTCTTCAATCTTTTGAAGATTGTAGCAACAATGACAGAAATGTGTGGTGGAAATTGCTCTAGGATCAAATCTCCTTTAGTAGAAATTAAATTCACTTATCTAGTTAAAAATTACCAATGAAGAAAGACTTTGCAACTATTGACATAATTGCTTTACCCTTTTTTAACTATATAAATAGGATATCTAGTTTGAAGTTTAGAAGCTAACTATCATTTTAGCTGAATACACTTAATTTTAGTTACTTTTCACTAGTTTTTGCTTCTGTCTGCAGTTTACTTAGTATGTTGTTGAATCATTCAGCAACTTGATCTCATGATAATACCACTGTCACAATTACCTAGACTGATCAAGTTTCTACCTTTAGTTTCTTATATTGACTTAAAATCTTTTTACATTTTAATAGTTAACTAATTAGGTATTGATTTAGTTTTAAGTTGGACAGTGACAATAACCAGTATAATAAAAAGCATCATTACAAAATCTTGGTTATAATTTTATTGCTCTGTTTTGTGAATAGCAAATCTACCCAAAGTGGTATAATTTCCTTCTCTGATGAAATTAACCCATACAGGCTAAAGGAAAGCAATGGATAAAGTCATTATCAATTCACTATCACCTTTAATTCCACCCCATAAATTACTACCCTTTATCAATAAATAAGATTTTGTCTAAGTAGATCCCAAGACAATCACAATTAGGTAAACATGTTTTTTTTAAAAAAATTTTTTTAGGAGATTACCCTCTAAAGTCCTTATTGTAAGCTGTAAGGGCCTGTTAATTGAAGATCTTAAGGATTCAGCCCTGGTGCTCATGATAGATTCCATTCTGCCTTTTCATTAATTCCTGGGCGACAGAATAAAAGGCATACTGATTAAGTTTGGAGATTACACTAAGCTAACAGGGGTTACGATGCTTGGAAAGCTAGAACTAGAATTTGAAATGATCTTAATAAATTATATAAATCACATTTCAAAAATATGGAACAAATTCAAGGTTAGATCGTAAGAGAGAAAAGCAAACTATACTGTCAGCAGAGGGAGGAAGGTTGTCCAAGCACAGATAGGACAAGAAAAAGACTGAGCTCCAGGAGAGTCAGCAGAGCCATGCTCACCCTAAAACAAGACTACAAGGGCCAGCCTTGCTCCGCAAAAGGCACATGTAGCTCCTTTGCGGCTAGAACTACAGGAAATTAAGACGAGGCCCACCTGGAACCAGCGCCACACCCCGAAGCTCTAGTTCAGCGAGCTGGTGAGAGCAGAACAGAGGGTGTAGCGTGTGCTCAGGGCACCTCTGAGCAACTGTCCACAGAGAGAATGTGGGTGCCAGGCCCACCTCAGACACCACGCGTTCAGGGAGTGCGTGAGGACCAGCGGACACGGAGAGGCTGTAAGAGCTTGTTGGCTTTCAGCAAAGTGTGCTATAAAACTCCTATGATGCTGGCATTTAGGGAGGTAGGAAATAATGCTTTGTTATGTTTGGTGTTGTATAAGCTTTTATTAAATTATTTTGTCGACTTTGAATTTCTACATTTTAAAAGGAAGTGTGAAAATTGGAAAAGGTCTGTAGCAAAACAACAGAAATGCTAAATGGGATGTAAAATAGGTCATGTGGGGAAAGATTAAAAGGAGTTTGGTTGCTTAGCCAGGAAAATAGAAAGCTAAGAGATGACTTAATAACTGTCTTATAGTATATAGAGGTTTATCATAAGAATGCAGACCAGTTCTCTATCCCTACGGAAGAAGGAACAAAAGAAAATTAGTTTAAAGTAGCAAGGGATAGCTTGCTTTTACATTGGAAGGGATTTATTGATTATAAAATATCAATAAGCATTGTCTAAGGTTACCAAGAGACAGAATATAATCTTTGAATATGTTTAAAATGAAATGATTGAAGATTGTAGCAACAATGACAGAAATGTCTGGTAGAAATTGCTCTAGGATCAAATCTTTTTTAGTAGAAATTAAATTCACTTATCTAGTTAAAAATTACCAATGAAGAAAGACTTTGCAACTATTGACATAATTGCTTTACCCGTTTTTAACTATATAAATAGGATATCTAGTTTGAAGTTTAGAAGCTAACAATCATTTTAGCTGAATACACTTAATTTTAGTTACTTTTCACTAGTTTTTGCTTCTGTCTGCAGTTTACTTAGTATTTTGTTGAATCATTCAGCAACTTGATCTCATGATAATACCAATGAAATGAGCACCCACCTGGTTGGAAGGCTTAACAGTTGACCTGCTTGATGGTAGAACTGAGCCAGACAAACTTTTTGAGAAATTTAACAGTTCTATCATGGTTATAAAATAAAATATCGTAGTCATCTTCCTTTCCTATTCGTCTATAAAGATAAATTTCCATTATTAATATGAAGGCTTTATTTGACAATTTCAAGAGATGACTTTGCTCACTGTTTCCCTATCTCTAAGTAAGTACACTTTTTTGTTTCCTTTTCTTTCATTTATTTAACAATGTCTGTTGAGTGCCTGCTCTGTGTAAAGCACTGCTCAAGGCTATGAGTGATACAAATAACTGAACACTCCTTTATTCTTTCTTCACAAGCATTTGCTAGTCATCTCCCCTGTGCTAAACACTATGTGACGCGCTCAGAATCCAACTACAGGTGCGAAGATGGCTCGAAAGAGCCCACAGGCTAGTGAATGAGGATAATAAGTAAACGGAATTGCAGTGCGATGTGACTTGGCCTGTGCCAAAGGTATAAGCAGGCGGCTTGGAAACATGTGAGACATGGTGGGTGCGTCTAGTACAGACTCTGGCAGTGTCTGGAGATTTCAAAGGGTTTACTGGAGGAGATGCCATCTGAGCTGAACTGCCGCGTGGTGAGAAGGGAGTCCATTGTGCTCCAAAATGCTAAGAGGATTATCACAGGAACTGATTGTTACCACCTGGCAAGATACATGAAAGCATTTGTTTCTTTTTATCAGCTAAAATGTTATTGATTCTGTCCTCTGCCCTTTCTTTGATCTTTAATAAAACAATGAAACCTAATTTACAGTCAGTTCTGTTATAAGGTGACATACATGTTTCTAAATTCACCATGCTGCACAGAAAATTGGAGCTTAGTTTTTGTCGCTCAAAAACTTCATCCGGGGGACACAAAATTTTTAAATGTTAGGAACTTAATGAAAATGGTAGCATGTTTTACACATATTGAAGAGTCAAGGAATACATACTAATACTACAGTACTATATAGATTCTACAAAAAATGTGGCAGTGTACCTTGAAGAAGACCTGGAGTTTACTTGTGGAAGTCAAGTCCGAGGGAGAAGTGGTGGAGGGAGGTGATCTGAAATAGGATAGAAGATTGTGATGGGAGATAGGCATGAATATGGCTCATAACTGAGTCATAACACGGGAAGTGAAATGAGAAGTTTGAGATGTGTGCTGGCGTGTGTTTTGCAAATTTCTCCACAATTCAGTTCAGCTGGGTACAGTTTTCTATGCTCACCTAGTGTTTCTCACCAAGATCTTGGAGTAAAAGCAAGTGTGAAATTCACATTATGCTCAAGTCCTTCCCTAATGTATCAATTCTGTTGGAACAAATGTGCAGTTTCCAAACAAGCCTTATTGCAGAACTGACTGTATTTGTTGCAAATTAAGTTCATAATTTTCTTACAGTATATCCTGAAATCTCTAACATAGTGTGTTTAGATTATTGGACATGTCAGAATTCCTCATAAATCCAGTCTCCTACTTACTGCTGATATAAGTGACTTCCATTTTTGCCAGAGCTACATTTTCCTCTCAGCTTCTGTAACAGGGGAGCATCTGCAGGGAACTTGGCAAAACAGGTGAGGGCCATGAGATTGCAACTAGTGTTTGGCAGCCGGAGCCTCCATATTTGCAGCAATCCTTGGGGAGATGCAGTCACAAGGACTGCAGGTCTTTTCTTCACTCTGACAAAGTAAATGGCCAGAAATGCAAAGGAAGATGTCTGGAGAGTAGGGCTTTGGCCATGGATCAACCTCAGTGACCAGGAATCACTGCTGCCTTTTAGTAGGAAGCCAGTAGGTCCTTAGAACTGGACTCTTTTTTTTGCTCTCTCCTTTTTGTCAACGGGCATAGATTCTGGCGTAGGGGGAGAGGAAAACCCCAGTGGTGGAAATTCGTGAAGGACAGAGGAGGTTGCAGCTGGGGAGGCAGGTCAGGCAGCGTCCCTCTCCGGGCTTCTGTCTCCTTGTGAAATATTTTCCACCACAAAAGATATAAAAACGATGTTTTGTTTTGCTCTCTATGCAATGTGGAGGTCTTTTTTTTTTTAACTTAATTCAAGTGTTTGTGCAAGAAAGGCAGCTCAGAGTTACGTTATCTGAGGTCAGGGAGAAGAGACAGTTTTGCATTTGGGTTTGGATGAGGTAGCAGGGTCGTCAGAGGCACTTGATGGTGTTCTTGAAGTGGCTGGAGTCCTCCTGTTCACACAGCCCCGGGAGTCACAGGCCCAGAGAGAGGGAAAGGTTCCATCTATCCACACTTAATTGCCAGATCTGACAGGTCTGTGTAAAAATTGGGAGCTAAAGAGTTAAATTATACCAGATGATAAAATCCTTACACAGCCTCAAGCAAACATTCAGCTGACAAAAATGTTATTGTATATTCTCTCTTGAAAGCTTTAAGATATGCTTGGGTTAATTAGATTTCCAAATATGCAGATATGCCCTAGTGAGGTTTTTCTGAAATGCACCATTTTAAAATTATGTAGCATGGCATTAGTGTTCAAAATACTGAATTGTAAGACTTAGCCTGAATAGCTTACTAACATATCATATAAATTCATAATTGATCAAACTCATTCCCCACTGTCCACATTATACTGTTCAAATTGGGTTAGAAAGTTTTACGGAAATTAGGTTCTCTAGCATGCTTTGGGGGAAGATCAAGGAGTAGTTTAGATTACAGCACCAGTTCTTCAAAAAATGCCAATTCACTTGTCGATATCAGTGTTTCCAACTTGCTCAGTGTAGGGAACACAAGGCTTCTAGAGCCCTGAGACTGGATCACCTGGAGGAAATTAGAAGACAAACTTTGATCTCAAGGAGAAAGAATACTTTAGCAAGTGCGTCCGCAATGATTTCATTTTGTTCACCTGCTTATGCCAGTGAATAATTCTAAGATTTCAACTTCTGAATAGTTTTTTTAATATTAGATTTCATTTATAATCAGATTTCTGGATAACTGAAATGTTTGAGCTGTGTTGGTTAAAAGAAAATCATTTGGGGGGAAACTGTTCTAAAGTGCATCATAGGGCTTCCCTGGTGGCGCAGTGGTTGAGAGTCCGCCTGCCGATGCAGGGGACGCGGGTTCGTGCCCCGGTCCGGGAAGATCCCACATGCCGCAGAGCGGCTGGGCCCGTGAGCCATGGCCGCTGAGCCTGCGCGTCCGGAGCCTGTGCTCTGCAACGGGAGAGGCCACGACAGTGAGAGCCCCGCGTACAGCAAAAAAAAAATAATAATAAAAAAAAATAAAAAAAAAAATAAAGTGCATCATATCCTTCAATGCTTTATTGAACAGTATATACTGAAACGTACTAAAGATAAGCCAACAATTTCTGGGTAACTCAGTTGTTCTGGGCCCACGTGGCCTAGTGAGGTGTAGAACGCTGTTTACTCATGTTTTTAATGACCTCAACCACAAGGTCGACAAACTTTTTCTATAAAGGGCCAGGTAGTAAATATTTTAAGTTTTGCAGTCCAGGTGGTCTCTGTTGCTGCTGCTCGGCTGCCACTGTATTACAAAAGCAGTCATGGCTAATATTTAGTGAATGAGCATAGCTGATTTCCAATAAAACTTTGTCATTGAATAGGCAGTGGTTGAATTTGGCTTGCAGGCTGCGGTTTGACAACCTCTGACCTCAACTACCATCTTTCTCGAGTAACTTATTAGAAGTTCATGATTCTCGTTTCTTGCTGTTCTGATGTTCTTGTATTCCTTCCTTTAGCAATGTCTCACCCTTTTCTGTTTATTGCTTTTGATGTGGTTTGGCCTACCGGGGAAAAGAACATAGCTTGTTAGATTCGTACTTAAAGTAAGAATCACTAGACTCCAAGGGAGGGTCAAAAAGCTTTCTAGTCAAGAGGAACAGAGTGCATTTACTATGGCTTTCCTTCTTGATACTTGCTCAGGGGCCATTTTTATTTATTTCTAGGTTCTTGAACAAATTGTTAATGTGGAAAATAAGTTTTGTGTTAAAAGAATTTTGTTGTAATTCAATGGGCTTTTGTAACTATACATCACATTTGCTTAAAAGTAAAAACAATTTTTTCAACTGCATTTTCATGGGCATAATTTAGTGTGTCTCGTCCAGTATTTTCCATATTTATGAATTAGTTTATCAAGAGTAACAGATGTGGGGCTTCCCTGGTGGCACAGTTGTTGGGAGTCCGCCTGCCGATGCAGGGGACACAGGTTCGTTCCCCGGTCCAGGAGGACCCCACATGACGCGGAGCGGCTGGGCCCGTGAGCCGTGGCCGCTGGGCCTGCGTGTCCGGAGCCTGTGCTCCACAACGGGAGAGGCCACAGCGGTGAGAGGCCCGCATACTGCAAAAAAAAAAACCAAAACCAAAACAAAACAAACAAAAAAAAAGAGTAACAGATGTGTCTACTCTAAAAGAAGAGACTAAATTGCCTTTCAGATGAAAAGAAATTGCCCTGCCCTCGCCATGATCAGTGTTCCATAATATTTTGTGCCTACTCTAGTTTACTTTATTCATATAACTAAACTTTGTTTTTGAGTTGTTGGAACTCTTCCATCTGCCCACATAGCTGAGTTGTTGAGAGCACTGGATTTGGGTTCAAACTATAATTCTGTCACTTACAGCTGTGTGATATTGGGCAAGTTACC